>NC_047034.1:48289087-49614439 GCF_011762595.2 Tursiops truncatus
ACACGTCAAGCCTGGGGGATGCGTGCAGTGGCTCCAGGTGGCAGCCACCACTGAGAAGGCAGCTGGCCGTTCAAAGGCAGCCAGACCACCTGACTGCAGAGACTCCCACTTGGCTGAGGTCCTACGCTGGGGTTTAGTCTCCAAATCTCCAAGTCAGAAAATCAGCCTCTCGGAGCCCAGCAGAGAGCCTGTGTATCCAACTAGACAGGTGCATGGGATGTGCTGCTGGCTGTTTACGGTAGGAGTTCACCCACCACAAATGACAGCTGCCTTTGAAAGATCTTTTGGCCTCTTCTGCTCAGTGGGTTTCTGGTTACCTGCCTAAGTACCCTAGGTGGGAACCTCATCCACTTCTCAATTCCGAAACTGGAAAGGATGTGGTAACCAAGGAGAACCATCCAGCGAGCTGCGTGGTCCTTTGACAGGCATCAGCCGGGATGTGGCCCTTGGGTTTCCTGAGGACTGGGCACACTGCCAGGAACTCTGAGCTGTTCCCAGTGGTGGGTCTTAGGGCATCAATCTCAGCCATGTGGGATGTAACTCGCATACATTTTGTGCTGCTGTCTGCAGAAGAACAACCACCTGACCTTCTTTTAGGTCTGGCTCAAATATGGGAGGGTCCTGAGATACGGATCGTCACGAGCCCTACCCTATCCTTAGTCTCGTGGGGGGAACCCCTCTGGCTAAGAACAGCGGTGTCATCTTCACTGGAGTCCAGCTGCTTATGAGGCAGCACCATGACCTGACGACCTCAGAGGAAGCCCCTGTATCAGACCACCCTGACCATCTGGGCAACCCGAGTGGGGAACCCTGCACACGTGAATTCCCAAGGTCATATTGCAACACGATCCTGGGAGCGAGCCTCAGGGCAAGAAGGGATTCTTGAAAGGACCTCAATCCTGTAGGCTCAGGCTAGAAAGCCAGAGACAACCTGGGCAACAACTGTCCCCCACCAGAGCCCTGATGCACCCTCTCTCACCTGCATCCCAATGATGGCATAGATGAAGAAAAGCATGGCAATCAGAAGGCAGACGTAGGGGAGGGCCTGGAAAGAAAGCAGAGACACGACCATGAATTTAAAGGCAGGCAGCTCCAGGGTCACCTGCAGCACGGGCAGACAGGAACTCTTGTCCTGAGACTGACTTAAAACACAGGGCTGGGGCTCTCTATTCACCCGGATGTTCTATTTTGGGATTCCGTACTTTTGCAGATGTCCATATCCTCTGACAGATATGTAAGCTGGTGGCCCCAGAGAGGCTTGTAATTTCCCCTCTGTCGAGAATATTCCCTGACCCACAAGTGTGTGGCCCATATATCCAAGAGAGAGCTAGGAAAACTTCTTGGGATTGGGATTCATCCCACTCCGTACGCAGAATATTAATAACCTGGGCAGTTGTGATGCAAATTACACAGCAAGCATTTAGCTTTGGCTCCCAAACCCCTGTATTACCCTTCCCAACCCTCGCTCAATGTGAGGTTCATAACGGAGCATTTGGAAGCAAAATGAAATGGCTGGGGTCTCAGTTGCCGGTCAGTTCCTAGCAGGCTCCTTCAAGCTCTGATGAAACATCTTTTTCCAATGTTTAAGCGTCCTGACCTTTCATTCTGTGTCACGCAAAATTCCAAAAAGGCTTTCAAAGCGTGAGCCATCACAAAACCCTGCCATGAAGCCACATGGCACAAAATTCCACACTGTGCCAGCTAACTGCCACTCTGGGGTGACAACACTTTACTGATGGGGGTGAAAGGGCGAGTGCAAGAGACAGAAGGCCGGGAACTGCCCCTGGTGGCTGGGGGAGGATGGAGACATAGGGCAGTCTGGTTTGGAGGCCAGGGTGGGCATTATAATTCTGGGCTGATCTCCGTGCTGACATGGAAGCCCCTCTTCTTTACCACCCAGGAAGCCTCCCTGGCAGTTCGTGCAACTCCGAGTCTCCACTCTCTCTCGAGTGTGTACAGCGTAACTCCCCGGAGAGCAATTGAAGGCTTTCAGACTGCATGAACCAGGCAGAGCTTATCAACAGAGCTAACTAAATGAAGAGCCCTGGGAGACTTTTACAACTTGAATAAAGAATAACATTAAAATGCAATAGGGCTTCCCTGGTGGCACAGTGGTTGAGAGTCTGCCTGCCGATGCAGGGGACGCGGGTTCGTGCTCCGGTCCGGGAAGATCCCACATGCCGCGGAGCGGCTGGGCCCGTGAGCCATGGCCGCTGAGCCTGCGCGTCCGGAGCCTGTGCTCCGCAACGGGAGAGGCCACAACAGTGAGAGGCCCGCGTACCGCAAAAAAAAAAAAAATGCAATAGAGGGGTTTCCCTGGGGCGCAGTGGTAAAGAATCTGCTTCACAATGCAGGGGACACGGGTTCAAGCCCTGGCATGTGGGAAGATCCCACATGCCGCAGAGCAATTAAGCCCGTGCGCCACAACTACTGAGCCTGCGCTCCAGAGCCCGCAAGCCACAATTGTGAGCCCACGTGCCACAACTACTGAAGCCTGTGCGCCTAGAGCCTGTGCTCCGCAACAAGATAAGCCATGACAATGAGAAGCCCCCGCTCACCGCAACTAGAGAAAAGCCCGCGCAGCAACGAAGACCCGAGCCAAAAATAAATAAATAAATTAATTAATTAAAATGCAATAGAGAGTTGGTGGGAGAACCCCTTCTCCAGTGGAGTGCTGATTCTCAAGATCTGTGAGGAGCGACTACATCCCGAGGGGGCATGTGAAGACACCATCTGCTGAAAGGAAAGAGTAGGGAGGCAGGTTTCTCTCCCAGCTTTGAGGAGAGGACCGAAGAGTCATCCTGATCTCTCTTCTTGTCATGTTGTAAATTCCAACACAAAATAAGGAAGAGAGAAGAACTGAGTAGGGGTCAGTGGTGGAGAACTGGGTGATGCTCAGGGTGGGGCTGGGGAAGGTAGAGGCAGGGGCAACGCTGTTTACACAGTGTTACTTTCTGCTGTGTGTGCACAGAGGCAGCCTTTGTTAAACCAGCTTCAAGGAAACAACTTCTACACTGTTCCAGGGCTGCACCATCCATCACAGCGTCACCTGGAGGCAGATTCAGCTGTCTTCACTGTTCTCTCTCTATTCACTGGAATACGCCAACCATTTGGTCATCAATTTTTGACATGCTTTTCTTTGCCCTCGATAGTATACCCTTTGACAGAGAATCAGTGATCATGAGAATATGACAGGCTGACACATATTTCTTAAGAGACTCACTAACAACTGTAACTTGTTGCACAGGCCTCTATAAAAAGCTTTTAAGACCATCTTGTGTTTCAAATTCTAAATCCAGATCCACCCGAGACTCAAATGGTAAATTCTTGCTAAGGTTTTCAATTTCTCCTCTGTCACTGAGCTTTCGAGAACTAGTTTTCATTGAGGTGACACCTCTCTGGGAGTCATAGCACCAAACAATTATCTGAATCCAATAAAAATGTCAAGGTTGCTTGTGGGACCCTGAGCGTCCTTACAACTGGCCTCACATCTCAGACCCCCAGGACTTTGCTGAAGAAGTAAATCAGTAACGATGGTGTGGCACGAAGTCCCTTTCAAGTGACAAGAAACCATGAATTCACTGACAAGCTTTCTTTAGTTCAATCTGTAGTTAAAATGTACAAACAATTAAAATAAAGAAGGCAATTCAATAAATTCATGATTTTTCATCTTTGAATCAATTTCATCAACCACATTTTTAAAGTACATTCATTGAAAGACTCTTTTTTATAGGAGGAAAATAGTAGGCTTTTGAGCAGTGTTGATGTCCCCCAAAGCTGAAAAACAAACTCATTATATTTGCTAGAGCTTGAAGATATTGAAATATGTTTGGAGAACTTCTTTTACTGGAAACCTCTGCCATTATAGTGGATCTCAGGTATCAATTTTTAACTTGTTTATTACATATACATCTCTGTATGGCTCCATGAGATCATTCAGAAGAAGCTCTCACCATATTAACCTTGCTCAGGTACCCTCTGGGTTTGTGGGATGCAGAGGTAACTATTAGCATGGCATATATTCAGTGGTTCAGGAAATACACTAATGATGACACGGGTGGGACTGGTATGAATCATCTTGTTATAAAACACAACTCAAGGAGTCCTTTGAAAAACCGTTCTGTGAAATAAAGCCACGGACGAATCCCTGAAAAACGCAGAGGATATGTGACTACAGGTGGCTGGCTCTGTCCGTGGATGGGATTGCCCAGGGCATACTGAAACACCTCGGGAGGGAGCACACCTCATAAAACGAGGCCCCTGCCTCAGTGGACAGAGAAGGTAACTGAGTTACAAAGTTGGGGTGATTTTTTAGCATGAGATTCTAGCCAGTTAGTCATAAGCTAACCGCTGCCTGGCCAAGTTGTGCTGTAACTAAGAACTGCTGTGTTTATCTAATGCTTCTGACAAACGCCCATCCCCAGAGGCGACGGGACTTGTGGAATCATGCTGCATTGCCTGGTGTGCTGTCTGATGTGACAGGGCCGCTGCAACCCTCAGAGGGGAGGAGCTTGTGCCCTTTACCTTAAAGGACTGCACGAAGGTCCAAAGTAAGATACGGATGGTGTAGCCTTGACGCAGAAGCTTGATGAGGCGGGCGGCTCGGAAGAGCTTCAGAAAGCTCATATTGAAGCCACTGGTGTTCACCAGCTGGTGGATCAAAAGGAAACATATCATTAGTGACATTATGGTCATTTAGAACATCTAAGCACTGGTATTTGTGTATTTATCTCTCATTCAGATCATAGAATGGAACATGGATGCTGTCTTTTGTTTTTAACCCCATTTTCAGCTGATGGGCCAGTGGGGACCATCTCTCGGAGCCTCCCCAGGCCTGCCCTCTATTCCCAGAAGGAAGGCGTGGAAGTACCACAGATGGATGCCCCACATACAACTGACAAAACTGGCCTCCCCAGTCTTCTCTAAGTAGTCCTAACTCTGCACTCGGATGCCAGAGGGCAGACCTAACAATCTCCCTTGCACATGATGGCCCTCCAATATTCAAAGACTTGTGATGAGCTCTCCAAGTCTTCCTTAGGGTGAACCATTTCAGGGAAACAGTTCAGGTCTAACAAGTCTGAGGGCGAAGACCCTGTGCCTCTTTTGTGTCTCTCAAAGAATCTAGCAGGACACTGTGCACACTCGGCCTCTCCTGGGCCCTCTATCCCATTCACCCCCATCGGATGGCTGCTATCTGAGTCATGCAAATGGGACCAAGCCTTCCATGAGATCCAGCGCCATCCAATGTTCCCATTTTCTGGCAAAAGCTCAGGAATGAGGAAGTGAACAGGGGGCTGCACATTGGATTTGTGGAGTTACAAATGGACAATGTGCAGAGAATTTTTTTTTAATGCAACCCCAGGGCCAAGCCTAAAGAGAAGGACCAAGGAGCCACTCACCTTGCTGTCTGTCAGAATAATTTCTGTGATACTGCCGATCACCGTGATGAAGTCAAAGATATTCCAGGTGTCTCGGAAATAGTTCTGCCAAGTGAATTCAGCCACGGGAGCATCCGGGAAAAAAAGGAAAAGAAAACACGGGAGAAAATGGAAAAAAAGACATCTTTCATGACATAACTTTGTCACTTGGAATTAAAACTCGTCAATTCCAGGACAAGTTCATTGTAACTTTCGCTTTAGTTTCCTATTTCTAACCAAAAATGCTGTTTTTCCTTCACTAATTTGAGAGTTTCTCATTTGGGAAGCAGTTTCATCACTATTTGGAGAGCTTGTTTTTGAAGCTGTCACTAAAGAGCTACATCAAAAAAAGTGTAAGATTTTTTCATGTAATATTACATAAAAATATGTAAGAAAGAGATCTGTGGCCTAAAACATTTTGATGTCCAAAAATGAAAGATCATAATTGTCACCTACAAGACAATAAAATTATTTACAGTATTACTCCAAGGTTTTCTATAACTTGTAAATTATTATTTATATAGCATCATGTGACCCTATAAATATACAGTTCTGACTTTCAACTAACAATGAAAGTCACAGAGATGTCCTAAGTGACTAAAGATCAAAGATGTGTCAAAAATCGCTTCCTAACTCCACTGAGCCTTTTCACACCAACTGCTGATTGGCAATAGGATGAACAAACTCATCTTTCCCCCATTTCCCTGCTCCGTTACACCTTTCGAGGAGGTGTAACTAAATACAATACAAGGAAGCAGCAACAGAATGAGTGGGTTAAAGGACACGAAGAAGTAAAGGACCTGGATAATGCACCAGCCAGCCAACGTTAAGCTTAATAGAGAAAGTGGGCTCTGCTCCCATCTCCAGTGCTCCGGTGAAAACAGACCTTGGACTATATTTCTTAAAAGAAACAAAATGCTTGGGACTCCAAGACGTTACCCACTTGCTCTTGGGTGGCGCTTCCCGTAAGAGACCCTCAGAGCACTGCAAAATACACCCTCTTCCATCCCCACAACTGGCATTCATGAATCCTTGCTACACATGCCAGATTTTGTGCCAGGTCCTCCCTTGGCATTCTTTCAGTTCATTTATTCCTCCCATGGATGCTGTAAGTAGGTAGTGATAAATACCTCATAAATTACTGAGTGGTAGGGCTAGCAGGAAGAATGGGTAGAGATACGCGATAAAGAGAGAAATGTTCTGGGGAGAGAGAAGGTACGTTTATGAGCACCTACTCAGGACCTGCCACCTTAGGTATATTCCCTCACGGGACACACACACAGTATCTAAGGCTAATGGCAGCTATCGTTATCCTCCTTTTATGAATGAGAAAACTGAGGCTTAGAGAGGCCTGTCTGATTCCAAAGTCACAGGCACCTGCCAGGCATGTACAGAAACTCAGCACACAGCCTCAAAAACTCACTGCTGCTAAGGATGACTACCTCAGGAGTGGGGTCAAGTTGAGTCTCTGAGTTCCTCAATTCTCAGTGCTCTCCTATTACCAACCCGGGGTGAGCTTCCTAATTCTTGGTTAGGTCCCTATATGAGAGCTAGAATATAAAACTAGCTCTCAGGGGACAGAAGCCCTAGATTCCAGTAGAGGAGGCCTTACAATACAGTATGGTAGAGCACAGCATAACATAGTACAGACTAGTAGATTACGGTGGACAAAGTGTGGGCTTTGAAGCCAGAGAGACCAGGATCTGAACACTGGCTCTGCCTTTCAGTAACCTTGTGCAAAGTACTGAATCTTCTTGAGCCCTAGCTCATCCGTATAAGAAGAAAACCATAATGGCCATCTAATAGAGTTCTTATGAAGCTAAAATGGATAATACATAAAGCTTTTGGTACTTAGTAGACAACCAATGTATGTCAATTCTCTCCCTCTTTCTTTTTCCTCTTCCTTCCTTTTCTATTCCCACTCCACTTTCCAATTCTACTGCCTTTTATTCTGTAATCTTCAAAGAGCGACACAATTTTTCTGACCTTCAATTTCCTCATTTAAAATAACAACAACAACGATAATGACAGCTTCTGCCATGCCTATTTCAGAGTCATCGAGGAGATCTGACAAAAACAGTATATATTAGGGCGTTCTGAAAATCTACAGTACTATATCAATGAAAAGACTTATTCGGGACTAGTGGTGCCTTTTATAGTGTGAGAATGCTTCTAGACCTTGAATGAAAATACGGGGCTGAAGGTGGGAAGGAGGCAGGCTTTGGGGCCGAATCATCTAGTTAAGCCTGTAAGCATGTATTCGGCATTCACCATAATTTGACACAGAATTGGGGACTTAAGTCACAGACGACGTCAATCCAACATGCGAATAATCAAGATGCAGGGAAAAACTTGCTCTGTTTTTACACAGGCTTCCCCCACCCCCTTCTCCTCCCGCCCAGGGCCAGACTGTATTATAATGGCATCTTTGTTGCTGGTAGTTTACTTTTATTTCTCCAAGACTCAAAAGGGAGTCAAGCAACCAACAATACAGCCACCTGCAAGGGGTTCCCTTCAACTCTCCTCCCCAAACCATCAAATCAATGACTTTTCAAAGAACCACCAGGAAAGCAATCGCACCGTCAGGAAGCAATCGCCACCGTCAACACTCACAACCATCAAGCCAAGGCCAGAGTCCCTGTTCAAGCTGCCACCAGACAAACATATTCAGATAATCAGCTGAGTTTCTCTTCTTGCAGGGAAAGCCATACACATATAATTTGAAATGGTAGCTCACACACAAAGTAAGTGTGAAGCGGCTGTCGGGTGGGTTTATCTGCAGCCCACTGATCTCACTGTAAACACTGAGGCAAGGGTGGCAGAGAGGATTATTTTGTTTACAGGACACTGAAGTGAAGGGCTAGGTTTGCTGCACACCCTTGATGGTAGATGCGAAAATCTGCCAAACAACTATAATTAGTAGTTGAGGAGAAGTAAAAGGAGGACTCATGCCAGAAAAACTCAACCCAACCCTCCCCAAACCAATTCCAGAAACTGCCCCCCGACCCCACACTTGCTCACTCTCTCATACACACACTTTAAAGGCCATTAGCCTTTGGAAGCTTAAGTGCTAAACATTTATTTTTAGTGGCAGAAATTACTCTTCAGGTAACTAAAGGGAGGAGGATTCCTAGGTAAAATCTATTATTTGCTATGTTTGAGGCTAAGCGGGACAGATATTTTCCCATTTGAGTTATAGATTTTAAACCTTTCACCAGTAAATAAGCGCTCAGGTTTATTAGTCCAGTCCTTGTTTTGCTCTTCCTGACAGATAAATCTTACTAAGTTCTAGTAAGACTCAACGACTGTCGCCCCTTGACAACTGACAGACTTTGACGAGAACAGAGCTGATAGCTAGAGGTAGGAGCTGGGGATCTGGTTCTCTTTGTCTTTTCTCCTAACACCCTCACACATCATCCTGTCTCTACGGCAGTTTTTTGAAGCAGTCGAAACAAGCCCACAATTAGGTGGGCAGGTGTGTGAACCCTTTCTGGAATAGCGGTGACCGCCCTCCCTTCCAACAAAGGCTGGCAATGTACCCAAAGAAAAGGGAAGACAAGAATGGTGCCGGGATAAATTCCATGACGTACCAAGAAGCCAAACGCAATGATCTTTAGGACACATTCCAGGGAGAACACCATGGTGAAGGCGATATTCAGGTACTTCAGGGCCAGTTCATAGGTACAGGGAGCAGAGTAGTACTGCCGGGAAGAGAAAAGAGGAAAGAATCAAACCCCTAAAGGTGAGAGGGTCCATGAGAGAGGCTGGCCATCTCGCGTCCCTGCCCTTGGGGGACATTCTGGTGTCATCTAGGGCTAGAGAGGAGAAGCACACGTCCTAGCAAAACAAAACAGAGGAAAACACAGGTCTTATTAGCAAAATGGCCAGTCTTCCTAGAGTTGAAGGTGAGAAGGGCAGAAACATTTCCTAGAGTTAATTACTTTACCATTTAGTATTAAAAACCTCTTCCGACACTCTTTTAGAACCCCATGATCATCTACATCTCCTGACATCTCCACCCTTGTCTGCGTCTGATTGCCATCACCAACCTTTGCTTTCAGAGTTCCTGGACTGCTACTATATATTTCACTGCATTTTGCCCCAAAGACCCAAAGGCTGGGCTGTGGATGGAGACAAGATGAAAGAGAAATTCCACGATGGAAAAGTACATAACAGGGCTTCCCTGGTGGTGCAGTGGTTGAGAGTCCGCCTTGCCGATGCAGGGGACACGGGTTCATGCCCCGGTCCGGGAAGATCCCACATGCCGCGGAGCGGCTGGGCCCGTGAGCCATGGCCGCTGAGCCTGCGCATCCGGAGCCTGTGCTCCGCAACGGGAGAGGCCACAGCAGTGAGAGGCCCGCGTACCACAAAAAAAAAAAAAAAGAAAAGTAGGTAAGGAGGCAACAGACTGGTAAGCTGGAGTGTTTTCTCAGTGTCTCGGGCACACACACAAGTGCTCTGCGAAGGGAGAGTTGCCGAGGCTCAGCCTGCCCGAGTGCCTCCCAGCCACCACCTTCTCACCTTCATCATCAGCACGACAGTGTTCAGGGCGATCATGGCCATGATGGTGTACTCAAAGGATGGAGACACCACAAAGTGCCAGACGCGGTACTGGAAGGTGTGCCTGTTCTGGGGCATGTAGCGGGTGAGTGGTTTGGCACTGATGGCGAAGTCGATGCACGCCCTCTGCAGGAGAGTCACACTGATTAGCCAAGCTCAGATTCCCTAAACCTCGCACACGGGTGAGCTCTCTGTCAGACGGTTAGAAGAAGAGGACAGTGTGTGAGAAGAGGCTAGGGCTGGGCAAGCAGAGGTAAAAGCAGCAAAAGAAATTCTCTGGACAGAGCTACAGGTGAGATGTCACCTTAAATGAATACACAGAACTAGAAGGGTTCGGTCCCATGCGGTAAGGACTTGACGGTTATTAATAATGCCCTTTTACACAGCACAAGACTTAGATATTTGGGCAGGAAGCTCACAGTCAGAAGTAAAAATCTATCTTCCTGTGCATTCCCATAGCACTTTATTTGCATTTCTCTTATGGACTCTAACAATTTCTAGTTCAGTTCCAGGATAAAAACAATGGACCCGACAATGTGTCAGAACTACGCTTGTTACTACAAAAGCAGTAATAAGTTAGACAGGTTCCCTGCCCTTACAGCAAATATACACCATTGAGGGACGCAGGAAGGGAAGCAGACGTGTCAACGTTATAACGTTGGCACACGTCTTTCACCCCCACCTCCAGAAGATGCGCCACATAAACGCAGGGGCTGCATCTTAAACACCTTACATCCCTCCCAGTTCTCTGTGTCTCATACCTGGGCTTTAAACAGAGCGGATACTCCAAAAACATTTATTTAATGACTGGCTAATGCATTTCCCCCCAATTCTCTCTCTAATTCACAACAAAATGGAGAGCATTCTGTCTTCCTCCTAACACTGCTGGTCTGAGAGTCCTTTCCAGAGCGCCCCCTGGCCCTACACTCCAGACCCCTCGTTTCACCTCGTTCTTCTCCAGGCTGCACTCCTCCATCATCTTGTCCCCTTGCTCCTGGAAGGTGATGATGATGAGAGCCACAAAGATGTTGACGAAGAAGAAAGGAAAGACCACAAAGTAGACCACGTAAAAGATGGACATCTCCATGCGGTTGCTGCGGCTCGGGCCTCGGTCTTCCTCTGTCACATCGACAGAATGCTGCAAAACTCTGGGGACATAACAAGAGGGCACGGATGGTGGACGGCGATCTTGGAAGCTGCTGTGACTCAAGGCTTCATTAGCAGATGTACCATCTACTGTATTTTCTTATCTGACTTTTTAAACTTGGTGGATCCTCTGTGAATTTGGGGCTCCACAACCAAGCTGGCGGACCCCCAATCCACTGTTCTTTCTAGCCCCGGTGCCATCACGCATCCAACTCCTAAACACCAGAGTGACATTACTTTATAGTTGAGGTTGCCATAAAATACCAAGAGACTCCTGAATTTCCCTTTGGCATTTTGCTGCCACCAGAAAGTAGTGTCTTGGCTACCGCCAAGTCTCTGAAAAAATAAGCCTGCAGCTACGAGCAGCATAAAAACTGCATTCTGTTGTCTTTGACACGTGAGGTATGACCACAGAAAGCATCTCTGGGTTCTGCCACCGCATCCTTAACCCTTGACCCTCATGTCCAGGGCCAACTCGGAGGATAAATCTGTCTAAGACAGTCCTCAGGGACTCTCCTACGGTGCGGAGAGCTGTTCAAAACTCATTTGTTCCGTAGGAATCAGATGGCTCTATTCAACTCCTTGATCATGGGCTGAAACACTGTGTTTCAAATATTTCCCGGACTTCGTCAGCTCCCTCCTGATTCCCGCCTGAAGGATTTTCATTTTTCCTCTCTCCTGCCCGTCTTACCTACTCATAACCACTTACTTTCCTTGGTACAATAACAAAGGGTTAGCCTTGCTTATCTCGAATCAACTTCTCAAGGCAAACACATGGCCCTAGCCCAGCTCACAGACAAGCATGCCAAGCCAAACCCATCACTCACTGAGGCCATCCTTCCCCTGTGGAGACGGTGAAGAGGGTCAGCAGGGCCCAGATGATGTTGTCATAGTGGAATTCATGGCGCTTCCATTCTCGGCCTTTCACCTCCATCTTGTTTTTCTCGTGATCTACATAGTTTCCTCTAAAACCAGAGCAGAAGTGAACCAGAACCTCTTCACTACAGCTCATGGAAGAGCAAAGAAATTCTAGGGACTTTGATAATGTACAGTAGTAATTATCAGCATTCAAACGTAAGCAAGAGGGGATTTTATTAAGGCAGTGTATTATCATGGAATAAAAATGAGATTTGGTGCCCAACAGACATGGAAGGTTAAATCCTAATCCTTTCACTAGTCACTGTATAACCTTGAGCAACTTCCTTAAACTTTCTGTGCCTAGGCTTCCACACCTATAATGTGCAAATGAAACCTATCTCAAAAGGTCATTAGAAAGATTTAAAATTAAAACCTGATGCAAAATGCTATGTTCCATGTCTGACACAAAAGAGGTACTCACTCAAAATGTGGCAACTTCTTATTTTGCCTTTTTTCCCAAAAGAGGAATGGATTTGAGAAAGGGGGAAAGAAAAGACCTATCTGTAAAGGGCTGTGTGGACCTTGGCAGAACGCACTTTAGCAGAAAGGGAGTGGTATGTGCTGGTGGCGCTTACATGCACTCCTTCTCTGTGTCCTTGGAACTGTCTGTGCAATAGAAGAACTTGCCCTTGAAAAGTTGAACTGCGATGACAGCAAAGATGAACATGAAGAGCTTATAGACAATTAGTATGTTGAAGACATTTTTCAAGGAGGTGACCACACAGTCGAAGACAGCCTGTGAACAGAAAAAAGAGCCCTGGTGTGTGAATCCCTGAAATGGCCTGTGTATTTGCCTACAGCTGAGTTGGACCCACACCACCACCAGCCAGCCCACTGAGAAGGTGCCCTAGGAGATATCACCCTGGGAAGAAGTGACACTCATGGGATTCGGACCTGTTTTCTAAGCTGGTCATGACTGTAGGAACGTATAATTTAGGAGGGGAACACATGTTCTGAATCTGGAAGGAAACCCAAAGCAGTAGAGACCAAGATGGTATCAGGCAGTGGACGGAGTCCTTTGTGGAATCCTATTACGGGCACTCCACTTAGTGTGAAACAGAAATTTATTCCAGAAAAGGGATCCTTGAAATCATTTAGCCTGTTTTAGGCGTTAAATAGCTTATCCGTAACTTCATCTATTTGGGGCACGTTCTTAGATTTGATTTATATACTGAATATATATTGTTTTCTCTTAGCCTTTCTAAATAGATCAGGGAGTGATAATAAACTCTCATCTTTGTTCATTTTAATGATATTTTGTAATAAGTTCACACATTTACCCCAATTACATTCCACACTTCACGTAAATGTTCTCTAGTTTAAAGCTGGCTGTGCTGGGGATGAAGATTCAACAGGTGATGTGGGAAGGGGTAAGAGCCACCCTCTCTTAGAGATGGGAGGATCAGATGGACAGAATCAGGAACTTGCACTTCAGTTCAAGGCAGTGAATCTCCCTCTGAAGAATCCATTGTAGGCCCTAAGCCATGAATAGTTACATGGGAATTCAACACATTTCAAACCATTTTTAGGTTATTTTCTAGGTTTGTAGGTTTAGCTCACTGAAGAGTCTAGCCCCACAGTGGCGCTGCACTTGAGCAGTTACCTCTTCACAGCGCTGGGTGAACACTGCTGGTTTAATTAGTTCAGCACTGCAGGGAATGTGAGTGACACGCAGCCTCGTGGAATTATCAGATCCACCTACATTTCCCTCAGGTTATGGAGCTGCAGAGCAAAGAGCCAGCCCTTCCTAATTAGTTGGAATTAACCAAGGTTGGGTCGCCTTCTTCAGCCTGTTAATTAATCTCATCATCCTGTCCAAGCCCTTCTCAGGACCCCAACATAGCTCAGAGGAGGAGACCAGTGGACCTGGGCTGCAGCTAACATTGGTTAGGGCCCCAGGCCTCCCGGCCAAATTTTTCTGGGGGTGAGGCAGAAAGGAATGAATGTTCACAGGCACTGACCCCGGCCAGGCCCTGTGCTGGGGCCTGTCACCAGGTGGAGGGTTATAATGAACAGCGTGTGAAAGATTTCCTGATACCGTGGGAGATGCCTGATCCAGGAGGGAAGGCAGGGCAGTGGAGGAGGAGAGCAGGCAGTGAGGACACTTCCTTTGGAGCACGAGTACCTCTCCTCGGGAATCCACGCAGGAGGCCAGGGCCCTGGGCTCTGAGAGGAAGCCACGTCTCAGCCAGTTAGGGGTCTTCCAAAAAGACCTTCCTGTGGTCTTAAGCCTTTGATCAACCTGGTTGGTTTAACACCTCTCTGCAGAGCCAGAGGGCTGAAAGGGAAGCAGTTGGGGTGGCGGTGGAGGGACTGGTGGGGAATATCAGAGGTGAGGCAAACCCAATGGGAAAGAGGAACTGGGGAGCAGGGGAGTCCCTTGTTCCCTCCCTGGAGGTGGCTGGCTCTCATTCGCAGGAATTCAGGAAGGAAAGACTTTTCTCCCATGAGGCTTCAGCTTCCATCACAGCAAGGGATCTGTGTGGGAGAGGCGGGTTCCACAAGCCAGCAACCTAAGGGCAGGAAGGCTCAGGGAAGGAGCTCAGGGTGGGTGAGCAGGTCAGAGGGCAGGAGAACCCAGATAATAGACCTATGAAGACACAGGTCCTGGCAACAGGGAGAACTTAGTTGTGTGAGCTCACTTCCCCATTTCTTCTCTGCTTGTGCCAAAAATGACTCTGTGTCCTTGGGCAAGTTATTGGCCTCTAAGATATGAAGGGTCAGGGCTACAAGGTTCTTTCTTTCTCTAGAATCATGAGGAAAGAAACCAGCCCAGGTGACTTGGTCTGACGTAGTATGTGGACCACAACACGCAGGGCTCATGCTCCTTCCATTGTGGTGTCTGACCCACCTTAATGACACAGGAGGCTCCAGGATAAAGCCACACAGGGTTCTTCCTATGACTTCCCACAGAGGGTGGGGCAAAAGTCCTTAGAGACAGATTTTTTAGGATATTGGTTATTTTCCTTTGAAACTCAGACCCTTAGTTCAAGCAGATGAAAAGAATCTCAGTCTCTGTGTGAGCAAAAAGAATATCCCCAGAAATAATTCTCCAAAAGCAGGCCACCTAGGCGTCTCTCTCTAGAGGAAGGGGAGCTGATGGGAAGAAACTGGCGAACGTTACCTTGAGCTTGGGCAGGCGCTTGATGGTCTTGAGCGGTCTCAGCACACGCAGCACCCGCAGGGACTTGATGGTCTTGATGTCCCGGCCCTTGTTGCTTCTGCAGGGGAGAAGCCCCGGGAAATCACAGGACAGGGGACAGTTAAAGTGACAGTCACACTACTACGTTAACAGCAACAGGGAGAAGGGAGAAAGAGGTGGGCAAGAGGCCTGAAACTGGGTCAGAGTAGACCCCAAACAACACTTTCTGGGAAGATTTTCCAATCACTCCCCAGCATGCACACACTCATATGCACGCACACTCATGCATACTCACAAAGGGCAAGACACAGGCACACCACAGAGGCACCCGTGCACACACGTCAATCAACACTTCCTACCCCTAACAGCCGGAGCAATGCTGCTCATGACCACACTGACCAAATGGACATGGAGGATCAATCGACTGGGGAACACGACCGTAGCCCGTTGTGGACAGGCATGGTGCCTAGCCTAGGGAGTCTTCAGTAGAAGGCTCTCAAAGAGCATGTGCTGAATTGAATAGGGAGCCATGGTTGACAGCAAGTCTCATCAGAGGACTCTGCCTAGTCCTTCCTTCAGCTCTAGGTTTGTCACCTCTGCACAGTTCATGAGTTCAGGGGAGAGCAGGGTAAGGAAGGCTGGTGGGGACATGACACCCATGCTGGGCTGGGCTGCTGGCTCCAGAGAGAGCACGTCATGCAGGCTTCTAGCCAGGACTTGGGCTCACACCCCGATTATCTCTGTGCGAGTGGCTCTTCCAGCAGTCCCTTCCCATTTCCAGCCCTCTGCACCTAGCACAAGCTGCAGAGAGCCTGCAGTTGGAGGAGGCCCGAACTGCAGCCCCCGCCCACCTTTATCCTTGCCCTACAGCTGATGACCCTCCCTCTTCAGCCTCTCGGAAATGTTTGCTCCTAGTAGACAAAATACATCTTTCTATTTTTAGGAAGGAAATGAATAAATCAACCTGCATTTCTCTCTCCACCCTGCCCATCCCTTGAGATCTTTGCATTCGAGTCAAACAACTGCAATTTGTAAAACATGCAGATGGTAGAAAATGAGACTCTAAATAGTGAGCTCAGGTTCTGGTTCTTTCCTCACATTGGCCCAGATCACCGTGACACCAACTATCGGAGGAAATGGGATCCATCTAGAACATCAGATGGGAACTACAAGGCTTCTGCCTGCTTTTCACCCTGTCCTTCCTGCCATACCCATCCTCCAAATAGGGAGATCAAAGGCCATCCATTCCTTCATACAAGGCAAGGCAGGAAGACAGTTAATGGAAGGCTGACCGCCTAGAAGGTGAATTCTGAGACCCTCTTAAATGGTTACAATCCATGATGTGTAAGTTGCTTTTACTCCGTTCTAGATCTGCATATAGATAACCCGAAAGTATCACATTGATATCAATGGCCTTTTGCATCCGTGGGCTTTGTATATTTTATAAACTCTTTTACTTTAGTAGGATCGTCTATCTACCTTTCTAAAAAGGCAACATATAGGCCGAAAACATATCCAAACCAATAAGAATGATCATTTCCCAAGAAGGCTTGGTGACTCCCAGTTTCTGTTCTCTTGGATATCAGTGAAAACACACCACTCACATAAACTCACCACTCCTTTCTTAGTGAGCCAGTTCCTTCCCTCTCAACCATACTTTCTCCCTCCTCCAACCCACTCCCCATATTTTTTTACTTCAAAGAAAACTGAAGAAAAAAATATTTACCCCAAGGCATTCCTATGGAGGATCCAAGCAGAAAGCAGTTAAAAAAAAAAAAAAAAAAGGAGGAGAGGTAATGGAGAGAAGGGAGATAGTCAGTAAATTCAGGGAGAAAAGAGAACTTTAGGACAACGGGAAATTGGAGATGCCCAGACCCTAGAGATCCCGCTTACAGCCTTGGCACTTGCAGAGTCCGCACGCTTTGTGAAGGAGAGGAAGAGCCAGCACACCATCGCTCCACACCCACCTCTCCACCCTGCAGAGGCAAAGGACCTCTTGCAAGCATTAGGGACGCTGCCTCGAACTATATGGCATTCCCCATGTGTACTTTATTCCATGGAGCCTCGCTGAATTGGAGTTTTCTAAATGTAGTCTTTCACCTCCATTTCCTTAGTAGCCTTCAGACAAACTCCTTCTGTTTCCAGTGAATTTATAAGAAGCCAGGCTAGAGGAAAAATGCCTGATCTGGGCCAGAAACTATGTCTTGGAAAAGGAGTTTCAAGACATAGTGGCATACTTATGCTTATGAAGGAGTTCATTTGAAGAGTGAGACACCATGTCCAGGAGAGGGCTACTCTGACATCTCTCAAAAGCACAGATGGGCCATACCATAAAACCACCTTGAAATACGGGGGAAGGCATTGTCTATCAAGGTCCTGATGTCACATAAAGGGATACCTTTTGATAAATTAAATGACCACCTGTCCGTTGTGAGCTATTTACCGTGTAGCTTGCAGACAAATCATCCCAGTTCTATTGGTGCGGCTTAAAAATGACAAAAATAAAGATGGAGAGCATAAACATGAAACATTTGAGATAGAAATAATAAAAGCTAACTTTCTGAATATTTATTCTTGGCCAGACTCTGTTAAGCACTTTTAGTGCAACTCTTTATTCGGACGTCCTAATAACTTTCGGACAAAGGTATTATTATCTCCATTTCACAGATGAGATGCCGAGAGGCTGAGTGCCCAGCAGTGGCAGGGCAAGCTGGGACTTGAACCCAAGTCTATATGATGCTCAGAGCTCTTGCTCTGCACCATTAAGCTTCTGCGCCAGCAAGTTTTTGGTTCTAGGCTCTGTCAAACAGCTCACCAAATTCTAGAGCTGGAACAGATCCTTGAAATCCACTTAACTGCAAACAGAACTGCAGCCTGTGGAACGTGTGCCTTGCATAAGATCTCAGTAAGTGAGCCCCAGTGCCACGGGTGAACAGCCAGCTGCTATGAAGAAGTGCTTAAAATTCAGCCTTTGCTTCTTGGTTGACAGTTGGCCGTGAAGGGTACTTTTTTTTCCTTTCTTTTAATTTTTTTTTACTTACCACAAACGTATGTTACACCACCATATACCACAAGCAAAGATTTCCAATGACCATTTTATTCAGTGAATGATCCCACATTCAAAATTATATTAATTTTCACTGTAAATGCCAAATGAATGGTGGTTTGAGAATTAAACCCAAGTCCTTATGAACCTTAAATCCCTCATGTGATAATCTCCAAATGCTCAGAAGGCAGAGGAAATATCTTCCCCTGAGTTATAACAGTGTCTTCTCATGCATGAGACTGGGCAAGTGGTAGGTCAGCCAAACATACCTTTATCCATTCATACAACAGCACTGATGGAGTCCTTAATAAATGTCTGGCACTATTCTAAGTACTGACTACACGGTTGTGAACAAAACAAATGAGGTCCCTTCCTAATCTAGGAGGGAAGACAGGCCTTAAATAAACAAGCAAACAAATGAAGGTATAATTGCAAGCTAAATGCTTGGGAAAGATGGAATCATTTGACTGAAAATTTTGCCAGAATAACTAAATAGGTCACCATCTTTTCCCCAGGCTACATTCATCTTTAGCAAAAGCTCAGGGAGAATCTTCCAAATCCTTGAAATGAGAGAACAAAGTGGTCCAGGCTTTCACCTTCCATTAGCCCAGGTCCTTAACACCAAGACCTTTATATCCAGTAGACTCTAAATGGGTTCATACTCACAGATGCCCATCATATTGAAGGAAAGTTCAATAATTTTTTCTCCTCATACACACCCAGATAAAGGACAGAATTTGCTCTCTACAATTAATTTTGTCCCAGGATCCTAGTAAAATGTCATGCTATAGAACAAAGGGGATCTCTGACGACCTGTGTGTGTGTGTGTGTGTGTGTGTGTGTGTGTGTATGTCTCCCTTGGTTTGGGAAGTGGAATGCTTCGATGGTACACTCTGATCTTAACAGCTGATTGTGGTTGCCAAAGTACTGGGCTATTAGTCCCATTCTGACTCCTACAGAGTTGAGCCAAGGATAGTAATCAGACACAGGCCAAAAGTAAAATAAAGATTAGTCATTGCTCTGCACATCTTTCAAACAGGTCTGCAGAAGAGCTACTGAAAAGCTAGGATTTTGAGTGGCTGTAAAAAAACATGCTTGGGTTCTCAGTTTTGTTAACACATACATTCAATACGAACTTGAAAATTGTCATTTGAAATGAAAGGAATACTGGCTGACAAAGCCACAGGGTCAGGAAAAGCATCAACAACGTAGTCCCCATTAATTAAAATATAGCATAAATTTACATATGGGCTAGGCTAAACTACCTCTCCCAAATCCCTGCATACAAGAGTCATTTAAGCCATTATCCAAGTCAACAAGATTGCAAGGGAGAGGTTTTATCAAACCAGGAGAACAGACTCTTCAAATACATCAACTGCAGCATATTGTTTAAGAAAAAATTCATGAGCTTTTTACAGCTCATTTAAATATAATCATTTGATAACACTTAGCTACGCTTTGCTATTAACTGTATAAGCGGAATTTTTTTACACTGCCTGGCTAATTGGTGAAATTTTATCAGGTTTAAAATTGACTCTAGAAGTTTTAGCCACAGCAATCAGAGAAGAAAAAGAAATAAAAGGAATCCAGATCGGAAAAGAAGAAGTAAAGCTGTCACTGTTTGCAGATGACATGATATTACACATAGAGAATCCTAAAGATGCTACCAGAAAACTACTAGAGTTAATCAATGAATTTGGTAAAGTAGCAGGATACAAAATTAATGCACAGAAATCTCTGGCATTTCTATACACTAATGATGAAAAATCTGAAAGAGAAATTAAGGAAACACTCCCATTTACCACTGCAACAAAAAGAATAAAATACCTAGGAATAAACCTACCTAAGCAGACAAAAGACCTGTATGCAGAAAACTATAAGACACTGATGAAAGAAATTAAAGAAGATACAAGCAGATGGAGAGATATACCATGTTCTTGGATTGGAAGAATCAACATTGTGAAAATGACTCTACTACCCAAAGCAATCTACAGATTCAATACAATCCCTATCAAACTACCACTGGCATTTTTCACAGAACTAGAACAAAAACTTTCACAATTTGTATGGAAACACAAAAGAACCCGAATAGCCAAAGCAATCTTGAGAAAGAAAAATGGAGCTGGAGGAATCAGGCTCCCTGACTTCAGACTATACTACAAAGCTACAGTAATCAAGACAGTATGGTACTGGCACAAAAACAGAAATATAGATCAATGGAACAGGATAGAAAGCCCAGAGATAAACCCACGCACATATGGTCACCTTATCTTTGATAAAGGAGGCAGGAATGTACAGTGGAGAAAAGACAGCCTCTTCAATAAATGGTGCTGGGAAAACTGGACAGGTACATGTAAAATAATGAAATTAGAACACTCCCTAACACCATACAGAAAAATAAACTCAAAATGGATTAAAGACCTAAATGTAAGGCCAAACACTATCAAACTCTTAGAGGAAAACATAGGCAGAACACTCTATGACATAAATCACAGCAAGATCCTTTTTGACCCACCTCCTAGAGAAATGGAAATAAAAACAAAAATAAGCAAATGGGACCTAATGAAACTTCAAAGCTTTTGCATAGCAAAGGAAACCATAAACAAGACCAAAAGACAACCCTCAGAATAGGAGAAAATATTTGCAAATGAAGCAACTGACAAAGAATTAATCTCCAAAATTTACAAGCAGCTCAATACCAAGAAAACAAATAATCCAATCCAAAAATGGGCAGAAGACCTAAATAGACATTTCTCCAAAGAAGATATAGACTGCCAACAAACACATGAAAGGATGCTCAACATCACTAATCATTAGAGAAATGCAAATCAAAACTACAATGAGGTATCATCTCACACCAGTCAGAATGGCCATCATCAAAAAATCTAGAAACAATAAATGCTGGAGAGGGTGTGGAGAAAAGGGAACCCTCTTGCACTGTTGGTGGGAATGTGAATTGATACAGCCACTATGGAGAACAGTATGGAGGTTCCTTAAAAAACTAAAAATAGAAGTACCATATGACTCAGCAAGCCCACTACTGGGCATAAAACCTGAGAAAACCTTAATTCAAAAAGAGTCATGCACCACAATGTTCACTGCAGCTCTATATACAATAGTCAGGACATGGAAGCAACCTAAGTGTCCATCGACAGATGAATGCATAAAGATGATCTGGCACATATATACAATGGAATATTACTCAGCCATAAAAAGAAACGAAATTGAGTTATTTGTAGTGAGGTGGATGGACCTAGAGACTGTCATACAGAGTGAAGCAAGTCAGAAAGAGAAAAATAAACACCATATGCTAACACATATATATGGAATCTAAAAAAAAAAATGGTTCTGAAGAATCTAGGGGCAGGACAGGAATAAAGACACAGACCTACTAGAGAATGGACTTGAGGATATTGGGGAGAAGGAAGGGTAAGCTGTGACAAAGCGAGAGAGAGGCATGGACATATATACACTATCAAACGTAAAACAGATAGCTAGTGGTAAGCAGCCGCATAGCACAGGGAGATCAGCTCAGCGCTTTTTGACCACCTAGAGGAGTGGGATAGGGAGGGCTGGAGGGAGGGAGACGCAAGAGGGAAGAGATGTGGGAACATATGTATATGTCTAACTGATTCACTTTGTTACAAAGCAGAAACTAACACACCATTGTAAAGCAATTATACTCAAATAAACATGTTAAAAAAAAAAACATGCATGCTGGGGCTTAAAGACAAGAACAGGTAGACTGGGAACTTCTGTCTTTCTTTCAGACACTTCCTTCGTGTGGCTGCCACTACGACCTTCCTTTTTCCCTCCCAAACCCTGTTTGCAAGGCAGCTAGGGTATAAAATGCAGCAGTGGGAATCCCAAGAGTCCATGGACATTAATCATCTTCAGTGTCCCTGCTGGGGTCCAAAGTCAGATAAAGTCCCTCTTGAGGTGACTCTTAAGGCTGGAGTCTCAAGCAATGACATCCTTCTATCTGCTCACAGCTGGAAATTTCTAATTGCAGCTCAGCTGGCATCCTAAATCCACAGTTAACGGGCTACCTGACGGCTAAATTTAATTTTAATCCTTCATTCTCTTCCACAGAGCAGTGGAACTGGATGAACTGTCTGGCGCAGTGGTAAATGGGTCTTCTTTGAATGGAGCAGGACTTTGTCAACCCTTTTTCCCCCTACAAGATTAATGAGTAGTCAGAGCTTCCTGTGGGAGACACCCCTCTCACTTTTAAAAGAATGGGGGCTGTCAAGAAAGAAGCCCCGAGGCAAAACTTGAGGTTTGAGCGGACTGCCTCAGACACAGGCAGACAGCAAAGGACAGGAGAAAGGGTCAGGCAGGTGTAAGGTGAAGTATCAGTTCCATTATTACCAAGCTCTGCTGAGTGTGAGCGCGTACCAGCATTTCAGTTCTAAGTAGTCACTCCTTTCTCATGTATGCACACTCCCACCTTCACAAACACAAAGCCTCAAATGCAAAACCAGAACCAGAGTACCAATTCCAAGTCTAAAATTCTCTGTGCTTGTGTATCTCGTTGAATGAATTCAGAACCGGCTCTGCTGCTGTGGCTGGTTCTGAATGCGTTCAAAAGACCTTATCCATCTTAGAGACTAGGGCAGACTGTCAAGTGTCAGGAAAGTGACATACTTCAATGAAAAGAATGTACTAAAAGCTAACGTGGGAATTCCGGTTCCTTCTGGCATCAAGAGGCGATTGACTCATGTTTTTCTTTCCTGGCTAAGGACCGAATAATGAAAGGCCAAGTGCGGCTGTGATCCAGATCCCCTGCGTGCCAGGGAGCCCTGACCTTACCTCGTGCCCTGCTATGATGGAAAACGGTAACGGGAAGCTTTGGCGTCAGCTGCCTGAGAGCCTGCATGACTGACTGATGTACACAGCCGTGCTGGTGAGGAGGTGGGAGCTGAACTGCTAGTTATTTTTCTTTTCAACTGTTTGTGTTGAGAAGCCATCATAAGCTGTGAATCTACTATTTAGAATCCAACCCAGGACAGCTCACCTGGTGCTTGACTTGAGCTGGTCAAGTAACATGTTATAGAGCAATAGGAATGAAGAGGAGGGAGGGGCCTGGGCTGGAGTGCAGGATCACACCCTTCCCATCCTCCCCTGCGGTCCCTACTGAGGTGCTGGCCTGGCCCCGCCCACCTGCCTGCCAGAAGCCCTTCACTAAACACGGAAGACGGGAAGCCTGAGGGCCAGACAGCATCGCCATCAATGGGCAGGATCCCATAAGGTTTATGTACTCAACCTGCACAGTGGACACATGACCCCCCTACAAGGCAGCCGACTCTGGGCGGTGCCCCAAAGTGAGGGGGTGTGTCCAATGTGCAGATACCCAGAAATGCCAAGGCTGGAACCATCCCTGCTTTCCCACCCAGCAGACCGGGAAGCAGAAGTGATGGCAACAGGGTGTGAGAAAAGTGAGAAAAGCAGTATCTGGTCTTTCAGTGGACAATAATTATCAAACAGAAGAACCCCTCTTTTTCAAATAGAAAAAGATAAAAGAGAAAGGTTTCAAAGGCCCAGTCACTCACCAGACTTTTCTTGAAACCACAGAGAGGAAGAGGCACAGTCAGGATATTTATAGTTGGCAAACACTCCGTGTCCCCACGTGGCCCAGAAAGCAGGGTGTTGTGAGGGCAGTGGGACGAGAGAGAGCTGTAGCCAACCTCTGTCAAAACTTTGCCCCCTCTATACAGGTATTGGGCTTATGGAGGGAGACCTGAGTGTTCTTATAAATGCTTTATAATGTAAAAGTGGACTCGGCAGAACAGGAAGGGTGCAATACAGGTATCTTTCCATTTATTTTCTTATCCCTTGCTATGCCCACACTCAGAAAATAAACCCCCTTCCCCTCCTCAAAAGTCAATACAGTGCCCACATGGAATCCGTCGAGTTTACATTATAAAGAATCCCTTCACTTCACATATGCAGCTATAAAGAAGAGAGATCCCCTTCCAGCCAATACAAAACAACATACAGGCTCCTAGAAAATATACATGATGGCAGGGGCAGACCGCTGCAGCAGAAGGGCTCAGCTTTCTCTGAGAATTCAGCTAGAGGCCATTTTCTCCCCTTGGTTGGGGTGTTGCTCCTGGGACTTTGGCTGGGTCCTCAGAAGGCTCTGGCCGCCAGCGGTGGAAGAGATACCAAGTCACTTCTGATTTCTGAGGAGCCACCGGAAGGTATTACCATGACAATCGCCATCAGTTCTGCTCAAATTGAGCAATAACGTTTGCAGAAGCCTCAGTAAAACAAGGTTCAATTTCAAGGAGAGAGAGAGAGATAGAGCAGGAGTAAGGTTATGTGAATGGTGGACATTCTTAGGGGCAAAAATATGGGATATGACAATCAAAGTTTTATCCACAGGGAGGGATGTCCTTGACAGGCCTACAGAAAAACTCACACGTGGTTCTCTTGGCCTGAGCCCCTGACCACAGCCCCGCAGGGGGACGTAGGCCTTATTCCGATGTCAACCCGTTTCAGGTCAGGCCCTTGCTTTGCTGTCAGGGGAAACCCTGGCTAACCCTACCAAAGTGATAGGAGAGCTGAATTCTCTGTGCCCTTCATGAGGAAAGGGGGAGAACAGAGTTAGAAAGCATGAGCATACGAGCAAGAGAAAGCATTACCTGGACCTCAGCAAACGTGACGAAGGCCAGAGGAGGGGGGTGTGAGCCTGTCCCATAAGCAGGAGAAAGGGGAGAGGAAATGTGCATGGCAAGCTTAGAAGGATGCTAACAAAAGAGAGAGTGTGCATGGAGAAGGATGAGCAAGTACCATTTACATTTTGGAGAGAAATGAATAAAAAGTTCAAGAAGTGAAACCACTAAAAGCAAGCAATGGGGCTTCCCTGGTGGCGCAGGGGTTGAGAGTCCGCCTGCCAACACAGGGGACGCGGGTTCGTGCCCCGGTCCGGGAGGATCCCACATGCCGCGGAGCGGCTGGGCCCGTGAGCCATGGCCGCTGAGCCTGCGCGTCCGGAGCCTGTGCTCCGCAACGGGAGAGGCCACAGCAGTGAGAGGCCCGCGTACCGCAAAAAACAAACAAACAAAAAAGCAAGCAATGGATCATAACGCTCAATCCATCACAATACACGTGGACCCCAGAACCAGGGGGTTTCTGGGGTACCCTGCACTGTACCTGGTCTGAGGACCAACAGAGAGGCTTCGGCTCCGGGGCTGTTAAGGCTTCCCCCGCCACAAACACCAAAGCTACCACTGCCACGTTTCAAAGGGCACAAAGAAAGAACAAGACAGATGACAACCCTCCAGCCCATCGTCACTGCTCTGGATCTGAGGAGACACAGCTGGACTGTGGACATGTGGTAGGCGTGCAGAGGCTTCCTTTAACACACACCTCCTTCCCACTGGCACCAACACAGGCCAGGTGTGTGTGCACAACAACCAAGTCTTGGAAACCAGCCTGTGTTCAACTTTTTGTGTACGTTATGTCTCAACACACATTTTACTCCATATTCGGACTTCATGACGTGATGGAGAATGGAAGCATAAGGAAGGGAATTCACGTTTACTGATCGCTCACACTAGGTAAGGCTCTGGGCTAAGCCCTTGGCACACAGTATTTTGTCTCCATGTCAGAGATGAGAAACGGAGGTTAAGAGGGTTAATACTTTGCTATGTTGCTCTAGGCCATGAAACTGGTAAGTGGAGGAGCTGGGCCTTCCTGACTCCACAGCCCACCCCCTTCCTCCCACTCTGCCCTGTGACCCCAATGAACTCCGTTCTTTCCCAAGAGGACGTGGCTCCTTTCCTATATGCTCCTCTCTCCTTGTCCTTTATTTCTTCAAAGAGAGACAACGTATTTTACCGAGATCAAAGTAAGGGAGAAGAACAATATGGTGAACAATGTACACAAATGAGTTGGAAAAATGAAAAGGGAACTTGACTTTAAAAACTCAGGGGTAAGATTTATCTCTAACATGAAAAGGTGGACCTCCTTAGGAGGAAGGCAGACTTTGGTGCTTCTCCCCTTGAAGGAGGAGGAAGAGGAGCTGGGAGCCCCCTTATTAGAGCCAGAGTTGCCTTTATTTTTATCTTGCTATGAGAGTCCACACAGGGACCAGATGCTTGGAAAAATGTCATACTTTTGTGAAATCTCCTTGGGAACAACAGTTCAGAAACGTCTGATAGGAGGTTTCCTTGTGAGGGGCACAGGTGACTCCACGTGACTCTAACGGGGTAAATACACTGGTGCACGTAAGGACAAAGGACACTGGAATTGTCCTGACTGCCAGCTCAGGGTCACAAGTCACATTCAGCCTGGTTCTCCTTTGGAGGGTCCCCCATAGCTGGGGCAGCAATGGACACAGTCTACTTCCAGGTTCTGGGAGGTCTCAAATTCTTAGCACAGCTGGGGACCTTTCATCTCTCCTCCCACTCCTGGCCACCTGAGGAACATTCCTTCTTAACTCTTACCCCATTTCTTTCTCTGCCAGATGGATAGGGACGGAAGCTGACAGTGTCTGGGGAGAAGGTGGGACAGATGATCCCTATCTGACCACTTGGGTCTGGGAAGGTCAAGCCTACGGAGGTGTTTTGCTCCTCCCCTTTTGTAGCTGTCATCCATGACAGAAGCTCCCAAATGCTTTCCTTGTGCCCCATCACACAGTGTAGCTCGTCTTGCCTAGAACACTTGGCTTCTCTTGTACTCAGAAGGCTGGAGGGCATTCTATTGTGCCATCCGGCAAAGGGTGAAGCTGCTCTGACAGTGGAACAAGGTACGGACAGAGCCCAGAAGCCTGTCATTCATCTTCTGGGGCCCTCTACCCACTAGCTTAGGGAAAACGCTCTGACAATATGTCTACTTCCTAGCTACACCCTGGAGGGCTAGGAAAGCCCTTCCCTGGATCAGTGTTCAGGAAAAAAAAAATCCCCTAACGTAATGAACATGGTTAGTCACCTGAATGGTTTAAGACTGTTTTCCTAAGTGTGTTACCAAGGAAAGTTGGGAAAGTCTTTCCTTCTGGAGTTCATCATATTAACATGCTTCTTATGTCCTTGGGATAGCTCTGGGGTACTTCTGCTTATAAGCAGAGAATCTCCCCACACCCAGGACTCTGTGATTCCCCAACTCTGCTCTACCCGCTGCATTTTTCTTTCAAGCTGATCCTTTGTTTGACAGAATCAAGAAATGAAAGGGTACCTCGGCTGCCCCTGGGTCCCGCGCCGAGCCCATGGGGGCACACAGGTGAGTGCCTGCCCAGGCCCACTCATCTCGAAGGGAGGAATGCCAAGGCCTTTGGCTTCTCCCTAGAGACTCGCTCTGCTCCTCCTTCACCAGTCCCACGACTCAGGGCGTGGGAGCTGAGGCTGTAAGGCCCTCAGGAGCCCTGTCGAGGGGTAACTGGGAAGCAGACTCCCAGGGCAGCGTTCATGGGCACCACTGAGTGAACTGGCCCTGGAGAAGCCCTCAAATCAGCCGTCTCAGAAAGGAAGGAGGGAAGGGAATTGAACGAGAAAAAAAGAGTTACTTACGCCAGAGCAAAGGCCACCAATGCACCAACCACTACCACAAAGTCGAGGATGTTCCAAAGGTCTCGGAAGTAGGACCCGTCCTGCAGGATCAAGCCCTGGTCTATCATCTGCAGGAGGATGTGAACAGCCATCAATGAGCCCAGGAGGTGCCGGTCATACGTGCCCTGAGCTCTGGGCTCCCCATGGCAATGTCCCCACTGCCACTGCCTCTAGAAAGCAACCCACACGGGGACCCAAGAAGCAGGAGGACAGGTCCCGCAGGCTCTGTCCACCTAACTGTGAGGCCCAAGGCCCTTCTCATAGCCACCAGGGTTCACTTAGACTCCCTGGCTCCTCGAAAGCCGCCACATCCCTCCTTACGTTAGTGGCTCAGAGCCCCAGGCATCGCCACATACGCACAGACGAGAAAAATCTCAGATGGGTGAGACTGGGAATAAGATGGTAACGTGGGGTGTTCTAGTGGCAGGGAAGAGAGTGGAGGGCAGTGAGTAAGGTTGGGACTAAATGAGGCCAGGAAGACATCTCTACCTAACCCCCTGCCTTGGCAGGTACCCAGGCTCAAACCAGGAAGCGTGTTGGGGAGGTGAGAACAGTCCCCACGCCTGGAGCACCTCTCCTGCCTGCCTGAGAGGGGGCCCGCCTTCTCCCCGGGCCATGCCCACAGGTCTGCACCAGTCTAAACAGATCCCCACAGTCACGTCCTGCCACGACAGACCTCACTGGGATCTGAGGCTGGAGGAGGGGTCAGCAGAGGCGCCGCTGAGATTCTGACATTGATCAGGAGGTGACAGTCCTGGGGAAGGGCACCAGACTAGAGAGGCAGACGGGTGGCCCATCCAAGCCCCAGAGCCCAGGTTTGCTCTAGAGGCTCTTACCTTTATAACCATCTCAAAGGTGAAGACGCCAGTGAAAACATAGTCAAAATACCTCAGCACCTGTGAGACACATAAGGTAGAGACCACCAGGCTACACACACCCCTCAACACAGGCTCTCCTGCACGCCCACCCCAAGCCCCGCTCACTTCTACCTTGGAACAGAAGCTCGGAGTTGTAACTGCTAATCAGACGCAGGCAAGAGAGGAGCCGTGGATACTGCTGGGGCCCCATGACCCGCTGGCCAGTCCTTGGCCCTTCCCTCCCCTGTGGTCAGAACTTAATGTCTTGGGTCCGAACTGCCCCCCAGGTCTCTCCCTCCCTGGGATCCTTGTCCGTTCCAATCCTCCCCACCCCCTTGACCCCTCCTGACATCTACCCTGGCCCTCTAGGAGGTGCCTCAGCTCCCTGGGAGGAGCTGCAGCGCCCTGATGTCACCCACATCACCCATGCCCCTAGGTCAGACCCCACATCCAACCCGTGGGTGACTGCAGACCCCCTTTCAAGGCCATGGCTGGCTCTGGGTGTAAGGCCCACTGCTGAACGTAAAGGTAAGCAGTGTGGTTAGGGTTAGGGTTGCGGGTGGGGACTGGCCTGGAAGCGGTTCACGCTTTGCCCTGAGGACTGGGACCAGGCAATCTCTCAAGCCTCTCTCATTCTCCAGGAACCTTCCTTAGCTCATCTCTAATGTTGGGATGGGAGGGGCTGCGATGGGCGGTACCAGGGTACTACGGGGGCTGGCAGTCAGCCCCCGCGCACCTACTTTGTTGCGCTCCGAGTTGGTCAGGACGGGGTCCTCGGCCGCCAGGGCGATGCTGCTGGCTGCGATCACCAGGAGGATGCACATCTCAAAGTAGCGCAGGTTCACGATGTAGTGGCAGGCCCTGCGGATCCTGTGGGCGGCGGATGAGCCCGCTGAGCCGGCCCCCCTTCCCTCCCATCCCCATCTTTCCTCCCCACCCCCACGCACATCAGCCTCTTCCAGACAGCCAGGCCCTGGCCAGAGGAAGCCAGGGGGAGAGCCATTTAATTTCTCAGGCACCACCCTTGATTGAAAGTGCTGGTGGGGGGAAGGTAATCAGATTGGTTAGAGGCTGCAGTACGCAAGCCAAGATACGTTATCTGCAAGCACATCTGAGCTGGGGGGAGCCGCGGCCAGCACCAGATGACACACGCTCGGGTGGCTACAAGGTACCTTCCACTGGGTCTCAATGTCTACTCCCCAACTGCACAGAAACTGGGGCGCAGCAAGGGACTCCTAAGAACCAATAAACGTAAAAGCAGACCTTGATCCTAAGATTCCTGATGGAAGCAGCAACAGGCTTCCCTGAGCCTCAGGTATTCTGATTAAAGTGACTATTCTATAGACAGCATCCTGGCCTCGGTTGGCCTGACATCTCTTAGCCCCGGCTCCTTCCTTCCCAGGGCCGTGCCTGAATACTGCCCACATGGTCACTGAAAGCCTTCTCACCTTCCCAGACTCAGAAGCTGGTCTATGTGTACATCTTGCTCATTTCCAGGGTGGAAGGCAGCTTCTCTTTCAAAATTCCATCTTTCCTAAAGCTAACCTTCCAGATTCTTCCTCGCCAACCCCATCTCATGCCCTGCCTCTGCTCTGAGGGACACACCCACTTCAAAATTCACACGGAGGGCAGCCAACGGATGATCGAGTTATCCAAGCCTCCCTATTCTCAGCTCTGTCCACCTCTGGAATATGTGGTGACACATCCCAAGTAGATTTCCTTCCTTCTCACCACGCCCCAACCCCCCCACCTTCTAACCAAAGAGTAGGTGAAGGGTCCTTCCCTCATGACATTTCTCATTCTGTACTGTCTTAAATTACTCTTTAGACTATGGGCACAGAGTTCCAAGGCTGTTCATTAATTCCATGACTGGCCTCACCTAGTGAGCACCCTGGAGTCTTCAGATGTCTGGCCACATTCCACCAGGAAGGCTCAGGAGGAAGACTGGACCCCCATCCCTCCTTCTCATCACCCCGCCCTGGCTCAAACCTGGGCTGTTTACTCCAGTACCAAAGGGAGGTGGCAATGGAGGGTGTCTTACGGGTTGGTGGTGCTGAAGATGAACATTGAGCTGTGAGGCACCATGGCTTTGCCCGTCTCACGCTTCTCCTTCTTCTGCTGCTTCTTCTCCACTTCCTCTTCATCCTCTTTGATCTCTGCCTCTTTCAAGGGACTGGCTTCTCCATCAGTCTTGCTGCTGACTGCAAGAGGAACGTGTTGAAATCTTCAGAAACCTTGCTACGTGCAGAACGGTGCCCTTCATTTTCCACTGGGGATGGGATGGAGGGCACGGGAGAGGCAGCTAGGGATGTGCCTGGCAAGGTGCCTGAAAACATCGGGGTGTTTGCTAGATTATACTGAGTTAAGCCCTGCTCTCTTCCTAGCCTTACCGCTGCCCTGATTTCAGGTGGTATAGCCCTGTTTTTTGCCATATAAATGATAATCATGTTTCCCAGGGTAAAACAGAATGGTTGTTTCTGTTGTAAAGTTTACAAAGTTTATTTATATCTAAACTCTGAACTCTTTGTATATATTCACTTATGGCATTTTTCACATCAGTACACCTTGGACGGCATATATTATTATTCCCCTTCTACAGATGGGAAAACTGAAGTTCAGGGAATTCAAGGACCTATCCTAAGGTCATACAGCTGGTATGGGTTCCCAATTCAAAATTCTACCTCCTTTCAAAGAAATCACACTGCAATGGAAGATTTTAAGAAGACATTACTCTGTTTGTGGCAGCCTTTCTGGCTGTGCTTTTTCCCGTCATGATTAATGTAGAAACAAGAATGCAATATTCACGCGAAGATGGGTCCATGACTTTATCCCAGGATTGAGAGGATGAAGAAGCAGAGACAGAGTGGGGCTGCTGGACCACTACTCTCTGTTTCCTTATGCAAGTCCCAGAGTGGGGTGAGTGGCAGAGAGGATGAGGCTATCAGAGTGGGGCAAAGGAACCTCTCCCACATTCCCATTCACTGAATGCTTCTGCCCTGGAACCTTGTGTAAGTAGCAAACCACTGAGGTCCTGACCCCTTCCAGGTCCTTCCAAAAGGTAAGTCATCCAAAGTGTCCAAAAACCCTGATGACACGCTCTTACCTACGACCAAGGACAGGGACTAGCCCCAGAAAGAGAACAGAGGGGGGTCAAACTTTCTTAATGTTGTGGAGGGCCCCCAAAACTTCATTATTAGAACATAAAATTAAATAAGACAGAAAAAAAGGTTGTGAGTCTGAGATCCTGAGACATGCCCACCCAAGTCAACCCCAGGGGCACCAGATATGCGAGATTTCACTTTTTAAAGTAGTACTGGTACTCTGAAGAACACTTTGAGACATTTTCTTCACTTTGAGAAGGCGACGAAACAGAGACAGAAGTGGGAGAGAGAAAAACAGGGAGAGAGGACTGTTCTGTGAAAAGAGAAAAATATGGGGAAAGAAAGAGAGGAAAAAAAGCAAGAGTGGAATCCTGTGGTCATGATTCAGTGATGATAAGGTGGATGGTGGGATTAATGCAGAGATGGGTGGGGTGTCAGGGCAGGGATGGGTGTGGGTTAAGTGCTTTTGGGTTGTTTCCGTTTAAGGTCTCACAGGTGAACATCCATTGCCTTTAGGAACTATAAGAGAAAGTGTGACTAAGAGCTCCTAGGAGAAAGAGAGTAGATAAGAGCAATAGATTCATAAAATGTTAGCACAGGGAAAGATCTCAGAGGTCATCCGGTTCGATGCCCTCACTTCACAGATGATAAACTGAGGCCTCGAGAGACACAGGGTTTAGGAGGCTACACACCGCGCACAGCCAGTGCCGGCCCCAGCCCACCTGCCATCTTCTGTTCCAGCAACGGTCCCCAAACTGTCAAGTGGCAGAGCACCTGGGGGGTCCCAGAGAATGCCGTCAGATATTCATACAATAAATCAAATAGCTGAATATAAAAATGGGTCAAAAATCACGTGTGATCTCTCTGAAGACTCTAGGATGGTCACAGGGGCCAAAGGCCTAAGGACATTTTATGGGCAAAACTTAAGATTGAGAAAATTCTAACTTATTTTTCTTGCAAACTGGGAAAAAAACTGCTGCTGTTTTTTTTTACATGTTGAAGAGTGAGTTCATCCCTCTGGTGGGGTTTTCCACGCAGCTCTCCAGGGATGATTCCAGAGCCAAGACTCCCCCAGCCCCGGGCACGATGAGCAATGGGGGTGAAGGGGACAGGAACTGTGTTCTCACTGTGCACCACGGTCGAGTCCACCAAGGGGTCCACGTCAGGGATGGCGATGGTGACGCTGGTGCTCTCGGGGGCAGCCCTGTCCGTGTTGGCCGTGGTGCAGGAGAGGTCGGGCTCACTCTGGCTGATGACCCGGCCCATGTCCAGCTGCACGTCCCCCAGCAGGGCTTGCTCACTGCTGCCCTCCGGCTCCTGTTCCGTCAGCGCTGCATCCTTCTCCGCTTGCAGCTCTGGTTGGGGCAGGGCGAGGGGTGTGTTGGCCTCGTCGAGGGCTCCTGCCAGCCCGGAGCGTCTGTGCACCATCAGACTATTGGTCCTGTGAAGAGAGAGGGGGACACAGGCGGTGCTCAGATCGAGAAGCTGTTCCGAAACGTCTGATACGCCTGGCGAGAAGCAGAAGTGCGGGGAGCCTAAGCAGCCCTGCTGGAGAGCACTGGCATCCGGTGCCTCCCACCCCACCCAGCCAGGCAGTATCCACAGACAGTATCCACTGCCTTTACTCCTATCCATTCATCCACTACCCACTCCCAACAGGAGATGCCCTGGTGTTCAGGGGGGTGGACGCCACCGCTGTCATATTTACACACGCCTCGTAAAAGGCGCATTAGCATCACCTCCATTTTACTACAGGGGAAACCGAGGCTTGGAAGGGCTCACGCTGAAGAACCCCTAACTCCAGCCACGCTGCATGCCTCGGGCATGCTCCTGCTTACCTCCTTAAGTCCTGGGATCGCTCTTCCTCCTGGATTGTGGGCTCCTTGCCCCCGTGGCTGTCCCTGGGCTCGAGGTCCCTCTCCCCCTCACTGGGCACAGCTTCATCCAGACTCCGCTCCTGGCTGGCAGACCTGCTCCTGGAAGCGGAGGAGGACTCCTTGCCCTCCGTCCTGACGCGGCGGTGCCGGCTGCGCCGCTGGCTCTGCCTGTGCCTGGCCCGGTCCTCGAAGGCCACCACGGTCTCCCCGCCCCCGGCCTCCTGCTGGGTCGGGTCACAGTTCCCATGACAGGGCCTGGCCAGCCAGGGCGGCTCCCGTTTGCCCAGGGACACGGGGCTCCTCTGGTTGTCCAGGGCACTCGACAGGTCCCCTCCGTCCCCCTGGAGGGACCCCCCGCGGCTGACGCGCTCCTCCTCACACTTCTCCAGACCCAGGCCCAGGGCCGGCCCCTCGATGGGCCTGGGTCTCCGGTAGAGGCTGGGGTGGGCATTGAGTGGGTGGAGGGAGCTCAGGGGGTTGAGGGGGTTGAGGGGGTTCATGGGTGGGGCCTCCTCCTTGTTGAGGGCCTCCTGGCTGGGCATCTGCATGTGCCTTCTCAGCTGGCTGGTGCGCTGCTCCCACACCGACATGTGGTGTCGGCGCCTTCGCTCCCTCCTGGCAAAGGGGAGAGGGCGAGGGCTTGGTCAGAGCTGACGGCTAAGGGCCAGGGAGGGCGGCCACGGGGCAGAGGCCAGCCCTCGGTGGCCGTGGGATGGGGGGACACACAGTGCAGGGAGCGAACGGGAGAGCCCAGGACCTGCAGACAGGGTGCACAGAAAGACGCGAGGGGCCGAGGGGGTGGTGGGACCACTGTCCCCCGGTCCGTGGGGCTTCCCGCTCTAATCACTGCTCCGCAGGAGCTGAGAGGGGTGGGGTCAGCCCAGGATTGAGTCCCGGTCCCCAGGACAGTAGTACGAAGGCTTACCAGATGTCCGCTCCCCCAGCTCCCCTCTGCTTTCAGGGCAGCAGCCTGTACCTGCTCTGTGCCCACCAATGGCCCTTAGTTCAAGGTGAGAGGCCTTTCTTCCTCCTCCTCTCCCTCTCCTTTCCCTTTCTGAGGACAGCCTGGGAGAGCCAGGGCTGAGAAATACAATGGGCAGGTACTATCCAAGGGTGACGGATGACAGTGGCGAGCAGACCCGTGTTATAAAAGGTCTTGGCATCACTCTTGCAGTGATGCAGTGGGGTCTCTTCCACAACCACTAATAAAATCCACAGGACTCTATGTCCAGGGACCACCAGCAACTCATACTCAAAACAACCGCTGAACAGTCCAGCTCAGGGGCCTGGCTGAGCATTCACGTGGCAGCGGGAACACACAAACGTGACACAGAGAGTGGGCTCCCACGGGGGGGGGGGGTGGACGCCTATGCCCACACTCACACACGCCTGCGGGCGCACGCCTAGAGCCCGTGCAGGGGATGCTCACATGTGCCCACACGCATCCTCACTGGGGCCCACACGTGCTGTCCACAAGTGCCTGCGTGAAAGGCACCCCACCGGCACTAACGACCCACACCGACACATGCCCACTCACAGGCCACACGGAAGAGCAAACTGCACACGGGGTCACATACCTGAGACGCACACTGAGATAGGCACATGGTGAGAGGTGCGGAGGGGCAGATCCACAAACCATGTGCACGGAACGCCCACGCACACACCATGGCACACACTGACACGTGCACGCCCGATGCCACTCTGCCCACGGCAAGGACAAAGACACGGTGTCCCCGCACCCACACGTAACCACTCACAAACACGCAAACCGGTACACACATACAGGTGGCTGCTGCGTGGCTCCCACATCGACATGTGGTGTCTTCTCCTTCTGTCTCTTCTGGGGAAGAAAAATGGACAGGTTCAGTTTATCCTGACCTCTAGGACCCGCAAGCCCCACGGCCACCAGCCGATCTCCAGGGAGAGGTGCAGAATCCCCTACGTGTCTGCTGCCCTCTGTACACTCCCAACCTTCAGCTCTCCAAGGGAGTGACCTTGGTTCCTTGCTGTGTGCAAACACACGGATCTAGTATTGAAGCAAACATGCGGGCACACAAAGGGTCTATTGCTTCCCGGAGGTAACAGCTTCGGATACTCAGTCATCAAGCCCCACTGGCACTCACGCTTTCACCTAAATATCCTTCAGAGACCTATTTTGGAAACCCTGTAAACTTGGACAAAGAGTTGTATTTCCCCCTGATCATTTCTAGGATATTCACAAGGGTGTGACTCCCCAGCTCATCACTCCAATCTCACACAACATGCAGGGAACAAATGCACTGCCATGCACACCATCGAGGCCACCAAGTAGCCCACGGCCAAAGGCGGGGCCACCACTCCGTGGGCTGCTGTCCACATACTTCAGGATGTAAGCAGTGCCCCCTGCATGTGTGCAATGCAGTGGCCCTGACCAGAGGCCTTCAATGTTCAGTCTATTCAGCTGGGTAAAGCACAGTATTAACCTTCCTGGCCTTGCACAGGGAAAAATCTCTTCTACAGATACACACGTGTTGTGTCCTTTCAAACACAAGGAAGGTCAGAATGGTAGGGTAGAGGCATCACCCACAAAGGCAAACAGGAAAAATGAAGCTGTCAGTGCTTAGGTGGAGGATTGCACGTCTGGGACACCTGTGGAATGAGCTTGCCCCAGTTCCTGGGCTGACAAACCCAGTCTGGCCCAATGGGCCCTGCCTGGACCTGGGAGGTTGGCAAATGCTGCTCCTTCCCCGATGAAACTGACACCCACCAGTGGAGAACACGCAGGCAAACTAGCACTGTTCAAACGCCGTGTCCACATCTGCAGAGAAGCGTGGTCCACGGTGGGCAAAGGGAGCAGAGGCAGCTGGTCTGAGCCTGAGGAGGCACAATGCACATAAGCACCCCTGGAATGGATGTGGGTATCACTGTGGAGACACCTGTGAGCTCCGCAAATGAATGCACCCCTCAGCATTGACAGCTGCAATGCACGCAGAGTGGCCATGCCAGGAAGCACGGGCAGCACAGAGAAAGAGAAGCACACGCTCTAGACGGGCAGCATGCACTCCCACCAGGAAAAGCACCTTCCACTGGCTATTTGCAAATTCTCAGATATTCAAATGCCAGCCCTCTAGGAGCACATGTGTAAGAGTGTAATTACATGGAAGAATTCTCTCTCTCTTACATGCTCACATGTGTGCATACCCACATATGCGCACACGCACACGCGCATACACACACACGCGCGCCAGGCAAAAGAGAGAACCAACCTCTAATTTCCACACAAATCAGATACACACTTCAAACTTCACTTCTCCAGTCGCACATACAAAGATCCAGACTCATATCCCATCACAACCATTAATATGTCTTCATACCTAAAATCACAGAGAAGCATCTTTCCAACTCATGCATATATGACCTCACATACACCTTGCAAGGACCCTGTGGATCAGGAAGGGTGGTTGGTATTCTTCATTTCGAAGATGGGGAAACAGGGATTCTGAGATGCCAGGAGGTTCCCTCAGCGTGTGAGGGACCGAGCTACGACTAGCACTTGGGCCTTTTAATTTGTAACAATGTTCTTTCCGTGTTTCTCTATGGACACCACATTCGCACTTAGTTATACCGTAGTCCGGAAGTCAGGAGTCTGGGCTGTAAGCCCAGGCAGCGCACACACACCCTGACAACGTTCCACCTGTAGCACCCACCTCGCAGCACAAGCACTGCACCCAAAGCCTGGATCTCTGCTCATCTTGGATGGTCACAGCACCTCTCCCACCTCACTGTGGCCGGATACGCACACAGCTCAATGCCTACTGCCATGTGCCTACCAGCATCTCATTCATTCTTTCATTCCATAAATAGTGATTTTCTACTCTGGGCCAAGCATCCTTCCCCCGCGTATCTCTAACCCACTCCTCCTCCAGGCTTCCTCATCTCAGTAAATAGAACCACCTACTGCTAAGTGACAGCCAGCCCTACCCACCAGCATGTTTGGATACCTGTGTATATGTATTTTTAGCCCAGGCTCATGAGCGCAGGGAAAGTGGAGTAGAAACTGCTCAAGGCCCAGAGAATGCTCTAGGGAGCAAGGAGTTGTTTCACCTTTCTTCATCAATCTTTAAAAAATTTGCCGGGGGTGGGGGGGAGGGGAGTTTTTTTCTCATGCAGGGGAGGGAGGTCCCCACACATAACTCTGGAATGTTCCTACAAGGCGAGGCCGACGACATTCATAGGCTTTCACACGAGCTCTGGGCAGAGAAGGGCTCCCCCCTGATCAGCTTCTAGTAATAGATGACAGGGTCTGGGGCCAGGCTAGAGGTCCAGCTGCCAGGGCTCTCAGACCCTCCCCAGTGATACCCCAGGACCCCTCACTAAGTTCTCAGGACGGCCAAGAAGCCACAACAGGAATTCCGTGGTTCTGTGGTCACTTCTCAAGGCCCTTCTCCAAGGCCCTCCCCCAGCACCATACAGTGGTCAGTCGCCCCGCAGGGCCCATGGCCTGCCGGTTCCACCAGCAGCCACAGGGCCAGGCTGGATCCTCAAAGAGTCTACACTCGCCACTCTAATTTATCACCTCCCATGCTCTCCCTAATCCGCTCCAACTGGATTCTGTTCCCACTGGGCCACTGAAACGGCTCTCGGGAAGGTCACTAACAGCGTTCATTTTGCCAAACCCAACGCTCCCTTTTCTGTTCTCATCTTACGTGATCTTTCAACGGTCCTGAGCTCCGCCGTCCACTCCCTCCGTCTGGAAGCGTGTTCTTCTCCACGTCTCCAGGACACCACGCTCCCTCGTTCTCTCTCCCACCTCCGGGCTGCTCCCCATCAGTCTCCTCGCGGGTTTTCCTCGAGGCCCGGAGTGCTCTGGCCTCTGTTCTCAGCTCCTCGCTTCTCCAGCCCACCTCTCCCTGAGTCAGCCCGCCCGGGCTGACAGCTAAAATGCCGTCCAAATGCAAACGCTCCCCCAAATCCTTATTTCTAACCCCGACTTCTAAACTCCAGACTCACAGGCCAACAGCCCGTTCAACATCTTCACTTGCATGTCTTACAAGCATCTCAAATTTAACGTGGCCAAAATGAACCTTGGATTTCCACTGTTCTCCAGGCTAGCAGTAAATACCACCATCATCTACCCAGTTGCTTAGGTTCAAACCTAAAAACCTGGGAGAAACGTTTGTTTCTTCTCTTTTTTTTTTTTCATCCCCACCTCCATCACATTTATTCCATCAGCTCATCCTATTGGTTCTCCCTCCAAAATACAGACTGAATGGGATGACTTCTCATCTTCTCCATTGCTACCATGGTCTGTCTAAACCACCACCAGCTCTCACCTACTTTACTCTAAGAGCCAACCTCTGTCTTCCTGGCTCCAGTCTGGGCCCCTACAGTCCATCTCCACAGAGCACAGGGACCTTTTAAAAGTGTAAATCCTAACCTATCCACCCTTCCCCTCTAGACCCTCCTATGGTTGTAACTAGAATAAAAGCTAAAGTCCTTCACCTGGGCCTTCAGAACCTCCCGGGCCATGTCTCCTTCTCTTCCCCCTTGCTCCCTTCATACCAGCCACACTGGGTCTTGCTGGGGATGTTCCACCTTCGTAACGTCACACGACCATCTTCGACACATTTAGGTCTCTGCTTAACTATCATCTCTTCAGAGAACCCCTCCCAGATCGCCCGAAGGTACTCCACCCAATTCCTGTTCCTCTGCCTTAGTACCCTGTTATATGTATTTGATAGCTATTCTCACTATCTAAAATTATTTCGTGTATTTATCAGCTATCTTGCTCACTGAAATAAAAGCTCTGTGAAAAAAAGAGAGCCTGTCTTGCTCACTGCTGTATTCACAGGACGTTTCCTGGCATGGAGCAGGCGCCCTGTGAGAGTTCACAGCTTTGGAATTGAGCAACTGGCTGTCAGCACAGGAGCCCAGGGGTCTGTGAAGTGGGGACAGCGACTCACTCGATGGAAGGCATGTTGGGTGCAGACATCGGGCTGACCTCCTTGGCCTTCTGCAGCGCGTGTTTCTGGTTGAAGGCCTCCTCTTCTTCCTGTTCATCCTAGACACAAAGCAGAGAGGGCTTTGTCTGGGATCCTCGTGAAGGACAGCAGCTCCCATGGCTCTCCCCAGAAGGCGTTCTGGAGACCAGGCGAAGCGAGACAAGAAGGGCAAGAGGTGAAACAAGGCAGAATGAGGTCAGGTTGGCTCACAGACCTCGGGTGGCCAGCAGCCAGCCCCCTTGAGACAGCAGCCTCCTGGCCAGCAATTCTGGCCTCCACCCTGCCCCACCTTCTCAGGACAGCCGTGCAGTTCTACCCCAGTGCCAGTCCTCAGGGGAGCTGGCCGGGGTTGTGGAGGTCAGAGGCCAGAGCCGACACTTCTCAGATGCTCTGCAGTGTCTGGAAGTGATGGAGGGGGACCTTCCAGGCACAGCCCCCTGAAGTAAACACCACACTTCCCATCACGCCCTCTTCCCTGCACAGCTAAGTGACCCCACCCTGGGGCCCCAGGCAGGGACCTTATCCCCTCACCCACATTCCTGCTCATAAATGTCCCTCTATGCGATGACAGCAAGGAAAGCCGGTTCAGGTAAAATGACTAGAGCTCCTAGGAATACACACATCTTCACAGCCTGCTCTGGTTTTCACACACATCATTTTACTTGATCCTTGCAGTACTCCTGTGAGGTATGCAAGGCAGATATATCATTCCTTTTTTACAGATAAAGGAAGCAAGGCTAATGGAGACCAGGGGTCAAGCACAAGCTAAAAGAGCCAGTGAGTGGTCGATGCATGACTCACAGCCAGCTTTTCAGATACTAGAGCTGGTATTTTTCCCTGCCTGCAGAGAAGAAGACCCTCAAGGACGTAGGGAAGAGCAGTCACGGAAACATCACCAGGTTGCTATGGGCTCTGCCCCAAACCAAATGTGTATTACGTGGGGAGAAGTTTTCACTCATCTCCCTAGACCATCCCACTGCAATCAGTATTGCCTCCACCCCTGAAGAAATGACTCAGAGGAAAGAAAGGAACAGTTCTTTGAGCAATGTAGCAACTAGCTTCATTGAAACTTCCCTCAAGATGACCATGGCCACTGGAGTACCCCAGGAGACACAGTCTAGGAACAGAGATGCTCCTGGCCCCTCTCACCCCCAAACCCAGAAGTATGAAGGCACATGATTGAGGTCTCACAGCCACAGGTCACAGGAGCAGAGGTGGGACTTAAATCCAGGACTTTGGTGTTTTCTTTCTTTTCCAGGGCGTAATTCTGCAAAGGATATCTTTGGGAGTTTGCAGTGACTAAGTGATTATCTTCTATGTCCCATGAGAGATCCAGTCTGCTCCAAGGCTCAGCAAACTCAGCGAGGGTGAAGCAGGCTCCTTTCATGGATGTGTGGCTCTCCAGCTGTCCACAAGCTCCCAGAAGGGGCCTTCCTGGCAGGCTTGAGCCAGGCAACGCAGACTTTTGGACGCAGCCCCAAAGGCCAGCAGGCACCCAACGGCACTAGAGAACCATCGGATCCCCGGAGAACAATGCTTACCTTGGTCAGCTCCTGGGCATTGGCCAGATTGTCCACAGCGATGGCCAAGAACACATTCAGCAGTGTGTCTGGGGTGATGAGTTAAGGATGGGCAAGTAAGAAAAGCCAAAGGCTCCAGCAAGGCTGAGAGGGCATCCCCAGGCCTTTCCTGCCTGGGACACCAGCAGGAGCAGAAACCACCCCAAAGAGTCACTTAAGCAGGGGCTGTCGGGGGAGGGTGAGAGATGTTATGCAACTCTGTTTGATGCAGAATATGTCTTCTCTCCTTCCACATGTCATCTCTTTGTACAGGACAAAGAAATACCTGAATCAAAGCTCCCAGAGGGCAAAGTGAGCTACTTTGTGACAAACTGGGCTTCCATTTCTGTGACTCACTGCCTAGCTTTCTTTTTATGGGTTTTTCATGTTTAGTTTATAGTCTGCTCTGGCCCCTAGAAGTTTTCAGGGCAGAAAACTTAAAGAAGTATCACTGTTCTGTGAGACTATGGAAAATGCAAAAATATAGCTGCAGCACATGGCTGTCCCTTTTCACTCTAGCAATCCCAATTCAACGCAAGTCCCACCCCTCAAAACTTCTAATGATCATGTAGAAGTTTGCAGTTTATAATGTAACATTCGAGCAAATTATCTCATTTACTATTCATAACCATCAAAGGAGAGAGATATTGCTTCTTCCTTTCAGATGTGGAAACTAGGCGCTCAGAGAGATTAAGTGACTTTCCCAAGGCCACACAGCTGGTAAACAGAGTTGCTGGGATTAAAACCTAAATCTTTCTGGTCTAGAGCCCACGACCAGCCATGGATTTTGGAATTAAATGCACTTAGTTTCTAGTCTCCCTTCACAACTTACTAACTGTTTGACTTTGATTAAGTTATTTCCTCTAAGTCTTATAAGGTAAGGATTAGATGCAATAGTGCCTGGAAAGCGTTTAGTACAGGGTCTCATGAACAGCACAAGTACGATAAATGTCAGCTATGCTCAGTAGTATCAGCATTAATCATGATACTAATATTTTTGAGAACTTACTATGTGGAAGGCTCTGTTCTATATTAACATATAGAGCTGCCACATGATCCTGCAATCCCACTCCTGGGCATATATTCTGGAGAAAACTAGAATTCGAAAAGATACATGCACCCCAATGTTCATTGCACACTATTTACAATAGCTAAGACATAGAAGCAACCTGAATGTCCACTGACACATGAATGGATAAAGAAGATGTGGGATATATACACAGTGGAATACTACTCAGCCATAAAGAAGAATGAAATACTGCCATTTGCAGCAACATGGATAGACCTAGAGATTATCATACCAAGTGAAGTAAGCCAGACAGAGAAAGACAAATATCATATGATATCGTTTATATGTGGAATCTAAAAAACATGATACAAATGAACTTATATACAAAACAGAAATAGATCCACGGACATAGAAAACCAAGCTTATGGTTACCAAAGGGGAAAGGGGGAAGGAGGAATAAATTAAGAGTCTGGGATTAACATATACACAGTACTATATATAAAATAGATAACCAACAAGGACCTTCTGTATAGCACAGGGAACTATACTCGATATTTTGTAATAACCTATAAGGGAAAAGAATCTGAAAAATATATATATATGTGTAACTGAATAACTTTGCTGTACACCTGAAACTAATACAACATTGTAAATCAACTATACTTAAATTAAAAAGTCTTTTTTAAAAAAGTAAAAAAAAAACCATATAATTAATTCATTAGTATTATAATCTTGTCACTATTTCAGCCCATAGTGATCTCTGTCTTTTCTTATTTTCCCCAGCTCATTGTATCTCCAACCATTTACTATAACAGACTCATATGTTTTTATTTGTGATGATAATCTGATAACTTGGATATTATGATATCTGATCATTTGGATGATACTTGCTTATATTTATCTTCTTTACCCAACTAGCAGATGTTCCTTAGATCGGGATCCTTGTGCCTCTTAGTACACCTAGCAATGGTCAGCCCAGTGCTACCCCGCCCCCCCACTATTACCACCATCAGCACCACTACCATCACCTCCTCCTCCTCACATGCTGGTCCCTGCAGGCAGCCCAAGAGAAGCCTTTTAGAAAGGATACAGTTTCCAAACAAGGTGAGCACAATGAAATAGATAGCTGACCACATGCCTGAGCTGACCCCACCCTGGGAGCGGATCCCATTGTACATCACCTCATTCCAGTCCTCACCCGTCAGGATCTACGCAAAGCAAACAACAGGCAAATCAGAGACCTGGGTTGGATGAGAAAATGGGGTCAACGGAAGGGGGAAAATTCTGGGCCTGGGTCTTTTCCATCTACCCCTTGCTTGATTATCCTGCGAGAGAGAAAAAAGTGTCACGGCCATGAATAATCCTCAACTTCCTTCTGATATGTAAGAGACATTGAAAACAGAAGGAGAACATCAAAAGGAAAGATTCTATTCCTCAAAATATAGAGTCTCCTCACCCTGACCCAAACATCAGCTTTGCCCGGCCTGTGGGAATCACACAGATGAGGTGGTCTGGTCACTGCCTGACTGTCCCCAGGAGTTGCCAAGATACAGTTCCTGAGACAGCAGCATTATTGGAAAGGGCCTCATGGGCTCCAGTTCTGGAAACCTGGGTTCTGGTTCAGCCTCAGATTCTGGCTAAATAGCGTTCTCCTTTAGCTCTTAGACATTATTGATTGAGTTTCCCCCATGATTTAAAAAAAAATTTTTTGGGGGGGGGGGTGCGTGGAAAAGATGCTTCTTTAAATGCACAGGTGGGTTTGAAGATACTTCCAATTTCATAAAACCAGAAATGCGATGTTGCTGAATGACTTTGACTAACATCTCTTGCAAACTCACAAGTGTAAGGAGAAAGCCAATGAGGTCATCACAATAGAGCTCTTTTATTATTGGTAAGGACATAGCTATAGAAATGCTAGGGATTATCGTGGTGATGATTACTCAATAAGCAAGAGTACCCAGCTGCCTGAGAGGAGCTTGGAGAGGAAAGGGAGATTCTCTTAACACATCATTTTATAGTGTGTGCACCAAGGGATCCCAAGTAACATTTTTTAACGTCTCATACCTGGAATACAGTCATGATGGCTGCAGGGAAGGTGTCAAAGTTTGCTGAAGGAGTCCCATCATTAAAGTTGAACCTGAAAAAGGAAATTCAGAGAGAATGAAATGACCAAGTTTTCCTTTCCCGAGATTATGCCGTTTTCATCACTACTTTTCCCCTTTCTCCACATCCCCCTGTGCCCTACTCTCCCCTCATCCCAGTAACTTATGAAGACAGTTTTGGTGACTACTACTGGGGGACTGTGCACTTGAAGGGCCCTGGTAATGGGATGGGGTCTGGGCCGATCCTGAGTTACAAAGCCCCAGGCTGTACCTTTCAGGGACAGCTCCAGAGAGAGGGGTCCCCTCAATAAGAACCCTGTACAGTGTGAACAGATTAAAAACAGAGATATCTGTTCCACACACATGCTCGTGGTTGATTTGAGCCACAGACACGAACAAACGAGATAGTTAACATGGCAATCAAATTAGTGACCCCAACGCTCACAGGTTGAAGTCTAGGTTTTGAGGCTCCTTTGGATGCAGAGAGTTCATTGGTGCTTACCTGCCTCCAAACAGCTGCATTCCTAGGAGAGCAAAGACAACGATGAAGAGGAAGAGAAGGAAGAGCAAACTGATGATTGACTTCATGGAACTCATCAAGGAGACCACCAAATTCCGGAGGGATGCCCAATACCTACAAAAAACCCAGACAGCATTACAGCAGTGAACACTAAATACTAAATTATCTCCATGCACAGCTGGGCATCTGCCTGGTGGTCTATGAGATAAGCCGCATCTGCATACTTGTAGGAAGGAGAGATGACAGCAATAATGTGGCTCCCTTGGGAATGTGGCACAGGATATGGCATCATGGGCATTTTTCTGGTTTAATCTTCGGAGAAGAAGAAGGAACTGGAGAACGGAGTGGGGGGTGGAGTCAGAAAGGGGATCATGTGGTAAGGGCATGTGGGGATGGAAGGAAATGAATATAATAAGGCAGAGAGAAGCATCCACTCTCGAAGGTGGTTGGGAAGAGTCTAGATTCTGATCACTTACTTGGTTATTTTAAATATTCTTAGAAGCCGGAGAGCTCGCAAGACACTGATTCCAAAAGATGTACCAGGTCTGAAGATCGCCCAGACCACTTCAAAGATGCTGCCCACTGTGACCTAAAGAGCCAAACCCAGCCACGGTGAGAAGAGGAAAAGGAGGAGGAGGTGAATGAGGAAGAGGAGAGAGGAGCAATCTTGTATTCCGCAACCAACAGCTCTCACTGGGCCATTGTGAAATTCAAACTCCCCCCTCCCCCACCCAGCCCACCTGCAACAGGACCACCTGTTTGTGAAGGCTGCCAAGGAAAAACAAGACTCTACCACCTCTCTCCCCACTGCTCCCCACTCCCCTTGCTAAATTTCCTCCTTCATACTACAGATTGCTTTACTGACTGCTGTTCTGTCCTTTGTGAAAACTGCAGTAGTCATTCACCACTTCTGCACACATCTGACAGCCATACTGTTCTTATAACACCTTGAACAGACAAAAGAGTGGTCCTCAAATGAGAAAACAAGTTTAAATTAATACACGTTGCATTCCAATACAAAAACCTCTGAGAAGATCCACGTTCTCTCATTGTCCTAGAATTTAGTGCTAACAAGAATGTTTCAGTCACCTGTATCTTTCAGTCACTCAGGACCCCATACCCCAACGTGATGGTACTACTTGGTGGCGTAGAATCTGACTGCTATAGAAATAGCAACGTCAAATCAACCATCCAATTTGTTTTACGCTTTAATTATGTGTTTATTGAAAGCCTACTATATTCCACACATTGCACTAGGAGAAAGAACAAAAATTAATTCTCACAGCAATGCTGAAAAGTATGTACATAAGGGAACTAAGGTGAAAATGGGCTTTCACTAGTTATTATGCCTGAAAATTGCCTGTACCCAGAAGCATATGTTCCAAGTTAAAATGCAGATTGGCAAGGGCTCAGAATCGTTAGCACCTAACTGGAGATTTGGCAGAAAAAGAAGTAGGTTTGGCAGAAAGAGAGATGGTTCAGGAACCCAAAGTTTTGAAACCTACTTCTGCTGCTAACTGGCTGTGTGAACTTGCCCACGAGGTCTCCTATTTACTCATGTGTAAACGGGCAGCCTAACTCCCAGCACCTAACATCGTGGACATCAGACCCCTGCAAGCAGTGGAGGACAAATATGTACGTGAGAGCACCTTGAAGACTGTTAGTAACGCACACATTTATATATCAATATTATTTAGGAAAGTGGACACTGGGTGAAGTAGTCTATGTGGGGACTTGCTAATACACGAGTGTGTATGTGCATATGTGCGTGAATGTTTAAGGGTATACCCAGATAATTTTCCCAATTTTAAAGTGAACTCAAAAAATAAATATATAAGTTGCTCATTTTTGATTGAACCACCTTCTGGAATCAAGTCTTTTGTCCTTCTCCCCCAGGCTTCCCTCAAGACAATAAGTGGTTCAAAACTTTGGCTACGGGTAGCTTTGTAAAATTTACCAAAGTGTTTACTCTGTGGTATGTGTGTTACCGTTCAGTAAAACATTAAAAACATTAAAAATAAAAGAGCATTTAAAAGACCCAAACAAACCCTAGGACGGCAAGGGTTCACTCATTCCTGACCTCCCTTTTGCTAATCCTATCTATTCCCCTTTTATAGATTCTGATTTCAGTGCTTCACGCCCAGAGCCCCGGAGCAAAGCTGCTTATCTCAAACCGTGGCACAGCAACACCTGGCAGAAGGATGGGCGGGCTCCAGAGCACTTACCCCAAAATCAAAGCAGTTGAACGAAGAGTGAAAATAAAGGCGAGGCCCCATGCCGTACATCTTCAGGGACATCTCCAGGAGGAAGAGTCCCAGAAACAAAAATTCTGCATAGTCTGAAAGCATTAAAGGCAGAAGCGTTGGTTCCATGGATGGCACGGGCTTCTGCCCTCCCCGGTCCAATCGCCCCACCTACAGAGGAACCCTCCACAGCAGCAGGACCTACACAAGCGGGACTTGCAGTGACCATGCCAGCTCAGTGCCAGGCAAAACCTAACGAAGTCTGAAAACGCTCAGACCCAGGATGAGTCCCAGGCACACTCCACAGGTCAGCTTTGCTCTCTTGACAGGTGGCTTTGTCATTGCCCTTCAAATGGTAGATGGCTCTCAGGAGAGAGAGAAAGGGCTTAAGCATGGCTTTGATGAAAGAGCCGGATTCGCTCTCCACACTCTCGGCAGTGACAGCCTCTGGGAGCCTCACTCGCGCCCAGCGGCAGCCTTACCCAGAGCTGACCTACACGTTTCCTTTCTGGTCTATTGAAGGTATCCATTTCCCTAGGAACTTTTTCCCTAGGACTTTGGTGACCAAGACACCCTCACTGAGCCTACTTAAGGCACTAAGCTGGCCTTAGACTACCCAAGGTGTAACACCATCTTGTTGACTCATCAGCAAAGATTTGTTGATCTGATTCAATAATGAATGACAGCTAGGAATGGTCGTGTGATAACCCCGACCCCTTGAGGACAGCTCTGGCCTCGGTCACAACGTGGTGGAGAGGCAGAACTCTGGGTGGGCAGGACCACTGCCAGGCCCACGTGACACCTTGCTCTCTTGACATTCACACCCCAATTGAGCAGCTGCCGTGAAAGCCAGTAGTCACCATTCACTTACAGAGGAGGTGGGTGAGCCACTGGGGCTGGTTGTGATGGACGATGGCCACACAGGCGGTGTTGAGAGCCACAAGGCTCAGCACAATCCAATAAAACACCTGGGATTTAACCATGTGGCGGATAGAGATACGCAGAAGCCGCTCCTTGTGCCGGAAGTAGGAGGCCCCGTCCACCTTTGTACTCTTGATGCTGGCTCGGGCGAGGGGTGTGCCTAAGTGGGAGAAGTAAGGAGGAAGAATGAGGCTGCAAAGGACATCACCCTCCGTGGCAAGCAGGTATTCGCAGGGCAAGGTGGGCAGCTTTGGTCCCAGGGCTAGGGTACTGCCACGTGTTATGAGCTAAGAGTTTCCACAGCACAGCAGGGGACCCTGCGGTTCCTCTGGGCACCCTCAGTCCTAGGAAACGGAAAGATTCCCCAGGCAGGACACCAGGCATCCAGCCGGTATCTTGAATCCTAACAGGATCGTGTTTATGTCTGTAACAGATTGGGCTTCTCTCTGGCTTTTCTTTTTAAATATGCTTCGGGCACTGGAATCATCCTGCCGCATTTGTGATTTTTCTGCCACTGGAAGCCTAAAGCAGCGATGAGCTCTGTACGCCTCTTCTGCTTTGGAGGATGAAGTCAGACCCTTCCCTTTTATCTGGGGAGGAAAAAATCTGCCATCAGCCAGAATCTCTAAGGGAACCTGAGGTTGAACACCAGTCATGTTAAAGGGTTGTCAGTAGGAATTTGTGTAAGTATCACATGGAAGCAGGCGATGGAAGTAGGTAGATGCTACTATGATTAAGCAAATGATTGCAGGTTCTCAAATGGGTGTCCTCAGGATCCTTTGAACAATTTCCCAAAGTGGGTTCTCATTATCACATCCAGGAGAGATAGGATATATATGCCGATGGGATACATCTGCCACACTCGAAGAATCTGGGTTGGATTCTTGGCCCTAAGCCCCATGTTTCACATAACAGTATCCCCTGGTCCATCTTTTTCTGTAAGTCATTGTCAACTAGATTAGATTCCAACGCCTTTTCCTAATTACATCCCAAAGTTCTGGATTCTTTGGCCTCCCTTCCTCCTGGTGGTGTTTCTCCAAAGACAGGATGTTCCCTTTCAGAGGAGGTTCAGAGCAGTGAAAGGAGATCTGACAGCCTCCACTCACCCACAGAGGAGATGTCGACACAGTGCTCGTCGCTGGAGTCCCGCGTCATGGCCTCCGTCCGGCTCCTTTTGATGGTTGCCCTTCGGAGCACTACACCGGGGAAGGCGGAGGCCAGGGAGAGGACACAAGAACAACCGGATCAGTCTGGTCAGAACTGAGGACTGTGGGCAAGAGGCCCCTCTGACACAGGCGCCTGCCTTTAAATACCCGAGCCAGGGTTAGTGAAGTCAGCAGCACCTCTGACACACGAGGCTCTTGAATCCCATGGGACAAGGCTCCCGAAGCCTTGCTAGAGCTTATCTAAATGCAGTAGGTAACAGGTACTCCGTATCTATTTGTTCTGGTTCTTCATAAACAATGTCACTTCCTGCCAATGAAAGTGGTCCCAAGATGATCCCCACAAATTGTCAAAGAAGATCCCTTTCTGTGCCATTGGTTGTATGATGGCTTTTTCACTGCCCGTATCAAGCACACGCCCTGGAACAAAGCAACTCTTGGATTTCATTTTCATCACTTTAAAAAACATTTAAATCCATGACTCAAGTCCCTTCATTTTAAAGCATGAGGGATTTTATGACAGAGAGACTTGCGTTTCAAATCCCAGAGCGCCCCTCTTTTCTTTCTTTCTCCTCTTTTGATCAAGAGAGATTGCCTCTGCAGAAGAGGGGGCAAATGCGAAAGGAATGAGGCCCTGGAGCACTTCCTTACCTTCTAAGGCTGATGTTCCAGCATTTTTATTTTCTTCAGCGAGCATGACTTCCTCTATATGGAAACAAATGGTTTAGTAAATTATCGGTAAATGCCAAATTACTTTGCAACATGAAAATCCCTCAGGAACGGCTCTGGCTCCAGGGCAACAGAGAGAGAGCAAAGAGTTCAGAGCTGGTCACAGGCATCAGCAAGACATCAAAGGTCATGAAGGGAGCACCCGAAGGTCAGAACAGAAAGGAAGGTCTTCAGTGAGGGGGTGTTGGTGGGTGATCGGTAAGATTCAGCTCTGTCTCTGATACACTGTTTAGGAGAATAGCCCTGAGAGCGAAAGCTGATCTTTTTAACTAAAATCCCCTAAATTGATAAGAATGACAAATTTCCATTTCTGTTCTTTCTTTTATCCAGGTTCCTTAAACCTTTTCTAGCAGCAGGAGCTCCCTTAATTTTGCTTGTCTGCAGCCCCCAGGTCATAACACCTTACCCCTTCATTCTGAAGGTGAGACCGTGTTTTGGGTTCTAGCCTACTCCTTTAAGGAAGGGGCGGAGGAAGATTCTCACAGCCACCCAAAAGAGAGGAGCAGGGCTTATGGGCTTGCCTCCTCTCCCCGCCACCACTTCCATCCTGCCTAGCTGAGCAGAGCTTGAGCTGAAGAGGCTTGGGCCTATCATGAATTTGTCCCTGTGATATAATAAAATATAAATATTTGGTTTCTGTCCACCTTCCTGGCACAGAGCTTCCAAACCCTTGGAATTTACTGTCTTTTGTACGCTAATGAGATGACTCACTGTGGGAGAGGCCTAGTTAGTGTAAGCATGGGGGCTGGTTTCCCCCAAAAACCAACCACATGATTAGAAGGTTGTAACTTTCAGTCTCATCCCCCTCCCACCTCGCAGGAGGGGAGAGGGTCTTGAGACTATTCAATTACCAATGGTCAATGATTTAATCAATCACGTCTACGTAAAACCTCCATAAAAACTCTACACGACGGGGCCCAGGGTGCTTATGGGTTGGTGAGCATATCAGGGTACTGGGAGGGTTAAGTGCCTGGAGAGGGCATGTGGGATCTGCATGCCCCCCAAACGCCACCCTCATACCTTACCCCGTGTATCTCTTCCATTTGGCTGTTACTGACTTGTATCCTTCATAATAAACTGGTGGTAGTTTTTCCTGAGTTCTGTAAGTCATTCTAACTAATTATCAAACTTGGAGCCCTCTGAAATTCTAGTCAGCCGGGAAGAGGTGCAGGTCACCTGGGGACCCCACCGTGGCTGGTGTGTAAAGCAGAGGCAGGCTTGTGGGACGGAGCCTTTCACCTGCGGTGTCTGCACTAACTTCACGTCAGAATTGAGTTGAATTGTTGGACACCCCAACTGGTGTCAGAGAGTGGAAGGCCTGGTCGGCATTGGGACGATGTATTTGGTTGCTGGCGTTTGGAAAACAACCACTCAGTCCCCTGGACGCCCCTCTTGGCCTCCCCAGGAGCAGCCTGTACTCCGCAGCGGCGTCATCATCGGCAGGATACTATTTTCTGCTAAGACTTATCAGAATATGCCTCACTGACATCCCTCCAAACTTATCAACAAAACAGCCCTTCTGTCCCGTGTGTGCTGGGATTCTGAGCCCAACGATTGGGAGTGGTGTGGATGAGTTCTGATCCCTGCCCCCGTCTCAGCCACAGGCGAGGGAGCTGGAGACCCCAGCAATCATTCCCTAAGATCCCAGCTGCTGGGGAAACGCTTGCAGCAGGGTCTATGAAGCAATGCTTTAATTTAAGCACTTCTAACAAGTAAAAGGACAGGCATAAGAGGGTAAAGTTATTACCATAATTCCACCTGCATAGAAAACTGAGAGCATATAATGTATTTCCCAGGGAGGGGAACATTTTGAGGCTCGGAGGGTACCATGCAGGATGGCCATTATAAAGTCATAACATTTAGCTTTCGTTTTTAAGTACAGCCCTCCGGCAAAACTAAGTTGACAGGTTAAGTGTTATTGGTGGGCTGCTCCTTGATGAGGACAAAGAGGGTTTTAAAGTCATTAATAGCACTTGCTTTTGGAGGGCATCCTTTTAAAATTAGGTACTTGTTAAAATACCTCATAGCAACATGAACGACCTCAGCCAGAGAGTCTTTTTCGTTCTGTGCGGTGTCGGGGCTTTGGGATCAGCAGATCCGAGGACCCCCAAGGCAGATGGAGGGTGTATGGTGCTGCTGAGTACCTCTGGGAAGCGCTCGAGGGCTCTGGATGGGCTGGAACGGCCCTCCCATCCCCCCCCACGCCTCTTGCCAAGTTCGCTTTCGAACTTGAGCATGTCTTTCCAGGCAAATGTAACCCATATGTCTCTGAATCACTCACGCTCCACTTGTAAAGGGAAGGGCCAGGAAGCACAATTTGACGTCGCGGTGCGTCTTTTTTTGCTGAGAAGGAGAGTGCTGGCTTTGCCAACTGGAAGAAAGTGGAGCCTTGGGATTCTGCATGCGACTGAAAAGCAGAGCCGCAAAGAGCGGCATACCGGGCTGCCTGACCCCGAGCAGGGCCGTGGCAAGGGCAGGGAGGGTTGTCTTCCAGCTCTGCTGCCAGCCTACTCGCTAGGGTGGTCTGTCAGACGGCTCCCCTGCCCAGGAAGCCAAGGGCAGTTGGGAACTTCAAGCTGCCGGCCTGGCCTGGAGGCAAATCTGCTGAGATACTGTTCCAGGAAGAGGGAGGGGAGATTCACATTAACCTCCACACTAGAGCCTCAGAGGAGAAAGGGCAAAATGGAAGTACAGTCGCCACTCTCATGGCTCCTGCTTCCAGAAGCAGCAAGTCCCAAATGAGACGTGGCTTTTATCTGGCTTTGACGTGGCACCTTCCACCACACATGCCCTCTCACCCCTGAAAGATAATCCAAAGTTGACTCCTGAACTGAGAGAGCTTTTGTGTGCTGTGATCTGAATAAGCGTCATAGCATCATTCCAAAGCTTAGAGAAGAATAAGGGTCAGGCACCTAAGTATCCAATCCTAGTCCAAATTTTTCCAGAGAGACCTCTTTGTTCTCTGCTTTCTACCAGGAATACAGCAAAGATGCTGACTATCATGTGTATTTTTTTTTAATTAAAAAACAGTTTACTCTTTTGCTCGGGATGATATACAACACCAATGCAACGCAACCTTTAAAATAATACGGAAATCAAATACATCCTTTTTACTGACAGGTGTGGGGTGATCGATGTCCCTCATAAGCAGCAGAGCCACAGTCAAACTTGCATCCGGGGGCTCTGTGGGTTAATGAAATCGGGATAAACCTGGACCTATCCTCGGGGCTGGGCAAGAATTTTTCCCGAGGCTGAGCCACAGAATGAGGAGCTGATGACAGTGCAGGGACAGCCTCACAATCAGTCTCCCTGCTTCTGGCCTTGTCCTCCTACTGTCTGTTCTCAGGGCAGCAACCAAGTACTCCTTTAAAATCTTAAACAGAGCATGTCCCTTCTCTGCTCAAGACCCTCCTGTGCTTCTTGCCTCATTCACCGGAAAGTCCCAAATTTTACAGTGGCCCGTAAAGGTCATACACAATCTACTGCCTCTGCTCCCACCAGAGCTGCCCTCATCCTTACTCTCGACACCTTCCCCTGCTCACACCTCCTGCTATTCCTGGAGGGCTCCTGGCCCCTCCCACATTAGAGCCTGGGCACTGGGGTCTTCTTCCCTCAGAGCTCCCAGTGGCTCACGCCCTCATCTCTTCCGAATCTCTCCTCACACGGGTCTACCCTGACCCTCTATTTAAGACTGCAACCTACCCTAAACCCCTAACCCTACCTTGATCTGTTTTCACTGTACTTATCACCTTATCAAAAGTAATTATTTTGTTCATCGCTGCCTTCCCCAGCTACAGGGTGATGAGCTCCACAAGAGCAGAGCTCTGGGGGAATTCTCCGGCAGTCCAGTGGTTAGGACTCAGCACTTTCACTGCGGTGGGTGGGGGGGCCGGGTTCAATCCCTGGTTGGGGAACTAAGATCCTGAAAGCCGCGTGATATGGTCCAAAAACAACAAAAAGGTAGAACTCTGGCTCATTGCTGTATCCTAAGTGCCTAGAACAGGACTTGGCACAAAGTAAGCTCTCAATAAATATTTGTGGAATGAACAGACTGTTAGTAGTAGTAGTAACAGTAGTAGTGTAGAATGTCATCAGCCCAAACTCATGGGTTATGTTACCTTTTACTCAGTTCACCTTGCTAAAATGCCTGCCTCGTGAAAGGCGTTTGGCTGAAGAACTGGGACAGACTCCAGAGGGAGAAAAAGGGACCAGCGGGGAATCCAAAAAGCCAACAAGTCATCTCGAGCTTCTCTCTGCTCTGGTCTAGGCTGCCCCTTTGAATGCAAGTATTGGGAGTGGGAACTGGGGCAGGTCCCTGATGTCTGGGCAGCCCATCGCCAACCTCCTCCAGCCCCCAGGCCTTACCTGCTTTGTCTATCCACGCGCGGTACCCATTCAGCTCACGCTCGATCTGCTGCTGGCGCCGCAGTTTCATGAAAGCTCTCCGGTTCTCCACTCTCTCTCGCTCTTTGGCAAATTCCCTGTGGACAAAGCAGATAAGATTCACTAGGTTTGGGCAGTGCCATGACTAAAAGAAAGGGTGAAACAAGCAGGAGGGAGAGCATGTTTGAACAGGCACTGTGTATACCCCATTTCCTTTGTCCCAGGCTGCAACGGGGATCTCCTTAAAAGGTTGCACAGAAATGCACTTCGTTCAGCCTCCTGCAGGAAGCCTTCGCAGATCAGTTTCATTCCAGTCAGCACTAATGCTCTCTGCTTGCTCTATTTTGAAAGGTATTGACTTAGTAACGTGACCAGCTAGCTTCCAGAATGCTACGTTATGTCTCTCCGGCTACAACGGAAGCCCTTCACCCTCTGAGGGGCCCAGCTACCCCTTCTGCTCTTAATAACAACAGTGACTAATGTACATTGACTGATGATTACATGCCAGCCTATATGAAGTTTTTCATACCCATTAACTCATTTAATCCTCAAAATCACCCTATGAGGTAAGCACTATTAAAATTCCTATTTAACAGATGGGGAAATCAAGGTTTAGGGGAGAGAGGTCACTTGCTGGGATCTGAACTCTACCCATAATGCTGTGCTTCCCCTGGTGGCCTGTACCCTGTGGTGATCAGTATGGGCTGCCATGGAAGACCACGACTCTGAGGCCTAGAAGGGCTGAAATGCTGTTTGAAGATGGCTGGTCGAGATTAAACAAGAAAGCTAAGGACACAGGAAGGGCACATGGCTCCAGTAGAAAGACAGTAGGAAGATGGGGTGGTGTGGAGGGGAAAATGAGACAGCATGAGGGTCAGAGATAAGACAGAGCCCACTAACAGACACAGGGGACCAGAGCCACTCTGGGCAAGATGATTAAAAAAAACAAAACCAAAACAAAACAAAAACGAAAGCTCCATGGGAAAAAGAAGACAGAAGAGGAACGAGGGTTCCCTGGCAGAGAGGAAGATGATCAGATTCAATGAGTGAACAAATGGGGATCGAGAAATATTCATTTGCTAACAGGCCCCTCCAGATACCACCTCTGCACCAATGCCCGTCTCATCACCAAACACCCTTCCAGCCGGAACACCCCTTGCTAGCGTAGTGCCTCCCAGCCACGGCTCACGCACTCTCCTACTGCCCTGGAAGCTGTTGCACTTATTCAAGGTGTTCCCCGTCCATAAAGAGCAACAGCCTGAAGATAAGAGAGTCGAGCACCCACCATGGGTCCTGCCACCTACCCCCTCATGTCCAGGGAGGAGAAAATGAGCCAGGGGCTGAGGGACGTGCCCCAGCCCCGGTGCAGGGAAAGGAGAGGTGCCAGTCTACCGTGAGGCAGAGGGATATACCGGTTTGGGTCTCATACAGCCCCTCCTTCCAAGATAGAGAGGGATTCCTCGGGCACAGACACCTTACAATGGTCACAATCAGGCTAAGGGCATGGGGACAAGGCACATGGGCAGGGGAAGTTCTCCTGGGCTTGGCTTCAAGCTCGGTGGGTTCTCCTAAGGCTGCTGTGGGGGAAGGAAGAGTTGAGCAGGGCCAGCGAGAGTCAGGGTAACAGAACTTAAGCCCTGGGACACCTCCTTTTCTCACCTGCCCCTCTGGATTTCAGCAATTAGAAAGTAACGAACAGCTAGCTTGGTTCATGGCGTCACCATCTACCAAAGTTCCTACCTTTGGTTCTTTGCCTTCTTTCTATCCTTCCTGTCTGACGAATGCTATTGTTCTGTTGGTTCTATCTTCGGAATAGCACTTGGACCCAGCCTCCCTCTGCATCCTTACTGCCTCTTGGTCCTCATCCTTTCCTGCCTGGACAACTGCAATAGCACCGACTTGGTCTCTCAACCACCTATCTCCCTTCCCTTCATTTCATCTATTTCACAGTTACTCCAGTTATCTTTCTAAAACGTGCACTGGATTTTGCCACTTCCAAACTGAAAATAATAACCCCAGGGAGTGACATTTATGGAGCACTTTCTAATTTCCAAGCACCTGCATCCATTTTGTGCATTTAATCTTTACAACCAAAATGAGAAGGAGGTAGACATGTATTTTCAGCCTCGATGTAAAAGTGAAACAACTTGCTCAGGTTCAGGTAAGAGATGGAGCCAGGTTTGGAACCCAGGCCTGTCTGCTCGAAGAGCCCAGGCTCCCCGCATATCTGCCGGCCCAGTGGCATATTTCTATGCTGCTTTCTTTATCTTTTCATACGTATGTGTCTTCATTTTCCAACTATGCTCTAGGGAAATCCAAGAGGGTTTTGCAGGAGGTAATGTTTTGAGCAAGACATTGAACAAGGAGAATTTAAGCAGGCTATGAGCAGGGGAACACAGTAATCTTTCTTTTAGCATCTGCATTATTACCAACATCTCCATTTTCCAGCTCAGAAAACTGAATCTTGGTGGTGGGATGAATTGGGAGGTTGGGATTGACATAAATACACTAATATGTATAAAACAGATAACTAATAAGAACCTGCTATATAAAAAATAAATAAAATAACATTCAAAAATTCAAAAAAAAAAACAAACCCCACAACTGAATCTAAGGGGAGTTAAGTGGCCGGCCACTAAGAGGAACCACGACCCTCAGATCTTCTAAATTCCCTCTTCTCTCTACTCTATCCTCCCCTCCTCCACAGTCTCCTCCAACAGCTGCTAAACACCTAACAGACCCTTCAAAGGCCTTCACAGCTGGATCTGAACCTTTCATTCAAACCTCACCTCCCATCAATCTGATCTATCTCTTGCCTACTTGCAGCCCATCACGGCCATGCTTGAAACACAGCACACTTTCCACAGTTCCTGAAAAAGCAGTGAGGGATCTCAAGGTTTAATTCACACTGCCCAGAATCTGTTCTTACCTTTTGCCTGAGTCTCTCTTTTTTTTTTTTTAAACATCTTTATTGGAGTATAATTGCTTTACAATGGTGTGTTAGTTTCTGCTTTATAACAAAGTGAATCAGTTATACATATACATATGTTCCCATATCTCTTCCCTCTTGCGTCTCCCTCCCTCCCACCCTCCCTATCCCACCCCTCTAGGTGGTCACAAACCACCGAGCTGATCTCCTTCTTCAAGGCCAGGTTGAAATGTCACCTCTAATGTTTAGCTTTCCCCTCCCCCTTCCCTTGCCCCCAGTCTTCTGGCCTCCTTTCTACCTTATCTCTATCTCTTCACAGCTCATGTTACAGCCAGACCTCTATTGTGGTGAGTTGTACATGTGACTGTCTCTCTCCCTCTATGTGAGCTTTTTGAAAACATTTTGTCTTACTCAACTTTGCATCTTCCAGGACTAGACTAGGTCTGGCGTATAGTACTTATTCAACAGATTATTTTATTAAAGATACCCAGGCTGACTTGAGGAGCACACTGATAGCTCTGACCTGATTCCCAAAGGCTTAAATGAGGGGGCGCAGCATCTCTGCACTGACCCAAATGGAGCCAGGTGAACTAGCGGGAATTTAGCAGTTGCCAGGTAACTCCTGGACACTGCCACCACTATTTTTCTTTGTTTGACTCCACTAAAATCTCTGTAGCATTCGTCTATGAAGTATGCAGTGTGGTACCTCTATCTGACCCCCAGGATGACCGCGTGGCTCGATTTCCGGTGGGATAGCCCAAGACACCGCAGCCTAACCTCCCCGTATATTTGGAAGTTTCCTGGCTCCAGTCTCACCAGCTGGCTTCCCTGCTCTCCTCTGCCACTGCAGGCCCCCATTTCCTCCCACCCTCCCACCTGGCATCTTACAGGCCCAGAGCCCAACAAATCTGGCTTGGTCTTTTTAAGAAGCCTCTTGGCTAAAAGAAATAGAGTATGCACCAACGGGGCTACTTCCTGAGCAGCTCCCACGTGTCAGTGGGGGGAAGAAGGGCTGTGTTTGGGGTTCTTCTGTACTATGTTTATCATTTGGCCTTCTGTGTTTTTTTTTTTTTTTCATCTTTGCTCTTATTTATTTTACAAAAACTGGATCATAGCATACTGTCTATAGCACGTGGCCTTCTGTGTTTTGTTTTGCTTTGTTTTGTTTGTCAGCTGGGAGCCTAGGGCAGAGAGTCTGGCACCAGTGTCTTTCACGACACTTCTTAACCCCCTCCCTTGACATCACAGTGTGCCCACGGCTTTTCTCTAACTAATCTGAAGGTTCCATGAGGCCAAGTAGAGGCTGAATCATATCACATTCTATCAAGGACCAATGAAGTTTAATCCACAGCCTAGTATTATAGCAGATTCCATAGATGATAAATAAGATATTAAGCTTTTTAAGCCACATTTGTAAGATTTTTATTTTCTAAATCACTTTCATGTAAATTATTTCATTTAGATTTGCAAAAACCCTGGGAGGTTCAGAAAGGTTACTTCTCCAAAATGACCAAATTATCAGGAGGCAGAGCCAGAATTCAAATGAATGCCTTTTGATTCCAGATGAAGTGCTGTTTCTACGAGGCCTGAGCTGTCTTCCATGTTATGTAGCAGTCAACATTTAAAATCCACAAGAGGGATTTATTTTTCAGCCAAAGGTTGAGGAAAGTAAGGACATAAAAACAGTTTTGTGTTTTTTCTAAAAGGACTATCTTCTTAATTGAGAGAGCAGCGTAAAAATCCATTGCTCTGTGTTGGGTTAATAAGGACCTAGTATCAATGCTACTAATTTGTAGCATTAGTCAAGCTAGTGATGTGTTGCTTGATTTTGTGTCTATATCACAGTCACCATTTATTTATACACATATTTCATTCTGGAGAACACAGGGACAAACAGGATTCAGCTCTATTACTTGCCAAAAATAAGTGATTATTCTAACCTTAGATTCAACATGTCTGCCAGTCTCGTGAGTATATATGTAGCCAGACGGAAGAAAGGGAAATGTGTTCCTCCCACTGGCCCCTCTCTTCCCTGAGGACCTGAGTACTCTCTCCTCTTCATAGAGGATTATCCTGGGGTTATTCAGATGATGATGCTTTTGCAAAGATAAAACATATGGCCGTTGCCTTACTTAGCCATCTCGATGACCACCGCCAAACTTCTTAATGAAAGGTGCCTCAAGGAGTGGCCCTATGGATATCTCAATTTATCCAGTTTCCTTGGATCAAGCAACAGGAAGTTCAAAGGAGAAAAGTCTGGCTTACATTAGAAGAGTGCTCATGTCCTCTAAGAGCACTTAGTATTAGCCTGTGGCTCAAGGTAAGAGGATGGGTAGTCAGTTCCCTTTCATTTCCTCCATGCAGTGTTTCCACACCCCTAGATGTAACAGAACTCAAGCTGAGATGTATCTAGACACTCAGGAAAACAAAAATAAATCCCCATGTGATGTGGCATAAATACCACCAAGTCAATTCTCAGAGCTAGGTACCCAGGTAACCTTTGCTTTTAATAAACTGGGCAGTAAACCTCTCTGTCTCAGTTTCCTCTTCAGCTAGTGTTGCCATTAGAAAGACACGAAACCCCCCTACTCATAACCAGAGCAGGAATAAATCTGTTTTAGTCTGGAAGTCCTGAGTGGATTCTTGTAAGAGATTGTAAAATGATAAAAATTCAATGAAATGGCAACCTATGGAATGAAAAGGCAGCCTATGGAAAGGAAGAAAATATCTGCAAATCATGTATCTGATAAGAGGTTAATATCCAAAATATATAAAGAACTCACACAACTCAATAGCAAAAAAAGAAAAAAAATACCATTATAAAATAGGCAGAGGAACTAAATAGACATTTTTCCAAAGAAGACAAACAAATGACCAACAGATACATGAAAAGGTGCTCAACATCACTAATCATCAAGGAAATGCAAATCAAACCACAGTGAGATATCACTTCACATGTATTAGAAAAGCTCTTGTCAAAAAGACGAGATAACTGTCAGAATGTGGAGAAAAGGGAACCTTTTTGCACTGTTGGCGGGAGTATAAACTGGTGCAGCCACTATGGAAAACAGTATGAAGGTTCCTCAAAAAATTAAAAACAGAATTACGATATGGTCTAGCAATCCCGCTTCTGGGTATGTATTCCAAGGAATTGAAATTACTCTCTCAAAGACATTATACACTCCCATGTTCACTGCAGCATTATTTACAATAGCCAAGACATGGAAACAACCTAAGTACCCATCAAGAGATGAACGGGGGCTTCCCTGGTGGCGCAGTGGTTGAGAGTCCGCCTGCCGATGCAGGGGACACAGGTTCGTGTCCCGGTCTGGGAGGATCCCACATGCTGCAGAGCAGCTGGGCCGGTGAGCTATGGCCACTGAGCCTGCGCGTCTGGAGCCTGTGCTCCGCAACGGGAGAGGCCACAACAGTGAGAGGCCCGCGTACCGCCAAAAAAAAAAAAAAAAAAGAGAGATGAACGGATAAAAAATGTGGTGTGGAATATTATTTGGCTATAATAAAGATGGAAATCCTGTCATTTGGGACAATATGGATTAATGAAGGCATTATGCTAAGTAAAATATGTCAGAGAAGGCCAAGTACTGTATGACCTCACTTATTTGTGGAATTTTAGAAAAACTGAACTCATAGAAACAACATTTTGGTGGTGGTCAGGGGGTGAGGGAAATGGGTGAAGGTGGTCAATAGGTACATACTTCCAGTTATAAGTAAGCTCTGGAGATGTAATGCATAGCATAGTGGCGGTAGTTAACAATATTGTGCTGTGTATTTTGAAGTTGCTGAGAGAGAAGATCTTCAAAGTTCTCATCACAAGAAAAAAAATGTAACTATGTGCGGTGACGGATGTTAACCTACTGTGGTGATCATCTCACAATACATACAAATATTGAACTAACACAACTTAAACTAATACAATGTTATCTGTCAATTATATCTCAATAAAACTGGGGGGAAAATCCATTGCATTTCATTCAAATATTTCTTACTCAATTCTGTTATCCATAATTTTTGGCTGTCTTTTTTTTTTTTTTCCTGGGAGGAGAAATGGCAGTTCCCCTCAAAACACAGCTGTCACAGAGATGGAAGGATGATGACGTGGAGATGAGCACAGCTGAGCCTCTATTCTGGTTGTCTCATGTGTATGCAAGGTTTGGGATTTTAAACTTCAGTTACCAGAACGAAGGAGGCTGATCTATCTCCCCATACTGCACAGTTACGTACAATTTTCTTCTTACGTCTGACTTAGTGAATTTACATTTGTGACTGCTTTTGTTTTTTAGCAGTTTACATGAGAGGCATAATTTGTACAAATCAACTATTCATACATAACCAGTTCCATATTATTCACAATTAGATAAAGTGCAAGAATGATGTAGATAACCTCAGACAAGGTACAACATCCGTGTGCGCTTATCATGTTTGACTGGGGGGCGGGTGGTGGGGAGGAGGTAGAGTTGTCTTTCAAGTCATATTTAGGTTAATGTTAAAATTAATTTCTATTTTATGAACTTCTGAACCAATAAAGGAGCCACAGGTAATTCACAAAGCAGCTCATCTGTATATTGATAAATAAGTGATTGGCTTTGGTCCATAGGGTGATGGGAGGGGCTTTGAACACTCACGTTGCTGGAATTTATTATGAGATGACTAACTGCTGGGGGTTAGGAGTGAGGTTCGCTGAAGCCTTGCTCCAATTGGAAATTCCTGCCCATGTTATGTCACCTCAGGATCACAGGGCACCTGAACAGGTATCTCTGTATTTACCTAGTGGCGAAGATGTGCCGGTAGGTCTGCTGTGACAAGAAATGGGAATAAAGACACAGACCTACTACAGAACGGACTTGAGGATATGGGGAGGGGTAAGGGTAAGCTGGGACAAAGTGAGAGAGTGGCATGGACATATATACACTACCAAACGTAAAATAGATAGCTAGTGGGAAGCAGCCGCATAGCACAGGGAGATCAGCTCGGTGCTTTGTGACCACCTAGAGGAGTGGGATAGGGAGGGAGGGAGGGAGGGAGGGAGACGCAAGAGGGAGGAGATATGGGGATATATGTATATGCATAGCTGATGCACTTTGTCATAAAGCAGAAACTAACACACCATTGTAAAGCAATTATACTCCAATAAAGATGTTAAATAAAAAAACAAACCACTCTGTAGGAGGATTAGATGGCTCCCAGTTTGGGCTTCTAGCTCCAGACCCCTCCTCCTGGTTCAGTCACACAGGCAGCTTTGTTTACGGATACGGAGGCCCTCGCTGTTGTCATGGCAACCAAAAGGAAGACAAAGCCCGCCAGGAGGGGCTGGCCCCTGTGACTCAAAGACCTGTTTACCCACACTCCTGTACGCACTTGTACACTTCATCACACACACACTGGCACAAAGGCACACATGGTCACACTGGCACGCAGAAGCATATGTGGACAGACTGCCAAGCTCACAAATGGCCACGTGGTCATATTTCTATTAATCTTCAAAGCCCATATTTCCAAAGTGCTTCACCGCCCCCGTGGAACCTTGCCAGTCTTCCTGTAACACGTTTGCTTTAGGAAAGAGCAATTTGGGTTACACATCAAAAAAAACAACCCCTTTGACCCTAACTGTTCTAAAACTAACAAAGAAATTGGGGGAGGTCAGAGAGGCAATTGTGTGTTGGCAGCGTTTTCATTTCGATTTCACTGGAGAATGGCATGGGTGTGGTGGGGTGGAAGGGGGTTGTAAAACAGTCTTTCAGTGTACTAGGAGCCTGGGGAACATTTTCTCCTATTTTTCAGAGGAGCAAACACAGCCCCGAGAAGGTAAATACCTTACCGAAGGTCACACGGTTCAGCTGTATTACAGTTATTTACACCTTATCCCTTGATTTGTTCCAGAAAGGATTTAAGGAGACTTAGGTTGTCAATAAATAAAGGCCAAAACAGCACGCAGTCCTCTAAATGCCATCCAGTGTTGACTCTAACAAGCAGAATGGATGGGCATAGAGGAGGGTGAGGGATGCGTTAACTCGGGCACTGCATCATACCATGTCGTTTCTCCTTAGAGATCAGGGGCTCCAGTGAGCAAAAGTCCTTCCCTAAAGCAGTGAAGGCAAATAAATGGCCTTACACAGAGTACTATAGCCCACCCTCACTCCTCCACGCTGTACCCACAGCAATGAAAGAAAGGCCACGAGTCTCACAGGCCAGAATATCAGGTGGGAAGGACCTCACAGACCACTTCCCCAAGTGTCGCCTTTTACATGCTAGGAAACTAAGGCACAGAGAGATCAGAGGGCTTGCTGGCCCGAGGCTGACAGGGTGCTCGGAGGCTGACCTGGAGCACCACTTCGATCTCCAGGTTCCAAAGCCAGTGCCGTTCCACATCTTCATGATATTTCAGTCATGAGACCTCAAAGAGGCAGATTCTTTTAGGATCTTGGGAAATTTGCTCGGTCTTTTTTTTTTTTTTCCTTTTTCTTCTTGACATTGAGATCTCTTTTATTTGTTTGTTTGAGCAGATGCAAAGGAAGGCCTGGCAACTAACATAAAGGACATAATGAAGGAACTATGTTTCCTGTTTTGCTTTTTAACCTTGAAGTTGGTATAATCCTGACTGTTATAGCATAATGATTAAAAGTTCTGAAATGTGACCGAACTGGGTTTAAATCACGGCTCTGTCAGGGACCTGGGGCAAGTTCTTAACCTCTCTGAGTCTCAGTTTCCTCGTTTGTAAAGTAGGAATAAACACTGTACCTCTCTCAAAGCGTTGTGAGGATTAAATTAAATAATAGATGGAAAGTGCAAAGTATAGTATCCAGCACAGAACAGGTATTCCAAGTGCCTATTTTAAGAACTGCTGACATTCCTAAGAATGTATCATAATACACACAAACTACTATCAGGGTCCTTATCTATCTATCTATCTATCTATCTACTTATTCTGCTTCCAAAATATAATTTATTGAGTGCCTACTACATGGTTGGCATTGCTTTAGCACATGGGGATACAGCAGCAAACATAAAAGTAATAATCCCTGGCCTCATGGAGCTTACATTCCAGTAGAGGAGACAGGCAACAATAACAAAGATAAGTACAAATATAAAGGATGTTATATACTGATAAGTGCTGAGGGGAAAACAAAGCATGAAGAGGAATAGTAAGTATGGGGGTAGGGTCTGGGGTTTGGGGTAGAGTGGCTGGGAAAGGCCTCGCTGAGAAGACTTGAGAAATGACAGAAGAAGAGTGAGACAGTGAGCCATGCAGACTTCTGAGGAAGAGCATTCCAGAAGAGGCAACAGCCAGGGCAAAGCTGTGGGGCAGGAACATCCTGGAGGAGCTTCCGAAGACCTGAAAGGAGCCAGTGTGGCTGCGCTGGACGGAATAAATAGAAAATGAATGAGATGAAGTCTGAGTGCGTAACAGGCCACATGGAGGTGGGAGGCTAGACCAGGTAGACCGTGGATAATAACCTGACTTTCACTTGGTGTGATCTGGAAACCATGGGGTGGGGGTGGGGGGTTTGCAGCAGAGAACTCATGTGACCTGATTAAAGTTTTCAAAGAATGTCTCTGATTGCCCTGTTGAGAACAGACTGACGAGGGCTAAAGGTGGAAGCAAGGAGACCTCCCAGGTTATTTCCAAATCATGACTGCCTTGGCCAGAGTGGGAGGAGTGGGGACACTGAGAAATAGCGGGATTCTGGGTATATTGTGAGGTAGAGCTAGGAAGACTTGCTGACACATTGAATGTGGAATATAAGAGAGACATGAGTCAAAGATGACCCTCAAGGTTTTTTAGCTTGAGCAACTAGAAGGATGGAGTTCAAATAACTGAGATGGAGAAGAGCAGTTTCTGGGGGGCAGACCAGGAGTTGAGCTGTGTATCAAGTCAGCTGGATATCCTGGGCCCAACAGCACCAATTCTCTGTTATCCACAGGAGATCAGCCAGCTGCTTCAAAACTCATCTGCTGTGACTGAAACAGCCATCCTAGACTCCTTCCACACCCTGCTTTCTCCTCCACTGCCCACAGGTGCTAGAAAGATGTTAACTGATTTTTCAGCAAGATATTATCGAGAAATTGTTTTAGCTATTGCTGCAAATACAATTCAAAACAAAACCCCGCAAACATTCTTGATGTTGCACGATTTCACTCTAACTAGCTTTATCATTTCCTTCTATCATCAGAGATGACCATGGAGTAGCAGGTACGAAGAACACAGTGAAAAGTTTTGAGTTCTCACAAGCTTGTCCTTACAACTTTTCAGGAAGGGAACTAAGGGACCCTCATACTTTTACCCCCATTCTTCTGAAATTCTTTCCAAAGTCTACTTTTCAAAATATACAAGCATGTCAAAATAACCATCTTTACTGTGTGTCTAATATAATCAATGACCACTACCTTTCTTTGTAAAAATGAAACCCCCTAGATTAAAAATTGTTGTAATAATAGAAACACATTTTTAACACATATTAAATGTGTTCTATGCCACAGGCATTGTTCTAACTGCTTTACTTCTATTATTTCATTCATCTCCACGACACTTTTAGGTATATACTATTCCTATCTTCGTTTCCAGATGTGAACATAGAAACATTGCCAGAATTTATGTTGAGGAATGTGTTCATTCTTCTTTAAAACTTGGGATACAGGCTAAATCAGTTCAACGTGACTCTTGGAGAGGCGCAGGGTTACAAGGCAGAATTCTGATCTCCCGACTCTGATGAACTCCCCCCCAGGCTGCACCCTCTCACTTTAGCACATAGGCACCATGGAGGCAGAAACCCAGGGGCACACATGTCGCTTTCTCCCTCTCTGTGCATATAACAGTGTGTGTTTCAGTCACAATATTTCAGTGAGTTCAAAGCCCTGCAGTGCAGGAAGAATAAGCCACGAGGGGAAGTAAGAGCGTTTCATATTCCTCCTTCTCCCCCATTTCCACCCCCCTGCAGCACTCTAATTACAGTATGAAAGAGGCATCTTGACAGAGAACAAATGGCTGTGTTCTTTTCGGAGACACTTTCTGCATTTCTCTGAGAAGCTGCCGCAATCAGTTCCCTCCCCGAAAGGTTCTGAGGCGCGTGAGGAGTGGGTGCGGCTGGGTTCAAGGGAGTGGCTGAGAGCTTATTACCAAGTTCAGCCATTATACACTGAACACTGTGTGGGCATTTGAATTTCCCAGAATCCTTTGTTCCACCTCCCCAGATCATTTAAACATTAAAGATGCCTCTCAGGAAGGTCAAATCTTCTTGGTTCAGCATCAAAGGATTCTTCTGTGATTCTTCTCAGCATCAAAGCCCTTTCTTCTGCTTTGGGATGGACAAGCAGAACCAAAAAGAAGGCCCAGAGCTGAGAGAACAGCAATGGTGAAGGGCAAGGAGAGGAGCAGACATCTAGAAGGAAAAGTTGGAGACTTGCTGTAGGCTAACACACCAAACGTGAGCTCGCCACACACACAGGCTGCCCAGGCCTCCCCACTCACTGCCCTTTTAGATGTTCCACGAGGGGCTAGACAGGAGTGTACAGGGTATATCAGAAAGCTCCTCAAACTGAGTTCCATTTCTCAGACGGAAAATCAAGGCTTAGAACAGCAGCTATACTTGCCCGAGTCTCACAGTCTATACTAAAAACAGCTGTACCTCAACCATTTCTGTTCATTGTAATTGTCCACTTGTTGGGGACCTTATTATGTTATAAACTCTCTGAGGGCAGGGACTGTGTCGAACTGTTCTCATTCAGCATTACACCCACGGTGCCAGCACAGATGGGCTGCTCAACGAACGTTTACTAAGTGAATGAAGGGCACCACACAGTAAGGGCAACCACCGGACACAGAGCAGGTTCGAATTTTGGAACAAGAGGCAAGAGCGGGTCCAGTGGAGTGAGTGGGGCCTGTGCCGTGTCTCAGTCCCAGGTCCTGGACGTGCAGGGTCAACAAGGGGTGGGAGGCACGTGTGGGTGTGTGACGCCAGCTTATTCTTTCAGGAGAAAGAAACTTCTTGTCTTAGGCTTTTCTGCTTTGCTTCTTCTCCATCTCCTTCCTTCTCCTGGACACATGGGAATGCCTTAGCATCCAGGCCTAGGTCTTCTCCTCTAGCCATTCTCCCTCCAGATGATCCTGTACAGGCCCACGGAATCAACCTCATCTCTATATTATCAAATCTATAGCTCCAGCCCCAACTCACCAATGAGCTCCAAACACGTTTATGCAACTGTCTACTTGTGATCGGCAACTGGGATGGCAAACAGGCATCCCAAACGTAACATGGCCAAAATCGAATTTTTGATTTCTCCCCCAAATCCCTCCTCCTCTAGACTGTCCCACCTCAGTAAAGCGTATCAGCCAACCTAGGAGTCACTTGCAATTCTTCCGTTCTTCTCACTGCAACCCCAATCCAATCCAATTCCTAGCCATCCAACTGCCTCTCTCCAACTCCACCGCTGTCCCCTGAGTCCAAGCTACTCTGCTCTCTTGCCTGGATGCTTCCTGCTTTCGGTAGCCTGAAGTAACCTCTCTAACTCACTTCTTGTTTCTACCCTTGCCCCAATCCCCCTATTTCCCTCATAGAAGAAAAATAAGGAGTGACTTTTAAAATAAGTCATGTTACCCTCCTGCTTAAGACTCTCCCCTGGCATCCCCCAGTTGTCTACGAGACCCTACATGAGTCTGACTCTTGTCTGTCTCCTTAACTTCAGGGAACCTTCCCTGATCACAGAACCAAAACTAGTAATCCCACTACCTGTCACACTCTATTACAACTACCTGTTTGATTTTATTAATAACATTTGTTGCTACAAGATTACCTTGTTCAACTATTTGGTTTTTTGTCTTCCCATAAGAATACCTTATGGGGAAAAAGGGGGTCTCTTCTGCCATGTTCACCATTATATCCTCAGTGCTCAGAACAGTGCCTGGTACTTAGAAGGAACTCAACAGATACTTGTTGAATGAATGAATAAAGGTAACAGAACATGCAGAATTATACATTCTTTTCTCTGGAGGTAAGTTACCAATTTGAGTCATGACCATTGCATATCCTATCTACTGGTAGTGTGATCAATTCCTCAACCTCCAAGAATTAATTCTCAACCAAATCTAAAACTAAAATCTGCCCCTTTTCTTAGAACATGAACTTTCAAAGCCGCTCCAAAGCTGGAAAGCATCGATCATGGCAGGAAATTCTTTAGTGTATTCTACTTAAATATTTTCTACTGCAGTTGAGACCTTATCCTTCTGCAGTCTCACTTAAGTTGACGGTTATCATCTTTTATTCAGAAATCTTTCCCAAGTTGAGGATATTTAATAAATCACCATCTTCATTAGTTTGTCTTACAGTTAAGCAGGGTTCTTTGTGAAAATGTAATTAATTATTACCTCACTGAAAATTTCAGTGTCTCTTAGAGACAAATGCTACAAAAGCAGGTAATGTACAAGCAAAGGTGTTCTCCTGAAAGGCTGGCATGTGGTGGACATTACTGTTTAGGACTATGTAGGCTATGCATTTTCCAACGAGGACTCTGTAGTAATACATATACAACCAAAGAAACAAGATGTTTTGAGAGATAATTAAACATGCGCTATAGTTTAAAAGAACTGTATCTAGACTCAGTACACCTAGCTTTGAATCACAGTCCATGGGAAAGTCATTCAAGCTCTCTGAGGCTTGATTTCCTAATAAATGGCACTGATAAAAACAACCTCACTCGGCTTCCCTGGTGGCGCAGTGGTTGGGAGTCCGCCTGCCGATGCAGGGGACACGGGTTCGTGCCTCGGTCCGGGAAGATCCCACATGCCGCGGAGAGGCTGGGCCCGTGAGCCATGGCCGCTGAGCCTGCACGTCCGGAGCCTGTGCTCCACAACGGGAGAGGCCACAACAGTGAGAGGCCCGCATACCACAAAAACAAAACAAAACAAAAAAAAAAACAACCTCACTGAGCTGTTGTGTCAATGGGCTCAAAAGAGCAAAGGTACCCATCATGGTGTGGAGCATAGTACATCTTAAATATACACAAGCTGAATTTGAATCTGAAGCCCCAAAGTAGCTAGTTCACTTAAAGTATAAAGCACTGTGAGTGGATGACTCTCGCTGTTCATATTTTATCACCTTGGGATATTAACTCAAAACAGGTATTTAGGTCAAGGATAATATAAATCAACACCAGAAAGGAAGGAATACCAGTGAAGTCAGAGAGGAGAAAAGTACATCTTTTGACAAAGTCTATGTTACGAAACATTAGTAAACTATTTAGCTACTTCTCAATTCTAACTGCTCACCTCATAGGTTTCTGGATAACTCTGCCACCTTCAGAAGAAACCACTCCTGCATCGGACTTTTTGATGAGAATTTCCTTTAGAGAAGACGTTCCAGAGTTTGGAACAATCTGGGTCATGTGTGCAAATGAATGCATTAGTTGGGGGCGGGGAGCTGCCAGCTTGGATCATAACCCTTCACCCTAGCATAGACTTCTAAGAACTTCCAAGCCCTTCCCTTACCAAAGTTTATCCTAATATATATATAGCCATCATAGATCTGCTCCTCACAGAGCAGTGGTACTCAAAGTGTGGTCCATGGACCAATGCCCATCTGTACATTGTTACTAGTTCATGATAAAACAAATTCAGAAATTAAAAGTGCTTAGTAACTTCTATAACAATTTGATAGATATTTTAAGTCAATCGAATTTAAGAATAAAATTGAGGGCTTATATTTATGTCTCTCTGTATTTTTATTTATTATGGTAATCCATTTTTGTGACAACTGCATTTCACAAAAGTATCAATACTCACTAGGCTGGGAATGTTAAAAAGTGATTTTTCACTATAGATAGTTGGAGAAGCACTGTCTGGAGCAAAACTAATGTTTTTTGTGGCTGGAAGATGTGGTATTGAGATCATAACACTAATTACCATTTATTTTGTGTTTATAACAGAAACTCTGCTAAATGTTTTATAAGCACTATATCATTTAATTTTCATAAAAACACAAGATACATGCTATCATCTCACTTTTAAAAAGAGGCCAAAGGATATTAAAAAACCTGTTTGAAGTCATAAAGTGAAGCAGTGATGGCACCAATATTCTTTTGACCACAAACAGCTCTAAGAGGCAGATGAGAAGCCAGGAGGCTAGTGCCACTTAATGGCCTTATGATTATATTGGTAGCATTTAGTCATATCTTTTCAGTGTATCTTTCTCTTCTTTCCTTTTTTGCCCCTCCTCCTCTGCTTTTTGTTTTTCTTCTTTTTCACTCTTTTCTTTTCTGTTTTCCCTTCTGTCTCTCATCCCTGAGGATGGACTCAGCCAAAAGGATAGAGCCTGAGGTCACAAAAACCCCTGAACTCCACTACAGGATGTCCCTGCCCTACCCTGCTCTGTGTGGTTGAGCGGTTGAAGCTGTAAGGAGGCATGAAGTTCACATTCTCATCCTGTGCAGAAAGTATTATCAAATGGTAGTTAAGAGAAACGAGTTCTCATTAAAAGCACCAATATCCAACAGCACAAATCACAGCCACGTCCTTTTGTAAGTTAAACCTGCTCTGCTAATAAACACTAATCATTTTTTCACATATCTTGCGTCCAAATATTACAATGAATTCTAAGTTTATGTTAAAATATTACTTATTTTCAAATCTTCATTCTTACCAGAAAATACACCTCATCTGAAAACACTACCTGTGAATACATGTGGCTGCACAGTCATGAAATGGTACCTGCACACAATGGGTCTATACATAACACGTGTATAGGCAGAGCCCCACTTATAGGAAGGCTCACACCTCAGAACATATACCATGCCGACATTATTTCCAGAGGTTAACCTACTGCTTTTCAGTCATGCGTCCTACCTGGGGAAGCAGTAAGTACAGGCTTTATGTCTGAAGGGGTAACTAGATAGGTTTTGACTGAACAATTTTGCTTAAGTGTGATGTAAGGTAGTCACTATCACGCCAGAACTGTATTTCCACCTCACGCTGCTCAGGAAACTGTTGTATCTCACAGGTAATCTGAAAAGTAAAACAACTAACTTCTAATTCTGGCAGACTCATGCACTAATGTTCTGAAATACATTTCACACAAAATATCCGGATGCTGGATAAATTACAACACGCATGCTAATTAATACATTCCTAAGCTTACAGGAAAGTAATAGAAATCTCTAAGGTTAAAAAGATAAAAATGATACGTATTATGCAAGTACTGTCCCCGGTCTCATCTTTTGTCAGATTTGTTCCTAGATGTCTGATTTTTTTTACTTTAAAATTCTTCATTCATCTTAATTCATTTCAGTTGAAACTGAAGTATTTTCAGTTGAAATTGAAGTACACTGCAAATATTATTAACCCAATTAAAATTTTGAATTTGACCTATGTCCTATGATCTTGCTAAATTTGCTTATTAGCTCTAGTAGTTTGTAGATTCTATTGTTAGATTTTCAAAACATGCAATCACATTGTCTGTGAAAAAATTACAGTTTTACTTCTTCCTTTCTGATCTATGTGTCCTTTATTTCTGTTTCCTACCTTTATTAAAATGGCTCGGATCTCCAGAACAATGTCGAACAGAAGTGGTGAAAGTGGAAGTTCTCGCCCATTTCCGGATCATAGGGAAAAAAGGGATTCATATTTCACCATTAAGTATGACATCAGCTGTAGCTTTTTAGATGCCCTTTGATCAGACTGAGAAAGTTCCCTTCTATCATTAGTTTACTGTGAGTTTTTAATCATAAAAGATTATTGGATTTTGTTATATTCTTTTTGGGCATCTACTGAGTTGTCACATGTACTTTTTCCCTTTAATACTGTTAATGTGGTATATCACACTGATTGATTCTCAAGTGCCAAGCCAACCCTGAACTCATGGATTAAACAACATTATCCTTTATAGTTTGCCAAATTTGACTGATAATATTTTGTTAAGGAATTTTGCATCTATGTTCATGATGAATATTATTCTGCAATCTTTCTTTCTAATTATATGTTTGCCAGGCTTAAGTACTGGGGTTATACTGTCTACATCAAATGAGTTGAGAAGTCTATCCTCCTCTATATTCGAAAGAGTTTGTGAAGGTTTGGTATTATGTTTGGTAGAACTAACTGATGAAGCCATGTGGACTGGAGTTTTCTTTGTGGGAAAATTCTAAATCAACAAATTTGATTTCTTTAATAGATATGGGTTTAATTAAATTTTCAATTTCTTGTATAAGTTTTGCCAATTTATGTTTTCAAGGAACTTGCCATTTTCTCTAAGTTGTTGAATTTGCTGGCATAAATTTATTCATACTATATTCCTATTATCTAATGTCTGTAGGGTCTATAGTGATGATCCCCTTTTTGTTCCTAATGTTGATAATTTATTTCTCTTTCTTTGAGATTTAAATTTCAAAGGTAAGTTATACAGTAAAGCAGACAGCAATGAAAGAAAAAGGCAGTGAACTGTAAAGAGATAGGAAAGATGAAAGGGAGGTTAATACAAATGTTTGACAGGATAAAGATCTTAAATAGGTCAAGTCAGAGTTCCATAAAAATAGAGGAGATAGAAGAAGAAGAGGAAATATTTGAAAAGATGCCTGAATTTCTCAGAATTGATGAAATACTCAAATATATAGATATAGTAAGCACCATACATATAAAAGCAGTATGAATAAAAAGCAACCCATAACAAGAACCATACAACACCAAGGACAAAGTCTTTAAAGAAGCCTAAGAGATTTTTAAAAATTATCATTTATCAAGGGATGTCAATTAGGTCTCATCAGTAATGTTGGAAACCAAGATATAGGGATTATATGTTTAGAATGCTGAGACAAAATAATTGTCGCCTTTGAATTATGAATCCTGACAAACAAACTTTTAAGAATGAGGTCAAAATAAAGATAGTTTTCAGATAAATAAAAACTGAAGGAACCTACACCAAAAGATCTCTGCCAAAGGAAACTCTGAAGGATGTACTTTAGAAAGAAGGAAAACAGAGCACTGAGTAGAGTTCCCTGTGCTGTACAGCAGGTTCTTATTAGTTATCTATTTTATATACAGTAGTGTGTATATGGGAAAAGAATCTAAAAAAAAAAATGGTGGATATATGTATATTCACTTTGCTGTACACCTGAAACTAATGCAACATTGTAAATCAATTATACTGCAATAAAAATTTAAAAAATAACATGTTGAAAAACTAAAAACAAAAGAAAAGAAAAGTTTACAATGGAAGAAAGAATGGTAAGCAGAAAACGTGGTAGACATGCAAGTAAATCTAACAAATATATTTGTTCAAAATTGTAAAGACTATATCTAAATTGCTGAATTAAAAAATTAGAACTTCATATTGACCAATAATAGCTTATAAGCCAAAAATCAGGTAATACAAGTAATTGAGTTTTTATGTTATGAGGTAGGAGGGTTAAGGCATTGAGTTTACAAAAATTTCATTAATTTAGAATGCCTGGAAAAGATTAAAATTCATCCACTAAAAGAAAAGAAATAGAACACTACCTTCACATCTGATAGAAGGTATAAAGTAGACTAAGTGGAAAAAAGAATTAAAAAGCTGTGTGATCTTTGGATGATAATACTATGCGCTGAAAACCCCAAAGAATCTACATATAATCTAATAGAATTAAGAGAGTATAACAATATTAATGAATACAAATGATCAATTTCCAGAAATCAATGAAAACTAGATACCAGAGCAATTAGAAAATTAATAACAAAAAGGTACCATTTGTAACAGCAACACAAATCATGAGGTACCTAGGAATAAATCTAACAAAAGATGTGTAAGACCTTTCTGGAGTTATGAAATTATATTGAAAGACATTAAATAAGGCACCAAAAATGAAGACATCTATATGCTCATGGATAGACTTCTTATTGTAAATATCAGTCTCCCTAAGTCGCACTAGAGGATGCGAAGCATTCCAATAAAAACCCTAACAGATATTATCTTGGAACCTGGTAAGGATGTTAGAATTCATATGGAAAAGAAAAGCACCAAAAAGAATAAGCTGTTTTCTTATAAGTGGTGGGTCCCTAAATTTTATAAACTTTTTAGAATATAAGAATATCTTTATAACCTTGAGGTAGAGAATGATTTTTTTAAAACAAGTTTTATAAAAACATAAACCATAAAAATAAGACAAAGAAATGAAAACTTCAAACTTCTGTTCATAGTTAGGACATGACAGAACAAAATAATGATGTGCTACAAGCTGTGAGGAATTACTTCTAGACAAAATACTAACAGCAACAAAAGTAATGTTTACCTAGAACATACAAAGAACTCCTAGAAAAAGACAAATAAGCCAAAAGAAATATAGACAGAAGATGGAAACGGGTAAAATACAAATCGACAGTGAATATTTGAAAATATGCTCAACCTCATTAGGAATCAAGAAAATGCAAATTAAAACCACAAGATGCTGTTTATACACATTAGGTTGACACAAAATCAAAAGTCAAAAAGTTTAAGTGTTAACAAGGATGGCGAACAACAGGACCTCTTATAAACTGCTGGTGAAACTGTAAACTGGTACAATCATTTTAAAAACTAACTATGCATTGTCTCATAGAGGTGAAAATGCATATGACCTATAACCCCAGAAAACCACTTCCAGAATCTTCATGGCAACATACTTGCATTAGCAAAAAACCAGAAGGACCCACCAACAGGAGAATGGATAAATAACTTGCAGTACATTTACACAGTGGAATTCTACACAGCAATGACCCAAGATGAATAAAAACATACACAGTACGTTCCAATTCATATAACCAAACAATGATTTATTGTTTAGGGAAACATACATAGGTAGTAAAACTAATGAAAAGCAAAGGGATAGTAAGTACTACCCTTGAGGGGAGGTGGGAGAAGCAGTTGGAGAAAGGCCATTGGGCTCCACTGGTACCAGTAATAATGCTCTCTCTCCAGCTTCACTGTGAATACCCAGACACTCATTTCATTTATGTTTGTAACACATATATGGTACAAACCTTATATAAAATTACATATACATTTTTTCTTTTGTATATGAAATATTTCAGACAGAAGGGTTTTTGTGAGTCAATGAACCATGAGTCATGAAAACACATCGCTTCATGGTTATGAGGGTGTTGAGTTACCTTGAATAATAAGAAAAACAGTACTGACTAGAAGGGGAAGAGCTGGTTTCCAGTCCCGACTCTGACGTAGCCTAACTGCGTGATTCTGGCTAAGTCAACAGTCTCTGTTCCTTACAAAATGGGGATGATAATTTCTCTTGAAGTTATGGTGCAAATAAAAGAATAAAAAATATATACAAAGGTGTTCTGGAAAAGGTAATAAGCCATATATATATATATGAAATATACATATATATCAAAAGACCCTAAAAACACATGCAGGAAATAATTTTTCTTCCAGTTCAAGAAACTGTGTCTGTCAGCTACATTCTTTTATAGTTGACCCAATGCCCCTTCTTATAAAAATGTATGTGGCGGTCGGAAAGCACGTTAATATTTATCCTCACCAAGTTCAGCGGGGAGCATCCGGGCTCTCAGACCCAGCTGCCTGTGTTCACTTAAACAGACCCTTTGGCATGCCTTCCTCCCAAGCCTGCGGTTACCCACCTTGTCAAAGGGCCAAGCTCCAGCCAGCTGAGGTTGGGCTTGACAAGCCAGAAGAGCTGTGAGGAACCCCAGGTCATTTAAGTCCCTAAGTAACACACCTGATTTCCCAGCATATCACCCTGAGCGACTTTCCAGAGCAGACTGTCATAGATTCCAGAGCTCATTAAAGGAACATTAAAGATCAAGACAGAAGACACGACACCCCCAATGGAAGACTGTGAAGGTTGGGGTGGAAGTGCCCTCTGTTCCCCCTGCCCCGGCACCTGCTTCCCTGATAACTCCAGGGTCTCTGTTCCCATCTGGCTGCTGGGGGTTAGATGTCATACTTCTTCCTTCAAGGGGAGCCCTTCTGTACCCACACCAACCACCTCTCTTGAAATCTGTGAATTAAGAGTAGCTTGTTGAAACACCACCCACCCCACACCCGGTCCCGGTCTCATGGTCCCAATCAAGCCAATCACATTTCTCTTGCCAAGAAGATAGCAAAAGACACGCAGTAGCCATCGTACCAATAGGAGGAACAATAAAAATCAGCATCACAAGTCGCCCAGGATCTCCACCCCTCTTTGAGGGGAGCTAGAGGAAAGTCCATTTTAGAGTCTTTTTACAATTCCCTTTGCCCCTCACCCACAAGCCTGCTTTCCTAAACACCTCCACACAAGAGAGCTCTCCACAGGAAAGTCCTGCTAGCATCCCCACCTTGGCCCGTCCCCTCTGGACATGTCTTCCCTGGATTAGGAGGGCCTTATGATTCCTACTAGCCGCAATCCAAGCTGCAATATCTGGATAGCAATAAGGACTAAAGGAGGCTCATCATCTTGCTACCAGCCTGAAAGGCCAACACTCAGAGACACGAAGCCACTGCTTGGAAACCTGAGTTCTTACTGACCTCCAAGGCTCTGTAATCAATTTAATATGGAATGAAAGTGTGGTCCTCGGCACCAAATGAAGGCCTGGGGATAATAAGGATGGAAGTCAAATATCAAAAGGCACACCTGACAAGGGTAGATAGACAATAAACACTGAAGAGGAGTCAAGGGGCCGGGATTCCAGCCTTACTCTGACACTTGCCACCTCTGGGTCTTGGTCAAGATAATTCGTGGGGTGGAGGTGACTCTGTGACCTCAGCCATGAAACATTCTCTAAAGGCCTTACTAGCCTGAGCACTTTCAGATTATAACTCAAATGAAACCCAACGTTAGTTACATCTGATGCTCCCAGGAAGTGAAATTTACAGAACTAGGATGCAGGGTGTGAAGCATATGAAGAAATAGTCCAAGTTATAGAAAAACCAAAACAATCGGGGTACAAAATGAGTAAACTCTAGAAACCAGGGATAGTAAAACAATGAGATATAGGTGAACTATTCTAAACAGTCTTGGAGATAAAGTTTGAGAGGGTCTCTTGAAAGTAGGTATAGTCGTGCTTTTCCCACAGAACTGAACATAGCACCTGGCTCATAGTAGGAACTATATTTATGCATTGAATGAATGAGACCAGGATGGAGAACATCTGCTGGAGAGGGAAACACCTGCCCAAACCATGGCAATTTAGAATATTAAAGGAAAGACTTAGGATCCTTCCAGAAGTAAAAAAGAGGTATCCAAGAGAGTCTGAGTCAGTAGGGGTAAGGGGACTGACCCCCAAGGAGGAAGATGGTACAATGCGCTGCTGTCGGTTGGGTTAGTCATCCACAGGGTCCAGCTGCGTTCCCCTGGAGACTTGTACAAGGCCTTCAGAACACAGCACTGACTGACTTGAGGGGTACAGTTTCTGGCTGAGGACAACATGAAATAATAGACGTAAAAACAATTTGAAAAATTAAAAGTGAGCTATGTGCAACCCAGTTAGGCAAGGAAACATCTTCTTTGTAAGCATGCACCTAGGGGGGAAAAGTCTTCATTTGCTCATCAAATTCTCATTCAGCATCTATTATGCAGCAGACATGATGCTGGATGATAAGTAGAATATAACGTTAAGTATACTACTCATAACAGTATGTTACTTTACAGTCTGTAAAAAACCTTCACACAGAGTATCTCAAGAGTAACTCAGTCTTGGACTTCCCTGGTGGTGCAGTGGTTAAGAATCCGCCTGCCAATGCAGGGGACACGGGTTCAAGCCCTGGTCTGGGAAGATCCCAAATGCCGCGGAGCAAATAAGTTCATGCGTCACAACTTCTGAGCCTGCGCTTTAGAACCTGCGAGCCACAACTACTGAAGCCCGCACGCCTAGAGCCCGTGCTCCGCAACAAGAGAAGCCACCGCCATGAGAAGCCCATGCACTGCAACGAAGAGTAGCCCCCTGCTCACCGCAACTAGAGAAAAGCCCACGCGTAGCAACAAAGACCCAATGCAGCCAAAAATAAATAAATAATTTTTTTTTTTTTAAAAAAAGAGTAACTCAGTCTTTGCAAAACATTAAGCCCCCAAAGCCATATAGAATGCTTTAATTCAGGCTGTCAAATTGCAAAGTAGAATTAATCTATTTATTTCCTGTAGCATGATCCTAAAAGGGCAACAAAAAACAAAACAAAAACTCAAAAACTTCTGTTTAGGGAGAACATCCATCTAGAATGGGAAAGTGGTATTATCACCAAATGAGTAACAAAGCAAATTGGCAAACCTAATGAACAACAGAGGAAGAAAATCTGATAAGAAACAGTCTCCTAAACCCAAGAATAAGCACATGGAACACAATTCTGTAAGAGACTAAAAAGTTACAAGCTGAATAAAATTCAGTAGAAAGTGGGAACAAGAATCAAGAGTCTTAGGTTTTGGTACCAACTCTGCCTGTTTGTGCGGCTGTGGGAATTGCTTTTGTTTCCAGTCATTCAGACACAGAATCTTATCCAGTGGCACTGGCTAAAGTGCCGCTTGTTAGATTGGAAAATACAAAGATGTATAAGATACCATTCCGATACTCAAGTAAATCCAATCTTCCCAGAAGACATGCAAGTAAAACAATAAAAAATGGAATGTGCTATAAATGAGACATGGATGAAACAGGGAAGAGAGAGGCTCCAATTCTATGGGAGTAACTAGGGAAGGTGTCCACGGAAGATGAGATGTTTTGAAAGATAAGTCGAGAATAAATGGTAACACCAGCCACTGAGAAAACACAGGTTGAACGGTGGGATTTGCTGGCAGAGATGAAATGAGGGCTCAGGATGGACATGCTGAGTCTAAGATGCCAGGGAGCACTAGGTGGGGATGTCTTGCCCTTCTTGGTCCTTCAGTTTCCTCATCTGTGATGAGCAGAATTGACTAAAAGATAGTTTGCATTCCTTCTAGTTAGAGTATCTTTGAGGGTCAGTTCTTTTTTTTTTTTTTTTTTTTTTCCTCGGTACACAGGCCCCTCACTGTTGTGGCCTCTCCCGTTGCGGAGCACAGGCTCCGGATGCGCAGGCTCAGCAGCCATGGCTCACGGGCCCAGCCGCTCCGCGGCATGTGGGATCTTCCCGGACCGGGGCACGCACCCGTGTCCCCTGCATCGGCAGGTGGACTCTCAACCACTGCGCCACCAAGGAAGCCCCGTCAGTTCTTATCTTAAAGTCCCTGACATACTTAAAGCTACTGTGTCCCATCCTCTTTGGAAGAAGGCTAAGCAAAACCTGACAAGGTTGACTAACTAGTGGTCCCATGGAGTCTTTGCGTCAGAGCTTGGTCAGGCAAGGAGGCGATCCAGAGGCCAAGGGTCTGAGGTAACTGCTATGGGGTAATGCAGCAGTCTTTCAAGCTGCTCACATAATGCTTTTGGCTTTCTGCCTCTTAGCCCCTGAGGCTGGATATGGCCATACGGCCTGTTGTGTCAAACACGTTTGAGGACAAACACTTCACTGCCAGGATTAGAGCCTCCAGAGCCCTTGTCATGGTGTGAGGAGGTGGCTGAAGTACAGTAGGCAGAGGGGGAGAAGGAGGGGATGAGGTCAGAGAATGGCTGCTCCATCAGCCCAGGTTTGAGAGGAAGCATAATACCGAGCCCCCAGCCAGCTGGATGATGGACATGAACATGAGCAAAAGATAAAGCAACCCTGTGAGGCAGGTATTATTATCTTATTTTTATAGTTTGGAGAACTGAGAATCAATGAGATTAAATAACTTACTCAGAGCTAGTAGGCGGTGGACCAGGATTCAAGCTCTTGTCGGTCTCTGTTCAAATACAACTCCGTTCCCCCCAAGGAGTTGACATGATTTACTCTGTGGGTCGTAGGAAATTCTCAAAGGTTTTTACATAATGGAGCAACACAGTTAGATCTATTTTTAGGAAAATTGCTATGTTTTTGCCAAGACCAAAGGTGAGGAAGAAACACTATTTAGTAGACTATGGCGGGAATCCGGGCCTGGAGTGACCAAGGGCATTGACAATGGAAAGGAGGATGGATAGGCCAACGGATATTTCACAGAATAAAAAGGAATTTGTAGACCAGACAAGGAAGAGCCAGAAATTTCAAAGGCCCCCAGGATGGCTAAGTGGGTGTGTTAGCAGAGAGAAGAGGTGGGGAGTTTGGTATCAGAAGTTCATTTGGTTTGCAGTATGATGACCTTAAAGTAATTCATTCAGACCTATCACACAATTGGGAATATGGCTTTGCAGCAGAGGAGAGAAGCAAAAGTTGGGGATGTGGATCTAAGGGTCAGAAGGACATGGAAGGCTTATAGCTGGGGGAGTAAATGAGACTTTCCAGGAAGGGCAGGGCGATGTGGCTCAGAATGGCTCCCTATGGGGAGCCAGTGTTTCACCAGGACCTAGAAAAAAAAGGCCAGCAAACAGAGTGAGGGAGACACTACTGACAGCTCTCCTCGACTTCCGGGCACACGCAGGACTGCTCATCTTCCAACTTTGACATTAGGCAAGGCTATGTGACAGGTTCTGACCAATGAAATGTGAGAACTGTTAGGTGGCACCTCTGTGCCAGAACTGTCAGCCTGAGTCTCTGAGAGGCATCTATGATATGCAACCTTGACCGTGTAGCTTGAGCAAAAAATAAACTGCTATTATTTCAAGCTACTGAGATTTGGGGCGTCGTTTCAGCCACGTAGCTTAATCTATACAAATACTGAGAGGGAGTGGTCAGAAATCTAGGAAGTGAAAAAGAGAAACCTAAGAGAAGAGGAAAGGTCTCCATGAAGTCATCAACATTTTCAAAGGCTGCAAAGCGTGGAAGAGTTTCATGACTGAAGAGACTATTAACTCGGCAATGGGGACTGCCTGGGAATAACCAGAGACAGGTATGGGGTGTGGTGAAGTGTGCCGTCAAGTGGACTGATGTCTGGAAAACTGCAGAAACCAGTATCAGGAGGTTTTCTTTCTTTTGGCTCTTCCTTTCCGGACGCAGAGAGCCTGAGGGGCAGGGAGGCCTGAGCTGGTTTGCATGTGAATTAGAGAACACACAGTTCCTTGATTTGCCTTGGCCCTGTTGGTTGGCAGCCAACACACTTCCCACTGTGGCAATTTTCATTCGCTCTAGCCCATTGGGTAGCCACATCCTTGGCCTGTGCTCTCACCCCAAACCACATCCCTCTGCCCACTCCCCCGCCCCCGGGGTTGGAGTTTCACGCATTATAGCACATTATAGCTTGAGAAGTGCCCAGCCTGCCTTCACAAGGAGGACAGAGAAACCACAATAAAAGCCCACTCTCTGCCCAGGGAATCCTTCCAGAGCCACCTCCCCACACCCGTGTTCATTCTCCTCACTCACTGACCCCTCCTACCCACTGGGTCCTCCAGCCTGTATCCTGACTCCTGTTCTCTCTGCAGCTCCTTAGACTGGGGACCCAGATTTAGAACATCAGCCCTCACTCTGACTTTGGTCCCCTTCTGGGCATGGATCTGTTTGTCAATTCCGCACACTATAATGCTAAATAACGAACGGCCTGCCTATCCTAAGCTCCCCACCGGCCACTGCCCACTCAGACCTGCTCCTTGCCCAGCCACGGAGAGGGGAACAGACGCTGAGCAGCACCTCTCAGAACCCCAACCCTGCTGCACTGTCCTGACGGCTAATGTGCCTTGGGAGTGTGGACAGGGGCTCACTCTGTCTCCCCCAAACCAAGCCAGCCCTAAGGGACACAGGAAGTAGAAGCTGTGAAAGCATACCTTTCCTCCACTTTCCCCCATTTCCCTGTTAACAAGTCTACCTCTTTCACATCTTTACATTGGGCCCTTTGGCATTATGCCCTTAGCCTCTCCTTGGTTTTCCTAGGACGCTTGGCCCCCTGAGTTTGCCTCCTTCCAAAAGGCATCATCGCTCTGTGCACTTCCCAAGGGCCAGCAGAGTACAGGACAAAGCACACAGTCTTTGGATTAAGAGAGCCCTGAGTTCAAATCCTGGTCCCTCCATTTACTAGCCGGGGATCCTTGGGCAAGTTACTTAATCTCCTGTAGTCCACATCTCCTCATTTGTAATATGAGAACACAACCTACCTTACTGAGTTGTTAAGAGGATTAAATAGATAATATATTAAAATTGTCTACTATACTGTGGTTACTAATTACATCTTGTTTGGAACAAGATGTTTTAGCTTTTTCCAGACTCCTTCATCTTTTACAACTCCATTCCACAACTATTAAAATGATTCTGGGACTTCCCTGATGGCACAGTGGTTAAGAATCCGCCTGCCAATGCAGGGGAAATGGGTTCGAGCCCTGGTGCAGGAAGATTCCACATGCCGCGGAGCAACGAAGCCTGTGCGCCACAACTACTGAGCCTGTGCTCTAGAGCCTGTGAGCCACAACTACTGAGCCTGAGTGCCACAACTACTGAAGCCCATGCGCCTAGAGCCCGTGCTCTGCCACAAGAGAAGCCACTGCAAATGAGAAGTCCACGCACCGCAACAAAGAGTAGCCCCAGGGGCTTCCCTGGTGGCACAGTGGTTGAGAGTCTGCCTGCCGATGCAGGGGACACGGGTTCGTGCCCCGGTCCGGGAAGATCCCACATGCCGCGGAGTGGCTGGGCCCATGAGCCATGGCCGCTGAGCCTGCGCGTCCGGAGCCTGTGCTCCGCAACGGGAGAGGCCACAATAGTGAGAGGCCCGCGTACCACAAAAACAACAACAACAACAAAAAAAAAAGAGTAGCCCCAGCTCGCCGCAATTAGAGAAAGCCCACGCACAGCAACGAAGACCTGACGCAGCCAAAAATAAATAAATTTTTTAAAATAAGTAAATAAATAAATAAAATGATTCTGTCCTGCCTAGGTACCACTCTTCTGGGGCTCTGTTATTCTAAGATGCTACTAAATGAGTCATGCAAAGCTGCTGAAGGAATATGAGGGAGAAAAAGTGTAACTTTCACTATATATCGTGTTTAGTTATTTAGAGGCTCTTACAAAGCCTCAACTCAAAGATACAGCGGATAAAAGAAAAATTATGTTTCCACAGGAGGTTAGTTAAGTTGCCCTTAATAATAATAGCTCTATGCTATTGAACATCGATTATGTGCCAGGCACTGTTTAAAGTTCACTGCGTTTATTATCTCATTTAATCAACGTCAAAATAATTCTATGAAGCATTGCGATCCCCACTTCAAAGATTGGGAAACTGAAGCTTACAGAGGTTGGAAAATTTGCCCATCATCATACAACAGTAAAATGAAGAGTTAGGGTTTAAACTTGAGCTCTCCAATTCCAAAACCACTATGCTAGACAGTCTCCTAGTTTTGGTAAGGGACTCTTCCAAAACATTCCCATCAGGGGTTGCCTTTTTTTGTCTGTATTTACCCCCAGCACTGTAAAATCCTAATGACTGTTCATTATGTCCTTGTTAGAAGCATATATGTTAGAGATGCCCAAACACAGTAAGAAAAGCCCTAACACTCAGTAAACACTTTATAAACAGGGGCTTTATTATTACTATTACTGTTATGACGTACAGCCCTTTGCTACAGCTCCTAGATGTGTGTGTTTACAAGGGAATGGTGACTATTACTTTTGATTTTTCATTTATCTTTTAAAAAAGGCCTTTCTTTTGAAACAATGTGCATCCTCACATGTAACCGCGAATCTCAAAGCCACGGTCTCGGTGGAATGAATGCTCTTTCAGTCCTTTCAGAAGCATCCTAGCCTACCTTCTGTGCCCGGCATGTCTGTCACAGTGCAGAGTGGCTGACAGAGGGACACAGCCATAGTCCTCCTGAGAGACAGCTCAGAGCTCCTAGAAGATGAAAGAGTTGGGGAGGTGTCAAAAGAACTAGATAAGCAGGAGTCCTTGCCCCCAGGACAGGTCTGTAAGTCCATCTTCCTAAAACACTATATCCCGCATGGTCATCCTGTATCGTCCATCCAGTATACACAATGACTCACCCACCTGCAGGAGCAAACCTAATCCCCTCTTTTGTGAGCCCTGCCATCATCTGGCCAGACACAACTATAAGCCGACCTTGTCTGCACCACTGTCAAATGCAATGTCCTCTATCTCACAAATAAATTAGGGCCTCAAAGCTGGTGCTCGGGCTTCCCCAGTGGCACAGTGGTTGGGAGTCCGCCTGCCAATGCAGGGTACACGGTTCGTGCCCTGGTCCGGGAAGATCCCACATGCCGGGGAGCTGCTGGGCCCGTGAGCCATAGCCGCTGAGCCTGCGCGTCCGGAGCCTGTGCTCCGCCACGGGAGAGGCCACAACAGTGAGAGGCCCGCGTACCGCAAAAAAAAAAAAAAAAAAAAAAAAAGCTGGTGCTCATCCTATTCCTCCAGCCTGAAATGCTCCTCTCCCCCAACCCCACTCCACACCGTCCCTGGCTTACCTAAATTTTAGCCACCCTTCAAAGTCCGGCTCAAATCCCCCTTCTTTCCACAAAGCTGCTCTTGTGATAGAAGCCACAGTTGATCCCCAGCCACAGAACGCCTGTTACAGCGATCGCCAACATGAAAGAACGGCAGGTTTAAGCTTCTTGGGGAGGACGCAAGCCCCAAGAGAAAGAACCAGTTCTCAGACTTCTCTTTCATTCGCCTGTTTTTGGTGATCAGAAGGCCATACACCAGTCAAGTGTGCTACAAAGATAATTTCTGTTCTGTAACTATGCTTTCCCGACTGACCTTCAATATAAATATCTAAGGGATGCACGCTGAACTTTCTGGATTCCTTGAATGTGACAAAAATCGCATCTGAGGTTGTACTGTATCATTTTAAATTGTATGTTTAAGGGGGAAAGAAGACTTTCCAATCAACCCTAACAGTACTGTGGGGATCAATATATTTCTTCTCCTCCTGATTATGGAACCAACTGAGATACACAGAATATGCAGGCGTCTGATACAAGAAGACAAAAACATCAGCTTTATTTCGGATCCAGCCCAGTGGAGACATGGCTTCAGCTCCATCTCTAACATTTGCTTCAGCATTTTGAGCCGCCCAGTCATAGGCACAAGCTACGAGTCTAAGCCCGCCCTGTTACAGGGTGCTATCCCGGTAAGCCAAGAGCCAGAGGAGGCGAGGACACCCACACCTGGAGGGCAGGCCGGCCCGAAAAAGGAGAAAAAGGCTGAGGGAGCCAGACCCAGTTCTTTTATTCTTACCAGTTATGAGTCGGGAGGAATGAATGAAGGGTAGGGAGAGAAATGCAGTGTTTTCTGGAGGAAGGTCCTCCGCATGGATACATGGAGCCAGAGAAAAAGGAGGTCCCCTCACTAATAAATGGGTCTAAAATATTGGAAGTGTAATGCAATACGAACAATGGAACCGGCTAATATCTGGAAGAGAGATTGGTAGATTAGTCTCTGCTGACCCAGAGAACTCACTCAGCGTGAGGTGCTCATTTCAGTGGCGTTGCTGTCCTTCTTAGGGGTACAGGGCTCACCTGTATGTCATCTGGTGAGCTTCCTGTGCATTATGGCCAAAGAGCCCTTTGTGAGTCTGGCCATATAATAAAAAGGGCCTGAAACCTGAACCAGAATCAAGCACTCATTCATTCATTCAACAAACATATTAAGTAATTATAGTGTGCTAGCTACTGTGCTTGGCAGCAGAGATATGACAGCGTACAGACTAATGGGTACCCATGTCAAGCAAGCACAAGGTGGCAGCAGGATCCCCAATTTCACGCAGTTCTAAGAACAAGGCTGTTAATTCACGGATTGGTTCAAAATGCTGTAAGATAATCGCTGATTATACGAAGGAAGGATATGTATTGAAATGTCCACAGCTATTCTAATGAGAAAAAGAAATGAGTGATATTTGAATAAGGATAAGAGAACACCGAGGGGTTCCTTCATTAAATATACCTCTTTTAAGAGTAAACAATTCTAAGATGCTTTGGGTGCATTTCCAATTTGAGTGTGGCAGATGAACAAACCATTACCTACAAATCCTTCTCAGCCCTCACATTTTATGCTTCTCAATGCTGCCTTCTTTTGTCTGAACCCTACACAGTTCTGGGACTGGGGAGAAGAGCTTTCTAGTTATAATGAGTGCCCCGTGATGGAGACTTTCTGTTCTAAACTGTTGTGGTGAGAGGGATACAGCGCACACTGTCACTTGAGTGCCAGGGAACCCACTGCAAGAAGGAACGCTGAGAGGGGGGCAGGTGGGAGGAGAGGAAGGGGCAGCAGAGCAGGACGAGAGCCCGGCTTTCAGAGGCTTCTCCCCCCACAATATGCCTCACACACAATGCAGTTTCCTTTGTCAGAATCTCTTAGCCTCGCATTGTCTGGAGCCCAGGAGGTTGCGAGAAGCATTGTACACGGCCCGGCAATCCCCGCAGTCTCTGCCGCGCTCGGCCAGGAGCGAGCAGCTCCACAGTCCAGGTCCCCAGGTAGTGGCAGGATGTGTTAAGAGCCTCTTCAGAGGTGTCCTTGGCCTCATGATCACTGCTTTATTATTTGTATTATTTTAATTCTTTCCTTCTGGGCTCCCCTGCTTCCCCTGCAAAACTAGTTCAGAGATGCCATTTTGGAGCTCATTATGTTGTTATGGCAACTAGAATTCTCAAAGTTTATTTCTCCTCCACTTCTCCCTTCCAGGAACTCCTTTTCCCTCTTCCATCTCTTGCCGCGTATATGTTTTGCACATGAAACAAAACATAGAAGAAAATACGACCAATATCACCACCGGGTAAATTTTCTCACACACTTTCTACTTCAGCACTGCTTGTCCCCCTGGGTATTTGAAATTGCCCCTGTTCTCACAATATCCAATTAATATTCTTAGGCTTCAAATCCCTGTGATGTTTGGGAGCAAGGCCTTGGGTAACAGCCATCAGCTTGCCCCTCTCTTCTCTCCTCCTTCTCTCTTCCTGCAGAGAGAAGCAGATTTATTCCTTCCTGCTTATATAAACCATGCACATGCTGTGTCTTATTTATCCTTTGTTAGCCCTTGAAAACAGCATTTAAAAAAAGAAACAGCCACAACTGTACATGAGGGAAAGTGAAAACACCTTGGATGCGGGCTCTCTGGAGATCAGAGGAGCTACAGTTGCCGAAAGGAAAGGAAAGGCAAGCCCCAAAGAAAAGTTACTACATTGATTGTTTAATTATAACATGAACCTTTGCTATCAAGAACCAGATGGAGACAGACAGAGAGGGACAGGAAACCGAAACGAGGAGAGAGCCTGAACTCCCACACTGAACACAAGCCATCGCGAGAGGCTGGCGCTGGCTCCCACCTGCTTCATTCACTTGTGAGGAGGAAGCTCTGAGCTCTGGCATGCTGGGGCACCTGTAGGTGAAATGGTTGTTTGGGCCACACTGCTGCTAAAGGAGTTGTCACCCCAAGGACTCATGCTCTGGTTCTCTGCGCTGGGGTCTGGGTGACCCAAGAGAGGTGGTCAGGACAAAGTACACCCACGAACTCCTTCCTCCTGACAGCCCCACGCCTCTGCTGCTCTCCCCACTGGGGAGAGGGAAGATGACTGGGACAGAGAACATAGGAATGCTAGGCTGAGCGGGGTACGAAACGGACAGAAGGGGCCTGACCCAGATTATGGGACAGTGTCCTGAGGCTCTAAGATTGAATGACCCTCTGGCTACTGAGATCCAATATTTTTAATTCACAGACCAAGTGAGTTTGAGATTAGACTTTGTGACGTCACCAGTGATGGATGAGTGTTTTTGTTTTATTTTGGTTTGTTTGGTTTTTTTTGCGGTACGAGGGCCTCTCACCGCTGTGGCCTCTCCCATCGTGGAGCACAGGCTCCGGACGCGCAGGCTCAGCGGCCATGGCTCACGGGCCCAGCCGCTCCGCGGCATGTGGGATCCTCCCAGACCGGGGCACGAACCCGCGTCCCCTGCATCGGCAGGCGGACTCTCAACCACTGCGCCACCAGGGAAGCCTGGATGAGTGTTTTAATTGAGACTCTGCTTACTTATTATATCATTCATCACTGTTAACAGAAGGAGATCTCCACTTGCTTAAGTCATAAAACCTCCAGACTCCAGCGTTGCTTAAATTGGCCCATAATAGGATTAGCTGCGTAGATGAGGGAACTAAAGAATGATAAAGGGAATACTGTACTTCACAGCAAGGGGAGGGGAGGGTGAAAAGGGAAGGAAAGCTGAGTAGGACAAACGCATGTTGGGATACACTGGAATGGTGGGTGTGTTGGGGAGAGGAGAAGGCGGAGAGAAATGGGTAAGGAGAAGAGTGGGGTCACGCTGACCTCAACTTTCAGGAGTTGGGTTGGCCTTGTGGGATATGACAGGGGTGTCCTGCCCAGCCCATGGCTTCTAAGCAGCACACCTACCCCCAGAGCACCTGTCTCCTCCCCATTGAAGGATGCTCTCATTCTGAGCAGTGGACCGACCACCTGCTCCTCCAGCCCATTCCATACCTCAAGGCTCTATTCCCACTCTGCTTCTTTTAACTTACCTGGACACTAACCTCAGAAATACTGTTCCTGGCACATAGTAGGTGCTCAACAAATGCTGGATGAATGAAATATTCCTTGAATGTGCAGCAAGCAGTGTATGCTCTGGATGGCCCACTTCATATTCCCTCAGGTCCCCTTTGAGTTGTCCTGAAGCTGCGGTGGACGGGTCCTGCGTGCTTTGACAAATGTGACAGTCCCCACTTCAAGTGCCCACACTTTTCTGTTTCTCTGTCTGAGGGACTTCTCCAGTCCCCCAGGGGCTTGATCAGCCCACAAGCAGGGCAGCCTCAAAGTGTCATCACTCAAGGAGGGCCAGGAATTAAGGGAGATTATATGTAAATACATATCCCAATGGCTCAGTCCTCAGCGGAGCAATTCTGAAATATATCCTATATGGTTCCTTACAAGGTTCCCAGTGGGTTAAGCCTCAGCAACCCATACCAGAAACTCTCTCAATTAATACATATTATTTGGCTTTGCCACTTCTGTCTCAATGTCTCCATTCTTTCCCTTTTGCAGCTAGAGATCACTTCCCAAATAAACTACCTAGCCCCAATCCTTTTCTTACGATCTTCTTTCAGAGGAACCCAGCCCAAAACACTACCTGTGAGCCAGTTAGTCCAGCAAATCATTTTCCTCCCTGACAAAAAGGATGGGAAAAAGGAACGGGTGACATTAAACTTGGGGAGAACAAAGGTATGTCATCTCAAGTATCAATGCCTACTTTTCAAATTTTGCCAGGACCAAATCTTGACCAGGGTTGAAAGATTATATACATGGACCAGAAATTCCTAGAAAGAAAGGTTAATTTCTGTTTAACTCATCTGTAAAAATGGCCAACCTAGAGATAGCTATTTGTTACTGCTTCTAAGGACAGTGCTGAGAAAAGGGGCCAGAAATGAGTGACTGAATCAATAACATCCTTCTTCTCTGGGGAGTAGACAATCTGGGACGTGACTTGGCCTTGGGGTTCCCTCTGACCGTTTTAGACTTTAACTATTCATAGGTGTATGCAGAGGGAATGTGGAAGGCAGAGATATCAACAAAAGCATAGTCCTGGATGCTGGCTCATTATCTCTGGAAGGAATATTAAGTTGCTTGATCCACTGGGGCATCTTTCACTGATGGTTAACACAGAGGCACCCTTTTTAACCCCACCGAGTGCAGAACAGGGGGTGCCCCACACAGATTAATTAACACGTTCAAGATACTACTGCTTGTTAATTTTTTGTAGCCCCATTGGTTGGGAAGTGACATTTTCAGAATAACAGATACTGTCCTTCTAGAGCAAAACACGTGCCATCTCTCCAGTGAGGGAACCCTTGTGTCAGGCTGAGAAAAGTATGTCTACAGATCTGACACCTAGGTCAGACCCATGTTGCTCTCTCAAGTCTGATGTTTTTCACCCTAAGACAAGAGTTAGAGCTGTTATTCAAAGCCTGTTCATTTGCTTCATAACATGTACCATTAATACGGTGCTACTTGCTTGCTTTCTGTCCTGGCCATTAGAACTTCATGACTATGAAGTTCATGAGGGTGAGGGACCCCACTTCTCGTCCACTATCAAACACAGGTGCTTAATAGATGTGTGCTGAAAAAAAAATCTCCATAAATCATCAAATGGGTGTTTCTTCTCCTTGCCTTCCTCTGCTTAAAAAAATTATCTCATATCTCCTCCTCTCAGTTCTGGGTCTCAGACACCTGCTGGCTGAGGCATTGATGTCTGCTAATAAGATCATCCCTCCCTTGTGTTATATCTGACCACTGGGTATTGTTTTAAAGGAAGAGCATAATGTGAAAAAGCAGGGCAAGGTGATGGAAGAGGTACTTCTCTGTGTACAGCACACAAGGTCGTGGGAGGAGTCGGGAAGATTCGTGTCCCATTTTACTGCCATTTCAGTCAACTCTGGTGAGGGTCTCCTCTGGTCTGGTCAACTTGAGCTTATGAATTTGTCAGCTGGTAAACAGATTGGTTATCAAGTTTAGTTTAACATGGGTAAGAGTAATGTGGCCCCTTTAACAGGCTTTTGGGTCCCCTCCTGTTCTCTCAAAGCTCTCAATAGCTGTTCATTTCCTGGGTTCTCTATGGAACACACCGTCTCCGTGTTCTCCCTGCGTAACAGAGTTTGCTTCTTCACCAGGAAAGAGTAATTGCAGTATTTTTCCTAAATGAGGAATATTTGGGGATGCAATGATAATTAAGTGTTGAGAGTGTGGTGATGCACTTGACACCGAGGGGAAAATAAAGAACTTTTAATTCAACTGCAACTCTAACGGCACTGAAACGTAACAGCTAGAAATGCCAAGTACCCAGTATATAACCAAGTTATGGAGACTGTGATTATCAACCGGGGAAATTGGGAGGTATTATTTCAGCCACCTCAGTGTGCACATGTCTGCAAGCACACAGAACACATGTCTAATTATAGGGGCTTGACTGTGGGCTATAAGCTCAGAATGAAGTGAGGCTCTAATACTATTACGAATTTCTATGTGGTAAAATCAGTTACTATGAGATTCCACAGACAAGAAAAAGAGACACTGGTTCAAGCAAAAAAAAATTTTCTAATGTTGAAAAAACTAAGATTTTGGCATAAAAGCCACAGTGAAATGAGCATATGGAATAAATTTTGTCAGCAAAAAAAAATCTGTTAAAAAGCCCCTCAAACAGCCATGGATTTGATACAGTGGCTTATGTCCATCAATCTGATAATGACAAATGTTCCCTCCTTCTCCCTGTAATGGAGAAGGTCTAAGCACAATTGTTAGAGTTGTTCCTTGACACCAGCAAAAGAATGGAGTTCTGCTACAGTCATCTGTGCTCTGCTCTTCAACTAATGTTAAACTTGGGTTTCAGGGAATTATAGCCACTGAAAACAGTGCCCAAAAATCTCAGGAAAATTTCTGACAAATGCAGACATCCCATACACAGGAAGACGGCCTTTGATTTGTTCACTAGAGGGTATCTACTGGGAGCCCACTGAATGCCTGTTAATTACGCTTGCCAAGTGCTGGAGAAAGGAAGGTGAGCTCACCATGGTGCCTGCTTTCATAACCCTATGAAAGGGGCAGAGACCTCCACAAATAGCTATAAAATAAGACAAGTGCTCTAATAGAGGATTACCAATAGTGCAAGAAAAACACAGATGAGGGTACTTAAGGGGAATTTGACCTTGAAAGATGAGTCAGAGTTTCCTAGTCAAATAAGGCAGGTGTATGAAGGGGGATATGGTGGTTCTTTCTAGGCAAAGGAATGGAGGTGTGTGTACCTGGGGCATCCAGGAACAGCGAGCATGTAGCAGGGCTAAAGGAGAGGGAACATAGCATTGAGGCCAGAAAAGTAGGTTGGGCTAAGCTTTGAGAAGTCTTACAAGACAAGGACCATTTCTTTGGACTTTTTAATAAATTGATGATTAAAGAAGCTAGCAGTTGGAGATGTGTTTGTGATTATCCTGTTTTAAAGCCTTTAACTATTAAAATTAAAATTTATTAACTCCACATTCATCTTTCCAATCCATCTAATGTTGGTTTTGTTGTTGCCGTTTATTCTCTTTTTCTGAGAACTTCTTGGTCCATAATGTTTAAAAACATGATCTATCTAATAATCATTGGTTTACATTACTTATATTACCTTAAAATTTCCACATAAATTGTGATATTTTTTAATGTTCATTGTATATTATTATTTAATTTTTAAAAACCAGCCAGTGAGGACAAAGAAAAACCAGAATTCTCACTTTTTCTGGCAGGAATGTAAAAGGATACAGCCACTCTGGAAAGCAGATTGGTAGTTTCTTATAAAACTAAAGACGCACTTACCCTATGACCCAGCAATTATACTCCTGGGCACTTATCTCATGGTTACATTCACACAAAACCATGTAGACAAATGTTCAGAGCAGCTTCATCTGTAATAGCTCCAAACTCAAAACAACTCAAATGTCTTCCCAAGGGGTGAATGGAAAAACAAACCGCGGTACACCCACACCATGAAACGCTATTCAGAAACAAACACGAATAAGCTATTGATACGTGCAAAGATCTGGATGGCTTTCAAGGAAACTATGCTGAGTGAAAAAATAAGTCAATTTAAAAAGGTTATATACTGTATAATTCCATTTAAATAACATTCTTAAAGTGACAAAATTAGAGCGATGGAGAACAACTGAGTGGTTACCAGGGGTTGAGGAGTGGAGGACAGTGGGTGTGATTATAAAGGGGTAGCATGAGGAAGTCTCATGGTAACGAACTAGTTCTGCGTCTTGATTATGGTGGTGGTTACACAAATCTACACTTGATAAAACTGCATGGAACCACACACACACAAACACACACTTGCACACACACAGGAGTGCATGTAAAACCAGTTAAATCTGAATAAGCTCTACAGATCGCACCAATGTCAGTTTCCTAGTTTGGGTATTGTACTATAGTCATGCAAGATGTTATCACTGGGGAAACTAGGTGAAGAGGATACAAGTCTTCCCTGCACTTCTTGTTTTTCAACTTCCTGTGACTCTATAATTGTTTCAAAAACAAACAAACAAACAAACTTTTAAAACAAGCTAGCCAGGTCCTCCACATTGAAAACTTCAACAGCTATTTTTTAGTCATCTTTGTATTGACTCTATGATTCATTCAGCATTTGGGATTTTCTCATTCCTTTTAGAAATCCTGTATTTCTTTGCCCTCTACGATGTGATGCTTTTGTGATATCCTTTTGACCAATCTTGATATTTTAACTCTTTAATAGCTAGCATTCTAGAAATCTTTATCCTTGGCTCTGTTTTTTCTTCTCTACATGCCCTCCACGGATAACCCTATCTATTTGTGCCATCTTCTCTACTATGTTCTGAGAGTGTGTCTCATCTGTTCTCCCTCTGTTTTCAAAACACAGATATTGGCTGATCCTATCTACTTGTTAGGCTCTCCAGAACCTCAAACACTCTCTGTCTGAAATTGCATGCATATTCCTCCCAGAACAGAGATGTTTTTCTTCCTATATTATTCATCTCAGTAAATGGAAAACCAAAGTTCTCCAAGACATTTGCAAGTGAACCTTGGGATGTATCCTAAATAATCTTCCCTCACCCATTACAGCCAATCATTTACGTTGTCCTGACTATTTTAACACCTAAAATCTTCACCTCTGTTTTCCCTTTTTCATTTCAGCCATCAGTGCCTAAGATCCTCACTTTCTCTCCACAGCTAGAGCTCTTCACAGTCTTATTACTAATCAATCACCTTTTTTTTTTAAAACCACCTTCCCTAAACCTCAATCTAAAATTCAAAACTAACTCAAATTTTGTCTTTTGATCTTATTAATGAATTATGGTAGTCAGCACATTTTTATTTTTACAAATTCAATTTATCAATTGTTTCCTTGATGGCTTACTGATTTGTATCATGCTTAGAAAGGCTCTCCCCCTTAAAGAGTTTTAAACAGTCCGTAATCTTTTTGAATATTTATAGTTTCATTTTAAAAACGTGTACTTGCTCCACCTGCAATTTACTTTGGTATAAGATATAAGAGATGGGGAGCCAATTCAACTTTTTCTTTACAAGTGACTGGCCAGTTATCAACACAATTCACTGAATAAGTTCACTAATTTGAAATGACACTTACATACACTATAAATTCATATATATATTTGAATCTCATTTTGGTCCTCCTATTACTACATCAGGCCACACTGTTTCAATTACTGCAGCTTTAGAACACATTTTACTACTTGGAGAAAAGTCCCTGTTCCTCACTGTTCTAAGAAATGTCTTGGATATTCTTATATACTATAGTTTTCAGATAAATTTCCATTTAGTAAAGTAAATCTTATTTGCATTTATTAATATTCAAGTTAAAGATGAAACTAGGGAAAACAGACATCTTTGTCATCTGAAGCATTCCTTTTAGAGTACAGTGTTTGTCTTCTTATTTACCTAAATGAGAATAAACAACTTAGAGTCTCCCCGTGTTGGAATTCAAGTTCCACAAGGGCAGGACTTTTTGTTTTGTTCTCTGTTATATTCCCAGTTTCTAGAACACTTTCTGGCACAGTAGAAGCACAATACCTATTTGTTGAAAAACTGAACAAATGAACACATAAATTATCCTATTATTTAGGCAATAGAAAGCCATTATAAATAATTAAGGTACACAAACTGTGTAATTAGATGTCTAGTTAGGAAAGACTGCTTTGATCATGGAGAGAAGGCTGCATTAGAGTAGGCAGAGCACTTAAAGAGGCAATTGCTACAGTCCAGGATACAGCTCATGAAACCTTTCAAAGGGGGAATCAGTAGGTCTTGATGAGCAACTAGATGCAGAGAATCAGTAAAACGAAAGGACTAAGGTTAACTAAGGTTACTGTCTTGGATTACTAAAGTGATAATAGATAACAGAGGGAGAGTATGGAAGAGTAGTGGGTGTTTTTAGTGGTGGAGTAGGGGAATGAGGCAATGAATTCAGTTTAGAGCATCCTAAGTTTGAGACATGTAAGGGATACCCAAGTGAAAATATCCCTTTTGGAGCTCAGTAGCAGATGGGTGAATTAAATCCAGGCTGGCCTGGTAATAAGCCATCTTCTTAAATATAACTTTATATTATATTATTTTATTAAACACAAATTAGCTCCTCCTCTGAAAAACAGATAACTTAAATGGGATTTTAAGACAGAAACAGTCTTAAAAGAGGCTTAAATATAGTGTGCAAGTGTGCAATACAGTGTACACTGTACAAGGCAAGTTCAGAGAACTGTATAGTCACCTACGGGGTCCTTAAGTATTTTATGGAGGAGCAAAGACTGGAATACAGCATGTATATAAAGTTTGAGCATGAATATAAGCATCATGTACATGTGTGGAAATATGTGTGTGTATGTGTGTATGCATATAAATGTGTGTGTATATTTGTGTGTGTGTGTGTGTACAAATGTATGTATGTACACACACATATATAAATAAAGGTATCAGAGTGTTCGAGAATGAATCTCGAACCTAGTTATTCAGGTTATGGCAGAGGAGATAACAGTATTGTTTCAGCCACCTAAGAACTTGGCCAACTAAAAATTTAATGCACGAAAAATCCTTCAACAGAGAATGGACGCATTTTTATATTTAGCTGTAGTCTTCATCACCAAAAAGGCACCTAATGAATTCCAGGTCTAATGTTCAAATTGCTCTAGAAAAAGTATGAGTCCATGTAAAACAGTACCTTGTTTTGATGATTTACCTTGACTGTCCTACTCACTGATTTCTCTATTCCTTTTTTGTTAACACTTTGACCCTGCCTCTCGGAGTTGACCTTTCTTGATAAGATTGTTAGTTTCTACCAGATATGACTTCACTGCTCCATCCCCACCACACACATATTCAGACAATGATCCTCCCACCTTGGCCCAGGCCCTCAGAACCATCTATCCCAGTGCAGCCCCTGCTCCCCCAGATAAATAAAAGAGTGCACTAGAGCTTGACTTTTGAGAGGGAACAAATTTTAAACAATAAAAGAGACCTAGAGCCTTTTTCTTCTCAAAGCATTACATTTCACATTCACAATCTCAGCTCATAAAGTTATCAACAAGTGTGATTTCAGGGTATTGGCACTGATTATACTTCTTCATATTAGTACATCTTAAAATGGGGAGTAATGTTCTAGAAAACAGAGATTACATGTGCAACACAAAAATATAAGTTACATGAGGGGAGGGATTTTTCAATTCCAGCATCTAGAACAGTGTTTGGCACATAGTAAGTGCTCAATAAATATTTGTCAACCTAATAACTAAATTCCAAAGAGCATTTTGTGGTTTGTTGGAGCATGTATGTAAATCACACCGCTATGTCTTGAATAGAAGCTGAGCAGCAAAGAGTCTACTGGCAATACCCAACTCCAGAATGGGAAAAAGTGTTCTGTGTAACCAGGAGCACTGGACTAAGGGTCAGAACACCACACCCTTAGAGTTAGGATTTAAGGCATGTCGCTTGCTCACTTTTGAACTTCAGTCTCCTTACTTGTAAAATAACAACACAGTTCCTAGAGTCACTATGAGAATTAAACCAATGAATACCCATGAAATGCTTTCTAAATGAAGTGCTCTACGGTAAAAAAAGAAAAGAAAAGAATAACTGCTTTAGTCTTTCTGTGCTTCCAACAGACTTAGTTGCCCACAATTCCCACTAGGATGACAGCTTTAACTATCCTTAAGTGATTGTTCCCTAAATATTTGCCACATGTGATTTATATGGATTAATATCCTCACTATATAAATAGAAATTTTAAGTTCATGTGAAAAAGATAAATATGGCTAGAGGAAAATGGGCAAAGGACATGAGCAATTAACTGAGAGAAAAAGATCAATAGCTATGTGAAAAAATGTTCAGTATGTGACAACTGCATGTTTGTAACACCTGTTAGATGCAAGCAGGGACCACCACTCTGCAAAGTAAACAGCCGCTCTTGGGCTTTCCCCTGGATCCCCAATGCTAGTGACTGTGCTCCTGACTTTCAAGATACCAGCCTCTTCATAGTCCTCTGCAGTATTATTCTCCAGAATGCCACAAGGGGGTAAGAAATCTTCTAAGAGGGGCCTGGTGTTAGTTGGTTTCCCTTCAATCAGCAATTATGTACTGAGCACAAGATAAGGCACTAAGATGTTAAGAGAGGTCCAATTATGTGGAAAGCCATCTCCAACATAGGAAATAAAACCTGGACTTCCCTGTGGCTCAGTGGTTAAGAATCCACCTGCCAATGCAGGGAACACGGGTTCAATCCCTGGTCCGCGAAGATCCCACATGCTGCGGAGCAACTAAGCCCGTGTGCCACAACTACTGAGGCTGCATGCTGCAACTACTGAAGCCTATGTGCCTAGAGCCCATGCTCTGCAACAAGAGAAGCCACTGCAACGAGAAGCCCGCGCACCGCAACGAAGAGTAGCCCCCACTCGCAGCAACAAAGACCCAATGCAGCCAAAAAAAAAGAAACAATAAAAAAAAAAGGAATAAAACCTAACAGGTGACAGGGACATTCATAACTCCAATACAAGGAAGACGGTGCATCCTGGGCGGGACAGGAGAGTTCTGCCCCCTGATAAGTCATATTTAAGACTCAAACTTTCTCAGCCTCCATTTCCTCATTTATTATAAAATGGGGTTAACAATACTACCTTACTCGTGAGGCTGTTATAAAATTAATCAAAATAATGTGTATAAAGTATTTAGCACAGTATCAGGCAGATAGCGAGCTTTCAATAAATGTTAGCTCTTTTCTTTAGCATTATTATTATTATTAAATGACATAACAAAATAGTGTAATGTTATACTGAGTAATAGGTTCTAATGGACAGGTACATAGTGCTATGAGAGCATATGGGAGAAAGATTTTAATCCTAACTGCAGAATGGGAGTGGCGGTATGGATCTGGAAAGATCTCATGAAGGAAGTCAAAGCTGAAACAGGTGATGAGGGATGAGCAGGAATTCGACAAGGAAAACTAAGGGGGCAAGGCTTACTCCAGACCACAGGAGCAGAGGGCATTGCTAAGAAACTGCAGGAGGTATAGTGTCCAAGGTGATGGCCACATGTGGAGGTACAGGGGGGTGGTCCAATGATCCATCATTACTATTCCCTCTAGGGAACAGGGTGCCATGGGTGGTCAGCCCGACCAGTGGCATCTGAAAACACCCGAGTTCATGCTAATTGACTCAATGGGGGGACTTGGTAAGTAAAAATGACTCTTTTCCAGTCCTACCTACTGAGGTGTAAACCAAGGTCTGGAGAGAAGAAACCTGCTACTCAGAGCTAACACTGATTAAGTATTTACTATCTCCCAGGTACTGAACACTTAACGTGAATGAGCTGATTTAGTTTCCCCAACAATCCTACATGGTGGATCCTAGAATCCTTGTTTGCCATCGGGTCATCGAGGGTATAGAAAAGTGGAGCACCTTGCCTAAGGTCATGCAGATGACAAGTGACGGACATGGGATTCAAACCCAGGTACGCTCTTGACAGAGTCTGTATTTACTACTAAGCTATCCCCATTTGTGCAGAGGAAATAAGCACTCTGAACAGGGAACCAGAGGACTAGGTTCTAGTCAAGATCTGCCGCTAAATAGCTGCGTATGACTTCAGAAAGTCTCTTCACTCTCTGGTCAGACTTCTTCGGTTATAACATGGAGGCCAGGAGTAAACTACGCTTATAGTCCCTTCTGCCTCAAATAATTTTTATCACACTCTAGGGTACAACTCTGACAACTGATACACAAAACAGCTTCTTGGGGAAATGCAGACGCTTTCCACAAACCCTCAGAGCTTTATGTGGGAGTCCCATGGGCAAGCAACTCATCCAGGAGCATGCTTCCAGTCAAGGTGGGAAATATGAACACTCTACTCTGGTCATTACAGGTGTTCGACATGAAATCTCTGTCTGCAGGACTGGAAAGCTCTATATGTCCCACCAGCCACCAAGGGCCCCTTCATTTCCATCGAGTTCTGCGATACTAGATCCCAGATAAATTCCTTTTAACAAGGACATTTAAACTATATGCAAGATGTATTGGGGTCCGGCCAGACCTCCATCCAAATTCTGAACCTGCTGCTCTGTGAGCTTAGGCAAATTACCAAACCTTCCCGTCACAGCTATCCTATTTATAAAGGATAGTACTAACTCAAGGGTCATGGTGAGGATTAAATGAAACAATATGTGTCATGAGATTAGCACAATGCTTGGTGCATAGCACGGTCTCAATAAATTACAGCTTGAAAAAAAATCAACCTAAAACAAACCCTACACTACTGCTGTGAACTCGCCAAAGGTGTAAAATGCGTTACGCTTTCTCAAACCCTATAGGTACAAAACCTAAACTCTTTCCCTCAAAACCTCTTTGTCCTGTCTTCTCCCTCGACCACCTAGTGGCTCAATTCCGAATGAAAGAGACTCACAGACAGAAAACAAACTTATGATTACCAAGGGGGAAAGAGGGGTTAGGGGAGAGATAAATTAGGAGGCTGGGGTTAACATATACACACTGCTATGTATAAAACAGATAATCAACAAGGACCTACTGTATAGCGCAGGGAACTATACTCAATATTATGTAATAACCTACAAGGGAAAAGAATCTGGAAAAGAATATATATGTGTGCATGTGTGTGTTTGTATATATACATACGCTGTGCTGCACACCTGAAACTTACACGATATTGTAAATCAACTATTCTTCAATAAAAAAACTTTTAAAAAATCTAGAAGTAGTCCAAGACACTTCCCTCTTATTTCCACCCCCAGTACACACTCAAACACACCCACACAGTCACCAAGTCATGCAGATCCCATCCCACCAACACCTCCTGGATCTGGTCCACCTTCTCCATCACCACTCCCCTCTGCCTCACTGCTTCTCTGCTTCTTTCTTCATCTGTTGCTCCAAACATGTCTCCCTGCCTCTAATCTCGCTTCTCCAGGGTAATCATCTTCAAATGCAAACTGGCTGTCTTCCCCGCTAAGCTTGAGAACCCCGCCCCCCACGAGCTCTAGGGGTCAGGTTTGAACTCAGGTTCAGCCCACAGGAGGGGCCCTGCATGATGAACCGCTGCCTCTAGTTTCACCTCCTCTACAGCCCCCGACATGCTTCACTCCAGTCACTCACAATGGCCTCTCATTATACACCTTCCTGACTACCGACCTGATGGAAAGTCCTCTTCCCTTCTTCTTGCTGGCCATTACTCATTCTTCGAAAGAATGCATCAATGTCACCTTCTTCAGGTGGCCCTGCCTGATCCTTGCCCCCATCTAATATAAATGCTCACCCTGTGCTATCTCTCTACCTCTCCACCTAGACTACAAGCTCCCTGGGGGTAGCAGCTCTCTGTCCCTGTCTGATCTCATTCCCAGCCCTAGGAGCAAGCGACATATAGCAAGCACTCAGGAACTGCTCGCTGAATTCCTCCCAGTCGATTCCAGTGTTGGAATCCTGGCAGGAGAATTACCGTGTGGTCCATGCACACGCTTATCTTACCCAGTCTCCTTCGATGTCAGTCTGCCTCGGGAAGATCACACACAGGCCAAACTGATACCCACCAACCCCTCAGAGCGCTCATCTGGACCACCGATCTGGGCATGAACAATTTCCTTCTTAAGACCACGAGCCATTCCTATCTCAAGTCAGGCCCGGGAAATGCTCAAGTGCCGCCTCCTAACATCCAGAGGGAAGCAATGGCAGGTGAGTCAGGATATCCAACATTTAATATTGAAGGTACATTCATTAGCCTCTTCCTTGTGGACAGGACCTAGGTCCTACTCACCTTTGTATTCTCAGCAATGCTTCACAAGATAGTAGGTGCCCAAAATACATGACATATGAACCTTTAACTTTTGATAGGGCTAGAATTCTGGATCTATTGAATTTAGACACCATTACATGTATTTTGAATGACTTCCTTAATTAATCTACAATCTCTTTTACTCATCTTTGTAATCTCAGAGTCTAGCGTGGTGTCCTAAGCACAGTAGCCACACAATCAGCTTTTGCTGAATTGCACTGAATCGTCAAACCTACCCAGCAAAGGAGTTGGTGACAAGACAGACGGACCACAGTCATCTTGCCAGTCATGGGAGCCACTCCACTCATTCAAGAGATGCGACCAGAAGAATTCCTCCTCTTATACGGACAGTCCACCACTCCCTATTAGTCTTGAGGGCAAGAGGACCTGGACAGTGGGCCTTGGCATCTCCTACCTTGTATGTACCAGGTCACATTGTGTACTGAAGACCAGTGTATGAGAATAAGTACATGCTTCAATGTAGGTGCAGATTAAAACTCGTACCAACATCTGTATGGTCAGGATGATATTCTAGGTTAACCACTGGCCAGCTTGCTCTAGTTGTGCCACACTGGGTGCCAGTATTCCTGGATGGAGGCCACCTGGTGCAGGTGTATTAAAACAAGTCCCTAACCAGAAGGTGGGAAATTATTACCTCTGGCCACACCTCTGCCAGCAACTCCTGGGGGGTTAGCACCTCTAAACCGCACTCTTCCCATCTGTAACTAGAGATAGTGTCTACCTAAGCAAAGGTGCTCTGAAAACTGTGACATGCTTCACATACATGCTCCCTGTGTGCATGCGTAAGCAGTCCCTGGCTTGGCTGTCCCTGCCCTGGTTTGGAGATAGCACAGCTGCTCCCCCAAGCCTACCTCCCTCTCTCCAGAAGCCCTGGGAGCAGAGAGCAGAGGCGATGGGATAAGGGTCATTTTCTGTTTGCATGAGCCTTCCGCCCTGTGGCCCCTGACTGCACTTCAGGATGTACTTAAGCAGCCCTGTTTTGTTTCCATGGAGACAGGAAGCTCTGCTTCTCTTCAAGCCTGAACTAATGGTTTTCATCAAATCCCATTTCCTCTGAGACAAGTAAAAATGCGACAAAGCTTCTATCCACACTTCCTGTTTAAATACACTGAAACTGACGAACAGACCTCTAAGCCCTCCTCCCACCTAGGCCCATGCCCCTGGGACAGGTGCAACCATCACTTCCACACCTGGTGGGCCATAAGCACCGGTACGGGCTGCCTGCCCCCACTCACCGGACTCTCCTTCACTTGCCCGGCAGAGGGGTTCCTCCTTCCATTGCCTTCTCCCTGCTTTAGGAAACCTCGGTACCTAACGTTCAAACTGCCTGCAGGTCACTGGGAACATGTATCCCAGAGATAAAACCTTCAGAGCTTTTCCCTGGCTTATGAGTGCAACTCCCAAGCAACCTCTTACTCGAAGGAGAACGCCTCCATCCCCTCCAGGGGCATGTGAGAACCAGACAAAGCAGGAGAGAGAGCCCATGCCCCCCCACCCCACCCCCACAGCCCTGTACACAGAACTAGCTGCTGCCGAACCCTCTGCAGACACCAGTGAAACCCAATACATGTTGAGCATCAGAACGAGAAAAAGAAACCAGGACAGAAATATTCCAACCCCGGCCTGTAAGGCCCCTATTGTTAACACTCCTTGAAATGTTGGAATTTATTCACACCAGCTGTTCCCAGCTGCTGCTGTCACTTCCTAGGCTTCTCCAGGAGTGCTAAGGAGGCACATGCCACGCAGTTCTGTTTCATCTCCCAGCCTGAGGAGGCCGCCTCCCGGTCAGAGAGGAACTGATGGCCTCGCGGCAGGTTCAAGCCCAACATCACAGGCTGCTACTCAGATGATAGCCACCTGCACCTAACAGGCAGAGTGAACGAACATCGATAATATCAAAGGGTGTAAGAGCTGACGGCTACTCCATGCCAGACCTGGGCTAGGCTTCTGCCTGGGAGAGGGCTGTGGCTATCCCACTTCACAGAGGAGGAAGCAGGCTCAGAGTAACTTGTCCAAGTGCACGATGCTAACAAGCGGCAGGGTTAGGATCTCACCCGTGACGGTCAGATGCCCAAGCTCCCATTTCCCCCAACCTCCCATGCTTTCCCACCCAGAGAAGGATGTAGGAGAATTCAAAGATGCAATTCCAAACTAGAGCTAGTCCATCAGAGTGGACACGGTCAGACAGGAATTGTGTTTCAGGGCAGTGCTCTGTCCCATTTCCAGCTCTGTTATGACACATCCTCAACCCACACTGGAACCTTATCTGGAATATCAATGACCTGTTATTCAATAGTGAGGATCTGACTTGAATTTTCTCAACTAAAACGTGGACAAGTAAGGACAAAGAATGTCGGATAAGATTATACAAACAAGAGATTATCCCCTCAGTAGAAATACAAGAAGAAAGAAGTCTACGGTCAGGTCCCTCCTGGGCAGTCATTGAGGTAGAGCAGGTGACTTGTAGCTATAGGCTATGTGGAGAGAATTACCTATTGAGCATAAAGAATGTCAATAAATGCTCACTGAATGAGTACATACATAAGAAATCGCATTATGTCTTATGACTCTCCACTCAAGACATACACTATTAAGAACTTCTTCACACTGTCTCTTGTCCTTCCTTCATAACCATTTCACCAGTCACCCAAGGCTCTTAGTACCACAGAGTTGACTAATATGGCTGTTTCCTCCTTAATCCTCCTGTATCTGGTCTCTCTCCAGGCCAATCCTCCCCCCACGATGCTAGACGAAGTGTCTTATACACTCCTTTCATCCTGCACTTTTTGTGTGTGTGCAGTAATTTTAAAATTTAATTTCTATTTTTCTCCAAGGCATGCATGTTGAGTTTTAAAGTCAAAAGTTTTTAAAGCTTGTAATGAAAAAATAGCAGCCCACTGCCTCACCCCTTCTCACCCCTGAATCTGACTCCCCAAGGCAACCACTTATAACTCTTTTACCTGGTTCTTCTAGTATTCATTTCCAATTTTATAAATATTATACTTACACAACTGTTCTTCCTTGATAGTTCACTTTTAGTTATCACTTAAGGACTTCCCCACTGTAGAACCTAAGATTTTAGTCTTTGACATTCCCTTCTCCTCCCCCATCCTCATTCTCCCCCATCCTCTTAAGGCAATTATAGCAGCATAGGGGCTATCTCAAAATCCAGTGTGAACAATGTATGTCTGATTGACAGCTGAGCGGTACAGAGTACTTACTTTGCTTATATTACTTTAGTGGTAACACTTCTGTATTTTGTGGAATTAATTGCTTAGATTGGTGTGTGTGTGCAAATACATATAAATATTTATATACTCATACACATAGTTTTAGAAAAACTTAAACTCTTATAGGTAGAATAATACAAATTGGGAAATATATTAATTTCATTGTTTTCTTAAACATATTTTTAGAGCCCTCTGTCATCCTACTCAAATCTGAACTTGCTGCTCACTAGGCCTTCTGACAGTTATTATCCTTAAGTTCCCTTCATCATCATCCTGGAAATCTCCTTTCTTTCTCTCTAATGAATCCCTTGTTTCCATGAGTCTCGGGGTCCTTCTCTTTCTTCAATTAATTCTTTACTTTTAGTGACTCACATTCTCCAGTAACTCCTTCAGAGAAAGTGTCTCAAAATACTGCTATTCCATCCTCACAGATAATTGCTATTTGGGCTAGGTATAAACATTCTATCTTGGAAATTTTTTTCCAAAAAATTTTTTAGGAACTTCTCTATCGGTTTCTAACTTCCAATGTCATGGAGGTGTCCAAAGCCATCCAAATTCCTGATTCTTTATAGATAAAATTCATCTCCTTACTAAGCACCAGAAGCTTCCAGAATATTATTTTACTCAGATGCTCTGAAATGTCATGGTTTATCTTGGTGTAGTCTCTTCTCAGCTGTTGTGTTGAGTGCTCAGTTGGCATTTTTATTATTAACTCACTTGTTCCCTTTTTTCTCCACACCCACCTCCCATCTCCTTGCCATACAAACAACCATTACACTATATTCAATGTATAGTTTTTATCTGAATGAATTTTTACGAACTGTATATTATGTGTACATGTATTTTTTAATTTATGTGGATGGTATTATACTGTTTCTTCTTGTTTTCACTAAACTCTGTTTTTAACATGTACATGGTCTTTGTTGCTCCTGTCACATAGTATGTCATCCAAGAGTTATGTCCACCTAACTACTCTCCTAGTTATAGGTACCCAGGTTGTCTCCAAGTCCCCACCATCAAAAACTAATGCTAGAAAAAATATCCTTGCACGTGTCTCAACCGATCTTTTAATCTGGCGGTATGAGTTTATTAGTTCTGAGAACATTTTTGGTATTTTTCTTTGTTAATTTCTTCCTCTCGATTTCCCTATTTTCTTTATGGAATTCTTATTAGTTCAATGTTGAACCAATCCTCTAATTTTCTTATTTCTGTTCTACTTTCTGGGTGATTTCATCAACTTTATAATCCAACCGTTTACTATTTATTTTTATTACATTTTAATATATTTACATTAATTAATTTTACATTAATATAAATTTTACACTAATTATTTTACATTAATTTCCAAGAGCTCTTCTTAACTGCTAAATGTTCTCTTTTTTTAATAGCTATCTGCTGCCTTGTAGATAAAATAATTTCTCTTCTATCTCTGTGGATATCAATTATACTTTTAAAAAGTTATCTTCCACTCCCTGCATTATTCATGTTCCCTCAAGTTCCTTTTTCCTATTTATTATTTTGATTTTGTCTTTTGTGTTGGACCTTTTCTTTGAATGCTGATGACCCCTAGCTGTGTGTTTATATTTAAGAGCAAAGCACAAAAAGGCTTACTGGAAATTCCTGCACGAATGGTTGGGGCTTGTAGAATGCTGGGTGTAGTGGTTTGACTGGTGGCCCCCTCCCCCAAAGACAGGTCCACATCCTAATTCCTGGAACCTGTGCATGTTCCCTTATTTGGAAAAAGGATATTTGCAGATGTAACTAAGTTAAGGATCTTGAGATGAAGAGGTCATCCTGGATTATCCAGGTGACCCTAAATCCAATGTCAAGTGTCCTCATGAGAGAGAGGCAAAGGGAGATTCTAGACAGAAGAGAAGGAGGCAACTTGACCATGGAGGCAGAGACTGGAGTGACACAGCCACAGCCAAGGAATGCCTGGAGCCACCAGAGGCTAGAAGAGGAAGCAAAGAAATTCTCCCGTAGAGCCCTTGGAGGGAGCATGGCCCTGCCAGATTTTGGACCTCTAGCCTCCAGAACTACGAGACAATTTCTCTCACACTTTTAAGCCACCTAGTTTGTGGTAATTTGTTGGGGCAGCCTCAGGAAACTAATATGGTGAGCCTCACTGAAGGTGAGGGATGGGACCATTTCTCTGATTACCCTCAAATATCAGGATACAGACATCTTTTCTCTTCAGATGGGTAGTTCCCCCATAGGGGAAGGCTGTGAACTCCACCACATTGCTACATTTTTGAGAGCCAAGTAGAAGTGGGCTGGGAGCATGATGTTCAGTTTGTGGACTTTCATGTAACACTCCCGTTTTCAGTACAGAATATCAACCCCACCCTGATGTTACTATTCCACGCTTCTCTGGTTCAGCCTCCTCAGAGAGGAAGTCTTCTAACTTTGGCTGGCGGGGGGGGACAGGCACCTGTGAGCAGTGTCTGGGGGAAGAGATCTAAGATACCGGGTAGAATGCATCTAGGAACTGGGAAAAATCCTCTTGTTCTAGAATCCCCCCCATACCCCAGCTTTTAGACATACCTGGTGCCTCAATTCATGAGCCTTTCTCTCATTTTGCTTTTTTCTTGGCATTCCTCGCTGGAGGCAGTGTAACCTCAGCTTTTCGTGCCACTAGATTAGTTAGCATTTACTGGCTTCAAAAGTTCTGTTGACATCTCTCATCTATTTTCATACCCTCTCCTGTTCTCTTTGTCACTGTGTCCTTTCAATATTTACTTCCTGTGTTAGTGGGCTTATAAGAGATGTCCAACTTGGTTCAATCTGCCACGTTTAAAGAGAAGGACCACCTTATAAATTTCCATTTCAAGAATGTCTGCCATTCAGACAAGAGATTATGTTCAGTTTTGCTTAGAAAAATGAAAGCCTCTCTAAGGCCCTGTTTTAGCCCTCCTATTTTAGCCTTTCAATTCCCAAATGAAATTTCCACTCAAGTTAAATTTGGTTGCATTCTAGTCTCCTCACTCTCCATGATGAATCCCATTTCTTCATGTTTGCTTATGGTGTGGTGCTCAACTTCCTGGAATATTCACTCCCATATATTCTATTTTATTCTATTACATATTTTGTATCCCAAGCAAAATCCCAATCCTTTATGAAACCATTTCTGATAGCTTCAGACTATATAGATTTGTCCCTTCCCCAAAACAAATGAACTGTATCTTATATTAGTCAGTAAAAGAACTCCTGTTCCCTGTTTCGAGTGTTTGTGTTGTCTTCTCAGCAAAACGTAAGTTTCTTAAAGGCAGAAACCGTGCCTTATACTTTATGTGCTCTTTGCAATGGCGTTGAACATTCAGTACTTGTTAACTGATGTATACTAATTCAAGCCACAGATATGGGAGCTGATGTCCAATACACAATAGAGTAAGAACCTTTTGAGGGTAAAGCCTGTTTCTTATTAAACATCGTATGTCTATCAACCAGCACAGTGTTTGACACAGAAGGTCTCTGTTGAGTGACAGAATGAAAGGATGGATGGATAAATGGACTTGCGTTAGCTACCATGTTCAAGGTTGTACCAGTCTAAAGACTTTTCAGTTCCTAAGAACACTAAAGATGATTAGAACAACGGTTCACGACTGCCTTCCCAGAATCTAGAACAGCTTTTAGCATATAGGGGCTGCCCAGTTGATGAAGGTTACATGAATGGATCCGCAAGGAGTCAGGAACACTAGTTTATCGTTAGAAAGGAGAGAGAGACATTTGGCTTACCCAGAAAGCACTCCCAGGACGAGGTTGAGAACAAAGAAGGAGCCAATGATGATCAGTGGGATGAAGTACAGCCAATTCCAGGTGGCTCCTAAGGCATCATTGGTCTGAAAGGAAGAAAAATGGTTCCTTAATACTTCATCAGAACCACCCGCCACGTGAAGGCCTCTGTTCCTGCAGCACATATAGGGTGATGAAAAAGCACAGCGCAATACGGTTAAACACTGCCTCACTTCACTCCCAATTTAATGTGGTTGTAGATTAACTCATGTTCTCCATGTACGCTGCGAAGGGCACCGTGTCAGCCACACATAACATCCTGAATTGGAATGGTCTAACACCCTCACTCGGCAGGTAACTGAACCCAGAAAGGTAAAATACTTTTCTAAGATCATGCAAATAATCACTGGTTTTACAGTGTTTGGTGATGTGGGTTCTAAGCCTTTGTACTCTAAACTGGGCAAGTTCTCAAACGACTGTGGCAGGCCGTGTCCATCACTTTATTCCAGGGGCTGGCAAACACCGTGACAGGTTGCTTGGGAGAGATTAATGTCATCCACATCCTGCTCAGCTCGTGACCCTGGGCTCTGGCTTTCCTTCCTCCATCATAGTCCAATAGTACAGAGCTAGATCAGGCCTGGCCCTGGGAAGGCTCTGGTAAAAGAAGGAATAAATCTAGATTTGAAGAGTGATCCCTCGCGCTCTCTCTAATGTGAACACACAGTGAACTAAAAACCGCATGGAAACCCATATTCTGGATTCTTGTACCACAAGTGAGACGTAAGGCCCTTGAATGGTAGGGGGCTGAGGGAGGATTATACGACATGTCTTAGCCAAAAAAAAAAAAAAAAAAAAAAAAACAAAACATAAAGCAACTCTCAGCAGGATGTCTCATTAAGGACCTTTAAACAGTTTTGGAGAATTCTGAAAAGTCCTAACACATGGACCTCTCAACTAAGCTTTGCCTTGACTGTCTCTCCTCATGATATCAACCCCAAATCTTCCTAACAAGTCCACCTGAATTGCATTTTACATATACAGGGCTTTGAATCCCCCCAATCCCACTCCACCCCTCACACACAAACTTTAATACCTCTTTGAAACTCAAAAGTTTCTGCAAAGATATTTTATTCCCAATTCACTGGAGAACCAAGGCCATCCAAATCCAATGCCACGCCTAAAATTCGCACGCTAAATTAGTGAAATGAAGATCTGAACTCGGAATTTCTATTGCAAAGTGTTTCTTATCCCCGTGAGTTACCTTTTTCTCCCTCTCACTACTAACTTTGCAAACATATTTTGATTCATTGTCTTCCTGCTTCCCATGGACTTCTATGACAGTCTATCTTGTTTTTCCCCAAATTATCTCATTTTCCTTCTGCCTCCCATTCAAATATGTCAGTCTATAAAATACAGCCTCCCACTGATCATGGCAGCTATCACTGTACAGTAGATTTTTCCATTAAAAAATAGCTTCTAAGGCAACCTCTTTCACCAGGCTCGTGTCTTTTTGTCTTGCCCCTATGCTGTTCAGAGAGATACGTTTGCAAATGAAGCAGAATAAAAGTTAAAAACAAACAAACACCTTCTGAACTGTATGAACAAAAGCAGAGACCTGCCAATTTCAGTGTATAAGATCTAGGCTCTTTGGTTCAACCAGGTCTCCTCAGTCAAATGTAAGCAGGGCAGATTTGGGTCAGACCGCAGAGAAAATTTCTCCTGATATCAGAAGGAAGATGCAGAAGAACTAGATGCCAAGGGCCACAGGGGGTTTTAATGGACATAGGAAGCTAGTTTTTCTGAGATAATTGAGACATGGTTCTTCCTGTGAGCTACAGGATGGACTGAATGATCTTTGTATAACTAGCTCTATCTTGATCCATGACTATAAATGCAACATTCTGTAAAGACTGGTTAGCACGGATGGTTCACCGGTGGTGCTCCATCCAGATCAACAAGTTTCATTCACCCCATGGCTCAGACAGTCAGCCCCACCCTGAGAGTTCTTTGGCAGCAAGAACTGAGTCTGCTCCCAGCACCCAGATCACGGCTCAGCTGCCAGTACACATTAGTTGGTGTCAGCAATGGCAATGATGAAATTGTGACTTTTAATCTGTTTTTGGTCCCAGGAGTGACTGTGCTACGTTTTGAGGATGGCTAGAGCAATTTCGGTTGGGTGACTATTTGCCAGAGATGCTGCACAGTGAAGAACAATTCCCAAATTGTGTTCTCCTCGTTGCTAGCAATCTGTAAGATGTTCATGTGTTCTGTGGAAAGTGAGCTTCTGGAACCAAAGAAACTGGGGAAACACAGCAGATTATATTTTCGTGTCAGCCTGTGAGAAGATCCACCAAAAAGGAACATTATTAACTTTATTTCCTCCATCATTTCTTACGCTTCCTTGATTACAAAACCTCCTTTTCAACGGCAGTCTATTAACATATCAGGAAATACAGCCTGTGAGATACAGGGAGAGAAGGACTTCCCTCACAGGCCCCGAGTCTGGAATGTGCTTCCCAATTCTCTAAAATCCTGCTGATGGAGAGTGTCCTTTTCCTCAGTGTGCTGCGAGAATGTTTTGGTTTCGCTTTAACCTACATTAAGGCAAGAGCCTTCACTGTCTGCTCATTTCTGTATCTGGCATCTGACAAAGTGTTTGGCACACATAGATGCTCAACCAATCAATAAATGACCACAATTTGAGTAAGATGATTCTCGTGTTTAAAATATGCCCAACAAAATTCATTCTGATATTCTCCCCAAGTTTTGTCTGAATTGCTTTAAAAGAAAAAACAAAAGTCATCCACCATGGTACTGGGTCCTGTTGGATGAGAAGAACAGAGGAGAAAGGGAAGAGAAGGAGAAAAAGAATATCTGGGAGGACCCCAGCACCAGCGGCTAGGGGGGTTAATAACCCTAGGGGGTCATTAAGGATGACTGACAGCTTACAGGGTTCTTCTGGAGAAAGCAGCTTGACAGCTCCCCGAGATTATTCACTAACCTTTTAATAGACTTGCCCTACCCTCTCTACACCTTCCGCCTCTCCCTCCGGCTTCCTCTTCCCTCAGCCCCTCCCGTTCCTCCTCTCCAGGTGGCCTCACACTCCCACCTCCCATGCCTGTCAGTGGATCGATGACAAGGCCACCAGGACAGGGGAACACACCTCAGCAGGAAGTGGGCAAGCCCAGGACTTCATGTTTCCCTCCTCCAAAATGGCAAGGTTCTTTCTAATGCTGATTAGAGCTTCAATCTCCTTCTGATTCATCGTTATTAAAACCTTAAAACTGTCCAGTGTAGAAGAGACAACTACTGAAGTGTCTTTGGAGATGAAAAAAGAAGAAAGTAATCGACAACTCTGAAGCCAGCAAGTGCCCTGATACCATATGAGGTGGGACTCAGGAGCGCCAAGCAGAAAGGTACCAGTTCAACTGCAGAGTTGTGACTGTGTTCCCTCTGAGGTGGGCATGTGTGCCTGTGACACAGCAGGACACGGGAGAGAGGAGGGGCTGCCTGTGTGAGAGGGAGAACCTCTCCCTTTCCTTCTGTCTCCCCTGTACCCCCTGCTTCTGTGACTCTCCCAAGCGCCTTGCCTGCGGGAGCATCACACTTCATTCTCCCTAGCAACTCTTCCTTCAGGGCCAGGGGACAGCTGTGCTAAGTACTCTTTGCAAGATCCCGGGGAAGGAGACCTACAGCTTTCCAAACATGGTCCACTGGATTCTGGCCCCAGGAGAGCGGACCCTTCCCTGCCCAGACCGTTACTGTGGAGCAGCTGAAGTGTAAACCAGCCCCTCACTGCAAAGACAGCTGCACACAGAGTACCAGCTTCCTCCTCCCCACCATTCATGGAACACCCACTCCGTGGCAGGCCGTACATGAGAGCGCTTTTCTTCGGGCAACGTCCTCTTATTTAAGATGCTGATTCTCCTCCCACCGACCCAGTCAAGCCCCTAGACTTGGCAAGCAGGCTACCCTCCATCTCTCTCACCTGCTGATTCCCTGAGTGACACACACACACGCGCACACGTGCGCAGGATGGGGCTGATGACAGAGAAAGCGGTCGGGGGTGGCGGCCCACCCTGCACAGGGAGTGCTCAGCGGGTACCAGCCCTGACACAGTGGGAATGTGTTCCTTTGGGAACCTGCCTGACTGGGGGTGGTGAGTGCACCCACTCCCTGCGTAAACAGGCACACATGGCAATTATCACATTAATCTCCGGGTGATGGGGGAGATGGTGGAAGGCAGGGGTGGGAGGAGGACTGGTAAGAAGGATGGAGATGGAGATGACAAGAGGCAGGGGGTCCCTGCCCAGCCCTGGCCTGGGTTGCAAAGGCAGTACTATGGCTCCCATCCTTGGAAACAGGCCTCCACCAGGGTTCCACAAGGCTCTGCAGAAAACAGGCTGAAGGGCCTCCTCCTGGATGTCCACGCCTCTCACAGAGCAGCTCTGGCCAGGGAGGCTGAATGACATACAGCTGAGTGGGGAGGCTGAGTGAATTGCAACTGGGAAAAAAACGAGGATACTTATTCCAGGGTCCTTTCAGAGGGAAAAAAAAAAGGTCTCTCAGGTACACCTGCTTCCCAGGCTGGAGGTGGCGCCCGCTGGCGAGCCCTGGCCTGGCCTGCCGCAGGCTCCGTCTGGGCACCATCGGCATCGTGGGCAGGATAATTCTTTGCAGTGGGAACTGCCAAAACACCTGGGGGCAAGAACTGGCTTCAGTTGCGAACTGCTGGCCTAGAGGCTCTGCCTCAAAGAGAGAGCTTTGGAACTGCCAAGTGAGCTCAGGTCAAGGGAGGGCTGCAGCAGCCACTCTGGGCTGTCAAAGAGGCCAGGCCATTCGTCTCAGCGAAAGCATCTGTCCTAGGCCTCTGCAGACCATCCCGGGGAGAGAAAGTTCAGAGAGGCAAGAGGTGGAGGAAATAAAGTTAACAGTGTTCCTTTTTGGTGGGTCTTCTCACAGGCTAACACAAAAATATAATAAGGAGGCCAAAGACGATTCAACTGCTTACCACCTCCCCTGAGGGAATGACGCCTGGGCATCCGGCACTGCCCAGCTGACTTGCCTCGCCTGGGCCCCTCACTTCATTCCAGCACCAAGCGTACAGCTCCTTTTCATCCCAAGGGACTTGGGACTCGGAGTCCATGTCTCAGAGCCTAAAGGCCATATTTTGTTCAACAAATTTGTGGACCATGTACTAGGCAACAGATATCCTCCTAGGTACTGGGGATAATGATGAACAAAGCAGTCTCAGGTCCTGGCCTTCATGAACTAGTGTCACGGGGAGAACCACATTCAATAAGTGAGCTCACACATGCTGTGCGGCTTTAAACCGAGATGAGTGGGATGAAGGGACCACCAGGGAGCTGACCCACAGGTGCGTCTGATCTGGTCCAGGGGGGGTCAGGAAAGGATTTGCTGAAGCTTTCAGAGTAAAGAGTCACATGAAAGTCTAAGAAACTACCTTGGCAGGAGGCAGCAGAGGTCAGAAAGGCAGAGAAGAGGTTTATCATAGAGGTGAAAGAAAGAGGAGGAGAAGGTTAAGATTAAGAAGTCATACAAAACACAGTCATAAAAAACAAACTTATGGTTACCAAAGGGGAAAGGGGGGTGGGGAGGGATAAATTAGGAGTTTGGGATTACCATAGACACACTACTATATATAAAATAGATAACCAACAGGGACCTACTGTAGAGCACAGGGAACTCTACTCAATGTTTTGTGATGGCCTGTAAGGGAAAAAAATCTGAAAAAGAATGTGTGTGTGTATATATATATATATATATATATGTATATGTAACTGAATCACTCTGCTATGCACCTGAAACCAACACAACGTTGTAAATCAACTACACTTCGATTAAAAAAAAAAAGATTCAGGGCTTCCCTGGTGGTGCAGTGGTTGAGAGTCCGCCTGCCGATGCAGGGGAGACGGGTTCGTGCCCCGGTCCGGGAAGATCCCACATGTCGCGGAGCGGCTGGGTCCATGAGCCATGGCCGCTGAGCCTGCGCGTCCAGAGCCTGTGCTCCGCAATGGGAGAGGCCACAACAGTGAGAGGCCCGCATACCGCAAAAAAAAAAATAATAAAAAATAAAAGATTCAGAAGTGTCAAGAGGTAGGGGACACGTGAGAAGAAAAACGAGGGCAGGGAATGCTCTCTGGGAATGAACTCCTGCCTTCCTGCGATAGCAGCCCCCGGGGCCCCGTGCGGATGTTCTACTGAAACATACACAAATCATAAGGGCACTCTTACTGGATTTTTTCAAAACGTACATAACCGTGCAGCCAGCACCCATATAACCCCAGGGCTTCCCTCACCCCTTCCTAGGCACCATCTACTTCCCTCAAATGTGACGTTCTCCTGACTTCTATAACCATCAATTACGTTGGCCTAATTGGAAAATCACATCTGAGCATTTCCCAGCGTGTCCTGAGCTATCCCCGTTCCCTCTTTGCTCAGGGACTTGTATTCAGAATAGCCCCCTCATACCCTGCCTCCTAGCCTCCCTCCCTGTCCGGCTCTCAGCAGCCTGGATGTGGCAGATTCTGTGCTGCCCCCATCAGGTCTCCTTTACCAGCAGGTGTACCCACCCACTCCCACCCCAGCAGCTCTGAGTGTTGGCTGCTAACGGCTCACACCTGGATCCTCCTGAGAAGTTGGCCCCTGGCTGACAGACCCTCCTCATCTGGGAGTTTATGCCTGTCCGAGGGGGACAGTGACCTGGAACCAATAACTCACCGATGCAGGGGTGTCAAGGGCCCAGCCCCTTCACCTCTGCATGGGACAACTTCTGTGGTGCAACTCACTGTGGAGCCGCCTGGGGGATACGACTGAGGCTAAAACGTCTGCAACCACACCTCTGACTAGTATTTTCTCCTGACTTATTCTACTTCCCTCCTATCGGTACAGGCTTCTCCCGAAAGCAGTCCATAAATAAATCATTGCCACAAAAATCTCTGTCCCAGAGACAGTTTATAGGGAATCTGACTTAAGCCATTAAATCCCTTTCTCATCAGTGTTTTGTTTTTTTTTTTTTTGCGGTACGCGGGCCTCTCACTGTTGTGGCCTCTCCCGTTGCGGAGCACAGGCTCCGGATGCGCAGGCTCAGCGGCCATGGCTCACGGGCCCAGCCGCTCCGCGGCGTGTGGGATCTTCCCGGACCGAGGCACGAACCCGCGTCCCCTGCATCGGCAGGCGGACTCTCAACCACTGCGCCACCAGGGAAGCCCTCTCATCAGGGTTTTGACCAGCCTTACAAAGCAGGTAACATCCTGCCCCTGAGTCACACAGATAGACGGTGGATGGTGTTTCTAAGGGCAGAGTCATTGCCCTTTGACCACACCCACATTTTAGCGAAAGGACACAATGCCCACCCAGCATACCGTGCAACCACTGGGCGAGTAAAGCTTGTGGATCGTGCCATCTGGTTTCCTGTATACCAGGAACGCTAGCCACAGTCTTGGAAGATTATGAGAACACACTGCCCAACCCACCAGTTGGTAGAAGAGGAAACCAAGGTCCAGGCGAGCAAAGTGAAGGGGTCCCAATCTAGAAGCACAGTGGGTCAACTTCTTGAGGACACTTGACTCTCCATATCTCGTTTGGTTCCAGATCTCTTAAAAGCAATCCTACCCATACTGTCTCCACCTTCTAGGGGAGAACCACATTCAAGAAGAAAGCCAACACTAGGCTCTGGCAGCCAGAACATGAAAGCTGTCTTCCCAGTCCCCAGGCAAGAAAGAAGGGTGGGGGGAGCAGGGGAAAAGAGTGAGGACAGAGAGCCCCGAGTGCAACACAGCCACCTGCTGCCACCCAGCAAGGAGGCAGAACCTGTCAGTCCTGGAGGCAGGGCATTTCATTATGTCTCAGATCCCTGAGCATATCTAATGCATATGCTCAGTCTCCCCCCCACAAACAAGCTCCAAAGGCAGCATCTGGCTTAGCCAGGGGCCTGTGACAAGTAATCAAGACTCTCTACGCATTCTGGCCCTCCCAAACCCTCCCAGACTTGATGGCCAGCAGCCACTTTCTCCACTTGCCTGGACTGCCAGTGACCGTCACCGATGCAGCAGTGCCTTAGCCCACATGCAAAGCACCTCCAGGAGGACTTCCTGTTGGGCATTTCACCACCTATTCTTCCCCTTCTCTGACTAGTGGAAAAACAGAGCAGGACCAGTCAGCCAAAGAGGAGAACCAGAAAATAACAGCTCGCCCACCCTGGTCCACAGGCAGTAGCGTGATTCCAATGAGACCACCCTTGGGAGCTCTGCTCAGCATCATGGACCAGTAAGCACTGCCTCACTTTGGACGTGGGCGGTGAGCACCACTGGTGCTGGGCAGACAGGTATTGACGTGTCCGTGAAAATCCATCCACACGCCTGGGAAGAAGACTCGAGAATAAATGTCAAAGTGAGGGAGGATGAGTAGTGCCACATCTGACCAGGAAGGCTGCCGTGACGTTGTCCACGCCAAGTGAGAGCCTCAAAACCCACAGAGCTCGGAGCCCTGCTGTGCCTAAAAACTCTTTGGTTAAATCCTAATAATTCCAAAATCACTGTTATGTGAGGTTTATCGTCACCTCCCTTTCTGAGCCCTGGCCCGGAAGCCCAAAATGGAGATGAGAGATACTTTCAAGATCTTTTAACTGTTGAAGCTGGGTTTGGGTTACGCAGGGGCTCAATATTCTATTCTCTCTACTTGTGTGTATGCTTGAAAACTTCTACGATAGAGGGTTTAAATTTTTCCCCAAATAAAACTGTATAGGTTGTTTATATGGTTCAGGGTCACATGTGGATTTTATGATAACTGGGGGTGGGGGGTAGGCAGGGTAGAAATTAGTGATTTTGTTTAAAAATCTTTTTATACTTTTCCTATACTTTGCAACTTTTCTGCAGTAACTAAGTGGTTTTTGTTTTGTTTGTTTTCATGGTCAGAGAAAACATATAGGGGGGAAAAAAAAAGCCAAAGAGGAGGTCCTCCTGCCCAGCGACTGCAGCAGGGTACCGAGGAGGCTGACGTTCCTGGGGCCACTGGGAAGCCGGACAGTCGACCATACAGTGAGCCATCCAGGCCAGGATGCTGCACTGCTCTGGGAAAAGGCGAGTGTGTTGTTCTGATGCCACCATATGCAGGCTGGCCAAAGTAGGCCACTTAGAGAGGATGCTTCCTATGATGATCAGCTAACACACATCACCCCTCTACACGGCGGGCTGACCAGAGACTGAATGTCTTTTTGCAAGAAAGTCAAGCACCAGTAAGAGCTCAGAGAATGAGAGAAGACACGAGTCTCAGAAGACCCTTCCTTTGAGGCCCAGGGACAAAGGGTGCACAAGCCTTGACAGATCCTCTGCACTGTGAGAGCTTTGTGTAGGGTCCACTGTGTTCTACAAAGACTGTGCTGATGACACCAGGGCAACAGGTCTTCAACCAGTTCCCCAGCTGGTTCTCGGCTCTATCCTACAGTCCTTGGGGGTCAGTCCTTCTGGTTACCATCATTTACTGCATTTCCATGAGTCCCCGGTCCCGTCCAGCTAACCAATCACTATTTCCCATTCATCTAACATGAATACTGTAACTTTCATCATCTTGCAGTACATAGAGCTAGGAGGAATCACAGCATCTTGCACAAACCCCTCATTTTATGGATGAAGAACCAAGGGTCAAACGTTGATTGCTGAAAGATACCCCACTAGTTGATTACAGAAGCAGAACTAGGACTTCTGATCCCCAGGCTACTCTGTATAGCCCTTGTATTCTCTGCCATATCATTTAGTACTGATAAATATGTATGGCCCTGCTCTCTCTGGTTATTTTGTATGTAGTAGTCTAGCTTCATGCTTTCCCTTGGAAGCTACCTGAAGGTGAAGACCACGACGATGTGTCTTACTTCTTCTGAAGGTTTGGAGCACGGAGCTATGAACATGGCTATCGGATTTCATAAAGAAAGGAGTGAGGCTAGAGATATCCTGGAAGGCTTCCTGGGGCTGTGCCGTCACCTGGACTTGAAGTAGGAGAAGGATGTAGATTGGCCCATCAATGGAGGAAGAGAGTCCAAGAGAGGGAAAGAAGTGGGAATGATGAGGCCACAAAGAGTGGCTGTGGGCAGTAGCGAGGAAGGCAAGATGAACAGTGGAGGACCCTGAATGGTGGTCTAAATGTTTGGATTTGCTCACTCCCCAAGAGCTCTTCCTTCCTTCTACCCTCTCCTCTCTGTGCCAAGCCATGAGTTCCCTCATACTGGAGAACACTGCTCAGTCTCTGGAAGGCTTCCCCAAGGCGTGTCACTCTGCTTCTCTCCAGAATTTCCCAGCGCTTAGGCGTACCCCATAGCAGCATATATATTCATTCAACATTTTTGAGTGTGTACTCTGGACAAGATGAGTGAGAAAGGAAAACAGTCCTTAAGGGCCTTGGTATCTGTAAGAAGGCTAAGTCATGAGTATAAATGCCTATAATTGTAAACAAAACATTAAGTGCTGCACTTGGGTTTTTATTTGTACTTTATTACAGGCCCTCTTTAGATGTTATTCTGTCTCTTTCACCTATTGGTCCTCCCTTTCCATCAGGGTTGACTGGTTCTTAAAGACAGAACTGCATCTTTTATTTCTCTGTTCACTCTCTAATGCCTAGAATATTATTCTACAAACAAGAGATGCTCAGTAACATTGTTGACTACCAGGAGATTGTTAACACCACTACCATTCTTCTGCTTCACAGGCCTGCATGAGTTTCCTTCTCTGGAATAAATATATCATCTGTAAAATGGCATCTCTGTTGACATATAGCAAGAACACTTAGCTAACTCAAATATTCAGCACAGCATATAAGAGCAGACACTCAAGAAAAGAGCTTCAGGTCATCATTTTTCTTGGCTTTCATTCCCTCCACAAAGAGCAGGTGAATTAATTTATCACTGAACATCCCCGTTTTAATTAACGACTGCATGTCAAACACTAGGTAAGGCTGGTAAGTGCAGCTGGTTCCCTGAAGAAGCCCCAGGCCAGTTAGTTTCATTTATTTTGTGGCCACAGGAGCCACTCTTACTCCTTGGTAAGAACGGCTTGAAAGCAGGAAACCATGGCTTTGAAGTCTCTATATCTTCAGATTTCAAGAAAACACGCTCAATTAATCTGCATTGGTGCTGATAATTGGTGATAATGAAATGCCCAGTCCCACATGCCTATTTGTCACCTGAGGGGCTGAGAGTACCTGGGTGAGGCTCTTCACTCTGGTCCTACTGGATCACAGTTTCTCTAAGCACACTGGGCTTGGAGAAACACAAGTGCCCAAAACATCACTCCACTCAACTCTCACAGCCGCTGGCAGAGCCTGGCTCAGCCAGAGTCCCCAAGGCAGTCACCTCCACTTGTGAACAGCTTTGTCCACTCACCCCAGCGCTAGACAAATGTTATTTTCTATTTGTTCCATGATGTGAAAAAAAAAATGGGAATCACTGTGCCAGACGACCATCTGTCAGGGACATTGAGGAGGGAATTCCTCGCTTGAGTAGGTGCCTACATCAGACAACAGATGTGGGGTCCCTTCCCACTCAGACCCAGATTCCTCACTGTGCTTCTCCTCTATCTCATGGACTCGAATTCTCCGGTTTCAATTCTACTACTCCCTCGAAACCTTCTCTTTTCTCATCTCCTGATTTCTCCTGTCTTGTTCACTCTGCTGCTGCCCTCCTAGGAATTCACCTTGGTTCTTCTTCTTTCCCCTAAGATACACAGAGTGCATGCCCCAACTGAGCTCTCCCATTGGTTTGGGGGCATAACAATGTTGAAACAAAATACAGATAATAAAGTAATAATGTTCACTGCTTCCCCAATCTGGGAACCATTGGAAAGAAAAATCTCTTTTGGCCTTTCCCATTCTTTGTACAACTTTCGTTCCTGTTCATTAGGGTGGAATGTACTGAGAGCAACCACGATGGGTGACTAATACAGGACTGCATATAAACTGTTGGATGGCAAATCCAACACGGACCCAGTCAGACCTATTTCTGGAAGTACTAAGAAGACCTGATTAAAACATTCTTATCTCCACATTTTCCTTTGACTTATACCCTAAGGCTCCGGTGTAATTGAGAAGGAGAAAGAATCATGGCTTCCATTCGTTAAGCATCTAGTCTACGCTGAACACTGAGCTAGATGCATAACAACCATGTGTAGGAGAGGTGCAACTGTAATTTCATACGCTAAAAACAAACAACAACAAAATCCAGGCTCAGAAAACCTGAGGACTTGCCCAAGGCCCCGTAGTCAGTATGTTACAGAACCCAAATCCAAACCCATGTCTGACTTCCTCTTAAGACATGACATTATGTTGCCTCTTGTATGGTGGGAAAGGGGGAGAGAGACAGAAATAAAAATGTTGTTTTAACGTGGAACATATCTGAGAACAGAGCTATGCGTGCAGGTATTTACAATAGCAGTGCCAGCAGAAGAAATAGTTTCTGACCAATTGCATACTGCAATCCCATCTGAATGTTACGTGGTTTCAACTCCTTTGATGTCTACACCTTAAAGCAGTGGTTTCTTCTCTGCCCTCGATGTCTGATAAGGTTGGAAGGACTTGTCACAGCAAGTTCCCTGGCTAGTAGTGCAACAGTCACTCTGTTGCCAGGGTGATCTTGTAAAGTGGGGCGAGTGATTCCCAGCCACGGCTGGCTTCAGTCTTCAGAGCAGGGGAAAGTTGTCATTTCTAACCAGCATCTCTCACCCTGTCTCTCTTCTGCTTAAAACCCTCCAAAGGCTGCCCTTTGCCAAATCCCCCACCACGTGTGACCCCAGCCCAACCTCTCGGGCTCACCTCACAGCCCCCGCCTCCTCGTATACCAAGTCAAGTGGCCACACCCCACTTCTTGCAATTCCCCCACATGCCACGTTCTTTCATAGCTGTATGCTTCTGCACATATTGTTCCCACTTCCTAGAATACCTTCTCTGCCTTTTTCACTTGGAAAGCCTCTACTCAGGTCCTGATTAAAGGTTACTTTTGCCAGGAAGCCTTCCCAGAGTTGGTTGCTCTCTTCACTCTCTGCACTTAAGGCTACCATGCCACTCAACTCTACTGTAATCATGGCTTGCTGGTATGTCTTTCTCTACAAGACTTGACACCCCACAAGAACAAGGAGGAGGTCTTATTTTTCTATCTGCCCCAGAACCCAAGTTAGCTCTCAGGAGGTGCTCAGCAAGTGTTCACTGAGTGAACAGATAAATGAATACGTTAATAAGCTGAATGTATGGCTCTGATTAAATCTAAGACAAGCAAAAGAAAGAAAAGGTGATGAGAAAAGATTTCTTAAAGAGTTAATTAAATGCCTAGAGGTTTCTTTTATCACTAAGAGGGCAGAGTCACTGGATGATTAGAGGGGGTTTATCAGGAATTATCACTTAGTAAGCCCTTCCCAGGTGTATCTTGCCACCGAAGGACTTCATCCTCTAATCCTCTCCAGAAGAAGAAAGGCTTTATCACTCATCTCCGATGAGCTCAGGAAAGAATTAAAAACAAAACTGGTAGCTTCTGCCACTTCATCCAGCTACAGTTTCAGCTGTAAAGCTGGGTTTGAGGGAGGCAGAAAATACAGACTTGATTCTCAACACGAATGTGGACAGTGGTTCCTGCAGGGCCCCATGCAGAGATTAAGGGAACTCTCCCTAATCTCGAAACTAGAATAGTGAAACTCATCTCTCAGCAGACAGTGCGGGGTGGAGTAGGGGGAGGTAACCAAGAGGGGAGAGAGCAGCCCCTTTGGGAAAGCAGCAAAAAATGCAGCCTCTTTGCTGTGGCCTCTGGGCACGAAGGTGATGGGGAAGAAAGCATGTCTCAGGGAAGGTGACCCTGGTTCGCTCAATGTCAAAGGTAAACTTGAAACTTTCTAGATCCCAGCCGGAGGGCTCTGTGTTCTGTCCTCTTAAGCTTGGTGAGGTAGAGATGTTCTTTTTTTTTTTTTTACATCTTTATTAGAGGATAATTGCTTTACAATGGTGTGCTAGTTTCTGCTTTATAACAAACTAAATCAGTTATACATATACATATGTTCTTTCAGCTGGGAATTCTTTTAAGCCTCCATCTAAAAGCGCCACTCATCCTCTCAAAAAATAAGAAATGCTTTGTCAAAAATCCTGGCCATCCTTCAAGGCCTTTGTTACACTCCATCTGGATGAAATGATGCCCTGATCACCCAGCCAGGGCCGTCTGGTGCCCCAGGGGCTTTTTGGACTTGTTTGGAGATCCTCTAACTCTCACATTCAGAGCCAGCCCCAAACCATTCTCTTGGCTAAACCCTGGTGAGTTATTTAGTCTGAAGAGTATAAACTTCTCTAGGCAAACTCTCTTGATATTCAACATGAGGTCACACAATATCAATAAAAGTCAACACTTTTTGGAGAAATTACTATGTACATTTTGCCCACATTTGCACATTTAATCTTTTCAAGAATGCTTTAAAGCTGATAGTAGTACCATAGCCTTTTTCTCCAATGAGGAAACTGAGGCACAGAGTGGTTAGCTAACCTGCCTGAGGTTGCACAGACAGTAAGTGACAAGACTAGAACTACAGCCAGCAGTCTGAGAACTGAAACATAGAAAATGCTCCACACACATGACATATTAATATTATTTAAATAGGTTAAGCTCAGTTCCCTTTAACCCTTGAAAAAGGGGGAGAAAAAAGAATGGATGAATCACTATTATTTTTTTAACATTTTTATTGGAATATAATTGCTTCATATTGTTGTGTTAGTTGCTGCTGTATAACAAAGTGAATCAGCTATACGTATACATATATCCCCATATCCCCTCCCTCTTGCGTCTCCCTCCCACCCTCCCTATCCCACCCCTCTAGGTGGTCACAAAGCACTGAGGTGATCTCCCTGTGCTATGCAGCCGCTTCCCACTAGCTATCTGTTTTATATTTGGTAGTGCATATATGTCAGTGTTACTCTCACACTTTGTCCCAGCTTACCCTTCCCCTGCCCTGTGTCCTCAAGTCCATTCTCTACATCTGCACCTTTATTCCTGTCCTGTCCCCAGGTTCTTCAGAACCTTTTCGTTTTTCTTTTTTAGATTCCATATAAATGTGTTAGCATATGGTATTTGTTTTTCTCTTTCTGACTTACTTCACTCTGTAGGACAGACTCTAGGTCCATCCACCTCACTACAAATAACTCAATTTCGTTTCTTTTCATGGCTGAGTAATATTCCATTGTATATATGTGCCACGTCTTCTTTATCCATTCATCTGTCAGTGGACACTTAGGTTGCTTCCATGTCCTGGCTACTGTAAATAGTGCTGCAATGAACATTGTGGTACATGTCTTTTTTTGAATTATGGTTTTCTCAGGGTATATGCCAGTAGTGGGTTTGCTGGGTCATATGGTAGTTCTATTTTTAGTTTTTTAAGGAACCTCCATACTGTTCTCCATAGTGGCTGTATCAATTTACATTCCCACCAACAGTGCAAGAGGGTTCCCTCTTCTCCACACCCTCTCCAGCATTTATTGTTTGTAGATTTTTTGATGATGCCATTCTGACCAGTGGGAGGTGATACCTCATTGTAGCTCTGATTTGCATTTCTCCAATGATTAGTGATGTTGAGCATCTTTTCATGTGTTTGTTGGCAATCTGTATATCTTCTCTGGAGAAATGTCTATTTAGGCCTTCTGCCCATTTTTGGATTGGGTTGTTTTTTTGATATTGAGCTGCATGAGCTGCTTGTATATTTTGGAGATTAATCCTTTGTCAGTTGCTCCATTTGCAAATATTTTCTCCCATTCTGACGGTTGTCTTTTCGTCTTGTTTATGGTTTCCTTTGCTGTGCAAAAGCTTTTAAGTTTCATTAGGTCCCATTTGTCTATTTTTGTGTTTATTTCCATTTCTCTAGGAGGTGGGTCAAAAAGGATCTTGCTGTGATTTACGTCACAGAGTGTTTTGCCTATGTTTTCCTCTAAGAGTTTGATAGTGTCTGGCCTTACATTTAGGTCTTTAATCCATTTTGAGCTTATTTTTGTGTGTGGTGTTGGGAAGTGTTCTAATTTCATTGTTATACCATCTCATCTAAATATTTTGCTTACCTTGTGCAAGGAGATTGGTGTCTACTTCTAAGCCTCTTATCATTTGCAGGTGATTGTAATATTTATCACACCAAACAATGATTATTTACTTGTCAGTCCCCTGTACAAATTGTGAAATCTTGGAGGACAGGGTTTTGTGGTTCGTTGTATAGCGTACCTGCTATAGTACCCTGAATACTGCTCAATTAACATCTGTTGCACGAAAGGGTGAATGAGCTGATCAAATCCTTTAGAATCGAAATGTAAAGGAATATTCCAGCCATCACTAGTTCAAATTGGATGAACACAGTCTAGAACAGTGGTTCTCAAAGGTGGTCCCTGGTCCCCCAGCATCAGCAGCTTGGGGGGCCTTGTTGGAAATGCACTGGTCCGAAGGTACCAGTAGAGACCTTCGGATCAGAACTCTCGGGATGAAGCTCAGCACTCAGCCATCTGTGTTTTAACAAGCTATTCAGGTGATGCCTGCTAAAGCTTGAGAACTAATGGTCTAGGGAAAAAAATAAGTCTGCCACGGTAGCCTCAGTTGCTATGCTGTTGTATCCAGGAGTGCAAAAGACAGATCTGAGGAAGGAGAAAGTCTGAGGTTGAGTGGGGAGGAGAGAAGATGACAGAAGGGTGTGGGGAGAGATGGAGAGGGAGGAGAAGGAGGGTGGGTGAGAAGGAGAGAGTCATCTCCTGGGAATGAAATGGGTTCATGATCTCAGCAGCATGTTGCCACAGCAACAGGTCCAGCACCTCCCCCACCCCCTCCCCAGGATGACCAGGCATTAGACACACCTACGCTGAGGCCTGAGCCCTGCAGAAAGATTTAAGCTTCAGCAAGTTGGAAAAGCACAGTGAGGGGAAAGCTTATAGAATTAGCTCCCCCCACAGGCTCTGGCCCCCAGGTGCACTCCTGGAAAGGTCGGTTCTTCCTAAGGTCAGTGATCAGTCCCAACAGGCGGTGAAGACACAGCCATGTGGGTTTGCTCCTCCGCACCCCAGCTCACAGCCTGGCTAGGATGGCTCTGCTGCCCTACAGAACTCACTGTGAGAAAGGATGAGTGGCTTAGAGGAGAGGGAGAGAGCCCACCATGCTGCAGGGGTGGAAGCAGAGGAGGGCATAAGGAGACAAGGCTCAGAGACCAGGGATGGATTACTCCAGAAGCCAGGGCGGGAGTCCAAATGGGGAAGGAGAAGAGGAGCGGAGCTTGCATGCAGATTCAAGGGGCTCAGCGGCGAGAGCAAAGGGGTAGTGAGGAGCAGAAGGCTCTCAAGAGTATCTCGGCCCTTTGCTGGAAATGGCTGGAGCTTCCAGGGCACCCACAAGGCAAACGCACATCCGACTGGCTTCCCTAATAAAGGCAAGACAGGGGCTGCAGGAGGACACTGAGATAAGCAAAACGCACAGTGTTCCATATGCTCGATGGAAATAACTCCGGGAAAGCGAGTTTACAGCCAATTAGACATTAAAAGTAAGATATAATTGCTGTTGCTATGTTTGTTTCCAAGAAGAACTGTGTTATGATTAGACTAACAGGCTAGTGTTAGAATTCTGAGCAAACTGCATGGAAGACTTAGTCTCGCTTTGTCTCCGCGTGAGAGAAGAAAGAAGGTGAGAAAAAGATGAATCAATAAACCACCACTATGTTCAAGGTCTCCACCCTCTGAAAACCGCTGTGAAGCCCTGAACCGTTTTTTGGAGGGGGAGAGGGGGACTAGGGGGGAATATGCAGAGATTTCTCCCATCGGATTCCTTCTAATCCGCATTAACAACTCAATGAAGTCATCACTGCAACTCCCATTTTTATGGATGAGGACACAGCCCAGAGAAGTCGAGGAGCATGCAGGTCATAAAACAAAGACTGGGGTTCGAACCTACCTCTGCCTGACTTCAAAGACCATATGCTCCTTTACCCACAACAAAGGGCACAATTCTGTCCACAAAAATGGAGGTGGGGAGAACTGGTGGTCCACAAGTTACCCAAGGGCTGTGTGCTATTCCAGGCAGAACTGGGTGTCTCTCACTGGAGAGGTTATTCCTGTGAGATGCTATAGTGTAATGGGAAAACCCTGGCCTCACCTCTTATTAGTTCTGTGACAGTGCGCACATCATTTAAACTCTTAGTGCCTCAGCTTCTCAACTTGAATAATGCGGGTGATAATCTCTCTCATGAAGCAGTGCTGGGAAGGTTAAATGAGAAATATAGTGTGATAGTTAACACCCACCCCACCCCACCATGTTATTAGCCGTGGGATCTTAGGTACGTTACTTAGCTTCTCTGCCTGTCAACTGATTAATCTCTAAAATGGTTGGACTAGGAATAATGCAGCTCAAACACTCAGCTCAAGGCGTGGCATGGCACGCAGAAAGCATGTGATAAGTGGATGCCGTGTGTTCTACTTCTAGCCAGCTCTCCTCCTCGGAGAGCACAAGCCCATCCCACAGCTGCTGGGACCATCTGTCCCTGACAGCTCACAGCTGCATCCCTCACGGGGCATTGCCCTGTACCTCTGAAGGGGCACCTAGCTCAGCTGGTGTGGGTCAGCCTCTCCTCTGTCCGACTTTGGTCTCCTCACTTCCTCAGGTGTATCTCCCAAAAGCACGCCCCGATCAACACTCTGCACACAATTCTCCAGTGCAGAGTTGCTTTCCAGAAACCCCAATCTAATCTATGGGATCTATATCTCAGTGCTCAGCAAAGAGTAACTGATAACAGCAATTATGAAGTCTTCAAACTCAAAAGGCTATGATACTGTACATGTGACTCCTGGAAGCTTTACAGAATTATTGGCTGGACTGTACGTTCTTTAAGGAGCAGGACCGTGTCTTAAATGTCTTTGTTTCCTTCAAGCACCCTCAAGACAGCACATCCTCTAGAAACATATTTGACTCATACAGGCTATATTTCTATTCAGCCCAGAATCAAATCCATCTGCATGGGTCCAGGGGGTACACATTTCATTTCCACAGCATTGACATACATGGTTCATAACCAGGACATGCAGAGTCTCAGCAGGAGGGAACTTTATAAATGAAATCCCTCTGACAGAATAACTTTGTAAAAATGGGCCACACAAATCAAACAAGGGAAGTAGGTTATATGAACTATTATTAGTATTCTTGAAATATTAAATATTAAACAAAGTTCACATCTGTAAAGATAAGTGTTTCTGACCTGACCCTCCAGCCTCCCTGAGAGAGAGACATAAGCTCCTTGGGGGACAGTCGATCCCAGCACAAGTCTCCTTCTACCCCACCTCCTACCAAGGTGACACAGAAAGCCAGTGACAGTGCTTGGAATAGAAACTAGTTCCCCTATTCCCAAACCTGTATGCTTGGGTTACACTATATCCTCTGTAATTTGCTCCCGTGGAAGCGTAGGTATAAGAGAAAAGGGGAGATGCGCAAACTTGCCCTTTTGGTGCCGTGAAACAGGTTAACCCCCTGCTGTTGATATTTCCTCAGTGATGTCCACGTGTTAGCTGCAGGGTGGAGAGAGGCTGAGAAAGGACGTCTCAGGCAGAGGATGTGTAGCTGCCAATACTGCATCAGCTCATTCAGTTCAAGGTGACTCTAGTTCGGTCTGAAGTCCGTGGGGCTCCACAGGGATGAGTTCTTTCCTCAGGACCCCCAGACAGACTTGCTGCTCTTTACATCTGTCTGAGTTCTGGTGGGTGGGGTCTTGAGATCCACGGAGCAGTATTCCTGTCACTTCACGAAGCCCAGGCTGAATCTCATCTCCCTGGGCTTGTGGAGCCAGACAGGAGGCCCTCGGAAAGGCCGTGTCGATCGTGTGGCTTCCCTGCAGCCCAGCCAGAGCCATCCATCAGAAAAAGTGGTCAAACCAAGGGTTCCTCAACTTTCCCTTCAGCTTGCAACGAGAGACAGTAAAACAGGCATTTTAACAGGCGAGCTTTCGGCATGTTCCCTGGAAGCCGAGGAGCGAGCTTCTCCTTCTCCTCTTCCCTTGGAGTGCAGCTTGCGGGGCGTGTTCCCTCTTCCCCTCAGCTGCTCGGGGGTTCCCTTCACTCTGAGGGGCAGCATCCAGACGAGGGGCCGGCAGGAGGTCCTGCGATGAAAGGTCCATCCCTGCTGCCCTGCCTGCTGCCACTGGTCCCCGGGAATACAGCTCCAGGGACTCCCCGGAATCCTCACACACTCCAGGTATCTCTGGGCTTACTGCACTACCTATGCCCAAAGCACTATGCTGGGGGAGCAAACTGTTCGAGACACTCCTGGACCTCAGGCAGCCTAGGATGTAGTCAGGGAGACTGGAAAGTGCAACACATCAAGGCCAAACAAATGATACACCAAAAGAAAAAAAAAGACACTCAGAGAGGGGAATAGGGTCTGAGGGCCTGAGGGGTCCTATAAGACGTTCTCAAAAGAAAGGTCATCCTGGGACCTGAAACATTAGAGCTCTCTGCAGAGGATGTCCATTCTCGGCCAGAGGTCTCCACAACAGCTCAGACTCATTAGCACCCAGCCCGGGCCGGGACAGCATATAATCACCTAATTAACCGAGCATCACGCACCTGGCTGGCAACTCGGCCGCCCTGGGCACCAAGCCTGAGAAAGCGCCCCTGTGATGCGGCGTCAGGCTGGGTTTGTTTGCTCTTGGAGAGTAGGCCTCCAAGGAGCACCTCCCAGCTGACAGTGACAAGCCAGGCTCCTTCCAGCCAGGTCTTCCGGCTCCCTGAGGACAATTCCAGAAGATGCTAGCCTGCCTGGCCTGAGAGGAATCAGGTCAGAGTTGGAAAAAACAACACTAACACTTGGAAGGTGAGCAGGGCTCAGAGTCAGTACAAGCAGAAAGTCTGGCATATAGTAGGCAATCGTGCATGTACGTGTGTGTGTGTGTGTGTGTGTGTGTGTGTGTGTGTGTGTGTGTGTGTGTGTATCTTTAAATGATAACTAAGGTAAGAAATTGATAAATGAATGAATGAACGATAGGGCCTCAAAATGGAGAGGCTAAAATAAAACAGGTGTAGTGGGTGGTGTCAATTACACCACTCTGTTCTAGGCATGATATTAAAGTCCCTGGCAGGAGGAAAGACGTTCACCTCACTTGGCATCATGTAGCTGTTTTCTAGCTGGTTTGAACAACCGTATGGCCAGACGGGAGCAGATGGGAACAGAAAAACCATCCTAATCGGTTCTTAATCTTTAAGTACTTGTGAAATTTTAAATTACAAGAGCAATGAGCCTTAGGAATAAGTAATAAACAATACAAAAAGGTATAAAGAAAGCTTTAGTTTCCCCTCACCTCCACCCCATCCCACTGTGTTTACACCATGTCCATGGCCTGATGTGTATACCTCCCCACCTATCTCCAATGCACATTCAAATTGACATACAGCACTTTGCTATTTGTTTATTCTTTTAACGGGATCACACTATACACATTACTCTGTAACTTGCTTATCTTATGTAAAACACGTTAGGAATGTCCCTCCAGGACAAACACATAGATCAAACTCATTAAAACACGCCATACACACACCACATGGGCACAGACATACACAGAACCACAGCTATGTGAGTAGGGGGTCCACAGATCTCCCTACTGCTGTTTGTTTGCTCTTGCTTTGGGTGCTGTAAAATAAGGCTGAATACTCTCTCTTGCATATGATATCCATATTGACTGGTCTTTTAATTTCAGTAGGTGCATGTCTCAACAATTGGGCTTACAGGGTCTAAGGCAATACCTATTTTCAGTATTAATTCCCCTAAAGGTTGTAGCAATGCACCAAATACTCCACCAAAATTTCATGAATGCCTCTTACTCCACATCCTCACAGGTACTGGATGTTATGACCCTTAAAAGTTGGCCAATCGGATGGATGAAAACTGGGTTTTATTTAATACTTTATTTTGCATCTTTCAGGGGTCTCAGCATCATTTCAGGTGTTTAGTAGCCATTTAGATTGCCTTTTCTTTGAACTGCTTACTCGTACCCTTTGTTCTTTTTTTTTTTTTAACATGGTTGTCTTTTTTCTTATAAATTTGTTGGGGCTCTTTGTATATCAGTTACATCAGAATTTGCTTTATGTCATTTTTCTCAATCTGTCAATTGTCCTTTGACATTACCTAAGGTGTCCTTTGCCACAGAAAATTTGTAATTTCTTAAGGTTGCTGAGTCCAATATTAGAGTTCCCACTGGAAATTAAAACATTCATGTTCTTTTTTCTCTCCGTCTTGTTGGGGGGTGTCCTGCTTCATGAATAATAAGGTTTCAGTCTTAGAGACTGAACTTACAGACTGAAATAAGGCAGTTCATAGTACAAACTCCACAAGTATACTTGACGGAAAAGTGGAGAGAAAAATAGTAAAATAACCTCTCCTGATGATTAGGGAAGCAAACGCTGTGAACAACTTTTCACCAAAATTCACTCCACGTAGAAGGCTAGGCAAAGACCATCAACTGCTGATTGCTCGTCCTGACACCTGAACCACTCAACACCGAAGTCCACCATGCCTCTGATCCTGGTCATCTTGGGGGGTGGTGGGAGGCCACCACCCAAGCAAGCTCTGCCTCACATTTTCATCTCCTTGAGCACTCGGCTCTGGCAACATCTATACCTTCCCTCACCGCCCCAGGCCAAGGGACTTTGATCTAATGGGCCTCCCCGCACTCCTTGGTATATCACACTTACCTCTGGATTGATAATTATTTACCTGTCATTCTTATTTATATTCCCAACACCTATCACTGTGCCTAACACACGGTCTCTGCTCCTTAAGTAGCTGGTGAAAGAAAGGAGCAAAGAAAAAGGACAAAACTGAGGAAGAAGCATTAAAATCCAAAGCTGAAGGTTCGCAGCTAACTGCCAACTCAAGATCAGGAATGAATCTTAAACATTGCTGAAATTACAGGGTAAGTTAATAATAAAAAAAAAAGATTCCATTTACAAAAAGCTGACTGACACATAAAATTTCAAGAACAAGCCTGGTTCATAAAGAGAAGCCCGCCTACACTTCAGGCTTGCTCAGCTGCCACTCTCCAGCTACCATGTTTCACTCTGGGACGAATGGGTTTTGGTCAAGGATAAAGTCTAAATATTCATTTTTCAGACTCTTAATGAGTTTTTAGAATGATCACTATCATTCAGCCCTAACTACAGCCAATTTTCTCTGAGTTAATCTTGCCATCAATACCCCACCTAAAGACTTTTCTGTGATAAAAAATGATTCATGGGATAGTGTTCACACAATCAAGCTTGCACCTTCCAGAAGCAGAAGTGACACGTTTTTGAATTGACTATCAGACTACAAAGAAGGCCACCAGCAATGAGCTCCTGGGAGAATGGATTTCAAATTTTTAACAGAGGAAAGATAATCTGGTTATACAGATTCCTCCTTTAGAAATAGAGTCCTGGCTTCCTCTCTGTAACTGCTATTGGACATCCACTCTCCGACTTGGCCTCATGTATGCCCTGAGAGTGAGTGTTTCCATTCCTGAGGAATGCTGAAGAATCTAAGAAAATGGAAGGCTCCTGAGACACCCACAGTGATCAGAGCTGGACACATGCGTTTGCAGTAAGACAGTTGAACTTTTCACCTAGGATGGGGTTCAAAGGTTGCTGACACTGGCCAGTTACTTAAGGGACATACAGACCATCTCAACCCCTCATCATACCATCTAGCTTCTTGGTGGGTTTTTTTTTTTCTTCAAAGTATGATTATGCAGTCCCATGATTCTAGCTTACAGCTTACAGGGAAAATTTCTAATGATCTAAACATGAAATGCCTAATAGAGAAGTAATTTAGCTCACTTGAGAACTGAAGTGAATATGAACTAAATGTCAATAACGGGATGGAAGAAGACTAGACAGAGAAAGCAGAGGTGGGTTGACAAGACATGACATTAAAACAATGAAATTATTGTATCGCAATTCCAAAAAGTTTAGCAACCTTTAGCCTCACCCACTGGATAAGCATTTTAGTGACACAACTTAAACCTTATTCTCCCTAATTTGTAATAATTAAGGACAGTGGGGAGAAGCCTGGTGCTTATAGAAGTATCTACCATCTTGAAAGGCCTTTCTCAAAAACTACAATCCCTAGACAACATTCCCTTATAGCTGAATTACTGTGCTGGCCTGATGACTCCCCTCCAACCCACTCAGCAGCCAACACACTGCTTTATCACAGCCTTCCTCTGCTCAGAACTCTGCACTGGCTACACTCTGTTCACCAACTAGAGGCCAGGAGCACGACGAGCTGGGCCCAATCTGTCTCTTGGACTCATACCCCCCCTCCCAGATACGATCCCTCCCACATACCCAAACCTGACCTTTCACAGTTCCTTGATAACACACTACGTTTTCCAGATACAGGTGTTGTTTGCTTTGACAGAGAGATCTACTTTCCATATTCTATCATTTGCTAACTCTTCCCATGAGTCCTAGTTCAACAGCTTTCTCTTCTGTGAAACATTCATCCTGTGACCAGCTCTCCATCTTGAATCATAATTATCTGTAACCCTCACAGTGCTTGTAATATTATAAAGGTTAAATAAATATTTATTGAATGATACGGGTGTTTGTTGAAATGAACTGAACTTTGAAATTTTTCATTGTTCTTTTACCCTGCTAGGATTTTTTAAAATAAAATTTTGTTCTTCTGCTTATGAAAGTAATACATGAACATTTGAAAAGTACAAAAAAGCAGAAACAGGAAAGCAAAAATTACCCATAATCATCACCTAGAGATAACCACTCTCATTACTCTCTTAATTGCACATTTTACATCAATGCAATTTAACAAATTTACATACGGAAGTCCTACGCCCTGTGCATCTTTTCCTGAATTTAGATCAAGTCACATACTATGTACTCACCCAGCATTTGGTTGACCAGAAGTCTCTGCCAATGAGCACTCCTACATATCAATAGTACAATGCAAGCAAATGTTCTTGGTGATGCAAGTCTCTGAAGTACTTTCTCCCAAATCATAAATGCATAGAACTTTACTGCTCAGAGAGACCTCAGAAAACATCTCCACTAACACCACCTCTCCTCCCTCCTGTGCATTTGGCCGACATGGCTAATCATTTAAGATACTCTTCAAAGATGGGTTTGGACATGATCTCAGAATCCTCTAGGAAATCATACCCATTGGGTGAAAACTGCATGCAATGTGAAACCCAGTTGTCATCTGAGATTCCATCCACTCATTCTGCACATGGTAAAAGGTCTTGAGAGAGACTGAGTAACTACCCAAGGTCCAAAAGCCCATGAGGGGCAGAGCAAGAGGCAGAACTCTCCAACTTGCCTCTACTGTCCTTTGCTTTATGTCACCCATCTAAGAAAGATGAGATTAGATCTATATGGTTTGAATTTAAAATGTATTTTATTTCAATTTGATTATTTCAAAGTTCATAATTTGCAAAATCTATACACCAGCCTATTAAGTACTACATTTGATTAAACAGAAATTTCTAAGTTTATGGACCCAAAGAAATACCACTGCTTCAGACAAGTCCTGTAATCATGTAATCATCCAGCAAACATTTGAGAACCTGCTCTGTGTCTACTCTCTGCTAAACTCTGGCAGAAAAAAAAATATAAGGAGTGATCCTTGTCCTGGAAGAACTTATTATGTAGGGTTTCTAGGCAACCACTTCAGATCCCACCCTTTTATCCTCTGGAAACAGCCTAAATGGATTTCCAGAAAAGGGGTTGGAGGGAGTGGAGACAACAGAAGGATGAAGTGTGGAGTAAGGAAGAGCTTCCCCACTGTTATGGGCTGCTCTGTGCCCTCCAAAATTCATATGTGGAAGTCCTAGCTCCCAGTACCCTAGCATGTGACTATACTTGGAGACAGGGCCTTTAAAGTGGTGATTATCTTAAAATTAGGCCATTAGGGTGGGCCCTAATTAAATCTGACAGATGTCCTCATAAGAGGAGAAATAACAGACACATGAAGCAACACCAGGGATGCACACACAGAGGAAAGACCATATGAGGACACAGCAAGAAGGTGGTCATCAACAAGCCGAGGAAGATGTCTCAGGAGAAACCAAACCTGCTGACACCTTGATCTTGGAAGTTCAGCCTTCGGAGCTGTGGGAAAATATCTTTCTATTGTTTGAACCACACAGCCTGTGGTGTATTTTGGTTTCCCTAGCAAACTAATATACCTACCAACTACTCTAACATTGCCTTCCTAATCAGAGAAGGTTCAACCATGAAACTTGACTCCTTGAAAGAGAGCAGCCCTCTACTAAGCCAACAGCTGGCTTTCAAAAAGATCTAAATGATTGTGAAAGACTCTCAGGGGAAGGAGACAGAGGAGCTCACCTTGGATATGCCAAGCATTACCTGATAACAGAAATGGGCCAGAGGCAGCTCTGATGGATCCGTGCCAAGGAGAGGTGGTGGAGCTCTGACTGACCTAACTCATCCAGGAGAAAGGAGTAGGGACTCTGCTACTCAAGGACCCTCTTAGGGCAGGGACATTCTGGGCAGTGAGAGAGGCCCTGTACTGGATGCCTTAGCTCAGCAGGGTCTTATATGCCCTTTAAGGAGGGGATACACTCATGACGGGGCTGGGCATGACCCACACCACAGCTGACAAAGCTGGTTCCGTGAGTAGATACTCCCTTACCTATGCGTTGTAGGGAGACTAAGCTTGATACAGGCAAAAACTCTGGCCAGTAGTGGAGAAAAACAGAGCTAGTAGTAGAGAAAGTTCCCCTCCCCTCCTTACACGTATACAATCCTACCTACACTTTGTGCAGGGTCTTCCATGGCTGTAAAGGAGATACACAAAATGTAGCACAAGGCATTATGGGAGTAAAAAAGCATTTCTGGGATCAGCAGTCAAGAGTCTGAGACATGCCCTGCCACTGCCAGGCTGGGTGACTTAATAGGTCATTCAGCCTTTCAGTATCTTGGTTACGTCCCTGGCAGATAGGGTTGATAATACCAATCTCATAGGGTTGTAGTGAGAATCAGGTGTGATAATATATGGTCATGTTTTAAGCCATTATGGAGCTCCACAAATGCTAGCTGAACTGACAATGATTAAATTTCCTTACCATAGCTCTTTCTGCTTATCTAAGTTCTGTCCTCTTTTATTGGCTAGTTGACTTGCAACGTGGACATGCATTTTATATTCAGTTAGACTTTGAGCAATGGAGGGAGGAAGCCATGTGTTCAATTTTTTTCCCTGTCTCCCATCTACATGTATTAGAAAGCTACGGACATGGTAAGCACTTATCACGCACCTATTTGGTTAATGTACAGTCAGCCCTGTGGTACATGCTTGGAAATGGTTCTGTGTCTTTCCGTTAACCCTAACAGCATTGTTTTAACACTCTCGATTCTCCTTCTAGCCTATTCTCTTCCTTCACTTCACCACCACCAGACGTCTCACGACCCCAGCCCGCCTGCACTCTGCTATCAAGAGATCTGTCTAGAACACATTTTTAAAACAATCTCTTATCCAAAAACTTCTAGTCAGCTGATAACTGCCAATATGGTGAAGTTCTAATTCTTTAGCTTGACAGTCAAAGCCTTACATAATGTGGCACCCATCACACATCTTGGTCACATATTTGTCATGAATCTTCCGCTATGGTCAATGTGGCCTGTTCACTGGTGACAGACAATATTTGCTGCATAAGTAGACGGATGTTTCACTAGCATCAAACAAATGACCATATCATGGCTGATTCTACCTCCTTGCCTTTGTCCATGCTCTTCTTCCCTCCTGGAGTATCTGTTTTGGGCCCACTGATTACGCACATAAGACACATGATTAGGATATATATGGTGCTGCATGAAGCTGTGTAGGTATTTCCTGCACAACCACAAAGAGGAGGCTTCCCCCTCTTTCTTTTACTTATTTAAGTCCCTCCATTTCTCAAAGGCCGGTTCAATCCTCACCCGCTGTGAGAATGAGCCTTTTCTGACTCCACGGTACACAGGAGTTTCTTGCTTCTCTGCATTCCTCACGACATGTTACCTTCACCATGCCCTTGCCTTCTAGCGCCCTCCATCTTGCATTGTTATTTGAACTATAGAGTGGATGGAAGTCCACCAGATAATAAGTCCCTTCAGGAAACTCTCTAAGTCTTCTACCTCTTTGCACCCACCACATTGCTTTGAAAGTAGTGCAATCCACTTGGGACTCCTAGGAAGAGGACAACAAGCTGGGCGCATCTGTCTTCTCAGATTCATGAGCTATCCAGGGTCGACCAGTCCTAAGCATGCTCTGATCCGTGTTATCTCTGGCCCATTTGTCAACTCTACCTCAAAGTCTCACCCTGAGATGAATGAACCCTAAGAAAAATCAGAAATGAATTCAACTGCACATGTCAGCCCATGACTCAACATACGGATGAGGGGTGTCAGCATGGCGAAATGGCATTCTCCAGGTGACTTGTATCTGCATATCTGTCAAAGCAATCAGGACGTGCTCCCCTTCACAGCAAGGATGATGACACGCTGACTCACCGCAGTGAGGCTGCTTTCCCAGTAGTGAGGCTGGCTGCTGCTGATCCATCACCCTACTCTCCCCAGGCTCACCTGTGGCCTTGACGCGCACGTGCGCTATACAGCTAGCTTGGGCTAGTGGCTCTGAAACTAATCAATGGCCCCCCAGTAGAAAGACCTATTTGGGTCACATACTAATGGAACACATGACATTGGCTTTGTTCTCACTGAATTTTCATGGCCATCTATATGCTATAATAATAATGTGATACTAAATATAAAATATGTATAAATAACAATAAAACAAAATAAAAAATATATAATAGAAACTTTTTTTATATACTATAATAACCCAGCAATATAAAGGTTCACCACAAACCTCTCCTCTGACCTCCAGAGTCATATGTCCAGCTGCCTATTCCAGATCCTCTGTGGAGGTCCAACAGCCATCTCAAACTTCACATGTCTAAAACTGAGTTCCTGATACGCCCCTCACAAGTCTGTTTCTCCTACAATTTTCCCCATTTTAGTTAGTTACAATGCCATTCTACTAGTTGTTCAGACCAAAAACCTTCAAATCACCCTTAACTCCCCTCTGTCTCTCACATCCAACTTCTGGTCCATCAATAAACCCATCAGCCCTTTCCTTCAAAACTCATCCAGGATTTTACTCCTTCTCCTCCCGTTCTCTGACCACCCTGGGCTAAGCCACCACGATGTCTTACTGGGCTTAGAGCCTCTTTCAGTCTATTCTCAACACAGCAGTCAGCATGTTACATTTAACATTTAACAGTGTGACCCTGTTAAAACATAAGCTGACTCATGGCACTGGCTTCTTCTAAGCTCTCCAAAGGCTTCTGAGCTCACTCCAGGTAAAAGTCAAAGCCTCATCATGACCCACAAGGACCCTCCATGACCTGGGTCCCCAGATCTCACCCCGTAGCCTAGATTGCTCTCTTGTTGCTAAGCTCTACCCACACTGTCCTCTTCGCTCTTCCTCAACCTCTGCAGACCTATTCCTACTTCAGGGCTTCCACATGTACTATTCTTCTCAGAATGCTTGTTGCCCAGATATCCATGTGTCTTAATTCCTAGCTTTCTTCAGGTCTTTATTCAAAAGCCAACTTCTCTTCGAGGCCTTTCCTACCTATCCTATATAAAATGACAACCTCAGGCCCTCCTACCCAAACTGCCCATGCCTCCTCAGACTGTACCCCTTTCTATCACACTATGTATCACTTAATACTAACATGACTAATATTATTCATTTATTTTACTTTTTAAATTGTTTAGGATGTAAGTTCCATGATGGCAGGGATTTAGATCGTTTTGCTCCTTGCTATCTTCCCATTACCTAGACCAGTGCCTGGTGCATAACAGATGCTCAATGAAAATGTGCTACATGGTGTAGTAAATCTAATTCAGTCAACTGAAATTCACTTATTTTACCCATTACTACTGTATATCTATGAATCAAAAATTTGATGATCTTTGAGGTAAATACTTTAGGAACAGACTAATCAGATACTCTGAAGACTATCTTAAAGAGTAGCCTTGACGGAATTTTTACTAGCAGCAGCTATGTATTTGGTGTTCATTCCACAAACATTTAGTGAGCACCTACCATGTGCTAGGTATTGAAATAGGTGCTGGAGATACAACAGTGATCAAGGCAAATATAGTCTTTGACCTTTGACATTTATAAGCGAGCAGAATCAAAGTTTAACTTCTTTACCAAGTAATGAAACATCTCTGAACGTCAACTGTGTTGTCTATAAAATATGGATGAGGATACTTCACCTACCCAAGAACAGAAGACTCAACCAGATGATGTTTGATGTCCCTTCTACTATTATGAATCAAATCTGCCATGCCCACTATCATCCCTTCTCTGGTATCTTCCTACTCTCCCCAAGAATATTTCCCTCTGGTTCATCTAGCCCCCTATCTCACATATCCACATTAATACAGATGCACAGTCACTTCATGGTTGGTATTTCTAAAACATTCGAAACACCACTGCAGGCAAATTAAACGTCATGCAGGGACTCACTGTCTATAACTTTGGGTCTCTGGAGCAAGGCAGTGGGGGCAAGCCATATCGAGTTTGGAGTCTTAAATGAGGGAAAAAAAAAAAAAGAGGAGCTGCCGTGCAGATCCAAGAAGCCTTTCTTCCCACACTGAAAATAAACTCCCTCAGTGCTAGGACTCACCCAGCTAAGTGTGGACAAAGCAGCAGTCATCCAGATGACATGCAAAGCCCTAACGGCACTTCCAACAGAGTCACTGTGCTGATACCACATCACTCTGTCACCGTCACAAAGCTGCACCCCTTAAAATACCCAGAGTCATTTGGGCTCTTTTGTAATGCAGAGAGGGGTGGGAGGCAATCCTTCCTTGGGGGAACACTGAAAAGGAGGGGCTGTCGGGAATGCTGGCAAAGAACACACTATATACTTAAGCCTGTAGCACTTCTCACTGCTTTCATTGTTAGCGATGGGGGTGGGGGAGAGGGGAAGTAGAAGTCCTTGATAGGGGGACTGCTAGGAAACAGATAAGCATGAGAGCCGCCTAAATCAGAGAGGCAACTAAACAGAAGACAAAGGTGCCCAAGGGAGCTGCACTATTCACTGGCGGCTGAACAAACTCAGATTTCCGACTACCTCTGTCCGAATCTCCTGCTCTTAACAAAGAGTCAGTGCTTATTCACTCATTCATTCAACATTTTCTCGTGGAACACTAAGAATGTGCCAGGTACTATTCCAGGTGCAATTTACCATGGTGAACAAACAGACACTAAAGACGCTAATTAAAAGACAAAAATTACTTACAAAAAAGCACACCTTAGATATAAAGATGCACAGAAAGGTTGAAACTGAACAGCATATTAAACCACTGCCCAAATTTGAAGAAAATAATAAGGAACAGAAATTGAAATAAAAATAAATTTGCAATACGGAAAATCAACAAAATCAAGAATTGGTTCTTTGAGAAGATTAATAAAATTGATAAACCTCTAGCAAAACTGATCAAAAAATAAGTAAATAGAAGAGAGAAAGCAGAGATTACCAATATCAGAAAAGGGGGGAAAAAAAAGACAACATCACTACAGATCCTATGAACATCAAATAACATAATAATGTATGATTAAAAACTTTATGCAACTAAATTTTAAAATTAAGATGCAATTATTTGTGGAGTCTAGAAAAATGGTACAGATGAACCGGTTTGCAAGTCAGAAATAGAGACACAGATGTAGAGAACAAACGTATGGACACCAAGGGGGGAAAGTAGGGGTTGGGATGAATCGGGACTAACACATATACACTAATACGTATAAAACAGATAACTAATGAGAAACTGCCGTATAGCACAGGGAACTCTACTTCACTTTGCTGTACAGTAGAAACTAACACAACATTGTAAAACAACTGTACCCCAATTAAAAAAATAAAAATAAAGATGCAATGGATAAATTATTTTTAAAACATGACGTAAAATAACTGACACAAGAATAAGTAGGAAAGTTTACAATCTGATGTCTAGCAAAGAAATTAAATCTGTAATTTAAAAAATCACTAAACAAAATAAAACTTGAACTTTACTAAATTCTTTTTCTATATTGGTCATGTTTGCATTGATCACAATTTTTCTCTTTCATTCTTTTAATATAGTGAATTACACTGATTGACTTTTCCACTGCTAAACAAACTTCCAACTTGGATAAAGCCAAAACAAAACTTTAAAAAGTAAAAAAAAACCCCACAACTGCCAGGCCCAGATGACTTCATGGATAAATTCTAAGGAAAGAAGTAACTTCAATCCTTCAATCTTATAAATTCTCCCAAAAAATAGACAAAGTGAGGGAACATATAGTTTTTATTTATTTATTTTTATTTTTATTTTTGGCTGTGTTGGGTCTTCGTTTCTGTGCGAGGGCTTTCTCTAGTTGCGGCAAGTGGGGGCCGCTCTTCATCACGGGCCTCTCACTATCGCGGCCTCTCTTTTTGCGGAGCACAGGCTCCGACGCACAGGCTCAGCAGTTGTGGCTCACGGGCCTAGTTGCTCCGCGGCATGTGGGATCCTCCCAGACCAGGGCTCGGACTCGTGTCCCCTGCATTGGTAGGCAGATTCTCAACCACTGAGCCACCAGGAAAGCCCGAACATATAGTTTTGATATCAAGGTTAGGTTTCATGAGGGAAACCTAACCTTGATATCAAAATCTAAGTAGGACATTTTAAGAAAAGGAAGATTATAGACTAATCTCTATTATGAAAATAAATAAAATCATAAACTAGAATATAGCAAATCAAACTCGATAATATAAAAAAAAGCATACATAACAAAATTGGTGCTAGTATAGGGCTGAAGGTTTAATACTGGAAAATCAGTGTAATTCACTAAATTAAACTAACATAGGATGGACTTCCCTGGTGGCACAGTGGTTAAGAATCCGCCTGCCAATGCAGGGGACACGGGTTCGATCCCTGGTCTGGGAAGATCCCACATGCCACGGAACAACTAAGCCCATGCACCACAACTACTGAGCCTGTGCTCTAGAGCCCACGAGCCACAACTACTAAGCCCGCACATCTAGAGCCTGTGCTCCACAAGAGAAGCCACTGCAATGAGAAGCTTGTGCACTGCAATGAAGAGGAGGTCCCGCTCGCCACAACTAGAGAAAGCCTGCGCGCAGCAACAAAGACTCAATGCAGCCAAAAATAAATAAAGAAAATAAATTTATTTCTAAAAAAAAGTCAGTGTTGTCGACTGAAAAAAATGCACAACCTAAAAGTGGAGAATTATGTAAAAAAAGAAAAGAAAAGAATATAGGAGAAAAATCATGTGATCACTGCAGTAAGTAGAGAATGAATTTAAGGAAGTTCAACCTCTGTTCATGCTAAAACGAAAAAAAAACAAAACTTTAGCAATTTAGGAACAGAACTTTCCTAGCCTGAAAAGTGGTATATATGAGAAACCTACAGCAATCATCATATTTAATGAGGAAATATTGAAAGCTTTTCCACTGAGATTGTGAATAAGAAAAAAAAATCCATTTTTATCACTTCTATTTGTACTAGAGGTCCTAGCCAGTGCAATAAGAAACAAAAGGTATAAGGATTAGAAAGGAAGAAATAAAACTATTCTTATTTGCATGATGGCATGAGTATGTATGGAAAAAATCCGAAAGGCTCTTCAGATACACTATTAAAATAAACAAGTGAATTTAGCAAGATAGCTAGATACGAGTTCAATAAACAAAATTCATTTGTGCGTTGGTATACTAGCAACAAAATATTAGAAAACAAACTATAAAAATAATACCAATCAAACAAAACATCAAAAACATTGTTTAATAAAAGATGCATCAGACCTATACACAACATACTATAAAACATTACTGAGAAAAATTAGATATAATAAATACTATGCTCATGAATGAGACGGCTCAGTATTGTAAAGATATCAATTCTTTCCAGTCATCTACAGACTTTATAGTCTCAGTCAAAACCCCAGTAGAAATTTTTTATGAAAATGGATGTTAATTCTAAAATATGTATGGAACTGCTAGGAGAAAAAAATAAAAGCTAAGACAAACCTGAAAAGGGAGAACAAATTTGGAGAAATTACATTACCACATATCAAAATTTATTATAAAGCAACAATTATTAAGAAACTGGTATTTGGAACAAAGACAAAGAGACACAATGGAACAGAACAGAGAATCCAGAAACAGACTCATACACATATGGTCACCTGGTTTATGATAAAGGTGACAGAGTAATAAAGTAAGGACAGTCTTTTCAGTAAATACTGCTAGGTCAATTGGATATCCATTATGCAAAAAAATGAGTCTTAACTCTCACTCACAACATACCTAAAAATCAATTCTGGGTGAAATGAAAACTAAATATGAAAAATAAACCAATAAAACTTCCAGAAACTAAGACAGGAAAATATATTCACGACCTTGAGGTTGGAAAAGTTCCTCAGTCAGCCTGGCAGTTTTGTGTATACTCAAGAAGTGAATGAGGAGGTATCTTACTTGGCACTGTAGATGATAGTAGCTATGGACCAGAACTTTTCACTCTGTTACAAAGAATGATTAAGAATATTTGGTGGGCTTCCCTGGTGGTGCAGTGGTTGGGGGTCTGCCTGCCGATGCGGGGGACGCGGGTTCGTGCCCCGGTCCGGGAGGATCCCACGTGCCGCGGAGCGGCTGGGCCCGTGAGCCATGGCCGCTGAGCCTGCGCGTCCGGAGCCTGTGCTCCGCGGCAGGACAGGCCACGGCGGTGAGAGGCCCGCGTACCGCAAAAAAAACAAACAAAAAAAACAACAAAAAAAGAATATTTGGCATCTTAAACCTAAAAAACTTAGATGCACAATACTGTACTCTGTGCCTGGCTGTGTTACAGAACAAGCAGGGTAGGAAAGTGCTGTAGAAAAAGATATGCTCTTGGGTATCTCCCAACACAACTCCTCATACACGCTCTGCTAATCCCCCAATTATGCAAAGACATGTTTGGAAGGAGACTTCTCAAGCTTATATGTTTAGGTTACTGGTCTATGATTTGAGATAGGGGTAAGAGGGATGGCTGGAAAAATTATCCAATTGGTAGTATATGCAGGGACTCTAAGAGGGCTGACCTTCAGGAAGTCTGCTCAGGCCACAGACCCTCTTTGCAGTACTGGAGGCAAAAGGCTTGCCCCCTTCTTCTTGTACAACATGGGGAACAAACCATCATGGCTTTTAGACTAAGAGGGAGGTGCCTATGACACACCAAACTGGCGGTGGGCTTTCCCCAGCCTTTCGTTACCATCCACCAAATGAATGCTTGTGTTTGTACATCTCTGGGCCAGCTCCCAGAATGGGGGCGGCTGGGGGGTGGGGTACGGGTGGAGATGTGCTCTGTCCTGGCAGCTCTTCCCTAACTCCATCCACCCAGTTACGAGTTCGTGCTAAGGACCAGGTGGAACAATCCCTCGACAATCCTGGTTTTGCCCCTTTGAGTTTGGGATCCACCTGTGCCACCTACCAGCTGTGTGACCTTAGGCAAGCTACTCACTCAGCCTTGCCATCTCTAAACTGAAGCTAATAGTAGTTCATCTCATAGAACTGTTGTGAGAATTAAATAAGATTATGCATAGAGGAGCTAAATACAGTGCTTCATGACATGATGAATAAATGATTATGAAGATTTGTATTGGCTCATTAGCAATTTTTCTTACAACTTGCACACACATACCCAGGCGAATCCCTCACCGATTCCCCATCCTGACCCAGAGCTCCTTCTACCTCACCGAGTCTGGTGTGCCCCGGTCACCTGCCCCCCCTGTTCTTCTCTTCCTATTTCTATTCGGCCACACTTGGGGCTACTATTCCTAATGCTCGCTTCCCCATCACACCTGACACCACCCCATCCCTGCCACCACTAAGAATGCATCCTTTCCAAACAGCTCACCCCCATTCTCTTACCACTGACCAAACAAACAAAAGCAAATAAAGAAATTTAAAAAAATACAAACGTCTTTTAAATAAGAGGTTGTAAAGGAAGGGAGAGTAGAAGAGGGGGCGAGACAACCAGAAAGCAAGCAAGCGAGCCCCACTGCCATTCTCTCTCCCAGGACCCTCATCTCCTAGATGATGTTTTATTTTCTTGTTCGTCTTATTTCAGGTCTAAGCTCAGGGAGCGCCACTAGCATTTCGCGTTGTTTCCATGTGGCCCTGAGGCACCTTTTGTGCTTGGCAGATGTTAAATAAGAATTGCATCATACAAAGAAATGGCACTGGATAGATGCGCAGGAGGTGGCCCTGCTAGGTAAAGCATTCATTCCGTCAGGTGTAAGGAAAAAGCCAGGGGGAAAAAGTGCCCTCTCTTCATTTCGTCTTCCAAAGATTAATGCCCTTTGCAGACCCTGGGGCTCTCCTCGGAGTCTAAAATTGCCTGCGTGGTCCAGGCTGCAGCCGAAGGGTTGAAACACGGTCAGGAGACACCACTGCCCCAGCCCCACAGGCTCAGAAGCCTCAGTCCATCATTCCTGAGTCTTACAGTAAGAATGCACCATTGGGAATCAGGAATGTGGAAGAGGGCTCCAGAAACAAGAGAGCAGGCAGCTGTAGCAGAGATGTCCCAAGAAGAGAAGAGAAAAGCACCCGTCACAAAGACCCCTGGCATGGGACTAGACAGAGGGGAGGGAGGTACAGGGGAAAGTGAAGCAATCCCGCCCACACATGGCAGGACTGGGGACCTCTCTGTGCCCCTGGGTCTCCTGCGGACATACATAGTGGCTGATAACCTCCACATCCAGGTCTCATCCATTCCCAGTGGTCCGTGTGTTCATCCCGCGCTTTCCACTCGCACTCAGCTGTCATTCAGTCCAGGCCCCCTGTCCCCTCACATCAGGCCCCCTTACAACAGTCTTCCAGTCGCTCCTTGCTTCCCTCCACCCACATATTTCTGCCTAAAACATTCTTCCAAACACAGGTTTCCTAATGGGTCTTCTCTGTTGAAACATCTATAACTTCCCTCGTTTGCAGGATAAAACTCAACCTTCCAAGCGTTAACAGTCAACTGTGGTTTGGTCGATGCTACCTACTTCTTAAATCCTATTTGCTGTTGATTTCTTCAGCTGATCCCTAAATACTTTCCAGCCTTTCTGCTCTTTTTCTTACACCATTATCCTCACCTGGACATCCTTGCCCCTCCTTGTACCTGTCTTCCCAAATTATACCCACCTGTGCTGGTTATTCTCCAGTTGCCTGCCCCTCCCCCATGTATTCCCTACCCTTCTCTGTGCCCTGAGAGCTAGCCCCTTCGAACTCCATCATGTGGCTCCCTAGCCTTCTCACTTCTCACAAGAGGCACCAGCAGGAGGAGGGAGCTGGAGGTATGTCTTTCCCAACTCCCTTGGACTTTGCTGCGGGACTATGGTTGGACCAGGTCCCTCTGTGATCGCAGTCTGGCAGTCCCTCTTCCCTGCTCCCAGCTCTCACTGGGCTCTGCTCACCCCACCCCCATCCTTGCCTCGCTCCTCTGGACCCAACAGTGGAAATGGCCTTTCACTGAAGCTGTCCCTGGGGTCTAAACATCACTGGCTGGCTCTGACCACATCTCTTAAACACTCCCTTCATGAAATCTCTCCCTACCCCAGCTGAACATGCCTCCTGTTTCCTGTCAAGATCCTGCCTGAAACACCATCTTTCCAGCCTCAATCTCAATCCCACCCCCTCCAAGAAACTTTCTTTTCCACTGCAGTTGAGTGATGGCTCATCTCTCGTCACTCCCCAACATCCTTACTTAATTCCAACACTCTTATGGAGCTGTACGGTTTTCAAAGTATTTGACATAAATGAACTCATCTTTTCCTCACAACAACCCTGAAAGATAGACAAGGTATTATTACCATTAATAATCTCATTCGCATTTTGCAGAGAGCTGAAGCTTCTAGAGCCATGGCTGAGAACACGCAGCTATTCGGTTGTCTTAACGCAGTGGTTTGGGCCACAGGACCTTCTGGGATCCCAGGGATACAAGGCCAGTGGGCAAAGGGAGGAAGGATACATCTTGGAAGACAGGGGCTGGAAGGGTCTCTGTGTATATACGACATCCAAGAAAACAAAACCCAGTGAATGTGTGTCCACAAAGTTTAAGACACAGTCCTCAAGGAGTACAAACCTCTATTTGGAAACATGCATACGTGCATGCACAAGTTGATGACACAAAACATTTTAGGGCCAGGTGGGAAGGGGCCTTAGGCCAAGGACTCTTGGTAATTCCTTTCTGAATGTCCTGCCCCACCCCTACCCTGTGCTTGAATCAAAGCCCCAGACACAGAGGTGTTCAGGGCAGATTCATTCATTTGTTCAGCCTCTACAATGGGCCAGGCATGGTGCCGTATTCCGGAGACACCACAGTGAACAGGACAGACAGGGCCCTGCTCTCGTCGAGCTTGTACTTATTAGGAGGGATGGCATTACTTAAAGCATTACAAGTGACCGGAATAGCACAATGGTGATAAGCGCTCCAAAGAAAAACAGGAAAGAGTCACGAGTGAGATTTCTGGGGAGAGCTGACTTTGTTTAGGGTCGTACGGAGGGAACATTTCCCTGAGACTATGTCCTTAAAGCAGATCTAAAAGACGAGCAGGAGTTGACCAGCAAGGGAAGGGGCTCCGAGGGAAGAAACTCCATTACGTGCAGAACAGCATGTCCAAAGGTCCTGAGGCTGGTGCAGCTGTGGGCTGCGTGGTTCTGACAAAGGCCAGCGTGGCCACAGTACAAAAAGCAAGGGCCAGCAAAGCTAGAAAGGCTCACAGGGGCCACATCCCTCACAGATCACGTTAAAGATTTCTGTCTATATTTCAAGTGCAACAGGAACCAAATAAAGGGAAAGGGAAGTGACGTGGGAGACGCGTATTGTTTAAACATCACTCCGGCTGCAGAGCAGAGGATGGATTGAAGAGGCACAAGAGAGAAAACTGGGAAGGCAGGAGGCGACGGCAGCAATGCGGGGAAAGAACACGGCAGCTGGACCAGAGGGGCTGTAGTGGAGATGGGAGACGGGGGACTGGAATGCATTTTGAGGGTAGAATCCAGAGGATTGGGGTTTGATGGGAGACAGAAGGTGAAGGAGTGGGAGGAGACAAGGAGACAGGAGGCTTCTGCTCGTGCCACTAAAGAGGTGGGGGGGGGGCTTTCCTGGTGGCGCAGTGGTTGAGAGTCCGCCTGCCGATGCAGGGGACACGGGTTCGTGCCCCGGTCCGGGAGGATCCCACATGCCGCGGAGCGGCTGGGCCCATGAGCCATGGCCGCTGAGCCTGCGCGTCCGGAGCCTGTGCTCCGCAACGGGAGAGGCCACAGCAGTGAGAGGCCCGCGTACCGCAAAAAAAAAAAAAAAAAAAAAAAAAAGAGGTGGTGGGGCTCTTGTACTGGGATGGGGGAGACCAGAGCGAGAGGATGGTGGCGGATCAAGTGTTTAGTTTAAGGCTCGTTTTTCTGAGGTATTTCAGGATGGTGCAGGCAGTAGGTAATTAGATATATATGCCTGGAGCTCAGAAGAGAGTTCTGGGCTAGAAATATAAATTCCAGTCATCAGCGGATCGTCAAGGGACTTTCAACAATACCTCCCAGGGAAAGAGTGTGTGAGAAGAAATGAGGGCCCCAAGGAGAAGCAGCAACCAGAAAGACGGAAGGGAACAGGTCAGTGTGATGGCTCTAAAGCTATAGGGAAGGAGCATCCCATAAACCAGGATATACTGATCAGAGCCACACACCAAAGGTAATATGACTGGGTTTTTAAGCGCTCAAATGGCCTCATGTTTATATCGTACCCCAGGAAAAAAGTCTACGCTAAAATCTCCACGTACATAAATACCTACTAGGTAAAGCCTGAAAGCTCCCTCTGCTGAAAGCCTCCCAAGAAGATCACGGTCTCTTCTCCCACCCAGGACAGAGACCAGGACAAGGCCACTGGGCCCTGGTGGGTGTTGCTCCGAGGGCCCCTGGGACGGGACGGAAATAGCTGCATAGATAATAAGATCTGTGCCCGCTCCGAACTGCTAAGAACACTGGGTGTTGATTAAATTTTCATAGCTCCATGACAGATTCCACCCCCCCGCCCCCCATCTCTTTTTTCCCCCTGTGTTTCTTTTTTGGTGGTTATTCCTGTTTCCAAAACCTAAAGAAAACACAATAAAAGAGGTTCTTTTCCTGCATGAGTTTTGGCTTGAGGTTTGAGTGCTGCCTGGGGCATCAGTCTGGCTTCCAGGAAAAGTTGTGTCAGCATCTGGGAAACAGTGCAGGCTCTCCACCTCCCCTCTCTGCCTTTTGCCCTTGTTCCTAACTCCCTTCCTTACCTCTCCCTTTCACTGCCTCTTCAAGCAGCCTCTTCTCCGTCCTCTTGTCCACGTTATGCCACCTTCTCCCCCACCTCAGTGTTCTTCCAACTTGTTCTAATTTCTCTCTCTCTCTTTTCCCCTCAATTGCCTCCTAACTTTTTTTTTTTTTTTTGCGGTACGCGGGCCTCTCACTGTCGTGGCCCCTCCCGTTGCGGAGCACAGGCTCCGAACGCGCAGGCTCAGCGGCCATGGCTCACGGGCCCAGCCGCTCCGCGGCATGTGGGATCTTCCAGGACCGGGGCACGAACCCGGGTCCCCTGCATCGGCAGGAGGACTCTCAACCACTGCGCCACCAGGGAAGCCCACCTCCTAAGGTTAAATCCACGATGTTGAAGCGTGCACGCACACAAGCAAAATGAGGTTCTTTTCTCTCCCTGTCCTCCCTTGCTCGCTTAGTCTCCGGATAGCTCTCCTTATTTCCATTCTCAGAGAAGAACTCTAGAGACTGTGGGTCTCTGAGAGAAGACAAATAATTGCCCGTGCCTTCCTCCACGTTCGGAATGACAAATGGGGCCATTCTCATCTCTCCCACACCAGGAGGGGTTCAGGGGCACTGTCCTCCCCTTGTTCTACAAATTGGACTTAGGAAAAGAGAAAAGATTCACTCTGACCTCTGTTAAGAGCCCCTGTGCTAGGTGAAGGGACGCAGCCTGGACCAAGCCTCCACCCCAAGGAGATCAGAGTGGCCCTGGGAGGTCTCCTCTCCTCCCTCCAGTCGGGATGTGGGATCAGGTCCAGCTGGAGGATAAAGTAGGGCAAGGTGTGTAGTAAGCACAGTTCTACCTCATCCCACAGGAATCGCAACAGGCGACCCAATTTCATCTCCAGTGACTTGGTAGTCAGTAGAAAGTGGCATCAGAAGCCTAATCACATGAGTGTGAGGCTGGTGCCGTGCAGACAGAACCTACTGGTCCTGATGTAGCTACTGCCCCCTTCCCAGTCTCAGCCCAAGGAGAGGGGAGCCAACCTCGGCTCCTTTTCCCAAACGATTCCATGGCTGCCCACTCCACGAGAGGCGTTACTCAAGGCTGCCTGCAAGATGGGTGGGGTGTGCTTGTGTTGTGTTGAAGGTAGTGGGGTGTGAGCATCCTGATTACTCCCCCAAAAGGAAGGCTGACTAAGGTGGGGCGGGTTCCCCAAAGGCCCACACTCTGGTGGCAGATGGGACCCCAGTCTGAGACAGGGTCAAGGTGGAACTCTGCATCTGCTCAGGCCTCAGAAGGCAATGGTACTTGAAGGCTGGACATCAGGGTACCATTCACGGGAGTCACAAGGACCTTCCTTTCAAATCAGGATGAGTCCAGCAAACACAAGAAGCCTGGCCGTTCTCTTAAAATCAGTGCTTCTATTAAGATGTTATGGAAAAACTCAAGCAAACTTTATGGCCAACCCAATAGAGTAAGAAGAGCTGGCCAGCTCTGTTACCCACAGCTCTGTTACCCACAGCTCTGTTACCCACAGGGCAGGGCAAAGTGTAGAGGGGGGTGGGGCAGAGGTCAATCCCCAAGCTTCATTACCACCAAGTGTCACTTATCTTCTACCACCACTCTCCGCCTGAACTGCCCTCAGAGGTCCACAGGTGGGCTGCTGCAAACCTGACCCCCTAGCCCTGGACACCTGATGGTGAGTCAGCACACGCCCATCACCAGGAATGGAAGACAGTTGGGCAGAGGCAAAAACAGGAGAGGACAAGAAACTGGCTCCTCTAATCACTAGAGAATCCTTCCTGGGTAATCAAGAATTTCTTAGTACAGAGGATCAAAGGGGAAAAATGCTTAATAGCATCTAACCAGTCTTCAAGGGTCCCAAACCCTCCAGGACCTTCATCGAAAGGACAGCCCTACTTTAACATTCTCTTTTATGAAAATTCAAAAAAAAAAAGTGTCATAAGCAAAGTCTCCAGCTAGGCGCAGTGGGGAAAAAATACCTGTTCCCTCTTGGAAATACTAATTACAGTGTTCACATATGCATGCCTCATAAAAACATCAGTTTTCACACACAGCTACTCCCCACAATAATATCACAAATCAAAACATAACATGTAAGGATATTAAACAACCTCTCTATTCTCCTAAATGGCCCGTTAGCCACACTTATTTTGAGACAGTTATAGTATAATGATTAAGGGTACAGACTCTGAGAGCAGATGACCTTGGTCTTCTCAACTGTAAAACAGGGGTGTAACAGTCCTATCTGAAAGGGTTGTGGAGACCATCAAGCGAATTTATACCTATAAAGTACATAGAACAGTGCCTGGCGTACAATATATGCTATATAAGTGTTTGCTGTGATGCCTCACCCTGGTCCTTTCACAACACTAAATACCCCCAAGGATATAAACAAGAAGTCTCCCAGTACTTAAGGCCAGTAGGTTTTCCTTCCTGGTTTTAAGGTTCACTGACCTCCACTTCATTCACAGATTTAAACTCTACTCAGTGGGGCTGGAGGCTTGCTGTAGCACCTGGATGAAGGCGTCATGAGGGCTCCCTCGGGAATTCGGATCTCCTCCCCGTCTCCCAGCCAGAGATCTCACAGTTATCTTCATGCATAAAATTAGTTCTCATGAACCCTCAAAAGAATGACTTGCTTTTGTGAATATGACCTCAGCGAGCCCCTGTGTGGATTTATCCAACCTCATACCTGGGATGGTCAGTTTGCTAATAATACTAAGGACAGCTGGGTGAAGGGCTCACACACCACCACCACCCCCGTGGCGGGCCCCGTGGCGGCCAGCTGGCTTCTCGAATGGGAATGCTGTTCTGAGAGCACAGATTAGGTCCCTCATGGCAGCCAACCATCTCACAAATGCACTCCACCCATCAGCAGAGGTTCCGGCGCAATAGCCAGGGGAGTAACAGTAACTATAACAGATACGGTGCATTGACCACAACCCCTCCCTTGTGGGCTCGTATTCTGTCATGTATTCATTCAGCGAATAGTCATTAAAAACTTAGCTTGTGCCTGGTATTGATCTGAGCAGCAACTGTTCAAAGCAGTGAGTAAGACAGAATTCCTGCCTCCCGAGGCTTATTGTAATGGGAAGAGTTAGTCTTCGAACAAATAAATGGGAAAAATATACGCTGTGGTAAAAGGCTAAGTGCTCTGGAAAGAAAGAAAGAAAGCAGGAAGGGGGACAGAGACTACTGGGAAGGGGAAATTCAACCTTAAATAGGGTGGGCATGAAAGGATGCACTGAGTAAAGACCCGAGGAGGGGAAAGGGTGAGCCCACTCTGATCTCTGGGGAAGCACATTCCAGCAGGACAGCACAGTTGCAAGGCTCCGAGGCAGGAACATGCCTGGTGTGTCTACTGCAAGAAGACCGCTGTGGCTGGAGGAGAAGAGTGAGGGGAGAAGAGTGAGGGGAGAAGAGGAGAGGGGCAGAAGGGGGGAGGGGCAGATGATACAGGGTCCTGTGGCTTCCCGGCGAGAGCTCTGGCTTTCACTCAGCGAGACAGGAGGAGCCGCTGGAGGGTTCCCTGCAGGAGATACGCGTGCTGACCTACATGTACCAGGGTCACAGGGCCAGACTTTTTTGTCTTGTTTTGGTTTTTTTTTTTTTGGCTGTGCCACACGGCATGTGGGATCTTGGTTCCCTGACCAGGGATCAAACCCGCGCCCCCTGCATTGGGAGCCCGGTGTCTTAACCACTGGACTGCCAGGGAAGTCCCAAAAGGCCAGACTGAAGTGGGGCAGTGATGCACTCAGGGAGACACTGCAGTAACTCAGGCAAGAGATGTTGTGGCTTGGGCCAGGGTGCAGGGCTGCAGGTCAGACTGGTGGTCAGGGTCTGGATAAATAGGGACTGTAGAGCTGACGGGAGTTAGCGATGAATTAAATGTGCGGTACGAGAAAAAACCCAGAAGAATGGTTCTGAGGTTTGGTAGTTCCAGTATCTAAAAAATCAATGATGTAACAGCTGTGAATAATGGTGTACAGGTGAATAATACACGCAGTGCAAACAAATCGAGACCAGCTGGGAGAGAGCAGATGACAGAGAGCAGTACAGACATTTTCAGAGGAGCCCTGGGTTGGAAAAGGGAGCATTCCAGCACTCAGCCCAGCGTCCAGCACATGGTAGGCCCCCATAAATGTCTTGAATGTGAAGGAGTACAGTTACACAAATAAAAACCAAGCTTTACGAGCAATATCATCTTGAGGGAAAATGTAATTTTTATAGAAGAGGAGCAGACGAAAGGAAAAGGAACCAAACCAGAACAGACTTGGATTGAAGAGCTTTGTCCACACCTGAAACTGTATCTGTCCTAAACCAACTCCTTGGCTGGTGGTGGGAACTCCTATCTGCCTTCCCTCTAGTAAAGAAGTCCCGGCCATAATCGACAAACTGGCCCTAGAGCATGTTATTATCCTGCTAATGTCCTAGGAGAAGTAATAATATTACATTTGGGCTAAATTCCAAAAAAATAGCTCTGAGAGAAAACCCCGAAGTTCTCAGGGCCTTAATAGGGCCACTGCTGGGCGAATACACATTGAGTTGTAGTTCCTCGCAGCTCAGTCCTTAATCCTCTTTTCTTTTCTTTTTTTACATCTTTATTGGAGTATAATTGCTTTACAATGGTGTGTTAGTTTCTGCTTTATAACAAAGTGAATCAGTTATACATATACATATGTTCCCATATCTCTTCCCTCTTGCGTCTCCCTCCCTCCCACCCTCCCTATCCCACCCCTCCAGGCGGTCACAAAGCACCGAGCTGATCTCCCTGTGCTATGCGGCTGCTTCCCACTAGCTATCTACCTTACGTTTGGTAGTGTATATATGTCCATGCCTCTCCCTCGCTTTGTCACAGCTCTTTTCTATCTATACCTTCTCCCTGTGCGGCATCAGCCCATCAAGCCCGTAACTCTAAAACCTTTCATAAGTTGATGCTTCTCAAATGTGTTATCTCCTGCTCTGCCCTCTCCCCTGAGCTCCAGGCTTATATATCTAACTACTCACTCATCGTGACACCACTAGCTTGGATAGCTAAGATGCATCAATAGGCATCTCCAATTTAACATACCCCCAGCTGAACTCTTGACCCTGGGCAATCAACCTGCCCCTTCTCTAAGCTTCCCTGTCTCGGGAAATGGTACCACTGTTAATACACTACTGTAGCTGAGGAGCCATCATTGTCCCCACCTTTCTCTCTCACCCTACATTCAATCCATCGGCAAGTCCTACCGACTCTACCTTCAAAATACAGCCCAATCTGACCACCGTTCATCGCTGCCAGCGTGACCATCCCAGGCTTCACCACCATCGCCTTCTATTACCTCCACCCTTGCCCACCATGGCCAGTTCTCCACACAGCAGCCAGAGTGATCTTTCAACATATACCAAGTCACACCACCCATCTGCTCAAAACACTTCGAAGACTTCCCATCGAACGTGAAATACAACCCAGCGAGGCCCAATGGGATCTGGCCCCGACTGGCTTTCTGATCCCTCTTCCCTCCATGCCCTTCTGAAGTGCTCCTGCCTTCCTGTTGTTCCTTGAACCCACCAAACAATCACTGTGCCAAGCAAGCCACTGTGAGGTTTCTCTGCGAAGCCTTTCTTGACCACCTCAGACAGAATACGGCTATCGTCTGGCTGTTCTCACAGCACTCAGTCCACAAGGGTGGAAGGGATAACACTGTATCATGGCATCCGCTGAACACAAGTCTGTCTTCTCTCCTCAAAAGGAGCCACAAAGTACCTTCTACCATCCCGGCAATGAGGAGGCTGTCTAAAGTTTGTTGTGTACATTGAGTTGAACTGAATGGCCCAATCATCCACCACCTCCTCTGCCGATCTGTTCTAACTGATGGCAGCAGGGAGCCGTGGAAAGAGCCTGGGCTTTTCTAGTGACACAACACTAGGTTCCAATCCAGGCTTTCTACCTTAATAACTGAACAACCCTGGGCAGGTCACTTAACCTCTCTGTGCCTCAGTGGCCTCATCTGTAAAACAAGGAATGATCAGATTCAACTTCAAGGTTACTGTAAGAACTAGAAGCCACGCAGGTAAAGGACCCGGCACAGTGCCTGGCACACAGTAGGTATATGATAAATGGTAGCTAGTATTATTATCCACATATATCTTGTCTTTCATCTCTCTTTACGGCATTACTGAATGTCCAGAGATTCCAACATAGCATGTTTCATCCTTCGAGAGGAGAAGTAACACAATGAGAAAGACATCAAGACATACGGATGGGAGAAGAGGCTTCACTCCAGGTGGTGTAAGGGGAGGTGGCAGACTGAGGCCACGGGAAACAAGATGACTGACAACAGCAAGATAACCCCCTTTTCCTCTCCAGCCAACCTCTGCCCACTTCTGAACTGTCCATGACCGCAAAAGCCACAGAGGACCCAAGTCCCCACTGAGGTCTCAGTGCCTGAGCGCCGGGGTGGGTCTCATAAAAAGAGATTGGTTGCCACAGCAGAAAAGGATATGCAAGCTCTTCCAAATTAGAACAGGAATTTAATTAAACCAGGAGAGAAATGAGAGATAGGGAGATGATTAAGGCCCCAGGATATTTCCTTCCTTAGAGGCGAGGGGAAGAGGCAGGGACGAGCTAGAATTCACCCCCACTCACAGTCTGCCCCTTTCCTCCCCGCCCCCCAGTCATCTCCCTCTATACCCCCTACTTCTGACTCCTGGGCAATCTTCTTCCTCCGTTTTGGAACCCCTGGGCCCCTACCCCAAAACCAGCTCGGCACAAAACTCTCCCTCAAGACATATGTGCTGCTGACTCATTCTCCCAGCTTGTAACAAAGCTTAAAACTTTTAATTCCCCAGTTTTTAGTATCTTTTCTCACTCTTTCTACTTCATCTTGCTTCACGTTATGAATTATGTACAGTACTTCTGGTACTCAAGAAAGACCCTTTATCAAATCTGTGCAAAAGAGAATTCATGAGTGATTTTGATCGACGAACAGTCTCTTGAAATGACAAAGAGTTCCCCGGGCCTGCAGGGAGCTGGAGCTTGATAGGCACACAGACAGGCACGTGGTGGTAGGGAGGGACACTGTGCTGTGGACATGAGACCTCATTTGGATTCGGTGGCTATAATATGTTCTAAGGACATTCTCCCTTGCGTGTCTCCCCTCTGTGAGCTGCTTAAGACCAGAGCACGTAGGGAAGAGATGTGATCATGTCAGGTGAGCACAGAGGTGGGCAGCTGCCTTACCAGGCAGGGTAGCTCACTGCAGACTTCATGCAGTCTGCAGGGCATGCCTTCGTTTTTTTTATCCATAAACTGTAACTCAAGATAATGTCCACAGGAGGCTGCTTCCCAAATGCCTGAAACAGAGAAAGCGCTTCAAGGTCCTCCAGCAAAGGGGCTCCCGGCGGACAAGCCACAGCACACGCGTGCCTTATCCATCTGAAGGGAGGGGAAAAGCCACCTCTTGTTCCTCTTGGCCCCTTTCTCTGAATCTCCTCTGCCCAAGCTCCCATCTTTCTCCCTCCTCACCGCCCACTTCCCCACTTGCTGAAGACACCCGAGATCTGGCTAAATAACCCACTTTGCAGTTTATTTAGCTCTAAATGGAAGTCGTAAGACAAATGCAATAAATAACTTGGGTACAAAAGGGAGGCACGCGTCCTCCCTCTCACTGTTACACACGTGCACACAGACTAAACAGGGGCGGGTACTCTCCACGGTAACCTTTCCCAGGCTCTGTGGGCCGACGGTCACAGCTGCTTCTAGTAGTGCAGGATGACAGGCAAGGTTCGTGTTCCCGGGTAGACTGGGGTCCTGGAGGGTAGACCAAGACTGCTGGCCCAACGAGGCCACAGAGTCTGTAATTCCCAGGACTGGAACCCCGCTGCCCACTCTTTGGGGAGCATGACCTTGGTGACCTAGCTATTAGCCATGGGTGCCTCTGCTCTTCCCAAGCCATTCAGGTGGCGCGCTCCCTGAGGGGCTGTGTCATGCCACTCCAACGCCACCTGCTAAGGAAGAGGAACCTGTCACAGAGAGAGAGGAGAGTGGGAGACCTGGGGAGGGAAGGAAGACGGAGAGAGAGAGAGAGAAAGAGAGAGAGAGAGCCCTGATTGGAAACCCTGGGAGGAAGGGAGGCTGTGACAGAGATGCACCAGCCTGGCGAACTACCCCAGCCCCACCTGGGTTTGGGAGACACGTTGCCAAGAGCTCGAATGTGATCACGACTGGCGGTGAGGGAGGCGTGATCACCTGGGTGTGCGCGTGCCTGCTGCCCTTTCGATCCTGCCTTTCCTTCCAAATCAGGAAGGGCGGCCTCTCTGATTCAATGGCACAGCTGTACCTAGCAGCACCCCCGAAGGCAGGTGGAGGCACACCTCGGTCATTCAGATCAAGGTGGGGTCCCTTGGAAAAGCACTCACGTTCCCACACTCCCTTTCTTTTCTGCTTCATCTAGGAATCTGCTCCTTTTATACAAAAGACTCCGGGAGTGGTGGCTCTGTTTTACATCATCAAGGAAACAGTTGGAAAAGGTCACGGTACCGTGTTTTGTGCACAAAGGAAAGAGAAAGATCCTAACCATATTCTAAATATATATATTCTGCCTTATTTCCTAGGGAGCCTACTGATCGTATCTGCCAAAACACATTTAAAGATGATACGTGAAAGATCGATTATTGTGAAGCTCAAAAACAGAAATCCTCTAAACATCACTGTTCATAACCTTAAACTATTTTAACAATCCCTTAAATTTATAAAGCATATCTTGGTGCACAAAGCCCTTTCATGCATACATTCTGATTTAATTCTTACAACCATAATATGAACTAAGTGTTCCAATTTAACGGAAGAGGAAGATGAGTCTCACTGAGGTCATGTGACTTGCCTAAGATCATGGTATGGGGGAGGGGGAGTAGACAGAAAATAAAACCTGAACTTGAACCCAGATCTTCTGAGTACAACCCAATGTTGAATACTACCTATTCCTTATGGTATTCGCTATGCCAGCCTAACTGGTTTTCTAAAATATTCGTTCTTTGGTGACAAGTCACATAAGCAACTACTAATTCCTGTTAAAATTAATGTAAAAAGCTCACTGTCACCACAATGGGGAAAAACAAACAAACAAAAAACTCACATGCCAAGCTGCTAACAGCAATATTGTGCATTCACAATTATTTACATCAATGTAATTATATTAATAGATTAATCTATCATATAGATAAAATCTATATAACCACAGTTTTTTTTTTCAACTTTCACAGATCAGAGAATTTTCACAAAACAAATACAAAAGACTATGGGCTTGCCATACAGTTGTTAACTTTTTCTTCTGCCAAGAAAAGATATTAACTTTGAAAATTCAACTTCAAGTTGAACAAATTTAGCTTCCCAAAAAACTGTATTGTTATTATTTTCTCATTATGCCAGACTGCTAAAAACTTCATCAAGGGCTCAGTCCCGGCCCATTCAGGAACACTGCTGGAGATAAATGTCAGGTCTGCCCTAACGCCAAGTGTAGAAAGTCCTGAAGTGTGTTAGAATTTGAGAGCAGCTGTAACATCAGCATTTCGCCAGTTATCCAGAGGTAATTCAAGTTAGTAAGAACTGGCATGAATACGTAAAATGTGTTCAGAAGCCATTTTAGCATCAACTACAGGTATGTTTTTCAACGTGCACATAATATAAATAATACTACGCTTCAAAGCAAAAGCACAGGCCATGAGAGCTCTCAGTACACAGAGCAAATGGAAGCTAAGGAAAAGGAAACATGATGGGAGAGTTTGCCTTACATGCCCCCAGCAGCAATCAGATACTCTATTTGAATAAGCAAAACAAAAACAACAAAAAAAAGCTCACTTAGCAAAATCGAGTTTATAAGTACACAGCTCTTATAAGCAAAAAGGAGGGAGACGCAAGAGGGAGGAGATATGGGGATATGTGTATATGTATAGCTGATTCACTTTGTTATACAGCAGAAACTAACACGCCATTGTAAAGCAATTATACTCCAATAAAGATGTTGAAAAATAAAAAAAAAGCACTCATAAAGCAAAGAATGAGGGTCTTTTTCAAAGCACTTTCATATGTTTTAGCTCATGTAATTGCTACAAGACTCTTGAGGTTAGGAACAGCTGGTGGTATTACCCGCGTATTACTAATGAGAAGACTAACGCATGTTTATTTATTCATCTGACACTTACAACGATCACAGGGCTCATGGCAGAAGGGGGTCCAGGGGCTGTCCCCCTATCCTCAGTGTAAGTATCAAATCCCAAGCTGATGTTCACAAAGGTAAAAAATGAAACTTGTAGGGCTTCCCTGGCGGCGCAGTGGTTGAGAGTCCGCCTGCCGATGCAGGGGACACGGGTTCGTGCCCCTGTCCGGGAAGATCCCACATGTCGCGGAGCGGCTGGGCCCGTGAGCCATGGCCGCTGAGCCTGCGCGTCCGGAGCCTGTGCTCCGCAATAGGAGAGGCCACAACAGTGAGAGGCCCGCATACCGCAAAAAAAAAAAAAAAAAATGGATCTTGTAAAAGGTGGATTCAGCTGCAGAAAGTGATCCCAGAAACAGAGAGAGAGAGAGAGAGAGAGAGAGAGAGAGAGAGTGTGTGTGTGTGTGTGTGTGTGTGTGTGTGTGTGTGTGTGTAGGGAGTCTTCAATTTGGGGTTGTTCCTGGTCACGTTTCATCACAGAAAACAGGGCATACTTTCTCTTCGTTCTGTTCCCAAACCCTAACCATGTCTCAGATTGCCATCTCTTAGGTCTGGGTCTCTTTAAGAGCATTTCAGAGCCAGGTTCCAAGCCAGGAAGGCCAACTGTGTCACAGAAACTAACTACTAATTACACACAAACCCTGTGTAAACATTCCAATAAATTACAGTCCCCCTACTTTTCACTAGTTGGGTTTTTTTGTGTGTGCCTCTACCTGTCACAGGAGAAGGGAGCATGGCGCTGAGCTGGAGCACAGCAGGGAAAGCAGACGGCAGCAACAGTGGGGACAGCCCACTGTCCAGCATTAGCGGTGTCCTTCCCGACAGCAGCTCCTTCATCTGAACCTAGACCCTATGCTGCATATGCTGACAGCCGGGCGGCCTGGAAGCCAGGGCACCCTGGGTGGGTTCACAGAGCCTCTCTGTGAAATTAGCCTATTGATGGATATTTACTGAATACATAATCATGTCTGGGGAACTGTGGTTGATGCCAGAAGACAGAATGGTGTTTTGAAAGGGAAAAGGGACAGAGGCACCTAAAAGACAACTCCTGATAGGGGAATCTGGGAAAAACATCAGGTGAATGCTACTGACGTTTAGGTCTGGGGGAGAGGCCTTAGAGGAAAGATCTCTTTTCCTTTGAGTTTTCAGGGATAGTCAGAGAAGGCTCTGTGGAGGAGGTGGCCAATGTTTTGGAGGAAAAACTAATTCAAAAAACATGAATGTAAGATTGGCAACGATGCATATGAAAGGTACTAAGTGGCTAGGCTGAGAGATAGGAAAGGACCAGTCGGAGAGGAGAAGATCTGGACAGCGAGTGGGCAGTGGAAGAAGATGTTCTGCTTGTCTCCCCTATATGAGTGGTTTTCACAAAATGTTCTAAATAATTATTTAACACCATTAGTGCTTCCTATGTGCTAGGCACATGTCAAGGGCTTTATCCAAGATATCTCGTTTAATTCTTACAACTCTGTGAGGGGGGTACCGAAATTATCCTCACATTACAGATAAGGATAATAAGGCAGAGAGGTTAAGTTGTCCAGGTCCCACAGGTAGTAAGGGTGGGACCAGGATTCCTAACCACTGTTATACCACGTCTAGTAAGAAATCATTGTTTCAAACAAGATCATCAGAACATCAATGCACAAAACGTACAGAGAGGAACACCTCTGGCATAAATGTATTTTTGCCATTTAATATATATATATATATATGCATTTATCATACAAAACATGTATGTAATGTAGAATCAATCGCTCAAAACATAAGGTGGTTTTGGGGAAGACGAGCACTAAAGCCGGGGGTAGGATGCCTGCTGCAGTCTTGAATCAGCTTTGACATCCAGTTTATTTCTGTATTTTGTTTTAGTTTCATAGTACTGAGAAAATCCTCAATCATGCAGAAAAGTAATAGCGTGCTAACATATATCACTGTCTGTGAGCAAACAAGCTCAGGCCTGAATTTTTTAAAAAGACTAACACAGAACTACCAGCCTTCTAATAGCACATTTACACAAAGTTCAAACGAACACAGGTGGCAAACGGAGCTTTACTCCAAGGTCTGCACAAATAAGCCAGGGCAATCATGAACCGTCTCCAAGCATGAAGATCTGGTCTCGAACACATTGATTACGTGTGTCTTTTTAAATTAGTTTTTTTTCATCATTTTCTACTTCCTCGATTCTAAGATACACCTTTCTTTGCAGACAAAGGTTTTAGGACTAAGAATATACGAATATGTAACATACAGAATGTAGTAGGGGTTCCCTCCTGAAATGCCATTATTAACATTTTTTTTTTTTTAGCGGTACACGGGCCACTCACTGCTGTGGCCTCTCCCGTTGCGGAGCACAGGCTCTGGACGCGCAGGCTCAGCGGCCATGGCTCAGGGGCCCAGCCGTTCCGCGGCATGTGGTATCTTCCCGGACCGGGGCACGAACCCATGTCCACTGCATCGGCAGGCGGACTCTCAACCACTGCGCCACCAGGGAAGCCCCATTATTAACTTTTTAGTAGATCTTATAATCAATGGTATGTATCTTGTATTCAAGGAAGTGTGACAGGTAAAATATATATTTTAACTATAAACAAAACGCAAAGACAAACCATGGAATGGGAGAAAATATTTGCAAATGATGCAACTGACAAGGGATTAATTTCCAAAACACACAAACAGCTTACAAACAACCCAGTCAAAAAATGGGTGGAAGACCTAAATAGACATTTTTTCAAAAAAGACATACAGGTGGCCAACAGGCGTGTGAAAAGATGCTCAACATCAATAATCATTAGAGAAGTGCAAATCAAACCTACAGTGAGGAATCACCTCACATCAGTCAGAATGGCCATCATCAAAAAGTCTACAAATAATAAACGCTGGAGAGGGTGTGGAGAAAAGGGAACCCTCCTACACTGTTGGTGGGAATGCAGACTGGTACAGTCACTATGGAGAACAGTATGGAGGTTCTTCAAAAAACTAAAGATAAAGTTACCATATGATCCGGCAATTCCACTCCAGGGCACATATCCAGAAAAGACAAAAACTCTAATTCGAAAAGATACATGAACCCCAGTGTTCATAGCAGCACTATTTAATAGTCAAGACATGGAAGCAACCTAAGTGTCCATCGACAGATGAATGGATAAAGAAGATGTGGTGCACATATATATACACAAAATGGAGTATTACTCGGCCAAAGAATGAAATAATGCCATCTGCAGCAACATGGATGGAGCTAGAGATTATCATACTAAGTGAAGTAAGTCAGACAGTGAAAGACAAATATCATATGATATCACTTACATGTGGAACCAAAAAAAAATGATACAAATGAACTTATTTACAAAACAGAAATAGACTCACAGACATAGAAAACAAACTTACAGTTACCAAAGGGGAAAGGGCGGGGTAAGGATAAATTAGGAATTTGGGATTAAGAGATACACACTACCATATAGAAAACAGATAAACAACAAGGACCTACTGGATAGCACAGAGAACTATATTCAATATCTTCTAATAACCTATAATGGAAAAGAGTCTGAAAAAGAATACATATATATATAACTGAATCACTTTGCTGTACACCTGAAACATTGTAAATCGACTGCACTTCAATTATACAAAAAGTCAAAAAAAAGATATATTTTAAAAACAACGCAGATGTAGAGAATGGACTTGAGGAAACTGGGAGGGGAAAGGGTAAGCTGGGACGAAGTGAGAGAGTGGCATGGACATATATACACTACCAAACGTAAAATAGATAGCTAGTGGGAAGCAGCTGCATAGCACAGGGAGATCAGCTCGGTGCTTTGTGACCACCTAGAGGGGTGGGATAGGGAGGGTGAGAGGGAGGGAGACGCAAGAGGGAAGAGATATGGGAACATATGTGTATGTATAACTGATTCACTCTGTTATAAAGCAGAAACTAACACACCACTGTAAAGCAATTATACTCCAATAAAGATGTTAAAAAAAAATTTGAGACAATTTTGTAAAGCCACCAAAGTCACCTATGGATCTCAGCTGACAAGTCCCTGATCCAGGGCAAAGGGCAGAGGTGTTGGGATGGGAGAGGGAGAAGAGACCCTGCAGGCGTGGGAGGGAGGCAGCCAGCAAAGTGCCCTCAGGAGGATGGAAATGCCACTGGTCCTGGTCCTCTTTCCTGAGAGCTCACTGTGTGTCAATCACTTTATATTAGACAATTTGTTTTTTGGCGGTACACGGCCCTCTCACTGTTGTGGCCCCTCCCGTTGCGGAGCACAGGCTCTGGACGCGCAGGCTCAGCGGCCATGGCTCAGGGGCCCAGCCGCTCCGTGGCATGTGGGATCTTCCCGGACTGGGGCACGAACCCGTGTCCCCTGCATCAGCAGGCGGACTCTCAACCACTGCGCCACCAGGGAAGCCCAAATTTTGATTAAAGTAGGACCTCGTAGAAATCCATGTAGTGGGGGAGACGGGCTTTCTGAAGGCTTTCTCTTTAGTATGCTCCCATTTCACCCTCCCCCAGCCCACTCATTACAACCACACGGAACTGTTACACTTCACTGTGGCCTGAGAATCACAAGAGAGCTTGTTAAAAATACAGATTCCTTCTTCCTAGCTCTGTAGCTGCCAGTTCATTAGACCCAGGAGGAGCCCAGGAATCTGAAATTACATTAATTGCCCCCAGGCAATTCTAAGACGGCCCACACTCTGAGGGGCACTGAAAGAAAGTCCTCAATAAATATTTTTCTGGTGAATGATAAATTGAGGGTAAAATGAACAGAGACCTTTTGGCTGCCTAGTGCCAGAGGCTGGCACTGCGCCAACCGGTCTGGCTGGGATTCCGTAAGGATTTGGCCTCCAGGGTGAGCCAGTTGAAAGTACCTGAAACAGCCACTGAGTCACCAACACACCACCCCCCGTTAATTTCTGCCCCTTAGTCCTAAGGCCTGGGGTTGCCTCAGAACAGAGAGATCATAGCCTAAGCCTGCATGACACACCAGGCACCTGAGGCCTCTGGCCAGGGATCAGAAATTAAATTGTGTATTAGAGTGGGCTAAAAGAAAGGCAAAGAGCCCTGAGCCAGCTTAATGGTTCTGCACAGGTGAAAGATCTGGAGACTGGCTTGGTGAGTGCGTGGTGTGAAATTCAGGCACCTGATCAGGAGGCAAACTTCGCATATTTGGAATCAACCCTAAACACGCTGACATCTCTGGTTTGACAAGTTATTAAGAAATCAAAATGGATATGAAAGAGTAGGAATAATTTCAGGGTAGAAGCAGCTATGGATGGGAAGGAGAAAGAAAGCAAACCACAGTTTTTTTTAGTCCACGGAGGGAACCAGGGACTGGAAGCTGTGGACCCCGGGCTCCGGCCCAGCGGGCAGGGAGCAAGGAGAAAGGCATTGCAGGGTTTAGAGGGAGGACAAGTGATTCACATGGAGAACAGGCTGCCAAAGGCAGCAGCAGAAGCTACAAACATAAATGTTTTTTTTTTTTTCCACCTGAAAAGCCAATATCTTTATTTTTTTTAACATCTTTATTGGAGTATAATTGCTTTACAATGGTGTGTTAGTTTCTGCTTTATAACAAAGTGAATCAGCTATATGTATACATATATCCCCATATCCCTCCCCTCTTGCGTCTCCCTCCCACCCTCCCTATCCCACCCCTCTAGGTGGTCACAAAGCACCGAGCTGATCTCCCTGTGCTATGCAGCTGCTTCCCATTAGCTATCTAGTTTACATTTGGTAGTGTATATAAGTCCATGCCACTCTCTCACTTCGTCCCAGCTTACCCTTCCCCCTCCCCATGTCCTCAAGTCCATTCTCTACATCTGCGTCTTTATTCCTGTCCTGCCCCCAGGTTCTTCAGAACTTTTTTTTTTTTTAGTTTCCATATATATGTGTTAGCATACGGCATTTGTTTTCCTCTTTCTGACTTACTTCACTCTGTATGACAGACTCTAGGTCCATCCACCTCAGTGTGTTTTTAAAAAGAGACACTCTGGGGCTTCCCTGGTGGCACAGTGGTTGAGAGTCCGCCTGCTGATGCAGGAGACGTGGGTTCACGCCCCGGTCAGGGAAGATCCCACAGGCCGCGGAGCGGCTGGGCCCGTGAGCCATGGCTGCTGAGCCTGCGCTCCACAATGGGAGAGGCCACAGCAGTAAGAGGCCTGTGTACCGCAAAAAAAAAAAAAAAAAAAAAAAGACACTCTGAAGAGGAAAACGGGATTACAGAGTACAATGCTAGTGAGGAAAGTGGGCGGGCCTGGTAGGTTTCAGTCCCCCAAAGTTTCCCCAGTCAACGCTCTGAATTGGGCTGACGCAGGGCGAGGTGCCCAGGAGTGAAGTCTGGGAGGGCCCAGGAGGTGTGCCACACCTTCTGTCACGGCTTACTCTGCTCACGGGGACACACACCCCTCACTCACTCACTCTCCCTCTACTGGGGGCAGTTCAAGCGCCGAACTAGAAATCAGAACAGCTGGTTTTAAAGCTCACTGCCTACGTCTTCTATGCAATGAGACAGGTTTCTCAAACTCACTCCATAGACTGAATTTGTCCAGGAGATTCCAGAGTAACATTTGAAAAAAGGCCTATGATCCGTTTACTCCCTTTTCACAGTCTCCCCCCGCCTCCCCACCTCTTTCTTCCCTACCCAGCTCAAATTCCACCTCTCCTGACTCTCATTTTAGTGTGCTCACCAGTTAGAACTACTCTGGTGAAAGCCAACTCTCCACCTACTTCCTTGCCTGAACCTCAGGGGCCAAACGTGACTACAGGAAAACACAACACAGTCACTGGTCTCACTTTCACCCCAGCACCATTAACCCCGAGCGGGTCCTCCATGCTGCCCGGCGATCAGATCCCCACTGCACTTAGTCCCTCGCTCCAACTTCCAGCATTTCCCTCCTCCCACCTTCGGCTCATGACCTGACTTTCTATTTCATCGAGACAATAGAAGCAATAGGGGAATTTCTACACGCTTCCGTCACCACGTCTACCCCCCATCCCGGCCTCTGCAGCCTCCCTCCTAGGACTATGGATGAACCATGAAGCTGGGCTCCAAGCCTCGCCCTCCAACCTGTGCTCTGATGGGCTAGGAGCCCACCCCCTCTCACCTGCTTTCGAAGGCCGCTCCACCAGCTGTCCTCTCTCTCCAGCAGCAATGATTTTTACCTTGAATGACTCATTCTCACCAAAAAGCAAGTGGTATTTCTTCTACCTGCCCCACTCTCTCTGCTTCTCTTTCAACAAAACTCAACACAACGGTCTGTATGGCTGTCTCCAAACCTCTCTTAAACCTTCTCCAATCAGGTTTTCGCCCCTCCCACTTTCCCCTCCTGGCCTCTGATGATTAATTCTTAGCCCTTATCTCCCTTGACCCATCTCTAGGCAGCATTTGATTCAGCTGATCACCGCTGCTTCTTCCTGAAGCACTCTCTTCCCTTGGCCTATAGGACACCCTGCCCCCCCACGGCTCCTTCTCAGTCTTCTTGCTAACTCCTTAGCTCACCCACATCTTAACACTGGAACTCAGTTCTGGAACCTCTTCTCTATAGTTAGATATTTCCTTCCTTGATGGTTTATCCAGTCTTTGCACTTTAAATACCATTCTATACACAGAAAACTCCTGAATTTATTATCTCCAGCCTAGGCTTCTACCCTGAATCCATTTACCCAACTCTCTCCTTACACCATATCAAATAAGCATCGCAAATTTTTCATTCATGTCCAAACTCAATTCTTTATCTTCCTCCCCATCTACTTCACCTCTCAGCCTTCACGGGAAAGGGGCAGACTAACTTCCGGTACCCACTTATTAATCCCTTTGTGTGTTAGACAAGTCACAGGTGAACAGACACTGGTATCAACTGGTATCAGATTCCAGGTGTCATCTATATTACAGGGACCCAGACGACTGCAAGGACACAGGAACAGGCTTGCACAGACAGGGATGTGGGGAAAAAAACAGCCTATTCCAGAGCATGAGTGATCGGTTACAGGAGTCTACAAATTGTACCAACTAGACACCTTATCCTAGGTCAGCTGGTACACCTTATCACTCTGACACCGTAAGATGATGGTAGGTTCCTGGCCCCTATCTGTCAAATGAGCTCTGAGTATGTTCTGTTCCCAGAGCATGTGGAGGAGGTGGTGATGAAAACTAAAGCAGAGATGAGCAAACAACATTCCCTAGTCGCATGGAACTCAGCACCGAACACGTTCTCTGCAGATACTATAAAATCAGAGAAACTTCAGGAAGCTGGAGACGGCAGTTTTCCAGCAGCCCTCGGATGTGGCATTATTCTTTCAACATACAACAATTATATGTTGTATACGTACAATTATTTTTTCAGCAACGAGGCAAAAAGTGAGTTCTCTGTTAACCATTTAGCACAGATTAACTATGTGTAGCTGGGAGAAGGCAACTTAAGGAGCGTCACGGGCTCTGTCACAGACCGAAGGACTTCTGAGAGGGAGGAAGACTCTCAGAAAGCATCAGACCACAGGTTGCCTCTTCTTTCCAAAAGCCAGGAAACAGTATAAAAATCTTCCCACAGCAGCGCAGAGCACCGAGGCAGTCATAACAGATACAGCTGGCGCACCTGTGAAGCCGAAGAACGCACGCCTCCAAAAGTGTCCGCGTCTGCATGAGTTATCAACACCAGGTGAGAAGAGAAATAGCTTGATGAAAAATACAGATGAAATGTAGAAATACAGATCAAAACGACTGGACTTGAAGAGCACAGATTGGGGGGACTGCAGACAGCGAATGGGAACCCCCGCAATCTGTATATTATATTCCTGGTACCACAAACAGCAGAGAACATAAAACCAGAATGACGACAGGGAAATCAGACTCAGCCCAGAATCGGGAGAAAGCCAGATCTGAGAGCCACACCTCACCCAGGTGAAGAAGGTTAGAAGTTAATAATGGAGCCACGGTAACATCTGCGGAGTGAACAGCACTGAGGGAGAAGGTGCTGTCCTGGAGAAGCAACACCTATCCAGATTAGAAGAAATGAAAGGAATTAAACTCGTAAGAAGAGGGGAGAGTCTGCAAATGGAGGAGACCTTGGGAGAGACAGTCAAAACAGGAAGAAGCAGCCAGCAGAACCGTAGACTGCTTTGCATCTTTCTACCACAAGAGGGAGGGAAGCCAAGAATACAGTTGGAGTGGGACCAAGCCAAGTTGAAATTTTGGGAGAGACTAAATTGAGCACAGCACGCAGGACTCCAGGTTGCCCTGACAATGGGAACTCTCCCCCACCCTTACAATCATGCATGCTCATGAGAAAAGCTACATGCAAATGAAGTCAACGGTAATCAATGGCAGAGCCACACAAGGTCACAGGAGGCATTTAGGAAGGGTCTGTGCGGCAGAAAAGGGATGCAAACACCAGGGAAGCATTTAACTTACATAGAAAAAGGTTAAACTGAGTCCACATGTTTGAGAGAGCTTCTGCGTACAGTGTAAACCTGAAGGTTCTCCTAATGGTTTGGTTATAACTGGCGCCAATAAATCTTACGTATTTGTTGTAACCACTGAATAGAAGAGGCATTGGACGGGAAAATAGGGACTCCCTTTACTTTGTGGTCTTTGTGAAGAAATACAGTGGCTGGGTGAATTGGGCCTTCCAGGAATAGTGGTAGAAAGGGAGATCAACAGTTATATCTGCGTCTTATTAGCAGTGGTAATAATAAAAGGCACAGGGGGTAATTTTTCTCTATGTAGAAACATACATATATACATACATCTATTTAGAGTACTCAGGTGACTAGTTGTTCATAGTTAATTCAGTGCTGTGTAACCAGTTCCAATATATATGTAAAGTTTTGTCATTAAAAAATCTTAAGTTAAAATTAAGAGAAGAAAAATAAATACTCAGGTATCGTTGACATGGGCTTTCAGAATCTGCACGTTTTCAACCAAGATCCTAGGCATCTCTAATCTCATACTTTCAATGGGCATAAGCGGGAGAGGGGTGGTAGGTGAATTAGTCTGTACTTTTTATTTAAAAAAAATTTTTTTTAATTTATTTATTTTTGGCTGTGCTGGGTCTTCATTGCTGCGTGCAGGCTTGCTCTAGTTGCGGTGAGCGGGGGCTACTCTTCGTTGAGGTGCGCAGGTTTCTCATTGCACTGGCTTCTCTTGTTGTGGAGCATGAGCTCTAGGTGTGCGGGCTTCAGTAGTTGCAGCACACTGACTCAGTAGTTGTGGCAAACAGGCTCAGTAGTTGTGGCTCACGGGCTCTAGAGTGCAGGCTCAGTAGTTGTGGCACACGGGCTTAGTTGCTCTGCAGCATGTGGGATCTTCCTGGACCAGAGCTCAAACCAATGTCCCCTGCATTGGCAGGCGGATTCTTAACCACTGCACCACCAGGGAAGCCCAGTCTGTACTATTTAAATTGTTATTTTCCCCCATCCTGGATCCTCTTTCCTGTCCAAGCTAAATGGTTGAATTTGGGTAAATTAAAAGTGTTTAAAACAAGACAACAGGTTATGCTAAGCCCCATGTCACCAATGCAAAATTTCATTTCAGTGTCAGCCTCTCCCACAAATGGGCTCTTAAACCAGTCAATCAGGAATCACCTGTTCAGCACTAGTGATCAGGTGAGTCATCTGCACCAGCATCTTCCTGATAAAACCCTGCCACGCCCCAAAGGAAAGTGACCTTGCCACAACTAATCCACTTTTTACTAACTTCCTGGTCCAGCACCCTTCTGCCTACAAAAGCCTTTCGTTTTTTGAACAGCTCCTCAGAGCTCCTTTCCAGCTGCTAGATGGGATGCTGCCCAATTCATGAATGGCTGAATAAAGTCAATAACATCTTTGAAATTCACTCAGTTGAATTTTGGTTTCTTTAACAAAAGCTTGTATGACGTGACTCCACCATATATTGCAAGCCCTACACCCACCAGACTGAGGAGTCCACAGCTCTGAACCTTCCTCCAGTAGCAGAGAACCCTAACTCCAGGATGCGCATCTAGCTCCTGCGAGAGAGCTCTGCCTGGGCCATGCTTTCCACCCCAGTCTCCTGCTCAAAGGAAGCCCAGACTTTGATGGCTCCTTCTCTTCCTAAGGAGCCAGACTTTGTCCTTGTTCCACTGGCCTTTTTCATCCACCTTCTCCTGAATCAAGGGGTCGTTACCCATCTAACTACAACCATCACCTCTGCCTGTGGACTCTTGGCTCCATGCCCTCCCCCTAGATCCAATGCTTTGGAAAGTGATGTCATTTCAAAGTGGGCATGAGTTCATTCTGCCCCATAAGCAGCCACTTTTTGGAAATCAGCCCAACAGCTCATTGAGTTCCCTCAAGTCTGGATCCAGCCACAGGGGTAGCAGGAGGCCTTCAGTAAACTGAAGTTCAATGACTGATGTCATTGTCAGAGGTACTGTGAGTCTGTGGCCCTGGGAGCCCATGCAATCCAAGGTTTCAGAGAATCTGCAGCTTGACCTCTTCTCCCTGCTTCCTCGGTAGAGCACACCTGCGTTCACTGTGTCTGGGTGACCTCCATACCTATGTTGGACAGATAACCTGAGGGAGACTGGAATTTGAAGAGAGCACCAGGAGAGCAGGGATCATGGCACTTTTTTTCCCCTCTGTTTCCCCAGTGCCTAGCACACTGCTTGACACATCACAGATGCTCACTAATATATGTCGAAAGAATGAATGAACAAAGGAACTAATGTAAGTGATGAGTAATTCCTGTTTATCTCAGTACCTTCTGAGCCTTGGCTCTGGAGGACCAACAGATCTCGCCTTTATCTTCAAATGCAACACTTCTCCCTTCAGGCTTTCAATGCATTTATCACATCACTTAGGTGAGTCTACACATATAAGTGAAATACATCCCTCCCAAAGCCCCGCAAATGACACCAGCCGCTGTGGGGACAGTGCTGTCATTTCCAGAGGTGCCTGGTTAATCTGAGTGACACGGCTTCGAGACAACCTTCACATCTCAAATGAGGAGCAACTGGACTCATCAACCTCGCCTCCCTGACCTCCTTCCTGCCACCCCACAACTGGTGAGAATCCCAGAGTGTCCTCAAGGGTTTTCTAGGTCACACATAACCCCCCTGGGCTTTCTGGGCATATGCTGGTCCTTGGGACTTCTTCACTGCCCTGTAGAGCTTTGGCATAATAGCCTGTGGCTGTTTTCTGCAAAGCTCTACCTGCCTGGGAGCTTGGGAATGGGTCCAGGTTAGTGATGGACATTTACTAGGTACCTACTTGTACGGGCTTTATGCAGACCCTGGCTCTTCCTCCATGACAATCTGGTTGAGTCTCTCCTGAGACAGCATTTCCTTTCCTTCCGGTATAGATTATGTCCAGAAGTCCTTCTAAGGGGGGCTTTTTGTAAGCCACCCCATGTTCCACCCATTATTTATACAGACGGAATCAGGTTAGAAGGAAAGGTAAAGGTAGACTGTGGGAGGGCAAGTAAGATGAGTGATTGCTCCAAACGGATCTGCCTTGGGGTGGGCTGGCTGTATGCATAGGAGGGTACGGACCTTTATGAGCACCTATTTACAAAGACAATTTGCCCAAATTGCTTTGCCCCCCCTAGGCCTCCTATGTAGCAAAGCACACACCTCCCCACCCTCTCATTTTAGAACTTAGACTCTGCACCATGCCTTTCATAACTTGTTGAGATCAGACTCTGGGAGGTGGAAGACACTTCAGTGCTCACTCTAACATCCCGCACAGACAGTTAGATAGCCCTGTCTTGTACACCAACTCAGAACTTTCCCAACATGCCCGATCACATGAATCACCAGGGGCACGTGTAAAAAATGTAGCTCAGCTCACCAACTATTCAAAACCACATGAAATCAAAATCTCCAAGGGCCTGTGAATCAGAATTTTCAACAAGCATCCCTAGTGAGTCTTACAATTAAGCGTGTTACTTATGTGCATGTGATGCAATGGTTCTTGAGGGAAGCTACATATTAGAATCAGCTAGGAAGCTTTAAAAAGAAAATCAATGATAGGTCTCTACCCCTAGCTATTCCTACTTAACTCGTCTGGAGTAGAGCCCAGGCGATGTCAATTTTTAAAGCTCCCTCCCAGCTGCTTCTAGTGTGCGGCCAGGGGTGGGAACTACCGGAATACCTTCCCAGGCCAGTGGTAAGCTCTTTGAAGACAGCAACCAACAAATCTATACCTCTTGGTGCCCCTCACTGAATCCCACCACCATGTCGAACCAGTAGCAGAACAAAACGGCTGAGCTGATCTGACTAGCAGTTCACCCATCAAATATGGCATGTAATTTCCTAACTATATTAAGAAGCTGTGTACTTAGCAAGAGGCCAAAAAACAGAGGCAAATGAACTGCTCAGTATAGATTATGTCCAGAAGTCCTTCTAAAGGGGGCTTTTTGTAAGCTACCCCATGTTCCACCCATTATTTATACAGACAGAATCAGGTTAGAAGGAAAGGAAAAGGTAGCCCGTGGGAGGGCAACCATGGTTGAGTCTACACACACACACACGCACACACACACACACACACGCACACACGCACACACACACACACACACACACACACACCTGCTCCGGCCCCTCGCCAGCTCTACTCACATTGTACAGCACGGTGGTCCACCCTTCCATGGTGATGCACTGGAAGACAGTCAGCACAGCAAAAAGGATGTTATCAAACTGGGTGATCCCATCATTGGGGCCGATCCAGTCCCGGCATTCATAACCAGCTGGGCAGCCCTGCACACCACATGGGTGAGGGGGGTCAAATCCTTCTAGAATACCTGCAGACACATTTGGAGGGTGGGGGATAAACCACACGATGCTTAGCATGAGCTGGAAACGATCCCAGGAGGCCACAAGCATGCAATTCTATTTCCCACAGAAAGGTTTGTCCTTCTTTGTCTCCAGCTCCTACCCTTCTCTGGCATCTCTGCACCTCACAGCTCACATACCATGTGTTCAACCCAATGGTTCCCAACCTCCTGTGAAAATGAAGCCTCCTCCACATGCCCCCCCCCCCCTTTCCTCAGGTCACATCTTCTACCTTCTCCTGAGTCCCACGGGAATTTACAGGACTGGGTCACCCAGAAAGGTCTGAGCTGAAGGCAGAATCTTACTGATTTTCTAACTTCAGACTCCAGGATAGACTCTTAGTTCTTTCTGGGTTCCTTGGGAACAATTATAAACTACAGTCCCTTCCGTGGATCTTAACTCCTTGTTTTTATGGCCTAAATTCCTCATCTTAAATAAGACAAAAATAAAAATCCAACGTGAAAGGTGTCCTTTGAAGATTCTTTTCATAAAAACATGGTACCTAATTGGGCTCCTTCAACCTCTCCCCTGCCCCCTTTCCTCCTAAAGCACTCGACTGAACTTGAAAAGAACAAAGAAGATACAGGGAGACAAGAATGCCAGATCTGTGTACGCTGCTCATCTCCCAAGCACCCCTGCCAAGTCATGCTCAGAACTCCCCCAGTTCTTCCACACTATGTGTGGGTCACAGCAGAGAGGGGGAAGGTCATGAGCTCGAGCATGGGTGGAAAATGTCCCCAAGCTCTGGAGGGGCCCCAGATCTGACTCCGGACTCCTGGTCTCTCTGGCTGTGGGCCAAAGAGGCCACATACAAAGGGTAATTCTTCAGGCAGAAGGTTTTTGACATGCATTCTGATGGCCTCCTACCAAGGGATGGGGCAGCTGAGACCTTCTATTGAAATAAACTATAAACCTAAGAGGTTACTCGCTTTGCGGTATCAATGCACAATGGGGATCTTTAGGCTGGTTGGGCCTCGTAAAGCTGCTGACTAGGAAGCCTCTGGTTCTAATTCTGGGGTTGGGACCAGCCTCCAAATGCCCTGAAATGACCCCGATGACCAGAGGAGAGAGGAGGGAAGCAGCAGACGTCAGCAAACAGTGCCCCTACCTGAATTGTTCATGAAGCAAGCTCGGTGCAGCTTCCCACTGTAGAACTCCAAGCCGATGATCGCAAACATCAGGATGGCAAAGAAGAGCAGAAGGCCAATCTGCAGCAGAGGCACCATGGCCTTCATGATGGACTTCAACACAATCTGCAGGCCTGCAAGGAAAGCAAGAGAATGATAAACGGAGCCCTCGCTCGGCACCACCTCATACGGCAGGCTGACTTCTTCCTGGGAGAAGAGGGGCAAGTCTGAGGGAAAAGAGCCATTGATCCTGAAATGATAAAGCAATTCACGAAAGGATAACCAGGATGAGTCAAGCCAAAGACGGCCATCACCCCCTCCCCTAGGGATCAATCCCTACCTCTTCCTCACCATTTCCTGATCATTTACATACCTATCACCCTTCCCTTATTCACTGCACCCATGCTGTCTTCTGGATTCCTCCTATAGATGAAACTTATTAGAATACGCTTCTTTCCTAAAGGGAATTGGGCCCAGCCCTGCTAGGCTGTAAGTCTGTAAGAACAAGGACTCAATCTCAGACCCAGCTCTCCCACCCACTGTTGGGGAAGCAGAATTAGTACAACCACTGTTCATGAAACACCATATCCTTTGACCCAGAAATTGTCCTTCTAGGATTCTAGCCTAAGAAAATAATCAGAGATTTGAATAATATTTAAGTAAAAAGATGTTTGTTGCAGCACTATTTCTAGTTAGAAAAAGAAAACTGGAAATAACCTAAATGAATAGCAACACAGAAATGACTACCCAAGTCAGGGACTGTATAAGACAGACTATAATACAGATTTAAAAATCATATTTCTGAAGAATTTTTTTTTTTTTTTTGGCGGTATGCAGGCCTCTCACTGTTGTGGCCTCTCCCGTTGCGGAGCCCAGGCTCCAGACACGCAGGCTCAGCGGCCATGGCTCACGGGCCCAGCTGCTCCGCGGCATGTGGGATCTTCCCGGACCGAGGCACAAACCCGTGTCCCCTGCATCAGCAGGCGGACTCTCAACCACTGCGCCACCAGGGAAGCCCTGAAGAATTTTTAACGTCAGGAAAATCAAATGCTTATGATGGGATCCAATACCAAAGTTACAGCATGATCCCAATCACATTAAAATGCACAGGAAAAAATGAATGAAAAAATATGCTAAAATGTTAACAAAAGTTATATTTCTGAGTGATAGGATAATGGGTGCTCTTCATTTTCTATTATTTCCTTTACTTTCCCAATTTTTTACAAAGATCTTTCATTATCTTTTAACTATGAAAAAAGTCTGCTAAATTTTAAAATGGCAGGTGATGCCGGATTGCCGCAGGTCCTCTATTTATTACTGCAGGGGCTTCCTCTCAGGAGAAATTATTTCTTGTTTATCCCTAATTCTCTTCGACCCTGGATCTGGTTGAGGACACATCAGTAAAGCTCTCAGAAGAGGAGAAAGAAGAAAGGTGCTCACTAGGTATCCCCGACACGAGCTTCAGAGGCCTTAGGACACGCACAGCCCGGAGCGTCCTCAGGTCCACATGTGTGTTGAAGTGGGTTCCCGCAGTGGCCAGGATGCTGCAGATGGAGACACAGAAGGTCAAGGTTACCACAGTCTGCCTTTCTCCCACTATTCCACGGGGGAAGCTGGGTTAAAGAAGGATCATCGGCCTGGAAAGCACACAGAGCTGATGCCAGCTGCGTGTGGGCGCACCTGAGCTTGGGTGAATCACCAGTGATTCCGAATGGAATTAAATTTAGCCGCATGGATTTCACTTCGAAAAGGAGGAAAACTGATCATCGCAATGGAATCCTAGCTCCAAATCATTAGTAAAACACAAGGTCCCCAGCATCTGTCTCATCCCTGCCCCGAAACCGTGTCCCCTACCCTCCTCTCTGCCCCTTGCCAATTTCCTTCCCCTCTTTCCAACCTACCAAGGGCCTCACATATTTTATCTTAAAATTTTCTTCGATTCCCCTGTCTCCTATTGCCTTCAGGAAATTTCTCTGGATTAACTGCAGTAAAGGAGTAACTCACTCTTCTTTACCTTGACACTTAGAATTTTTACCAAACAAAATCAATCACTCTGATGCTTATACTTAGGGAATAATGTCACTGGTCCCCATGCAGTATTTTTATAATCACTGTGTGACCTGGATTTGGTTTCTTTGTTTCCACGTTTCTACTTCCACAGCCATATCCAGGAACACACACACACACAACAAAAATCCATAACAATCCTATTAGATGGTGTACACCAAGTACCTTGTCTTGAGGGGACAATTTATTTCATATAATCCCATGACACTGCAGGTACTTTGGAGAGACAAAGACACTTAAGTATTTATGACAGGTACAGCAGAAGACTAACAGTCAGAAGAACTGGGTTTCAGTCCTGACTCATGTACTTGTGAACTGGGTGCCTTGAGGCCAGTCAACCTCTATGAGCCACGCTACCCTTATCTACAAACTGGGTGAGTACCATGGCCTAGTTACAAAAACAAAACGACATGGAATTGAATGTTATGAGTGTTCTGTAAACTATAACGTGCAAAACAGACATTATATCTAACACAAATGTTAATAATATTGCCTTGACAACTCTAATTTTAGTCTTCTTTCTGTAGGGTACTGCTTTTTCTTCCTTACAACTTCCGGGACAATTTCAGCTATGTGGAACTATTGGGGAATGACTCATTCAGAAAACTGAGTTTTCTGTATGGTCAAAGGGTGGCAAGAATGATTTATTTCATTTAATTATTTTAAGGGGCTTTGGAGGACTGGGGAGAGGCTGGTTCAGCTGAGGGTAAAAAGGGCCTGGACACATCTCGTGACTGGCCACGCGAGGCCCTGCACCATAGTTTTGCTTCTCTCTTTGACGTTAGCTTTACTTTTCTTCTCTTTCCCATGTCATCAACCCTGTTTCTCTGACATTTGACATTCAAGATACCTTGAAGTCTTTTTAATACGTGAACGAAACGTTTATGCTCTATTATCTCTAGAAAGTAGATACAGGATCAACAGAGGCAAATTACACAGACCCAGATTATAATCACAAGCAGTAACTTTGATACAAGCAGTGCTGGCCAACAGCCAAGTGGGCTGCTTTATGTGGTAGTGACTTCCCGACATTCGAAGTATTCAAGGACAGACAGAAGGACTCTCTTTTACGAAGGTAAGAGGGTTCCAACATTGGGTTGAAGGTTATTTAAATGACCAATAGAGATTTCTTTCAACTTTAAGATTCTATGATTCTATATGGATCCAATCTCAAAATCAGAACCAGAAAGAAAGTTTAGTCTCATACAGCATCTCAGGAGCTAGGTGTTCTCTGTCTCTCCCAACCCAAACTTCCATCCTCTCATCTTAGAAGGAGGGAGTTCAGGAGACACTGCTTTTGACTCTATCTTCCAAGGCCAAAGAGTAACATTAGGGAGGGGAGTGATGTAATTTCTAGTAAGTAGGAAAAAACTGAAGAGAAGAGAGAACAAGGAGAAACATGGAAAATAGGAGTGAAAAACAGGACAGAAATAGAAAAAAAACAAAGGAAAAAAGAGAGAGAGAAAGAGAGGCTTCAAGGATAGGTATAGTGATAGAGAAACAGAACCCCAGGAAAATGGTGTCATTGCTCCCCTGATTCCGCTAACAAGGGAAGGAGACGGTACTCAGTCTTCGGAGGGGCACGCATGGAGGCTGCTTTCCCTCTGGTTCGCTGTCTTACAAACACAGTGGATAGAATCTGCCCCGTTCAGAAACCAGAGTTCTGTTTCCTAGGATACCCAGATACACGTGAGATGCTCTTTCATATCATAAGAAGGGCCATTGAAAATGAAAATCTCCTCCCCAGCCCAGAGATGAACAAGGTACATTTCGGAACACGGAGGTAGGAGGCCAAGGACGACATTAAAGGGCAAGAAGGTGCAGGTGTAGAGAGAAAAAAAAGCAGCAGAGGGAAAGCAGAATGAGAGGATGGGCAGTGAGCAAAGGAAATGGGGAGATGAAAGCAATAAGGGAAAGAAGAAGAAGTGAAAGCTGGTGGAGAAGCAAATGTCAGAGAAACAGGGATGATGACATGGGAAAGAGAAGAAAAGTAAAGTTAACGTCAGAGAAGCAAAAATATGGTGCAGGGGCCTCGTGTGGCCAGCCATGAGATGTGTCCAGGCCGTTTGTACCCTCAGCTGAACCAACCTCTCCCCAGTCCTCCAAAGCCCCATCACACTTCAGGCAGGGCTGTGCACCTGTGGCCCTGTGCTCCCCTGGCCCTCAGAATTTTCTTCTCTTTCATCCAGTGCAGGAGGGCTGTCAACTGAATCTCTGGCTGCTGCACATTGGCCGCTGGCTACCTGCTAGTATTCAAATCGTCTTTGAGGGCAGGAATCACGATGTGGCTCCCCAATCCACCTGTCAGAAACAGGAGCAATGGGATCCTTAGAGGAAAAGATCATTAAGGAAAAGGGCCCTATTCTGAGCTCCCATAAAATTCTGTGCCCACCGCCATCACTGCCCTTACCATATCCCAGAGGAAGTCTCTGTGTTCTCATCTGTCTACCCTCTGAGATTCAGAGCTTCTCACCTGGAGACACCGTCTTCCTCATCTCGACAGGCCCCACACCTAGCCCAGGGTCTGGCAAGTAAAAGGTGCTCAATAAATGCTCGAAACTGCACTGATGAAAGTAATAAACGTGTTGAGGCAGAGACCAAATGGACAGACATACTGCAGAAACCCTAGAGCTTATCAATGAAAAGATTCAGATAGCACAGCTGATTTGCTACCCAAACACGCGCCTGTGTGAGCATACAGGAGTGCACAGGAAATCTGGCCTCGAGCACTGTAGGGTCTAATGAGGATCTTCTGATGTACTGCTAAGACTCCTGCTCTCAAACAGATCCCACAGGACAGGATCTGCCCAGCCCTCAGTGGGAGAGTTAGAGAGGGAGGGAGGAAGGAGGAAGACTCAAAATTCAAAGACTTGCCTCCTAGCAAAACCCAAGTACTGAAGAGTACCCAGCTCAGCACAGCTCCAAGCCTTGTGCGGAGCAGGCCTGCACGAGAGGCTCTGGGAAAGTGAACCAGAGGAAAAGACCCTGGCCCTCAGTCTAGTGGAAGGAGACAGACACGGAAATGAAATGATTATAATTCACCATGAAGAGTGTCAGAACAGGTGTTTACAAAGTGCTGTGAGAATGGGAAATACTGCAGTGGACAAATACAGGGCTTACTATCTGCTAGCATTTTCCAATATGTTATCTCATTAAATCCTCCAAAATATCCTGATATTACTATCGACTCCACTTCATAGGGGAGGCAACTGAAGCTCAGAACAAAATTAAATTTCTAATAAATGGCAAGAACAGGCATTAAAGTTAGTTTTCCTGTGAGATCAAAACCCATCGTTTCCCTCTCTGCCATGACGCCGGGCAGCGTCTTCTCGGTCCCAGGCAGCTCCACTGTTCCTTAGTCCAGTGAGTTGCTAAAAATACCAAGGTTGCAGAGTGTGGTCGCCAAACGAGCCAAGGAACTTGGCTTCCTTCGTTCCAAGGCCACAAACTGCTAACTCCTACAGACTTGACAGCAATCGCTCTCAGAACCAGCAGGGTATGAGGCTCCTCGCACCCCAGGTGGTGACCGCCACAGTACCTACACATACACACAGGAAGGGACACGTGCACCACAAGGTCAGAGCGAGGCCACTGCGGAGGAGTTCAGTTCTGAGTTAATAAAAGCTAAGCTCTCCGCCGTCCCAAGAGGCATACGCATGTGCTCTTCAGGAGTGAGGGCTGTGTTCTCCATTCCTTTTGTCACCATGAGCACAGAGCCTGGTGGAGAGCTCTGGACACACAGGGGGGTCTTAATTACTACTGTATCCCCCCAAGCAGAGGACAATCGGACAGCAAACAAACTTCTGACCAGCACCAGCACAGAGACTGTGTTCTGTAGGCTGTGAATGTTCAAAAAGTGTTTCCTGATGGATGTCAGGGCTCAGCCCTGCCTCTATCGTTTTTGCTTGTAGGTGTCAGCAGGTAAGAAGAGAATGGAGGCCGATATGATTCTGAGGGTGTGGCCTGACCATCACACAGTGGCACAGCACAGCAGACGATGGGAGTGATGCTCTGGGCAATTATAACCAAAGGTCTCTTCCCAAGTCGTCACTCAAAGAATTCTTCAACACTGTATTCCTTTTGACCTTGGGGCTCTGCCATGACCTCCTTGTCGATCCAGATGTAACAGTCTCTTTGCACACATGTATTTCACTATACACTCCCATGGCTGAAGGTGCCCGGAAGCACTGTACAGATATGACACTAAAAATGATTCGTTGCTTATCTGAAATTCAAACTTAACTAGGCATCTCGTATTCTAATTAGCTAAGTCTGGCAACTCTACTTCAGTGGTGACCAGAAATGACCAAGTAAAGACCCTCCCTCTCAGTGGTTGCCCCAGCCCTAAATGAACATTCAAGTTGTCTTCTGAGAAGAGACACAAGCCCAGGACTGTTAGCATCAGGCCTAGAATTCCCTCCTGAGCTCCAGAAATCCCCTGTTTTGTCTCTGACCATATAAATCCCCAGAGAGAACCTCATTAGCATTTGAAAGCCAAGTTGTCCACATCTGTGCAAAAAGACTGATTAACAGTAGCAAAAGGTGTTAGGTATTTATCCAGCCCATGTTATGAGGAGACCCAGAGGAGGCAGGAAGGCACCTAATTCAAGTTGGATTCCAACCCAGAGTTGAGTCAGGATATCATTTCCTTGGGTAGTCAACAGAAATGAGTTGCTGTGTTCACCTAAAACTGTTCCCTGGGAGGTTGACTCCTTCATCTCTTTTACTATTTTATCTCCAATGAGGCACCAAAGTCCATCATATCTTTCCTCTACTGCATCTCTTAGATTTACCTGTTACTCTCCAGCCTCGCTCTTGCCTGGACTGCCCTTCTTATGCCATCTCTCTCCTGCCTCAATAATATGATCCAGACTTAAAACAGGTCCACAATCAAGAGAGACTTGAACTAGGATTCTGAGAAAGTAGTTGAGCCCATGCTCTCCAGTCACACTGGCTGGTTTTAATACCAGTTCCATCACTCACACAAGCTGTCTGGCCTTATGCAATTGTCTCTCTGAGCTATAGTTTTCTTATCTGTAAAATGGGGACAGTGCTTCTCTAAGAGGGCTGATGTTGTTTAAAAGAGGTTGCTTGCAAAGTTCTTCACACAGCGCTGATTTACCACGGTAGGGTTCCTGGTTGAAAACGACAGAAACTAATTTTAGCCTTCTTAAGCAAACAAACCCAAAAAAAAAGTATATTGAGAAGATATCAGGATCTCACAGAACTGAAGGTATATCGGAAGACCAGGCTGGGCAAACAGAAAAGCAGGAATCTTCGTGTAGTTGGCTGAATAATGCTCCCTGAAGATACCCAGGTCCTAATCCCTGGAACCTGTGAATGTTACCTAATATGGAAAAAAGAGGTTTTGCAGATGTGATTAAGGATTTTGAGATGGGGAAATTATTCTGGATTATCTAAGTAGGCCCTGAAAGCAATCACAAGTGCCCTTATGGGAGGGAGGCACAGGAAGACTTGACTAGAAAGAAGGCAATATGGTGAGTGAAGTAAGATGCTATGCTGCTGGCTTTGATAGATGGAAGAAGGGCCCACCAGTCAAAGAGCACCGGCCATACAGCTCTAGAAGCTCAGAAAGACAAAGGAATGAATTCTCTCCTAAAGCCTCTGGTGGGAGCACAGCCCTACTGACACCTTGATTTTGGCCCAGGAAAATGGATTTTGGATTTCTGACCTCTGGAACTGTAAGAAAATTAATTTTCTTTAAGCCACCAAGTTTGCAGTAATTTGTTACAGCAGCAACAGGAAACTAATACACTTGGCAAAGGTCAGAGAATCCAGGACATCTGATTCTTAGGCCACTGTGGACATTCTTAGGAATGTATCTGCCAATGAAAACTCACGTCAGAATGTCACTAGCTTAAAAGTCATGTGGAAAAAAGCCATGTGGTTGAGCTTAAGTCACATGTCTCCTTATACCACACATCTGGCTGCACTGGGACAGTCCTCCACCACTTCCAAGGAGAGCAAGACCCCTAGCAAGAGCACAAACAATAAAAGATGCTCCCAAAAGGGAGGTCAGGGACCATGGAGGAAGCTGGATGTAGGATAACTAAAAAAAACAACAATGTCTATTAAGTAATAAATAGGTGTTGTGGAGGAAAAAGAGAAAGAATGTATTTGTTTTCTTATCTATAAAATGAGGTGGTCAGATAGAGAGCCCTCTCGGACCCCTTCACGCTCTCAAACTCTGTGAGTCAAAGCCTACCCACATGGTGCTACACCTGCAGCTCCCACCAATCTCCCCTTCCTCTGGCCATCCAGAGGGCTGCACAATATCTAACACTTGACTGCATACTGTTCTTGCATCTTAGAACAAAAGTCTGATCATGAATGATAATTAGCTGGACCCTCTTAACTCAGTTCAAAGCCGGCTCCTTGACAGCACATTTCCATCTACCATGGCCCCTTCCCTAACAATATGCCACAGTGGTGCCCAAGAAATACCCTTGACTCAGGGATAAATGAGTGCTAATACGTCCCCCCATTGAGATGGATTGGCTGGACTTGTCCATGGAGCTGTGAGTGAGCCCACAGGCACCTGTACATGTAACTGGACATCCATTTAAACCACATGTGCACACAATGATGATCTATCAAAAATCTACTGAATTACACCTTATGTTTGGCTCTCCGTTTCTTTTTAATGAATTACTGAAAGTGTGATTTGATCTGGGAAGCAATTTCTAAACACTTTACTTCATCTACTCAAAACCAAAAATGTCAGTATATATTAAATTGTTTACACGGAGACAAGTCTTCCCTCTCCAACGTTCAACTTGACCAAAATATACTTGAGGGAAGACAGTGAGGCTGGGAAAGAGACAACAGGGGTCAGGCCCAGCCCAGTCCCCAGCCTCTGGAAGCTGCCTCCTTTTCCTCCCCAGCCCTTATGCTGGGGCCCCTTGACCGCATTCAGGCTTAGCTCCATCCCAGAGCCCAGAACCCATCTACAACCTACTGATACGTATTGAGTGTATGCCCTGCAGGAGATGCTGGCATTACCATGGAGAACAAGATGGAGATGGTGGTTGTCCTCATGAAACTTAATGAAGAAGACAGGCACTAAATAGATCACAATTATAGGAAGTGGAGGGTCAGGAAAGAAAGGCATATGAGGGAAGTGGAAACAGCACATGAGCTCAAAAGTAAGGTATGAGTGGCCAGAGGAAGCAATGTGGGGAGAACATCCCAGATGCAGGAAAAGGCATGTGCAGAAGGCCCAGAGGCAGAAAGGAGATTGGCATACTTGAAAAATTCAAACAAGGGCTTTTGTGGCTGGAACCTAGTGTTCCAGGGAAGGATGGAGAGTGGAGAGGCTGCAGAGACGAGAAATAATCTTCCCAGATAACAGAGATATCCTCTGGTCATGCCAACTAAAGAGGCTGGGCCCCTCTCCAGCCCAGAGGGTGCACCTAGATTAGTCTAAGCAAATTGTCTAAGCAAATTAGTCTAAGCAAAAGTCTAAGTCCATTGTCGCGAGTAGTGACTGGTTAAGGAATGGGCAGGGGATGGAACTCAGGCCTTTGGTGTAAGGGAAAACATGCTCTGGGGCTTCAACTGACCCACGTTCTTAGAACAAAAAAGCATAAACAGCAATGATTTTCAAAGCTTTTCTGACCACAGCCTATAGTAGAAAACATATTACATCATAAGCCAGGGGGCATGTACATATATAATTGTATAATGCTTCATAAAATAATACCTACTCTTTCTATGTGTAATACATTCATATTTTCTCCTCAATTCTTCCCTTCTACCTTTTGTTTAATGCTGGTTGCAACCAACTATATTGCTCTCATGACCCTCTAATGGGGTTTGGCCCACAGTTTGAAAAACCCAGATGTAGAAACCAGCCAATACGTATGCTCATTCTAAGGAGAGGATGAGATGGACCAACATGAATTGCTGCTTTAATAGTACCATTCTTGGTGTTTTACCAGAACAATGAAACAGTCTGCCTTGAAAGGCTTAGTGATTTTCTAAGAACTGCAGACACAGCATTGTAGGAGGGACCCTGTTCCCTCCTATGGTATCTGAAGTAGCATTAGCATCTTGCTGTCCCGGGGAATGGGCAATGTTAAAGAGATCACATACACACACGCTAACTTCAAAATCATCCTGAGGCAGCCACTTGTTTCTGTTTTGGTTTGGTTTGGTTTGGTTTGGTTTTGGGGGGGTTGGTTGTTTTTGTTTGTTTGTTTTGGTATTTGGCTTGGGTCAGAAGAGTGGAGTATGGACTTTCTTATAAGTCCACAGATAATGAATCATACCCAGAAGCCCTAACATTTCTTAGGAAGATGGGAGGAGGGCAAGGTCAATTTGCCCCTTTCCAACAGAGAAGATCTATTTCCAGGAGGGAACGAGTAGCTCTGTATTTAATAAAGATAAGGCAACACTTTCTGGATTTTAAGATGGGGTTTCTAATTAAGTTTCATAAGAATCTTAGTGGATATGAAGGAGTCCCAAAATATGCCTTTTGATGAGCAGTAAAATCTTAGCCTAAAAATCCTCTCTTTCCTTTCCCACCAAAAGAAAGTTCAATGCAAGTTGATACAGCCACTATGGAGAACAGTATGGAGGTTCCTTAAAAAACTAAAAATAGAATTACTATATGACCCAGCAATCCCACTACTGGGCATATACCCTGAGAAAACCATAATTCAAAAAGAATCATGTACCAAAATGTTCATTGCAACTCTATTTACAATAGCCAGGACATGGAAGCAACCTAAGTGTCCATCAACAGATGAATGGATAAAGAAGATGTGGCACATATATACAATGGAATATTACTCAGCCATAAAAAGAAACGAAATTGAGTTATTTGCAGTGAGGTGGATGGACCTAGAGTCTGTCATACAGAGTGAAGTAAGTCAGAAAGAGAAAAACAAATACTGTATGCTAACACATATATATGGAATTTAAGAAAAAAAAAAAGGTCATGAAGAACCTAGGGGTAAGATGGGAATAATGACACTACTAGAGAATGGACTTGAGGATATGGGGAGGGGGAAGGGTAAGCTGTGACAAAGTGAGAGAGTGGCATGGACATATATACACTACCAAACGTAAAATAGCTAGCTAGTGGGAAGCAGCTGCATAGAACAGGGAGGTCAGCTTGGTGCTTTGTGACCACCTAGAGGGGTGGGATAGGGAGGGTGGGAGGTGGGGAGACGCAAGAGGGAAGAGATATGGGAACATAGGTACATGTATAACTGATTCACTTTGTTATAAAGCAGAAACTAACATACCATTGTAAAGCAATTATACTCCAATAAAGATGTTAAAAGAAATAAAAAATAAAATGGGTAAAGACAATTTAATAATGAAGTTGGATAATATACATGAAAGAAAAAAAAAAGTTCAACAATCAAACCATGTCACACCAAGGAGAGGAAGTTGTATTGACATTTGAGACCATATGTTTAGGAAGTTGTGCTGTGCATTGTGGGATGTTGAGCAGCATCCCTGGTCTCTACCCACTAGATGCCTATAGCGTTCCCTCCTCCATTACCCCCTCCCCAGGTTATGACAACTAAGGATGTCTCTAGACATCATCAAATGTCCTCTGAGGGCACCCCTGTTTGAGAACCGCTGCCGTAAGGGAACCTCTCAGACAGTGATTCCCTCAAGCTGAGCTACAGTCTGACCAAAGGCAATGTGCTTCACAACTAGTCCCCAACCACGCTGGGAGAAGTACTCATAGCCTCTCTCAGGCAGAAGTGAAGAGGTTGCCAGGATGACCCCCAGCCACAAGTCATAATTTTCAGGGACCTCCAGCACTGATGAAAATTCCCTTCTGCTTTCTTCTTTAAAATCCCCTAGGGGATGCATAAAACTGAACCCCACAGTGTCTCCAAAGGAAGAGTTAATCCAAAAGAAAAGTTTCCCCAAATGATGCAAGGTGAAGAACAAGGAAACGTAAAGGGGGGTTTTAGCTCCTTAACCTCAGTGTAGTGGAAACAAAGGTCAAGTTCCTACCAGTGGTCCCTGGTTTCTTTCTTTCTTCCCTTTCTTCCCTTCCTTCCTTCCTCCCTCCCTCCCTCCTTTTTTTCTTTCTTTCCTTCCTTCCTTCTCTCTTTCCTTCCTTCCTTCTTTCTTTCCTCCCTCCCTTTCTTTCCTCCCTCCCTTCCTTTCCTTCTTTCTTTCTTCCATCCATCCTTCCTTCTTTCTTTCTTTCCTTCCTTCTTTCTTTCTCTTTCCTTGATTTCTTTTTTCCTTCCTCCCTTTCTTCTTTCTTTCTTTTTCTTTCTTTCTCTTTCCTTCCTTCCTTCTTTCTTCCATCCTTCCTGCCTTCCTTTCCTTTTTTTTTTTTTTTTTTGTTTAGAAAGTCCCTGATGATTCACTCAGACACAGCAAAGAGAAATGCCAAGGCAATGGGTAGAAACTCTGTCATTCAGGACCAGGTGATGACTATGAGGATAAGAGAAAACTGCCTCAATGTTGTTTCACAGCTTACATAACCCTGTTCCATAGCGATACCATTATCCCCCGTTTTATAAGTGTGAGAATTAAGGCTCACAAAGAGAAATTGGCTAGCCCAAGGTCACTGAGATAGTAAATGGTCAAACTGAGACTCAAACCCAGAAATTTAGATTCCAAATTTGGAGTGATTTCAGTAGCTACAAAAGATAATGGCTAATAGCTACCAATACATCCCAAAGGCACATATATTTGACAAATGCCTTCTCTTGGACAACCAAAGAGCTGCCTCTCTGCAGAGCCTTATGGTGTCCTGTGATTGCAGCATCATATGCACGTTACCAAAACTGTGCCTCAGAGAGTTGGCAAAGAAGAACTGCTGGAGAGGGAAATCCCACATTATAAGAACTCGCTAACATAAATACATGTTCTTTGAGTTGTTTTGCTAGTAGTGGTGAGGGATTTCTGTTGATCTACCACCCACACACTTTCTCTCACCAGGTCTCCTGCAGGACCAGGAACAAGCTTCTGTGAGACGGCTAGCCAGGGAGAGATCCCAGCTGAGGAACAGAACACAGCTAATTATCCATGTGGGGGCCAAGGCCCTAATGTTAGCCTCGGCAGAAGAATGCACTAGCAAACTCCAATACCAGATTCAGACACCAGCTTTAGAGTCCAGCATGGCCCCTACTGAGTGGCCGCCTATGGTTTGTACTGCCTTTCTTCCCAAAACACCACTCTATCCCTACAGTTCTTTTCAGAAATGACAACGTTCTTATGTGACATGGTTGGCCAGTTTACAGGTTCAGAGACAGGCAGTGCCCTGGGATGTTTGGACTTAGGACCAGAGTTTGGTTGAACTGTTCTGAAGCAGCTATAAAATAAAATATAAGCCATAAAATAAAAGGCTGTCACTGCCCATGCTTCCTCTCACAGAACAAAGCTGGCTGCAGTGAAAGAGAAAAATAAAGCGGATCCCACAGAGGTAAGAAGAATGAAGGAAGGAATTCTGCTGGAGATGGCATCCTGATCCTACAGTTCCTGAGGCCCTACTCTTCCTAACATTGCTGCAACTTGGTGGTCCTGGGAAACCGGGACCCTGAAAAGCCCCTCTTTGCTTAAACTAGTCCAAGTTTAATTTCTGTCACTCACAATGACCTACTCACCTATTCTGTCCAGATAATACCATCTGGATAAGAAACCAAAGTGAAGAACTTGAAATAACTGGCATGGTCAGACAAGAGCTAAGTAAGATTCATGAAAAACAAGGAAAAACTCAGAAACATAACTCTGGCATGGTACCAATATATCAATTAGAGGATGTACAAGCTTTTTTCTTGATGTCACCTTAGCAAATGGCTTAATTCCTAAGATATTGAAACTTTGGTCTCTCAACAGCTTCAGAAAGACTGAAAAACTACACACATTCATAATCCTGGGGAGAGTCCGAGACCTCTTCTCCAGACATCAAATGCTGATGAGTGCAGGTTAACCCTGGATGGAGGGTTGACTGAAGGGATCCTTAAAAGTAGAAGGAAAAGAAAAGTCTAAGTAATAAAACTCTGCTTTCTCATAGTGTGTTGAGGTACGGAGCACCGCCCCCCCCTTTTTTTGGGATGTCTGGGAAATACCTGGCTGAAAGAATCTGTTTGAGTTTATAAAACATTCTCAAATCAATGACTCTTTGAGACAAATCATGGCTCCATAAATGTTAGAAAAAAATATACTTGTCCATTGTTCCACTTTCCTAGTTCTGCCTACAATGCCTGAGACGCTGACTAGCATGACAGGCATATGCTCTCCATCTTCTAGGATGACAAGTATTAAAAAAAAAATACTCAGATAATTTCCCATACTTGCATAGAAGACAAACCTACAATTATGGTGCATGATGAAGAGGCAGCCACAAAGTCGTTCTAAAATATCAACTCTCTGTAGAGCACCCAAATGAACTAGAGCTATTTGTCAAGAAAACAAAGTGTTTTTCACTTTTCAGAGTCATTAAACCAAAATACATTCCAGTACTTCTGAGTCATATCACATCCAATACCACCTATTTGGAATACAATGAAGAACAAGCAATTTTAATGATTAAAAAGAATTGCGCTTATATCCAGGAACGCTTTGTTGCCCAAATCTATTTGATAGAGTATGTAAGCACAAACAAAGTAAGTGGTTTTAATTGCACTTTCATTGTGAATAAATAAAATGCTGAGTTGTTAAAGGAATCAAGAGGTTGCTCCTCCAGCTGAAGAACTAAATAGCATGGGCATTTTCTCAGAAAGGAGTTTAAAAGAGCGCCTTTCTCTATTTATAAGGAACAATGGAGTGTGTTCGTTAATAATGGAGTCTAGACGAAGGAACTGCTGCCCCTTGTACAAGTGCTGACACCCAGGGTCCAAATTTAACTCGACGGCATTGCTCTTTCTTTTCAGCTCTGAAGTTATTTTTACCTTGCCAGCTATGCAAATTAACTCATGGCCTCCGAGCATGAAAGAGAGCAGGCTGAGATTGGTTAATATTTTATGAAAAATGAAAATACTGTAAACCACCGTTCCTAGCACTGAGCTTCACATACTCTATAACTGACTCTGTGAAGATAGAGCCATGAAAAATTTCTGTGCTATTCTAGCATCAAAACCAGCAAGGCTAGAGATGACTTACAAAAGAATAAAGAGAATGTTTAGTGATTATATGAAAAAGTTCCATAGCATTGTAGTCAAAGAAATTCAAATTAAAACAACATGATAGCCTGTTCTGCCTATCAAATTACCACCACTAGAAAGACGGTAAATTGGTACAACCACTTTGAAAAATTCTTGAACAATGTGTATATAAAGACACTGAAGATGTTCACAATTTGATCTGGTGGTTTTAGGAAATTATTTTAAGTACAAGCTCCAAACTGAGGGCAAAGTTTTACATATAATGTTGTTCATGGAAGCACTTTTTATGATAGTACAAAATTTCAAAATTACCCACAACTAAATAATAAGAAAACAAATAACCCAATTAAAAACATGGGCAAAAGAAGTGGATAGATGCTGCACCAAAGAGAGATGTGGATGGCAAATAAGCACATGAAAAGATGCACCATTATTTTTTTTTTACATCCTTATCGGAGTATAATTGCTTTACAATGGCGTGTTAGTCTCTGCTTTATAACAAAGTGAATCAGTTACACATATACATATGTTCCCATATCTCTTCCCTCTTGCGTCTCCCTCCCTCCCACCCTCCCTATCCCACGCCTCCAGGCGGTCACAAAGCACCAAGCTGATCTCCCTGTGCACCCTTATTAATCACTAGGGAAATGCTAATTAAAACCACAATAGTTATTACTACACCCCTACTAGAAGGCTAAAATAGAAATGAAACAAAACAATAAAAAGCCTGACAATAGCAAATGCTGGTAAGACTGTGGAGCAACTGGAACTCTTGTATATTGCTAGTGGGACTACAAAACGGTACAACTCACAGGCTTTCACAAAAGCACTCTTCATGGCCCCATCCAGGAGGGCCACTGAACTGGGTGAGGATTTCCATTTTGGAAAACAGTTGGGCAGCTTCTTAGAGTTAAACATACACTTGCTATACAACCCAGCAGTGAATGGTTACTTATCACAGTTAGATTCATAATTGCCCCAAACTGGAAACATTACAAATGTCCCTCAAATGGTGAATAAACGAATTGTGATACACTCATACAATTGAACACTAGGCAGCAATAAAAAGGAATGAATTTTTGGCATATGTAACAACATGGATGAATCTCAAAAGCATTATGTTAAATGCAAGAAGCAAGAGTGAAAAGATGACGTAAGTGATTCCATTTATATGATATTCTGGAAAAGGTAAAACCGTAAGGACACAACAGAGCAGTAATTGCTAGGGGCTGAGTCCGGGGAGAGAGGACGGACAATAAACAGGCTTGAGGGAACTTTCGGAGTGAAAGAAATATTCTATATCTTGATTGTGGTGGTGGTTAGCTGGCCACATACATCTGTCGAGACACACAGAATGGTATACCTAGAAAGGATGGCTTTCACTATATGTAAATCATACCTCAGTAAACTTGACTTCAAAACGTATCAGACTCCTTAGTGGGTTTTTTTTTTAATTGTGGTAAAACATACATAATATGAAATGTACCATCTTAACCATTTTTAAGTGTACAGTTCTGTGTCATTAAGTACATTTACATTGCTGTGCAAACATCACCACCATCCACCCTCAGAACTCTTTTCACCTCATAAAACTGAAACTGTACTCATTAAACACTAAGTCCCCATTCTCTCCTTCCCCCAGCCCCTGCTAACTACCACGCTATTTTCGGTTTCTACAAATTTGACTACTCCAGGTACCTCAAGTAAGTGGAATCACAATATTTGTCCTTTTGTGACCGGCTTACTTCACTCAGCATAATGTCTTCAAGATTCATCTGTGTTTTGCACATATCAGGATTTTCTTTCTTTTTAAAGCCGCATGATATTCCATTGTATGTCTGTATCACATTTTGTTTATCCACTCATCTGCCAACGGACATCTGGGCTGCTTCCACCTTTTGGCAATTGTAAATAATGCTGCTACAGACACTGGTGTACAAATACCTGTTCAAGTCCCTTCTTTCAATTATTTTGGGTATACACCCAGAAGTGGAACTGCTGAGTTATATAGCGATCCTGTGTTTAATTTTTTGAGGAACCACCATACCATTTTCCACAGAGAGTCTTTAGTGTTATAACAAGAGGGGAATGGTTGAGCAAAGTATAGTGCATTCAGTGAAATAGTATGCAGCCTTTAAAATGCTATTTCTATATTACTTTTAATAATATGGGGAAATTCATCATATAGTCTTAAAGGAAAAAACAGTGTCATTTTAAAGGAAAAATATTTTATACAATATAAATTCAACAATGTGCAATGTGTAAGAGTAGAGAAAAGACTGGAAGGAAATACACCCAAATGGGGACCGCGATCATCGTTAGGTGGTGGGAACTACAGGTTACGTATATTTTCTTTATGCTTATCTGTACTTTGCAAATTTTCTTTACTGAGAATGTATTCCTTCTATAATCAGAAAAACATAACTATAAAAAAAAAGGCAAGGTTGCTTGGAGTATCTCCCCAACCTTCTGAAGTCAGCGTCACAGAGAACAACTCACAGGCCTTCACAAAGCACTCTTCACGGCCCCATCCAGGAGGGCCACGGAACTGGGTGGGGATTTTTACATTCATATCAAGACAGGTTTTGATTGATAAATCTGAAAATATGACTAAAATATAACACACGTAAAAAAACTCTCCAATAGTCATTGGATCCTTACCTTAAAACAATCCAACCCTTCTAGTACCAACACGGACTGGGCAGAGGTGACGTTGTTCCTCACGTCAAACCCTCATCTGAGGCCCTGTGTTCCGCATCCTCGGGGGTCCTGCGCTATGAGTGCCCCTCTCCTGTTTCTTCCATTCCTTAATCTCTATCTGTTGACACAGCTCTTCCCTGGGTGCTCAAGGTGCCCTTCTTCACCTTACTTCGCTGTCCAGCTTCTGAAGCTGGTCAACATAGCCACTCTACCTCCTCAGCCCACTGCCCTCCGGCCTCTTCCCTCACCACTCTATGAGAGTCATTCTCATTAAAGGTCATCAATGGCCTCTACGCCCCCAAATCCAACATGTACTTGTTGGTATTCTTATTATAGCACTTGCTAAATCTGTAGGCTTTGGTGCTCTCTCTGAAATTCCTCCTTTTCCTTCTGAGTTACCTTGTTTCCTCTGGTCACCCTTCCTCCTCCATCCTCCTTGAAAAGCAGTGTTTCCCAAGGTTTCATACTTGCACCCTCCTCCCTTTTTTTTCAATTCAACACATTCTCCCTCAGTGGCCTCAGTGAAACCAGGCTTTTATCACTTAGATACTAATGACCCCACCCCCCCACCCCCGATCCCATCTTTATCTGCAGGGCAGACCTCTCTCCTTGCATCTCCAGTCCCCAGTTGGGCACCTCCACTCTGCAGTCCAACCACCTGCTACAGGGCTTCAGGCCTGCATGCACCCTCCACAGTGCTTTCTCCACATGGCAGAGTGAACTTCCCTAAAGCGTAGATCACATCAACTTGCCTAAAATGCTGTAGCTTCTCCCCATGCTTACAACAACGACTTCCCACGAATCAGGTCCTGCATGATTTGGGCCCTGCCTCTCTCTCACCTCATGTCCCTCCAGTTTCTCCACCACCCTCTGTGATCCAGCCATACCAGTCTCCACTCTGTTTCTCGAACACTCCAGATTTATTTCTGTTTCAAGGGCTTTGCTGGTCCTTTGGTTTGGAACTCTCTTCATTCCACGTTTTCACATGGCTGCTTTCTTCTCATCATTCAGGTGTCACCTGAAATGTCACCTCTTCTTTCTCTAGATATTGTCTTACAGTAATTCCTGTAGCTTTGTCTCCGTTAATGTCTCTATCCTCACTGCCAATGTCCTCATCATTTTTCACGTCACTACCTAGTGGTTTCTCTCTGTCTTGCTGCCCTCTTCTCCCACAATCCTATCTCCAGACCATTACTAGAACGATCTTTCTAAAATGCAAGCCTGATATGCAACTTCCCATTTTAAATCCTCCCATACCTCCATGTTGACTTTCAAATGACACCATGATCTAGCCCAGCCTGTTCCCACACCTCCCCCACCCCACCCTCCAATCACCTGAACTAATTATGGTTTCCTACAGGTGTCAGGCTCTCACACGTCAATGCCTCTGCATGTACCTTGCCTTGTCTGGGTATAACCTGCTCCTCCAAAACATTTTCCTCAAAAGTCTGTTCAGTGTGAACCTCCTTTAAGAAGTCTTCCCAAATCACCCTCTCCCCCATCTTCTACCTAGTAACTCATTCTTCTTATCTGTCTTCCCTACTAGACTGAGTTCTCTGAGGGCAAGGCCTGTGCCCTAGTTCCAGTACAATATGGAATAAAGTATGTCTTCGTCTGTTTGGGCTGCTATGACATAATACCAGACTGGGTGGCTAAAACAACACAGATGTATTTCTCACAGTTCTGGACGCTGGGAAGTCCAAGATCAAGGTGGTGGCCTATTTGGTATCTGGTGAAACACGTTTCCTGATTCATAGACTACCACCATCTTTTTGCTGTGTCCCCACATGGAGGAAGGGGTTGGGGGAGTTTTCTGGGGCCTCTTCGTATTAGGACACTAATCCCATTAACCAGTCACCTCCAAAGTCCCACTTCCAAATATCATCACCTTGGAGATTAGGTTTCAATATATGAATTTGGGGGGGACATGAACATTGCCTATGCCAAGGTACCTGGCACACAGTAAGTAGTCAATAAATGTATGTTGCAGGGAAGAGAACTAGATCAACCTCAAGTGGGAAACGATCTTGGAAAACATCAAGCCCAAACTCCAAGCCCCTATATAGTGTTCCTGGGCTAAGATCATTCCAGCCGCTGTTTGGACCCTCACAGGGATGAGAAGCAACGTTGTTCCAAGGCAGCCCACCCCTGACCTTGAGGCTATATAAAGGAACCCCCTCTTAATGGAGCTGCAAGACTGTCCTTCAAGCGTTCAAAGTCCGCACTCCTGGTCTTCTCCAGGGTTACATCCTTATTTCTTCTCTCACGTCCCGTAACTTTTCTTTAGGCCAAACCCTAGTTATTCTGGACAATTTTATGTGTAACCACTCCTTTTTGTCACTTGTTTGGGACCTTAAATTCTGGTTACAGAGGCCTGGATGGCCTTATCCCCTTCTCAGCAGCCATTTCACTCCCTTAAGGTATCCTGAGTCCTTTCCCACAGCCCACTGCTCAACCAGCTCCAAGCCGTCCTCCGCTGAGAGACGGGAGTCATGGATGGTTCTTGACCAGGGGGACAACGTGAGCAAAGCTAGGCTTTGGCAGGTCGTCCAGCAGTGGTTGAAAGAGTGGCCAGAGAGAGGAGGGACGCCTGGGCAGAGGAGCAAGGAGGCTGTGAGCTTGGTGACAGTAAGTGGGGTGAAAAGGAAGTTCATTATCTCCATCTTCCCAGAACACTCGGCATGTTGACGGGATGCGTCTACCCCACGTGGTTGTCAGCAGAAGGACGATTAAAATGCGCAAAGCTGTCAAAAAGGATTGAGGCAGCCACCGTATGGCAAAGGGTGACCGCAGGAAGGTTCGATTTGCTGGTGTAACTTTCCAGAGGGGAAACGAAGGCTCTAGAGAAAAATCAGGAGGCGCTCCTGAGCCAAATACAGAGGCTTCCCACACATCCCTCTCTACTGACACCTGCTCTTTGCACCTCTCAACAACCTCATCACTGGAGGAGCCCACATGACTGTCAAAGGAAAGCCCTGCTGAAGGCCGACAGGCTGAGCCTTCTGGAGGCCAGGAACCAGGGTCCCAGGGAGGAGAGCTGTGGGAATGCCGACCTCACGCTCCCCCTGAGCTGATCCCCGACACCCCCAGCCCTCGCCAGAGCCCCTGCTCCCAGAGCTGGGGGGCAGGGGGTGCCCTGCAGCTCCCATCCTTACACCGCGTGATGCCCCTCCCGCTCATCTCACTGTCTCCGACATATTTAAAAGAAAAGCCGTGGGGATGGGGAAGAGGGACTAAAAGTTCTGTGTGAACTGTGAGAAAGGCTGCGAACTAGCAAGTTATCTCTGGTTCTCCCTCCGAAGTCTTGTTTTACACCTCTTGGTAGCAGCAGCCGCGGCAGCGATACTGCACGCATTCCGGTCTCCAGCCCAGTAATTACGAACATAGGCCCGTCAGAACTGGAAGCTTTAGCATCTTGTTTCCTCAATATGACCACCCGACTTCTGCCCACCAGCCCCACAACGTGGCCTGAGGCCATGCACCCTCCAAGAGAATCCGCAGGAAGTGGATTCGCACTTCAGGGTGACCCCTCTTTGGGGGAGAAGGTCCGGATACTATTATGGGAAGAAGTGCATTCAAAAGACCAGTGTCCGCAGGGCTTCTCTGGGGATGAGCTATCCAGGGGAGACAAACTGCTGACTCCACCCACACGCCACCCCCCTCCACACCCCATCCCTTCCAGCAGTTTGGATCTGCTGTGATTACGGAGGAAGCCTGATTTTTTTGCCTTTTATATTCTTGCTTAGAGGTGACTATTATGGGGAAACGAGGAAGCAAGACTCTCTCCCAGAGATACCGACGATATCTGGACGATAATCGATGAGAATGCAACGTCTTGGGAATTTAGTGTTTAGTGCAAACCCTGCATGAAGGTACACCGCACCGCTTCCGCCCCAGAGGGATGAGGTGAGGGGTGTTGATGCCGCCCTGCAAGACATCCAGTAAGAAGATGCCCTGGGGCTTCCCTGGTGGCGCAGTGGTTGAGAGTCCGCCTGCCGATGCAGGGGACACAGGTTCGTGCCCCGGTCCAGGAAGATCCCACATGCCACGGAGCGGCTGGGTCCGTGAGCCATGGCTGCTGAGCCTGCGCGTCTGGAGCCTGTGCTCCGCAATGGGAGAGGCCACAACAGTGAGAGGCCCGCGTACCGCAAAAAAAAAAGAAGATGCCCTGGAACACTCTAGTATATCCACATTTGAAGCAGAAAATCCACGCTGCATCTTACTCCTGCAGTGCCCTTCACCCATGACAGCAGCTGGAGGCCCAAGCACTCCTACACCACTCCAAAACCATTTGCTCATCTAGGTCCATGTTTCCAACAATCTCAGAACATTTCCATTCTTCTGGACAGGATTTAAAGAGTAAAGATGGGTGGAGCTTTTCTGATGAACTCCTTTCTGGGACTCCTCATAACAAAGCTTAAGAAAGATTGCATGTCATGGCAGAAGCCACAGTTCCCATGAAAAAGATTTCTCCCTTCATTCCTTTGTTCATTACTTCCTGCATGAATGTACGCTGACATTTCATGTGTACCAGGTAGCAGACAATGTGAGGAGCTAGCATGCAATGGCAAGCAAGATGGTCACGAGATCAGGGCTTACAATCTAATGGAGCACATCTTCCGAGAGCTAAGACCAGGGATAGAACACAGCAGCTCTGCTGAGGTCATGACACCACGTGAGCCCATTCTTCTGCGTCTTAGTTTTCCCAATGAGAAAACGAGGCTGCTGGCCATAGGGGAAAGAAGCTGGTTGCTCTCTGTATGCAGCCCACCTTCCCACAGTAACGCCAGAAGAAACTGCAGAGGTAACCAGATTATTCTGCTGACACGGGGAGGGTGGAAGAATAAAGAAAAAAAAAAATAAGAAAATCTATGCATATGGTCCCCTCCTTCTGGGATTAATGTGATTTGCTTCTTTGAGGACTTCTGCCGGTTAGGGACTCCTTGAGTCTGCAACCCAATTTCTTGTACCTCAAGCTAAAACAGTAAGGAAGATGGCTAGCGGGTACCTCTTTCTGGGTCTGGAGACTAATATTCGGCCATACCTCTGTGTGTCTTATAAATATATAAAATAAATAAAAAAGGGTAAGGCAAATTTTGTTAAGAGAAAAGTGAAACCCAGGTAGGAGATAATATAAGAGAGAATCCCTAACCATTTTAGATAATAACAATAGCTCAAATATGTCTGGAACTTTCAAGTTGGACAAGCATAAACATTCTCCCAACACGAGTATTTCAAAATCCCTAGAAATATTCTGCATAGGATTATTGTCCCCATTTTAAGGATGAGGAGACCAGAGCTCAAGAAGATTGAGTGATCTGCTGTTTGTCCCATAGATAAAAAGCTACAGTAGAACTGGACTTGAACCCAGTCTCCAGCTCCCACATTCAATGCTCGTTTAGACTCAGCACTGAAAGAACATCCAAACTGCTTGTGAGAAATTGGGGATAAAAACAGAGGCCTTGGGCTTCCCTGGTGGCGCAGTGGTTGGGGGTCCGCCTGCTGATGCAGGGGGCGCGGGTTCGTGCCCCGGTCCGGGGTGGGGGGGCTCCCGCGTGCCGCGGGGCGGCTGGGCCCGTGGGCCGTGGCCTCTGGGCCTGCGCGTCCGGAACCTGTGCTCCACGGCGGGAGGGGCCGCAGCGGTGGGAGGCCCGCGTACCGCAAAAAAACAAAACAAAACAAAAACAGAGGCCTTAAAAACCTGAACAAATGTCTTGATTTTCAAAGAGAAGATTCTAGAATGGTAACAAGTAAGCTCATTGTCAACCCCGGAGGAATTTAGCAATACATTGGTAAATAGTTTGTGAGCAATGAGAAAGCAAGATGATCAAATAATGCACGGGAAAGCTTAGCTCAGTTCCTAGCAGAGGTGAGGAGGGCTCAGTAAATGTGAGGACTGTTCCTATCACTATCATCATTGTTTCTTATTACCAGGAATTAGCATGGGATTGCTTGGAACACACTGAACTAAGCTAACCTTGTTTCTTGCTTTTAAAGGGTTATTGGATGAATAAGTCAGGAAAATGCTTACAATTTGGTATCCCTGTGTTTCAGTAAGGCCTCTGACAAAACCTCTTATGCTATCAGAGCTGTGGACAATACCACTGGGTGAGTTGCTGACATTTGAAAACTCTTGCCCAAATTATACCGATCAGTGAATAAAATATGGAGTTCAAATTCTGACTTTGCTACTTAGAGCCTGTGAGACCTTAGGTGACTTACTTAACCTCTCTGTGGGGTGCCACAACCTCATCAGAAAATTATTATTATCATTAAATAACAGCAACCAACTCAGAAGACCACAGAAGGTTGATGAGATGGATGGATAGACAGACAGATAGATAAGCAGCAAACATTAGCTGTTAATGTAATTATGTTATCAATTTCAACCTACACGGAGGTCTCTAGAGGTGTGCCACTGAGTTCTAGCATCATTATTTCTGTCCATTTCAACATATTCATCAACAGCTTAGATGACAACAGCAAAAAAAAAAGTAGAAAACTAGAGGACAATGACAGCTGTTCATACGTAAAAGATCTGAGGATGACAGATAGTCAGCCAATGGTGTGATGAGGGGACTAAAACGTAAGCCCCGATTGTGTTCACAGATGTGTGGTACCCTCTGCAAGTTTGCTACATGGGTCAGACCAGTGGAGTACGATGTTCAGTTCTAGGTGTCATATTTTAAGAGCAACACTGGGAAACATGGGGGATGGGGTAGCACAAGGAGTCTTGTCTTGAAATGTCAGGTGAGAAGAAATTGAGAAAAGCATGAATGTTTTGTTTGGTAGCAAGTGGCTATCGCTTGGATGAAGACTTACACTGCTTTTCTTCTTGGTGTTACTTGAGCCAGTGGATCAAATTAGAAGGGGCCAGATTTTCCCAAGAAAGACAGAAAGACAGACAGAAAGGAACGGAGTGAGGGAGGGAGGGAGGATGGGGAGAGGGGTACCTAGGAACTAACAATGGAACGGTGGTGTGCCTTGCCCAGTAGTGAGCTCTTCATCACAGGGAGAGTCCAAGCAGGGGCTTGATGACCAGACATCAGGGATGCTGTTGAAGAGTTTGATGAACTAGATCATCTCAAAGGCCATTTTCAGTTCTCAGAGGCTATAAACGCCCCCCCTCTGCCCTGCTCAGAGCTCTGTTCCACACACCCCTTCCTCCATCAAAGTCACTGTGGAGCTCCTGATCCCGTGAGCACCTGCTAAAATCTGGCCTGCGAGATGCATTTTCAATAGTGACGGATTCAGCTGGATGAACTTGGCTGGCCTGTCTGGAGACTTCGACACTGCGGCAAGTGACCCTCTGGAATCCCAAATGAATTGTGGAGAGCATCAGAGCCTGGGCTTCAAGCCCCCTACTCTGGGGACCTCAGCCACACAGGCCAAACGCTGCATCACTACCTCCCCTCAGCTGCCCACCATCACCATAGCAACCACAGGGGCTGACTACCTCTCAAGGCATTTCAATTCAGGCAGAGGGAGGCCCAGTTTTTCCTGCAGTTTCCCAAAGAGTGAGCCCTAAGGGGATGCAGGGAGGAGGAGTGGAGAGGGAGAGTTTCTCCTATCCTCCCCCAACAGGCTGCCCTGAGGCCACCTTGAGTCATAGCCTGTCATGCATAACTTGACCTTGGCATCCTCTCACGCTAACCAAGAAACAGGAGAGAAAGCCACGGGGGAATTTCATTATTTTTAAGAGTACAATCACGTAGCAACCTAAACATCCCATTCTTCCCCACCCCTCCAGAAGCCCAAAGAAATAAACAGTATTGAGGACTCCAGTGTTTGGCTCTGATACAGCATGAGGATGTAATAGTAATAATACTTTCTATTTATATAGAAATAAAGCTTGCCTTCCAAGGACCTCAGAGAGTCTTAGTAAAATTAAGGCACTACTAACCCCTTGCACCTGGCCCCCTCTGCCTCTCAGTGCAAACTTCCCAAGGGTGACTTCTCTGCTCTTTCAAGAAAGCCTACACCCAGAATGGACTTTACGTATGGAATCTAAGACATGAAACAATAACAATTCATTCCAGAGGGGCAGGGCCCCTGTATATTACTGCCTCCTGCAAAGAAAACTGCACTTATCTCTAGCAAGGAAGCAGAGAAAGCTCAGGGTTTCTCAAGCAAATCCAGCAGTGATTTCCCTCCTCACATTTCACCCTGTTAACCATTTGCTTCTTCCGTAAACTCCTCCCTGCTAATGGTCTCTGCTAATCTTGTCTCCCACTCTGTGCCTGCTGCCTCTCAGCCTCCCCTCCGGGTTGCCCTTGTTTTCTGCACATGTTTAATGCAGGGTCCTGTGGAGTCCATCCTCAGCCTCTTCTCTCTCTGCTGCTCTCCTGGGACACCCTGATCCATGTCTATGGTTGCATATGGCAACCACACACCGATGAACCACAGATGTCCACACAGACCCTTGAGCTGACCTCCAGCCTTTTGACCAGGGTGCCATACCCAGTGGTCCAAAAGGCATATCCAGCCCAACAGAGACAGAATCATCCTTTCCCCCACTCCTGGGTGCTCCTCATCTAGTGTGTTACCCTCTCTCTCAGGGAAGGAGTCCACCCCCCACCTCGCCAAACCTGGGACTCATCTTTGATTCTTCCCTCTCCCTCATACTCCCAATTGAAGGATCCCTAAATTAAGAGTCTCACGCTCTACCGACTGAGCTAGCCGGGCGACTGTGCAGGATCCCTACATTATATCTGTCCGCTCTTCTCTGGTCTCACTGACACAGTCCAGATTCATACCACCATTTTTTTCTAGACAGTAACACGCGTAAAGGAGAGCCTCCTAACTGGTCCTCTGGGCTCGAGTCTTAGTTCTTCCTCCCTAACCAGCATCACCCACTCACGTGTACCACCGGCAAGAATCTAAGCCTTGGTGAGTTGGAAGGTTTATCTGTCCAGGAATTCTTTCTCTCTTGCTTTAACCCTTTAATGATCCTCTGTTGTCTTCATAATAAAATCCAAATGTGTTATCACGGAACACAAGACCCTAAGGTTTCCACCTGCCTATTGGTCTACCTCTGGAACCACCATGCTTGACGGTCCAGCCCCTGCACACGCCAGGCATGCCATTCTCCAAATACAGCAGGCTTGCTCTCGCCTCCATGCCTTTGCTTGTATTCTCTCTGTATGGCTTTCTTCCCCAGCCCCACCGTGCAGCTGAGGAGCCCCTTCTGAACATCTCCATTCAAGCAACAGCTCCTCTGTGTGGCCTCTTTCCCTGACACTTCCAAAAAGAGCTAGATGCTTCCTCTTTCATGCTCCCTGAGCACCTTGTACTTACCCATCTTACAGCCTCACCACCCTATGGTAATGGTTGGAGTCCAGGTCTAATTTCCCAAGATACTTGGACTCCTGCAGGAAGAGGCCGTGTCTTCCATCTGTGTCCCCTGAACTCATCACAGCGCTCGCCATTTACTAAACACTTAAAAACACCTGTTAGGAAGGTACTCAGGTTTCCAGAGCTCCACACTCTGCTGCCACGCTCCTCTGATGGGATTCTAGACAGTCTGCATCCCTTATACAGTACACAGGAAACAGTATATACCTTGAAGAGTATGCACCTTGAATTAACACATCATTTACATGGAGAGTGAAGTCAAAAGAACACACACACTATTACTGCCTTTCCTTTGGACCCAGTATTTCTACAATACTGATGCAAATTAAGATGACATTAGTTAAACCAGAAAACATCAGTCTTTCTCATATGCATTGCTGGAAAGGCATAGCTCTGCTATCTGGTTCTTAAGTTATTCAATTGTGAAATCCTAATTCAGGACTTTACAATTCTCCCTTTCTATTTCATTCATGTAGGACTTTGGATCTCCTTAATTAGGGATTTGGGGAAATCTAATCATTATTATCTACTCCGTTCCCCACCAGAAGATACGCGTCCTGCCCCATGGGGCTCCACTCATCAACAGCTCCTTCTGCCAATGCCCCTTGCTCCAACAAGTATGATGGGAACCCAAGGGTAATTCCTCCTCTTCCCTCCTCCCCCTTTGCAAAGATTCACTCCCTAGAAGTTTCCAGAAAGCTCTACAGTTGCGGCAATATCATTAAAAGGGAAAGAGATGAATCTGGAAGCAGCCTGGTGGGGAGCTGTTTATCTACACGTCCCCAGCCCTGATTCTTGTGGCATGATTCTGCCTTCTCTCATTCTCTTACTTGTTCCTCTTTCCAGAGGAGGGAAGTATCCTGAATCAGAAGCAAATACCAGGGTATATGCCCAGTAGTGGGATTGCTGGGTCATATGGTAGTTCTATTTGTAGTTTTTTAAGGAACCTCCATACTGTTCTCCATAGTGGCTGTGCCAATTCACATTCCCACCAGCAGTGCAAGAGTGTTCCCTTCTCCCCACACCCTCTCCAACATTTATTGTTTCTAGATTTTTTGATGATGGCCATTCTGACCAGTGTGAGATGATATCTCACTGTAGTTTTGATTTGCATTTCTCTAATGATTAATGATGTTGAGCATTGTTTCATGTGTTTGTTGGCAATCTGTATATCTTCTTCGGAGAAATGTCTATTTAGGTCTTCTGCCCATTTTTGGATTGGGTTGTTTGTTCTTTTGATATTAAGCTGCATGAGCTGCTTGTAAATTTTGGAGATTAATCCTTTGTCAGTTGCTTCATTTGCAAATATTTTCTCCCATTCTCAGGGTTGTCTTTTGGTCTTGTTTATGGTTTCCTTTGCTGTGCAAAAGCTTTGAAGTTTCATTAGGTCCCATTTGTTTATTTTTGTTTTTATTTCCATTTCTCTAGGAGGTGGGTCAAAAAGGATCTTGCTGTGATTTATGTCATAGAGTGTTCTGCCTATGTTTTCCTCTAAGAGTTTGATAATTTCTGGCCTTACATTTAGGTCTTTAATCTATTTTGAGCTTATTTTTGTGTATGGTGTAAGGGAGTGTTCTAATCTCATACTTTTACACGTACCTGTCCAGTTTTCCCAGCACCACTTATTGAAGAGGCTGTCTTTTCTCCATTGTATATTCTTGCCTCCTTTATCAAAGATAAGGTGACCATATGTGCGTGGGTTTATCTCTGGACTTTCTATCCTGTTCCATTGATCTATATTTCTGTTTTTGTGCCAGTACCATACTGTCTTGATCACTGTAGCTTTGTAGTATAGTCTGAAGTCAGGGAGCCTGATTCCTCCAGCTCCATTTTTCGTTCTCAAGATTGCTTTGGCTATTCGGGGTCTTTTGTGTTTCCATACAAATTGTGAATTTTTTTTTTCTAGTTCTGTGAAAAATGCCAGTGGTAGTTTGATAGGGATTGCATTGAATCTGTAGATTGCTTTGGGTAGTAGGGTCATTTTCACAATGTTGATTCTTCCAATCTAAGAACATGGTATATCTCTCCATCTACTTGTATCATCTTTAATTTCTTTCATCAGTGTACCCTGAGAAAACCATAATTCAAAAAGAGTCATGTACCAAAATGTTCATTGCAGCTCTATTTACAATAGCCAGGACATGGAAGCAACCTAAGTGTCCATCATCAGATGAATGGATAAAGAAGATGTGGCACATATATACAATGGAATATTACTCAGCCATAAAAAGAAATGAAATTGAGTTATTTGTAGTGAGGTGGATGGACCTAGAGTCTGTCATACAGAGTGAAGTAAGTCAGAAAGAGAAAAACAAATACCGTATGCTAACACATATATATGGAATCTAAGAAAAAAAAAAAAGGTCATGAAGAACCTAGGGGCAAGATGGTAATAAAGACACAGACCTACTAGAGACTGGACTTGAGGATATGGGGAGGGGGAAGGGTAAGCTGGGACAGAGTGAGAGAGTGGCATGGACATATATACACTACCAAACGTAAAATAGCTAGCTAGTGGGAATCAGCCGCATAGAACAGGGAGATCAGCTCGGTGCTTTGTGACCACCTAGAGGGGTGGGATAGGGAGGGTGGGAGGGAGGGAGACGCAAGAGGGAAGAGATATGGGAACATATGTATATGTATAACTGATTTACTTTGTTATAAAGCAGAAACTAACACACCATTGTAAGCAATCATACTCCAATAAAGATGTTAAAAAAAATTTTTTTAAACCAAAAAAAAGAAGCAAATACCACTCGCCCCTGTCTTTACTCCTTCTTCCTCCCCTTCTCTCCAGCCCTTCCGTGATCACCTGCAAGTCTATTCTAATCCATTCACTTCTATTCCTCTCTTAATGCCCTCAAAGCATAAAACAACCCAGTTGTGTGACATTTCTGCTAACAACCTAACAGGGCTGTGGTATTAGGGAAACCGATACCTGAGAGCCAGGACAGGGGCCCAAAAAGCCGAGCTCTCTCCTCCCCCTGCCCTGGGACTTTGGGCTGGCTTCCCTTCTTTGGACCTCCATTTCTTTATCTGTAAAATGAGGTTAGACCTTCTAGCCCTCAGGGTTGGAATTCTCTTTCTTCCTGGCTTTCCCTTTCTGTTTCCCCCAGACATACCTTTCCTTCCCAGACCACTGCAGTTTGGGTGCTTGGAAAATGCTGCCTGTGCCCTGTTACCAGGAATTTGCTTTATTCTCTGTGCCACAGAGTAAACAATAAAAATGTCATCTCTTCATTATCTGGGCTGACGGAGGGAGGAAGAGACTTAGCCAAGAAACCATGATGGATAAAACCAAAGTAACTTATTGTGTATTTGACTTTGAGAGGAGGTTCAAGACACACTCACAGACATACAACTACCTCTGCCCATCTGGAAACCAGCCCAAACCCTCCCAGCCTGGTCTGCATCCCAGCCTGGGGTTTGGCCGCATTGGTGGGAAGAGGCTCTGAGCTGTGCAGAAAGACCTCATGTGGATAAGATGGTGCTAATTGTGTCATTATTCATAATATTCAATTCAACAGCCATGTATGGGGCACAACTTCTTAATGTCTTGGGACACTCAGAATCCAGGAGAAGGCAGGACTTTGTTCATGATTATCCACGTTTTGAGCCACAATCAAGGTACTGATCAAGTGCTATGAGAACAGAGGGGAGGGGGCTACCTGATTCTAACCAGGTGGTTCTGGGAAGCCTCAGGAGAAGAGTTCAGGCAAAGCCAACACTAGTATGGCGGGGCGGGTCCCCCTCACCAGCTCCAACATGAGCCTTGCCTGGAATTGCCTTGAAATCCAGTGAATCCCCAAATAAAGAGTGAGTTCCATTCCATGCCTGGAACTGTGTGAGATGCTCCAGGCTACAAAAGATATTTAAGACAGTTTTGACTACCAGGCATAAAGTAATAAGTGAACAACGCAGTGTTATATTCTGATATAATAAAGGGCTCAATGTGTGGAACTAACAACACAAATGAGATCAAACTGTAATAAAGTGCTAATTGCATGGAGAAGGCAGTGAATAAGAAATCCTCCACAAACATTGTTATTTACTTCCACTGCATCTCCCTGGCTGGTGATGGCAACACCGCAGCTAGCTGTGGGTAAGAACACTTCCTCTACATCTGTAGGCGGCACGTTACGATGGGAGCGCAGGACCAGGAACGGGAGGCCTGGCCCTGGAATCGCCTGGTATGTATCACAGGCAGGTTATTTCCCCTCTCAAGGCCTCGGAAGAGAAGCAAGACTCGAGGCTCTTGAAGATCCCTTCCAATTCGCATGAAGTGTGACAGAGGAACCAGCTGACGTCCAGGCTACAAAAGGACTTAAGGGCATGGGGAGGGGGAAGGGTAAGCTGTGACAAAGTGAGAGAGTGGCATGGACATATATACACTGCCAAATGTAAAATAGATAGCTAGTGGGAAGCAGCTGCATCGCACAGGGAGATCAGCTTGGTGCTTTGTGACCACCTAGAGGGGTGGGATAGGGAGGGTGGGAGGGAGACTCAAGAGGGAAGGGATATGGGGATATATGTATACATATAGCTGATTCATTTTGTTATACAGCAGAAACTAACACACCATTGTAAAGACATTAAAAAAAAAAAGAAGACACACGCACCCCAACGTTCATTGCGCACTATTTACAATACCCAGGTCGTGGAAGCAACCTAAATGCCCATCGACAGACAAATGGATAAAGAAGATGTGGTACACATACACAATGGAATATTACTCAGCCATAAAAAGGAACAAAATTGGGTCATTTGTAGAGATGTGGATGGATCTAGAGACTGTCACACAGAGTGAAGTAAGTTCGAAAGAGAAAAACAAATATCATATATTAATGCATATATGTGGAATCTAAAAAAATGGTACAGACGAACTGGTTTGCAAGGCAGAAATAGAGACGCAGATGTAGAGAACAAATGTATGGACACCAAGGGTGGGGCGGTGGTGGTGTGATGAATTGGGAGATTGGGATTGACATGTATACAGTAGTATGTATAGAATAGATAACTAATAAGAACCTGCTATATAAAAAATAAATAAATAAAATTAAATTTTACAAAAAAAGGAAAAAAGAAAAGAGAGGGCCCAGCCCCAGCAGGGGCTGATGTGGGGAGACCAAGGGTAGCAGGAAATTGGGAGGGAGGGAAGGAGGGCTGTTGCAACAACTCTAAAATGATAAATCAGCCATCTTCCAAATGCCCTAAGCTGTTCTCAGCACCTCCGTGCGGTAGGCGGAGAGCAGCTCTACCTGCTTTCAGAGAAGAGGGCAGAGGATTGGGGAAAGAGGAAGCTGGCAAGTGCCCAGGTCTCTGAGTTCTCAGGCCAGCATGCTGTGCCAGGCCTCCCTCCTCCTCGGGGATGGCACACGCTGGCAGGCTTCTCAACTGGCCTGAGACTGCTTTAAAACTTGATGACTTGGCATTCATCCCCTTTGAAACCAAGCTCTGCCTCTGCTGGATGTGGACTCTCCATTTACCAAAGTGACAAAGGCCAGCTGGCTGCTTCCCATCACCTGTACCCCTCACTCAAAGCCTCAGCTTCCCTCTCCACGAGGCTGGCCAGCCCAGCTCTCCTGCAGCCCCAGACAGAGCCCCACGGCCCAGCAGGTGGCCACCCTGGAGTCTATTTGGTGACCTCCTCTGCACCTCCATGCCCAGCCATGTAAAGGGGACCAAGGAAAGAATACACCTGAGGAAAACAGCAAAGAAAGAAACTGGATCGGGGCGGGGCAGGGGGGAGCTGAGGTAGCCTTTGACCAAGAAACAAAAATTCCTCCCTCCTAGAGATAGGGGGTAAAGGCAGGGGTCTTAAAACCTAGGAGGGAAAAGAAAAAAAAAAGTGACAACTATTATGATCCAAACATGGCAACCTCCCCAAACTCTCAGAACAGATGTCTCCTGGGACCAGGGAGGCAGGCTGTGGTTTCCTCATTCCTCCTCTCTTTCCTGTTCTGTCAGTAGAAATTCTATCCTGGGGCTTCTAGAGTTTCTGCGTCCTGCCCTGATGGATTCTGTGTGGAGCCAGGAGTGGTCACCAGGGGACCCTCCGGGCAGAGGGCCTGTGGGGGGAGATGGGCAGGGCCAGGCCCACCAGGGGACTTCCAAGCTGAGGGCTGCCATCACCTATAGCCCCACGGGAAACACGAAGCCCGATCTAAACTTCCAAAGGTGATAAAGTCCTTTGATATATTTCTTATTATGAGATAGTTCAGGTACTCAGGACATAAGGCAATGTACATAGTGATACACGGTCCCATCTTTAACAGGGGTTACCATTTTCTGCTATTTGCTTCAAATCGTTTTTTTAAAACAGATGAACATTTCAGACACAGCTGAGGCTCCACCCCAACCTGTTTTCTCCCCCACCTCCCTAGAGTAACTGCTGTCTGGAGTTGCTCACAGCAGTTGCATACAGATTTATGTACTTTCCCAATACAGTTTAGGTGTTTTTCTAGCTCAGATGTTTTCAACAGTGTCTAGGAACCACCTGCACCAGGGTTATCTGGGTGCTTCCTTAACGGGCAGATTCTTGATCCTCTCAGGGTTAAGGCCAAAGTTCTGCTTTTTAAACAAGAGCCCCAGGTGATCTTAATGCACACCAAAGCTTTGAGAGCCACTGTTCTGGCTTAGAATGTTAAGCTTTTTAAAGTGCAAAACGAACAACAACCACCAAAACCAACCAACCAACCAATCCCGGGAAGGGTAAGGCATGAAATTGCTGTCTCTTACTGCCCCATGTGAGTGACAGATCCGAGGCAGGTTTTATACTTTCTCCAAACTGCCTGAGGTCACCCTGCTGCTTCACCATCACTGCCTCAGCTCACTCAGAGCCACAATGAAACAACAGTAACATTTATTATCTCCTTGGGGAAGGAGATAATAAATGGGGAAGGAGGAAGAGAAGAGAGCTAAAGTGCCATCCTTACCTAAATGTCCTTTGTATCAGCCCACCACTGCCTCCAAGCCTCTGGCACCTTACAGATTATAACAGAGTTAACAGCATATGCCACAACTGGATATCTGTATTTTTGTTGTTATGCTAATTTAGAAGCTAGACACATTCCTTTTTACAGCTGCTTTGAGTTATAATTTACAACCGCAAAACTCACCCATTGAAAGTGTACAATTCAGTGGTTTTTAGTGTAGTCACAGAGTTGTCTGACCATCTGCACTGTCTAATTCCAGGATATTTTCCTCACTGCAAAAAGACGCATCAGCAGCCTCTCCGCCACACCCTGCCCTCCAGCCTTGGGTAACCACTATTCTACTTCCTGTTTCCATGGATTTGCCTGTTCTGAACTTTTCGTCTAAATGGAATCATACAATGTATGGCCTTTGTGTAAAGGACTTCTTATACTTAGCATAATGTTGTCAAGGGTCACCCATGTTGTAGCATGAATCAAAACATCCTTTTCGTAGGTAAATAGTATTCCATTGTATAGTAGATCACATTTTGTTCAGCCATTCATCAGCTCTTGGGCACTTGGGTGACTACCATTTTTGACTATCATGAATAATGTACAGTTTTTTTGGTATGAGCACATGTCTTCACTTCTCTTAAGAATATAGCTAGGAGTGAAACAGCTAGGTCATGTGGTAACTTTATTTTGAGGAACTGACACATTGTTTTCCAACGTGGCTGTACCATTTTACATTCCCACCAGCAAATGTTTAAGGGTGCCAATTTCTCCATATTCCTGCCCAACACTTGTTACTGTCTTTTGACCACTTCCATACTTTCTTTTTTTTTTTTTTTTCATTACGCGGGCATCTCACTGTTGTGGCCTCTCCCATTGTGGAGCACAGGCTCCGGACACGCAGGCCCAGCCATTCCGCGGCACGTGGGATCCTCCCGGACCAGGGCACGAACCCACATCCCCTGCATCGGCAGGCGGACTCTCAACCACTGCACCACCAGGGAAGCCCTTCCATACTCTTTCTTTAAAGCTTTTAGCAAGGAGCCTGGAATCCACTGTTTACAGTGATTCTCAAAAGGTGGTCTCTTCCCTCCCCTGCACACACTCACATACCAGCAGTATCACCATCACCAGAGATCTTATTAGAAATGCTAATTCTCAGGCCCTGCCCCAGGTCACCTGAATCAGAGATTCTAAAAGTGGGGCTCAGCAATCTATGTTTTAACAAGCTCTCCAAGTGCCTCTAAGCTCTCTTAAGTGGAGGCTTAAGTCTAAGAATCAATGCTATAGAATAACGTTTCTTACAGGGTGTTCCATAGCATTTTACCAAGTGATGTTCGATAAAGAAATTTCTTGTCAATATAAGTTTGCAAACACTGGGCCAAACAAAAAATTCTTTACTCAGAACTTTTCAGACCCTTTAACATGTTTATGAGCACTGTGAATCTACAAAAGGAGATCCAGTGTACAGCATTTCCCAAACTTATATGAGCATCAAACCCCTTTTACATGGAGCATCTTACAGGACTAGTGTTCCACAGAAGTTACTTTGGCAAACATTCTTTTTTAAGTATCCTGTGCCACCATTTTCTTTATCAAATCAAAATCTGTTAACAGTATCCTTTAAACTAGTTCTTTACAAAGTCTTTTGCTTCTGTTGTCTCCCACTGCACAGCAAAACGGAGTGGCTTATGACAACAATCATGTGTCATCTCACACAGCAGTCAGGAATCTGAGAGTGACTGAGGTGCCTGGTCCTGGAGCAGGATCTCTCAGGGTCTTGTAGTCAAGATGTCAGCAAGGGCTGCACTTATCTGAGGCTTGACTATTCTGGGTTTCCAAGATGGCTCACTCACCTGGCTTTGGCAGGAGTTCCTCACCACGTGACCTTCCACAGGGCTCATTGAGAGTCCTCATAATATGGCAGCTGGCTTTCCCCAGAGCAAGTCATCCAAGACAGCAAGGCAGAGTGGCAATGCCTTTTATGACTGAGCCTCAAAAGTTATACTCTCCCTTCTGCCATGTTCTCTTGGTCACGAAGACCAACACCGACACAATCTGGGAGACGACTATGCAAGGACGTGAAAACCACGAGTTGAGGATCGCTCTGCCAGTAAGTGACTGGGCTGCGATGGACCCCAGGCAGTCTGGTTCCAGAGTCCAGGATGCTGTGTCCTGCTGCCTCTGTGTTGGTCTTACTAAACATGCTCTCTGTTCTCTGATATTCCTTTAAGAATGGGTAACTCAAAAAGACCAGCCTTTGCAGGTCAGAACTCAGCGTGGGTTCCTCTGCTTGGTGTTATCGTGTCCATACGCTTTTGCAGCTGCTGTTAAGCACTGCAGTTGCCCAGAAACTGAGCTTTTCAGAACACAGGACTGGAACTGTTCATTAGCTAATTAGGCTGTTCTTAACTAATCTGGGATATGAGCATCAATTTACTTCTGTTTATGCTTGCAACAATCCTGTTACTACTAAACTAGAAATCGTGCCCCTTTCCCTTTTTTTTCCCCTTCATTGTCCACCTGACTTATTGGGAGACTCATAACTCCTACAACCTCTAGCTTCTAAAATCCTATTCTTAGAATCCCTCCATCTTTTTTTAGGTGTATCTTTTTTTAGGTGGTTTTTTTTTTTTTTTTTTGCGGTACACGGGCCTCTCACTGTTGTGGCCTCTCCCGCCGCGGAGCACAGGCTCCGGACGTGCAGGCTCAGCAGCCATGGCTCACGGGCCCAGCCGCTCTGCGGCATGTGGGATCTTCCCGGACCGGGGCACGAACCCGTGTCCCCTGCATCAGCAGGCGGCCTCTCAACCACTGCGCCACCAGGGAAGCCCTTTTAGGTGTATCTTTAACTGCTATTATTATGGCAATGGAATGTTGAGTATAAAGCCTCAGCTCCTTTCAAAATGAAATGTTAATATTTTTGACTAAAACCATGTTAAATCTTAGGACCCCTAGGACCTTAAAAACATTCTTGAAATATTTGCCTGCCTTCCTAAAATCTCCCCCTTTTCATATCTGCCATTCATTCATCAGCTTGTTCAATATTCATCAAATATTGCTGAATGACTTCTAAGTGCTATGCACATAAGGAATAAAAACAATCCTATGGGCTTCCCTGGTGGCGCAGTGGTTGAGAGTCCGCCTGCCGATGCAGGGGACGCGGGTTTGTGCCCCGGTCCAGGACGATTCCACATGCCGCGGAGCGGCTGGGCCCGTAAGCCATGGCCACCGAGCCTGCGCATCCAGAGCCTGTGCTCCGCAACGGGAGAGGCCACAACAGTGAGAAGCCCGCGTACCGCAAAAAACAAAACAACAACAACAACAAAAAAAATCCTATATAAAATCATATAACATACTGTGTGCCATAGAGTATGGAGACCATGGTGGTGAACATAGGAGAAATCAGATGAGGCGACAGGAAATTCCTGCTGATGAAGCACCCAGTCAAAGACCTCTGATGTTTATTGTGTGTATGTGCACAGTTATGATCAACCCCACAAGGTATGTAGGAAACGTGTTTACATTAAGGTGGGTTTTGTGAAGATCCTCCATTTCCCTCGTCATAAACAGGCTCTAACTATGCATTGTGTCACCAGCGCATCATAACCACACAGCAGGTATTCACTGAGTATCTGTTGGTGGTTGTGATAAGGAGGATGGAGGCCAAACAGGGACTAAACAGAGAACACTTTAAGTTATTGTAAGACTGGGGACCTGAAATCAGAAATCTTGGTTTCTAATTTCGCCTCTATCCTATTTGAACTTAAGACCCCTGGTCAAATAACACAGCTTCACCGTACACCACTTCTTACATACGGCAACTGAGAGCAAAGTCTAGACTCTCCGTCAGTCTTCTATAGAGAAAAGGTAAGTTCTAACGGGAGTTTTATCCATTAAGTAACGTAATGGTTTTATATCTAATATTCAGAGGTTACTGACCTGAGGAAGGATTTCTATTAACTAAGAAGAAAGCTTAACATTTTTTTCAGGTTGCTTTTATTCAGCTCGAGGAAAGATTCAGTGGGACTCAGACATCGTAGGACACATGCAGTTGAGCGGCTCATGCAGAATTAGTACTGCTAAAGGACCACTGGAGAAGGAGAAGGAGATGGGGAATGATATATTCTTCCTCCCATGAAGGTTACCCTTGGACAAAGATTGGATCAACTCAGCATTTCTTCATCTGGCCTTAAGAGCATCCTTGAAACATTTGCCTGCCTTCTTAAATTCTTCCCCCTTTCCCATCTGCCATTCAGGAATTCACTCATTAGCTTGTTCCATCATTCATCTGTTTTTCAGCAATATTTGCTGAATGACTACTAAGTGCCAGGGACACAAGGAGTTCAGATAAGCATAAGATATATCCCACTAGATGGGCTGCTTGCCTGCCCTCAAACCCTCAGCAAGCAACCCATCTAGTGGAGGAGACACTAATGTCAATCGTGGGAGTTAAGTTCCAAGTGAGCCTAGCCAGGAAGGAAGGGAAGAATGGAGGGAAATGAGGAATTAGCCAAAGGCATGGCAAGCATGGTATAACAACAGGCAAAAGAGCATGATCAAAAGGAAGGAGGCATGAAATGCATAAAGCTCAAGGAACTGTAAGTAGTCCAGTATAATTGGAGGGCAGGCTGCATATGGTCAGGTCAGGAAGGATCTTAATGGCTCTTGTACTCTGCTACTCTGCAAACAACTAAAGAAGGGCTTTAAGCAAAGAGCTGCATAATCATATTGCATTTTGAAAATCTATGGTGATCCTCTTCTGCAAGATCTTTTTTCAAAATTCAGCAGAAGTCTTTTCAGATTAACATCATACCGTTAACCAGATTTCATTTTGTAGATTCTTAGGGGTTTGCAATTCAGTTTGCTTTATATTGGGTGATATCCTCCGCTTTCCTGACTGAACACCCTTCCCCACATTCTCTATGGCAGCCCCTTATCCATCTTCAACAACAACCAAAAACAAACATCATCTCTCCTGTGATTTTTTTCTTCCCCCAAACACAGTCAACTTCTCTTTCCTCCATGCTCCTAGAATACCTTCTATAGAGCATGACTGCACTGATGCATTCCAGTTACTCCTTACAAGTCTCTCTCTTCCTAGCCTCTGGGTCCCATGAAGGCAGAAACTTGCATTCAATTTACATATACTACAAGCTCATTTTCTCATCAGTACTTGATCGAACACTTGCTCTGTGCTGAACACTGTGCTGGACACTGGTTTTTAATACAGTACTACTGAATGAAGGAAAATTTTCTCATGCAGTATATGTAAATGTGTTTGTGATGTATATGTATATGGAAATTAAAAACTGATTTCTTTAAAGCAAAAGTTAATGTCTTCTTCAGTACTCTGAACATGAGAAATTACAAACAACTGATTTTCTTTAAAACTTATTAACTAAGTTACATATTTGTGATCACACCCTATGACAAAGAAGAAAATGTTGAAATGGTCTCGAGCACCAATACCTAAAAATCTAAAATGTTGAGCTGGTAGGGTGGGAACCAAGTTTCTGGGAACCAACATCCAGAAACCCACATTTTTTTAACTACAAAAGAAAGCACCAGGATAGAGGTTTCTATCCAAAGATTGCTACACGACCTTCTGCAGACCAAGTGGAATGTAACTTTTTGCTGTCTTTTCATTCATTCACCATGTATTTTTTTGTGCCTGTTATCAGCCAGCTCTGTTGTTAACTCTGAGAAAAATGATAGTTGCCATTTTTTAATGAATTTAACACATTTCAACTACCATGTTAAGTGCTTTACGTGTATTAATTCAATAATCCTCACACTAACCCTATTATTTGGGTAAATTGGCCACTTATTTGGGTAAATTACTTAACCTCTCTGTGCCTCAGTTTCTTCATCTATGAAATGGCAATAATAATATATATCGTAGGGTTGTTGAGGAATTAGATGAGTTTACACATGTAAAGTGTGAACTTCGAATAATGCCTGACATATACTATACTTTCAAATATTAACTAAGTGTCACCACCATCACCACCTGGTTGTGAACATGAGAAAACTGAGGATCGGTGAGATTAGAATAAGTTGTCCCAGCTTCTCTCTCTCAGACAGGCAGACAGTGCACACACTGTGGCCTCTTCTTCTTTCCAATTCCTAGAAATCATTTTACAAATACATATAATAACCACACTGGAAAGCAAGAAGGGAAATAGGCCTTTGGTCAACTAGAGATTGTAATGAATGCCCTTAGGACAGAAAATAGATGCAATTCGATTTTTAAAAGAAAACCACAGCTCCCAGGCCTCAGAGGAGGATGCCACTCCCATAAATGCAGGCTCGCTCCGTGAGTGCTCCTGTCTGCAGACGGTGGACACCAGCGTCTGGAGGGATCCAAGGGTGACCAACAGGGTGACAGTGGGTAGAGTAGCAGTAAGATCAAGCACACATTTTACTCTCTCCTCCTTACCCTTCTTTCCCTTCCTTACCTCCTTGGACCAGGAAGCAATAAAAGAATGTCTGCCTATAAGCCAGGGCAATGGGCATGGAAGTTGGGTGAGAAAGTGGGGCAGTGCCCTTTGTGCCTTTCCATGCCTGAAAGGAACAGGTGACTGGCCATCAGAATGACCCACCCAGCAGCAGGTTGCATCCCTCCACACTCTCACTAGACTGTTAGCTTGTTAGCTTCATAGTCTAATGTCCCTTCAAGCAGTTTGCACAAACAGATATGACAGGTGACGTTACAATCAAGAACCACAAAATACTTGAGGAAATTCAATACCACAAAGTGAGGAAACAAACTCAACAAAGAATTGACACTCAATGAGAATGAATACATATAATTACTAGCTTAGGGGAAAGTGTGAGAACATTACAAGCAGTTTAAAAAATTGCTAGAGATAGGGCAAATAAAGATTTCAATAACTGAAAATTTTTTAAGTGGCTAAATAAACTGAATGGCAAGATAAGACAGTTGAATTAGAGATCTGGAAAATAAAACTGAGCAGTGTTCCCAGAAATCAACACAAAGCAATAAAAAGATGAAAAAAGCAAAGTTAAGAGATGTAGTGGATATACAGAAAAGTCCCAACATTATATATAATGAATGCTAGAAATAAAGAATAGATAAAATGAAGAGAAAGCAATATTAAAAAGAGAGAGAAAAGGAAGGAGCAATTTGAAGGAAGGAAAAAACAATTCAAAAGTACTTCCCAGAATTAAACAATAAAGATATGAATCTCTGGATTGAAAGGGTCCCCAAAACTGGCATGAAAGATAAAAATAAATAAATAAAAACCATCATGTAAAGCACATATTAGTGAAATTTTACACCACCAAAAATAAGGGGAAAATGCTAACATTGTGTAAAGAAATAATCAAGTTCACATTAGAACTGTTATCAACTACATGGGATAAAAGACAATGGTAGGAAGGTTTAAAATTTTAAAGGTAATCGTGTGTGTGTGTGTGTGTGTGTGTGTGTGTGTGTGTGTTGAAATGGAATTGAACCTTTTTGTAAAGAAGAAATTTTGGTTGCATTTTGTTCAAAACCAGTTGGAAATCTCTTTAGTAGCTACCCTTTAATATTAAGGATACCCTTAAATTAATATTAATATTAAGCTATCTTTAAATATTTAACAGATATTTACGCTGATTATATTAAAGATGTAACTTTTACATCTTCTTGAACGATTTTCCTTTTATCAGAATGGAATAGTCATCACTGTCCCTTTAATGCTTTAACCTTAATGATTTTTTAAAAACTATTATATTTCTTTTTACTGAGATTTCTTTTTATTGACATTGTCTAGCATATTTTTTACCACTCTATTTTCAATTTTCTAATATCATTTTTATTAGCTAAATCTTTTAAACATAAGTTAAATTTAAATCACAGTTTATATTTTTAAAAGTAAGTTTAATCTATTTACATTTGTTCTGATTGCTATTAAGCTAAGACTTATTTCTACATTCATATTTTCTGTTTGTCTTATTGTTTCATTTCTCTCCTTTCTTGCTTCTTGATGGACTTTCTGGAGTTTCTTTATTACCTTTTTTCTTTACTGGTTCTATTTGTCTACAGCTTCTATTTCAACTTAGGGAATACCAGACCTTGCTGGCTGTGATTAAGAATTATGTGTACCTCGCAACTCCATGAATTTCCATTCCATAGGCTTCTTAATTTAGTAAAAACTTTATTTCTACAATAACACCAACATTATACCAAAATCATATGCATATTATCACTCCAAAATAAATGTTTATTGTTTTTTAATAAGAAGAATGGTTATTTTTTATTTTTTATTTTTTTGGCGGTACGTGGGCCTCTCACTGTTGTGGCCTCTCCCGTGGCGGAGCACAGGCTCCAGACGCGCAGGCCCAGCGGCCATGGCTCACAGGCCCAGCCGCTCCACGGCATGTGGGATCTTCCCAGACCGGGGCACGAACCTGTGTCCCCGGCATCAGCAGGTGGACTCTCAACCACTGCGCCACCAGGGAAGCCCCAATTTTTTAATTATTTAAAAACAAGGTGCAATTTTTCATTTTACTATACTCCAATAAAAATTAATTTAAAAAACAATATGTACTCTAAAAGTTTATTGTTAATGCTAAACTTTTAAAATGAATTTTCAATAGCATTCCCCATAATTTCAGTGCTTAACCTTCTGAAGAATGAACTTCCAAATCCTTTGAGTTTATAAATTAAATGAAAATACTGAGCTATTGGTGAAATTAATTTAACTGTTACTCTTTACTTACTTTATAAAGGGTATCTACAATAACATATAGTGTTATAACAAATATCTGTCTTGATGGTGAAGCTTTAAAAATATTCCCTTTAGTATCAGAAATAAGATATGAATGCCTTCTATTACTGCCGTTATTCAACATTTTCCTAGAAGTTCTAGCTAGTGTAATAAGGCAAGAAAAATTATATAGAGTGCATGAAATGGAAAGAAAGAGATATAATAACACCTATTTGCAGTTGATGTAATGTTCTACATAGATAATCTAACAGAATATCAATTAAAGAAAGGGTTTGACATGACTGGAGGGTATAATACCAACAACCAAAAATAGTAACATTCCTATACACTAGCAATGTTTGATTAGAAATGAAAAAAATATTAATTCATTCACAAGAACAGTAAAATTATAAGGTACATACAAATAACTCTAATAAGAGATGTACAAGTCCTAAATAGAGAAATCTCCAAAACGCTTATAAGACCTAAAATATATCCCAAATAAACAAAGACATATTGGTAAGACTCAATATTATAAAAATGACAATTTTCCTCAAATTAGTCAGTAAATACACTGCATTTCCAAACAAAATCTTAAGATTTTCACACGTTAATTCTAAATTTGTATGAAACTATAATGTCCAAGATTAGCCAATTTTAAAGACAAATGGAGAAGGGATGATTAGCACTGTCAGTTACCAAAGAGCATTATAAATACATAGTCATTAATAGGACAAATAATAACTGATGGACTAGAACAGAGAGCCTAAAAACAAACAATGCATATATAGGAACGTGGCATATAAACAGAAGTGGCATCAGCAGTCAGTGGGCAAAAGATGTACTAGTCACTAAATGAAGCTGGAAACCTATGGAAAAACATATAGGTATATTCATACTTCACATAATAACACAAAAATAAATTCAAGAAGGATTAGAGCATAAATATGACAAGCATAATTTTAAAATAATACTAGAAAATATAGGGGAATATCTTTATGACCTTCCTGAAAAAAGTCCAAATGACCAATAAACATACTGCCATATCTTCAACAGTCTGGCATTCTACTTATACACTGCCTCTGTCTCAACTCCCTAAAATAAAATGTGGAGTCTGACTGCCTAAGAAGAAAATGAACTCTGTTTAGGTAACAAAATTATTTTTTCTTAGCTGGCTTCCAAAGATCAGGGTATATTCAGGAGTCCCAATTTTTCCCTATAAAATGACTAAAACTGAGAGGTCTGTAGGTAGAGAATGTTGCTCTTCTACAAGCTAGGCATCAGTCCTACTGTCTCAGGCACACAAATATTTAATGCCAGTTTTCAAAGATAAGGAAGAGCTATAAAATGAATGATAACCAGGTGTTCTCTGTCTTCAGTGAAGGAGATATATGAGGAAACTGAATAGCGTGGCAGCAGAAAGTAACTAGGTTAAGACTCTGGGTTAAGAAAAAAAAATGTCCCTTGACTAGGAAGGTCTGAAATACTATATCGCAAAGGGAGGAAGGCAACATACTCCCTTTTTTCAAATGCTTTGAAAATCAAGTTAACCATTCATCTTGGGAAGAGTGAATAGCTGGTAAATTTAAAGGAGATAAACTCCAGTTCCCTGATTAATCTGACCAAAACCAGAACCACCGATCTAGAAGGACTGAAATGCATACACACACAGAGAACCTTGCTTTCCCGGGAGAAGCTCCAACCCTCTTACCTTTGCTAGAACACAGAGAGGAAGACCACATATGCAGTCTGTTCTGCCCCCGGGCGATGATCTGTACCATCCCCTCCACAGAGCCAGGGAGAAACCTCTGACCTTTTGTAGGAGGTGCTGATCACACTCTCTCTCTCTCACACACACACACACACACACACACACACACACACACACACACATCCTGTTGCCCCACCATATGGCCCATGAATCATTCACAAAGCTTCTGAATCAATTATTCATCCAAACCGAAGACCAAACACTTTGCTAATTGTCTAGGAAGGAGGGGTGAAGGGGGAAGGGAGACTGACGGAAGGAAAAGGAATCTAAGCTAATCTGACAATTGGCAGTATTAATACTTTATTTATTTTAAAGAAAAAACAACAACAACAAAGCACAAAGAGAAAGAAAATAGCTTCCTCTAAGTTAACTGGATAACTAATATGGGATATGAGCTGAAAGAGAAGAGGCCCTCCCCCCAGAGTCCTGATCAAAGCACTCCACCCCATTGGACCCCATTCTCCACGGCCTGCATTTTTACTCCTGCTGCGTGGGCTGAGGATGAGAAAACACACCAGGGCAGACTATGAAACTGGAGTTCAAGGCTTCAGCTGGGTCCATGTTTCCCTCCCCACCCTCCCCACTCAGCTCCATGGGCAGATACCAACAGACCCTTGCTTTTCACCTCCTTATTCATCCCGCCTTTGTTGGGCATTTATTATGAGTCTGAGAAAATCCAAGTCACTCTAGGGAAGAAGGAAGCAGTACATGTCCCATCCGCAATCTCAATGCAGAGACAAGAGGGCCACAGGAATAACGAAAGAGGAAACACAGCACCTGCTGATGAAGTGAAAATGCAGCTAAGTGCTTAGGGAGCCTGGAGAAGGGGGTCTATCTTGCTGAGGAGTCAGGTCTTGAGCTGGTTCCCACAGAACATCATGGCACAGATTATTAAAAGGCACGCAGGATATAAACAAAGCAGGGTGACAGCAAGTGAAGGAATACAGAAGGAAGCTTTGAGATGAGAAAGGCACCTCCGAGTCTGGCCCTGCTGGGATGAAGGAGCCTTCAGTGACAGTAATGACACAAGAGGGGCAATGGGCACGAGGCAAGGAGGAGATTCAGCTGACGGGTGTCCGGGATGCAATGCTAAAGAGTTTCTTTTCTTCTTTTCCATTCCAAAGAGGAAAGAAAAGTTTGTCAAAAGGTCCTGATCAGGAGACAGGTATACAGAAAGAAATGATTCAATTGCACATGTGATGACAGAGGAGAGCTGGGGCAAACCTGTGGCTAGAAGTCAAGTTACGATGGCCTTGCAGGGCAGGGACTCATTGATGACAATCCCAATGAGGGGAGAGATGACAGAAACAGGCAGGAGGAAAATAAGGTCTTGGGTTGATGAAGACATCAAACGTAACAGAAATGTCTACATGACGGCAAGGCTAATAAAACCCAAATAAATTCTCAAACTTGTAAGTTCCTTAAAGATCATTTAAAGGAATGGTCCTAAAATGTGGGTCACAGGCTCCTTTGATAAAAGCTATGGACCCTTTTCCTGGGGGAAAATGCTCATATATATTAACTTATTAAATGATTTTAGGTGATGCAAGACTCCCTAAAGCCCATCCATCCAAACTTCCCAGGCTGCAGCTGGGGTTGTGGCTCTGAAGGGTCTGATGGCGCCTGGAGCAGATCCTTGTATTCCTGACACGCGTCAAGGTCATTTCCTTGTAACCACACAGACTACTGACACCATTGATAGAAATGGTGATGTTGGAAAAGGTATCATTTTGTAGGAAAGAATTTAATCAAAGAGAAAAATCAAGGAGGTAGAAAAAAATAAATAAAAACTGTGCTGTGAGAAGTTACCTTTCTGGAATGTCTCTGAACTCAGTTAAAAAAAAAAATCACCCTTTTTTCGAATCCCTTGATGTTTGTTTTTGTTTTTAATACACAATTAAATTTGGAGGAGATGTGCCCTTCAAAAATCATCAAACAGGCTCTCCTTCCTCCCTCCTTTCACATAAATACCGGGAAGACAGTCTCAGCTTACCCCATTGGGAAATGGGTCTGCCCTCAAAGAGCAGACCATGAGTGAAATAAAGCCTGAGTCGCTGTCCTTGCTGTGACAAATTCGTTTTCAAATGTCCATCTAAGCCCAGGATTTGCATTCCAGAAATGATGACCTGTGCGAGTTTATTCCCAGGAAATTCTAAGGGTTGGGTCCTCCTGGCAAAGACAAAACCAAACCGGTCAGGGTTGGGGGCTGAGGACGCCACTGAGGTGGAGAGAAGGAAAGAGACATCGCTTTGTAGCAGTTTACAGGAAGGCAGGGAAACCCACCCCTAGAACAAGCTATGGTAATATTATAAACCAATGTTACATCAATAAAAAATAAATTCTTTAAAAAAGAAAAGAAAAGGCTTTTAAATCCTTTTAACAAAATCCCTGATAAAGAAAAACAGCTACTAAGAGAACACAACTGTCATGCTGTTTGCATTCAAGAGTTCTCCTTAGGATAATACATGATATGGTGGATACAGATGAAAGTATAGATGCAGATGTACTTTGACACAACGTCAGGCAAGGATATACATGACACATCGGCAGGCACACATATGGGCAGATCATAAGCCAGAAGCCTGTGCCTATCTTCTTCAAAAGCTGTACAATTTGATTCTTATTCTTCTCTTCTCTTCCATTTCACCTCTCCAGCCCAGCAGTGCCCAGGAGCACCATCAAACTTTAATGGGCTCCCTCCTCTGCAGCACCACAGCCTGAATACAGATAAACTGCATAAGGGGCCTCCATGATTCCTCCTGCTGATGCGCGGAAGTCAGGAGGAAGGTAGACAGGAAAAGACGGCAGCAGCAAGGAAGGTACCAGACACTCTCACATATGTCATTGCATTTAATCTCCTCAACACTTCTGGAAGGCTAGTACTGCTCTCTTTGTAGAGCAGACGATTAAGACTCAGGATGGTTACAAACTAGCCCTACCGTCATACCAAAAATAAGGACAGGTACTAGGAACGGATCAGTTTTGATCTGGACGGGCTTTCCACTACAATAAACAATTTCTCACCGGCACTGACTCAGTTTGACAGTCAAATTGTCAGTGATACAGCAAGTCTTAAAAATCGACTATAGGGCTTCCCTGGTGGCACAGTGGTTGAGAGTCCGCCTGCCGATGCAGGGGACACGGGTCCGTGCCCCGGTCCGGGAAGATCCCACATGCCGTGGAGCGGCTGGGCCCGTGAGCCATGGCCGCTGAGCCTGCGCGTCCGGAACCTGTGCTCCGCAACGGGAGAGGCCACAACAGTGAGAGGCCCGCGTACCACAAAAAAAAAAAAAAAAATCAACTATAAATTCAGCATCAAGTTTAGTGCTGTTATGTGTATTCATGCTTACAGCCTGCAAAGGAGTGGGGGAAGTGATAGGGAATAAAACAAAAAAGATAAAACGTAGTAACTCCACCATAAGACTTAATAATTTGGTTGACAATTATAAGAAACTGATTATAAGATTCCGATCAATACAGAAAAAAATAAGGAAAAGAAACATGAAAAAGAATAAGGTCTAACGAATAGCAAATACTGTATAACTGAAAGCAGATAAATCATTTATTATAATAAATGTTAATGTTTTGTGTTCTTTCAAAAGGGGAAAACTCAGCTGTATAATCAGAAAGCAACACACACCAAAAAAAAAGAGAACTATCATGAGATACTGACTCCAATTTACTTGTTGTAGTCATGCATAGTTCACTAGTAAACATCTGACTTCTCAACCTTCTTTGTGCAAACTAAGGATAGAAAAGACATTAGTAAACTAAGAAGCTGGTTTTCCCTCTGACACTGGCTCCCTGATCCTCTGTCCTACTGGCCACAGAGTTTGGAGTTTGACAGATGTTAACCAGCAGTGATATCCAGGCCAACATGGACATTTTATAAATAACCTCAGCTGGCTGACTACCACTGGGAAAACAACACAAAAATCAATAAAATGAAATAAACTACCTGCTTCTCATCCTTACCTTCAAAGCCTGGTCAAAAGAGGTGGCAACACGTGTTCAAGGGCTGCTGACACCGGCTTCTAGTACAGGTGCCAACAGTAGCATTAGAGCAAAATGAAACCAAATTCCCAATGACCTTCCATCTCCTCCTGATTTAACTCTATCACTGACCCTCTTACTACTCACAGCTATGCTGCGTACACAGTAAGCACTTAATAAAAGGTGGGTAGACAGAGAGATGGAAAGCTGAATGGACAGAACAGATTTATTTGCAAACTCTCCTCCTGATCAAATGGTTTGAGCACAAATTAAAACTATCTGTATACAGATGCTATCTCTGTATCAGACTGACACTCCTTGAGAGCAGATATCTTATTACTTATCTTTTTCGTCCAAATACTTAGTAAAATGTTTTATACATGCGTAGGAAATATTGCTTGAATCAACAGGTATTACTAATAATCAGAAGAAAACATTTATTATATACCACTATCTGTCCAACAATTTACATACATTTTCTTTTTTAACCTTCATATAGACAATGAAGAGGTCACTACCTGTCCTCCAAAATTGATGCTCACCTTTCCACAGTGTAGCGTTGTTGCTAGGAAGCAGCTGCCCAGTTAGAGATTAGATCTCCTAGGCTCCTTTGCACCTAGGTTGAGTCACGTGGCTGGTCCTTGCCAATGAGGTGTTAGTAGAAATTATGTGTGTCTCTTCTATGCCAATGAATGTAAAAAGTGACTGTGCCTTCTTCATACTCTTTCTGTTTCTATTGAGATGTAAACCATGAGAACCTGGAAGATGGCAGAGCCACCAGACAGGAGGAGACTGGGTCTCTAAATCACCAAGTGAGTGAAAGCCAAGAACACACAGACCTATTGAAGGAGACAGATAAATCTATTGTGCTAACCCACTGAAATATAGGGGGTTGTTTCTTAGAGCAAGTAGTGGTACTCAATCTAGCACATAAATCTTGCAACAGAGGTATTTTAGACTTAAAAAACAACAACAACAAGAATCCAATAGGCTAAATAACTTGCCCAAAGTCACATCCAAATGGCAAAGCTGAAGTTCAAGTTCAGGTCTACCTAAACCTAAAGTCCTTAGTCTTTTCACTACGGTATGATTTGATGTTGGTAATGGTTGGGCACACATCTACGAAACAACCACTTCTCCCCACTAACAAGTGCAGGAGAGGCAACACCAGGCTAAGCTTCCTTATTCCTCCCTAAGCCTGGATTGATGGTAAGTTCCATGAGGGAATGGACCATAACAGTTATATTACTGATATAGTCAGCATCCAATATAGTGCATTGCATTCAAATATTTACTTAATAAATAACGCATGATGGTTTGTCAGATGGATGAGTGGATGGATAGGTGCATAGGTGGATGGGTAGGTGGGTGGGTGGATGGATGGATGGGTGGGTGGATGGATAAGAGGATGGGTAGACAAGTATATGGATGGATGGATGGATGGATGGATGGATGGATGGATGGATGGATGGATGGATGGGGAAGAAGTATTACTAGGAGAAATCTGGTGAAAAAAGGACTAACGATCTCTTTCCCCCCATCCCACATCCTCTTGCAGCAAGAACCAAGGATGCTGAGAGTCCTTATATATACCACTATACCTTCTTTCCCTCTTCAGTTCCCCACAAAGTCTCTCTCAGCCTTGCTATGAATCCATAAATTTTCATTGGTGAATTTCAGGGAACAGATTTAAAGAGCTAACACTGTGCTCCTTTATCAAGCAGTAATCAAATCAAGATCTACAGTCAACCTGAAAATCCTTGAGCAAAAAGACATTTTCTTTTAGGACAGTAATACAAGGTGTATATACACACAGGGTCAAGAAAAGACGGGCAAGCAACCCCCAAAAAAGACTTAACTATCCAAGTTACCTTGGATCAACGGTGAAAGACAAAGAACCCAAAGGCTAACTATGGAATACCTCATCTTGGATACAGATCTGGGTATCACTGGCCCAACTTACATCTTTCCCTTCTAGCCACTCCTAGAGGCTGAACCACCTGACCACACTGTGCTGAGCTGCCTTATGTACAGATACACATACATATGTGTTCTACTCCAATCAAACCATTTCGTTCATGAGTGCACGCACTGGGTCTAACTTCCACTTCTACTTCCCCTCCATATCTATACCGCCAGACTGAATACAAGAAATTATAAGCCTGACCAAAATCGGGTGTTAGCTATAGGCAAGTAACCTCCCAACCAGAGACAAGAGTACTAGGCATACACTAGAGTTCAAGCTCTTAAAGCCCTCTCTGGGCCTCAGCCCCTTCGTCTGTAACAATGGGTCACACTGGGTCAGCCATTCTTACCCTTTCAAGTGTGAGGCTCCTTTTTTAATGTCAAGAAACCAAGACCCACTTGACCCTCCCAGAGGAGTTGTTTCGTTAATATAGCCCCATGACAACTCTGTCAGACAGATGTTATTATCCATCACCACCTCCCCTTTTTTATAGAGATGAAGACATTGAGACCTACAGAAGCTGGATCATCTGCCCACAACCACAGAGCTAGGAAACAGCAGAGCAGAAACAGAGCCTACAGAGCCCAAACTGTTAACCGCTATGCTATACTGACTAAATGAGAAAAACAATGCCACCATTTCTTCAAGAATGCTTCTACATCTATTTATATCTAATAAATGACAATGGCACCCACACACATTTTAGAAAAATGATACTGTGGTACATATTTGCGGGAAACACTATTCAGGAAACAGCCAATGCTAGGTGCGGCCATGGAGCTTCACGCCCACTGCAATAATGCCAGGGGTCTCTTAAGGTGTATTCTTAAGGTATATTCCTGCTTTAACTTCCTACCTGTGGTCCTAAAATTTGAATTCCTGGGTGACTTCAAGGTGCTTAGCTTTAGCTTGGTTTCAGATCAGTCACAGCTGGGGGGGAGTTGAAGTACTCATGGAAATTTCTCCTCCTTTATTTTCAGTAGTAGCTGTTCAAACTTTGAGCTATCAGATTCCCAGTAGGGAGAACCCTCCTCATATATGGATTTGTTTGCTGGAGAAGAGGGGTTGAACGTCCGACTCACTCTACAGACAGAGCCCTAAGAAGGCGTCTGTCAGAACTAGCAACACATACAGACACACACACACAAATACACCACCTTCTATGGCACGTGTCCTCAACTCACCCAGTCTTTTATTTTGAACCAGGGTGAAAAATGAAAACAGAGAAAGGTTAGGGAGAGTAAGAAGAGAACAAAGCAAGAGCAGGGAGGAGGAAGCTGGCTGCACTCATGTGAAGAGAGGATGTGAATTTAAGTACTCAGTGGGAAAGCCTGGGGTAAGCAGTGAACACCTCCCATCGCTAGCACCGGAGCCCAGCTGTGAAGCCTCCATCCGGGTGACCTGTCTCTAAAACAGAGAACACAACATTCACTCAGAAAAGGAACCGGGAGGGAGGCCTCTATTTCCTTTTTCCAAATGAGAAGTGGGAAGAGGGTGAATTACAGAGCACTTTGAGCTCCCCTCAGAAGGGGCCCCTAAATCACAAAATGGTATATTTATCGTGGTTATTAACCAGAGTTCAACCTGGATCCAGATTCAGCATCATGATGTGTCATGGGCTTAGAAAGCAGGAAAAAGAAACATCCCATAAAGAAGCATGTGGGCTGGCTTGATCTTTTGACTATTGTTCTATCAGAAAAACAAAAATCATAATAATTATACAGCAGTGTTCTCAGAAAAGCATTTTTAAAATGATTTCTCTGCTGAATATCAAAAATAAAAGCCCCCACACTCATCAATTCTTACCCATTATTTGAATCAGTAGGAGGTGCTCAGAGTGTGAACCCAGAAGACAGGACTATGTCTTTACTCTGGGCAGGGCTAACAGATTTTTAGCATAGGATGGGCTAGATTATAAGGTCTAGAGACTGGGTTTTGGTACAGTTCCAACAGGTTAAACAAAATTATAGTTGAGGAGGCAAGAGGAGAGAGGGAGGGACTCTTCGAAAACATTAATTCTATCCTAATTCTGAGAAGACTTAGAATCATTCCGGGAAGTTCTATTTTCTCAGCGAACATCACCCATCCCCAGTCATTTTCTGCAGATGTGTCTACTTCCCTGCTTCAAACCAGTCAACGGCTTCCCACTGAACACCCTTGGTGATGCCAATGAGACCCTGAATGATGTGGCTCCTCCCCCTCTCCAACTCCCCTCAGGTTACTGTCGCCTCAGACACTACGCGTTGGGCTCCACTGGCCCTTCTGTTTCCCAGAGCTGCCAGGCCCTCTCCCACCTCCAGCCCTTTACACTGGCCCTACCCTCCACCTAAACCCTCCTCGTCCCGCCCCCTTCCCTCTCGTTGTCTTTTCCTAGCCAAAGGCTACTCCATCTCCAGGTTTCAACATTAACATCCACTTCTTGACCTCCTTCCCCTCAGATTAGGTTAGAGTCCCAATCTCAAACCCTCCCGGCACTGTTAACACTTCTCCTTTGCAGCACTTTATACACCATTGCAGTTCAATTTAATTTACTATCTGTCTTCTCTGCTAGACAGCAAGCTCTAAGACAATAGAAACTCTATCTCCATCCAGGGCTGTACCCCTTATAGTCAGCACGATGTTTGGAACATAAGAGGTCCTCAACTAATACTGGCTGCCTCTAGCCTTCCGTCTCCCTTGTCTTCTCCTGGCTCCTCCTGTGTCTTTCCCCATGATTCAAAGTTTCAGATATGGGGGCTAGGGGTGCTTAGCTCTGAGTGGGCCGGGGCCAGGACATACATCATTCTGGTCATCACCCCTCACCCACAGTTTTGATTAAGTCTCAACAGCAAAGATACCCCAAACCAGTTCTGTTTCAGCTGCAGCTCTCCATGGCCACTCATGTGGTCCTAGACTAAGGAACGACTCCTCAAGGACCCTCCTGGCCCTACAGGGTTGATGGGGGAGGAGGTGAGATGCATGGAACCGCCCACAGTGACGTACATCATGAGACTTCACCGCAAATGTCATCTGAAGTGTGAAGCAGCCACACCTGTCACTCTGCCTCCCAGTCACTGTCCCAGAGTTTGAGGCCAGGGAGAAAAGCCATGACCTTGAGCTCCTTTCCTAAGCATTCTGTCACCAAGGCCCAGGCTCCTGACAGAATAGTGGCAGCCGAGACGGAAGGAAATGAAAGACAAGGGGAAGGACATCAGAACTCAGCCTTTCCTGTCAACTCTCCTCAGAGCGAGGACGAGAGTTCTGTGCACAATCCTTCTGATGGGACATTCCTCCTTGGGGGGAAAAGGGCATCCTCTTCAGCCTTCCTTTGTAGCACTGTAGCAGTGCCTTCTGACTTGTGTTTGTGTGAAGCGGGAGGCCAGAAGATGAAGACAAAGACACGGAATATTAAAAAAATAAAAGTAAGAATATGGAAAAATGTAATATTTTCATTGTTGATAAGGCTAAAAATGAAGGCCTTTGTTTCCGCTTTTACTTGGAATTTCTTTGCTGTTGTTGATAATAACCGTAGAAGGATTTGACTCGTTCTGATAAAATTAGATACTTCTAAGAGGAAATGAGATATATCTCACGTTCAGTCTGGAGTACTTCTGCCTTGAAGCAAAATGACAACTAATGGGAAATTTTAAATCAGCCACAGCCTTGGAATTTGCAGTAAGTTGCGGTGAAACTTGTCTTTGTAGTTGCAACTTTTATGGAGGTCAATGCCTATTCTGAATGAGCTACAGAACTACAGTATTTTGAATATTTTTAAACCTCTTTTTCAAAAGGCACTCAACGCGCTTTATGTGTATTTTAACATTTATCTTCATTATATCACTGACCTGGGCGGCAAAGTATTTCTGCTCACTGATTTCGTATTTTGCTTTATTGTCTTCCCAAACACTTTTGCTGAGGCGGCTGTGCTGTACAGTAGACATCACACGGGCTTTAGAACTGCTGATAATACGATGAAAATGCCGATCCCTCCCCTTAGTCAGTGTTTGGCCCTGAGCACGTGACAGCCTCTTTGAGTTCTGAATTCCTCATCCGCAAATCGGAGATAATATTTGCCTTGATTTATGTTTCTCTACTTAAAATGATATATGCAAGGGCTGACAATAGTGTATGAAGGCTTCCACATTTAAAATAAGACATGTGAGCTCCTGGTAAAATGCGAGCCATCATCACCGGCATCAGCATCGTCGTTACTGTATTTGTTTGTCACAAGACCTGGTGAGGCAGCTCGTGCAGGCGCTACCTTCATCTCATAAATGACGTTTCATGAGGAAAGCTGAGATGGTTTAGGTATCACCCAGGATCACACTGAGGTATCAGAAAGAGAATGCATATTAGCGTCAGGACCAGGACTCAGGGCCCCTGAAATCATTTAGTCCACTAAACTAAACTATGTTTCCATATAAGTTGCGTGTGTGTGTGTGACTGCCGGGGAGCATAGCGCATAACTGCGACCAAGTCCTGGATTTGGAGTTAACAAACCAGTATCCAAGTCCCCGCTCACCACGTTCCAGCTCTAAGACCCTGGACACGTGGCTTAGCCACTTGGGTCTCAGTTTTCTCTTCTGGGAGAAATAATAAATACAGAAAGTGGGACAAACTTATCATTCCCCCAGGCCTAAAATTTGTTGGTTAAGTTTTAGTAACCTCAGACTTAAGCTTCCTTTGTATGTTCTCCTTAAGCCCCGCACACCCTCTTTTTCCTTTCAGCATCTGCACTGCTTCCTGTCTTAACCACTCCGCACTCCTCACACCTGCTATTTTCTGACTTCAGGGAATCATACATTGAATAGTACTGCTGCATTTCGCATTTCACACTGAACTGTGGACTATATTTACAGTACAGACAGAAGTGCACAAAAGCTCTATCCAAAGGAGGAAACGTGTATCACCCACAGAATGGAAATGTAAACACTCCCTTTAATTCTCAAGTCTCCCTTGTAAATTTAGAGAATGAACATTTATGCTATAGCCATCTCTGCTTTGCAATCCTGCCTTGGAATTTTCACCCCTGCTGCGCTCTTCCACACACAGTCGTGCACATGCCTAAGATTGTATGCACTTAACAGCCTTCCAACGGCAGCTCCAGGCCCAGGGCGGTGGTCTGGCTTAGAAAGCATCTGGCCATCATTTCTTTCCCTTTGTTACCCTGAATGAATATAAAGCCAGAAAAATACTCTGAAACCAAACCACCCGGGGGGTCTGGACCTTCCTCCACTTGCTCTGGCTTTCCTTCCCCCTTGTTGACACCAAGACCAATTCAGGCCCCCACTCAGTTCTCTCCAGTTTGAGCTTCTATCAGTCAATGGAGGTGACAAGAAGCAATGTTTCAGGAAAGAGAAACCATCCCAACAGCAATGTCTTACACCCAGAACACAGTAAGTAGTCAATAAATACCTGCAGAATGAATCATCGATGACTCTCAATACAGAAAAAGGATAGAGTACATATGTAAGAAGAAATGATCTCCCACCCAAGGAGCAACCCCAGCTCAACTGCCTGTCAACTACTACCTGGGACTCTCATCTGGGGTCTCCCTGAAAGAACTGGGTTTATCATTAGCACAGAGTGAAGAAGAGACCTCCAAGCTCCACATTTTGCCTTCTGCCTACCTCTCCCCTGAATCCAAATTCCATATCCTAACTCTATCTTTTCCATCATGCACCCATCTGGAGGGAAATGGAATTAAAAGAGAACTAATGTTCTGACAAATGGAGATGCTGCAAGTAGCAGCTGTGTTCCCCCAAAGTGAAGCTAGAAATGAACGAGGAGCTTGTGAGGAGGTGGAGGTCTTTCAGACAAGCAGCCACCAACTCTGCTGGGAGAGAGCACTTGAGAAGCAGGCGGAGCTTAAGGACTAGCGAAGCACCCCCACGGCAGCATGAAGGTACAGAAGACCTGGTCTCCTTCTACTGACTCGGGTCTTCTGAGTAGCTCCCAGCCCCCCCATATCACCTCACTCAGCCTCAGTTTCCCCGTCTCTGAAAGGACAAGCTCCAATGTCTCCTCCCTCTACCCAGCCTTTCCCTGCTCCCCACCTTCCTGCTTCGCCCACTTAGAGCAGAGAGGATGAGTAAAAGCCAGGTCTGTAAAATCTCACCAGGCTCACTGGCACGGAGATGCTATATAAATACCAAGCGTTATCATACTATTACCACAGAGATTTAAATTGGGCTGGGGGCCCCGGGGCTGCGTTCGCAACACCTCCCGCACATTCTCAGCACTGGAGAGACGGTGCTGGAGAAGGAAAACTGTGCTTTCCTCGATCTTTAGCTGCTCGGGAAACTCGTGTATTAGGGCAGCCTCCTTACAGAAACCCTCTAAAAATACCTACCGATGTATATTTAGCTCCAGATACCGTCCTCCTACCAACAGGCTCTGCTTGTGCCACTGGTGAGAAGCTGGGGACATCCAATAGCAGCTCCCAGCTCTTCTGCAGCATCTCCTCAGGCTCTTCTCCTCCCCGTCCCCTCTTCCCTTCATCCTTCTTTTCCCTGCTGGGTGATGCACCTCCTCCCAAACTGCAACTAAGGGTATAGCTATGGCTTCCCTCTCCTTTCCATGCCCTTTGCTCAGCGTTAATTCCAGGATGACAAAGACCTGTGCAGCATCCAGCACTGAGTTAGAACTAATCATTCCACCCCTGCTCAATGCCTTCAGTGGCTCCCCACTGCCTTCTGGCTACGGTACAAGCTCCTCCTCACGGCCTCGGCTGGCCCCTGCTGACCTCTCTGCGAGCATCGCTCACTGTTCCACTGGCCAACTCTCCAGAAGCATCCTGCGTGCTCTCTCTCAGCTTCAAGGATTTGTATGTAGCATTCTTTCTCCCAGAAAAGCTCTTCTCCTTCCTTGTCTAAGTCCTAACAGCCTACCTCTCACATCCCAGTTTCAATGTTACTTCCTCCAGGAAGTTTGCCCCAGTCCCCAGAGCTAGGTTGGATGCCCTTCTTCTGGGTTTTCACGACATGCGGCCTCCTGGTGGGGACACTCAGCCCTGCCCCACCCACATCTAGCACTGTGCCTGGCACATTGTGGGTCATCAACAATGTCCCTTGAAGAACTTGAAGGAAGACAATGTCCCTTCGAGGACTTGAAGGAAGACAGAGGGACAGGTGATCACCTGGGCCCTGGGGTGATGGTCTTGGTAGAGGAAGGAGGCAGAGCCCCAGGCTCAGATACACTTGCCCACTCTTCAGAGTTTGTACCCATGTTCTTGCAGTTAAGAAAATAGTCAAAACAGGTCAGCTCCCCCAGAAAAGCTGGCAAAACTGATAGTAAAGCATGTTCTGAACAATAGGTATAGATATAGATAAAGATATAGATAGAGATACAGATACAGATATAGATAGAAATGTAGTCTTTGCAATATAGCTCAATCGATGGAAGCTTTCATTACATGGCAAATGCCAGGTGAGGCATTCTTCTGCTTCTTTCTCCATACGCCTCCCCCAACCCACAGCCACCTCTAGGAAGTTGGGTCTTCAATATTCAGCCCTGACCCCAACCCTGCACCCAACACCCAGGAAGCAATTCCCAAAAGGTAACACTGCGAACCTAGTAAATAGGCCCAAATGATATGAAGCCCAATATTTTACTCACCTAGAGGCTGAGTTCCCAGCTTTCATTTCTCTAATAAAGTGATCAGGATGTGAGCAGCCAGGCTGAGTCATAGCTACATGAGAGAGATGTAGGTACTGCCTGGCTCAGCCGGACCAAGAGGCAGGACTGGGAATAGGCAACCCCTCCACACTGCCAGCCCCAGGCTGCCCCCAGCACTCTCCTTTGTATCCTATCGGTGACAAGACAATCTGGGATGGAACAAGTGATTCCATTCTACTAGCATTTATTAAGTACCTACTCTGACCAGGCACAGACAGGAATAGGGTTCAAAGACACAGTCCTGGCCCTCACTTCCCTGCTCCTACCCATGGGTTAGGAGTACCTTTGAGTTCTCATCCTCCGCTATCATTGTCCATCTATTCCAGGGACTATGACTTATTATTATTTTATTTATTTATTTATTTTGCGGTACGCGGGCCTCTCACTGTTGTGGCCTCTCCCGTTGCGGAGCACAGGCTCCAGACGCGCAGGCTCAGTGGCCATGGCTCACGGGCCCAGCCGCTCCGCGGCATGTGGGATCCTCCCGGACCGGGGCACGAACCCGTGTCCCCTGCATCGGCAGGCAGACTCTCAACCACTGGGCCACCAGGGAAGCCCTATGACTTATTATTAAGACTAATATATAATAGCGACTTCGAGTAATTTAGAATTCTCCAGATGGCCTAACAAATGGTTAGAAATAGCATCTCTTGAATTGTTACCAGTACAAGAGAGATTCCAAGTTATGTAAGGTAAGAATTTGTTAAAAGAATAGCAAATTCCACTGTCTTTTAGAAGAAATGAGAATACATTAACCTTGGTGTTTCTCAGTCCCAGAATTTGCTTGAGTATTCAACAATACACATTTTGTTGAATAAATGAAGGGATGGATGGGTGAATGAATGAATGAACAGGCCAATTAATGAAACAAGCTGGAACTTCGGGTTCAGTTTTTATGTATTAAACCATGAGAGTTAAGTAACGTGCTTTCTTAACCACAGAGCAGGGAGTTGATTGTATTCCAAGCCCACAGAGAGAAGTCTTAGGATGGACACATGGGGCTCTGGTCCTCTTCAAGGTGAAGCCTCAGCTCTGGGTCAGGGACATCTGCCTGATTATGCCACTTCCTGAGCCCATTCCACATTGCTTCAAGGGGACCAAAGGAACATGCAATCACAGAGCTACAGAACCACAGAGCCTGTGAGGTCGTGAGGTCACTGATGGTGTGGGGAAATGAGCATTGAAGAAGGAACTTGGATCCAGAAGATACAGGCTCAAGTCCCAGCTCTAGTACCTCCTAGTATATCACATACCTTCTCTAAACCTCGGTTTCTTCATCTATAAAACAGGGATAACGAGATCCCATTTTGGGGATTATGAGGATTAGATGAATAATGTACATAAATTAACCTTCTGAACCATGGAACTCCCTCAGCTTACAGACCTAAGAATTCTAAAGGTTAGAAGGTCGAGAGTACAGGCAGAATGTGGTGGCCCAGGTCTCCCAATCTCTGAGCAAAAGGCAGTGATGGAAGGTCTCTGGCTGAGCCAGCTGTCTGGCACCTCAGGGCCCCACCCCTCCACCTCCCATCACACACTGAGAGCTGAGAAGTTGTACGGCCTCAGCCTGAGGCGGTGTCCTGCTCTAGTACCTGTCACTCCTCCTGTGCGCCGGTGGCGGATGTGAGGTGACACCTGGAGCTGAGGTAAGAAGTCAGAGCAGCCAGCACGGGCTGCTGCAGGGGCAGGTGTCAGGAAGCCTAAAGGAGGGGTTGCACCGGGCAGAGGTAAAACACCAGGCTTGGGTCAAAGGGCACAGTTCCAACTCCTGTATCTGCTGTCAAGGAGCTGGTGGTCTTGGACTGAGCACTTAACCTCTCTGAGTACTGGATGACTCCTATCTAAAGCCTGATCTGCCTGCTTCCCTGGGCTGGTATTACAACATATTCACTGCATCTAAGACCCCAACAGTTTTAAGATGCCCCGTGGTTTTATTTACTACGATGAAAGACAAATGCTGTCAATTAAACTATATCATGCCATGACTGTAGGACACGGGCTGATTTTAGAGATGCTCCAGCAGGAGAAATATGCATTTTAGAAGCCAAGCAATGTGGTAGATGAAAGCATCGTGTGAACAGAAGACAACATCTGATTACCCATTCCTGCGGGGTAGAACCGCAACCCTGAGCTCGGATCTCAAGAGTGCCAAGCCCTCTCCCTGGAGAGAAAGAATGAGTAGGTGCAGGAAGAACAGGGGCAAAGTCCTATTGGTTCAGAAGGACAGCAGTCACCTTTCAGCAAAGTTTGAAGAGCCACTAAGAATGGGAGATGCCCCGGCTGGGGGGAGAGAGAGCAGAGAGAACAAGTGACTTGGCCAAGGGCTCAGCACCTGCGCGCACTCGTGTGCACCCCACACACGCAGGTGAGGACACAGAGGGCCTTCTTGGCCATGCTGACAAAGGACTCTACAAATCTGCCCCTTCAACCACCTGGCAACCCTCATTTGAAGGCAGTGCTTATGGCTCCCACCAGCCTTCTCTCGTCCCATCAAATGGCTGGCCCATTTCCTCTACCTTCCCTCACCCATCCTAGTTCCCAGGCCCCACCCCAGAAAGGCAGATTCTCCTTTAGAAGTACTTCAACCTATCAAATGTCTCTTAAAATGTGACATGCAAAAGATGTACATTGAGCATCTTTAATAATTATTTATAATAGCCAAAACCAGAAAGCAACCTAAGTCTCAGATAATTGCAAACATGGAGAAGTAAGCTCGGTACATCTATTTAACAAACTGCTGATCAGTCCTTACAGATTTTTACCAAAATATGGAGTAATATGTACTATGCCCATACTATACTGAGAAAAGGTAGCGCAATTACAGGCATTGAAAGGAGAGCTTAGCATTAAAGGGGATGGAAGGAAAGACCACAAAATAATCAGGAATTTTTCTTAACCAGTGACTGTTTTTTTTCTTTTGATTTTTCTGTATTTTCCAAATTTTCCTTAATGAACATAGAATAGTTTAAAATAAAAATAAATAAGACTAGACGAGAAATTTCAAATGGCCTCTGACACGCATAGGCCTCAATGAGACCAAGAATTCACGCAATTATAGCATATAGTCCATATACATTACAGTCCTCTTCTTTTAGACAGAATCATATTTCTAAAATGACTCAGACTCATTCAGGCCTTTTACTGTACACATCTTCCTTGACTTACAATGAGGTTACACCCTGGTAAAGCCATCATAAGCTGGAAACATTTAATACACCTAACCTAGTGAACATCACAGCTGAGCCGAGTTACCTTCAACGTTCTTAGAACACTTGCATTAGCCTACGGTTAGGCAAAATCACCTAACACAAAGCTTATTTTTTAAGAAAGTGTTGAATATCTCATGTTATTTAAATACTATACTGAAAGTGAAAACGCAATGGTTGTATGGGTATACAATGGTTGTCAGTGTATCGGTTGTTTATCCTCGTGACCTCAGGGCTGACTGGGAGCTGTAGTTGCTGCTGCTTAGCACCACAAGAGAGTATCATACTGCCTATCGCTAGCCCAGGAAGAGATCAAAATTCAGAATTCGAAGTACAGTTTCTACTGAACGCGCATTGCTTTCACATCATCGGAAAGTCAAAACATCATACGTCAAATCATCCTAAGTTGGGGATTACCTGTAGAGTATATATTATTTATTTTAGGGACATTTAAAACATCACCCAGTTATTAGCAGAAGTCAAAAGATAACAATTGTCGGTGATGATGTGGAGAAAAAGGAACCCTTGCGCGTTGTTGGGGGAATCGTAAATTGGCGCAGCCACTATGGAAAACTGTATGGAACTTCCTCAAAAGAATTAAACATAGAACTACCATATAATCCAGGAATTTCACTTCTGGATATATATCCAAGACAATGAAATCATTATCTTGAAGAGATAGCTACAATCCCATGTCCCTTGCAGCATTAGTCACAATAGCCAGATATGGACACAACCTAAATTTCCATCGATGAGTGAATGGATAAAGAAACCGTGATACAGGTACACACACACACAGAGGAATATTATTCAGCCTTTGAAAAGAAGTAAATCCTGCCCTTTGCAACATGGATGAACATGAAGGATATTATGTGAAGTGAAATAGAGAAAGACAAATGCTGCATGATCTCAATTCTATGTGAGGTCTAATTTTTTTAAAAGCTGAAGTCATAGTAACAGAGGAAGGAATGGTGGTTACCGGGGGCTGGGAGTAGGGGAAAAGGGAAGATACCGATCAAAGGGTACAAACTTTCAGCTACAGATGAATAAGTTCTGGAGAACTAGTATTCACCATGGTGACTATAGTAAATAATAATGTATAACATCCTTGAAATTTGCTAAAAGTGTAGACGTCAAGTGTTCTCACCACCAAAATACAACAAAAAAAGTAACCATGAGAGGTGACGGATATATTAATTAGCTCGATGGCAGTAATCATTTTACAATGTATACATATATCAAATCATCACATTGTACACCTTAAATATATACAATTTTTATTTTTCAATCATACTTCAGTTAAGGTGGGGAGAAAACCCCACAAAACATCATCCAGGTGTACTGCAGTCTTGGACCATGTACTTCTGAAACACTATGCAGAAGGTGTATCTTTATACACTAAATCACATTTTAAATGCAGTCGTAGAATCTTCTTTTAGAAAAATAACCTTCAGAAAATCCTTTTGTAAGGCAACAGACGTTTTTGAACATAAAGAGTCATCTCCGTCTACTTATCTGTTCCCTATATTAAAGGGTTCGATGCTCGGGAGCTTCCATTTATACATTCTAGTCAATTGCCCCTTCAACTTTTTCCCCTTCACTTAATCACAGTTGACATGAAGGTTAAAACATATGAGGATTATGTCTATTGCAGAAGACATAATGAAGAGATGCAAATAGTCTCAAACTCACTCTTGTCAGATTTTACCTACGCCCACTCCTCTGGCTCTTCCCTGGGTGTGGGGTGGGGGATGAAGGTCCTCTTTGCTCCCCTCTGCCTTTGGTCAATCATAATGGTAGCTCCTATCTCCCCACTCCTCACTTTTCTACTCCACTCTCATCTTGTCCTCACGGGTTTGAATAACTGGGTAGCCGGGTAAGGGAATTTCCACGCCACACCCCTTGCTGCCACACCCACACAGGACCCACCTGGCCTGGACTACTCCCCTCCCCTGCAGGTACCAAGAGCAACCTGATACAAAGACACACAAGAAGCCACAGAAGCCCAGGGAGGCAATGCCCATCATCACCAGTCCCAAGGTCCATCGCATAGGCTGCCAACAGCGCTGGATCAACCCCAGTATAGGTATACGATATTCATTTACAAAAGAATGACTATCGGATATTTAACTAAATGTACTGCCATCATATATGCTGCTTATGACACAACGCAGTATTACTATGTTAATTTCCAAAGGGATGCGTTGTCAGACATTTTCGTGTGATTCAGTTTTACACCTCCTCGTATAATAAATATGTATAAATCTGTAAATCACAAAGAATTCTGTTGTCAGGACACGAGTCTCAATTATCAGTTCAAAAAATATACTTGGAGTCTTTTCCAACCTCCAGAAGAAAACTGCACCTAATGGCATCTTCTGGCCCATTTTGGGTGGGGGGGTGCCGCTTGCTGTAGTGAAAAGACTCACTTGGAAACGTCTCTGCATCCCTAGCCAAACACAGAATGGGAAACCAGAAGCAGCAGCGGCCAGACCTTGGGTCCACGGCCTCTGCCGAATGCCACGTGCGTCTCCAGAGTCCTCGCACCCCCCTGCAGGTGGCTCATCTATGGCTCAGCCCCGTGGGAATCTCACCCTTGAACTTCTTCCTCCACCCAATTCTGCCTTCCCACCCCCAGGTTCCTCGCACCAGCCGCTTCTTCACCCCACAGGCCCCTCCACACACAAAGACGAGACAGGAAGAGGACTCACCCACTGAGGACCACGATGAAGTCCATGACATTCCAGCCATTGCGGAGGTACGAGCCCTTATGGAAGATGAACCCCAGGGCTACGATTTTGATCCCAGCTTCAAAGCAAAAGATCCCGATGAAATACGGTTCTGTCTTCTCCTGTGGGATGAAGAACAGAGGTGCTGGTGAGAGGAGGACTGTGCTTCATGAGACACTGGCCAAGGCACCCCTGGCTAGCTATCCTCTCTGCTCTGACATTTCCTCTCTCCTACAGGACACCTGGACGTCTGCACTGAGCCAGCCCCAGGTACAGGTGAGGGTGCTGCGGGACTCACGGAGAGCACAAGAGCAAGGGAAGCCAGCTGCAGAAATGGATGGATGTGGGTCTCATGCCCAGGACCGGCCATCCTCCCACGACAATGGCCAACGGTGCCGGCTTTGCCCTGAAGGGGTCAGCTTTCCCACTGCTGGCCTTCACTTACGTTGGAAGCTTAAGAGTTCTTTCTCATCCATGGGTTATCAGGCTGGAGCCACCTACCCGTACCTTTGGATTTCAGGCATTTTGTTTGCCCTCTTTAGAGGGAATACTTTAGACACATGGATGATTTCTTTATAGAGAATACGGACAAACGTTTAGGAAGTTCGGAACAGTGAATGCACATAGGCTTTGAGCATCCTTCATGCTCTCTCCTTTACTCTCCCTCTTCCTCTCACTCCCAAAGTCCCTCAGAAAGAGGAGAGAAGTGTGTGTGGACCCCGTGTCCTCCCTTTCTCCTTGCCTGGCTTCCATGCAGTGTATACACAGAACTTCCTGGGAGCAGGAATTTCAAAGGTCAGTCCTCTTGTCTTTATGTATCCCAATGGGACTTGTTACCAACTTGTCCCTCGGCAAAGAACAAACTCACAGAACTGTACAGAAGGGAAGGGAGCCAGGTGAAGAAGCAAAGGAGAAGGGACCCAGGCAAGAGGAAGAACAGGGGGAAAGAAAGATGAGAAGGAAGGAGGCACCTACCAGTCTGCGGGACATTGGGGTCTTGTCATCCTCAGGAAGATGCTGCTCCAGGGCCAAGACGATGCAGTTGGCAATGATGGTGGCCAAGATCATGTACTCAAACGGCGTGGGAAAGGAGGAGTTAAGAAACAGATTCACCGAAGAGAGAGGGACACAGCCGCCAAGATGGCTGTGTACATCAATACACAAACTTTATCAAGCCACACTGTGCGCAGTCTGCATGACTGATGTGAGCAAACAGGCAGGTAGGACAGTGGAGGGTCCTCAGCATGTGGAACTGTAAGCATTTCTGATTAGGCTCTGAACACAAAGTATCTTCTCAAGAAAAGAAAGAGTGTAGCCAATAAATAATATATTAGACATACGGGAGACGCTCCAGATACTTAGTGAATTCAGTGACATATCCAGGAATTAACCAGGACTAAAAAGGGAAGTGGGACGAAGGGAGGAAGAAACACTGATGCTGTTGCAGGCTCCCCGCTCTTCTCAGTCTTCAAACCACTGGACTGTATAATGATGCTTCAGCAAGGATCCAGCTGTGGCTGTTCGTTGCTGCCTCGGGGAATCACGTCTGTAGTGCCCTCTTCTAGAACCTCTGCTCGAATGAATAGAAGAAGAGCCCTTGGAAAAGGAACAATTCTCTCCATGAGCTCCCTTTTCTTTTAATACCCAATTCAGGAAAATCTATAATGGGGCCAGGAGAAACTGGCTTTGTCCCACCTTACTTTCTCCTAAGCGTCTACATCTATAAGAAACAGACAGACAAATCATTAGTCTGCATTCAGGGCAGCAAAGTCGGGGCCTCTAGGAATCAAACTACAAAAGAATGGATAATGAATTCAGGCTTCGTTTTCTGTTGCATTTTTCTGAAGACAGGTGAGTGGGCTCCCTGCGACTTTTTGAAAAACAGGACTACGATTCGAGTGCCAGCATCCCTGACTCCCGCAGAAAGGTTGTGCCGTAAGCCCAGGGGAAGGCAGGAGAGGGGGACTTCTAGAAAAGAGAGAGGGAATCACCGGCTCCAGGATCACTCTGCACGTGGGATTTCGTTCTATAACTATGGCTGTGACAGACAGAAGTGAGCGGTTGCCACTGGTCTTGCTGAGCAACCTGGGATCTGGCAGTTTCTGGAATCCAGGCGGGAGAGATGAGTAGTAAGTCGGATAAAGCGGAGGGAAGGGAAGGGATCTTGTCTCCCCACACATTCAAGCTGGCTGTGTAGGATGTAGGGCCCGGAGCCCTCCCTAGGGAGTACAGAAGGAGGGCAAATCAAAAACACGCCCCCACGCCTCCGCATCCCCACCAGGACATGTGTGCCGGTGAACATCAGTGGCAAAGAAGCACTCGCGGCATCTCTGAGAGGGGTTAGGGCAGAGGTGGTACGTGCAAGATGTGAGCTGCCCCAGCGGCTGCTCTAGTCCTGGTGCTGGAATGGGAGGCTTCAGGGGGTGAGATGGCCGGCCGCATCCGAGCCTCCAGAACTATTCATTCTCACTTAGCAGCACCGCTCCCCGCCCCCTGCCCCCATGCAGCCCTGAGTCACAGCCCGTTCTCCAGCAGCTGGCCACCCTCCCTTCCCACACACCCCAACACTCACACGGGACTCATACCCTGGGGACAGCTCTGCTGGCCTCTAGGACCCAGCCACCGGATCTGAAAACTGGATGGATGGGGCTCAGAGGACCTCAAGAGCCAGCCTCCTGCCCCCATACCCTACTGTGCTGGCTGAAACCCTCTCAGTCAGAGGGGAGCCTCACCACACGCAAAGTCCCCCAGCACACCTCGCCACTCTTCCTCCTTCCGTCCTTCTGGGCACCGAGCATGGCCCCTGAGAGCTAAACATGCCAGCAAATACACACCAGAGATGCCCACCGCACTAACAAGCCTACTTTCTTGTGACAAGTCCCCACACACAGCTCACCCAGGGGTACCAGTGCCCACCAAGCACAGGGGGAGTTCTCCTCCGTCCCATCATGGGCTCTAATCCAGCGCTCTGAACAAGTACAGGATGACCAGGACCGCACCAGGATCTGCTGTCCCGTAAGCCCTCTGAATAGGCTAGCCTGTCCTTGGCCTGGTTCAGACACCCAGAATTCCCCAGACCCAAATGGTAAAATGAAGACGGGAACATGGCAGAAGTGGAGGCCCAGGAATCCATGCCCTTTCCTGAGAACATCCCTAGGGAATCGGTACAGATAGGGAACCAAGAACACGACAGCAAGCCAATGACAAATGGCAAAAGAAGTGAAGGGTACTTGGGACATGTTTCTAAGATGCAGGCCACAGGATACTAGTGCTACAAGGACTTGCAGTCAAACAAATGAGGGAAAGCCTGGGTTCGGTCAAGGTGAGCAGGTGTCCTCCCAGCAGGGTGCTTGCAGCCTTTAATACTCTTGTACACAGCATGCACTCCTCCCCCAAAGGGGGCTGGGAACAGGACACAGCACTCCCAAACTTCTTCACCATATAACCCTGCTGTCAGAGCATCTCTCCTGGGGATTCTGTTCATAGGAACACATCTGGGGAGCCCTGATACAAAGGGCAGAGCTCACGGACAGTTCCCAAGGGTCCGGGGGATGCGAGGATGGCGGCTCTGACGGGAGTGAAATTAATGCCTCTCCCACTTCACGCCCTGTCCTGGTCTCTAACAAAAATATTCACAAAGTGTCAGGCTTGGCCAGCCCTTTGCCATGGCTGGAAGGCCCCACACAAGTTCAGAAGGCTACTGGGCAGGTCCAAGGGGCCCAGCACGTGACCTGGGAAGCAGGACCGGGGACACGCATGCTCACATTCAAGCTGCAGATGTCGCGCACTCTCATTGATCTACTGGGGGGACAGGCTTCTTCTCCTGAACACCTTCGAGGGACAAGCACAGACTCAAAAGTAAAGGAGCTCTTAGTTGCTGACCTTCAGGCAAGGCAGCTCCCGCTGGCTGTGCATCTCCAAGGCTTTCCACCCAGCAATGCCCACTTGGGCTGCTGCAGCCCCTCTGTCGCCCCATTCCTCATGCCCACTTCCACACCTGTATCCTCCTGGCCAGACAGTCTAAGCATACAGCTCCCTGCTAGGACCGGTAAGCTCACCTAGCCCAGAATGTCCAGGTGCAGATAGATGAGGCTTCTGAGGGACACAGGGCTAGCTCCTTGGCCATTACCATGAAGGGCGCTCAGTGCAGGAGAAAGGCTGACGAGCCAGACTTCCTGTGGCCAGACAGGTGTCTGGAGGGCCAAGAATTCACGAGGGCGCAACAAATGGTACCACCTATGGCCCAGGGGGCTAGAATCTAGGTGAGGCCTTGGTAGTTCAGTTTCTGAGAAGACCCCGTTCCCACATCCTCCCGACTCAAATCCTCTGCCTGCAGTCTGATGGCTAAGGACCCACTCAGAGCAGTGATCCTTTGGCTTGAAATTCTGAAAACCTCAGGAAATTCCCTGGCGGTCCAGTGGTTAGGACTCTGCGCTTCCACCGCAGGGGGCACAGGTTCGATCCCTGGTCAGGGAACTAAGATCCCACAAGCCGCGTGGCAAATTTTGAAAACTTCAAATGCACATATTCTGGAGAGGGATGTCCCTTTAGGCCTTATAGAGCATCTCGACCTCAGGATGAATTCATGTCTGGGGCAATTAAGGATCTGAGGTGAAATTTTGGTGTAGAAGTAAAGGTGAAACGATGGGAATTCTGTGTATCTGTGACTAGCTGAAAGGAAGAAGGGGGACAGGGAAATTTTAGGAGAGGAGAGCAGGAGAGAACACCCGGCTCAGCCCAGGCCCTAGCCACTCCCTTTCCTTCAACCTCTTGTCCACTTCCCTTTCTGAAGAAAGCACAAAGAATGGGCACTTACATCTTAGTGATTTTGCTTCCTCTTGCAATGGCCTTTCTCCTCCTTTCTGGTCATATATCAAGATGGAGGTGAAATTCACCTTGTCTGTAAAGGCTTCTCCCTGTGCCCCACAGCTCTCTGCATGGTACAATTTTATCATCCTTCCTCATACTGATCTCCCCCAAGAAACTATACCTAGAAAGCAGGGACAGTGTTTTGTTCACCTCTCCACTGGTGGTTCTCAGCAGAGCTCCTGGCACACAGTAGGAGCTCACTCAGTGTTAAGTGCAAGGCATGAATGAAACGGAGGCATCCCCGTCCGTGAGCAGCAGCTCCACTGAGGAGCTGTCACGAAGACCAGGCTGTAGTCACTCCCACTGGCTCGGGCCCCCAGCTTGGGATCTGACTCAGGGGCACCGCTCCCTGTCTTCCTGAAACAGAAGTTCAAGCCCCTTCCCAAGGGCTCTGCTACATCTCCCAGAGGAAGAGCCTGGACCGCAAGTAACAGCCCACAGGGCACAAGGATGCACCTCGCAGGCTAGGCAAAGATGTGCTTGGAAAGGTCAAAGGAAGCTCCGCGTTGCAAGGCCTCAAAGAACAACGCCTCTCATGAAACAGAATGGAAGTCTGTTCAGGACTCTGATGCCTTCTGCCCAGGAATTCAGAGACTCCCATTACATTCTGCGCCTGACACCAAAGGCATTTTGGAGAACACTCTCTCTCCCTGGGGTCTGTACTGTTTGTGGCTTGAGATTTTGATTATATGGAGCTGATGAGGGAGCCTGAGGGCAGGGGCTTTTTTGCCCAGGGACCTCTTGTACCCCGGTGTCCAGCACACAGCGGTCACCCCATGACTGGTTTTTAACTAATAAAGTAATCAATCAATTCATAAGCTAATAGCACAGGAAAACCAGAGCCGGAGCTATCCTTACAAAAGCTACCCATACTTTCTCTACACAGTGCACCCATTTGAACTTTGTGTGCTATATGCCGTGTACACACATTAGCTCTTCAAAAAAAGAAACCAGCATAAAAGACCCCTTTAATGTAAAAAAAAAATTGTTTACGAGCAAAGGAAAACATCTGTCTTGCTAGAAGGATAATGAGTTTTCTTGGAGTAGCAGGATTTCTTCTTTACTCCTTTACTCATTGTGTTATAATGAGCATGTATTCATTTATAATTATAAAATCAATTGAAGCTATATCTATTCTAAAAAAACCCAAACCAACACAAAAACCCATGCCAACCTGAGGGTCATGGAAATCAGCACAAGATTTCTGAGAGGATCAAATGCAGGAGAACAAAGGGACTGGACCGACTGAGGAAATGACCACGGAAATTCTTTGGAACCTGCAAAGATGCCTCTCTCTGCATCAGTCTCGCTGTCTGCTCGCTAGGGGCCTCATTTTATAAACTTCCTTGGCAATCTCCCCAAATACCCCTTCACTCCTTACTCGCTCTAAGCCCATTAATGAGGGCCTGTGTCACTCCAACACTCCCTTTCCCATCTCGCAGCTTCAAGACAATCATTAGGGAAATGATAAAAATAGGATCCCTTATTGATTTATCTCCTTTGCCCAATGCTCCTTCCTTCAAATGGTTGACTTGTTTCCTTAGCAACACAGCTAATTTGAGCAGCACGACTTGGCCTGCACACCTGCTATTTGTTCATCTCCTTCCTGAAGCCCAGAAAGCTGGGGCAGGGGAGAGAGAGGACTGCCCTCCCAGCTAGCTACTGGCTACCACGGAGGCACCGGCTCTGCTTGTCAACAGAGCCCTGGGGGCCTGGCCTGGGAGCTAAGCCCTCCCTTTGCTCACCCAGCAGAGCTTCCCCATCCACACCTCACAGGGACTGACGTGCAGGTACAGGACTGGGAAGGACTTAGGGTCCGAGCAGCAAATCTGGGGTGTCCCCAGGGAAACATGCACCTCTCTACCATCAGGAGGCTGATCTTAGACCCCTATACTCTCAGCTGCTTCCTCTCAGAGCTGTGACGCTAGAATACCAAGGAGGAGACCGAAAGAGCTCAGAGGGCTGAGGGCCCACCGGGGACAGGCAGTCAGATGGAACGCTGTGCCCTCTCTCCAACTCCTGGCCTAATGGAGAACGTGCTTTTGTGGGGGGCAGCCTGTGGCCACCTAGGCACTTCCTGTAAACTCCTGGGGAGTCTAGAACAGCACAGTCTGAGAGGCAGCAGGCCTCAGGACCCATCACCACCCCTCACCCCAGGCCGAGAGCACGCCCCCTACGGGCAGGTCTGTCTCCTTTCCTCCTGTCCATCCCTGCCTCCTGTTTAGGGATGTCTAATTCTAAGAGATGGAAGATTCTCAGAAGACAGCCTGGGCAGCGTTGTGCACATCCTTCCACTCCTCCCTCACCTGCACAGAAATGTCATTCTAACCAGTGGAATGTTGACTCAAAAACAGTCACGGGGGGGTTTCCCTGGTGGCGCAGTGGTTGAGAGTCCGCCTGCCGATGCAGGGGACGCGGGTTCGTGCCCCGGTCCGGGAAGATCCCACATGCCGCAGAGCGGCTGGGCCCGTGAGCCATGGCCGCTGAGCCTGCGCGTCCGGAGCCTGTGATCTGCAACGGGAGAGGCCACAGCAGTGAGAGGCCTGCGTACCGCAAAAAAAAAAAAAAAAACCGTCACGGGGTGAGGAGTGCTGCCTAGTCTGTGATTCCCTCAAACACAACACCAAAGGGATATTTTAAATATGAACAATAGTGAAATCCAGCTATCCAAGACCTTCGTGCTGCCTTTTTAATATGAGAAGAATTAGAATCTTCCTCGAGACGTGGAATGCAATGGAGAAAACGTACCTTGGCAATGGAAACCAGAGCCATGGCTCTCCATGCAAAAGTCACCCCGACACGATATTCAAGTCAGAGAAAACCACCGCCACCCGTTCCCCCAGAACCAAAGGAGGACAACAAAAGGATCAAAGTCTAAGATAATACATGAATATGTACACACTACTATATATAAAATAGATAATCAACAAAGACCTGCTGTATAGCACAGGAAACTCTACTCAATACTCTGTAATAGCCTATAATGGCAAAGAATCTGAAAAAGAATAGATACATGTATATGTATAACCGAATTACTTCGCTGTACACCTGAAACTAACACAACATTGTAAATCAACTATACTCCAATATAAAATAAAAAAATTTTTAAAACCCTTTGAAAACTGTAAGGTGCTACACAAATGCACAGTCGTTTTTATTCTCCTACTAAATCAATCTTTAAGCACCGCTCTGGCGCTAAGCTTTGGGGGAAGCAGCTGTTAGGGGTCACAGCCTCCGGAAGCGGGCTGGCTGTCTGCAGCCATGGGCTGACATTGAAGAGACCCACCGCAATAAAGGATTTAAAAGAAAATTATGGTAATGGGCCTCCGGGAAGAAAGCAAAGACATTTGGCCCAGACCCTCCTGGGAACATGCAAAGCACATCCAAACACCAGTCCCCAGAGGAGGATTTATGAACCTGATGGCTCTGATGCAATCTCACCCAGTGATTAGAAGGGACATTCATCACACCCAAGGCCAAGGCTAAGAACAGGAGGGGTTGAACCGCCACAGAGGTCAGGCTCTGGCTCCTACAGACCCTGATGGAAATGCAGTGAGATCATGCTGGTGAGATCATATCCCCCGGCCTGGGCTGCAGAGAACAATACATCTGCCCTGGAGGGACCAGTAATAGTGAAGAGATGAGACTTAGGCCTAAAAGCCAGACATGGCCAGAGCCACCACCATCGTTTCCACATGCAGTGTCTGCACCCCTCCCTAGAGGCTGACATTCTCACAGGAATAGCTGTCTCCTAGCCTTTCCACACACATCCTATGTACAGTTCTTCAATGCCTCACAGACTGAAAAAAAAAAATTAAAACCAGCCCTGTTAGGCCTGGGGCCAGCTCTCCTTCCTGGAAGGGTGTTTCACCTTTTCTCCAGATTGTGGCATGAAGTAGGAGGAAATATGAGATAAAAAGATTGAGCCAAGAGGGCTTTCTAACAGCTCTCAGCAAGCCTTCGCAGCCCTGCCCCACTGAGGCCAGGTTCAGAGGTTAGCCACGGTCCAAGGGAGCTTCGGCCCCGTGGCTAACGTGCTCCTGGATGGGCTCCTCCTGGACTTCTCTGAACTTGCTCTCGTGGCTGACCTAGGAGGACAGTGCGTCCAAAGAAGACTCATCCAGAAAAGGGAATAAATAGAGACACTGTATTCTGTGGGGTTCTGAGGGGCTACAGATAAATTTTTTTTCAATTTCCTGAAAAACAATGTTAAGCATCTGAACTTATCAATGTATGAACCACTCTCATCTCTGGGGCAAGTCACACCCTCAACTGCATTCCCATCTCTTTTCTCAGTCCTTATTTTTCGGTTTCCAGGCTCTGTCCCGGGCTCGTCAACAGAGGGTGGACCACACGTTGCCACCGAAGGGCAGGAGGGCTAAACCCCTGTGCTTCCCCGTGTGACAGAAGAATGAGTACACAATTCTGGCTGCAAATCTGGAAATCCATCCTGGATCTCTCCTTCCTTTCCCACCCCCATGGCAGCAGAAACGCACTGTTAACAAGCAGAAAAATGGGGTGGAAGGCTCTGCGTACTTCGTATTGTCCCATTTCATTATCTCATTGCTTTCCTTACTAGAATTTTTCTCGTCTTAAAAAAAAAAAAAAAACCCAACTTGTCTTAAAAAAAAAAAAAAAACAACAAAAAACAGATTGAAAAACCAAACCCCTTTTCTTTTTTTAAAACAAAACAAAACAAAAATGTATCATGTGACTTCCAGCCTTAACATTAGTTTTTTAACTTTGGTTTCCATGGTGGTGGGATGCAACCTGCCATCACCATGACAACAGCTGCCTCTGTTCAAATTCACCGTATGACAGGCAGTCCTGAACACACCTCTCTCCCTCTCTCTCTGTCAAGAAGATGGAAATGCCATTACACCTACTCCTAAAGACTTAAATCCTAATGAATGAAAAACAAAGGAAGCAACGTTGAGAATACAGCAAAGAGGCAGAGACCCCCCCACCCCACCGAAAGAGGCTTTCTGTTTGCCGGTACAGTCCCACTGCTCACTTAGGGAGGTCAGTGGACTCAGTTACCCAAAACAAAGACCCCTAGCATTACCCTTGCAATGCTGGCTGTGTAGCTGCATTGAACTCTTCATTCGTCTGACTCCCCTGTCCCTGCCCTCTATATAAGATGACTAAAAGGAAGTTCACATTATTGCCAATCTGGTTAACCCGTGCCGAGGTCAGTTCCAGACTCAGCCGAGCCCCAATTCCAAAAGGATGGGGAGTGGCGATTCTGCGGAACTCAGACAGCACCGGCTTCCTTCTCTCTTTTGTCTAACAGTCAGCTGGATAGGTCTTAACAAATTCCCTTTTTGTGTGTCTGACTGAATCCTGGACTCAAAACGCTGTCATTCGACACAGAGTTTTGGTGATCAGGAGACAAATGATTGAACGCTACAGAAAAGGGAAGAAAGAAAGGGGGAACGTTAAAAGCCTCTGGAAGGAAAACAAAACAGGGGTGGGAAAATTACCTGTTTCAGAAATCAGAATCTGTGTTTTGATGACACTCTGATGAATTCAAGCCCATCAAGCATTCTGGCAGCAACGTGCATTTTAGGGAAAGAATGTGGGCTGCAGTCAGCAACCACACCCAAGACTGTAGCCTACCCCACAACCACACTCACTCCGTGTGGCTCAGCCGGTACTCTGAATGCAGAAAGAGAATGAAAAGCCTTTTGTGAAGAAGTCCACAGATCATCTCTGGGAGAAGTTTTCGTTTTCCTCTAAAAACCCTGCACCTGCACCCCAATATTCAAAGCCACCTACTGAGCCTCCAGACCACATGAGAAAACGTTGAACACACTGAGTATACGCAGCTTGGAAAGGGAAGACTTGAGAGAGACATCACAGCTGTTTTCAAATATCTGAAGGGCTAGCTTGTCAGAGGGGGCTTTGATGTCGTCTAAGTTATCGCGAAGGGCAAGGCTGAGACCACTGGGTGGGGTGCCCACCCAAAGGCAGATCTGCGGCAATACAGAAAAGTTCCACTGTTCCGTAAGCGAATGGACTATTTTGTTAAGTAGTAAACTAACTGTTGTACGAATAGATGTTTAACCACCAGCCTCTCTGAAGAGAGAAAAGCCCTGATGTGTAGTGTGTGTCAATTTCTGGAGTGTAAAGACTGTCTCCGTGGTGACTGAGGCTACCAACTTGACACCAATGCACATGGAGTTGGGAAGAGATACACACAGTTGAAACCCACAAGCTGGGACTAGCCAGTTCCACACACCACTTACTATAAGTTCCATGTCTCTGGGAGACCATCAAGGATATTAAGGAAGAGATTCCTGTATTTGATAGCAGTTGAGCTAGATCAACCCTCCTATGCATAAGGAGTTAACAAATGGGAAGGAAGAAAGTCAAGGATTCTTCGGTCTCTTGCTCAAGGGCCTCGTGGGTCAGCATGACTCCCTCTGTCCCTTAGACTCAAGTTGCTCTCTTAGCTGGACCTGCCTTCATGAAGTCTGAAGCATCGCCCGTATCACAGAAGGCTGGTACCTGTGTGGCGGGATGTGTGCCAGAAGCAGCCACGGGTGAAGTTTGCCAGCACCATGAAACGTAAGAATTAATCATCCCATTCTCTCAGGTTGAATTCCGGGAGACCCAGAGGGCTCCTGCTATATCACCGTAGCCTATAAGAGGAACCTACCAAGACACGTGATTAAAAGCACAACCCAAGGAAACAAATCAGGTAAAGGCTCACCTCTTATTCTGGAAGATGAGCGGACCTCAGCCTTTGCTACACAGCAGAATCACCTGGGAAGCTTTGAAAAATTAAGGGTACAGGTATTCCATCTGTAGAAATCCTGATTTAATTTGTCTCAGCTACCATCTGGGCATCAGCATTTCTAGAAGGACCTAGGCGGATTTCAATGTGCAGCCAGGGAGAAGAACATTGCCTTCAGTGCTGGAGGCCATGACAGCTCATGGTGTCCTCAACTCAGCTGAGATAACAAATGAGGAAACAATCCCAGAGGCACCTCGCTAAGAACTGAAAGGTGCCTTAGAGCTCTCTTAACTGATTCAGCACGCTCATTTTATAGATGTAGATACTGAAACCAGAGCAGGAGTAAGACGTTTCCAGAGCCAGGACTAGAAATCTCTATGGATTCCTGAAAAGCTTAGGAGCCGATTATCAGGGCAATCAAATAAAACTCCCTAGCTTCGTGGCCTGAATGGACAGTTCTTAGAAAAAGATATAAGGTGTCTTCTTACTGAGTCTACTGCCCCATCCCTACTCAACTGTCCTCAAGAGCGTATCTCTTAAGGTAGGTGTGGATCCCTTTGTCAGGACCACGGAAGAGTCCAGAAAACATTCTGAGAGGAGTGCTCGCCTCAGCAGCCACTCTCCCATCTGCTGAGATGTGATCTTGGTTTTACGTTGGGCAGAAGCCCATTGCCTGCTGAGTACTACCACTTCGTAACATTCTCCAGCAAAATTTTTGGGAAAGGAAAACATCGACCATTGTTCTGAATCACTGCTTCCCATTCTCATTGGATCTGTGCTGGTCGGCGTCTCTTAAATTTTCCTTCTCTTGTCTACTTTTTCTTAATTAAATCCTTTCTGATTAATCATGACCCAGCCTCCTATGGCCCAACCCAGAGAAACACTGAAAACATATACCTGCTAACAAAAAAAAAGGAGGAAAACATCCCAGAAAGAGGATGAGGGGATAGAAGGATGATGACCGAGTGGAGAAAGAGTACTGAAGAAAGCACAGAGGAAATGTGATAAAAAAGGAGCCCTGGACTGAGAGTCAGGAGCCCTGGGTTGCAGCCCTGGCTCTGTCACTTACTGAGAGATCAGTGACAAGTCATGTAACCTCTCTGACTCTCAGCTTTCCTACAGATAACGGAAGGTTTGGTTAGAGTTTCTCTTAGGTCCCCGTAACTCTAACATTCTCTTAGTCTGTGGTGCTAATAATAAGTAACATGATGGGAAGGGAAGTGAGACAGAAAGGGGGAGCGCCCATTATTACAACTGAGAGAAGCCACTTTGGGCGAAGCTACTAATGAGTACATCCAACAATAACACCCAAAGCAGAAGTCCTGGCACGCCTAGGAATACCTTTCAAGTGTCTAAAGTCAATGGAAACACTTCTAAATTTTCAATAGCAGAAGCTCCACGACAAGCTGGACTGGCTAGAAACACCTCTAAGAGATGGTTAATAAAAAGTCAGAATCCTCCAAATGGTGACCTGAAGGTGAACCTGAGGCTGCTTTTCCATAAACCTACTGTAAGCCTTTTCTACTCTCTGTCGGGATAGTAAAGTCTTTTCTGCAGCCTCTCTGTCCCCACCGCCCCCATGTCCTTAACAAGCCGCAAAGGTAAAAGCATTCAGTAAAAGGTGAAAGTTCAAAAACAGTCATAAATGTTGTCTACTCCACACTACCACTCACACTATGGGTGCCCCGGAAAAGGGAGGGCTGAGAACAGACCTTCTGAGGGCTGGAAAAAAGAAAATGGACTTGATATGCTAATACTAAAAAGAAAAGGAAAATTGGTACTTCCAAATCAAAAGTCCTTTGCAGAGTGATGACATCTGACTGGAGCTTCTGGTGAAGACAGAAGACAAAACAGCAAAGGGCCCCAGTTGCAAATGAAGCTTGCATTCCAGTGACACAGGGCAAGCTGCCTCAGACCCATTTCATGACGATGGGTAAGAGACCTTCGTGCTTTTCCCATCTATCGCTCCTTTACTCCCCCATGGGTTTAGCCTCATACCCAACGGGGGCTACTGATACAGGCAAGCAGTTCAGTGTCATCCTAAAAGATGCTCTGTTAGGGAAGAGTACTTGCTACTCTTCTGGTCTGACCTGAGGCAGTGTGGTACAGTGGAAAGAGAGGAGCCAGTGGAGTCATTCAGACCACATCTACCTGTGACCCTGGGCTAATCATCTTGTAAGATGAGAACAATAATATCCACTTCACACAGCTTTGGGTAAAGTGATAATATGGCTCTGAAGCACACTGCAGAGTGTCTGCCACACAACAGGCATTTAGTAAAGGTGAGGTTCCTCTGAACACTCCCAGGATGTGCACTGAAGGATGGATGACTCTCCAGGTCTGGATCGTGGTCTCTACAGCATGTTGGTAAAATGATATGAAAATAATTCCATGAAAATAAAAATAAATGAAGGTAAGAGAAGAGAAAGGGATGATAACCCTTAGCATCGTGCAGGGTTGTTCTGAACCCACCCTCTTCCACAGTGGAAGTGTGGAAAGCTGTCAGACAGTTCTCATTTCCCAGAATCTATTCCCTTGCTTTGCTCCTTTGAGCCTGTCTACTGAGGTTTGGGACAGAAGTGAGCTCAGTCTTCCTGAGCCTGCACATTCAGGGGTGGGCATTTGTTTGTTACTCTCTAATCATCACCAAGGAGAGAGGTTACCCAGAGAAGATGTACCGTCCCTTATCCATAGAACTTTGGGGGAGGAGGGGCAGATGGTGATCTCAAAAATAAATAAATACATTAACTATCGATGAGAAGGGATTATCGTGTTGCCAAAGTGCCCAGATCCTCTGAATTTACATGGGCCCATATCCCCCAGAACTGCCTCTCCTCATGTTACCACATCCACCTACCCACCCCACCTCCAGAAAAGCCCACACCCTTCAACTGCTCCTCATATCAGCAGACCAGGAGAACACATGTATCCTTGTACATCCATATGGCTCAGTTATCTCATAAATACAAACTCCCTTGCAAATACAATCCAAAGTTAGCAGAAAGAAGAGGCAGTTCCTTTCATTTTTCTTTAGGCCCACTCCCTAATATCCTTTGGGTCCTCCACCTGGTCTCCAGAAGCCAAGTGGTATATCCTGGTTCTCCACTCACATCCACATCAGTGCCCAGTTCCCTCAAGTAAAATGCCCTCCAGTATCCTGGTCAGATGACCTTCCCTAAGCTCATTATGCAAATGTCCAAGGGCTCATGGAGCCTCCCCCTCTCTACCACACGCCTCTAACCCTTTCAGAAATTTCATCCACAGTTCACGGAATCCCATTGTGACTCCCTTCTCTGATAGAACAAAGATGGACACTTTAAATACCCAGAAACCCAAACAGACAAGGAGGAGTTAGCTAGAAGGCTGACAACCTCTGAGAAGAAAACCTGCCCAGAGGCCAAGCTGGGGTTCTAGGAGGGACACTTCCACACACCAGCAATCAGGCCATCTGAAACTTGCAGCTACCATTTCTGTACAAACAAAATCGAGTGACTTTGTCTAAGGTTGATAGTTTTGAATATCTCATCTCCTTTTATCAAAAGTTTGCTGGAAAAATTCTGCATCATTATTGCTCCTACAGATATTTTTTTTTTCTGGATTGTAAATCCAAGTGTGTCCTCAGGGACAAGGTTGCTGTAAAACTGGCATCAGAGACCCATGAAGAAAGACAGGTTTGGATGTAGATATTTTTAATGTATCTTTAAAAATGTAAACCCAATAACTTTGAGAAGAAAAACAAAAAGGGCTGGTGGGCAAACCACCTAGTGGCAGTGGTTGAGAGCACGGGCTCTGATCCAGGCCTCCAGGCCTCACTTGCTGCGTAATCTTGGGCAAATGAGTTAACCTCTCCACACTGTAATCTTCCCAGCTGTGAAATGTAGAAAACAAGCATGCATATCTCTGTGGAACTGTCATGGGGAATAAATGCCAATGATCCATGGGACGCACTTAGCACAGGAATCTGGCACATAGTAAATACTCAATAAAATGTTGGGTATTTATTAACCCTACTGACATTAACACTAGTGCTAATACCTAACACGTTTACAAAGGGTTTTCATACATATTAGATGATGCTAGCCTCACAACAGTCTCGCAAGGGAGGCAAAGCAGGGCAGGTGACCTCTGCCTCACACCTGAAGACGCTGAGGCTCAGAGGGGTTACAAAACCAATGCAAGGTCACATAAACATCTGGCAGTGTTCAGGTCAGACAACCAACAAGGGTCAGGAGAAAATAAATGGTATTGTTAGAAGGAAAAAACTTAGCTGCAGAAATTCAATGTTGAGTCAACTGAAATTAACCAGATACTAACAACTAAGATGTATTCATGGCTTACTATGTGCCAGACATCGTTCTCACATATTCCATGTGTCATCTCATCTGATCCTCACAAAACTCCTCTAAGATACACCTTATAGGTAAAATTCCTATTTCCACTTTAGGTTTGAGAATTCTAAGGCACAGCAAGGTCAAGTAACTCCCAGAGGCACGAGCAAGGAAGTGGTGGAGACGGTACCAAGATTTGAATCTAAAGGCCACATTTTTAACTATGACACTCTAAAATGCTTCCAAGCAGGGACTGGTAAATCCTAAACCCTAAGGTGAAGCTTTCATCAGCTGGGCACTGGACTACCTGACGTCTAATATCACTTCAACTCCTACGATCACTTCAACTGTCCACAGGAAAGAAATAAAACATTGTCTAAGTGAGTCTCTGAAAATGACACACAGTGTGGACTTTGCAGAAAGCAAGATGCTATATATCCTGGCCTAACAAAGGCATGAAAGAGGCATAAAGGTGTGTACAGATTTCAGCAAAGCATGTGACAAGGATATCTTGCACAATATCCTTACAGGCAAAATAGAGAGCTAACACCTGGCTAAAGGACCGTTCAGGAAATGTGAGAAAAGCTGAACAGTCGATGAGCACTTACCAATGCACTAGTAGTAAGCAGAAGGGAGGTCCCCAGTTCTAACCATATTTCTATCAGTTACTTGAATGAAAGCATAAGGCACATGTCTATCCGGTCTGCAGTTGATGTAGCCCTCAGGGTAAAGAGCACGCCCACTAAACAGCAGGGTCTAGAGGCAATGTGCGATGGAAACCACCTAAGTGTTGGAGTCAGACCACCAGGGTTCAAGTTCACTGGTGATGACCTTGGGCAACCGAATGAATCTTCTTTAGCCTCAGTTTCCCCATATATAAAATGTGGATAAAAATATGTATAGAGTCTGAAGTTTATGGATGTTCAGTGAATGTTAGTTCCCTGTCCCCACTTGAAAAGGATGTCTACAGGATGGACTGCTGGACCAGAAACAAGAAGATAAAATGTATTTGAAATAAACACGGAGTCCTGAATTCACATTCAACAATTAAATTGAATGAGAAGAGTTCGAGGGAAAATTAACTCTGTCATCAATTCACAGTAAAAGATCCAAGGCTTTAAGCTGACGACAATCTCAAGTCAAGTCAGGATACCGTTTCTTCACAGAAAAAAAAAAACTTTAAAAAATTATTTTAATTTAAATAAATGGGGACTTCCCTGGTGGCACAGTGGATAAGAGTCGGCCTGCCAATGCAGGGGACACGGGTTCAAGCCCTGGTCCGGGAAGATCCCACATGCCGCGAAGTGACTAAGCCCGTGCACCAAAACTACTGAGCCTGCACTCTAGAGCCCACGAGCCACGACTACTGAGCCCATGTGCCACAACTACTGAAGCCCACACGCCTAGAGCCCACACACCACAACGAAGAGTAGCCCCTGCTCACCGCAACTAGAGAAAGCCCAAGTGCAGCAACAAAGACCCAACACAGTCAAAAATATAGTATAAATAAATAGATAGATAGATACGTGTGTTAAATGCCAATGTTAGTAAGCACTGTTCTAAGTTCCGGAACTTATAGATAACGGCCCTTCGCTTGTAGGGATTTTAAACCAATACTAAAGCTATGTGGTAAGTGAGTGTTATAAGAAAGTAATAAACTAGGTGGCATATGGGAGCCAGAAGGAGGGAGTTGGCCTTACTCTGCTGAGAGAAATCAAGGAAGGCTTCATGGAGGAAATGACCTCTGAGTACAGTCTTAAAGCCAGGAAGTCGGGGTGGGGGGAGAGAAAACATTCCAGGCAGAGGGAGCAGCAAGTACGCAGGGATGGAGGCCTGGGAGAGGATGGTCCCTTCAAGCGGCCCATTGGAACAGCTGGAAAGAAGGGCATCATGGCGGGTGAGACAGGTTGGTGCCATGTGCAGAGGGGATCACAAGAAGCCCTGTGCAACAAGCTAGGGAAACTGTGTCCAGTTACAAAGCAAACAAAGAACAGAACCCAGACAGGAGCTCAGACTTTCTGACTCTATCTAGCCTCTCTACTTCTGCTTCCCTGTACTGTAGCTACTAGCCATATGTGGCTATTCAAATTTGAATTAATTAAAATGAAATAAAATTTAAAACTGAACACTCCGTCACGATAGCCACATATCAAGTGCTCAAGAACCACATGTGGCCAGCAGCTACAGCACTGGACAGCACAGGTAAAAACATACCCATCATCACAGAAAGTTCTAGCCAATAGCACTGCTCAGTACCATAGTACCATTAAGTGAACAAGAAGTAGATTCGGTCTGTGTTGCTTTACAGAACAGAAACAGGAAAACAAACAAACAAATGGGTGGAAACTATAAGGAGGAATATTTCAGCTTCCTACACTTTAAGTTTTCTAATGGAAGAGCACCCTGACACTAGAAGCCTGATGGCCGTCTATCAGGGTGATGGAGAAAGAGTTCCAGTATTGACTTAATGCTCTTTGGTTAGAATGTTTATGTTTCATCATGGTAGCATGGCTGATGCACTCACACAAACAGATATCTGTAGCTCTTCCACGTGAAGTCCTGTCACAGTTGTACCTAAAGGATACATTGTCCTGATGGCCCAGCATCCCAACATCCCAGAATGTGGGAATTTTCTAACATAGTTAGCATTTTTAAATTGTGATCCATGGACCGCACCTCCATGAAATTTAATGCAAAATTGTATGTGTATTTTTCAGGAAAGAGGCGTCCACAGCATCACTTGGATTGCAACAGGATTTGTGATCCCGATACAGAAAGCAAGAAAACACTGTACCAGGAGGACGTAACTGTCCCCATACCCCAAGAACAGTCACCTAGATGTCATCTACACAGTCGTTCGGGTCAGTCCCAACTCTAAAGTTCCACGGCCTTAAGCATCTAAAGACCATCACCCTGAAATGAACAGTTTCAAACCAAACATCCTCTGATCTTGATCAAGGAGAAATGAGATGGGCGTATAAAAGAGCATGGAACAGTCCAAAGCACAAAAGTTGGGTAATTCAATCAAGTTGGGGAAGGTGTCACCTGTCAATCTCTTGCTGAGATGCCTATTGGAGACCCTCTTGGAAATCTTGGTGGTTCATTTTCAACGTGAGCCTATGGAACCAAGCACACCCAGTTAGATGCAATGCCAGCTTGTCAGCTGGAGAACTTGCCCACTAAATCTAAAGCTTGCTGAGCTATTTAAAAAATAATGACTTTGTTCTAATCACCACCTGACATTATGACAACTGTACCAGGATCCATCTCCAGGTCCTACAGTATTACTAGAGTTGAAAGGACTCATTTCTAGAACAATGCAGAAATTCCTCTATTATCTGGTGTAGCTGGAGAAGAAGATTTTGGTTAATTTAACAAAAAAGTGATAAAGAGCTACTTTATATAATCAATATGGATTATAATTTGCAGCAGCTCTGAATACAATAAAGTACACACACCATTCAAGCCATGTTGACATAATGTAACGAATGCTTCATTGGCCATCATATTCAGAAAGCACTACAGCATTCTGTGGTACCTAGGGGCCATCCGTATAAATGTCAATTGTCATTAAACCATAGATCTCTGGGTGCCAATTAATAAAGAGTTTTGTACAACCAAATGCCCGATAACAACAGACACCAAGTACTTTCTGCACAGCCTGTGTTGGATATTATAGAGACTAGAGCGACCCTTAGCAAGGTTCAAAAGTAGGTGAAGCTACTTTTCCAACCTCCAAATTCCCATGTAATGACCTTTCAATCCCCTGCCAGCCACCCAGTGCCCTCACCACCTCCCAGCATTCTCCTCTTCCCCTACTAAGGCTACGCCTGGTCCTACAGGTCCCAGTCAGTGCAACACTAGACACATAACAGGCACTTCACCGATGCCTGTGGTTTTAATCAATAGCAGCTGATTAATTCGATCATTCAACAACAGTTTACCGAATACTCACCAAGTGCCAGCATTGCGCTAGGTGCTGGAATTAAATGCGCATGTCCTTTGCCTATTCTCAGAACAGGCTGCTCTCAATTATAAGCCCAGAAAGAATAAGAACTAACTCTAAGTGGATAATGTCATATACTAGCTTACTATGTCCCTGCTCCCAAGATCATCTGCATTTTGGTAAAGAAAGTCTCAAAGACTCACTACCTGAACCCAAAGAACCCCTGTTAACAGCAAGGCTCCAGGCTGTTATATGAGAGAGAGAGAGATTTAGGATGGGCGCTTTGTAAGACTGGTCTTCTCTAAAGGCACTGCCAGGCATAGCAGTGGTTCTTGAAGTACGGTTCCAGGGCCAGCAGCATCAGTGTCCCCTGAGAACTTGTGACAAATGCAAATTCTCAGGCTCTACTTCAGACCAATGAAGTCAGAAACTCCAGGACTGAGGTCCGGTAATCTGTATTTTCACAAGCCCTTCAGGAGATTCTGAGACACGATGAAGTTTGAAGACTAACGGTAGAGATGAAACAGACAGAGTCCATATGTATGACTTCAACACAAAGAAGCTAAATGAGGAATTAGCCTTGATGCTGACAGAAACCACCTGCTGGCAAGGAACATCTCTGACAGAGCGGAAGCAAAACAGTTCCCAATAGGACACAGCTGGAATTGCCAGGACGTCAGCGAGTGACTGCTGAAAATCCATTTCATGCTTTTTGACTCCGACCAGCCCCGTGACCGTGAGGTGTGGAAACTGAGAAAGGTACAGAACGTTTGCAACGCTTCAAACCTCCAACTGAGCTGAAGGCTGGGAAAGACTTGAGAGCACGAACTTCCTCCTCACGCTGGTGTGCAGAGGCTCTCCTCTGGGTCCCTGAGGCCACTCCCAGCCCCCTGTATCTCGGCTACGGAAATGATACCAGACTCTGATTACTGGCGAACCTCAGTTTCTCACACTGACCAGAGCACTTCTCCCTTCTAACCTGTTACCCACTGTGTGGCCACATCCTTTTCATCTCCCCTAAAGGGGAAGAGGAAAAAAAACAGGACACCCCACTCCACCGCCACCTTCTGGCTTTAACGACGCAAGCCTTTAGAAAGCCAGTGCGTACATCTGAAACAGGCTTTCCAAATTCTCACGAGATGAGGCAAAACAGATGCAGCAAAAATGCAGCAGGACCAAATGCAGCCCCCCCCCCACCAAAAAGAAGCCTCATAATTATGCAGAGTTGCAACAGAGATTCAAATCAGCCACCTACAGGCACAAAGGCCACACTCGGCACAGGAGGGTCCCTCCCTGAAGCCGCTCACTTAGCTGGACCACAGGAGCCTAGAGCTGGAGCCTAGCCTGGACTTACATCCCCAAGCCCCACCCACCTGCCTCTGGGATGAACTACTTTACAAAAATGGATTCATTGCAGGCCTTAAAACAAAACAAAAAAAATTCAAAAAGGCTGAGAGTGGAACTGTTCAGTCCTACAAACTTAGAACTCAAAATACAATAAGAAAAGAAACCCCTAAGGGATAACCCACTGCATTGTCAGGGACAGGGTGGGGTATGGATTGGATAACAGACACTTTTTAAAGTCATTCAGTGCTGTTCTCCTTAATCTGGCCCATTTCTGCCTCTTAAGGATATACCTTCTAGCTGCTCCTTGCTTTCCAGAGAAGGGGACATAGGGGCTCATAAATAGGGTTAAGAGTTTATAGCCAAAGACCGGCCAAAGGTGTGGGGAATGAAAAACTCAGTAAACATTCTTGGGGTGCTCAGTGACCAAAAATACACCATAGACAGCGCACTGAAGTAGGCTTAACGCATAAGAGGCTGCTCGGTCGGAGGAACCTAAAAACTCTGTGCTGTACTTTCCGTCCTTAATTAAGGGCAACGCTGGCAACAGGGCTGGTGAACCTCCACCGGCCCTCTCTGCGTAGGTTTAGAATGTTTGGGAAGAGAAGCGTTGATAGAGGTCCCTGGCATTTTTATCCCTCTTTGAAAGGACTGCTTTAGAAGTCACATGGTGATGGGGGGCGTGATACACTAATTTAAGTGTCTGCTCCCCACTCCAATCCTATGTGAATTCACACTGGAATTTGAAATGAAGCAGTTACAGAAGCCTGCTTCTTAGCTCAGTGGCTCAGCATTTATCAGCGTGAAGACCTAGGAGGATGAAAGGATTCAGAGTGACAAGTGCTTGGGGACATAAATATCTTCTAGTTAACCACATTCTCTGAATACAGGAGGGGAATGGCTGCAAACTGATGGGGCACCCAAATGTAACAGGACTGGGTAGGAGGCAATCATTACAAAAGCAGCAAGAAAAAAACGATTTAAAAAGATTCTTCCCCCCAGCTACCCTTCTCATGTGTCCCAATCCCACCGCAAAAATATAGAGGACTTAGAGAAAAAAGTTGATTTGTGAAGTTGGCCCTCTGCAAGAGATCTTCCTCATAACCAAGAAGAAGATGAATAACCTTCCTTTTCCAAAAAGCCTAGGAAAAACCCACACATATAATGAATTATTCACAAAGGCTGAACCTAAAAATGAGAGGGAGAAATATAGAAAGATGAAAAGGGCGGAGGACTGGGCAGAAAGAGAAAGTGAAGAAAAGGACCTGGTCTCTCTCTCCCTGAATAAAAGGGTATTAATTACCGTCACGTATAGGTTCCCCCTTTTAATGTCTTAGTGGTCAGTGATAAACAAAATTAGATCAGCACAGTTGCCTCTGATGGGCTGGACCACATGCTGGCCTTGGGGAGCTGCAGCCTCCCAGGCAGCCCTGCAGATGACAGGAGGGAGGCTACTGATGACATGATAGAACACAGAGAGCCAGAGTCTGCAAGAGTTCTCATAGTTTTGCACATCTTGACTGCATTTTATTTCAACTAAGAATATGAAAATGGAAAGAAACCAGATGTTCCTATAAAGAGGGGGAAATGCAGCAGAGTTTGAGGGGGGGGAAAAACACCTACATTTTGTATAGCAGCAGCTAAAAAGAGATAAGCAATTCTGGATCGAGCTACTAATCCCAGAGTCTAGATCTTTCAAAAGAAGATAAAAAGAAGGCCTGGTTTGTGACCACCTAGAGGGGTGGGATAGGGAGGGTGGGAGGGAGGGAGATGCAAAAGGGAAGAGATATGGGAACATATGTATATGTATAACTGATTCATTTTCTTATAAAGCAGAAACTAACACACCATTGTAAAGCAATTATACTCCAATAAAGATGTTTTAAAAAAAAAAGAAGGCCTGTTCTCGTTATTTTCTTCCTCCTCCTCCTTTAATTCATAGTGTGCCCTGCACCTAGCACAGGGAAAGCAAGTGGAGAGAAGTGGGGAAATAATGACATGCAAACCAACAGACAACACTATCACATCCAAGATATTTTTGTCTCCATCCTCAAGTCATTTCATTTCTGTCAAACTCCTTCACTCCAACTAGCATTACAGGCTGCATCCCAATTACAACTGGTCCCCAGGACAAGTCCTAGCCTGGTTTCTGGAAGAAACATTTCTCACACCTTATTTCAAGGGCAAAGCCACTAGGCAACATGGAGATTGTCCTGGGAGACTCAGAAAATGAAGACCTTTATCCCGCAACATCAGTGCCAGTTACAGTCGCTATCTGTTTCACTGCCTCTGTGCCCAGGTACACAGAAGATGTGAAGACTTTCTGCATTATCTGATCACAGGATATAATTACAGACTTCGTTCTTGTTAGTTGCCACCCTCTGCCCTAATCAAGGTGCTCTGACTCATGAGCCATTAGAGTTACATCAAACCTGAAATTCCTGCCAGGATTACTATCTTTCACAGTGCAGTATATTTATAGGCAACAGAACAGGAGAAAAGTATATGCCATAATGGGAGATTGGGGAACTAAAGCTTTCAGTAATCTTCAGCAAAATCCTCCAAAAATAATGGATAATTGACAACGGGAAATTCTCCACAACAAAGCACATAACCTCTGACTCAAAGCCAGAGCCCTTTGGGGCTATAAAGAAATTCTCTGAAATAAGAAATCACGAATGAGTATCCACAGGTTCATTATAATGAGCTTCATCAGCTCAGTGGCTACAAACACATTTGATCTTCCTACTTTAAACCATGTTCATTTCCACATGAAACATGTGCTCCCCTGCTGAGATAACCCACACCGTCAGTGGGGGAGAAATCTCCCACTGCCCCTCGATGGCACAAAGTCAGACATGCCATTTCTTCCCTTCATCCTCTAACCTGGAAAAGTGCAAACGCGTGGGGAACATCTCACCAACCATGAGGGAGACCCTTTAGGTCCACAGGGCAACTGGGCCTGGGCACAGAAGGGTTAGAGCCAATAAGCTTATGACACAGTAAATGCGGGGTGACATTCACAGCAGCCGATTCCCTGAGAAAAAGAGAACCCTTCTGTTAGATCTATTAGATGAGCAAAAAAGAAAAAGAGGAATCATATAAAATGTAATACCACATTTTAAATCAGATTAGCATTTTCAGAAAGGTTATGGCACCCGCTGCAGAAGAGATTGCCATAAGAAAATAAAATTATCTCCCTGTGCAGATGTAGCTTCCAAGAAAAATGAAACACATTCAGAGTGGGCTGTTGACTTGCCACCATTTTTCTTGCCAAATCTAGGTTATCCTATGCATTTCTTCCCATAAGAACGAGATCTGCCCTGTTAATAACTGGACGAGGTTATCACCACCCCCAACCAAGTCAGAGAGTGGCAAGTCTCAATTAAATCATTCCTTCTGTTTAACTGATCTTTTCAGGCTAATCTGATTAAAGACCAGTATTACGTGGTGTTCAGAGACCACTAACACAGCACACAGAAGTACATATTATCCCCCTAGTTCTACAGTGACTTTTTGCAGCCAAGAAAAGATGTATACATCTCAAAAAGTGTACTACATGAATAATCAAAATCCTCAAGCACGTTGCATATGAACATGACAGTTCAAAACAGGTCTTGACATGCGTCCTGAACCTTCCTTTCTGTGAAAATCTGGCCCTTACGTAGAGCACAGAAGTACTTGCCAGGCGTGAACAGGCATACTGAGCACCTGAGGATCTTATTAAAATGCAGATTCTGATTTAGTAAATCTGAAGTGTGGCTCAGGATTCTGAATTTTTTTTAATGGAAGTATAATTGATTTACAATATTATATTAGTTTCAGGTACACAACATAGTGATTCGATATTTTTATAGATTACATGCCATACAAAGTTATTATAAAACATAGACTATAGTCCCTGTGCTGTACGTTACATCCCTGTGACTTGTTCATACTATAACTGCTGGTTTGTACCTCTTAAGCCCCTTCACCTACTTTGCCCCTCCCCCTGCCCCTCTCCCTTGTGGAAACCACTGGTTTCTTCTCTGTATCTGGGATCCTGAATGTTTAACAAGCCTCCAGGTGATGCTGGTCTTTGCTGTCTGTGGGAGACAAAAGCCTAGAAGACTTCGTTCACCTAGAACTAAGATCCCTCCCTTCTGGTATGCTGAAATTTCTGAAGGACTCTATTAATAATAATAATAGCTAGTGTTTGCAGGGAATTAGGCGGTGTTCTAGGAACCTGACATATATTAATTCATTTAATTCTCCCAGTAACTCATTATTACCATCCTTATTTTACAGATAAGGAAACTGAGTCACAGAGAAATGAAGTAACTTTTCAAGGTCACAGAGCTGGTGAAGGAACTGAGATTTGAACCCAGACAGCTTAGCTCCCAAGCTTTACTGGTAACCAGTGCTCACACTGACTCCCAGTAAGAAAAAGGAATATAATTCCAGAAAGGAATTAGAAAAGAAGAGAGGTGAGACTAGGAACTGATATGCGGTATTAGAGCAAACGCAGAACCCACAGAAGCGCAATGTGTCCACATGGTCACCACCAGAGGGAATATATATTAGTCAATTACACTGTACAGCCAGGAATAAACAGCAAACATGGTGTGTTTTAAATTTGCGAACAGGTCTCCACTACACACCTTAGCAGATGCTCTCCAAACACTAACAGCCTACATGCTGTGGAAGCACTGTGAAACTTCCAACTATGGGGATGGAAGAGACCACTGGGACGGGGCTCAAGGCCAAGGCACTGAGTAGGATGCCGAAATCAACTCCCTAGTCTCTCCTTTGAGTCTCTTTGGTGCATTCTGGCCGAAGACAAGGAAAGAGCGCAGTGAAACCCACAGTCGCACCTTGCGCCGCTCGCAACTCCTGCTATTCTAGGCGGCGTTTTTGCAGCGGAAGAGAAAACGTGAAAAGCGGCGAACGCGTGGTGTAGGAAACGTGCTTAATTTCCCCTCCCGGGAGCCTGAGCCCGGCCGGAAGTGCCCGAGGTGCTGAACCCCGGGGACGGTGGCGCCCAGGCCGCGGGGCAGTTTCGGTGGCGCTGTCCGAGGTACCAACGCTGGCTGCGGGCACACTCTGCCACCCGCGCGGCGGCTGGGCGGCTTTGTCTACCGCCGGGAAACGGGAGGGCGCCTGTCTAGGTAAACAGGCCCCTAAGAGAGGCAGCACCTGGTGGGTGGGAAATTTTACAGAATTGTAGAAGATGGGCGGGCGGGGAAGGGGGTGCCGCTGAAGAAATCTCTAGGGACCTGACTAGAGCAGTGTTCGCAGCCGCAGCACGAAAACACAATGAGAGCCGTCGCTTTGTGCAGCTCACCGGCAGGCGGGACTGCAGGGACCGGACCCTTCCCCCTCCCCAGGCCCCCTCACCCTAGGTAGGTTTAACTCTGGTACTGTTTGGCCCCAGGACCATTCTGTGCGGGTAGGAGAGGGAGGGGAGTGCAGGGAGAAGGGGAGAAGAAGCCCAGCCAGCGGGGGCTGTGGGAGGGTTCGAGCAGCAGCAGGAAGAATATCTGCCTAGAGATGCTCCTCCGTTTCTAATGAGGGGTACTGCCTAGAAGCACCACGAGCCAGCCAATCGCCATGCTGCTGAGGCAGGGAACTAGGGAGGAAAGAGGGGAAGGCCAGAGACGAGGGTGGGAGTAGCAGGGAGATGCCCAGACCCCGAGGGGAGTGAGCCACGAGCCTCGCTGCTACTAGAGACCCAACGTGGCTCCAGCTGTCTCCCTGCTGCACACCTGGAGGGTGGGGGAGGGGAGGAGGGAGGATGGGGAAGAAGAGGAGTGGCCTCGTTCGCAGGTGCATCCCTCCCAAGAAATCCCTCTCCACAAGCATCAAAGTCCCATGTCTCCAAGCCTACCCCCACGTATAACACCATCCCACGGGCTTGCTCCCTACTCATCCCCCTCACCATCCAGCAACCCCCAATTCCTAGAGACCTTGCCAGACGCCCATATTCTTAGTGAAGAAAGAGGCAGTGAGATGCCTAATCAGCAGCCCACATTTGGCGCACTTCATTAAACCTGCAAAGAATCTCTCTCTATGCCCGTTCACCCTGACACCGTTACCATCAGAGATTCCCCCCACCAGCTCTTTGTGGAGAGCAGTTCCTCTGGAACTAGGGAGAGACAGACTGCGTGCACACCTCTGGGCTCAGCTGATGCAGCACCCCGCTGATGCATTCAGGCCCAGCAGATCTGCCTGGATCCTGGGCACTAGGAGAGCGCTCAGCTGATGAAGCATTAAGAGGCAGGAGTTCCCAACCCAGGACTAAGGAAAGGATGGGCCCTGATGAGCTGCTCTTCCATGGCTGAGAAGAGAGCCCGAACTCTGCGTTGTCTGGGCTGTGTCATTAGAGATTGCCTCCCCTGACACACTCATTCACTCCACTTCCACTGGAACTTAAACTCAGTCCCCAGCAGAGTTAGCTGGGTCCCAAGCCAAACGCCTGCGTTATTTATCCATTTGTCAACTTGTCTACAGGGTTTTGGTTCAGAGCTCTTGAAGCTTCTGAACTGATAAATCCCCTCATGGAGTCTTGACTTTCCTACAAGCTGATAGTGTAGGTGTCTTCCCGGCTGGTGGGGATGGGGGCAAAGGGGATGGCTTAAAGGGAGGGAAAAGGGGGGCTGAGTATGAAAGAAAACCCAGAGATTAGGGGCAACCCATTCTATGCAGCTTGTGAAGGGACTAGGGGGCTGAGAATCGAATAAAGCCCAGCCACGAAAGGGGCAGACACCACAACACCACGCACCCAGGGATGCTGGAGACTTCCACGTAGGAAATATCAAAAACCAAAAGTCTTACCTTGCAAAACACTAGTGCCCACATCGGTTTCTACAGCACCAAGCTTGCCTCTTAGGTGCACCAAAGTACAGAGTGCACTTCAGCAGAGGCAAATCGGCACCAGGAAAGGCATGGGGGTGCAAACTCCATGCTACGTTTCCCCCCTTACCCGAAGAAATGCAAAGGGGGGAGAGGGGAGCGATGGTGGGCAAGAAAGGATATGGCCAATCGATGAGCTTCTTGGCGTATTTCCTGACAATGTTATCTTCTCCGAAGATGAACAGGGATCTGTTGACGGTGAAACAGTTCTGCCGGACGGGAATGGGGTTGTACAAAGCCATAGTCCGCGCCCTCTGCGCTTTCGACTGCTTGTAGGCGGCCGCCGGCCCGGAGGCCGGCACGGGGGTTCCTTGCCGGTTCCTGCTCTGGTCCGAATCTCCATCTCCCGACCCCGGCCTGCCGACCACCGCCTCCCCGAAGCGAGCCATCCTGAAGTTTAAACAGACAGAATACACACAAAGGTGATCGTGGCCGAACACCCGCACACAGCAACAAGCAGAAAGACACACGGAGTCTCAGAGCCGCATCCAGACGGACACGGGGACCACCGCCTCCGGGGAGCCTCGCGAGCTCTTCGGAAAGGCGGCAGCAGCAACCCCGCCGCTCTGAACTGTTGAATCTAAATACAACCTCTGCGAAGCTCCATTCCTCAAGGAGGAAAAAAAGGGGGGAAGAGCTTGGGTGTGCTCAGTTTCTGGAGGCAATTTTTTTTTTTTTTCAAAATGCCAGTGTGTGGTGGCGTTCAGGGACTGGAGAGGAGACGGGTGGAGTAGGCTGCTCTTCAAACATAGCTCCTCTTCTGGCAGACGCACCACCTAGTTCTGGGAGAGAGGCAGGCACCGGCCCGCTAGGTAACAGTTTGGTAATTTATTGGTGGGGGGAGGGGGAAAATGAAAACAAAAGAACTTTTCAAGAAAAAAAAAAGACAAGGACGAGGTTATGGTGACATGCTTTATAACGCCAGCCCCCGCAAGTCCATCTGAGAAATCCCACAGCCAAGACTTGGGTCTTTAAATCTGCCAGCACAGACGCATCCAAAGGTTGAGAGACAGAAAGGGAGAGAGGGGGGAGAGCGGTATTGAGGTTGCTGCGTAAACCGCAACGCCCAAAATATCAAAATAAGAAGTCGATCCAACCGGAGAGGGACAAATGACTTCAAAGCTCCTGCGCTTGGGAGAGAAGTTGAGCAGCATCCAGAGAGCCGCGAAGCCCGAGTGCCAGCATCCGCCCGGAGCGCTCGCCGCCGCCGCCGCCGCCGCCTCCCCGGATCAGCATGCAACAGCGATCCGCGGCTGCGCCGGTGAGAGGGCGGGAGAGCGGGAGCGAGCGAGCGGGCGGGCGAGCGAGCACTTGGGCGAGGGAGGAACAGGTTGCAGCTGAGCCCAGCGGTAGCCTGGCACGGGAGTTGTCCAAGGACCGAACTTGCTCACTACCGACTCAGTCTTCCTCTTCCACCCTGGCAGCCCCACTCCGAGGAGCAGAGGAGAAGAAGCACGAGGCCAGGAGGGGGAGAGCGAGCGGAGCGCAGAGGCGCAGTCAGGCGCGTACTGAAGAGCCAGGAGAAGCGGGGGCGGGCCTGGCGAGCTAGGGCGGGGCGGGGATGGAGCCGGAAGGACCCGGCCAACCGCTGCAGGAGGTTCCTGGGACCCGAGGCTGGCTTGGGCTACTGATCGATGTAGCCAGAGGGTAGCGGGCCCCCTCTGCAAAGATCCAGGCAAGAATCGCCTTTCCCCAAGTACTGCTGAGAGGAGACAGCCTGGCGCAGCTGGCGGCGCGGCGGAGTCTCCGCCTGAGAGCCGAGGCCTGGCGGGGGCGCACACGCACGCGCGCACGCTCTCGCGCCTCCTGTCCCCGCCGAGAGGCGCCCGCCGGGGCTGTGCCCCGCGCAGTGACCGGCGCGCCGCCGCCCTAGCCGGGAGTCGAAGCCTTTGCGCTCTACGCGCCCTGCGCCGGGGCCGGGTCGCCGCGCCTCCGCACCTCCCAGGCTCCGAGAGCGCTGCCCCAGGGTTTCCGCAGAGAAGGCAGCACCCTCTTCTGCCCATGTCCCCACTTAGCAGGCTGGAGGTCCCACGAGGGACGCTAGGACCTCTGGGGGCTCCGCACTCTGGTGTTGGAGCCAGCTCTGGCGGGAGCTTCTGCACCCCGCCCCTCTCTAAAAGCGATCTGGGACGACCTCTTGGGTTTGGCTCTAATAGAGCCCTGTATCTCTGGGATACTGAGTTCCGAGGTAGTGAGTTCTAGGCTAAAACTACCTTCTCAAACAGGGGGATCCTCCCACCCCTATCTTTTACTCCCAAGTCCTCTCCACTGACTTCCTCAAACACACCCCAAGAATGAAGAAAAAATAGAATTAGCGTCTGAGCTGCAGAAGCGGGAATGGTGGACTTCACGCCCCAGAGAACGAGTCCCTGGGTTTAGCAACCAAGCCCTTGCGCACAGGTGAGTCAGTGGTTTGAACTGAAGATAGGTACCAGCTGCCCCCCTGCTTTGGCTTGAACGCACAGCCCTATCCAAATCCTCCCCACCTGAGCCATGGAAGAGACGGGGTGGGGGTGGGGGTGGGGTGGGGACAGAGGAAGGAAACAAAGACTGACCATAGCCCGGAGGCTGGAAATCACGGGTGAGTGTGGATTCGCGGGTGTGGAAGGCAGTGTCTGTGTGTGAGAGTAACTGGTGAGAAGAGAGGTGACATCTGAGTGAGAGGCACGTGTGTTCCTCGGTGGATGTGTGTGTGTGCTGGACAAGGCCATGTGAGCACTGACACGGGTCTGCTGTGTGAGAATGTATGTGAGTGTGTGTCTGTGTGAAGGGAAAGTGTCTGGTGCTGGAAAACAAAAGGAATGGTCTCAACACGTCCGCCCCTAGCAGGCACTGCTGCCCTTGGGCATGGCGTGTTGACATTTTGATTCAGGAAGGCCCATTTTAAGCCAAATTACTATTCGAGGTGAGTCAGAGTATTTTGCTTTCCCATTACTGCCTTACTCAGTCCTTCTACCTACCTCAATTGGAGGGTCCTTTTCTGCCTGAACACCTAGTCAGAGTGAAAGGGAAGGCGATACTATGAACCCAAAGTCCCGTCAGCTGTCGGTCATTTAGAACCAGTCACAACTGGCTGTCTCAGTAGCCCTGTAAACCATACAGGAAGAGAAAAGACTTTCGGAAATTATCAAATCCATGCTTTCAGAGGTAGGACCCATAACCCAGAGCACAAAATTCATTCAAATCATTTGACAAATATTTCTGAGCCCTAGGCCCTGTTTTAGGAACTGAGAGCACAATCATGGACAAAATAGATGATGATAAAAATAAAGTATACGCTTCTGGGATTAAATTAGATTGTATAACTTTACTGGCTAGAATGCTAGATGGACCTCATTCTCATGCTGCAAGTTCATCCCTCTGCTTCGTGTCCCGGCCTTTGCAGGCTAGAGGGTGGCATGCCTGTTAATTCTCAGAGGAAGCAGGGCTCACCAACCCATTACCTCCTGGAAGAAGTTCATGGAAGATCAGGAACCCTTGGCTTGTGTCTTCAATGTCACCTACTAAGCAGAGATCCAGTACTAATTCCTTTTGCTCTCTCTACAATGTCCTGTGTTCTCTGTTGCTGCTGTAATTCTACGGACCTAGAATTCCCAAGACAGGAGGTTATTCACGGAAACGTGAGGACCCACTGCAGTTGAGGCTTACCTTCCTACCTTCTCAGGAGGCAGGGATCACAAATGCATGTGTTGGGGATGATGTAAAGTGTGCTGGGGAGCATGAAAACCTCTGTAGGGGAGTTAAAAACTGGGAATTCCTAGAGGGTGGAGCCCAAGAGGACAAAGGCAAACGTGACGGCACAAATGGCTTTGGGAATGGACTTGGCCTGAGGACAGTAATGCTGGGAAGAAGGCACACTCTCATATTCACCCCCACCTGGCTGTCACAGCTCTTGAGCCCTTTGAGATCTGTGAACTTCTTTCATGCTTTCCGATGCCCCCATTCTCCCAGTCCCCAAAGGGCTACAATTTTAATGGCTGAACAATATCTTATGTGTCTTCAATAGTTTTCACTTTATGTAACTCTAACTCCAAACCTCTGAGGTCAGCCTGGCAACACATGTATTACAAGCCTGATGTGGTGAACGAATTAGAGTTTCAGAAATGTTAAGTAGTTTGTCCACATCTGATAAGAGGCAGATTTTAGACTTCTAACAGATCTTTCACTTGATGGCTTTTTCCAATACCCAGGCTAATTTCTCAGGGGCAGTAATAGTGTGATCCCAAATTGTTCAACATCAAGAGAACAAACTATGCAATCACGCTAAGCCTGTGGGAATGCTGGGCTTACCATCCTCAAATTGAATCTGATCAGTGGCCAAATGCTCCTGGGACCACGCTGGGAAGATGCTTAACTGGGAACACATCTACTGCCCTCAAGATCCGGGAGGATCCTTAGAAAAAACTTCAGATTAGGTCACTGCCGTAATGCTCTTTGTAAGGGGAACTTGCCATGTCCCTAGTTCCAGTGTCCTCTTAAAGACCCACAAATGGAAATATAAAAAATCAGCAATTGGGGCTTCCCTGGTGGCGCAGTGGTTGGGAGTCCGCCTGCTGATGCAGGGGACACGGGTTCGTGCCCCGGTCTGGGAAGATCCCACATGCCGCGGAGCGGCTGGGCCCGTGGGCCATGTCCGCTGGGCCTGCGCGTCCGGAGCTTGTGCTCCGCAACTGGCCACAGCAGTGAGAGGCCCGCGTACCGCAAAAAAAAAAAAAAAAAAAATCAGCAATTGGTCATAACTCTGATTGGAAACCGGTTTCCTAAAATCCCTTTCCAGCCCAGGAGGGAGAGCAGCCATATTTTCATGTTGTTAGAGCACCATCTACTGGTCATTTGTGAGCATATCTCTGTGAGCTCAGGTACTTGGCAGCCTAGCACCTCGGGCGCCACACCTCGGAGCCTAGACATTCCTAGACGTGAGCTCTTGTCACTAGCCCTCTACTCCTGTGGTACTTTGTTGAGGCCCAAGCCCCAAATTTCACCAACAATGCCATCAGCCATCTCACAGTACTTGAAACGTGCAGCCCCACACACTGGGCACGTGAGTACAAGGTACACACACACACACACACACACACACACGAGTTAAGATGGTGCAGCCAGAAGGTCTACATGTTTTCCTGCAAGAAGTGACCTGAAAACTAGAAACCCAAAAGGATCCAAGGAAGCAAGTGAAAAACTTTCCTGGAGTATGAATCCCACGCAGATGGTCCAATTCCAAAGCATTAACCCGGCAACTCCTCTAATGGTGCCTCCAGGGCACCATTCAAAGTGCAAGCAAGAGAGAAGCTGACTGGTAGGGGGTCCCTCCAGCATCCTCTGGAAAAGGAAGGAAACAAGGTTGCCACGCTCCCCCCAGACCAGGCAGGCCATGGGAGTTTGTACCAAGATGGAGAGATGTGAGTGGCAAAGATGGAGAAGCACTTAGCCTATTTCCCTCATTCATAAAGCTCTTCCCAGATCTGTCAGGTCTTAGGCCATCTTCACAGGAGATTTCAGCCCACCACTGGGGAGTCTGCACACCTTCACCTCATCTAAAGGTGTGTGCCCTCACACCAGCTCCACTCCCTCATCTCCCCCTACCCGGCCAGTTCCACTCAGATAGCTTATGCTTAAGTGATCAGGGCCCCTTTTGTTCTATTTTTCCCCTGTTGAGCCTTTCCAAGAAATAGACTCTTATGCAAAGCATTGCTCTAAGGAACATAATGCAGAGAGGATTTGGGATTGGGTTTTAAGAAGAAAAGTTGGCAGGAGACCATATGCAAATTCATAGCAGAGCAGAGGAGCATTATGGTGATGCAGACATCTTGGGAGTCTGGCGGCTTCCACAATACCTTACAGCCCTGACTTGGGTGAAAACATAACTTCACATCCTTATGTAATGTCTGTCCCTAGAACCGGCATTTCTCAAACCTATGCCTGAGAAACCGCACAGCTCCAACCCTCTATCAGCTAACTATAGATGTGCAAAGTTTGCTAAAAAATATTTTTTAAACCATTCATTTACGACAACTCAATATTTCCCGGGTGCCAACCGTGGTGATGTTATCTCACGGCATCTTTGCTGCAGGACTGTTGAGACACATTCTATTACCTGGGGCCCAGAGGTTCAGGGACGTGTCCAAGTGTACAGAGACAGGAAACAGCAGAACTGCATCTCCTGGTAACGAGGTCAGGATTCCTCACAATGTGTGACCACACTTAACATACTGCATGTCAGGATAATGTTTTCCTTGCTTAAGAGTCTGGTCACAGGCATGATCTTAGACCTTGGAGAAGTAAGCCATGACCTTGAGGCAGAGAGTCTCCCAGAGGGTTAAGTTTCTAAGAATGCCCATCACCTGTCCCACAGGGTTGTTATGAAGATTAAGTTAGTTAATATTTATCAAGCTCTTAGATCAGTACCTGGCACACAATAAGCGCCGCATAAGTGTTTGTTAACTACACTTTAGCTGTGACCACGGCACACACAGCAAACACCGCACATCTGACAGCTTTCTGCTTCTGAAAGCAGACTTCAGAAGTGCATCCCACGGGTGGCTGTGGTGTGTGCAGGATAGATGGAGGTGGAGAGAAGTGTAAGCGCCTGAGACTTAGAAAGACGAGGGAAAAGAGAAAAGAAAGCAAAATATTAGAGACCAGAGTCTGAAGACCCCAAAGGTCTTGATACCCGGGAGAGTCGTGCTTGTTTACTTCTTCGTTAATTCATAAACGCATTGAACAAATAAGCACTAACCCCTTTCAATGTGCCTGGCATTGTTCCCAGGGATTCTGAGTGTCAAGGATAAATTAGACACAGTCACGGCCCCTAAAAGCTTACGGTGTAAAAGAGGAGAAGGGGAAAACATCCTTATGAAGAACCCTAAGAGGAGGCAGAATGTGGCGGGCACCCTAAGAGAGCACGGGGTCTGGGGTGGAGGAAGAGCCGAGGAGGGAGGCGTCCCCTCGGGCTGGGGCTGGAGGCGGCTGGGAAAACAGAAGAATCAGTGGCACCCCCTGAAAGAGACAGCACTGGAGACCTTGAGAAGTGCTGGGGGACACAAGAGCCTGGGCGTGCAGGGGATGAAAGGTAGGGAATTCATTAAGCAGTCAGCATCTTTCATTTCTTTCAGTGTATCTAGGATCATAAACGGGTCTAGTATTACCACTTCAATCCTTTGTTTTCCATAAGATGAGGTCACTTTTCGGCCTGGACAAAAGTCAAACTTGAAAGACATTAACCCCTATTGGGAAAGTCATTTTGGAGGTCCAGTGTCTAGCCCCAGACAGCCAAGGATGCCTGCCCCATCCCTGTGCACCTCAGCTCCCACCCTCAGTGTCCAGCCCTGCTGTCCGGCCGAGGCAGGGGACGGCAGGACCACTCCGCAGAGCTCCAGCTCTGACCGACAGGGGTGAACCGAGGGTGCCTTGCCATCTAAGGGTGAGAACAACTGATGCAAACACGCCCATTCACCTGCCCCCTTGGCCTCTTGACTTGGAAAACAAAATACAGCCCACACATTGCAAAGCTTGCTCAGCCTGGGTGGGCTCGGGCTGATGCGTTCATTCAACAGAAAGAAAATGAGAGCCTTCACGTGGCGTCGTGCTGAGGATGAGAGGGCGCTGGGCTGCATCCTGCACTGACGGGCCGCTCTTGACCCACTCACTCCCCACATTCCACTCTGGAAGAAGATGTCCCACCAGCAGGGAAAGCAGCAGCTCAGAGCCCAAACAGAGCCTCGAGGAGCCCTGCCGGTCCAATGAAGAGAACTCGCACCCACCCCGCCCACCAGGCTTGTCTCTCACAGGACTCTGGGTTGGAATCATCGCAGATTAAGCCACCACCTGTCCATCACCACACCCTTTCTCTCCCACTCTCTCCTCCGCTGAACAGCTGGTTACACCCACCTGGTATAAAATAATCAGAGTGAATAAGGCGTTCCCATATGATATGGACTTGAGGCCAGCTTTGAAACGTGCATCCGAGCAGACCATACTGGTTCTGCCCCTTCCAACCCCCAGAAATTGCACAAAGACCCCACTGACCTTGTATGGTCTCTGTTTTCCCCTCCTTCTCCTGGACCATCATGCAGGGTTTGGCACCACTGACCTCCCCTTCTTCTCGGAGGTCCGCCCCTTAGCATCCCAGTCTCCACCCCTCCCAGAATAAGAGTAAGAGAAGGACCCACCTCACTGCCCGGTCCTTCTCTTACTCCTCTTATTCCTGTCCCTTTATCGTGGGAGGCCCCATGGGTCTGTCCTCCACCCCTTGACCTTCTCTCTCTAACTTCTCTCCCTTTGGGGTCATGTCCTTACCCACAGTTTCAACTATCCTCTACTTCCACGTCTAGCCTCTATCCCGTACCTTTCACCTCATTTCCATAGCCAAATGCACAATTAAGTAATGGGTAACTCTGTACCGACTGGGCTACCCACCATCCTCTCAAACTCAATGTACTTGAAAGTGAATTCATTATAATTCTTTCAAAGCAAGCTCCCCCTCCAAAAATGCCACTTTCTACCCAGGTGGCATCATTCTCCCTGTCAATCACTTGACTTCGGTGGCTCCTCACTGCCTAAAACATGGCCAAACTCCTTAGCCTGACAACTCAAGACAATCTGAATTCAACCTACCTTTCCAAGACCATCTCCCCGTGTACCAGAGCATTAACCAGACATAACACGTTGTGCCCATGCCTACCTCAAAACTCTTACTCACAGCACCTGCTTCGGACTGACCCAAGCACACGCTTCCTCTTTTCTGCTTCCCCAACTCCGAGGTATCCCTCAAGGTGTGTGGTTCAGTTCAATTCCGCCTCTGCCATGAAGACTTCCATAACCTCTCCAAGTCAATCTGTGATCTCTACCTCCTATAAACTCACAGAGCTTCTGTATTGCTCATCCGCAGTACCCTGTTTACTCACTGTCATTGTTGCCATGGATATAACTTCAACAGTACATGCCTATTTAAGTTTGCAGTTAGGTATGCCATGTCTCCTCCACTGTGGTATAAGCGTCTCAAGTACGGAAGACATATATTCTCCTTCATTATTACCTAGAGTGCCTGCATGATATTATCCTCATAGCAGGCCTTTACTAAACACACAGTCAACGAATGAATGATTGGGTCTCCTGCAACTCTTTCTGGTGAAAAGAGCTTTGGCATCAACCAGGTAGCTGGTCCCTGTCTGAGGGGCTGCCCTTCTCCTAACACATTCTGCCACTGACTTTGAGTCTCTGTTCTGTTGTCTGATGTTTCCAGCTGATCTTTCTGAGTTGAGTGTTCATCCTCCCCTTAATTAGAAGAGACGCTTACCTCTCACGTAGGAGATCAGGTGACTCTAACTCAGGGGGACCTTTTCCAGCACAGTAAGAGCCTCACCCTCATTTTATCCCTCATAAATTATGGGGTTCATTCCCCTACGAGGAATATCTCCTGCTCTTTAAAAATGTAGTTGAATTAAGGTTTGGGGAATCAGTTATTAAAAAGAGACATTCAGATCCCTACACAGAGAATATTTTGAGATCCCTTTCCTCAGAAAATAAAACATAGCAGAATAAAATTCTACTTCAAAAAAAAAATCGACTACAGAATTAACTTGTTCTATCTCTTCTCTCTACAAAAAAGGCAAATGTCACCATTATACACCTCTTTCCCTTATGAAGAATTACATGTGAGGACTTCCCTGGTGGCGCAGTGGTTGAGAGTCCACCTGCCGATGTGGGGGACTCGGGTTCGCGCCCCGGTCCGGGAGAATCCCACATGCCGCGGAGCGGCTGGGCCCGTGAGCCATGGCCGCTGAGCCTGCGCGTCCGGAGCCTGTGCTCCTCAATGGGAGAGGCCACAACAGTGAGAGGCCCGCGTACCGCAAAAAAAAAAAAAAAAAAAAAAAAAAATTACATGTGAAAGAGACACACACACTTTTGACTGTATGCAGACATACGCACTAGCTTCTGATCTGATCTCAAGTTCTGCCAGTCACGTGTCCAAACATATACAAAGAATCTTCCTATGCTGTTGAGAGCTTTCAGACAGGCTTAATAATACAGTACATTCAAAGGTGAAGAATTATAAGCTCTTTTGAAGATTTCTAAATGTTCCTAATGTGTCATTTAAAATGGGAAAGGTGGAAATGTAATTCTCAATCAAAAGAGAGAATTTGTGAAATACTCCTCTCTAATACCCTTAACAAGCCAGTCCCTTGGACACACACACATAGACACACTCACTATACAGCCCTTTCCATTAAAAACTTGTTTTTGTTTTGTTTTGTTTTTCACATAATCACCCCATCACTCAATCACATTCTTCAAAGAAATTCTACCAGATGTAAAGTGGTCACGTATTAATATAATCACCCAAAGCTTCCTATGATGCTATTTTCCCCTTGTTAAAATAATCTCTATTCTCCAATAAGTCATAATTTCATATGAAAAATTCCAGGACTATAAAAAACAAGGAGAAAAAGGGACATGCGTCAAGCAAGCAAAGAATAATTACAAAGAAAATACTAATGAGTGATAATACTAATTGCAATAGGTATTAAATACGTATTATGCGCAAGGCACTGTCCTAAGCCCTTTACTTTCCTTATTTCTCAGAATAATTATATGTGGTAGGTATTATTATAATCTGCATTTTACACATAAGAAAAGCAAAACTGAAAGAGACTAAATAATTTCACTTAAGGTCAGACAGGTGGTGAATGACATCACAGAAACTCAACCCTAAGTCTGTTTGACTCCAAAATCCATTATCTTCACCACCACACTGTACGGCCTCTCACTGGTATCATTAATAGAGATTTGGGGTGGTCACTTATTGTCATGATGATCCTACGATTCCAAGAGGCAAGAAAATGTCCAGACACTACAGCAGGTTCTGAGAGACCCCAGAATAAGCGAGTTACGTGTGTGTGAGGCAAGACAGAATTATCCCTCGGTCCTGGTTGGGTTTATTGCCCCACCTGCGGAAATGACAGCAATAGCGCCTGCCAACTGAATCTCAGGAGACTATTGACAGACCAACTGTGAAAAGAGACTGTCAAGTGCGTTGTATTCCAATCCATGCTGGTACTATTAGCCTGACCTGCCTCAGTTCTGCATTGCTACGTCCCCAGGCACAAGCCATGCAAGAACTGAGTCCTCCTTCAAAAACTGTTCAAACTCTCCAAAACTTCTCAAAATCCAAAGTGTGTATCCGTGTGCACTGTTTACTCACGATGAACATGGTTTTCTATCCCATTTACTTGTTATCCAATGAATGGCCAAATCTACCCCAAATGCCCCAGCCCCTGAGCTCCCTGGTGGGTCACTCTAGGTAGCTATCTGGAAAAGTTTTCAGCCCAACTCTGGAGGGGTCACTGAGGGAGAGAAGGGAGAAAGGGAGAGGAGATGACGCCCAGCAGCAGAGAAGGAGGGTACACGACACTGCAGACCCAAATATTAGCCAGTGCTCTGTGTTCAGGAAATCCAAGGCTAGTGCCATTCCGACCATTCAGGAATATCGATGCTGATCACTCGGTTTGGCTTGAAGTTTTTTCCTACGAATACTTCTGCTGCCGACGCGTGCCACCAAAGGATTCAGCACACCTAAATCCTCCTGCCTTTCAACTTGTTGTTTCCCTGCCTACCCTCCAGCAGGTAAGACACCCACAGACTCGCGGTGCTCCAGGCTGTAGAATTCACAGGAGTCTATAATGTTCAGGTTATTTTTAAACTTTCAGGCCACTTTCCCTCCCCACGAACAGCAGGCCTGCCATTTAGAACAGTGTTTAACCCACACCCCACCTACTGTGAAACTTTAGCTTTTTGTGTTAAAAGAAAGGAAGCTATCCTTCATGCTCACGCATGCGCACTCACACACACACACACACACACACACACACACACACACACACCCCCCTAAAAAATGAAGACAGTCACCAGCTCTCTGGAGTGAAAGACCCAGCTCCCAAAATGATGCTGAGCTTGTTGAGATGATGTGTGTGAAAAGGCTTTGTAAACTTAGAGTGTCACACACGGTAGGTGGTATTATTGTGATATTTGCAAGGACAGATACCAGGCGTTATAGGTGATGCCAAAAGACAGCTCCCTACTTCCAAAAGAGAATTATACCGGAACAATCAAAGCATTCAAGGCCCTTCATTTGCCTAGGGAGCCAGACAGGGGCTGGCTAAGGGGTGTTAGGTTATAATTTTCTTCAAATTAATTGCTTATTTTTTTAAAGTGGAAAACATTGGAAGAGAGGGAAAGAAATTCTGAAAACAATTCAACGAAAAGAGAGTGAAGCAGGAAAATGAAAGAAAAAGTTTCAAAGCCCTAACAATACCTACCATTTGTGGAAGGTCTAACTGATAATCACCGTGTATGTGTTACCTCATTTGATCTGCATAAGAATCCTCAGAGGCTTCAACCATTTTTCAGATGAGATCAGAGAAACGATGTCCCTAAACTAAGATCACACAGTGAGTATGTGGCGGAGCTAGACTTGGAGCTAGACCTGCCTGATGCCAGAGGTCACATCCCACACCTCCCTCTCACCGCAAGAGCCACACGGAAGGAGCAAGTGTGGCCTGAACGGTGAGGCTGGGTAAGAGTGGTTTCAAGGGCCCACAGTGGAAGAGCTCAGGGTCACTCTAGAGTCCGTGAGGGTCAGGCAGTGGGCACATAGGCTCCTCCACAACCCAAAATAAAAACATGAACAGTCCCTATTCCTGGAGGAAAGCTGAAGGATTTGCGCGAGCTATGTCCACACAGCCACCCAGGCTGTGGGGAACGGGATGGCATGGACAAAATCCATCACAGACAGTCCCCAGGGTCTTCGCGGTGGGGGGATACCTCTCAGGCCAAAGGCTGTAGCTTCTAAAGTCCCCTTGTTGCCACACTGGTACCTACCATAAAACAGATCAAGCAGCTTTTCCCTCACAGCAAACCTCTTCACCACAACTCCGCACACACGGGAGGGAAGACTCACTGGAGAGCCTTCCCCTCCCCCTTTCGCCCCCCTCCCCCTCTGGCTGAGGCCCTGAGAAGTGATCAAATGATCAGGAGGCTCAACACTTCTACAGCTAAATACGTTCCAAGGGATTTTTAAAACCAGAGTCTGTTTCCCTGGAGGCTATCAGGGTGTGTACACATTCTGCTGCAGCCGGGGCTCAGCAGGAACTGGCTACCCCGCCTCCCTGCTTCCCCGACCCCTCCGGGAGTATCTCCAATCTCCTGTTCTCCCCGCACCTCCCTCGCTGCCCCTTCATCTTCTTCACCTTTTCTTCTTCCTTTTCTTCCCTTTCTTCTTCCTCCTAAAGGGACGCATCTCTCACGGACTGTTCCCTACCCTCTTCTCTATGCAGACCCTCTCTCTTGGTGATTCCATCCATCCAGATGGCTTCAAGCACAGCTAATATATGGAAGATTCCCACATCTTTTCCTTTGGCCTGTTCTGTTTAAAGTGTGGTACCACATTCACAACTGCTCAAAGGCTCCTCCACCTGAATGGCCTGAAAGCGCCGTGAATCAACTGGTTTCAAAATCCACTCATCATCTTTCCCTCCAAATCACCCCTTCCCGGGTCTCTAATTCTGACTGCAGCACCACAGTCTCCCCCTAACTCAGGCACGAAACTTTGGAATCAAAGTTGATTCTTCCTCTTGCCCATCTCCTCCACCAACCCTTCCCCAAGTCCTGTCAGTTTTTTTTCTATTCCACTTTCACAGGCTTCCTTTCATTCCATGTGCACCACCACCTCTCAAGGTCAGACTTTTACACCTCCTCAGAAGCTGGGAAGAGCCTCCCAACCCATCTTCCTCTTCCAGGTTCTACCACAAGTGTTCACTGCATAACCCAACTCTGACCCTATGCCCAGCCTGCTGTGCAGCAAAATCCAAGAACTTGTTCAGTGTTGCACTCCCCGTGCCTAGCACACTGTCTGCTAAAACAATCATTACATTTATTTATCGAATGAAGAGGTGAGCTTTCTAATGCCTAACAAATATAACTATGGAATCACGAGACCTTATAATCTTAGGGTTGTATGTAAGCAAACTTAAATGTCAACCCATTTAACTCCTTGTTTCAAGGACCAGAACTAAACAAAATGCCCTGCCACATCTATGCTCCCAGCAACATCTCCTATGACTGTGCAGCTCTCACTGCATGCTCCAATGAAGCAGGGCTCTCGCCAGTCCACAGACACAGAAATACACACCTTCCACAAATGCAAGTCCTCCTGCATATCACTTCTCATTTTCTCTCTCCCTTCTGTCCTCCTTCTATGGTACCTACCTGTCAAAAAACTAGACTTCAAAACCCAGTTCATGCCAAACTTCCTCTGCAAAGCATTTTGTGATCATAACACAACAGGATCTCTTTCTCCTCTGAGAACCTTGGGCACTTTATGACCTCCTGCCTCAGACACTGTGGTGTATGGATCTCTCCTCCCCACTACACTACAAGGGGCTTCATGTATCCGTCCTTTCATTTTCCACACAATTCATGCACTGCCTTACGCCTGGTGGGTACAAAACACATATTTTATTGAATGAATGAATGGTAACTATATGCGAAGCCAAAGGGACACAACCAGGACATGGACTTCTTAGGATCTGTGCCATGTTGGGAAGGTTGCGTGGGCATAGCTAGAAGTGATAAACCTGCTCTGCAGAAGCAGTTCAGCTCAGAGAAGACAGTCCTTGGCTCTTACTTCACAGGGACAAGTGTGGAGGCAAACACAGTAGTCACTGTGAACCTGCTAAGCTCCCAGCATTCTGAGGACACAATTTCCTTCTTTTGGCAGAAAATGAGGTATGTTTTTAGCCCATTTCATTTGATTCATGCTTCTAAGGATGTGACATGGATAGAAGTGGTCTGTGTTAGATAGGGCGTGCAAGTTGAATATTAGAGCTTACCTATCATATCAACCTCCTCTTCTAACACCTCCTTTTTATATAAGAAGAGGCAGGTAGAGCAGGGTTTTGTCAACCACAGGCATGTCAACCACAGTACTATCGACATTTCTGAGTCAGACAATTCTTTGTCCTGGTGGGCGGGCCTGTGCACTGTAGGATGTTTAACGGTATTCCTGGCTCCTTACCGACAGATGCCAGAAGCACCTCCCAGTTGTGACAATCAAAAATGCTTCCAGTTGCCAAATGTCCCTTGAGGGGCAAAACTGCCCCTGGTTGAGACCACTGGTATGGAGTAATTAAATGAGTTCCTCAAGACCACACGACTCACCAGCATTGGAACCAGGAACGCAGTAACTCCCAGTAGACTGCTCTTGCCACACCAGCACTGTCTTTCACTTCTCTCCCTCATATCTGATGAGACACAGCCTTTGGGGGCCGCAGTGAACTCAGAGCTGCACATGTGGTTTTCTAATGGCCTCATAGCCCTACATGGGGATCCACACCTCAATATGAGACATATTCCTAGCAGAGACCAAAGGGAGAACTCAGGCTGAAGCATAAGAGTGATCATAATCCAATATCATCTGCTTCAGGCTTAGCAAATGGATCTCAGGCAAGTGGCATTTCTCCTAATACTTCAGATGCTAAGAAATGTGGTTACCAGGCCCCACAGAGAATAGGTTTTCCCCCACAAATTGGCTTTGTCTTCAGTGAAAACTCCTACACGCATGCTTTCAACTCAGTCCTTTACACCCTCACCCCTGCTTCTCCTTCTGTTTGCTTCCTCTTCTAATGTTTAAATTTAGAGGAGAGCTTGAGTCCTTCAATCTCTCCTTTCCCCAACACCTCCTGTGGCTCCCAGTTTGCTTTTAGAATTTACTTTCACTAGAACTTGAGAACCATCTCCCTGCTTCCAGATTCTGATCTTTTATTCCCTAAAAAGACTCAATCACTTCAGGCAAGATATTTTTAGAAGCTGCTTACCAGGACTTGTCAATGATCACTTTTCTAAGTGAACTGCCATTAGCTAAACACTCAAGTACCATCTGAGGGGGCAGAAAGTAATTGTCCATTAATGCACTACTGTTCCTCCCCCACTTCCTTCCTCAAATCTTCTTCTACACTCAGTCCAGCACTGAGTAACCTCTCCATTAGGAACATCACACTTACAAGTCTTGAAGGATGCTGTGTATGCCCCCAGGAAATATCTTATGCTTTCCTATTTTAGTGAATTCTCTTTGTAAAAGTCATTCAAGGATCCAGTACTAGCGACATGGCAGAATAAGAAAAAACCTCTTGCTAAAAATTTCTAGAAAACTAAAGTACAGAAATATATTTTCAAATATATTTTAAAACATATATTGCTGAACTTGCAAAACATAAAAGGAAATCCCTAGGAGGAAATGAAAAACATAGGACTAAGCATGTGAACTGAGACTGCAGCTGTCCCATGGGCAGTGATTAGTCCTAGTAACCTAGAGGATTTAATGGATGGGTTTTAATGCCCGTTCAAGAGCAAGAGATAAGGTCTTAAGAGCACCTGTGAACAGAAGTTAAAACTAAGATTCTGCATTAAGCTGGGACACTTGAAGGACTGCACTCTCAGTTAAACAATAAACTGCATAAAAGTCAACTCTATAGCAAAAGGAGATGGTGAAGAAGCTTTTATCTCTGAGTGAGTGAAAAAAGCAAAACCCTGAGAAATCAAAACCCAACATTGTATATGTTATATGAATTTATGAGCTGAATTCATATCACATGTTCAGGAGGGTTCAGAAACCCTTAAGCCAAAGTAAAAACCTGTCCTAGTAACTTTCCTGGGTTAAATAAGAGAACTAAACAAAACCATCCTATGAGGCTACTCTCACAACCCAGATTCTACTGTATTTCCATAGGAAAAACAAGCATCATTAGACATGAGCTTGCAATCAAAACTTTTCACTCACACAAGGAAACAATCTACTATAAGGGAAACTTAGTTGATATAATAAATAAGATAATTAGAGCACTAGAGCTTGAAATAATAGAAAAGGTATATAAAGAAAGACATTAATAGGATACAATGAAAAAAGTTTAAAGTGACAAATACAATTTTTTGTAATGAAAAAGCTAATCTTTGAAATTAAAGGCAGTAGATAAGTTAATTATTAGGTTAGACACACTAGGGAGAGTGTTAATGAACAGGTAGACACATTTGAGGAATCTGAGCATAACGGCACAGAGAGATAAACAGATGGAAAATATGATTAAAGGTAAGAGAAAGGGAGAACAGATTTAAAAGATCCAAAATATATCTAATGGGAGTTCTAGAAAGAGATAATGGAGAAAGACAGTATTTGAAGAACTAAAGATTAAATTTTCCAGTATTAATGAAAGACATAAATCCTCAGAGTCAAGAATTTCAATGAGTTCTAAGGAGGATGATAAATAAATCCAACCTATACACATTTTAGTGAAATATTAAAAGTTCTAAAATTATGAAGAGAAAAATCTTAAAAGCATCCTGAGAGAAAAATCTTAAAAGCATCCTGTAGGCAAGCATACAGATTGCCTAAAGAAACAACAATTAGATAATCAGCTATAATACTAGAGGCTAGAAATGAGAGAATAATACCTTCAAGTGCAAAAAATATTCAGTAAATTGTTACTCAAAACTGAGATTGAAATAAAGCCTTTCTCAGAATAATAAAGAAGATTTTACCACTCAAGTTCAGGTGAAATAAGTACTATACAATATTCCTCAAGAAGGACATTTAAATGGAAGGAAAGACTGCCATGCAAGAAAATGGCATGATGAGCAAAAAATAATGGTAAACATGAGGACAAATGTAAACTAAAGATAGATAGGCAGATAGATGATAGATAAAAGAGATAGTTTAACTTGTGAATACACACACACACACATACACATACACACACACACACACACGACGAAGGCATATCACTAGACAACAGTGCCTTGTAAGGTAGGAAGGATGACCAGAGGTAAGGTATTGGCCAGGAGGAGTACAGACTTGAAGTCAAACCATATATTTGAAGTGAGGTATGTGACTAGGACACCCACTAAAAATGTTTCTATTCATCGTTGTACTTAAAGTACTAGTCAGCGTAATAAGTAAAGAAAAAGAAAGGAACGGCATATGGATTATAAAGGAAAAAAAACAAAGCTGTCATTATTCACAACTGATACTGTCTACATAAAAAATATGACAGCCTATGGGGGAAAACCATTCAAAGTAATAAGACAGTTCTGCAAGAATGCTGGATATGAAATAAGCACAGAAAAGTACAAATTCTAATACAACTACAACAAAGAACCAGAAGATACAATGATAAAAAGGCATCATGCAATAGCATCAAAACTGTAAAACAAATCAAATAACAAGATGTGCAGTAAAAGATGTAGAGAAAAAAATTGTAACTCTCTTGGGGGACTTTAAGGAAGATCCAAGCATAGGAAGAAACATGTCATGTTCAGGGCTGGAAAAATAGCTTGAAGATTGCAACCCTCCCTCAAATAAAACTATAAATTCAATTTCAATCAGAATCCCAGTTTAAAAATGAAATACAAGAAGCTTATCCTAAAAGTCATATTAATGAATAAAGGCCAATATCCAAGACAATTTGGCAAGGGTGTGGAAAGGATTTACCCTAATATATGAAAACCACAAAGCTATAAAAACTAAATTAGTGAGAGAGGGGTGAAAGGGATATACCATTAGACCAGTGGAATAAAAAAGATGCCCAGAAACAGTGGAAACAAACTGACTAGTCACTAAATGGTGACTAATGGGACAAAGGTGACTAGTCACTAAATGGTGACTAATGGGACAAAGGACTAATCATGGGGGTGGGGGGAGATTAAAGATAAAATTAGAGCCTACCTCTACACACAAAAATTAATTCCAGATGAATTAGAAGAGCCAGATGTGACAAGAAAAACTAAAAATTATAGCTTAAAAAAATACAAATGAGGGACTTCCCTGGTGGTGCAGTGGTTAAGAATCTGCCTGACTGGCTTCCCTGGTGGTGGAGTGGTTAAGAATCTGCCTGCCAATTCAGGGGACACGGGTTCGAGCCCTGGTCCGGGAAGATCCCACATGCCGCGGAGCAACTAAGCCTGTGTGCCACAACTACTGAGCCTGCAATCTAAAGCCCATGAGAAACAACTACTGAGCCTGCGTGCCACAGCCACTGAAGCCCGTGCACCTAGAGCCCATGCTCTGCAACAAGAGAAACCACCACAATGAGAAGCCCACGCACCGCAACAAAGAGTAGCGCCCGCTCACCGCAACTAGAGAAAGCTCGCACGCAGCAACGAAAACCCAACGCAGCCATAAATAAATTAAATAAATACATATTAAAAAAAAAAGAATCCACCTGCCAATGCAGGAGACACGGGTTCAATCCGTGGTACGGGAGGATCCCACATGCCGCAAAGCAACTAAGTCCGTGCGCCAAGACTGCTAAGCCTGAGCTCTAGAGCCCACGTGCCACAACTACTGAACCTGCATGCCACAAATACTGAACCCGCATGCCACAACTACTGAACCCGCGTGCCACAACTACTGAAGCCCGCACGTCTAAAGCCCGTGCTCCGCAGCAAGAGAGGCCACTGCAGTGAGAAGCACGCACACCGCAATGAAGCCCCAACGCAGCCAAAAATAAATAAATTTATTAAAAAACAATACAAATGACCTCTTTTTATCTCAGTTTGTGGAAGGAATTTTTAAATAAGACAAAATGAACAAAAATCACAAAGAAAAAAGCAGATAAATTTTACCACACTAATATTAACAACTCTGTGACAAAAAGCACTGTAGACAAAGTGAAAAAGACAAGCCATGTGAGGGAGAAGATATTTTACAACCCACAAATCATATCTGTTTGTAAGGACTGTCACAAATCATAAGAAGAAAACACAAACTACATGATAGAAATATGGGAAAAGGATATGAACCTACAATTCACCTAAGAAGAAATCCAAATGCCCAATAAACATATGTTAAATGCTCCATTTCGTTAGTAATGGGGGGGAAGGAAATGCAATTAATGCAGTAATTGGATTTCATTTTACACCCATCAGATTTGTCAAATTTTAATAATTCTTATCATCTCAAGTGTTGTGGAAGATATATGGAAATGGGAACCCTACACATGGTGGGAGGGTAGATGACACAGTCACTCTGGAAAGCAATGTGGTGACACCTGATAAAGTTGGAAATGTGCATTCCAAACCTCAGTAATTAAACTTTCAGGCACCTATCCTAGAGAAAAATCTCACATGTGCCCAAGGAGACATGGACAAGGTTGATCATTTTCACATTGCTTATAACAGCAAAAGCATCAGAACAACCCAGCTCCCCTCAGAAGGGGAGTAAATTAACAACCTGTGATTTATCTATACAGTGCAGGTGTAGGCAGAAAGTGAATAATGAACTAGGTGTTTGTGTAACAACACTGGTAAATCTTAAAAATAAATGTTCACTTTGTTGCAAAAGGGCACATTCCATACATCATTTATATAAAACTTAAAACTCACAAAACTTCACATGCATAGTTTATGAAAACATACATATGTAGTAAACTTACACAAATGCACATGGTAATGAAATATCAATTTCAGAAAAGTGGTGACTTCTGGAGCTATGGATAAGGATGAGGGTACATACATGCACCTGTAACATTTTATTTCTTTAAAAATGGGAGAAAGAGGAAGTAAATATGGCAAATACCATGATCCATTTAATCTTCGTGTTAAGTATATGGATGTTTCTTAATTATTTTCTATACTCAATGTCTGAAATATATCATAATTCAAATAAATGTTTAAGAGAAGTTCAGGAGATATTCTTACTAATTAAAATACAGAGAGGGGACTTCCCTGGTGGTGCAGTGGTTAAGAATCCGCCTGCAAGGGACACAGGTTCGAGCCCTGGTCCAGGAGGATCCCACATGCCGCGGAGCAACTAAGCCCTTGCGCCACAACTACTGAGCCTGCACTTTAGAGCCCGCGAGCCACAACTACCAAAGCCTGCGAGCCACAACTACTGAAGCTGGCGTGCCTAGAGCCCGTGTTCTGCAACAAGAGAAGCCACCGCAAAGAGGAGCCAGGGCACCGCAATGAAGAGTGGTTCCCGCTCGCTGCAGCTAGAGAAAGCCCATGCACAGCAATGAAGACCCAACACAGCCATTAACTAATTAATTAATTAAAATAAAATAAAATACAGAGCTGGCAAAGATCTGGGCGATCTTATCCACTACTAGCAGGGGTGTAATTAGTACAAACTCTCCTGGGGGAGATTGGGCAATATTTCTCAAGCATCATAAATATATGTATTGCCTATGCCCCAATAATTCTAAGAATTTACCCTTATGAGATCACTGAACTTGCACACAAATATGCATTTGTAAAACTGTCCATGGGATTATTAATTCGAACATTAAAAGCTACAATCCAAAATAACAATAAGGAACTGGTTAACATATTATGATACAGTCATACAGTGAAATATTTGACAATTATTTAAGATCATAGGCTAAAATAAATCGTATGGTAAAATAACATTTAAGGACACAGGAAATTGCTCACAGTATATTATTAGGAAAGCAAGTTACAAAAGCAATATGTATGCACTATAATCCCCAGTGAGTACAATAAACTGTATTTAGCTATATGTATGTGACTGTTCATATGAATGCATGGAAGCAGGGGAGAAACTGATCCAATGTTAGTGATTAATTATATATGCAGGAAGATTGATCCAATGTGAGTGATTAATTGTACATGATGGGATTGTGGATAACCTAAATTTTCTTCTTGTGCTTTTCCATACTTTCTAAAATAAACATAAAGTACTTTTGTGATTTCAAAAGAAGCCACATTATTATATCTAAGATGGGTCTAAGGTTCATATGAGTTGTTCACATCAGCCACTGTTAGCGACTGATGATTTATCCTGCAAGTGCCAGCATTATTTTTAGTTGAGTAAGGGAAGAAGAGAGCATGGAGGGGGGAATGCCTTGGAGTTTGATTGCAAATTGGGAAGGCACAACTGCCTAAAGTATTACAATCTTCCGTCTATGAAATGGATTGAAAACACTTGTCTCAAATTATCTCACAGGGGCACCATCACAGTTATTCATAGATGGATGCTGCTTGGAGCCTCTCAGAAGAAAGGGCTAGATTCCAGCCTCCTAAGTATCACCAGAGGAATGTTTTATAAGGATCTATTACCTCCTTTAATGGCACAAACTCCAGAATCTCCGGACTAAACCCTGGAAAGTGGTCTGCCAGATGAGGGTCAAGGCTGAACCCATCTCAATTCAACCCCACTGAACTGCATCTTCCATGGGATTAATTTATCGTGAGCGCGGTGACGGGAGAGAAAGAGCATGTATCAGGCAGGTTATACACCTAAATCATTTCATCCTCACAACTCCAGGCAGTTGGTGTTATTAATCTCCATACTGAAGATGAGAAACTTAGACTGAGGTTCTATAACTAGGACCTGGTCAAGCTAGACTTGAAACCGAGAGCTCTGTGAATCTAAGACTCAGTCTGGTCTTATTATGGTAAATTACTACTCCTCAATGGAAGAAGTATTTCCTTACACTTTTAGCCAGGGATCCCTTTCTGCAAAAGAAATAACCACTCTAAGTGTAAACAAATGAAACAAATGAAAGTGGAGAGCTACTCTGATTCAGCTAAGAGTGGGAAACCAAACTCCTTCCCCCTGAGCAGGGAGCAGTTCGAATAACACCATCCCGAGGTGACTGCAAAGGTCTTCAGTTGTCCCCAGCAGTGTTCCCCAAGGGTGAGCCTTCTCTAATCTCAACATAGATGAAGGTCCATCCATGGACCTTGTAATCTGTCATCTTGCTGAGGCACACATTTGAATGCCAAGCCTAAAGGCTGCTGTGCAGAGGTGAGTCCATTACTAAAAGCAATCTGACCCACCACCCAGCACCCATCTCAGTGCAGCCCTGCCTTATGATTGGCCTCATCGCAGACACACATGATTATGCCCCCCACTGCCCCCACTCTCGTTTGGGTCATCATCCGTCTCTCACCTGAACTATGGCAATAACCTCAACACTCCTCAGCCTGCTTCCACTCCTGCCTCCCTTCAATTTATTCTCCCAACTGCAATCAGAGTCATCTTTTTAAAAAATCAGATCATCATTCCCCTGTTCAATATTCTTTAACTACTTCTCCTAATTCTCAGAATGAAATGCAAAATTCTTACCATGTCCTACAAAGCCCTCCATCAGCTAGTGCCTGCCTGTCTGTCTCAGCTTCCCCAGAAAGCAGAGCCTGAGGCAAGGATTTAGGTACGATCATATGGAAGCAGGAGTGAGGGAACAGGGAAGGAAGGCAGGGAAAGAGAGAGCCAATACAAGGGTGTATTACCAAGTTAGCTGCTGCTAAAATCCCAGGTAACTGTGTATTGGGGCAGTCCATCAGAGGGGAAGAATTCATCTGCTGGGTCTCCTATTGGTCAAAAGTTATCACTCAGAGAGTTAATTTCTCTCTTCAAATTGCAGTTGCCCAGAAGAGTCCCGAGTGTCTCATGGGTCAGCATCAATAGAGAAGCTCCAGGGTAAGAGGTAGGCAGTGCACAGTATGAGGTGAAGGGCTATCGAGTTTTACATGCATAAAGTTGGCCAATCACTACAGTGGTGGCTGGGCTGGAACAAGCAGCCAAAGGTCCCAGAAACAGGTGAAGCCAAGAGTCTCTACATGGCCCATGTTAAGGCATCTGACACGATGACCTCAGATCTGACCATATCTCCTACCTCCTTCTCCTTCACTCATTCCACTCACACTGACTTTGATATTTCTAAGCACAGGCTTGCTTCTGCGCTAGGGCATCTAAGCTAATTGTTCTATGCTGGGAATGCTCTTCCCCCATCTGCCCATAGTGACTACTTCCTGGTGCTCCAACCTCAGCTTACATGCCACCTTCTCAGAGGCCTTCCTAGACCACCCACCCAGAGACCATCTATGACATCACCCTATGTTAATCGTCCACTTTTTACTATCTGGTATCTTCTTATTTATTTATTGTTGACCTGTCTCAGAAGAATGTAAACTACTTGAGAGCAGAGACTGTCAATCTTGTTCACTGCTATATCTGCATAGTTGGAAGGTACTCAATAATTATAGGTACTCAGTAATTGTAATAGGTACTCAATAATTATTTCTCCCATATTTGTTGAAGAGATGGATGAGTAAATAAGTGATGTAAAATGTATCTTGTGGGGCTTCCCTGGTGGCGCAGTGGTTGAGAGTCCGCCTGCCGATGCAGGGGACACAGGTTCGTGCCCCGGTCCGGGAAGATCCCACATGCCACGGAGCGGCTGGGCTCGTGAGCCATGGCCGCTGAGCCTGCGCGTCCGGGGCCTGTGCTCCGCAATGGGAGAGGCCACAACGGTGAGAGGCCCGCGTACCGCAAAAAAAAAAAAAAAAAAATGTATCTTGTGAAACATAGCCATGATGTGATAGAAAACCCAAGTGAAAGATGAAAAGGCTAACGTGGTGATGCAATGCACCAAAAATACAGGACCCTCAAAAACACTTGCGTATTCCTGGGCTCTGAGATTCCCAGCTAGAGGCTGCTTAGCTCCCAGAGGCCAAGGGCCCACAGCACATCAAATTATGCATGTTTCCTAGATGTGGGTTTCACAGGCTAAATCCTGGCTCCCTCTCTACTGTCTTTTCTCTTCCTAGTTGTGGATGGGACAAGTAGATCCAACGTGTTTTCTTGGGGTTCTTCCCCCAAACAGCCAACCCATCTCAGCTCTTCCACAGCTTTACCCTGAAGGAAGCAGCCCATGCCTTGCCAGGCTGTTTCTGAAATGGCCAGAGTAAAAGAAAACTGTAGGGCTTTCCCGGTGGCGCAGTGGTTGAGAGTCCGCCTGCCGATGCAGAGGACGTGGGTTCGTGCCCTGGTCCGGGAGGATCCCGCATGCCGCGGAGCAGCTGGGCCTGTGCGTCCGGAGCCTGTTGCTCCACGGCAGCAGAGGCCGTAGCAGTGAGAGGCCCGCATACTGCAAAAAAAAAAAAACGGTAAAAAAAAAAAAAATAGAAAACTGTAACTATTGCTTCCTTTTTTTGCTTTTGCCTTTTGGCAAGCATAGGTTGTGGGACTTGCAGGGCGATGGGGGCAGAGGAGGCCAAAAGGGGACTTTGTAGTACAAGGAGTTCCAGAAGTACCATCCCAGGATCACCTGTGTCTTCTGCCTTCATGTCCTGCCAGCAAGACACCCCCAGCCACTGGAGACCCCTAGCCAGCTACCATAGCAACGCGAGGACAAACTGGGACAAGAGAAAATCATGACACACAGCTCAAAAAAGCAGTTTGAAGAACAGAAGCAGGCTTTCTGGTAAACGGCTAGAAAGGCAGGAAAAGGCAGCTAGAGGAGTGAGTGGAGGAGGGGCACTGGTCCACTGTGGGGAGTCACACAGGTGGACCCACACCATGCCCAGAATTTATATGGGGTGACAGCCCCACCTGCTCCCAACTTTGAGATTCCTCTTTTCACCCCTACCCCATCTCCCCTACGTGTCCCTTCCTCCAGCATCGCTGGGAAACCTCCTTTCCCATGGCAGGAACGTATCAAGGTCTTAGAACATCACCAGGTATTCACCTTCCTATCACTCACAAGCCATGCTGAGTTGAGACACTTCTCCTATTCCTGGTCTCAGACATTTGTTCACCTTACTACATATGTTCGACTCCTGATAGGTGAGCAGGTAAATACGGAGGCTGAGTCAGCATCTGGCGGAGTCCCAGGGGTAGGAAGCAGTTATGTACCTAGCCATGGGAAATCAGCTCAGCCTCCCCTGTAGGGGTGGTCCACACCGGCCAGCACCAATTGAGACCATCAAAGTAATGCCTCAGATTATGTCATCCATGCCCTGTAGTCCCCAACTCTGTAGTCCCTCACCTGTAAAAAAGTATCCCTTGGCTGGCAGCTACTCCCGTTCCCGGGCTGCCCAGGGGCTGACCCAATCTTTAGGGCATCTCCCCAAAGCCATCTGCCCAGCAGACTCATCTTCCCTCCTTGCTTTTTAGTAGCGAAGTGAACACAAGACCCCCGACTTTTCCCAGCTATCTCTGAATTCTCAACCAGGCAGTCCTGAAGATTACAATTACAATTTTTCCCCTTTTCAAACTTCTAGGGAAAGACAGGTGGAGGAGGAAGAGAGAAAAACGTCCTCTCCACCTCCAGCTGTCACATCCCACAGCCCCACAGCTAATGCAGCAGGTAAATATTAGCTCCCACTGGAACTGAAGAATACCAGAAAGAGAGTGAGGGAGAGCGGGGGTGGGGGTGGAGGGGGCATGTGAATTTCTGCTGCTTAGCACTTTCTTGGCAGCGTGGGAAGCTGGTGGAATAAGCAAAACATGGGCTCTCAACTCCACACACATAAATAAGCTCAGATAGATGCCCTGCTTAGCAGCCCATGACAGAGACCTAAAGAAGGATGGCCCCCTTGGCCGCTCCCCTCTCTGTGCCCTACAGCCACTCAGTTCCTGGAAGCAAGGACCGCTTTCCCCTGAGGAGGGGTGGGAGGCAGGGAAAGGCGTGAAGACACCAAGCAAAGGTGGTGGAGGTTTGTGTCAAGGAAATACCTCAAATCACACAGAGGCTCACAAAACAAGCACACCTCTCCCTTACCCTCAGGCTGCTCACCTACAGTGCAAGATGACTTCTAGTCCTGAAAGGATGGGTCCTTGCCAAAACCAAGTATATGATCTCTTGGTTAGCGGAGTCTCTCATCTTGTCTACCATGGGCTCCCCAGCCCCCTATGGTCTACCCAGCCCTTCCTGCACCAATTCCAGCCTTCACATGAGGCTGCACTCTCCAGTTTCCTCCTCCTCCATGCTCTCTGGACCTGCAGCAGTTATGCACTCTCTCTCTAGAAGCTCTCGATCATGAATCCTTCTTGGCTCCAAATGGATCTGGTCCTTCTCCTCCAGCCTCCCTTTATCTCCCTTCTCATTTCTGGGCTCAGCAACTTTGAAATCAAATTCTTTTCCTCTTCCAATCAGGCTCTCTTCCTATTTTAATCAACGGTGACCATCCCAGCCCCACACCCACAGGCTTTGGCCACTGGCTCCTCCCTCTCCACCCAGTCACGTATTCTACTGAGACTTTTTCCATTCCCTCAATCTGCCCTGTGATGCATCCTACACACTACTGCTCACTGGGCCCTCCTCAGGAGCTGAGGCTAACTCCATAAGGGTGCTACCCTCAAGGGTGTACATCTTGCCTAAGGTGTATATCTCTGGACAAGGCCAGAATGAACGAGTTCAGTCCAACCCAGTAACGAGTCCAAATTGTGCTCAGGGATGCAAGCAAGAGGTCAGAACTGGAAATGAGTGACTGCTGGCCAGAGGTGAGCGTTAAGGCAAGGTCAAAGATCAGCATGTGAGCGGGCAGGCCAGAGCCGGAATACCAGGTGGACCATGTCACTGATTCAGTGACTGGGGTAAGGGGTTCAAGACAGTGACTTGGTTAATTCAAGAAAGCCAGAGATCTGTTGTTATTGTAGTAACAGCTGGGTGAATTTTTTTTTTTTTTTGCGGTACGTGGGCCTCTCGCTGTTGTGGCCGCTCCCATTGCGGAGCACAGGCTCCAGACGCGCAGGCCCAGTGGCCATGGCTCATGGGCCCAGCCGCTCTGCGGCATGTGGGGTCCTCCCGGACCGGGACACGAACCCGCGTCCCCTGCATCGGCAGGTGGACTCTCAACCACTGTGCCACCAGGGAAGCCCCAGCTGGGTGAATTTCTTCTGGGCCCAGCAGGTAAATGGACAAGGCTTCCAAACTTCTTCCTATTATCCTAAATGAACCCTCCAATCTTACCCCCAAAGTTCTTTTCACATTACTCCCTCAAGGGGAAGATTCCTCACAGCCTTCCACTTTATCAAATCCTTTGTCAAACAAAATCGATCTTTGTCCTTTCCTTGAACACTCCAGTACTCAATAATTGTTCCTTCCCTTGGCTCTGGACAGGTGTGCACACCAAAGATTCTCTTGCTTTTGAATTTCAAGGATGAGCAAAATTTCAAAAAGAAACATATTATGTAGCCAACTTTTTATTTTTCTAAGTATGGGCTTTCAAAAACAACTACCACTATTTAGACCCCATCATTTTATAAAAGAAAGAGCATTTTAACACTAAAATTTCAGAAGCATATAATCTCAGAAAATTCTGTAAAACAAATACCTCAGAGATATCACGGGTTCAGTTTCAGATCATCGTAACATAGCGATGCAAAAAAATACCGTAGTAAAGCAAGACACCCGAATTTGTTGGTTTCCCAGTGCATATAAAAGTTATGCTTACACTGCACTGTAGTCTATTAAGTGTGCAAGAGCATTATGTCCAAAACAGCAAAGTACATACCTTAATTTATAAAATACTTTATTGCTAAAAACTGCGAACTGTCATCTGAGCCTTAGCAAGTCACAATCTTTTTGTTACCGTAGGGTTTGAAATATGGCAAGAATTTCTACCAAAATGAGACACAAAGTGAGCAAATGTTGGAAAAAATGGTGCCCATAGATTTGCTCAACGCGCGATCGCTGCAAACCTTCAATTCATAAAAAAGGCAGTACTTGCAAAAGTGCAGAAAAGTAAAGTGCGATAATACAAGGTACGTCTGTAAACTGAGCCTTATAAAATAATCACTACTTGCCTAGCTTTTCTCATTTCACAACAAACTGATGAAAATGTTGTCATCAACAGGCACCAACCCATAAATTAGCATTGGAACCATAAATAGAGATGTCTCATTTGAAAATCATACAGTGCGTTGCAGTTTTGCTTAGTTTTATTTTCTCCCATATTGTTTATCCAACTTTTCAACTGTTCATGTTTTCTCTGTAAGCTAGATGGGAAGACCCTCAAGTTCTGTTTATATTTCTTTGTATCCACCAACTCACAAAGCCTTGTACACATGGGATGAATACCAAGTGAGCGAATGTCAGGTCAGAGCAGGGAAACACTTAAGAAACCAAAGGTAAAGAGGGAGCTAAGCTGTAAAAACAGAGGGGAAGACAGCACTTTTCCACCCCCATTTTTTTTTTTTTTTTTTTTTTGCGGTACGTGGGCCTCTCACTGCTGTGGCCTCTCCCGTTGCAGAGCACAGGCTCCGGACGCGCAGGCCCAGCGGCCATGGCTCACGGGCCCAGCAGCTCCGCGGCATGTGGGATCTTCCTGGACCGGGGCACGAACCCGTGTCCCCTGCATCGGCAGGCGGACTCTCAACCACTGCGCCACCAGGGAAGCCCTCCACCCCCATTTTACGCTACCTTTATGCTACAAGTCCTTGAATGATGCTGATAAAAACAGCATTTGTCTATGATAAATCTGATAAGTGTGTGTGGTCCAGCCAAAGGGGTCATTAGTTCATGATGCATGAACTAACCTCCCAAGCCTCCGAGCTGTCACCAATTTTTAGAGCAACTATGTAAAGGAGGAACATTCTACTAAGAGGCAAGGGCCACATTTTCTGCTCTGCCTTTGGGGTGTCATTTCACCTCTTCGAGCCCTCAGCTGCCTCTCCTGTTAAATACCTTTATTTTACATTGTATTGGAAAATCCTCTCCAACTCTGAGCGTTGTGATTTTTTTCACTTCCATTTTATCAGTGTACAAAAAGGACTAACACACAGAGAAGGTCCAGAGGCTTATCCCAGAGGCTTTGGGGAGGACCCCGATCACTAGACCCTCACTCCACCATGCAGCATGGCTATCCTGACACTCGTGAGAGTGACGTGTGACATCTGTGCTAGGCCACTCAACCTGTGGCCTCGATCCCCTTACGAAGCCCTTGGATCACAGCGAAAGTAAGGAAGTACTATTTATTTGAGTGCCTATTATACACCAAGCACTTTCCTTGTGCTGTCCCCCATCTTCTCAACAATCCAGCAAGGCAGGCATTATTTCTCCTTTGTACCGTAAGGAAACTGAGGCCAGGAGAAGTTAAGCAACCGACACAGCACAGTGGGAAAAAAAGAGCAGGGACTTGAACCCGGGCCTCTGATTCCAGAGCCTGTGCTCTCCCAGTGGTAGATCTGGTGGGTGAGCTGTTCCAGGGTAATGTCTTCCACAGCTCCAGTCTGTCAGGGACTGAGAAATCAAGAGCTACTCATGATCAAATTTTCAAAAACACACAATGGAAATATCTTGAGTTTGTCTCGGCACGAGGATCCCGCTTGAGTCCAGAAACTCTCCACCATCAACCACGCCAGCAGTTAGGACTTGATTTATCAGTGTCAGCTCTCTTTCGCTGGACCTTTCCTGCCCTCTGTCCCCAGAAGAACTCTACCATCAACCCCCACACTTCTGGAGTGGGATACACAAGGGTCACCTGTCAGAACACCAGTGTTCTCACTCGGAACCTTGAAATCATCTGGTTACTTCCATTTTTCAGGCCACCCTCAGTACTCACTCCATCTATCCATCCCTACCCTCTTCCTTGTATCATTTAAGTCCATGCCAGGGCCATTAACTCCCTTGAAGGCAGAAACCATTTCTTAAAATCTTTGTATCCTCTACATAATCTAGAACTACGCTTTGCCCCTCAACAGGTGCTCAATAAGTATTTGAGAAGAAGATAAAGGCTTAGGCCTGAATTTCACAAACTGTGAGTCAGGAAGTTGCCACTCAATTCTAGGCAGTCCTCAGAAATGGAAAACACAGAAATACGAATTCTTAATTTTGCTGTATAATCAGGAAGCAAAATTACTGTCTTTGCCTCTGGGTCTTTTCTCTTTAGCCTCTAACGCATACCTACTAGGGCATCAAGGCGAACTGCAGCCTTTTAAAAAAAGATTTTAATGGAAAAGGGATTGTTTTAATGCAGGTACAGTTTCTGAGGACGAGGGAATTGGTAAATTGATATGCGTGAGATGCAGTGGTTTCAGGAAAACACTGCCACTAAGTGTCCAAACACAAGCCCATCAAGATTTGAAGATACTCAAACTATCCTGCTGATGGTCACAGGGTCAGGAACGATGCACGTCCAGGAAAGAATCCAAGCTGGTAAATTTTTACACTCACTCTTCCAGTGTCTGGAGTGCCAGGAGTCTATAGGAAGAGGCGGAGGGACAGAAAGCAAACAGACAGCCTGATGAGAAGAACTGGTACCACAGAGCATAGGTCCAGAGGGGAGAGGCCAGAGCTGAGGCCGAAGGGTTAAGGTTAGAACAAAGCAAGTGGTTTGCCAGGTGTTGTGTGTGGTAAACAAAGGACCAACACCAACTTTGGGGGATGGTTTGCAGACAGATGTGCCTTGAGGAGTCTTAAAGACAGGCTGGTGTAGGTTCCCCACACTGGGAAATGCTTCCCTGGTAGAAAACTTCCAAAGAAGGCTGATCTAAAAGGCTGACAAATGCCTGAGAGCCTGGCTGAGGTAGGCTGGGAGCTAGCCCTGCCTCCTAGATGCTTCCCAACACCTGTAACCCAATGCAGTCCCTGAAGGGCTCCAGGGAACACAGTTTGCAAACCACGGGAGAAGTGTGAAAGAGCCAACCCTTGGATCTAAAGACCCAGATTTCAGCCTGGCTCCGTAACTTACTAACCTCAAACGTCTCTGAGCCTCAGTTCCTGATCTCTGCAATATCCTCTAACTCAGCGGTCCCCAAACTTTTTGGCACCAGGGACCAGTTTCATGGAAGATAATCTTTCTATGGACTGGGGGGATGGTTTCGGGATGATTCAAGCACATTACATTTCTTGTGCACTTTATTTCTATTATGATTACATTGTAATATATAATGAAGTAATTATACAACTCACCATAATGCAGGGTCAGTGGGAGCCCTGAGCTTGTTTTCCTGCAACTAGACGGTCCCATCTGGGGGTGATGGGACCGCCTCAGCTCCCCCTCAGATCATCAGGCATTAGATTCTCACAAGGAGCGCGCAACCTAGATCCCTCCCGTGCGCAGTTCACGGTAGGGTTCACGCTCCTATGAGAATCTAATGCCGGGGAGGCGGAGCTCAGGCGGTGATGTGAGTGATGCGGAGCGGCTGTAAATACAGAGGAAGCTTCGCTCACTCCCCCGCGGATCACCCCCTACTGTGTGGCCCAGTTCCTAACAGGCCACTGGCCAGCACTGGTCGGTGGCCCAGGGGTTGGAGACCCCTGCTCTAACTTACCTGCTGAAGGGATGAAATGAGGGAATATACCTCAAAGAGTTTTGTAAACTGCTAAGTGCATACAAAGGCTTTTACTTTTCCTAAGAACCCTTTCCGCCTATTCAAGCATCTAGGCTTTGAAAGGGAACTCAAAAGTCATGTAGTTCCAAGGCGCTCTCTCTACTACTGAGCATTCCAGCAAAGGCACATGGATCGACTAAGCCCTCAGCTGACCCTAACCATCAGGTGAAGGAAGAGCCTTCACACTGGGGGCTCCGGACTATGCTGTGGGACAGAACTACTTACTGCAGGATGGTGCTAATCACCACATGCGGTGAGCCGTTTCCTTCTGAAGAGGCAGTATTATCTTGCCTACCCCAATTAGAGCATAAGCTCCCTGAGGGCAGCGACCTTATCAGACTTCTTTAGCACTCTTCTTGGCCCTGGGAGTTCCATTAGGTGTCTCATGCTTCTGCTTAAAATACTTTATTGGCTCCTTACTTCCTGTAGGGTCGAGTCCAAATTCCTTAGCCCTGGGGGGCCCCTCTTCTTATTCTGTACGCTCTCCTTGAAGACCCTCATCCACTCCAAGGCTTCAACCTTTAGGCTGATGACCTCAAACAGAGTACAGTCATCTCTCGGTATCTGCAGAGATTGGTTCCAGGACCTCCAGGGATACCAAAAGCCACAGATGCTCAAGTCCCTTGTGTAAAATGGCATAGTATTTGCATATAACCTACACACATCCACCTGTACACTTTAAATCACTTCTATACTACTTATAATACTTAATACAATGTAAATGCTATGTAAGTAGTTGCCAGCAAGGCAAATTCCAGTTTTGCTTTTTGGGACTTTCTGGAAAAAATGTTTTTGAATATTTTCAATCCGTAGTTGGTTGAATCCAAGAATGCGGAACCCACAGACATGGAGGGCCAACTGTATTCCTGACCATGGACCTCTCTTTCCCCTGAGCTCTTGACCTTTTACAACCAACTGCCTTCAGGACACTCTGCTGTCTTCAAGGAGAGATGTTAAAAATACTGAATGGGGCTTCCCTGGTGGGGCAGTGGTTGAGAGTCCGCCTGCCGATGCAGGGGACGTGGGTTCGTGCCCCGGTCCGGGAAGATCCCACATGCCGCGGAGCGGCTGGGCCCGTGAGCCATGGCCGCTGAGCCTGCGCGTCCGGAGCCTGCGCTCCGCAGCGGGAGAGGCCACAACAGTGAGAGGCCCGCGTACCGCAAAAAAAAAAAAAAAATACTGAATGGCCCTGGCAAGGGCACTAACCAGTCAGAACAGGAGACCTTCTGTCATGCCGCATATGACCGACATTATCCGTTTAGTTTCTAGATCTTGGGGAGGTCTGAGTGGCTGGCAAGCACAGTGGTGGAAGGGGAACAGGGATGAGGAGCTGCTCTGGGCAGTGGCTCTCTATTGGCAACACAGAAGTATTTCATATTTCAGTAACCAACCAGGCCCAAATGAGTCAACACCAACGAAAGCTCCCGCTTGGCCATCCCACAGCCCCTCACATTCAACCTGTCCACACTTGACTCATCTTCTCCACCCCAGCCTCCCACATCTGCTCTGCCTCTCCAGCCCTTGTAGCTGTGAAGGTGGTACTATCCATCCGGTTGCCTAGGGCAGAAATCTAGGTGAATTCTTAGTACCACTTCCTCTCCCTGAACCCTACTGAATCAGTCATCAAGAGCAAGTCCTATCCTTTGCAATTCCTAAATGTTTCTCCAATTCACCCACTTTCTCCATCCCGAAATTTAAGTCAGGCTACTGCTTTTTCCACTTAAGACCCCTGTAATGAGCCTCCCTGATGGCGCTGCCTCCTCCAAGAGACTCTTCACATCGCAGCTAAAATAATGTCCTTTAAGGCAAATTGGTTTGTGTAACTACTCTTCTGTACTCGTTCAGCAGCTCTCCGTTTCCCTGAGGCTGAAACACAAATTTCTTTACTTGGTCTATAGATTATCTAGTTTTTCAGTTCCCGCTAGGCTAATCTCTCTCCACTTTCCATCCATCATCCTACTCTGAATCCCACCCATCATCTCTGCTTCTAATTCTCTCGTTTGCCTAATTCTCTCTGGCCTCTGGGCCTTTGCCCATAACATTTATTCTGCCTAGAACTCTTCTTCTCTTTGTCTCAAGGCCCCTACACACACACACACACACACACACACACACACACACACACACACACACACATACACACACATCTTCCCTCACCTGAAGAAAAAAGCTCCGGTTTGCTTTTATGTCTAGCTTGTATGTCAGTTCCTTTAGGAAGCCTTCCCTGTCCATCCGCTGCCCGGATTGGGTTGGCACCTTCCTGTGTGTCCCCATAACTCGCTATACTTCCCTGCCTCCCATACAGCATTTACAACACTCTATTGTATTTGCCTTTTTAATCGAGGGAGAGGTTTGTCATTGTTTGCCCTTGAATATCCAAAGGAGATGTTCATTCAGTGTTTGCTGAAATGAAACAGAGGAGCCCGCAGCCCAGCACCTTCACATACAGGTGGTTTGTGGGAAGGCACTGGTCATCAACAGAAAGAAGCCCAGGTGTCTGCTCACCCAGGCTCCTCCATGGGGCCTCCCACCCTCCCGGGTGCAAACAGAAAGATGCCAACACCACTTCCTACAATGCTCCGGACTCCTGATGCAGAAGCTAAGAGGGAGAAGAGATTAGGCTAGACATTAGAAATTCCTCATCAGTCGGAACTGAAAAGCAAGTCAGCAACTTGCAATCCTGATCTGTCAGAGTCACTTTAATCAACATGCAAAGACAGAATCGTGGTGCCCTGCTAGCCTGTCAGAGCAGTACCAAAATTGGAAGTAAAAACCACAATACTGAAGCAGGACATAAGCCGATCACATATTTAAAGTGTATACGTGAGTGTATGTATGTGAGTGTATATGAGGCTGAAATAGCTACAGCCTCCCCAAGTTGTTACTGTGGCAGGAATCTCAGGGATGGGACTGCATGTCTCTGGGGATCTTTCTAACTGAGGCAGAAACCAGATATCTCTGGCTTGAACTATGAGCTCCCAAAGGCCACAGCATCAACAGCCTACCCAGATCCAAACCAACTGCATCGGCAGGAAATCAATGATCATAACACTGGGGTGTTTTACAGAACGGGTGGCCTCCAGGTGTGGACCCGCTGACAGCCACACCAAACCTGGCATGCCCTTCTGCCCCACCCTGTCTCTCTGGTCCCTGCAATTCCTGCAGAGCTCCTCCAGTTCTGATGCGGCTGGCACAGACACTCCAACCCCTCAGTTTCAGTCAACTGGGAGGGCAGACACTGCTTGCCCAAGGCCAACCTCCCGCAGGGCCCCAGGCATCTGAGATGAGCAGAACAGAGGAAGGAATTCAAGGAAGCTGAATTCAATTCAGCTTCCCAACACCCAGGATAGGATACCACAGGGACAAGATTCCTGGTTCCACCTTAAGCCACTCTTAAAAGATTTGGAGCTTGGCCAAAGGCCCTGAGACAGAGTTTCCTCACTTCCTCAATTGTCTTTCTTGTCCCAGGTGATATAAGTGATATAAAATTGGTTCTGCTGCTCATCAGAGACAGGAGTCTGGGAGAATGAGTAATCTATACTCCACCTCCAGCTCACATCTCAAACAGACTTTAATGAATCTAGAGGAAACATTTATATTTAAACAAGCCTAATTCTGAAGCTCTTGGTTGAGATCCCAGGAGAAACAATATGGAATGATAGAAAGAACAGCATTCAGACTTTGGAGTCTTACCCTCTTAAGAGGGCTCAAATCCTAGCTCTATCATTTACTAAATTTTGGATCTTAGGCAAGTTACTTAATTTCCCCAAATCTCAGTTAACTCATCCCCCAAATGGGGATAGAACTTGCCTAATTAATGCACGTAATGCACGTGCAGGTCTAGCATGGTACTTGGCATACCATAGGTGCTCAATAGATGTTAGTTCCCCTCCTCCTGATTGTAACCTCTAGAATTTAATGCACTATGGGCTTTCTGAAGAAACTATATATGATAAGCATAATAATACCCAGCCCCCAAAGATATCCCCATCCTAATCCCCAGAACATGTAAATTAAGAGGATTAAGTCTGCAGATGGAATTAAGGTTGCTCATCAGCTGACCTTAAAATGGAGAGATTAACCTGGATTATCACAGTTCCATGGAATCTAATTAAACGAGCTCCTAAAAGCAGAAGAGGAAAGGCAAGAAACGTGGATGAGAGAGATGTGACATGAGAAAGATTCAGCCCACTACGGCTGGCTTTTAAGATGGAGGAGGAAGGTCACAAACCAGAGAAGGCGGCACCCTTTAGAAGGAGACAGCCCTCAGGCTACAGCCAGCAAGAGACTGGACACTGAGATCCTACAACTGCAAAGAAATGAATTCTGCCAACAACCGGAAGGAGCAGGAAACACACTCTCGCCTAGAGCCTCCAGAAGGGAACGTTCTGCTGACACCTTGATTTTAGCCCAGTGAGACCCACACCAGATTTCTTGCACACAGAACTGGAAGGTAATAAATCTGTGGGGTTTTTAAGCTGCTAAATTTATGGTAATTTGTTATGGCATCAGTAGAAGAACTAATGCACTACACTACGTATATATAGATTTAACTTTTTAATAGAGTTCTATTTTGATAGGGAAAAAAAATCCCAAACTGGAATAGCAATCACGTTTTCTTTTACTCAGTTAATGACTCCTAAGAGAAGCTTGGATATTCTGTATATCTGAACCCTGAGGCTCTCATCCAGGTCCTTTCCTCCTGGTGTCCACTAGTAAAAGGAGGCATAACATTTAGAAGAACTTAAGAGCCTTGGAATTATAGTCTAACCAAATCACCCTACGACACAGGAGGACATCATAAGCCTAAAACACCATGGCCCAGATTCTTCTGGGAGTAAGAAAGGCTCCAACAGGTGCAGTTCTAAAGAACACTTTTAACAATGGTGGGCTTGGCCACTTATGCCGAACATGGTATCTGGAAATAACACAATGATCCAGGAGGAACCACAGCCCTACCAGCCACAAGAAAAGCTTTTCTGGTGACATGTATGGCACATTTCACAACTCCCATCAGGTTAGAATCCACCCTGCACCCAAATGGCAGGGTGCAAGAGTCCCCGAGGGCACATGCTATAAAAGAATAACGGGGGTGAGTAGAGACAGCATGGGGACCAAGATAACTTCTTCGTTTTCAGTCCCAAGGACTTCTAGATTTAGACAGTCCAAGCCAAGAAGCTGTAAACATTAATTCAGCATGGCATTTGATCATCTTATTAAATGCCTCTGAATCTTCATATAGTGCATTAGCCACCCAAATGCCAGCAACAAGAAGAAGCTGATGGCAGTAACTCCAAGCAACGGGTGCTGAGGGAGCCCACAGCTGCATAACGAAACAGCGGTCTGCCATATTAATAAGCACATCTATAATAGCTTTATCCACAGTAATCAAGACGAGATGGTACTGGCACGAAAACAGAAATATAGATCAATGGAACATGATAGATAGCCCAGAAATAAACTCATGCACATATGGTCACCATATCTTTGATAAAGGAGGCAAGAATATACAATGGAGAAAAGACAGCCTCTTCAATAAGTGGTGCTGGGAAAACTGGACAGCTACACGTAAAAGAATGAAATTAGAGCACTCCCTAACACCATACACAAAAATAAACTCAAAATGGATTAGAGACCTAAATGTAAGGCCAGACACTATCAAACTCTTAGAGGAAAACACAGGCAGAACACTCTTTGACATAAATCACAGCAAGATCTTTTTTGACCCACCTCCTAGAGAAATGGAAGTAAAAACAAAAATAAACAAATGGGACCTAATGAAACTTCAAAGCTTTTGCACAGCAAAGGAAACCATAAACAAGACCAAAAGACAACCCTCAAAATGGGAGAAAATATTTGCAAATGAAACAACTGACAAAGGATTAATCTCCAAAATATATAAGCAGCTCATGCAGCTCAATATCAAAAGAACAAACAACCCAATCCAAAAATGGGCAGAAGACCTAAACAGACATTTTTCCAAAGAAGACATACAGATTGCCAACAAACACATGAGGGGATGCTCAACAACACCAATCATTAGAGAAATGCAAATCAAAACTACAATGAGGTAACACCTCACACCGGTCAGAATGGCCATCATCAAAAAATCTACAAACAATAAATGCTGGAGAGGGTGTGGAGAAAAGGGAACCCTCCTGCACTGCTGGTGGGAATGTAAATTGATACAGCCACTGTGGAGAACAGTATGGAGGTTCCTTAAGAAACTAAAAATAGAACTACCATATGACCCAGCAATCCCACTACTGGGCATATACCCTGAGAAAACCGTAATTCAAAAAGAGTAATGTACCACAATGTTCATTGCAGCTCTATTTACAACAGTCAGGACATGGAAGCAACCTAAGTGTCCATCGACAGATGAATGGATAAAGAAGATGTGGCACATATATACAATGGAATATTACTTAGCCATAAAAAGAAACAAAATTGAGTTATTTGTAGTGAGGTGGATGGACCTAGAGTCTGTCATACGAGTGAAGTACATCAGAAAGAGAAAAACAAATAACACATATATATGGAATCTAAGAAAAAAAAATGGTTCTGAAGAACCTAGGGGCAGGACAGGAATAAAGATGCAGACATAGAGAATGGACTTGAGGACACGGGGAGGGGAAGCTTAAGCTGGGACGAAGTGAGAGAGTGGCATCGACCTATATACACTACCAAATGTAAAACAGAAAGCTAGGGCTTCCCTGGTGGCACAGTGGTTGAGAGTCCGCCTGCCGATGCAGGGGACACCGGTTCGTGCCCCGGTCTGGGAAGATCCCACATGCCGCAGAGTGGCTGGGCCCGTGAGCCATGGGCGCTGAGCCTGCGCATCTGGAGCCTGTGCTCCACAGCGGGAAAGGCCACAACAGTGAGAGGCCCGCGTACCGCAAAAAAATAAATAAATAAAAATAACTAAAAACAAAAAACAGAAAGCTAGTGGGAAGCAGCCACATAGCACAGGGAGATCAGCTCGGTGCTTTGTGACCACCTAGAGGGGTGGAATAGAGCGGGTGGGAGGGAGACGCAAGAGGGAGGGGATATGGGGATATATGTATATGTATAACTGATTCACTTTGTTATAGAGCAGAAACTAACACACCAGTGTAAAGCAATTATACTCCAATAAAGATGTTAAAAAAAATAGCTTTATCCATTAGGCCCACTGTATTCCAACGTGCTCAGGATGCAACGTTTGGCATCAAGCAAGCCTGGGCCCTTTGGCTGAGATTCATTTCATCCTCTATTAAAGGCAGAGGCAAAACCTAAGGTGTGCTGCAAGGCCAGGATAGCACCTGTGTGGCGACCTCACAGATGCTGGGAGACCCCAGACAGGTCCGTGGTCCAGCAGCCGCTGCCACATCCCTTTCCGGGTCTGGAAGTCCCTCCAAAGAACACCACAGTCTAGCAAAGTAAAGAAGATTGCCCCAGACTCTGAGATCAGCCCTGTTGGTGAGCATGTAAGGAGCCAGTCTAGAAAAATGATGCTATTTTACCTTGAGAACAAACTGCTAGGTGGGCTCCAAGATGACTGCGTGACAGTCATTTGCAGGAAGAAGGATAAGCGTGCGTCCTTACATTCCTCCTCTTCCATGAATGCCGGGGCTGGGTGCTCAGTGTGGAGGGCTGAGGAGAGCAATCATCTCCCAAAAGTGGGGTTGCTGAGGATTCTCTTTGACCCAACTCGGGAGCCATATACAGAGACGCAAAGATGCTTTCCCCAAAACGATGTCTCTCTTTTTGGAACCTGAACGATCCTGGAGGCATGAACCACTAATTTAGCAAGTGAGGTGAGGCTGGGACCAGATTTGTCAAACGCTGCAATTTTTAACTCTCTAACTTGGAAAGTTCCCCAACTACTGTGTGTCAGGCTTATTTCCCTCTGCTCTTTGAGGGCAGGGCCCCTGTGTGGTGCATCACCTGTTATACATCACAGACCTGGTGTATGCTAAGCACAGGGCAAGCAGGCAATAAAAACATGTGGGTGGGCTGCGAAAAGCTCACCCACCACTCAGAGAGCCACCCCAGGAACTTCCTCCAGGCCAGAGAACCACCGCCACTCTTCATCCCCATCACCATCCTTCATCCCCATCACCATCCTTCATCCCCATCACCATCCTTCATCCCCAACACCCATCCTTCATCTCCATCACCCCACCACCCATCCTTCATCCTCTCCAGCCCTGAAGTGTAGATTCTGGAGCAGGGGAAATGGCTTCAAGGCTTCAGGTCTTCTGGTGTGTTCATATTTTCCTCATGTTTGATTAAATCCATGCTAAACACAGAAGAGGCACTCAGGAAGAGTGCTAAAATGAAAATACAGGGGAAAAAATCTTGAGTTGGAAGATGATGCATTGTATTTTTATCTTTTCTTTTATTAGTAAGTTTACAAAAGAAGTAAACATACAATTCCTCAAACACTAGTTTCCCCAGTGCATGTAAAAGAAGACTCAGTGCTTACGAACAAAGGGATGAATAAGCCAGTTTTCCTACCTTCAAGAAATTCAAAGTCAGGAAGGAGAATGGGACGCAAAAACATATAAATTATAGAACTGATCAAGAGAACAATCTAAGTACCTGTCTCCTTTCCTTTCCCTCCATTTTGTCTTGTTTAAGAATACATCTATAACTAGGACTGGAAAACAAGAATGCCATCAGTGAAGCAGAGGGGTGAGAAAATTCTAAAAGATCAAAAGCCACGGGTACAAACAGACAGGGAGAGAAGACAGAGGAACCACAGCCAGAAAAATGGAAAGAGGAGACCCTAGACGTGGGAGCAATTCCAGGGAACTCCAAGCGGAGTCAACTTCAAAGAACACTCAAGGTAGGGAACTGGGGAACTGCCTTCCGAGCTCTGGGACCAGCTCTTCCCATCTCTCCCGCTGGTGCTGAGCCCCCCAGCAGATGACCGAAGGCTAAAGCAAGGAACACACCTGCCAGGGCCAGACAGATGGGGCCCTAGTAGACAGTGTCTCAAGTAGATAGCAAGGTAGCCCTGAGTTCAGAAAATATATTCTCTTCCCTAAACTCTTCTTCCCCCCACCCCAACTCAAGTCTGTTTCCCTTCCAGAATTCTCCATCTTATTCTACCCTGTCTCTGTAGCCAAAATCCTGAGTCGCCCTTCCCTTTTCTTTCCCTGTCTCTCCAGGCAATCCCCAAGTCCTGTAATTCTACCTGTCGGTGTCTCATAGCTATCTCCTCCTCTCTTTCCCCGGTGGCCTTCTCCGTAGCTTAAGCCCTCTCTTTTAACTCTCTCTCCTTCATGCTCTCCCATATGAAACAATATAGAGGAAAATCCTATTTTGTTAAAGCAATGTCGTCTCTACCCTTGGAAGACACCAGCTCTGTTGGGTGAATACTTTGCTAAGCCACTTGGGGAGATGGCAGAATCCCTGCAAATGCTCACTGGCCTGTGATCAAAGGGAGTCAGCTCAGTGCACCGCAGAGATTCTGCTTGGCTGCCCTGTGTACGCTGCTAGGGTGGGCGCCGAACTGCTTGGAACGATGGAAGGGGTACCAGGGGCCAAAGGAAGAGAGTGAGAGAAAACAGATGAACCAAGCCTGAAATGGAGCTGAGGGAAAGGCATCAAGGAGAAGAACAGAGATGTTAAAAAAGAATTCAAGGAATTCAAGAAACTTTTCCTAAGTGATGTGCAATGCAAAATGTCTTCCTCATCCGGCCCCAGAAAATCTTTAGTCAAAGCTCCATTTCTCACCAACGTGCTGTGAAGCTAGATTTATTCTGCAGATTCGTCCAAGTGCTAAGTCCTGCTTTGAGGTGGGTGCAGGGTGAGAGCTGCCATGTCTAGATCTCATGCATAGTCAAGTACATGGTGCTGCAGTGGGAAGAGGACGGATCCTGGCATTTGACAGACCTGGGATCAAATCCTGGCTTCACCACTTACCACTGCAGTAGCTCTGTCCGCTCACAAAACCTCAGTCTTCTCACATCCACCGGAAGAATAAGAATCCTGCCAGCGCAGTTGTTACAGGACACCCCATCTCAGAAGCTGCTGTCTTCATGAATTTGTAGTGAGATGGTAAGACTGGTGGTCCTGCCTGCAATGAGTTTGTCTTCCTCCTTTTGAACCTGCAACACCCCTTGTACTTTTCCTCAGCAGTTGACTGTGGTTGGAAGGGCCAGGACTCAAAATGTGTTTAAGTCATTTTCGTAGTTGTCTCCAGCATCTTAGAAACAAGAAGAGCACATTTTCCCATCAACTGGGAAAATCCAGGGAAGAGACAAACCTTGAAGTGTGAGGTCAAGGACCATGGGGACGAACACCATGATGTTTGTGATGGAAGAACAATTGAGAAGCCTGAGACTGTCCAAGCCTGTCCAGAACCTTACTTTCATCTAGTATTTAATATTTTGCAAACAGCCTTCACACGTTTTATATATTAGTGCTGTGAGGGAGAGAAAGTAGAGACATTTTGCAAAGAAAGAAACGAAGTCTTAAAAAGCAAAGTGACTCATGCAAACTTACGCAGTTTGCAAAGCCAGAGGCAGGACTCGAACCCAAGTCTGGTGTGTTTCCTATCACCTTAGGCTGCCCCTTCGGGCGTGGCGGGCTCATCTCTGTCTGTGCTTTTCTTCTCCTTGGTTTATAAGCATCCTACTCTTCCCCCTCTGGGCTGAGGGAAAGGAGCAAAGTCACCCTGAGCCAGAGGGGAAAGGCTGAGGAGGGTGCCCCAGGGCAGAGTGGGTCTGCAGAAACAGCTCTTCTGCTGAGGGAGTGACCCTCGGATGGGACAGCTGGGCACCGTAGCACTGAGACGCTTGCTCTCTCGTGGGGTGAAACATCATTAGCTGAGCCCATTGCCCCCAGCATCCAACACCTTCTGGGGGTGGAAGAAAGCAAGGGGATAGAAGGATGTGGAAGGACTGAGAATTAAGGGCATTTGAGTCTATCTGAAGACTAACAACCAGGACATAATCATGTCTTCAAACTCTTTCTAGGATCTTAGGGAACCAGGACATTAGGAAGCTGGAAGAGACCTTTGGGGACCCCTGCAATCCGGGTGACGGGCAGCTGGTCTGCTCCCAACAGAGGAAGTGGGAAGGCAGACCACTGGGAAGCTCTTTGGGAGCAGCTGGGAAGAGAAGGCTCAAGAACAAAATAAGGAGCCACGATGAAGGCCCCTGCCCTTCACACCCGTGCCCTTCACACCCATGCCCTTCACACCCCTGCCCTTCACACCCCTGCCCTTCACACCCGTGCCCTTCACACCCCTGCCCTTCACACCCCTGCCCTTCACACCCGTGCCCTTCACACCCATGCCCTTCACACCCCTGCCCTTCACACCCCTGCCCTTCACACCCGTGCCCTTCACACCCCTGCCCTTCACACCTCTTCCCTTCACACCCGTGCCCTTCACACCCATGCCCTTCACACCCGTGCCCTTCACACCCCTGCCCTTCACACCCCTGCCCTTCACACCCGTGCCCTTCACACCCGTGCCCTTCACAACCTGTGCCCTTCACAACCCAATCCCCGCTCCCACATCCCCCAGTGAAGCAGGAAACGGCACTGCTATTCTTACAGCTGATTACAGAGCACGCCAGAGTCGAAGGTCCACGTGGGCTCTAAAATGCTGTAACTGCACTGACTACACAACCTGTGAGGCGTAGATGCGGCAACTTCAGTGTCTGAGCTGTCACATGAGGTGAACGAAGGCTTCCCTAACTCTCCCCCATCCTGTCTTCCATCACCCTCTCCAAGGCTGCTTCACGTTCCCCAAAGTGAGGTGCCCCTGCCTCCAGTCACTCTCTCTGGCCCCTTTCCTACTGCGCTCTGTAGAAACAGGCTAAGAACACACAGGAGTTTGGCTCCAGCCCAGACACACTCGCAGCTGCCCACAAATCCCACTTCCCAGGCAACCCAGCAAGGCAGAGGGAAGAAAGCAGAGGCGGCACTCGATACATTCCTCTGAGGCCCCATCGGCAATGAGCTCCTCCCCATCCAATACGATGCACTTTAAGTTCTGAGAACACAGAGTGATCCACGTGTTTGCATTAACCAAATGCTACAACAGAGCCAACTCGGCACTTCTAACTTGGGTAGGGAAGGAAAAGTATGACCAACACCACAGTGTTCTTAAACCAAGCAGCCATCCCACAGCACTTCCTTGGTATCAATAAACAAATGCTAAAAGCACTGAATCATTAACTTAGCCAATTAAAAATAATAAATTGAGGCCTCACCACCCACTGTGCAATGCAGATTTGACATATGCCCTGGGGGCCAGGAAGCCAGCTTTTCCAGGCTCTGGGAAGACCTGGGCATCTTACCAGCTGGGGCCCCAGTCAGACCATCCTGAGTTGAGAGTATGGAGCTGACCCAGTCATCCAACAAGTTATATCAACTTTTTCAGTAACACCACCCCCTTTTGCCTCTGCCTAGCCTGCAGGTGTGAACACAGACCAAACACTCCCCCAGATTTGGGGGAGTTTCAGGTGCCTATTGTTCTATGGCTGATTGACAGCTTCTTTTTTTTGTTTGTTTTTGTTTTTGTTTTTTGCGGTACGCGGGCCTCTCACTGATGTGGCCTCTCCCATCGCGGAGCACAGGCTCTGGACGCGCAGGCCCAGCGGCCATGGCTCATGGGCCCAGCCGCTCCGCGGCATGTGGGATCTTCCCGGACCGGGGCACGAACCCGCGTCCCCTGCATCGGCAGGCGGACTCTCAACCACTGTGCCACCAGGGAAGCCCTGACAGCTTCTTTGACACACACACAACTTCCAGTCCACCTCCCCTGGTTCGCCCCTGAACAGAAGCATTGTGCTACACAGCACATACATGTATTTTAAAAACTGAAGTAAATGACAACTAATTTCCTTTGAAGAATTCCAAGACAACCCTGGGGAATCATTAAGCAGGGCTGGGAATCACTGATGTAAGGTTTCACCGCTAGGGGTGGGAAACTTTTCAGCCTTGGCTCCTGCATCTCCTATGGGAGCACACAATTGCCTCTTTCCCCCGCACGCTCGTGCAACCCAAAAAAGTAGGTAGCCCAACGCTGGAGACCATTTTCCAAAGAAAACATCTACCCGATCACAAGGACTGCCTGAGACTATGGTCGCCAAACCATGCTGAGATAATTGACAGGAAAGCACTTTTGAAAGGTATAAAGCATTCTATAAATGTAAGTCCTTATTATTTCCTATTATTGCATCAAGGATGGTACTCCATGTACCACCCACTCTATTTCCCACTCATTCTAGAGCGTTCTGGTCATCTCATTGGAATTGCCTCCAAAGCTTCGACCCTGTTGCACTTAGCATTCAACAGACATTTGTGAGATTGGATGAACTTGAACAGAGCTCCACAAGGGTATTTCCTAAACGGAAAAGATGCTGTCTCCTTGTAGGGATGGATTTGGCCATCATTCAGGAAGGCCCATTTTTATGCTATTTCCTGTGACCGGATGACATGTTATTCTCTTGGTAGATAGACCACGCTATCTCTGTGGGTGAGACCTGTTTTGGGTGGGGAAGTGCCTAGATAAGCCTCTTGCCAAAGCAAGTGTATACACCAGGAAAGTCGCCAACGAAGTGATGCAACTGAAAGGAGCTAGCAAGTGCTGAGAGCTTGTTCATGGCCGATCACTGCACTGGGTGCTGGGGACACCAAGGTGAGTGGTGCAGACCCAGTCCCTAGGGCTCATCCTCTAGACAACAGGGTGACTGTGCATAGTGGTTTCATATCATCTGCAACTTGGAGCAAGTTGGGGACAGAAAGGAGCAAAAGTCCACCCCTAACCGCCACCGACAAAGGCCTGACCCACTCACGCTAGTCCTGGACCTGGGTTTTAAAGGTGGTTCTTACAAAAAAAAAAAGACATTTGGGAAATGTAAATCTAGCATTCTGAAATTCATGGGGGAAATGTTTCAAATCTGAACTTTCTGTCTGATTTTATGCATGCTGTTCTTCCCTCTCCCGGAAATGACTCAGGAGGCACCAGGGTTTTTACATCTTCATCCCTAATTCCCACCTTCAAACTCCTCCCCCTGCACCCACACCTTCCCTGACACATTTAGCATATGATCTTAAATGTTCATTTATCTTTATAAAGTATGAGATATAGGGAGGGAGGGACGTTTTCAATTTACCTAAGTCATATTATGTTACGAATTTCATTCAGTTCCTCATTTTTTTCACTCAGTGCTGTTCTGAAAGCTTACCCATATTTCAGTATGCAGGCTCTTGCTTCCCTACTGCATGTCCTATAACTGCTCCCACTGCAGTTAACTGTTCCCTTTGTAATGGGCACCTAGGTTGCCATTAACTCCCTGCTATTACAAGCAACACGACAATGAAATCTTCGGACACGGCCTTTCGGATCTATGCAAAGCATTTCTCTAGGATCTATGTTATCTGAGTGGGACTTCTGGGTCATAGGTCATACACATGTTTCATTTCACTAGATTCTACCAAATTATTATATTGATACTTTCCAGAGTCGTTGTACCAGTTACGCTCTCACCAGCAGTCCATGAAAGTTCCCATCTCCCCACATCAGTGCCTACGTGGGTACTATCCAGCTTTCTGAATTCTGGCGTTCTGCTGGGTATAAAGAAGTTAGTCCTAATTGTTTATATTTGTCTTTCTTTGAGAATTTCTAGCTTAAAACACCATCTGACTGACAGTGTTTGATTTAGACTCTCCCACTCCCCACCAAAATACCCATGATGATAAAGGAAAAGATGGACAAAAACAAGTAATATGTTTTTAAAAAAGAATAACAACTGAGAATGGAATTGGAACAGAACAAACTTACGAGCCTGAAAGAATTTCCAGAAATGCACCATCCCTCATCTGCAGTTCCTGCTGCACGTCACAGGGAGGCAAGGGTTCTACTGCCCAGAGAACCAGGAAGCCACCCTTCTCTCGCGTGGGTATAACTTGTGAGAAGACAGAATACCACTGCCCACTCTAGCCTTCAGCACCTCTGTTTCTAGAGCCATTACAAGACCAAACTTCCTAAGAAGGAACAGGAAGTGGGAGTAGTGGGGAGGGAGAACTGGCCACAGACTTTGGGTTCTGGGACATGCGCTACAAAATAAGGAAGGTCAGATCAGAGAGAGGACAGTCCTGGAAACAGCACCCTTGGGAAACGTAGCTGTTACCTCACCACACACCTTCCTTAACTCTTCAGCATTAACTGGGTTTGGAGGCACAGTGTAGACGGTGCCATTTGTAGAACAGGGAAGACATGGAGGAGGAGGAGCTTGGAGGATGGGGTAAGTTGAAAGTTCTGGTCTGGACATGTTAAGCTGAAGATGCTACTAGACCCCTGAGTTAAGCTGTCAAGGATGCAGCTGGATTAAGCCTCAGAAGCTCAGAGGAGAGATAAAGGCTGGATCTATAAATGCGGAAGTCATCCACATACGGATTTCTGGAAACCTGTAAGAATGGATGAGATCCTAGCAGATGAGTATAGCTAGAGAGGAGAAGAGGGCCAGAACCCAGACCTGAGGCACACCTACATGAGGAATAGAGCAGAGAGGAAGGGCCAGCAACAGAGACTATAACGAATAGTCACAGAGTTAGGAAGGAAACTAGGAGAGCGTGCTATCCCGAAAGCCAAGAGAAGTAAATGTTTCAAGAACGACAGTCGTCAGCTGTACCAAATACTCTGAGAAGTCAAAGAAAAGAAAGGCAGAGAAGGAACCTTGGGACTCAGCAACAAGGACACCACTTTACAAGAGCAGTTTTAGCAGACAGAAGCCTATTAGAGTGGGTTAAGGAGGGAACAGCAGACGAAAAAGTGGGGACGACTATTGACAACTCTTTCAAGAGGTTTTGCTGTAAAGGAGAGCAGAGAAAGAGGACAGAGGGTAAAGAGGGGTATGACATTCAGGGAGGGTTGCTTTTTTTTTTAATATGAGATTATATAGCATGTATATTTACACTGGTGGAGATGATCTGTAGAGAGAGAGTGTGGGAAGGTGAAGAGATGACATTGAGAGCAAATGTGGAAATTTTTAAAAGAGAATATAAAACTGTCAGAAGCAAGACTACACACATCAGCCTCGTGGTGAGAAGGGAAGCCTGTGGTGGTATGAGGCTACCCGTGGCACACGGTGATGGGGTGGTCTGCTGGCCTTTAGAACAACCAGTCAGAGATGCTGTTGGTGAGCACACAGGGAGGTCCTGGCAGTCTCACTCGAATCATGCATTAGTGACAGTGCTTAGTTGTCATGTTTTAATGGGTAACAGATGTTTAGTTGCATTTTATTGCATAATATTTTGTTATCAATCACTGAGCTCTTTGGATTTAAGACACCTCAACCTCAGAAATATCATTAGACTAGAATAAGCCAATCCTGGACATTCCAAGTAAGAGAACTCATTCAACTGTATTAGAATTAATTCAAGAGTTCAGAAGGGTAGTCAGATGCACTGGTTCATTCCAAGAATATATCAATATATTGAGAGCCTACTATGTGACAGACACTGTCCTAGCCAGTGGACGTAGCTTGATAAGTAAATGGCCATGGTTCTTGCAAATAAATAATTATAGATTGATAGGGTGGTTAGGAAAGTCCTCTGGAAAGAGAGGATGTGTGAGCCCAGACCTGAAGGATAAACAGGAATCAGGTACATAGAGAACAGAATGGGAAGTTCCAGATAAAAGGAACAGACTGTGCAAAGTGGTAAAACAAAAAGGTCAGGATGTTGGAGGAGGTAAGAGAAAGCCAGATGGCCCAGAGGACAGACAGAAGAGAGCAGGTGTAGGAGATGAAGCTGGAGGGGCAGGCGGTGCCAGATCAGGATCAGGCAGAGTTTTATAGGCCCTGGGAGTTTAGATTTCAATGGGACACCAATATAAATGGTCGACATACATGTACACAAAAAATTACAGCTTGCCTGCATGCCAGCAATAACATGTTAGAAAAAAGTATCTTGTTCATAATAGCAATAAAAACTATGTCTAGAAAAAAAAAACCTTAACAACAGAATTTGTATAAAGGAAGGAAATTATATTATTTTACTGCAAAAGGTAAGAGAAACCTTGAATAAATACCATATTCCAAGATGGAAAAAATATAAATGTCCCTTTTATCCAAACCAATTAAAGACTGTTGCAATTCCCAACAAAATCCTAACTTTTTTATATTACTGCAAAGTGATTCTAAAGTATGCTAAAGGAGACTTTACCTTATCAGATATTCTAATATATTATAAAGCTCAAAATAAAAACAGCACGATAGTAGGAAATAATAGATCAATGTAATTAAGCAGAAATAGAAACAGACTCTACTATACATAAAATTGTAGATGATGATACAGATAACATTAAAAACCAGTGGAGAAAGATTTCTTCAATAAATACTGCTGGGAAAGTTGGTTAACCATTTAGAATAAAATGAAATTGAATATTAACTAAAAATCTTAAACCAAAATAAATTCTAGATGGATTAACAATGTATTTTTAAAACATAATTAAAACATAAATGAAAATTCCTCGGGCTGAAGAAACAATATAGATCTTATTCCATACAAATGTAAAACTTCAATATATTTTTAAAAATTAAAAGAGTAAAGAATAAACTAAGAAAAAATATTTGTACCGTAATGACAAAAAATTAAAACTTTTAACATATAAAGAGTTCTGACAAATCAATAAGAAAAATACAAACACCCAATTTTAAAAGGAGTGTAGGACATGAATAAATAATTCAATAAAGAAAAGAAACATATGAGTGATAAACATTCAATCATTAATAATCAAATAGGACACCATTTTTTATCTAACAAATTTAGTTTTTTTCTTTTTTTCCCCCTTTCTTTGCTTGCTAATGATCAGTATCAGTAAAGTTACAGGAAAGGTGTCTTTTACTGCTGGTGGAAGTATAAATTGGTGAAAACTTTAAGGAGGTAGCAATTAGATGATTTTACTCAGTAATTTCACTTCTAGCAATTTCTCCTAAGGAAGTACTCGGAACTACAGTCAAAATGATACGTTCAAGGATGTTCATTACAGTATCACCTCCATATAATTCATTCTCCACAGAGAAGCTAAAGAAGTGTTTTTAGAAACCCAGATCAGGGTGTTCCAGGGGTGTGCTGGTAAATGCTTAACAATGGACCCTCTGGAGGATGAAAGCCCTGATTTGTAGCAACTGCTACAAATTTCTGTAGTGTGAACACTCTCACCATGGCCATTTAAGTCACCAACATGATGTCACTAAACAATTAGTTGGGAAGAAATGGGTATAATCGGTTCTCACAAGCCCCCGTGAGCCAAGTCCAGCTCACATGACTGAATGTGTGTTTCTCCCCCACACAAAACCCCCCAGTTGGGGTCCCTCACATTTTGCAATAAAGTCCACACTCCTTGCTCTGTTCCCCAAAATGCTCCATGATGAAGTGGCCCCTGCCCATCTCCCGGGCACCTCCTCCACCCCCTTTGCTCACTCACTGATTCTGAATTTTTTTTTTATATCTTCATTGGAGTATAATTGCTTTACAGTGTTGTGTTAGTTTCTACTGTACAACAAAGTGAATCAGCTATATGTATACAATATCCCCATATCACCCCTCTTGAGCCTCCCTCCCACCCTCCCTACACACCCCTCTAGGTCATCACAACGCATTGAGCTGATCTCCCTGTGCTATGCAGCAGCTTCCCACTAGCCATCCATTTTACATTTGGTAGTGTATATAGGTCAGTGCTACTCTCTCACTTCATCCCAGCTTCCCCTTCCCCCGCTGTGTCCTCAAGTCCATTCTCTAAGTCTGCATCTTTATTCCTGCCCTGCCACTAGGTTCATCAGTACTGTTTTTTTAGATTCCATATATGTACTGCTTCTGAATTTTGACTGAACTCCCCAAGCTCACTCCCACTTCAGAGCCTTTCAACTTGCCCTTTCCCACTTCTTCTCCTTGTCATTCAAGCCTTTCAACTTGCCCTTTCCCACTTCTTCTCCCACATCCTTCTCCAATAGGATCTCCTATTCAGAAAGATCCTCCCTGACCACTCCATCTGAAGTTGCCACCTCTTAGTTCAGTACATTGTCTTGTTTCATTTATAGCCCTTGTCACCACCTGACTTAGCTTCTTTGTCATGTCTCTCCAGTAAAATTTAAACTCCGTAAGATGACACCTGTCTAGTTACCCCATGTAATTCCCGGCATTTAGAAGAATACTTAGCATCTAGTAAGTACTCAATAAATATGTGTTGAATATTGATAAATTAATTTGTTTTTAATAGTGAAAAAATTTTAAAACACATAAATGCCCAATGATAGGGAAATGGTAAAACTAACATTTATTGATCATTATGTGCCAGGCACTGCGATACATGTTATTTGTTCACCTCACTTAATATGTACAAAACTCTATGGGGGTTAGTACTATTGTTATCCCCATTTTACAGATGAGGAAATAACCAGAGACGTTAAGTCATCTGCCCAAAGCTACACAGAGCCAAGGAAGTAAGTCAAACCCAAGTCAGCTCCACAGGCCCATCTAGATCATCTAAGATTCCAGCGAGGGGGGTGAGGAGGCTTCACTTAGACCAATGAGTCCAGAAACACCCCAGTGCTAGTTTCAAGTGCTCCCTGAGCTATTATTGAAATAGCTTCTTATTTCACAGTTGGCTGCTGCTCTTCAAAATTGCAGTTCTCCTGGGCAAGAGCTCTTTAGGGAGGAAGAATAAGCAGCAAGACAGGAACTAAGTTTACATGAGTCTCTATCTTAACAGCAGCATAAGAACCCCCAAATCTCTCCCTGAACTTCAGCCATTAGCCATTACAAATCCGGTTTTCAAATAATATTGAATGGTATTACTATAATACTCACAATATAATGAAAAGTGAAAGCAGCAAGATAGAAAACTATATATTCTGTAGGAGCTCAATTTGGGGGGTGGGGGGCTAGAAGTTAAAAACACATTTGTATGTATATAAAATGCTTTGAAAAAGACCAGAGGGAAAAACACACCACAATGTTGGCAGCGTTTGGATTCGAGTGACTGGACTGTGTGTAATTTTTATATTCTTCTTTATATTCTTCCTTATTTCCCAATTGTTTTCCAATGAATATGTCTTTTGTAATGAGAGGGGAAAAGTCTATATCATTACATTTTTTTAAACGGTTGAAGATTTTAAAGGCAATGGGATGCAAAATTGAGAGAATGTTAAACAGCCCAGATAAGCAAGATTGGGAGACTGCAAATATGGTTTCTCCGGGGCCAGGCTGAAAGAAGCCTTGCGGGGAGAGGCCTCAGGTACTTAACCTGAGAAACAGCAGCTAGAGAAGTGGTCACAAAGGAGACAAGCACAGGACAGAGAGGGGATGGTGAGGAAAGGTAACAGGGTAGGTTAGGTTTCGAGGGTTGGTCCCTTCCCCCGACACTGGAGGGAGGTAAGTTCTAGGTTAGGGTAGAGTTTTAGGTTCCTGGACCCAATTCCAATACAGGGTGGGGTGTCCCCTACAATTCAATTCAATTCTGACACTATCGACCCGGAGATACCCTACGATTCCACAGGTTAAGGGATCAGTCCTACAAGACCTCCCCCCATTGCCTCCACTTCAGACTCCAATCACAAGCCCAGGTTGTTACCTGTGCTTCTGACCAACCTGCTACAGATTGGAGGTTCCCATCACCTGCTCCTTGGACTTCAGATGCCTACTGCAAGCCCAGGTTGCTACCTGTACTTCATTAAAAGGTATGAAATTTAGCCATTTTCAACAACATGGATGGACCTAGAGAATATCTTACTAAGTGAAGTCAGACAGAGAAAGACAAATATCATATGATATCACTTACATGTGGAATCTAAAAAACAATACAAATGAATCTATTCACAAAACAGAAACAGACTCACAGACAGAGAAAACAAACTTATGGTTACTGAAGGGGAAAGAGTGGGGAGGGGATAAATTAGGAGTATGGGATTTACAGATACACACTACTATATATAAAATAGACAAGCAACAAGGATATACCAGCACAGAGAACTATATTCAGTATCTAGTAATAATCTGTAATGGAAAGTAATCTGAAAAAATAATATATATATATTACAATCACTTTGCTATACACCTAAAACTTAACACAATATGGTAAAACAACTGTACTTCAATTTATAAAAAAGAGTCATGATGTCTTCAAAATGATAAAATGACATACCTCTGAGTTTCAGGGTCAGTATGTTGTGATCTAAACCAAGTCAAAAGCAACTGGAGAGCAAAGATGATGTACCCCTGCCACATCAAAAATCACTTCACAATTTCAGCTCCTTATTCAAAGCAAACACCAATTTTCCATTCAAATTTCCTTTTAAGCAGAGCTGAAATTTATCTTTTGCCTTATCTGTACAGTTTGAATTGATTTTTTTTTAGCAAATGGTCATTAATTTCTACATGAAAAATTGAGGAAGAAGCATACTCCTTTGGAATACCATTTTTCTATTTTATGTATGTGAAATAAATTACTCATAATAATTTGTAGGCAAAAATTGTTCAGGCTGTTGTGTGTATATGAGTGCGTTTCTGGGTGGGGAGAGTTCCATAGCTTTCCTGGGATACTTGGAGGAGCCCATAAGCCTGAAAAGGTCACCACAGTTCCAGATCTAACAATGGCTGAACTTATAGAAAAGTTAAGTGTCAGTGGCCTTGTTCCTCTGTGACAGTGTTAGTCCCTGGGCCCTCTATGAACCTTACTTATTTACAGTCATATGAAATTGCAAGGTCCATGTTCAGCAGAGTTGTGACGTAAACGAAAATGTGGGTTCAATCCCAGCTCTAGCTGTGTGATTCTGGGTAAAACATTTAATCTAAGCCTTTCATTTTATCCGTAACAACTGGCCAGGTCATTACAAGCTCAAATTAGATGACATAATGAACATGCTTTGTCCACTATATAATGTCCTAGAATTGTAGGGTTGTATTGTAAGGTACATAATGTCCTACAGATGAGGAAAATGAGGTGAAGGAGAACTAAGTAATTTACCCAAGATCAGACAACTAAGAATTGCTGGATTCAAACTGGATTCAGATCCAGATAAGCCTTCCCCCTCCCATTATCCCAGGACTCAGACAAAAGGATATAAATTATCATCCAGTGAGCCTTGGCCCCTTATTTTACATGTACAGAGATGCAGAACCCCTCAGAGATGCTCTAATTGCCTTCTAAAAGGCCTACAGGAGCAGTCTACCCGCCCCCCAAAAAATGTGGGGGGTCTCAGGAGATAGTCTCAGACAATCCGCTATGTCCCAGGAAAGATGATAGAGGGACTGACTCCTGACAAAGGCTGGACACAGGTGCCTGCCCATCTGCAGCCACAGGTCTGGGTCAAAAGCTCTCAACCCTGGCTGCAGCTTAGAATCACCTGGGGAGGTGTAGAAAAAATATATATCAATATACATATATACATACATACATATACATGCATACACACATATCAATGCCAAGACTCCACCTAAGAGTATCTGCATCTGAATCTTTCAGAGTTGGAATCTAGACACCCGTATTTTATAAAGCAAACTGGGAATGGTGTAGGTGGGTCACTGAAGCTCAATGTGTAAATGACGGTCCTGCTTCCTGGCTACAACCTAAGGAAAGTGAGGGACAGAGAAAGACTGCAATGGACTGAATGTTTGTGTTCTGCTAACATTCACATGTTGAAATCCTAACGTGATGGTATTTGGAGGTGGGGCCTTCAGGGGGTGATTAGGTCATGAGGGTGCAGCACCCATGAATGGGGTTAGTGCCCTTACAAGAAGAGGCCAGAGAGCTTGGTGCTCTCTTTCTACCTGTGAGGACACAGTGAGAAGTCGGCCGTCAGCAGCCCAGAAGAAGGGCCCCACCAAAACCCGACCGTGCCGGCACCCTGATCTCAGACTTCCAGCCTCCAGAGCTGCGAGAAATAAATTTCTGTTGTTTAAAAGACACCCAGCCTATGGTACTTTGTTACAGCAGCCCAAACTGACAAGCCAAAGATGAATAATAAACGTTAGTGAAAACGAGATTAAACACATCACGAGAGCATAAGAAAGTATGAAGCTTGTCGGTAAAGGTAAATACATAGACAAAAAATAGCCCTGAGATGTTGCTGCTGTTAACCCCAGAAAGATAAAGAGACATGTCAGGCTACTGGGTGACAGGCTCAGGTCTACCTAATGCCAAGGATTTTCAGCCTCCACTGAGCTCTGCTGCCAGAAGCATCTGAGAGGAGCCCGAGACAGCAGAGTCAAGCCCAGACGCCAGGCAGGTGATCCTGGCTGGTGAAAGTGAGGAAAGACCCAGACCCTCCACTGAGAGGCTCCAACCATCTCCATAGGTGTGCAGACAGGTCGGAGCAGAAAGGTAAGCACTCACAACAGAGGAGCACCCTTGGGAGAACAGGTCCTGGCTGGTGTTCCAGAAGGTTCTGGCCAGCCCCCGTGCCTCTGCTCAGAGTCAAGTCTGTACTGTGTGGATGGGGGGGACATGACGTCCTCCCTCCGTGTGGTGCAGGAGTCCTTAAAGCAGTGTGGTGGATGCCATGACATGCCCTGTCTCCCCTTCAGGACTGCAGGTCCTTTCCCCCAGCTGCTGGGATGCTGTTGGCACACAGTCCGCACTGTCACCCCCTCAGGAATTGCCTTACCTGCAGCTGCCCACCTGGACCAAGGTCAGGACACCTTCAGGGCCGGTGGGGGGCGGAGCTGCATGCATCCAGTGTCTGGTCGATGAGGGAAGAGAAAGGCCTGGCCTCTCTGCCCCAACTCCAGACAACTCTGGAAGACCATCCAAGTTCTAGAGTCCTCTACCTCCACCCCATGAGGTCATCTGAGGCCTCTGTTGAGACGAATTGCAGCCCAACTTCTCCCTCAGCCCAATCCTGCTTCCCTCCCTTCCTCTCCCCCAGTGCTGATCTCAAGAGCACCCCCAACTCTGCATAAACATCCTGCACATTAATCCTTGTCTCAAGAGTCTGTTTCCCAGAACCTGGTCTGCAACAAGCAGCCTCCCACCCCTGCAGCAGCGTGGGAGCAGAGGCCCCAGAGCAATGTGGGAAGGAAGGCAGGTGTCCTAGGCACCGGAGGGTAAAGGATGGGCTTGACAGAGCCTGGCCCTTAGCCAAGCCAGGGCCAAGTGCAGGAGGAGGCGATGCCTGCATCCCAGCCCAGAAGATGTGGCTCTGTCTTAGCCGCATGGCCCCCAACTGGCTCCATAGCCTACTTGGGAAGACGGGGAAGGAACAGGGCTGAGTCCCAGCCAGGCGGCCTAAGAAATTTCCATGTCAAACAGCGTACAAACGTGGGAAAAAATTATTCTCATCAGATTGGAGTTTACGTCAATATCAAACCAAGATTAGTTCTAAGTAATAAAGGCAGGAGGGAACAGAGGCCCAGAGAGGTGAAGTGACTTACCCAAAGCCACCCAGCTCCCAGGTGCTAGAGCCCGGATGGAAAACAGGCAGTCCCACCTATAATTTATCATGTGCTCTGAGCCATCTGACCACACTGCCTCAGACAGCAAGCAAGGGCTACCTCTAACCCAGATTACAAACAGAGCCCAGAGACGTAAAGAGGCTTGGCCAGGGTCACACAGCTTCTTGGTGACAGTCTCCTCTATAGGAACATTTCTTGAGCAACTTTATACAAGCCTGGCACTCTATGCACGGGCCAGATGCTACACCTCATAGGAGTGTACGTGTAGTGAAGGGGGACGGTGGGGTTAGAACAGTATTTATGTTGAGGCAATCTTCCTGGGCCACCTCCCCCTAGAGGGAGCCTGTGATGTGAAGGCAAGGCTCCTCCCTGAGACAACTACACCCAACGCAATCTGGCAAGTGTCACTTGCCTGCAGCAGAACCAGGATCACAAACCTGCCACGTGGGCCAGCACACACCAGCCAGCACCATCTGGACAGTAACCCCCAACCCTGCCCGCCGCCCCCCAGCCTGTTTCCATTCCGCCCCCCAACCCAAGGAGGCACACAGGGTTCCCTGGAGGAACTTCTGAATTCAGCTAGCCCCTTGCAAGGAGGCCCCTACTCCACCCAGGAAGGCACGAGGGCTCCCTGCTCTGCGCCGGATGCCACAGGCTGAGCCACGAGCGTCCCCGAAGCGTCGCCCTGGCTCTGGATAAAACCGAAGCTGTCAGCATGCTAATTATTGAGAGGAGAGGTTGGGCACACTGACTGACAATTAATGACTCCATCTCTCTGTTTCCTGCTGGCATATTATTAATTCATTGTGCCTCTCCGGTGGGGCCGGAGAGAGAATACAGACTGCGAAAGTTCACATTTCAATTTGCAGCCAAGATGAGAGGAGGGGTTTGGGGAGAAGCCTCAGTCCTCAGGGGGCGAGAGGGCACAGTGTGGGAAAGCCTCCTCCACCCACCCCCCTCCTTCAACTCTCTCCTACAGGAAGGAAAGCGCGTGTCACAGAGGCTCAATCACAGAGGGTCGCTGGAGCGCGGCTCGTAATCGCCGAGCGACCGGAAACTCCCCTGGAGAGGAGCTATGTGAACAAATTGTGGTTCTAAGGAAACTGCATCTAAGGAATACTATGCAGCATGAAAGAGACACTGTGGTCATCTTTCTAGAAACTGCCAGGGAGAGATATCCATGATAGAATGTTAACTTAAAATTAAAAGCAAAATGCAGACCTGTACGTCTAATATGATTGCACTGTCATGACAGAAGGAAAGGGAGAGACAAGTGTTCCCAGCTTCAGCACAGAAATAAGGGGAAGAGAGTCACCACAGTGGATGATGGCTGGGGAGCGCTGAGATGAGGGGGGAGGGGGATGAAGATGGACTTGACCTCAGCATACCCAGGCCAGGTATGTCCAGCCACCCTACCCCACACCAAAGAGCACGCCCCCAAGTAAGTATTTCTGTACTCTCAGAACAGAAAGAGAATTTGCCTAACTCCTCCCTGTATTCTTTATAAATGTGGGGAGGGATGCAGCTCTCCCATCACCGAGATCAGCAGGTGGTGAGCAGCGTGGCCCGGTAGTGAGATGCGTACACACGGCAGAGGGTCTACACGGGGCTTCCCAGGTAAGAGGAGGAGGGAAGGGAGAGAAGCAAGAAAGGAACCCAACCCCACATTTATTCATTCCTTTCCACACTGGGCTTTGAAAAACAAATGAGGAAGAGAGGGGGTGAGAGGGGCCAGCAGCAAGGAGAGATGGAAGACGATACGGGTGGGAGAGCAGGCCTCTTGAGGGGCATCCTGTGCTGAGAGGAGAAGCAGCCCCTGAAAACAGCACAGGCCAAAGGTCACAGCAGACTGGCCACAGGGCCTAAGGTGATGCACTTCTTTCTCTCCACCTCTGCTTTCTCATCTGAACGTTAAAAGAGAAATTACGTGAGGCGATGTTTTTAAACGTCTTGCTCATCACAATACCCGGAATACCGCAGGTGGTCTGTATGTGTGTGTGATCTTCAGCACCAAGTATGTCCTTTTCTACATGTGTCTTCATCCATTCTGGCACTTCCGAGAGAAAGACACCCCTGACTCATCTGGAACCAGGCATCCAGGTGAGCGAAGGAAGGGCAAGGCAAGGCGGTGAGGGAGATGGGAAGCCCTGCGCGCTCACCCAGCTCTGCAAGGCCCTCCATCTTCTGGCTTTGGTGTCCTTACCTGTGATATGATGGGTGACCCCTAGGCTGCTCCGGCCCATTCCAGCTACACAGCACTCTGTGAAAAGCTTCCAAGTGAGAGACAATGGCTGCACTACACAGAAGTGACCACTTGGGGGCACCATAAAACAGGAAAAATTATCTCAAGAAGCAGGGAAAGTGTGACAAATTGTGCCGCTGACAGTAGAGGGCGCCTCTTTCCCCATTCTCTTCAAAAAGGTGTCTCAGGGGATAGAATCGCTTCCTATCTTGACGTGTTCAGAAGGCTGAACGTCTTCTGAAGGTACCCAGGCATGGATCATGCTGGCAGAGAGGAGATGGTCGGGTGGCGGGGAGGAGAGATTGGCTCAGCTGTCCCTCAGAACAGACAAGACTGATGCTGCCAGAAAGGGAAGCACAGACACGGACTGGACACCTGGGGCACATCAGGAATGAGAGCTGGGCTTCAGACTCACACATTCTCCTCCCCGCCTCCTCCTTCCTGACCTGGCCTTGAAGGGACGAACCAGGACAACAGAGACTCACCTGACCCCACTAAGTGCTGGCTCCTGGCACCATGCTCTGGAGAAGGTGACACATTCTGGTTTCCCTTAGGGCAGCCAGTGGCTCAGCGAAGGAGCAGAGAGGGTATGAGGGGTGAAAGTCACCAGGCACTGCGGGAGGGGGCTGGGCACCTGCACAGGGACCCCCGCTGCTTAAGCTCCCCACCATGCGTGTCCCCACAGCCTGCTCTCTGAGGGAAGCTTTCACAGAACTGCCAGAAGGTCTGAAGGAGAAAAAAAAGTAGGGAAAGGAAAGTCATTAGAGAACAGACCTAGAAGAAGACCATTTTTTTGAAATCCCTGGAAGACAGGTAAAAAAAAAATTCAAGGATGTGTGCTGAAGCTCCCCCAAAGGGCCATCCATCCTAAAGCCAGTTTCTCGGGGTCACCAGAACTGTGCTGGTTCCCAGGGTGGGCTGGGGGGTGGTGCCCTGTGCCGCTCAGAACTCCAAGAAGGCAGGGCATATGCTGCAGGTCCCCGCTTGGCCCGTGGCTTCCAAACGTGTTGTTGGCTAGTGATAACGCAGTGTGTTGAAGGCTCATGATTTCTGTGTTCCATTGGCACGTGTCCTGGTTTTTGCAAGGCTGTTATATATACTACAACCCTAAGAGCCTGAAATGCCTTGTCTGTGAGTGAGGGGGCTGAACTCTGCAGGGCTGCCTGCTCAAGCGCCTTCGGGGCAAAGCTGGTCCTCTAAACCGCCTGAATCAGCCCTGTCTGAGGCAGTAGGGAGTGATGGGGACTGCAGTGACCTTCCTGCCCCTCCTCAAAGCATACAAATTTAAATTGTATTAAAATATCGGATCATTCAACAAAGCACTTCTATTCAACTGAGCAAAAACTCTGCCCCTGTGCCCTCCTGGCAATGACATTTTTACAGACTCTAGTATTCTAAGAACTAACCCAGATGAGCCTGATTTTGCCAGCAAGTGACAGCATGTGGAAGGACATCCCCACTTAGTCTGACTCGTCCTGCATGGGGTTAGCTGCCTTTCAAGAGTTCAGAGAAAAATTGGCCACATGGCTTTAAAAATTGAACCAGAAAGCTTCAAGATTGAGACGTCTGGGGGTTTTTTTTTTGTTGTTTTTTTATACAGAATTTGTCACGGATGTTGAGTGTGGTGTGAAAGCTGGCGAGAATGTTGGTGGCGTGTTTGAGTTATCGTCTCTCCCAATCTGGCTGCCCCAGTCCCACCTCCCAAGATAGCACAGCTGCAGGGCTGTGGGCGGGAGTGATGGGTGGGATTTACAGGGCTGGGTCCTCCAAGCCTTTTCATTCACCACAGTCCACTGACCTTGCCATCAGAAGAATGGTTTCTGTAAAGCAACAGCAGTCACCCAGCCCTCAGGACCCCAGTTTCCTCATCTGTAAATGAGGCAGCTGGACCAGGAGGAGGGGAAGGGGAAAGGGAAGGGGAAGAAGGAAATGGCTGGTGCACACCGACTCTTTACCACGTGCTGGGCACTGTGCATTTCCTCGTTTCATCACCTGAGAGCTGCTGGGGTCCACTGACTTATGCAGCTGATCCCAACCCTGACTGCACCCTCTGTGCCACGGACTTCAGCAAACCTCTACGCCCTGCTGTAGACAGGGATGGCAAGTCACGGCTCTGGAAGGTGAGGAACCCAACATTAGGGGGAAAACAACCAAACACTGGACTAAGTACTTGGCATGTTCTTCAGAAAGGTCAACGTCCTCATCCACAATCTAGCTAAGGAAGAAAATGAAACTCTGAATGCTTGAATATTTTTCCCCAGGTCAAATAACACATGGTTCAGTGTGATCAAAGGAAGGTGTGAAGGAGGACAGTGCCCAGATGACCTGCAACTTAACCAACCTGGGTTTTCACGGCCCATGAGGCTTTACACCCCAAGGGCGGACGCTGGTCTAGACTCAGAGCCCTGAGCTCCCCGGACCCCATAAGGTGTCTGGGGGCTGTCAGAGGCCGGGTGAGCATCGAGATCATAATTATAACCATGTCAACTGTTCATTGAGCAATCATTCATTCATTCATTCACTCACATATATTCACTAAGAACCTGGGTGTCAGGCATTGCTCCCAGCACTGTGACTATGGAGGGGACAAGGCTGCGTGGCACTTGCGGGGGGAGGCAGTCAACTGTGTAGGGTGATGTGACCCAGAGTTACCAGATGTCTAGTTTAGACTATGTGGTGAAGGGCAACCTCTCTGAGGAGGTGTCATTTTAGCTGAGGTCAGAATGACAAGAATGGACCAATCCTGTTAAGTTCTGGAGAAAGAACATTCTGGGTAGAGGGAGGAAGCAGGGCAGAGACGTAAGCCGGCACGGGCCTGGCCTGAATGAAGGCAGGTGGGCGAAAGTATAGGGAGGAAGGGAGAGAGTGGTCGGGATGAGGCCAGAAGCCACCCAAAGACCAGGTGGTGTGGGAATGCGTGAGGCAGAGAAAGGAGCTCAGATTCTACTCTGAGTACAAGGGCAAGTTACAGAATCACGGTTAAATTTACATCTTTTATAAACATCCCTGTCTGGTGAGTGAATAGACACATTCCTGATTACAGAGAAGCCAACACGAGGGAGAGGCCAACAGGGAGGCCGCTGCGGTGGTCCGAGTGACAGTGGTACAGAAGAGACTGGCAGCCATGGGGATGGAGAAGTGCTCAGACTTGGAATATGTTTGGGAGATGTGTGGGTAGAGGGCTTACCAACTGATTGGAAGCGGGAGAAAAGGGCAGGAGAGCAATAAAGGAGCCTGAGAATCTTTGGCTTGAGGCAATGCACAGATGCGATGCCATTTACAGGAACGAGGAGGCAGGTGGGGTCGGTAGAGGGTCAAGGGTTCTGCTTCAGCCATGTTAGGTTCTCGATGCTGGTTAGACCACCACCAGTGTGGAGATGCGGGGCTAGCACTGGGCTACAAAAGTCAAGAGTTCTTAGGAAATCTCCATTCGGGAGTCATCTCTATATATGTGGACCTGCTTGAGGTCACCCAGGGAGACTGTGTAGGCAGAGGCGAGGCCCAGAAAAACTCTGGGGCTCACCAACATTTTGAGGACCCACACCAGCATATGTGATATAATAAATATGGCCAAAATTTACAACAGATCAGCAAGGCAAGTATTATTACTCTCCTCCACTCTAAAAATGCAGAGAGCTTACAATCAGCCCCAGGTCCCACGGTGTACAAGTTTAGAATCAACCCCACTAGTCTGAATTGGGTTCTTGTCACTTGCCTGGGCTGTGTAGTCACTGCAGGGGATACTAAGGTGGGCAGAACACCTCCGTGGAATAAGACAGGAGTTGAAGTCAGAGGGCCTGGTGTGAATCCTCATTAGCTGTGAGATTCTGGACAACTAACGTAACCTCGTCAAACCTGAGTTTCCTAGTGTGTCAAATCACATCTTCCTTTTTTTTTTTTTTTTTCATTTTGCAAATATCTATTAAGCGTCTATTACGTGCCGGGTACTGTGCTAAGTGATGGAGACACAATGCGATTCAGACAAACTTCTCTGCTCTACAGTCTAGTGGAAGAGACAGACATGTAAACAGGCAATTACAATATAGCGTGATAAGTACTATGATTATGGAAATACTGTTTCCCCCTTCATAGAGTAAGTTGTACCAACCTACGCAGACTTTAAAGTTACACATATTTTCCTTTCTTCCAAATCCAAAGGCAATAATAGTCCCATATGAAATGTTTCCATTCTTTATAATAGTACCTGTGATTTCCATTAGAATAAATAACATGCAAAGCGTCTAGCACGTAGCCAGTGCTCAATCGATAGCGGCCGCTGTTATTAAGACTTGGGTTTTTTGACCTAACGCCACCTCTAGCTTTGCAGCTCATTTTCCTTTCTGTAAATTAGAAATAATAATAGCTGGTCCATAGGGTCATAGTGAGGGTCAGATAAGACAGTATATATGAAAATATTTTGGAAGCTTGAGGGAATTATATTACAGCATTAGTAAAACATGGTTTCATGCCCACTTGCTAGAGCTATAAAACTTAAGTGTTAAACAAAAGGTCTCATAACCAGAACATTGGGCCTGAGGAAACCTTTTAACAGGTTCTTTGGGAAATAACATTCCGCACAAGAAAATCTGCTTCATCCAAATGACCTACAGTCTGTCTTCAGGAAAACGGAGACCCTTTCCTTGAAGTCTCCTCCTACCCTCCCAACTCCCCCTCCCAGCATTTAGCTCCCCCAGGCAAAAGCAAAAATGCTGGAAACAGCCCAGGTTGGTTTCTAGTCTGCTTCGTGCGGCACCAGAGTCCTGAGTCAGCGCCAAGGAGGCAGGATCTGTAAAGCGGGTGGTGTGCGTGTGCCCTAGGCTGTCAGCTGTGTGGGCGGTGGACAGGGCCTAGGGAGGGGCTGGAGCCGAGGAGCAGGAGGAGCTGAGGAGGGAGGAGCAGGAAGCTGGCAGGGCCACCAACAGACTCCTTCCTGATTTCCTACTGCAGCAAATCCATGCTCTGCAGAAAGACCAGGCTGCCCTGTCCTACTGCCAGGAGGAGCCTGTCTATAAAAGGTTAAGTCCGGAGAAGCTAGAAGGCAGAAGACAGAAGAGAGAAGAAGGCTCCATCTCCCCAAGGTGCACCACAGACACGGGGTCCTGAGCAGCCCTGAAGGAGGGCAGAGAACAGACTCCCCACTTCCTCTGCTGATTGTTCAACTGGAGGGCCTTGTGCAGTCAGCAACCTGCACAACTGCACAGCTGACCCAGAGAACTCAGTTACCTCTTTCCCTGGAAGCTAGCTGATTGGAATAGGTATCAATTCCCCTCAGTGCGTTTATTTCATCATTCATTCAACAAACAGTTATTGCGAGTCAACTACATACGGGACGTTATTCTATACACTGAAAATAAGCAAAGTCCCTGCTTTCAAGAAGCTTACATTTCAGTGCAGGGAGACAAATGTACACACACAAAATACGTGTGTGTGTGTCTGCGTCTGTGTCTGTGTGTGTGCATGTATCTCTACGTCCTTGTATGTGCACGTATGTGTGTGTTGGGAAAATGATAGTAAGGCTATGATGAAAAATAAAGCACAATAAAGACACCTCAACAGAGAGGGGTCAGGAAGGTCTCTCTGAGCAGGGGCCTCAGTGAAGTGGGGGGTGAGTGCTCTGAGGGGAAGAGCACTCCAGGCAGAGGGAACAGCAAAGGCGAGGGTCCTGCGGTGAGGTGGGTTCAAGAAATGGCCTGAGGCCAGCAGAGCTGGAGCAGATGAGTGGGGGAAAGATACAGAGATGAAGTCGAAGACGCCTGTGCATCTTTGCAGGGGAGAAGTCAAGGTCAAAGTCGAGGAGGGAGGTCACGCAGAGCCTTGTAGACGATGCTAAGGACTGGGGTTTGTTCCGTGGGGTGAGCGCCACTAGAGGGTTCTGAGCAGAGGACTGATGCAATGGGTTTCTGAAGACTCTTTCATGGAAACTCTATGCACTATCTTTCCAGCTCCTTTGTAAATCCTTTTTTTTAAAAAGAAAAAAAAGGAAAGGCAAAAAAGGACGATTCACTGCAGTGAGGGCGACAAAAGCCTGATTGGAATGGGTTCCAGAGGGAATTGTAGGAGAAAATTTAGAGATAGAGCGAATAGACAAACAGGCTTATCATGCTCTACGTGGGCACCAGACCTCCACATGGAGTGTGATGAGGGGTTGGTCCACAGAAACAGGAGGAATGGCCTGGAACAGGGGCCAGATGCAGCAGGTGGTCAATGCAGGTGAGAGCTCGTACAAACCTCTTTGACTGCTTCTATTTTCCCAGTGAAGTAGGAAAGCAATTGTCATGAGCTAGGAACAGGCTGGCAAGAGATGCTGGGGTTTGAGAATGAAGGGAAAAGTGTGTGAACTAATCTCTAAAAGAGTGTGAGGGTGGATGAAAAAGGAAAAGTAGTGGGATTTCTGGGCAGGACTAAGGGTGGACCTGAGGTAGGGGTCACAAATTTACAGCCAGACCAATGAGCACAGCTGTGAGTTTTGCTATAGCAATGTTCAGCTGCCCAGGTGCAGGTGAAGAAGGGGTGGCAGGTGGGACTTAAGCAGGGCTGGAGTTTTGCCAGACCAGTATAATGGAGCACCAGAGGGGCAAGGAAGTTGAGGGTGAAAACAAGGAAGTGATCACCACGATGGTGAAGCATGAAGTGGGCTGAGAACTTGGGAGTCATCCAGCATCCTGGCCCTCGGCTACTGACTGGCTCTATCTTAGAAGGTGGCAGGAGAAAGAGCTGAGAGAGTAGGAGGAGACCTCAAGTGAAATGTCACCATTTTTCTCTGGAAAGTATTTCTGGTGCTTACAATGGAGTTTAACTTGATAAGATGGGAAGTGAGGATACGGCTGGGGAGGGGGCAGTGACAAAGTAATAGGATCAACATCTTGTGGAGGCCAGTGAGATTAAAGAATCTTGGAAATGCAGCACCAGAGGGAGTGCACTGGACAGAAAGGAGGTGATGGTCAGACAGTGGGATGAGTGAAACTGAGACCGTGGAGCAGTGCAGTTACAACACGGTCCAGGCTAGCCAAGGAGATGAGGTCTCAGCTGGAAGCGTGGAGCAGAATCATCGGGGAGAAGAGGTTAGGGAACCAAGGGGCCAGGGTACAAGAAGAGTTATCTAAGTGGACATGGAAATAACTAAGAACTGCCGGCAGGAGAAGAGATGGGGAGAGAGGCAGTAAACCGAAAGCTGAAATCTTCCTGGCATGAAGGAGAGTGGTCTGGGCTGCAGCAGGAAGGAACAGCAGGTGGTGCTGTCTGATGCCATGAGCTCCAAACTGGCGTTTCAGGACAGGTATGAGGAATAATGGTCTGGAAGCAACAGTGAGAAGCAAGGAGACACATACCCCACCTTCAGGCTCAAGGGTACAAGGCAGTGTGGGAGGGAAGACAGCCATCACGTGACGCGGCTGCAGGTCAAGTAGCATTCTTGGGAGAGAGGCAGGTTCCACTTAGAACAGGAGGTGAAGGGACTGTCCAGAGAAGGCTCTTGCTGATGACGGAACATGAGTCCTAGCCAGTGCGATATCAGGGAATTTGGGAATTTGGGGAGAGGAGGAAGGGGATCAGACTAAGGCATGCACAGAGCCTTGTGGGGAGGGAGTTTGTGGTGAGGAAAAGGTCTTGGTGGTATTGACCACAGAGATCTCCCAACAGACTGCAGTGATGGCTGTGAGTGCTGGGAGCAGGGAGGGTGTGGCCACGTCACTCCCACTTTCTCCGCAACCCACTCCATCTGGAACCTTGCCCCATCACCCTACTGAAATTGTTCCCATTAAGGTCACCTCCATATTGCCAAAACCCAGTGATTCCTCTCCATCATCATTTTATTTGACCTTTCAGCAACATCCAACACAGATGGTGTTCTTTCTGACACACCCTTCTTTTTGATTCTCTGTCCCTGTGCCCTCCGGTTTTCTTCCTACCACTCCAGCCACTTCTTCTCACCTCCTTTGTGGGCTCCTCCTCTGCCGCTAGTCTTAGAGGTTGACATGACCTCAAGCCATTGGTGTGTCTGCTCTGGCTCACCTCCTCATGGACCCGCCCTGATGAAAGCACAGTCTCCCACCATCCCCACAGTCACTCCATCCTCCAACTAGCAAACGTTTAACTTAGAGAAAGACCTAAGAGTTATTCACAAATCGCTAGGCATGGTGAAGCTAAGTTTTCAGTGAGTGTTGTAGGAATTCTTGAGTTAGGTCGTATGACAGGCATTGAGTGACATGAAGAATGTGCAAGACAGTCTCTGCCCTCAAGCTGTTCAGCATCCTCTTAAGAAGACAAGACAGAGGTGCATAAAAATATAGTACTTCTGGAATACGAAGAAATACCAACCATCAGAGTTGTACCATATTCAAATGGTCATCTACTTTCTCCTACTCGTTTTTCAAAGCCATGATGAGATGACTTACCACCTATAAGGTCACCCTGGGAATTAGCCCCATGTCTCTCAACCCCCAAGCCAGTGCTCTTACCATGGCATCTCAATGGGTGGTTGAGATAAGGAGTACTGCGAGAACTAGAATAAAAGGCACTGCGCCTTCAGAGTTAGAAGCACGGATTCTAGAACCAGACTTCCAGGGTACAAATCACTAACGAACCTCAAACCACATTAACAATGCAGTAACTATCAGAGTGACCTTGGGAAAGTCACTTAACTCCCCTGTGTCTCTCGTTGGTTAAATGTGGACAATAATCGTACCTGCCTCATAGTAATGATGAGAAGTAACATGAGTTAGGAAAGGTGCTTAGAATGTTGCTGGCACTTAGAGAGCTATGTAAGGTTTTTAAAACTAATAGCACTGGAAGATGATTAACAGGAGAGAAGGCCTGTTGAGTGCTGAGTGCCCAACTCCTCTCTGAATCCCAGGAGCCTGGTACATGTCACTGAATGAACGAACTAATAACAACCACAGGAAAAGACCACCAGAGATCAGTTAATCTACCCCCAGTTGCACCATACAGGATGTCCACCAAAAGCAGGTAGGTAAATTCCACCATGACTGGCACCGTCAAAAAACACCTGTTGCTAGTCTAACATCTAACAACTCAGTCTAAGGCAAGAGAGAGAAAGACATACAGATCACAGGACATGCAAACATGCAGAATAAACACTGGCATCCGAAGGACAAAGTCCCTGGGTGGGATGTAAATCTGGAGTGACTGAGAATTAAATGAAATACTATCTTCCTCTACTTTGTGACTCCTAGGAGTAAAATCCCCGTCCCCAATAAGCATCAATCAGGGTAAAGGTAGCCCAGGACAGAACACAGATCCTTTTGCTCTACACAAAAAGATCAGAAATAAAGTCATGGAGGGGGGGGGGGGGGGTAGGGAAATCTTGGTCAATCTCTTCTATCCACTGAAGACCTGTCCCCAAAAGTAATCATTCACTCAAGAATGACACCAGAAAGAGGAGGGTTACAGCAGCAATTCCGGAGGGAAAAACGAGAGAGATGCTTCCCAGTTGGGTGGATTCTCCACGGTTTATAGAGCTCCTCTTCTCAGGGAAGCTCAGGGTGTGAATCAGAACCCAGGGCTTTCTGCCCAGGCTCTCAGTAAACTAGGTGTACTTCGTGGGGGGATGGGGAGGGCGGGCTCCAAGTGAACCAGCTGTAGCCTCAGTGAGGTTCCGCGCAGCCTAGGGCTGCTCAGTGAGATCAATCGGGTCTGACGATCAATCGGGTCTGACCTCAGGGAACTACCTCGGAGGGTCAAGCCCCTCTTTGGCGGGAGCAGCGATAGATCCGTTCCCGCGGGACCACCGACACGGTCCCCACGCCCCCTCGGCTCCTCCCTGGCCACCAGCCGGGCTGACGCCGTGCTCCCCCATCCCGCCCGCCGGGTACTCACTCCCACTCCTTGCGCCGCGCCTGCGGGGTGCTCTGCATCTTGTGCGCCTCGTGGGCCTTGATGATGTCGCGCTGCTCGATAAGACCCCCGCGCCGCCGCTTCATCACCTCGGGGCTCACCGGGAGGAAGGGGCTGGAGCCGCCCTCCCAGCCTGGGCCCTCGCCCTCCTGCACCGGGAAGAAGTTGTCGAAGCCGGCGGCGGAGGCGCGCGGGGAGGCCGGCAGCATGCCCGCCTCGTCCGAGGCTTCGGCCTCGAGCAGGGCGCACTGCTGGGGCCGCCATGCCTCCTCCTCGGGCAGGGCCAGGACGTGGCGGTGGCGGCGGCGGCCCTCGGCCCCGGGCTCAGGGCTCCCGCCCGCAGCCGGGCAGAGGGCGGGCTCCAGCAGCCTGCGGCCGGGGCTCAGTCCACGCATGTCGGGCACCATCACAGAACATTGCTCTGCGCGGGGAGGTGGGCGAGAGATAAGGGGTGGGAGGGCGGGGAGGGGAGGGGTGGGCACGAGGGAGATAGAGAAGAGAAAGAGGTTAATGACTTTGTCGTCCAGGGCAAGGCTTCCAGCCTGGCCCAGAAACTGGCACACAGTAGGAACTCAATAAATGATGGTTGAACTCAGGAGCATGCACTGTGGACCAGGCTGTGCGCCAGGTGCTGGGTGTCTACAGTCAAACAACGTAGACTTGATTTGTGCCCCATGAACTTCAGTCTAGCGCAGAGGACAGACGTTGAAGACATAACTGTATGCAACTGTGATGAATGTCTCAGGGTGCTGCTATCAGGAGAGGAGAATGCCAAAGGCTGTCCTTCTCAGCCCCTATCTCGACAGCTACCTGGCTCTCCTGGCCCGTTGTGGTGAAAGAATGCCCCTAACCCTCTCCCCAGCTCCCCTGGGGAAGTCCTACCCACCACCTGCTGCCCTAACTCTCACACCCTCTCCCGCAGGACTGCCACAGGCAGGCTGTTCGGGAGAACTGGGTCCCGTACATGGGCTCCTTCCTCCTTTCCTTATGCTCATTCGCGCAGGATCTGGGGAGCATGTGTGGAATCAGGTGCCTCGGCGGGCTCCCTTGAGCCTCATTCTCCTCTTCCATGCCAAGGAGGATGTGGCCGGATTTGCCGCTGAAAGATGCGCTCATTCAATCAACATTAACCGAGGGCTCACCACGTGCCAGCCGCTGGGCACGCCAAGATGAGCTGGATGTAGTCCACATCCTCCTTGTGGGAGAAAGAGGAAGAACGTGAATTTGACCACACAACGCCATGTGCTAGGATTGATTGCTATGTGAGCGCATAGGAGGGGCCCCCCAGTCCCCTCCTGAAGGCTTTGTGTAGGAAGGGACCCTCAGTCTGGGTTTACGCAGAGCTTGCCCAGCGAGGAAAGGGAGAGGATTACAGGCAAAGGGGAGAGCATGCGCAGAGAGGATTTAGGGAAACTGAAGGATTCAGAAAGAGTTCCCATAGCAAGTCTGAGGTCTGGGGGCCAGTCCTGACTTGAGAGAACCTGAACTGAGCACCTTTTCCAGATCTCTACCGACTGTCTCCCTCCCAGCCAAGAGCCTAAATTCCCAGCCTCCTCCCATCCATGTTCCAAACCACGCCCCTAGTTCCAAACCACACCCCATCCATGTTCCAAACCACGCCCCTAGTGACACAAGTGGCACACACATGCCCCCTCGGCTCCAAGAAGTACCATTTGCTCTAGACGCTGGGAGGAGCCCTGGCGTCCAAATCACTCGTACAGGGCTTAGTGAGCACCCACTGCGAACTGAGGGCTATGCTGGGCCCCCAGGGGAGGCATCTTCCCAGAATGCTGCCCTCCAGACCCCGCCCCACCTTCCCCAGTCTGGACTGCCTATCAAATCGCAAGTCACAAAAACAAAGAACATTAAAATGGGCAGGAATCTTAATGGTTGAGCCATATCATTTTACAGGTGAGGGAACTGAGGTCCAAAGAGGTAGACAGTCTTGCCCAGGGTCACACTTAGCATGGAAGGGGGCTCAGGTTTCAAATTTAGCTCATAGTTTTTCCACCGTATTGATCACACTGCTTCTACCCCACGAAGCAGAATCCCTAGATGCCTCTCCAGGCCCCTCCTCATCACACTAAGGAAGCAGGTAGAAAAGAAAAAAGGAAGGATGATCTTGGCGCGTAGGTGATCAAGCCTGACGCGAACATTAAATAGACTCTGACCTCCCTGGAGAGAGGGTGGGAGATAACTTCTTTATTTGTCTCCTCCCGCATTTCTAGCACCTGGACTGGTCGTCCCAGCCCTACCAGCAAACATCTTGGGAATACTGGGCTGGAGGCCCTGGGAATGTGCTGGTGGGCGCTAGATACTCAGTCACCAAGCTGGGTCAAGAGGACAGGGCCAGGGGAGGTAAAGGGTCCAGGATAAGCTTGGTAGGGAGGAGAGAAGGAGAAAATCATTTCCAACCCTGCACGCAGTTGGGTGGGTCCCTAGAAAGAGTGATTCATGTTCCTCACGTTGTCATTCTGTCTCAACTCTGCTTGATGGATTTTAAATTTATCCTTCATTCCTACAATGTTTAAATGTCTCTCCTCCACCACACACACGCACGCACCCCTCCCGGGCTGCTCCCACTCGCTCCGCAAGCTTCAGCACTGCCAGAAACCCAAGCAGTCTCGGGTTCTGCGGCCTGCAGCCTCCTCTTCCTCATGTCGCCCTATGGCAGAGGCTCCTGGGCCACCCTCCCGGCTCCCACCAGGCCACCAGGACCTGGCTCCTTGTCTACGCTTCCTGGCCCACCCTCTCCCTCCTTCCTGGATTTCCCCTTCCCAGACGCTCTGCCAAGTTGAATCACATCTTTGCCAAAATTACAGCAGCAATAATATGCACCACAGCGCTCCCGCTTCAACTGAATCAATTTTACAAATATCAAAACATGAAATTATCTCATCTTTCCTTTAAGAATTCCTGTTAAACAACCCTTCTATTATTGATATAAATGTTCATCAGGGGAATCTGTCGCTCCCACTGCCTGCCAAGCTGGCCAGTCCCCAGGTCTGGCTATCATCAAGCTGAGAAAACATCTTTCATCTCAGGCAATTTAGACAAGACAGAGTCTACATCTTCCAGGGAAGGACATTTGAATCTACTCTATACTTAGATTTCCCCCAACCCCCCAATTCTGGCATTCCTTGAGTTCCTTGAGATCAGGGATTTTGTCTTATCTTTCTATATCCAGCCCCTAGTACTGAGTTCAACACATAGTAGATTGCTGTGGTGGTCATTGGTACTGTTGGCCCAAGAGTCTGGTTATCCCCTTCCTGGGCACATAATAGGATGCACTTCCGGCCCCCTAGGGTTGAGCAGGGTCAAGCGACCGTGCTGCCCAGTGAGTTGTGAGTGGAGTATGCACGTCACTTCAGGGCTAAGCACTTAAAGCCAGTGAGAAATCTCTAGATCTAGAGGGACAGGCAAACTTTGTTTGTAAAGGACCAGATAGTAAATATTTTAGACTTCGCAGGCTATGCAATCTTTGTTGCAAATACTCAGATTCTGCTGTTGTAGCCTGAAAGCAACCAGACAATGTGTAAATCAATGTTTGACTGTGTTCTGATAAAACTTGACTTGTAAACTTTGCCCTTTCAAGTGCACCTCTTGGACACCATCATTGTCACTCAGTCTGTGCCCATAGGAGCAGGTTCTACAGAGCAGCAGGCAAAAAGAGAGGATGGAGATCCACAAAACAGAATCAAGGGTGGACACACCAAGTAAGAAGCTTCCTGAGGGCAAAGTTGCTGTCCTGTGGGCCCCAGTCCGAGTCCCTAGGGGAAGGAAAACAGGTCCCGCTGCTCTGAGATACTGACCTAAGAATGAGCTCATGAAAGCCCCGAGGGCACCTGTCTTATTCCCCTAACATTGCTTTCCACTTACCTCTCTTCTTTTTCTTTGTTGCTTTTTTTTGGCTAATGCACAGGGGACGGGATCTTAAATTATAGGGGTCCTGAGGAGGAAGAGGGCTTAGTGACACATTTGCAATCCAGCAGCTCCATTAAAAACTCTTCCTTTGCTTGCCAGGCCACATGGGGTAGCAGGGTAAGGACTCTCCTTTCCACCCCTACCCCAAGTACCCTGCACTGCCAAAGATGCTAGAGCCAGTAGTCACACTCCGGCCTGCCTCTGAAACCTTCTCCCCTCTCTCCCCTCAGAGCCGAAGTCGAGATCTTCCTCCACTAAGGAACATTATGTCCTTTGCACCATCTTTCCCTTTATATCCTATCAAGAGTTTTAATTTTATTCATCTATTTTTGATTGCTTTAGTAATAATGGCCCAGGCATCCCCTTGGCTCTCAAGCCCAGCAGGTGAGTCTGCCATGTTGAAGACATGCATCTTCCTCTCACTGGGTTCACGCCCATCCCACTCTCACCCCTCACTTTCTAATTCTTCCAGAACATGTGCATCTTCCAGCCACCTTCTGAGAAATGGATACACTAGGAAGTCAACAAGGTCACAATGTTCTTATGAATGTACTGCCTTTATACCCTGAAAGTTTTGAGTTCAGCAAGGAGGAAGAAATCACCATGGAATACACCACCAAGCAGCATGGGTTGGGAGATGGTGAACAGAAATGGGACTGATAGGCAGTAAAAGGTGAGTGGTGGGCACACATATGTGCCTGAGCTGGACCTGACATATCCCAGCCCTGTGCCCTTTGTCTGCCCTGGGCAGGAAGAGGACAGAAAGGTCCCCATCCCAACTGTAAGAAATGAACAATCCCAAGAGGAGAACACTTTTCAATATAAGATACCACACAATTGAGATACCGTTCTGAGTTCTTGTCTAAAAATGATGCTCTACAGAAGAGAACTGACACAATTAATGGGCTTCCTGCCCAGTGAAAGAAAAGGCAAGGAATAACTCTACTCTTCCTCTTCACCCACCTGCTCAGAGAGGAACATTCCTGGTATAGAGATAAATATTCATCTAGGGATTCTTATCTGAGCCAGCCTGCTACCTGACTACAAAGGAGGAGTAAAAGCTGGGTTAGTTCATCTGCTGTAACCTCCCAAGGCTGTGGTTCTCAGGCTTTAGTGAACCTCAGAATCATCTCCATTGCTGGTTTTACAACAGAAGATTCCTGGGACCTCCCTCCAGAGATCCTCATGCAATAGGTCTTGGGTGGGCTCAGGAATCTGCAATTTTAATAAGCACCACCCTACCCCCTCCACCCCCAGGAATCACATCTTGAGAAACAGTGTCCTAAAAGCAGCCTATAGTCCTGAGAGGTTGTGCTGAGTTGGTAAGAAGTAATGAATTAGAAGGTTAAAAGGCCCCGTAGGTAGGACAGTGTTCCTTTCACCCATTTTCAATCTACATCATGAAGTGAAGGGACCAAAAAACATCCAAGATGAGTTCCTTGACCCACCCACACTCCCTGCAAAACTCCATTCTCCCCTCCACGGGCGTCAGTTTTTGCCCCTCCCACATCCCTCTCCATATGTCTGTGTTGTTATGGTGACTGTTCAAGGATGGGCTAATGTCCAACAGCATTTGACAGCTGGTGCATTTTGAACGGAAACCAAGACCCAAGGAAAACACACGACTTCAAACATGGAGTGATCGCTACGTCTGCTGCACTGAAGGAGGCAAAAGAGCCTCGATTTGGTGTCAGCAGCTCGGGGCTCGGGGTATAGTTCTCCATTTGCTAGTCAAGCAAGCTTTCTAGGTCAGTTTCCTCTCCCGAACAATGATAATAATAATCATTATATAATTTATGTTACATTATACAACAGTTAATAATAAATATATTCTAAAATTATATAATATATTGTCATGGATAATAATATAACCTGTCTTACAGAAGTCTGTGGTGAGAATCAAATAAGATAGCCCCTGGGAAAGAACTTGGAGATGGGAATTATGTAAATATGGAGCAAAGAAGAGAGTCTAGGAGTTAGCATGCTGAAACCAAGCTGCCTGCGTATGAATCCCAGCTCCCCTCTGACCAAATGAATTCCTGGGCAAATGACACAGTCTTTCATTTCCTCATTTTTAAAACGTCACTAAGAGTAGATACTTCATAAGGTTGTTTTGGGAACTGAATATATAAACACGTAGAACAGTACCTGGTAGAAATGCCCAATAAATGTTAGCTCTCATTTTTTATTATGCAAATGACATTTTATTAGAGTAAGTAATGCCAGTAACAACGCCAAAATGTCTGTGGTTTAATACAGTAAAGGTTTCTTTCTCTCTCATGTCATAGTCTAATAATGCGAGTTGGCCTAGAAGATGAAAAAGAGAGACTCTGCTCCATGATGTCATTCTGGGACCCAGATTTATTTCATTCAGGGGCTCTGTCATCCCCTAAGGATGGCATTTTTTTATTAAAGGGCTGGAAAGTAAATATTTTAGGCTTGGCAGGTCGTGAGTTTCAGCTGCGGATACTCACTGCTGCCTTTGTAGTGTAAAAGCAGCCATAGATGAGACATAGGCAAATGAATGTGGCTGTTTCAATAAAACTTTATTTACAAAAACAGGCAGCGAACACCTGAGCCTAGAGCCTCAGAGTCCTCCACTAGACTTTTTCTCTCCAGCCTGGAGACAAAGAAAAAGAAAAAGAAAAAGCACTTGGGGGACATTGCAAAAGGTCTTGAGGCCAGACCTGGAAGCGATGGATAGCACTTCTCCCCTCTTGCATTAGCCAGAACTGTCTCCTGGCCCTCCTCAGCCAAAGAACAGCAGAAATGCTGTCTACCTGAGTGCCAAGGACAGGGAGGAGAAAACAGTATTGATCGTCTGCGTCACACTATTGCTACTTGCATCGTGATATAACCACACAAGCGAATCGAAACGCAAATACTCACAAATATGTGAAATACATGGAATATTGGCCAATCCAATGAAGTATTAATCAATTGCTGAAAATTAGCCACATCATAATGTGCACAGAGAGAGATAAACAGATATATTTTACACAAAAGGAAAAGGAGAAACCCTAAGTGGTGTGACAATCAATTCACCAAAGGATCCTGATGATTCCGAAAACAAGACCTCAACAGTGCCGAGCGTTGGTGGGTCCTAATCAATTATGCAGTAGGCTCATACCACAGACACATCTATCTTTACAGTCCTTTGATGAATGACCACCCCACCTCACACACACGCTGGCCTTCAAGCTACATAAAGGCAGAGGCCACAACGACTTTATCCACCGCTGTATCCCTAGCACCCAGCGCTGTAAGCATTCAATAAAGATTTATAAAAGGAAGGAACGGGGGTGGGGGGAGAGGAGGGAAGGAACGTAGGGAGAAAGAAAGACACTCCGCAATTTCCCATACCATAATTTTGCTATTGTGGTAAATTAGTCCCCTTAAAGATCTGGCTTCTGCAGAGATCCTTACAACTACATTTGAGTGGGTAGGAGTGGGTTTAAGGGGCTTTTGCTTGCAACTTTCCAATCTGCTTGAATATTCGCCTTTACTGTTCTGCTTTAAGAACTGCTTACAATCTCTACAGGACCTGTCTGACTTGGAGAGGGGAAGGGAGATGCTTTCACATGGGAGGGGAGACTTAATACACCCCTGTGCAGAAATGCCCATAGATTCATTCAACAAACATTTACTGAGCACCTACTATGTGCTGGGGAGTGATAAAGGCACTGAAAATTCTTTACGGTACCACAGAAAGAATCCAGAAAGAAACCCAAGGGGTGAGGCCAGTACAGGCACTTTTTTTTTCTTACTTTTTTTTTAAACACAACTACTTTGGAATGTAGACCAAAAATTACTTCCACAGGAGTATCTTGAAATTCCTTGAGCATTTGTGACTTTTCCAGGGTTTGTTACTTCTGTCACTCCTTCTACTTCCCTAAGGCACCCAGACGTAAACAGACAGACAAAGCTAAAAAGGAATGCATACGTCTTCTGAAGATTTTAAGGGAAGTAGAAATCTAAGGACAGAATACTGTTCTTTGGATAGGATCTGGAAGGAGTCAGTTATGATGACAGCTGGAAAGAAAGCAAATGCCACAACCCCTTGGACTAGCAGAAACAGAGTTGAGATGCCACAGTTGTCTAGCCTGGCATAGAGAAGGGCTGGGGGGCTTCCAGGAGACCACACGTATTCCCTGAAAGGTATGTGGCCAAACAACTGCAGCATCAGGCTTGGACAGCTGAATCCAAAGTGCTGCAAAAACTCCTCCAGTACCCTTGTTTCCGTCAAATACTTGTCAAGTGTCAATTCCAGGAGCACTGTGGGTCTCCAGCTAGCACCTAATAATATCCCTCCTGCCCACAGAGACCAAGACTTGAGCTGATTTCCCCGGAAGCTGTCTTGCAAAGAGGAGGAAGTTACTGCCACAGCAGAGTTTGGGGTGGGAGTCAGCACTATTTGTGCAGCCAAACGGCATCTCCTCTCTGAGCAGGATTCCAATTCCGTTACAGGCTCTCAGAGGCACTAGCCCAGGAGCAGCCCCTCACTCTGCGGATTTAAGCAGGGAGCATGGTTTGCACTGAGAGAGCCGGTCTGAATCACCACCCACCCAGAGAGATAAGTGCAGAGCCCCGAGTCTGCGTTCAAGGCTTCCACAGTGTGGCCCCAGGAAGAAGGACAGGCCTACAGCCCTCAAGGCCTTGCATCTTGGCCCGCTGTGAGCCCCTGTGGTGGTGGCTGTCCCTTCCAGATGCTGAGCTCTGCCCCATCTGTCTGCCAGTGCTGGCCCCTCCCAGGGGTCAGGCCCCCCGACGTCAGGCCTGTCTCAGAACCCAGCCTTTGTCTGGCCACCCACTCAGCTGTGGTCAGACACATGGGAAGTGACAGTGAAGGCTGCCAGCAAGTGCAAAGTCATGGCTTCTGAGCTGGATGCTTAGGCGCTGACGGAAACAGAAGGATGAACTGATGCCTTCCAAGCGTATCTGGCCTCTGAGAGCTTTGACACTTTCCTTCATCCCGCCTTCATCTCTGCACTCTCCGCACTGTTCATTTATGCTTTTTTCCTTCCGGTCACTTACTGTATATTTTGCCACGTAATTATTAATAATGATATTATAATTAACTTGTTTTTTAAGCCAAAGAATTCATTGAGAACAAAATTTGCATTTCCAGGGATAACATGACGTGAGGGATTTTATGCTCAATACACACGCACAATGCAGTGTCGGCAAAACCAGGTGTGCAGCTCAGACTGGTGGCCCCTGGAGCTGTGCACTAGGACACAGGGCACTTGTGAGATTAGACCAACAATTACAGCCACGCTGAAAGTGCCTGCACACCGGCAACAAGCTAAAAAGAAAAACTGGAGTGGGCATCACGGTTAATCTTCCAGATCCTTCCATGCCCCACCCTCATGCAGTCTCTATTCAACCTGGGCAATGGGCTCCAGCAGCAGGGTGGGTTCTAGTTAGTCTATGCCAGTCAAGGTAACCCTAACCCTTTGCCAGTGACTAGTTAAGGGTAAGGCACGTGACTCACTTAAGGCCAATGAAGGAAGAAGACAAGCTTACTGGGGCTGTGGAGAGAATTCTCCCGGCTTTTAAGGAAAGCTTTTAAGGGAATTGCCTCTGGACAGTGTCCTACACAGATGTGAACCATGGAACTGCTGCCACCACCTCACTGCCAACCTGAGGACAAAGCTGCCACATGGAGGAGGGCAGGCCACAGGAATGGAGTCACCAGATTCTGTCAGCCTGGAAGCCATCCACCTCTAGACCACTAGCAAGATGAGGCATCACAGCTCCTGCCTGATGGCTGCAGCCCATGCAGCTGAGTTAGATTTTCTGTCACTTGCATCCTAAAGCTTACTAACTGTAGAAGCCCCGTAACCACCCGTACAATGATAAGATGTTAACTGTTCCACGAGCCTGCAAGACCACTGAATTGTTTTGGTCACAGCAGGGCGAAAGTCACCTCATGCTCCTCTACATGTTTTCTGGTTGTAGTTCATCTTTTATACATAGACACTGGGACTTCAGTCTTGCATGAAATTCTTGAGAGTGAGATTCTAATTCTAAGATTCCCTGGTATAACGGGGAAATGACTCAAGTTAAACTGAATAAAGTTAAATTCAACTGAGCAAGCAGTAAGTTTTAGGTGGGGAAGGGAACTGAATTACATGGAAAGGACTTATTGCAATTAAGTGTAGTATAAAAATATTTAGTGGTCCTAGCAGACACTGTCATCATTATAATCATCAATAAATACAATGGTTAATATTTATGGGATTTTTATTTTATTTATTTATTTTATTTTATCTTATGCTAGATACTGTATTAAGGGCCATTCATGCAATAGATCCTTTAAGATTTCATTTAATTTTTGTGAGAAAACTGAGGGGTGAGACTTCAAACCCTTTGAGACTTCAAAGGGTTATGTAATACCGCAAGGTTAGGGTTACATAGTCATTAAATGGTACGGCCTCTAACACATGTCTGACTGACTGCAAATGCCCTGCCGTCATCCACTGCATTGCCCTGGCTCTAATGACAGTAATAATAAAACAGTAATAATGTTTTATGACAATAACTTTCACTTATTGAACACTTATGCAGAGCCAGAAATGCATGTTTATTACCTGCCCTATAAGGTAAGAATTATTACTATTCTCATTTAATAATGGAAACTCACCCAAGGTCACATCACTAGTAAACACTGAATCTGGACTTCAATATCAGCTTCCTCCCCCAGTGCCCCTCTGGGAAGCTGTACTTTGCAAGTGGAGCAGACCTCAAATGGTCCTATCCCCAGGCCATCTGCATGTTTCGGTGACTGCATGTACATGTATGTGTAGTGGGTTGTTAAGTTCATGCAAGTTTGTGCCGGACTCTCCCTGGCCCCTCACCCGGCTCTGGCTCTATGTCTTTACACAGGACTGTGCAGAAGAAGCAGAGCTATGGGCAGTGGCACTTTCTAAATAAGCACAGCATGGCACGGGGGCAGAGCACACTCTTGGCAGAAATGTCCCAGGCCTCCCCAGGCAGCACCAGGCAGGATCATCACAGAGCAGGCTCTGGGACTGCCCAGAGGTGCGGAAAAGAGGGAGTGAGTCATCAGTTGTGATCGTGTCATCACCTGACAAAAATCAAGTAACAGCTCTGCTCTGGGATGAAACAAGGAAAAAATGGACAAAATGAGTCTTGGGACCTTTCCACCTCCTTTCCTGGTCCCTAGGCTCTCTCTTGCCACCTTATAACCCCATCCTCCGGCTGCCAGGGTCCTTATACTGCCCTTTGGCTGTTGCCAAATTCCTGTCTTCACCATAATTTTGTCCAAAAAAATCCACTATGATTATGGCAACCTTACTTTTCAATCCAAAAATTAAAACTGGTCTGAAAAAAAAGATTTTTTTTTACTTGAAAAATTATGTATAAGAAACATCTCATATAGTTACCTATACTGGAAAAAATATAATTATACAAAATTGGGAAGCACCAGAAAGGCTGGACCATCTAGGCATCAGACACATGCTCCAAGATAGTCTATCCTGCCTTTCTTCTACCTCTTTTTCCCACCTTAAACTTGAGTTCCCCCAGCAGCAGGCTCTTAGAGGCAAAATGAAAATCACTTAAATACATTAGCACATTCTAAGGTGCCAGTGTTGCAGGGAGCTGGGCTGCAATGACAGCCAGTCAGTGATAACAGGAGGTGAGGCAAGAAGAGGGGCCTCTGCTAGTCGTGTGTAAGAAAGACTTGATGCTGTAGAAACGTGGCACTGCCCCTTCCATCCAATGCACATTTTCCAAACATTTCAGTCTGATATTTTTATACAGTTCTCCTGTATAAAAATCAGTGCCATTTTCTCTGGGACTAGCTGAATTCTAGACAATACAGAAGTTCCATGGCAAGAAGCCCTCCCTTATCATACAAATTATAAATTCCCTCTTTTTGAGCCAGGCACCATGCTGAAGGCTTTACGAGCCTTCTAGTTATTGCAACAATCTTTTTTTTTTTTTAATGAACTGAGTCATTCATTCATCCATCCAATCATTTATTTCTTCCACACATGTATAATGAGCAGCTAGTACGTGCCAAACATTGGGCTAGGCATCAGGGATAAAAACCGACCAGTAAATAGATTCTGACACAACACTATGATAAGTGCTTACATGAGAAAAAGAATCACATGCTTTGGGAGTCCACAGAGGACAGTGGGGAGTCAGGGAGGCTGCTTGGAGGACAGGATATTTATTTAAGCTGGGAACTGTACCTTAGGTAAGAGACGGCCATGTGCAGGGTGGGGAGAGTTGGGGTGCGCTGCAATTTAAATAGCCTGGTCAGGGTAGGCCTTCTGGGAGAGGTGACATTTGAGCAAACTTGAAGGAAGGAAAAGAGTGAGCAATTCAGATCTCTGAAAAGACAGAAAAGGCAGTGCAAAGGCCCTAAAGAGGGAGCAGGCCTAGAACATTCCAGGAGCAGGAAGGAGATCAGTGTGGCTAGAGCAGGAATATAGCAAGAGATAAACTGAGAGAGGTAACATGGAGGGACTTTGTTTTTGCTCTGAGTGAAATGGGAAGCATCAGAGGGTCTTAAGCAGAGCTATGATACTATCCTACTTGGCTGGTATTGAGAATAGGCTCTAGAGAGCAAGGGAAGAGACCAGGAGCCTGTACTAGTTGGAAGCTATTAGAGCAATAATACTGTAAGTGTGCCTGCTTCCTCTCTGGAACCCTGGGCAGAGACAGCCAGTAGAAGTTCCCTGATCAACAGGAGCTCAACGAGCCACAAGGAAAAGTAGAGGCAAGGCAGGACTGAGGAGAGGCAGAGGGAGGGCCTGGGATGGCCCCAGCCCACCCCTAAAGCTCGTGTGTCCTCCAAGTGGTGCAGGAGAATCTCTGAAGATTTCCCATCTTCAGCACACACTCCTGCCCACAGAGAGGAGTGGGGGAATCTTGCCACTGTCCTGAAGGGGCCTCAAGGTTCGGGCAAGGAAGAGACAGGAGACTAGAGGCATGGCAGGGCACGCAGAGGCTCCAACAGCTAATGCAGTGACACCAGTGCCCGCCCACCGGAGGACACCTACCCTCCAGTCACAGCCAGTCTGCAGCCAGCCCCGCAGGCCACATACCCCACACCAATGTCAGGCCATGTAAGCTCCAGGAAAGAAGGGGTAGGAGACAGAATATTACTTAACTGTATATTTAATCAAAAGAATGATAAATCTTGAGCTAACTAGAAAATCTCTGGCTAGAACCAAGGAAAAACATGACTGAAAAATTCAAGTTGCTCTCCATTAAAGTGACTGGGGATTCAGAAATCAAATAAGGTTCTAGAAATAATGCAAACCATTTCTGAGTTTTGTGGCTGCGCAAATTCAAATCTGTGTCACAATAGACCCTTGAAAAGAGCACTGAGATATAGCATAGAAATACTGTACATGCGATTCTGTATTATTTATCCAGATCATCTGTACAATTCACCCTTTGGACTAGTTAGAGCTGAAATTCATCAGTGAAGGTTTTAAATGTTCAAGGCCATGTCTTAGGACCCCACCTGTAATTTGTGCAGTCTTAATGTGGGTTACCATGGCATTGATTGTCTTAGCTTCATCCTAGGCAATGATATCCATAAAATCTTGATTTGATGTGCTGATTCTATTTTTACTTTTTTTTTCAGTTTTTTAAAAAGACTTTTTAGAGCAGTTTTAGGTTCAAAGCAAAATTGAGAGGAAGGCACAGAGAGTTCCTATATACCTCCTGCCCTCACACATGCACAGCCTCCCCCCATTGTCAACATTCCCCACCAGAGCGGTACATTTGTTACTACTGATGAACCTACAATGACGCATCATTATCACCCAGAGTCCAGAGTTTACATTAGGATTTATTCTAGTTGTCCTGCATTCTATAGGTTTGGACAAAATGTATAATGACAGGTATACAGCATTATAGTATCATAAGAGTATTTTCGCTGCCTTAAAAGTCCTCTGGGCTCTGCCTATTCATCCCTTCTTACCCCTTTGACCGCTGGCAACCATGGATCTTTTTACTGTCGCCATAGTTTTGCCTTTTCCAGAATGTCATATAGTTGGAATCATATAGTAGGTAGTCTTTTCAGATTGGCTTCTTTCACTTAGTAACATGCATTTAAGCTTCCTCCATGCCTCTTCATGCTTTGACAGTTCATTTCTTTCTAGTACTGAATAATACCCCATTGTCTGATGTTCCAGTTTATCCATTCACCCACAGTAGGACATCCTGCTTCCGAGTTTTGGCAATTACGAATAAAGCTGCTAGAAACTTCTGTGTTCAGGTTTCTATATGGAGATAAGTCTTCAGCTCCTTTGGGTAAATACCAGTGAGCATGACGGTTGGCTCATATAGTATGTTTAGTTTTGCAAGAAACTGCCAAACTATCTTCCAGAGTGGCTGCACCATTTTGTATTCCTATCAGCAGCGAATAAGAGTTCCTGTTGTGGGCTTCCCTGGTGGCGCAGTGGTTGAGAGTCCGCCTGCCGATGCAGGGGACACGGGTTCGTGCCCCAGACCGGGGGGATCCCACGTGCCGCGGAGCGGCTGGGCCCGTGAGCCATGGCCGCTGCGCCTGCGCGGCCGGAGCCTGTGCTCCGCAATGGGAGGGGCCACAACAGTGAGAGGCCCGGGTACCGCCAAAAAAAAAAAAAAAAAAAAAGAGTTCCTATTGCTCCACATCCTCGTCAGCATTTGGTGTTGTCAGTGTTCTGGATTTTGGCCATTCTAATAGGAATGGAGTGTTATCTCGTTTTATATTTTTCCTGTATTTAATAGTAAATTCTTCACCAGTGAAAATCCTCTAGCATACCACCACGTGGGAAACATTGTCCTGGTCGAGATGCAGGCTCTACCTAAAGCGACTGTCATCCAGGGTTTTAATGTTGAACACGAGACAGAGGACATTAAGGATTACCCAAGATACCCTCCCAGTCATCACTTGAGACGGCCCTAAATATTCCCTGCACAGTCACTCAGCCTATATTTGAACATCTGTATTGATAGGGATCTCACTGCTCCCAAGGCAACTCTTCCAATTCTAGACAGCTCTATTAGGATGCTCTCTCTTATTCTGAGCTGAAATCGATGTGCAACACAGAAATCAATAAACTGTGAGGAAGAGTAATTCATTCACCTCTACCCAATGCTGACAATCTAGAAAAGGAGGATATAACCAGCGATAAAAACAATGAAGAGAAGCCAAAAATCAATGTGTCTACCGTTGGAAGAGCTCTCCACTAAAATAATTCAGAATTTTCTCAATTGACTCAGAGGACAAGATTTTTCAGTTGCTTCTTTTTTCTTTTTCCACCTCTTTTTCTTTAAAAATACGTCTCTTTGATCTTTCTTCCCAGTGAAAAGCTAATTGTAACTTTCCTAAAAGCCATTAACTTTTTGATTCAGGATATTTCAGGAAGAGTCAGCTCCCACAACTTCAGAAGGGAAGAAAGGTCATAATATGAGGACAGATCTTTAAGAGATTTTGGGTGTGGGCTGAGGGGGCTCACTGCAGGATCAAGGTTCACCTAGAATCTGCAGAGGAGGTTCTCCTAATATGTATGTCCTCTTGGTGTAAACAGAATTTCTGAAGTGCTGTTTTTGCACAGCAGGACCGTGGGAAGGGGAGGAAGGGATTCGTTTCTAGTTGGTTCTCCATTGCTTTTTGCCCTTTGATCAAGCTAAAAGGCTGATTTTTAAAGATGGGGCTACGGATTTCAAAGAGGTACTTGGTTTTGCGCGATGAAGTGAAACCCCTTAGAAACATACTAGAGTAGGTCCAGCAGTGCTGCTAAGACGTTTTCCTGAAAATGAGACAGAATGAAAAGCTGACACAGTGAAAGGTGATCCAGGTGGGGCGTGGGGGAGGCACAGAGGTGCTGGCGCTCCAGGAGCCCCAGTCTCCTTCAGCGAGGTCTGTGGAGAGAAAGCACTCTCGAAGCCGCCTGGCTCCAGCTGCCAGGAGGGTTTCCTCCAGCATTTACTTTTGCTTTGAATCACCTTTTACTGGCCTTTTATCCTCGCCTTCCTCTATTCCTAGCTTTGTCATTTACCAGCTTAATGTCATTGAGCAAGTCAGCAGCCTCTTTCGGCCTCAGTTTTCTCATCTGTAAAATGGAGATAATTGTCCTGGCCTCCAATATATGAGAATTAAATAAGATAAAATGTGAGAAAGCACTTTCTAAGCTATGAAGCTTATGGAGGAAAATGTTGTTGTTGTTGTTGTTGTTATCATCTAATTTAAAGTTTTAGCACACCTTTGTCCTATTTTTCAGGAAATAGGGAGGAAAGGAATAGCTGTTCCTCACACTCCAAAGACTGCATGAGAAATGGGAATTAAGCTGCTCTCTGTCAGCTGAAGCACCCGGGTAGGGCCTGTGGTCTTCACAGATGTTGAGATGCCAGCAGTTTCATTTTACAACTGACCTCAGAATAGACAGAGATCAAGAATCAGCCCGCTGCAGGAATCCTGTGGTCCGTGGAGCCTTCCAGAAGCCGGGGGTTGACGCAACAATGGAAAATTGAGCGCCAGAACAGGGCTAGAAGGAAGAGGCAGCTCCGCTGAGACATGTACCAGCTTGAAAAGGTGGCATTAGTACATTAGCATCAGACTGGCTAATTGATTTGTTCCTCTTACAGGAGCATCTGTCTCTGCAAAAACGAGGTGGCCACCAGCTCTGGCACAGTTGCTAGGAGAGCATCCAGGATCTCCAAGGTTACTTTCTGCCCCAGCCAATGGGATGAGGGCTTTGGGGGAATCAGGAGGGCGCCCATGGGAATTGCCTACAGGACAAGAGGAGCAAGGACTGACCTCATGCTCAGGTCTGCACATGGAGGTCGCAGGGCTGAGGAGCCAGGCAGGGGGAAAAGAGGACGAGGAGAAGGTAGAGGGAGGGGTGCCAGGTCTTAAAAGCTGGATTCTAAGCATCACAGGTGTGGTCCATTCAAAAGCTTCTCTCACTGTCCTCCCTCCTCCTAGAGCCTTCCTAGTGGACTCAAGAGGAGACCAAGTCACTTGGCCCAGGCCGCAGGCTGGTCTGCTTAGGGGTCCAAGGCAGAGTCCTAACCACTATTTATTCCAGTGAGATCTAATAAGAGGAGAGGATTTGATAATGTAAGCCCTGCTGGGAGCTTGCGGCGGGGGCGTGGGGGTTAGTTGATGCTCCTGCTTCTTTCAGAGACATTCTGAGAACTCCAGCAAGTCCCTGTGCTTTTTCATTATGCAGTCTATTTGGTCAGCTCTATAATTCCCTCATCTTGAAACAGAAAGCCTGTCTATCTTCAGGGCTCTGAACTACCCTAGAAGTCGCAGCCAGTCATTCGCTAGGTTGACTACAGATATTTTCCAACCAGGCTGCAGGCTGACCAGATATGTTCTACTCCTGAAATAAAGAGACTCCAGTCTTCTCCTGATTCCCAGAAAATAAATTAGTTAATGAAAAGAATTTCCTCAATATTAAGATTTCTCCCCTGTAATTGTTTTCTTAAACTCTTGAGATCTGGTACCTCTTGTCTATGTAAGAATGTGTAGGTGATTTTATCTGTTTTAGCATAAACTATTTATTTGGAGTTAAACAGACCTTTGTTTCTATGTTAATTTGCAAAGAGTACCGTGACTTTGCAGATGCCCCACCATCTGGACAAGTTATGAGAACATAAGTTCTACCTTTTGACCACAAGCAAAAGGAATCGTGAGGAAGGTGCCTTACCTGCAGCCATCGTTACCCACCATCATCAAAGTCATCAAAGGTATCAAAGCCGCAATTTTTAAAAATATATACCATCTAGCCAGCCTAGCTGATGACCTCGCTTCCCACTTCACTGCAGAAAAAGGAATGATCAGAAGACAACTCCCCATGGTGGGATGAATTGGAAGATTGGGATTGACATATATACACTAATATGTATAAAATAGATAACTAATAAGAACCTGCTGTATAAAAATAAATAAATAAATAATTTTTTTTTAAAAAGACAACTCCACAAACTCCCATAACCATATCTACCCACCTACCATGTGGTGTGTCTTCCTGAACCCAGCATGCTTCTAGCTAAAGTCCACTCTTCCTTGACACAAGCTCATATCTCCGTCTCCTACTCAAGGACCATGCTCCAGTCATTCTTTCTCTTCTATAATACATCAACAATTTTTCACTCTCTGTTGTCCTATTCCCATCAACATACAAACATAGTGCTATTTCTCTCACCTTATAAAAAATACTTTCTTCACCAGCTGTTACCCCATTTCTTTGCTTCCCTCTTCAGCAAACTTCAAAAGAGCTGTATACTGACTGCCTTAGTTCCTCTCCTCCCATCCTTTCTTATACCATCTGTAATCAAATATTTCTCTTTGTGGCTTTTGTTAAGGTCACCAATGACCTCCACGTTGCTAACTCCAATGATCAATTCTTCTTGGCATACTCGATGTGGTAGCCAACTCCCATGATGTCCCCCTCCTCCTGGCATTCACACCTTGTGTAATCTCCTGCACACTGCGCCATGTTTGGTCTGTGTGACCAAGAGCATCCAGAGGTGATGGTATGACATTCCAAAATTAGGTTATAAAAGGCTGTGACTACCACCGTGGATGCTCTCCTGCTTGATCTCTCTCTCTTTCTCCCTTGGATCACTTGCTCTGCGAGACGCTGCTGCCATGTCATGAGGCCACTCAGACAGCCTACAGAAAAGCCCACATGGTGAGGAAATGAGTTGTTTGGCCAACAACCAGTGAGGAACTGAGGACTGCTAAGAACTGTAAGAGTGAGCCTGGAGTAGGATTCTCCAGCCCCAGCTGAGCCTTGAGATGACTGCAGCCCCAGCTAACAGCTTGATGGTAACCTGGCAAGAGATCTTGAGTCAGAACCACTCAGCTTAGCCACTCCCAGATTCCTGACCCTCAGAAACTTTATGAGATAATAAACATTTGTTCTTTTAAGCTACTAAGTTTTGGAGTGATCTGTTACACAATAGATAACTACTATACTTGACCCATCACATTATTTGACACAGTTGATCACTCCTTCCACCTTGAAACCCTTTCTTCCTTTGGCTCCCATTACAGCACACTCCGTTGGTTTTCCTTCTACCTCATGAATCATTTCCCCCTCAACTTCCTCTGTTGGTTCTTTTAAAGTTGGAGGCCCTAAAACTTGGTCCTTGGTCCTCTTCTTTTGTATGTCTACACTCTCCCCCTTGGGGACCTCATCCAGTCTTTAATGGTGTTAATTATTACCATCTATATATTGTCAACTCCCAAATTTATATCTCAGCCCAGATCTCTCTCCCAAACTTCTAATGAATGTAGCCAGCTGTTTACATGACTTCTCCACTTGGATATTTAATACACAGCTCAAATTCAACATGACCAAATGTGAACTCATAATTTTTCCCATCCAAACCTCTTCCACATTCTTCTGAACTGATAGCAGTTCCATCCTCCTAGTTACTCAGTCTGTCCTTAATTCCTATCTTCCTCTTAGTCCTCACATCCAATCATCAGTGATTTCTACTGACTCTACCTTCCAGAATATAAGAAGACCTAGTTGCTTCTCACCAACCACTCCTACCACCGTGGTTCAAGCCACCATCATCTCTCACCTGGACACTGCAGTAACCTTCTAACTGGTCTCCTTGTTTGCATCCTTGCCTCTCTCAGTCAACTTTGGACACAGTAGCCAGCGTGCAGTGCGATCCTCTTAAATAAGCAGATCACACCATTCCTCTCTGATCGACAGCCTGCAATGCACCCTCATTTCACTTAGGGTAAAAGCCAAAGCCCCACCCCCACCAATGGCAGCAAAGCCCTACACAGTCTGGTTTCCCTGTTACTCCCTGACTTCGTCTCCTTCTCTTGTCTCTTTACTCTGTTCTCGCCACACTGGCCTCTGTGCTGTTCTTGCAACACGCCAGGCGCAGCCCCACAGCATTTGCACTTACTGTTTCTTCTGCAAGGAATGCTCTTCCCCTAAACATCATCATGACTAAGTTCCTCATCTTCTTCTTCAAGTCTGTGCTCAAACACCACCTTGTCAATAAGAGGCCTGTCTTGGCCATCTTATTTAATATACACACTGCCCCCCACCCAGCACTCCCAAGCTCCCTGATCCTACTTTCGGTTTTTTTTTTTTTCCACAGCACTTAACATCTTTTTACACACTAGAAACTTTATTCATTTATGTTAGTTTACTGTCTATCTTCCCTTGCTAAAATTTAAACTACCAAAGGGCCAGTATCTTTGCTGTTTTATTCACTGATATGCCCTAAGCCCTTAGGGCAGCATCTGACACCCAGTCAACACTAAAAAAAAAATATCTGTTGAACGAATGAATAACTATTATCTATAATTATGAGAAAAATCCTCACAAGATATTTTTAATCTACATTTCACAAATGATGGAACCAAGGAAAAGGGAATTAACACTTAGTCTTACTATGTGCCAGGCTCTCTATATACATTATCTTAGATATTCCTCCCGTGTTTCAAGGCTCAGAGAAGTTAAGTTGCTTCCTAAAGTCACATAAGTGGTGATAAGCCAACCCCGATTTGAACCCAGGTCAGGCTGGCACTAAAGGCCCGAAGGATGCCCCTAGCGCTCTTCCCTCTCTTCCACTAAACACCCACCACACGCTGGACTGGTCAGGGATCTGCAGTCACCTGAGACAACAGTCTTTGGCCCAGAGAATCCACTGCATCACACCCTCATGGCATCCCTAAGGGTCCTGTCTGGAGACCAGCAGCCAATCTCTACCTTTCCTCCTGTCCCCAGGTGCAGGCATCCAGCCCACCGGTGACACGCGGTGACGGACAGTCACACAAACAGCACCAGCCCCTCAAACCCATAAGCCCAGGATGAGGTTCTTGGTATTCACCTTTTGAATGTTGCAAACATTTTTGCAAATATTTGAAATATCGGGGTTTTCTAAGCCTTTGAGGCCAGATGAGTACACATTGGTCCATGACTTCTCACTGCCTCCATCAGGAAAGAACACCAGCTCTTCCGTCAGTCCCATCCTCAAAGCCTTGAAGACACTGCCAACTGATGGTAATAATAACTAACAGTATATTGGCTCGTGCAACATGCTAGACACTCCTGAATGCTTTACATAAATTACACCTCATTGAATCCTCACAGCACTATAAGGGAGGTGCAATTATTAACCCCATTTTACAGGTGAGAAAAACTGAGGCACAGAGAGGTTCAGTAGCATTCCTAAAGTACCATAAGTGGTAAGTAATTGAGCCAGGATTTAAGCCCAGGCAGCCTACCCCCACATCCTGTGTTTAACTGATGCACCACACTTCAGCATGGAAGCGCGTGGAACGTGTAAACAATACCTAGGGCTGTTTAAGGCTCCAGCACTCCACAGAGCAATTCCATTCATAGTCACAGACAACACTGAGATTGTATCTTCCAATATAGCTACCCACAGTTAACTTCCTTATCACTTCACAGACCCCATTTTTACCTTCCTAAAGAACCAACCCTGCATTTTCCACTAGATCAGTCATCTATTACTCATTGCTAACTGTAACATTTTTAAATTGCCAACATCACACAGTATCTTCATTCTAAGCTTTCTCAGCCTGCTCCCCATCTCAGCCTCTCACGCCGCTGTCTTTTCTTTTTCCAGCTACCCGTTAATTAAGGGCAGCCTCCCTTCTCCCCAAGGGCCACAATTTCACATTTGCTGCCAATGACCGTATTGCTCTGTCTTGTTCCTAAAGCACTCTCTTTGGGGGGGCTCATTAATCATTGACCACACACATTTCTACCTGCCTCACTTTTTTTCTTCTTTTTAAAACACTGATTGTTTGATCTTTAGGATTGCATAAATTTCCACTCACCAGATGTTGGTCAGACATCCACTCTGTGCCTGCATATAGTGGTGACATCTCTGAAATATCTCTCTTGGGAAAAGCTGATTTAACCAAGTAGTGAAAGCAACTTTAATCCTTTGAAGAATTCTGCAAAGGAGAGAAAGATCTCTGTGGGCTAGAGGAAACCAGGAAGGCTTCATGGAGGAGGTGAGGTTTGGGCTGTTCTTGAAGGATGGATAGGATTTGGCCAAAGAGATTCTTATATGTAAAGGTGAGGAGGTTGAAGTTAGTAAGGCTTAGTCTAGTATCAGGGAAAAGATTCCAGTTGGAGAAACATGGGAGATAAGATTGGATGAAACCCGAAAAGGCTTTAATGCTGCCTGAAAAGTCACTGAGATTATATTCTGGAAGCACCAAACTGCCTGTGTTTTGCACTTTCTCTGCTAATCTGCCATAGAATTCTCTTAAGAATAATAATCGCTGCTTATTGTCCCAGGGTCAAAAAGAGGCCAATAAGAGGCTCTCCATCATTTAGTCAGCCCGTGGGCCAGGAGATACCTGTCCCTCCACTAGACACACAAACACACTCGCACGCATGCACACACACACACACACAAACACACACACACACACACACACACACACAAAGAAATGTGAAGAGCTGAGCAGATTCCTGGGCTATGGTACTTTCTGACAGACAAATTCAGCAGCTTTCTGTTCCACCCACGAGTCAGACTCAGTCTGCACCAATAGTTCAGCCAGTGCCTGATGTTCCATAAGCTAGCAGTTTACCGCACACCCTCCTCCAGGATATAGTTTGGCTCCCAGGCCATCTGCCTCAGCCCTCAGCCCCCAGCCCCAGCCCCTACCTGTGTCCTGACCGCTGCGGGGCATTTCCAAATGCCAGTGGTGAACAGCTTGGTTCACCCCTAGCTAAGCTTAGGGATCACCATGTAGGGATCTTTAGGCAGGGTCTCCAGGGTCTATTCAGTTTCCATCTACATGGTGATTCCCTAAGCTTAGTTAGTTCTCACATTGTGACCAGCCCTTGTTTCACCCCATGTGCATCCCAGACCCAGGTTAGGTGGGAATAAACCCACCCTGCTTTGCCATTCCAACACTGCCTTCCTCCACCTCTCCCTACAAAGAGACAGACAGCCTTTTGAAGAAGGTCAGTGCCAGCTCCCAGCCGCAAACCTCCAACCTCTCCCATCCCCGTGCTTTGCCCTTGGCCACCAGCCCTGCCCCCAAGTAGAAAGAGCCAGTGGAACGGGGGCGAGGCTGCAAAGGAGAGAACAGAATGCGAAGCTTGTAGAAACTGTCATCCCTGACAACATGTCTTGGTATTTTTTTCATTGTGGTAAAATACACATAACACAAAATTCACCATTTTAAAGTTTACAATTCAGTAGTATTTAGTACATTTATAACGTTGTGCAACCAACAGCGCGATCTAGTTCAGAACTTTTTCATCACTCCAAAGGAAACTCTGGACCCGTTGAGCAGTCTCTGGACAATCCCCCTCCACCCCACTACCCTCCCACCGAGCCCCTGGCAACCACTACTTGGCTTTCTCTCTCTATGGATTTTTTTTTTTAATTTTTTTTAAATTTATTTTTGGCTGTGTTGGGTCTTCGTTGCTGCATGCGGGCTTTCTCTAGTTGCAGTGAGCGGGGGCTACTCTTCCTTGCGGTGCGCGGGCTTCTCACTGCGGTGGCTTCTCACTGCGGTGGCTTCTCTTGTTGCGGAGCACGGGCTCTAGGCACGTGGGCTCAGTAGTTGTGGCGCACGGGCTTAGTTGCTCCGCGGCATGTGGGATCTTCCCGGACCGGGGCTCGAACCCGTGTCCCCTGCATTGACAGGCAGATTCTTAACCTCTGTGCCACCAGGGAAGCCCCTCTCTCTGTGGATTTGCCTATTCTGGGTATATCATATAAACACAATATATGTCCTTTTGTCTTTGGCTTTCCTGATGATGTTTTGAATCCACCCTAATGCGTGTTGAGGACCCTGAGGGTCTAGGCTCTAACGACAAGAAGAACAGGGTCTTGTCTAGTGGACCCATGACACCAACCATATAGAGCCTTGGGAAACATGGTCCACCTGCCTCTGCACATAGAAGGTGAGCACCCTCACCTCAAGGAGAGCCAGGCCCACCTACCCAGTCAAGGCCCTGTGAGGCCCCAAGAGATCTAAATCAGAGGCGAAAGCCAAAGCTTCCCCGAGCAACCCCAACAAAGGGCTTCAGCTTAAAGGAAAGACAGGAAGGCAAAGGAAAGGCCTGGGATGGTCAAGGAAGGCTTCATGGAAGAGGCAGCACTGACTCTGGTCCTGAAAAGGTGGTCAGGACAGAGACAGCATTTAACTGCCATTTATATTCGGACACCCAAACGTCTACTTCCACCTTTGACTTCACCCCGGAACTCCCGGCTACTGCAACGAGCTGCCCAGATGGCATCTCCACTTGGGGGTCTGACAGGCTTCTCCAGATGAAAAGTCTTCACTCCCCTGCTCTCTACCCCCTGCTCGGTTTTCCTGTCAGTGTCTCTCGTCTCAGTAAATGGCACCACCAGTCACCCAGTTACTCCAGTAAAAAACACTGGGAACCACTTTTGACTTCTCCCTTTCCCTAAAACCCCGCATTCACTCCATCAACAAATTGTATTGACTCCACATGCAAAATATATGTGGAATCTGACCATTTCTCACCAACAGCACTGCTGCTCAGCTGTACCAAGCCACCATCATCTCTCACCTGTACCGCAGCAACTGTCTCCCAACTTATCCCTCGACCGCCACCTGCCCCATTAAGAGCCTACTTCTCAGAAGCAGTCAGCGTGATTCTAACACAATGTAGGTCACATTACATCAATCCCCAGCTCAAAACCCTCCAATGACTCATCACATTTAGAATGAAATCCATAACCTTGTCTGTTACTTACAAGCCTACCATGATTGCTCCCTGACTTCTCCCTCCATTCCCACCCCTCTGCCTTCATGCATTGTATTCCAGCTTCCCTGTCCTCCTTGCTCTTCCTGGAGTATCTCCTGTCTCAGGACCTTTGCACTTGCTGTTCCCTCTGCCTAAAACGCTCTTCCCCACGATATTCACATGGCTTGCTCCTCACTTCAGGTCTTTTTCACATGTCACTTCCCACAGCACAGAAAGACCTTCCATGACCACCTAAGCGAAATAGAAATCCTCTCACTCCACATTTTAATTCTTACAAAGTTTGATTTTTCATAGAACTAATCATTAACTTGTCAAAAAAATTATATATATACACACACACGTATGTTTTCATGAAATTAATCATAACTTGGCAAAAATAAATACACACAAATAGTATGTATACATATATATGTATATATACACACACATACAGGCATGTGTCTTCCTCGCTAGACTATAAACTCCACAAGGAGTTTACCTTATTTACCACCATATCTTCAATTCACAGAATAGTGTGTGGCATATAATAGAATCTTATTAAATTTTTTTTTGGAAAAAAATGAACAAATGGGGGAAAATTGGGTGTGTCAGGGCCACAAAGAGACCATTTCTGCTAAAAGCGGAAGTCAGGGAATGGTAGGAAATAGTCCTCCTCTTCAAACTCCTTACGTCACCTGCCCCTCCCAGCTTACTGACCTCTCACCTTTCATCATGTCCGGGTCCCTTGCCCATCTCCCCACCCCCATACACTCAGCCCCCAGAGCCACTGCTTCCTGTTCTCCAGATAGCCATGCTCTTGTACCCCTCTGGATTGCATACTGTCCCTCGGCTTTCATTTCCCTTCACCTTCCAAGCTGGCCCTGGGATACGAGCAATCTTCGTGACACCCTGGGAAGAGCTGGCTGATCCCCGGCTCTGGCCCCAGCGTCTTGCACAGAGCGCTGTTAGCACAGATCACACTGCACTGTAATCATCGGTTTACATCGGTTTACATCGTTTATCTCCCATATTAGACAGTGAGCCCAAGGTAAGGGACCCTGGTTCTACATTTACATGTAACATCCTGTTTTACATTTAAATGTCTCTTACACTGGCAGAACCCGGTTCTTACCAGGCATGCCAATCCTTGATGAATAAATGATTCAATCAATTAACCACACTAGAATTCCTCTTCAGTTCACTAGTCTTTGCTAATGGCATCCCTCTGTCTAAACCAATTGTGACTAGGATAGTTACAAAATTTTCACTGGAGTTAAAAATGTAGTAACTCTTTGGACACTTTTTATGCATCCTTCAAAGTACAGTTCGGAGCTCAACGGCTTTCCATGGTTCCCTATTACCTAGCTGAATAAACCCATTAACATAGCTTTTAAGGTCCTCCATGATCTGGCCTCAATCTGCCTCTCTTGACCTAATTCCTACTTACCGCCCATCACTTTCTTTACACTCCAACAAACCAAAGTTCTCATCTTTCCTGAAATACACTTTCCAATATCTCTGCTTTTATTTTTGTTAGTCCACTGTTTGAGAATGTTCTTTCTTCTCTCCCATCACTGCTTATTGAGATTCTACTCAATTTCAGCACTCTTCATTTATTCATGCCACAGACATTCACTGAGTGTGTATTACGTCTGGCATCATTCTAAGCGCTGGTAATGTTCACAACAGTTCACTGCTGAACAGCGCACACAAAACCCCTGCCTCCGTGGAGCTTTCCTTTAAAATGAATAAGGTAGGCAAGGTGCTTTCATGCAGTTTACAGTCTAGTGGGGAAGATAAATAAGTGTGTGTGTGCGCACACACCAAGTAATGACTAGCTCTATAGAATAATAATAAGCTGTGTAATGAAATAAAACACGATGGGTGAGGGGCAATACTTAGCTTGGGTGGTCGTGGAAGGCCTCTCCGTGGAGGCAACATTGGAGCAGAGACCTGAATGAAGTGAGGGTAGACAAGAATAAACAACAAACAAATAAAATAATTTTGCTGAAAACAAGTACCATAAAAAACTATCAGGGTGGGCTTCCCTGGGGGCGCAGTGGATAAGAATCTGCCTGCCAATGCAGGGACACGGGTTCAATCCCTGGTCTGGGAAGATCCCACATGCCGCGGAGCAACTAAGCCCGTGCGCCACAGCTACTAAGCCTGCACTCTAGAGTCTGCGAGCCACAACTAGTGAGCCCACGTGCCACAACTACTGAAGCCCGCACACCTAGAGCCCGTGCTCCGCAGAAAGAGAAGCCACTGCAGTGAGAAGCCCACACACCGCAACGAAGAATAGTCCCCGCTCACCACAACTAGAGAAAAGCCTGTGCAGCAACGAAGACCCAACGCAGCCAAAAATAAATAAATAAAATTAAAATTTAAAATAAATTAAAAAGAAAAAAAAGATCTTATCCACAAAGCCAGTACAAAAGAACTAAACATTAATTCATCAAAAGAAAAAAAAACTATCAGGGTGATATTACAGAGTAGGCGATATTATAGAATAAGGTGAGGGGTGCTCCTTTACATGGGGTGGATGGAAAGGCCCCTCTGGGGAGGTACCATTTGAGCTAAGACTGAGGATGCAAAGATAGGAGCCAGCCAGGAGGGTAGCCAAGGGATGCATATTTCAGAAAGAGAGGACACTGTCCAAAGGGGTGAGGAACGGTGAGCCTGGGGAGCTCGATGACTAGAAAGAGGGCTAGCAGAGCACGCCTGCTAGGAGGAAGGGTACAAGGCAAGTTGGTACAAGGCAAGGGTGGACAGGTAGCCAGGGCCAGATGGTGCGAGTCCCCACAGGCAATGGCAGAGAGCTGGGAGGGTGCCAGTCTTTGCCTATTGTCAATCTGCTTCCGCCCTTCCACACTTCGCCTTCAGCATTTCCCAGGCTCCCTTGACAACGAGCTTCTGGCAAAGTTCAGCCATTGGGAAGCCCTAGAGAGAGACCGCAGATAGGGAGAAGGGAGAAGCCAGCGTATTTCTCCCTCTCCTTCTTGGCGCTAGCCGGCATTTATGGCAACAGCAGTGTCCCCTTTATCACTGCAGCTTCCCACCAGACAGCCCCTCCCTCTGAGGTCCCAGCTCCCACCACAGGCGACCCACCAGAGTTGAGTAACTTCTGGGTTCTGGGCTTGGGTCCCTTCAGCCTAGAGTTGGTAGTGGCTTCCTACTCTGGGTTGCCTCATCCTCTGTTTTTATGCAACAAAATCCTTGTATTCGTATTCCCTGTTTGAAATACCTAAAGTGGTTTCACTAACTAATACAGGAAGCCACAAAGGTTTTTGAAGAGGGGAGTGGCAGGATCTGGAATTATCTTTTGGAAAGATAACTCTGGCTGCTGCAAAAACTACTGATAGGAGGGGAGGTTGGGTAGAATTTTAAACCACCCAGGAAGCTCTTTCAATAGCTCCAGCAACAGGTGGTTGTACCCAGGGCTTTGGTGGTAGCAATAAATAAAGAGTGCAAGGGATAGACTCTAGCTCTACGCCAGAGATAGACGCTAAGCAAACTGGAGAAGGATTGGATGTGGGAGATGAGGAAAAGAGAAGAAGTTGTGATGGATCCACTAGCGTTTTGGCTTGACCAACTGGGTGGGAAGCACAGGGGTGGGACTAGAAGGGCAGGGGCGGCGTGGGGGTCGAATACCGTGTCAAATCAACTCCTTCTTCAGGACGCATCCAACAGCCCTTCCAGTGGGGAGTAATTTTTCCCTCATTTGTAATCACATGATGGTGGGAAAATATTATAATTATATAGCTATATGTCCGTCTGACTTACTTCCCCTGCCAGACTATAATTTGCTGTAGCTCACTGTATCTAGTTCATCTTTGTGACCTCCCTAGCACCTCTGCCATAGGGCAACTTTGCCATAGGGCAAAGCACTGAGCTGACAACCTAATAGAACAGAATAGCCCCTAGGCGACAGGCCCCAAGTTCCACCTCTTACTATACAAAAGGGTACGAATTTCAGCAACCACTTTGAGCCCTTGCTAACAGTCCTGAATGTCCTTCCCCAACTCACAGATGAAGCCCACTCCCCTGTTGATGGGCAGCTGTCCCTGGGCAGATTCTATCTCTGCCCAGCCTATGATTCCATCCTTTCCAGCAGGAAGGATATTCAGAGGCTCAACAAGTGACTACCGAACTAAATCAAAGTGACATCACCAAACAGCATGAACAGCATGTCTTCTTTTATAAGCTCTCAAGTTCCTCCACTTTCCTAACTTCTCATTTAAAATAAATAAAATGGTGTCCTCTTGTCTGGCCATCGCAGAATTCAGCTGAAGCCATTCAGCCTATGGTCAGGTCAGTGATGGTGGGAGCCCAGGTTCCCGTTCCCTTGAGAAGGTGGCTTAATCCCCCCTCCCCACCCCAGGCCCTTTGCTCATCTGAACAGTGGGCATCACAGCCCGGCCGTCTCAGGGAGCTGTCGCGAAGAGCAGCCATCCTTTATGTGGAAGGGAGGCCTCGTGTTTTCAAGAAGGAAAGTCCTCCCAGGGAAATGGAAACAAGCCTCTGCCTCACACCAGCCCCATCCCAATACACAGCGTCTGCTTCTCCCACATCATCCTTCTGTGGCTGCAGCCACTTCAGTCTCCTCCCACAGGTCCTTCCAGTGCCTCTTCATTTACTTTTTGAATCAATCTTAAGCTTTGTATACTCACTCTAAGTGCTCCTTAGGTCCTCCGTGCATCCCTTGTCTCATTTCATTCTCTCCCTCCACTCCCTCTGCTCTGAACTAGCGCTGACAACATCCCCACAGCCCTCGTAACAAAGAGTCACCCAGTGCCCACTCTGGACCAGATAGTGAAGATGCAAATGAGAGGTACGTCCTCCCCAAGCTGAGTCCATCCAAGGACATGGGACAAAAAGTAAGACTCACTCACTAGACGGTCAGGACCAATACTTTAGACCTTCTTGCAATACACACTTGCATAGGATGTCATACAATTTCTGCCCGGGCATTCACTCTCCACATCTCTGCGTAAAGCTAACCATGTTTCTACTTCTTCCTCTTGTTTACGATATAATCAATCCTCATTATTCACAGATTCCATATTTATGAATTCACCTACTCACTAAAATTTATCTGTAACCCCCAAATCAATACTCGAGGCACTTTGGCAATCATCCACAGACATGCCCAGGTTGGCAAAAAATTTGAGTCACCCAATGCAGACTTCCCAGCCGAAGTCAAACAAGGTGACCCTCTGCCTTCTCATTTCAGCTCATACTGTAAACAAGTCCTTTTCACTCTTTTTTTTAATAAATTTATTTTCTTTTAATTATTTTCGGCTGTATTGGGTCTTTGTTGCTGCACACGGGCTTTCTGTAGTTGTGGAGAGCGGGGGCTACTCTTCGTTGCAGTGCATGGGCCTCTCGTTGCGGTGGCTTCTCTTGTTGTGGAGCACGGGCTCTAGGCACGCCGGCTTCAGTAGTTGTAGCTCACGGGCTCTGGAGCGCAGGCTCAGTAGTTGTGGTGCACGGGCTTAGTTGCTCCACAGCATGTGGGATCTTCCCAGACCAGGGCTCGAACCCATGTCCCCTGCATTGGCAGGCAGATTCTTAACCACTGCACCACCAGGAAAGCCCCTCACTGTCTCTTTAGGGCCATGGTTTTTACAATTTTGTGCTTCCTGTTGGTGATTTCACTGTTTAAAATGGCCCCCCAAGCCTAATGCTGACGTGTAATCTGGTGTCCCTAAGCACAAGAAGGCTGTGATATGAAATACGTTTGGTAGATAAACTTTATTCAAGCATCACTTTATAGCGCCGTTGGGTGTGAGTTCAATGCTAATGAATCAAAAATATATATTACAGGGCTTCCCTGGTGGCGCAGTGGTTGAGAGTCCGCCTGCCGATGCAGGGGGCGCAGGTTCGTGCCCCGGTCCGGGAAGATCCCACATGCCGCGGAGCGGCTGGGCCCGTGAGCCATGGCCGCTGAGCCTGCGCGTCCGGAGCCTGTGCTCCGCAGCGGGAGAGGCCGCAGCAGTGAGAGGCCCACGTACCACAAAAAAAATTAAAAATATATATTACATAAGGTGTCTTTAAGCAGAGATGCACATAAAACAAGGTTATGTATTCGTTGGTGAAAACATGACCAGATGCTCACAGGAACCCTAACCCTGTATTTCCCCTAGGAACAGTGCTCTAGTATTCACTAATTCAGCAACTCTATAGAACATAACTACTGCAAGTAACAAGGATGGACTGAAATTGAAGTTCTACAGTCTCCCAGGGTGTGTTAACGAAGGAGAGCATCTAGAATAAGGGAGGACGTAGCTCTACTCTACGTGGTCTGCTGCGCCCACCAGTGGTCTGTGAAGTTTTAGCTCCGGGTGGTCCACTCTGGGGAGAAATGAAAGACTGCCAGCCAAGATGACCACGGGGCTTCACTGCTTATCCTCCAAGAAACAGGGAGCCTATCTGGAGAAGGAAGACTCAGACTATCAACAAACACCCCGGTATTCACGTGGAGGAGGGATGATCAGGCTGGGTTTATAGGGTCCCCTGGGGAAGGTCAGGATCCAAGAGTGAAAGCTACAACGGGGCGGATTTTAGCTCAGCCCCGTGAAGTGTGTTCCCAACGTCAGAAGGACCTGCAGAAAGAGGGCAGCCTCGTGCGGTAATGAGGTCTCTGTCACTGCAGGTGACAACCACCAGAGGGGACCCTGAGAAAATGCAAGCACTGACAAAATGATATTTGAGAGTCTGTTATTCTACGAAAATAAATTTCCCAAGTGGGAATCAGGACTCTGCCAGGGCAAAATCCCAATTCCATCACTAAAATTACCACGTCTCCAGTCTCTGTGTACTCTGAAAAGGGGGCGACACTATCTGCACTACCAGAGAGAGGAGGACGAGCCCCGGCCACCGTGTCACATGGGCCTCCTGCTGACACACAGAGACCTGCGCTCAGGAATGGCTCTCCCTCGGGGCAGGAGCTCTACCATCTTTGGCTCTGATGGTTGGGGGAGGCTACAAAAGTGGCAGATCATTGATTATCCCCAGATTGATTGAGAGCAATTACCACAAGAATGTTTCCTTTTATGACTCAAGCTGAGCCGAAAACATAAGCGTGGAAATAAGACTATTTCCCAATCATTTTAAAACTGTAAATCTCAGCGGGAAAGTGATTTGACTGTCAAGAGAAAATGCAGGAATGGAAAGCAAACTCCCTGTCACCATCAGGCTTTCAGAAGAGCGGCCCAACAGTCCTTTGGGGGTGGTGACAAGGTCTCATGAGGTGACACCTCGCCATTCCCTGAGGAAGCAGAGAATCCCTCCACCCCACTGCACTCACAGCACTGAAGCATCCCAGGGATGGGCAAGCGAGAGAGTCTGGGGCTCCCCGGAAGGGGTCCCAGAGGCCCTGCAGTTCAAAGGCAGATTTCTTCCACGCACCCTCTGGGGGCTGGGACACAAGCCGGTATCTGCATCCTTAGAGCTTTCTATCCATTAGCTCACGAAGGAAAACAGGAGCCACTTGGTGAAACAAAAATTATTCGATGAATACAGGCTATGTGGCCTGCCATGGGGTGAAAACAAAAGCCAAGAGCAGTCCCTACTCTGAGAATATAAAGACTCATTGAAGAGGAAGGGAGACACACATAAAAACTGATAGAAAATGGTTACCCAGTTAACCAGGAGATTTGACTGGTACAACAGGCCTCAGTGGCTGGGGAAGGCTTGAGAGAAGCAGAAGGGCCAGCATGGGGGTCCTGTGCAGAAGAAATTCCATTATATTTCTGGGTATGATGAGCAGACAATACAGATGTGTACTGTCCAATATGGTAGCTTCTAGCCATATGTGGTTATTTAAATGTAAATAAAATAAACATTAAAACTCAGTTCCTTGGTCACGCTAGTCACATTTCAAGTACGGAAGTTACTGTGGCTAGCTGCTACCATATTGGCCAGAGCAGGATTTCCACCACCAGAGAAAGTTCTATTGGACAGCTCTGATCCAAACTGTCCACACCCTCTCCAGCATCCTTCAGATGCCCTAGAATGAATGCCAAACTCACTATCGTGGCTTAGGTGGCCCTTAGCGATCGGCCCCTGCCTGGCCCTCAAGACTCATTTTTGCCACTCTGGCTCCACAGGCCACAGGCACCAGCCGTGCTGAGCAAGCTCCTTTCCATCCTTCTCACAAGCTGCTCTCTCCAGCAGCAGCTAGCTGAACCACGATCCCTTTTGCCAACCTAATTTCTTCTCAACCTGCAGGGTTCAGTCAAAGAACCCTGTCTCTGGAGTCCTTCCTGAACCCTTAGATGAGACAAAGTCCCCTGCTTTGCAATCCCATAGAAGTCTGTTCTTTGCTCATCACGGCCCTACTATCAGTTGTTCATGGATGTATCCCAGGGCCTAGTACACTGCCGGGCTCACAGTAAACTCTCTGTAATTATTTGTTGAACGAATGAACAAATGAATAACTCTTTGTTAGAATTCCTTGTTTCATTGTTTGTCAACCACTGTAGTTTGCAATTAAAAGGGACTTTGTTTATTTCATTTACCACCTTATCTCCAGTCTCTTCATTATAGTGAATGATCAAAATTATTAAAGAATTATCGATAAGAAAAGAAGGGCTGGAGGGAGGGAAGGAACAAGAGAAGGAGAGCGGGATGGAGAGGAGGAAGGAAGGGAGGGAGAAAGGGAGAGAAAAGTAAGAAAAACAAAAGGAAGAGGTAGGTGAATAAACGATGGATGTAGTTTCTGCCTTAGAAGACAGGGAAAATTATGGCATTACTGAGTAACAGAACAGCTGGGAGCTAATGGCACCAAGCAACTAAGTTCTGACTATACAATGCAGGAACGATTATTTTCCCATCACCGACTAAAGGACAGGCTTATAGAGCCTCCCTGAATAGCCCCATCCTTGCCACCCCTACTCCCCAACCCAGTGGAATGAGAAATAGAAGCGCAAATTCAGCTTTTTATTACAATTAGCAGCCTAACACAGGCATCGCCTGTCCTGCTGAAATGTGATAGTTCATCTAAGACACTCATAATCATAGCCCAATGGGGGAGACTGTGAATCAATTCACTGCTTATTTTTCAACAGCTTTATGTGAAATGATTTTTATTCTTTACACTTGCTAGTTATCCCCAAGGAACTCAAGGCAATTTACAAACTTTTAATTCTCCTGACACCCAGGGAGTGCAGGAAGTGAGAGCCTAGAATGTAGAGGTGGGGAAGAAAAGCCATGTGACAGGATTAAGGCGCCCAGACAAAAGAGACTCACCCGGTCCCCAGAGCCCACCCTTCTGAAGTTGAACAGAGAATCATTATGGCGATATTCCTAAAAGCCACCTCAGCAGAGAAGTGGAGGCAAAAGCTGGGCTGGAGAGGCTGAAGGTGAGCAAGGCGTGAGGCGGTAGCGATCGCAGGTATGCACGTAATCGTTGGTAAAGAAAACAAAAGCAGTGAACCAGGCAAGAGGGCTAAGAGCTAAGGCTGAAGACAGGGGCACAAAACAGAATGTGGAAGGGCCTGTGGTGGGGTGGGCACAGGGTGGCTGGAGCCAGGGCCACTGGGACTGAGAACACTTTCAAAGGAGGAGGAGAAATAGAGGGGGCGGAAGGAGGGCAGATATTTATCATTTTTTCCTTTTTGTGTGTTTATTTTTAATTGTGGCTTTAAAAAAAATCATTGGTGGGCTTCCCTGGTGGCGCAGTGGTTGAGAATCTGCCTGTTAATGCAGGGGACACGGGTTCGAGCCCTGGTCTGGGAAGATCCCACGTGCTGCGGAGCAACTGGGCCCGTGAGCCACAACTACTGAGCCTGCGCGTCTGGAGCCTGTGCTCCGCAACAAGAGAGGCCGCGACAGTGAGAGGCCCGCGCATCGCGATGAAGAGTGGCCCCCACTCACCGCAACTAGAGAAAGCCATCACGCAGAAACGAAGACCCAACACAGCTAAAAATAAATTAATTTTTAAAAAATCATTGGTATTAAGTACATTTAGTGCCATGCAACCATCATACTGTCTATTTCCAGACTTTGCCAACATCGCAAACTGAAACTCCAGACATAAATGGTAACTCCCCTCCCCAGCCCCTGGGAACCTCTAGTCTACTTTCTGTCATATGACTGGACAACTGGAATACCTCATAACTGGAATCACACAGGATTTGACCTTCTGTGTCAGGCTTATTTCACGCAGCCTAACTCTTCAGGGTGCATCATGTTTAGCATGAGTCAGAATTTCCTCCTTTTTAAGGCTGAATAATATTCTGTTGTTTGGATGGACCACATTTTGTTTATCCATCCACGAGAGAGCAGATATTTAAAAGAAGCATTTTAGGGACAAAAAAAAAAAAGGTTGGTGAGCACACCCAGAAATCACAATTTTATGGGTAAGGAAGTCAAACCAGAGAAAAAATGTGACTTGCCCGAGCCCACATGGTGAGCCAGGATGGAGCAGTCTCTGCTACCCTGTGCAGGGAAAGGAAGTAGTGTTTGCCTCCTGAGCTCCATTCCCACCCCCACACCCCCACACCCCCCACACCCCCGCAGCAAGATAGGGTGGGGCAAGATTGGGAGCTCAAGAGAGGAGAAAGGAGATTGGATTGCCCATTTAAGAATGACACTAGATAACTGGGTTTGATATTAGATATTGAGTTTGTCCAGCCACATTGTTGATGAGCAGCTAAAGATGGATACCACATGAATTTTTAATGTAGCTGAATCAGCAGGTATCCCTCACTTTATGGAAGAGATACTGTACCTCAGTGTCTTAGCACAGTAAGTATTTATTTCTCATGCACTTTACCAGGTAATGCAGATAGGCTGGAACTCTGCTCCACCCAGCCACTCAAGGACCAGACTCCCTCTAAACAATGCTGGGCTATCCAGTACGGTAGCCATAGCCCTCTGTGGCTATTTAAATTCCCTCTAACAATGCTGGGCTATCCCGTATGGTAGCCATAGCCCTCTGTGGCTATTTAAATTCATTAAAAGTAAATAAAATAAAAAATTCAGCTCCTCAGTCAGACTAGCTACATTTCAAATGCTCAGTGAGCACACGGCTACCATATTGGACAGCAGAGAGTTAGAACATTTCATCATCGTAGAAGGTTCCACTGGATAAGGCTGCTCTCCACTGGAGCTCTGGCATGCAGCCAGCAGGCAAAGAAGAGAAAGAGCTTAGATAAGGATGCAGGAGTTTTATCAGCCAGGCCAGAAGGTGCCACACAGCACTTCTGCCCCTATTCCACTGGCCAGAGCTCAGTCACACTGCCACACATCACTGCAAGGGGACCGGGGAAATGCAGTCAAGCTGTGTGCCCAGGTGGAAGAGGAAATGGGTTTAATGAGTATTTGCCAGCTTCCTCCACAGATACATTCTAAAAAATTCCTAAAATAAAAACTCATTTCCCAACTACAGTTCTGTAATAAAATCAGACTGATGATCCTAAAAGGAGAATATCTCTCCATAGGCTGGTTTAAATTTTAAGCAAGTTAGAGTTAAGATGGTGCTCAGAGTCGTGGTTCTCTACAGGCATTTCAATACACATACCTTCCTAATTCAAAGCACTCCCAACTGCTCCATTTGTGCCCTCTATTTCCTTTGTGCCCCCCACTCCTAACCCATCATTTATACTGGATACAGAGATAATTGAATCAACATTCACAGGGGAGGCAACAATTCAAAAATAAACAAGCAAGACTACATCAAACTAAAAAGCTTCATTCTGCACAGCAAGAGAAACCATCAACTGAATGAAGAGGCAACCTACTGAATGGGAGAAAATATTTGCTAATCGTATATCCGATAGGGAATTAATATCCAAAATATATAAAGAACTCATACAACCAATAGGAAAAAAACCAAAATCCAATTTAAAAATAGGCGGAGGATCTGAATAGATGTTTTTTTCAAAGGAAACATACAAATGGTCAACAGGTTCAGGAAAAGGTGCTCAATATCACTAATCATCAGGGAAATGCGAATCAATACCACAATAAGATATCAGCTCACATCTAATCAAAAGATAAATAACAAGTGTTGACAAGGATGTGGAAAAAACAGAACCCTTGTACACTGTTGGTGGGAATATAAATTGGTGCAGCCACTAAGGAAAACAATATAAAGTTTCCTCAAAAAATTAAAATAGAGCTACCATATGATCCAGCAATTCCACTTCTGGGTATTTATTCCAAGCAAATGAAATCACTATTTCCAAAATATATAGACAGCCCCATGTTCACTGCAGCATTATTTACATTGGTCAAGACACGGAAACAACGTGTGTCCATCTATGGATGAATGGATAAATAGGATGTGGTATATACATACAATGGAATATTATTCAGGCAGAAAACAGGATATCCTGCCATTTACAACAACATGGATGGAACTTCACAGCATTATGCTAAATGAAATAAGACAGAAAGACAAATACTGTACGAACTCACTTGTATGTGAAATGTTAAAAAAAAACTCATAAATACAGAGAACAGATTGGTGGTTGCTGGAGGTAGGAGAGGGGGTGGGAGCTGGGAGGGGTGCAAAATGAGTGAAGATGATCAAAAGGTATAAACTTCCAATCGTAGGATAAATAAATCCTGGGGGTGTCCTTGAACGAAACTCACTGCAGCCTTCCAGCCCAACCAGGTCATGCTACCTTCCTCCTTCCTGACCAACGTGAGCCACACTGGTCTCCAAAAACAGCTCCTAGAACACGTCAAGGTCTTTCCCATCTCCAGGCCTCTGCAGTTGCTGCCCCTCTGCCTGGAAACACTGTTCCTTTTTTTTTTTTTTTTTAACCCCTTTACTGGAGTATAATTGCTTTACAATGGTGTGTTAGTTTCTGCTGTATAACAAAGTGAATCAGATATACATATACATATATCCCCATATCCCCTCCCTCTTGTGTCTCCTTCCCACCCTCCCTATCCCACCCCTCTGGGTGGTCACAAAGCACCGAGCTGATCTCCCTGTGCTATGTGGCTAACACATATACACGGAGTCTAAAAAAAACAGTTCTGAAGAACCTAGGGGCAGGACAGGAATAAAGACGCAAATGTAGAGAATGGACACTGTTCCTTTTGATCTCCACACGGCTGGTTCAGCTCAAATGTCACCATTTCAGACGACCTCTAATTGCCCTATCCCAACAGCCCCTGTCCCCAGTTACTATTATAAAATTTGCTGGGAGTGTCCGCAGACTTCTACTCTTCCCTTGCTCCCTGCTATCCTTCCAGGTATCTCCTCCACTCTCCTGTCTCCGGCTCTCACCTCTGAGCCCATCTACACACACATGTGGCAGCGCTCACCTCTGCGGCTGCAGCGCCACATTCCCAACTAGCTCCTGGGTGTTCCCACCTATAGGTCACGTTTGGCAAAACAGAAATCACTATCTTTTGCAAACCAGTTCCTAGTCCTTTCTCCCTTATTTCTGCTACTCCTACCATCACCATTCCAATTTCCTAAGCTTATAAACACACAGTCGTCTTTAATTAATTCCTTAAATATAATTAAAAACTAACTTTTCTGTAGTGTTATACAGTATATAAAAGACTTTCACATGTCATCTTCTTAATCACTTAGGTGGTCATTATTATTTTTAACAGGCTTATTGAAGCAGAATTGAATAAATATGAAACCATTACCAAAATCAAGATAACGAACACATCCATTATCCCAAAATGCTGCCTTGGGTCCCTTGGTAATCTCTAACTCATCCCACCCCACTTCTCCATCCTCTCCTGGAAACCACTGATCTGTTTTCTGTCACTACATTCGTGTGCATTTCCTAGAATTTTACATAAATGGAATCATACTTTATATACTCATTTTTGTCTGGCTTCTTTCACTCAGCATGATTATTTTGAAATTCATCCCACGTTGTCACTTGTGTCAATATTTCCTTTTTATTACTGAGTAGTATTCCATTGTATTGATGTACCAGTTTGTCCATCATCTGTCGATGAATATTTGGAGTTTCCACCTTGGGGCTATTACAAATAAAGCTTCTAGGAACATTTGTATGCAAATCATTATACAGATATGATGCAATAAAATGTATATTTTAAGGCACAACAAGAATAAATTAAACAAAATTCTGTGTGTTTGTTTGGGCCTCCTCCCTCCCTGCTGTGCAGTGTGCATTTGCATTATACATTAACCAGAGCTCCTCAAAGACGGGAGTGCCTGCTCAGCCACAAAGATCTTCTTTTTCTTTCTTGTGCTCTAGCAATGTAACTTCTTAAAAGAATAGTGTTCTTTCCCAGCTCTCATGGTGACTTGCTGCTCGCTTTGTATGTGCCTACCCCAACTAGGTATCCTTGGTGACCTTTATGTAACATATCAGTATGTCACTCTGATGGACGATCCTTTGTCTCAAAAACGTATATGGCTGTGCCTTCGACTTCTAACAGGTGGAAGAGTTCTCAGAGTTTTCTGAGAAGCTGCTTCCTGGGTTATAATCCTCAGTTTGGGTCGAATAAAATTCCCCTTTTTTCTTCTTAGCTTGATAGCTAGTTAAATTTTCATTGACAGATATATGCTTTCATTGCTCTTGCATAAATCACTAGGGGTGGAATGGCTGTATCATATTGTAGATATATGTTTAGTTTTTTTTAAAAAAAACACTGAACTCCTTTCTAATGTCGTACCACTTTACATTCCCACCATCAGCACTTTGGAATTCCAGTTCTTCCCCATTCTCACCAACACTTCATATCATCAGTCTTTTGAATTTTAGCCGTTCTTACAGACATGTACCCGTGCCTCACTGAGGTTTTAATTAGCCTTTCTCCAGTGATGATGTTCAGCATATTTTCATGTGCTCATTTGTCACTTGTCTGAATTCAGTTTGCTAAAAATTTTTTCAGAATTTTTGCAACTATGTCTACGAAGGATATTGATCTACAGTTTTCTTCTCTTGGGATGTCTTTGGTTTTTGTATCAGTGTAATGCTGGCTTCACAAGATTAGTTGGGAAGTATTCCTTCCTCCTCAATCTTCTGAAAGAGTTTGTATGGAATTCTTATTTAAATATTTGGGAGAATTCACCAGTGAAATTATCTGGGCCTGGAGTTATCTTTGTGGAAACGTTTCTAACCAAATATTACATTTTTAATACCTATGCAACTTATTCAGGTTATCTATTTCTTTTTAAATTAGCTTTGGTAGTTTGTACCTTTCAAGGAATTTGTTGATTTTATCTAAGTTGTTGAATTTATTGGCAGAAAGTTGTTCATAATATTATTCATATTATCCTTTCAATATTTGTTGACTCTATAGTGACGTCACCTTTCTCATTCCTGATATTGGTAATTTTTGTTTTCTTCTGATTTTTTTCCTGATCAGTCTGCCTACAGGTTTATCAATTTTATTGACCTTCCCAAAGAACTAGCATTTGGGTGCATTAATTTTTCCTTATTTTTCTGTTTTCTGTGTAATTAATTTCTGCTCTGATCTTTATGATTTATTTTCTTCTGCTTACTTTGGGTTTACCTTGCTCTTCTTTTTCTAGTTTAAGATAGAAGCTGAAGTCACTGCATTGAGACCTTAATTTTCTCATATAGGCGTTCAAGGCTATCAAGTTTGTGTCTTTATATTCAGTGGATTTCTCCTATGTAATATGAGCTAGCTCTTGCCTTTTCCTCCAGTCTAACGATCTCTGTCTTTTAACTGGGGTGTGTTTTTTTTTGTTTGTTTGTTTGTTTTAAATTTATTTATTTATTTAGGGCTGTGTTGGGTCTTCGTTTCTGTGCGAGGGCTTTCTCTAGTTGTGGCAAGCGGGGGCCACTCCTCATTGCAGTACGCGGGCCTCTCACTATTGCGGCCTCTCTCGTTGCGCAGCACAGGCTCCAGACGCGCAGGCTCAGCAGTTCTGGCTCACGGGCCTAGTTGCTCCGTGGCATGTGGGATCTTCCCGGACCAGGGCTCGAACCCGTGTCCCCTGAATTAACAGGCAGATTCTCAACCACTGCGCCACCAGGGAAGCCCCAAACTGGGGTGTTTATTGATGTATCTGGGTTTGACTCTATTATCTTGTTTTTCTTTTTCTATTTGTCCCATCTGTTCTTTGACTCCTTTTTCTTTTTGTCCCATCTGTTCTTTGACTCCTCTTTTTTTTTCCCCTGCCTTCTTTTGGATAAACTAAACATTTTGTATGATTTTTTATTTCTGTGATTAGTTTACTAGATCTTTGTTTTGTTATTCTAGTGGTCACTTTAAGATTTATAGTATACATATTTCCCTTAGGACAGTCTACCTTCAAGTGCTACCACTCACATATAAGAACCTTACAATAGTACATTTCCATTTCTCCCCTCCCAATCTTTTTTGTTGTTGTTATGACTTAGATTTTTATATACATTACAAACGTCACACTACATTGTTATTACTTTTGTTTAAACACTTTTTCTTTTAAAGAGATTTAAATAATAAGTAAAAAGTCTTATATATTTATCAATGTAGGTACCTTTTCTGGTGTTCTTCATTCCTTCGTGTAGATCCAGAATTCCACCTGGTATCCTGCTCCTTCTGCCTGAAGAACCCCCTTTAACACTTCCTATAGTGTGGTTCTGCTGGTGATGAATTCTTTCAGCATTTATATGTCTGAAAAAGTCTTTATTTTTCCTTCATTTTTGAAAGATACTTTCTCTGGACGTAAAATTCTAAGTTGACAGGGATAATTTTCTTTCAAAGATGTTCCACAACCTTTCATTGGCATTGTTTCCAAAAGGTATCTGCTGTCATCCCTACCTTTGTTCTTCTATACATAACATATCTTTTTCCTCTGGTACCTTTTAGTACTTTCTCTTTACCAGTGGTTTTGAGCATTTGATTATGATGTGCCTTGATATAGTTTTCTTCAGGTTCCTTGTGATTGAGGTTTGTGAGCTTCTTGGATTTCTGAATTTATCATTTTCATCAAATTTGAAAATTTCACCCATTATTTCTTCAAATATTTTTTCTGTCCCTTCTCCCTCTCCTCTCCTTTGTGGACACCAGTTACATGTATGTTAGGCCACTTGAAGTTGTTCACAGCTAACGAATGCTCCGCTCTTTTTAAAAAAATTCTCTCTTATTCCTGTGTTTCATTTTGGATATTTTCTGTTGCTAGGACTTCAAGTTCACAAAATTTTCCTTCTGCAAGGTCTAACTTACCATTAGTCTCATCGAGTGTATTTTTCGTCTCACACATTGTAGTTCTCATTTTTAGAAGATGGATTTTTATATCTTCCATGTCTCTAATTAACTTGTTGAACATATGGAATACAGTTATAACTATTTTTAATGGCTTTGTTTGCTAATTCGAACATCCAGGTCAGTTACGGGTCAGTTTCAGTTCATAAATTTATCTCATTGTGGGTTGTATTTTTCTGCTGCTTTGCATGCCTGGTAATTTTTTTTTTTTTTTTTGCATTACGCGGGCCTCTCACTGTTGTAGCCTCTCTCGTTGCGGAGCACAGGCTCCAGACGCACAGGCTCAGCGGCCATGGCTCACAGGCCCAGCCGCTCTGCGGCATGTGGGATCCTCCCGGACCGGGGCACGAACCCGTGTCCCCCGCATCGGCAGGCAGACTCCCAACCACTGCGCCACCAGGGAAGCCCATGCCTGGTAATTTTTGATTGAATGGCTGATACTGTCAATTTTACCTTATTGGATGTTGAAAACATTTTCCCCATAATTATTTGTGAGTTTTTTCCTGGGATGCAGCACCTTGGAAACTGTTCAATCCTTTTGTGTCTTGCTTTTAAAATTTGTTATGAGGAACCAGAGCAATGCCCTTGAATCTTGAGGTTTCCAGCTGGGCTACTGAGAACAGGTACTATTTCTGGACCTGTGTGAGTGCTGGGCACTGTTACCTCTAATCCTTTCGGTGATTCTTTCCCCAGCCTTGGTTAGTTTCCTCACACACATGTACTCATAAGTACTCAGCTGAAAGCTCAAAAGGGATTCTCTACAAACTCCTGGAGTCCTCTCTTTGCAACTTTCTCTTCTCTGTTACTCTGTCGTGAGAACTCTAACTGCCTTCCTCTCCCTGGACTCTCAGCTTTGTCTCTTCAATTCAGGGAGTCGGCTGGGATCTACCTGGGTTTCCCTTCCTTGTATGTGGCCTGGAAACTCTCTCAAGACAGTAAGCTGGGACAATGATAGAGTCCACCTCATGTGTTTCTCATCCCTCAAGAATTACTTTTTTCTCATGGAAGCAAACTAAATGTCCATCAACAGATGAATGGATAAAGAAGATGTGGTATATGTGTGTGTACACACACACACACACACACACACACACACACACACACACACACACTGGAATATTACTCAGCCATAAAAAAGAATGAAATCATGCCATTTACAGCAACATGGATGGACCTAGAGATTATCACATTAGGTGAAGTAAGTCAGACAGAGAAAGACAAATATCATATGATATCACTTATATGTGGAATCTAAAAAAATGATACAAATGAATTTATTTAAAAAATAGAAATAGACTCAAAAACACAGAAAACAAACTTATGGTTACCAAAGGGGATAGTGGGGGAGGCAGGGGGAGAGATAAATTAGGAGTTTGGGGTTAACATATACACACTACTATATATAAGACAGGCTAACAACAAGGACCTACTGTACAACACAGGGAACTGTACTCAATATCTTGTTTAAAAAAAAGAATTACTGTCTTTTTCTGCCTGGTGCCTAATTTCTTGCAAATAATTATTTCATATGTTGTTTCTGAATTTTGGTGTTTCAAGTGTAAGTTAAGTATGATCCCTTTTACTCCACCTTGACCAGTAGCAAAATCTCTGTCATTATTATTATACCCATATTATGAATGAGTAAATTGAAGAAAGGATCAGCCCAAGATTCCAAATTTTAAGTGTTCTTAAGCTTCCCAGCAAATCTAGCACCAAGTTCTGTCCATTATTCCCTTTTTTAATTACATAGTTTAAGACTTAATTATCATCTGAACTATCAAAATGTTTACCTCTTAACTAAGTAATGAAGAACAAAACTATGTGTATTTTATTTACATTCATATGTTGCTAGCAGCTCCTTGCACATTGTTGGGGTTCAATACATCTAGGGAAAATATATAGTGCAGTATCAAGAGTACGTAACACTGGAGGCCAACTGCCTGTGTTCAAATCCTGACTCCACAACTCACTAGCTATATGACCTTAGACAACTCACTTAACTTCCTTATGCATTTGTGTTCTTGCCTGTAACACAAAGATAAGAGTATCAAACACAGGGGAGTGTTGTGAAGATGAAATGATTTAATATATGTGAAATACACAGAACAATGCCTGGTACACAATAAGCATTGTGCAAGTGTTAGCTAGTATTACTGACTTGAATTGAATTGGTCTCCTTGCTTTCAGTTTCTCCTCCCTTTAATTTATCCCCCAGAAGATACTTCTCATGGAAGATGCTTCCTAAAATCCAAGTTTTATTCTAATGCATCCCTGCTGTAAAATCCTCTATGGCTCTCCATGTAACCCCCAAAGTATTCCCACTGTCTAGCCCCAGCCCTCATCTCTAAATTCATCTCCCCACCACCACCACCACATCAACTCTTCACTCCAAGAATATGGATCCTGTTGCCTGACCCCAAATACATCTTTCTCCTGACCTTTGCTCACACAATCTCCTCCACCTGGAATTTCATTCTACAGCCCCCTCCAGCCAAGTCCACTCTAATCGAGATCCTATCCATCCTTAAGAGTCTAACTCAAACTCCATCTCCCTATAAAGGCTATCCTGATCACTCTCAAAATATTCAATCTCTGTGTCCTCTCACCAACCTCGGCCACACTGTCCGTGATTTTCAGAGGACCCCTGTTGACTTCCTTTTTTAGTAACTGTTATAGACCTATTCACCTAGCAGACACTCGATAAACAACCACTCACTGAACAAATAAATTAATTTGACTCAGAGGACTAATGGGGACATTTAAGGCAAAGAACTATACAGTCAATTCTTTCCTTAGCCAGTTCTTCCTGAGAGAAGCTGAGCTCCTCATCATGCAAATGGCAGGAAGAACTGAGCCCAAAATAGCCACGTTATCCCTGGCAGCCCCCCGGGGTACAGAAGTAGCAAAGTCCACAAAACTTCAGTTGCCAGTTTCCGGGCTCTTGAACTTGTCCAATTAACACAGCCTCACTGAGTCAAATGTGCCAAAGAGAAGCAGAACATCCCACCAAATACAGACTGCTGCCATCCTCCCCTGGAAATAGAAAGTAGGAGGCAGCAGAAGCTCAGGATGCAAAGGAAAAATGACATGGTGTCACAGGACGGGAAACCAGCCCATTCCTGCCATCCCTGCAGCAGCAAGAGAGAAGCATCCCCTCCCACATCGAGCTGGAGGGACTTTCCCGAAAGGCTGGGAAAGGAGGGAACAAAGGAAGGCATGTCACAAGCCACCTCCCAGCACGAGGTCCTTTCTGCATCTGTCTCCTAGAGACTGAAGGAGGAAAAGAGAATTAAGATATCAAAATATGGAATCTAAAAAAATAATACAAATCAACTTATTTACGAAACAGAAACAGACTCACAGATAAAACAAATTTGTGGTTACCAATGGGGAAATGGGAGGGGGAGGGATAAATTAGGAGTGTGGGATTGATAGATACACACCACTATACGTAAAATAGGTAAACACATGGAACTATATTCAATATCTTGTAATAACCTATAATGGAAAATAATCTGAATATATGGATATATATATAACTGAATCACTTTGCTAAACACCTGAAACTAACACAATATTGTAAAGCAACTCTAGTTAAATAAACATCTAAGAAATAAAAGATATAAAAACCTGTTCCTGCAGGTTCTGCACCCCTAATCTGGTTCAGGAAACATCCGATAGGCCAAGGCTGTCAAAGAATGCAAATTGGCCCTGTCCAAGCTCCTTCCCTGTTTCTCGCCTCTGCCCCAGCAAAGTAAACAGCTTACCTTCCTGGGTGGGTCATCCAGGCTGAGGTTTATTTTAAAGCAAACAACAAAAAGAGACGCATCCGTATAGGTGGCAGGCATAATTTGTAGGTTTGTCCCAAGTACCTCCACAGCCTGCTCCCACCTCCCTGCCACCTTGGGTTTTGACCACACATCGTTCATGCAGCGCAGGCCCTTTCCAGGCTCCACTCACGCAACGAATATTTGCGGAGTGCCTTACGTGTGCCAAACTCTTGCACTAGAGATTAAATAGAAAAACAGCTGCACACACAGTAATTCTGCCCCAATGGAGATTGTGGTCTACAGGGAGAAGCAGACATTAAATAATTTCACGGATAAGTGTGTAGTTACGTAATGAGTTCTAAGAAGGAAAAGTATACAGTGCAGTTAGAGCCTGCAGCCAGGAAGCCCAGCCTCACCTGGGGCCTCAAGAGAAGTCACCCAGGGGAGACAAGAAGGATGAGGGGCTCCAGGCTTGACATCACTTCCCAACAAGGAAATCCAGGGCATGTTGCTTAGCTTCCCTGTGCCTGGGTCTCCTTATTCGTGAAAGGGGTGGGGATCATGGTCCTACCTACTTCACAGAGCTGTTGTGAGGACTGTGAGTTAATTCAACACATTTTATATGCACACAGTGTTTTTTGAGTAGTTCCTGACAAAGTAAGTACCAAGTGTTTGCTGTTGTTCTCTGGGTTGCTCCTGACCCTTCAGCTCAAGTTTCTCCTCTTGGTAGACCCCTCCTTGACTCCCCCTGGGAGAATCAGACATCTCCAGAAACCTCAGCTGGTACCTCTGTAATAGCACCCACCATAATCCACTCTGATACACCTGCCTATGTGTGTTACCTTCACGGCCATGGGAGGTTCTAGAAAGCCTTGACTCCATCTGACATTTACCTTTATGTTCTCAGGGTCTCCCATAGTACGACACAAATAAGGGCTCATAAACATTTAAGGAAGAAATGGATTCCTTTTCAGTTTCATAGCTGCTCCTATCAAATTTAAATACCAGACAAGATGATTAAAGAGCTACAAACGCAACCGACATGAATGTGACCCCTAATAAAACCTCTTTTGCCAGAACTGCTTTTAAGGTTTGTGCCTCCAGCCTGCATGGACGAACCTATAGGAAACAACTCTCTGAAACTCAATCCAACTGTGAGCTCTGTGCGGGCAGGGCCTGAGTCTCACTCTTTGTTTCATCCCCAGCCCCTGGCATGGTAAGCATGTTGTGCACATCCTATAAATATTTGTTGAATGAACTAACAAGTGCCCATCATATTGTTATTCATCCACTACATCACTCAGCACCTTCCAGTCTTCTCCATCTTTGGTATCTGGAAACCCTTCTCCAGAGCAACTGTTCTTCTTTCACCTTATGAAAATGTGACACCTATGACTCACTGTGCTTCTCTTTTTACTCCGGCTACAGAGAAGGTCAGAGCCAAAACTTGAAGTCCACTCTCTAACTGTGAAGGCATTTAGGGTATGCAGTATACTAGCTTTCTGTTTGGTCTTAACTATGTTGTATTATTTTTCCCCTCACTCTAGTCATTCTTTTATGTCTTTTACCTTTATTACTTGATATACCCAGAAGTGCAAAAATTATATACAAATCCTAGATGTGTAAAAAGTATTTCAATTTTTTTAACTTTATTTTATATTGGAGTATAGTTGATTACAATGTTGTGATAGTTTCTGGTGAACGGCAAAAAAATATACCTTTTTAATTTTAAAACTGAATTCATTTTTATTATTGAGCCCCAACCCCTTGGATAGTGGGGGAAATTTTTTTTTGAGGGGGGGGGATTTTTAACTTGCCATTTCTAGTTATTTTATACTCTACTGACATAAAACGTTTCTTTCAGGCTATCTCAGGCCTTTAGGGGCAAAATCTGAATCAACTGAGAGCTGAATTTCCTACCAAGGCTATTTCTACTAATCAGATGATGTCTGAGATGGAGGAGGCCATTCAGGCATCTTGATGGCCTTAGAGAAGGGACCCGTGGTCTTCACAGGTCTCCAGTGCAATGTGGCAGCTACAGCCTGGCTCTGGGGAGCTGGAACTTCTTGGCTCTTCTGGGCTCATGTTTCATGCTGACACCAGCTGCTGAGGGAGTCCCTCCAGGAGTGAGGGCCCCATCTTTGAGGCCTATGTATTGGAACTATAGGACAACTTTCATTCAACAAATTCACTGGAGAGAAAGTTCTGTGATGTGGCTTTTTGAGCTTCATGTGACTTTTGCATCCCAGAATGCCTTAGTTAACGTGTGGAGAATTCCATTTCTTCTTAGGGGAACTCTGACTGACAGTCAGAGCAAGGCTTGTGACATAACAGGCATCAGTTTTCTCCTGTGGCCCAGTCAGACCGGGAAACAGAGACTGGAGAATGCTGCCATTAAAAAGCCTCGGTCAGTGCTTCCCTGGTGGTGCAGTGGTTGAGAGTCCGTCTGCCGATGCAGGGGACACGGGTTCGTGCCCCGGTCCGGGAAGATGCCACATGCCGCGGAGCGGCTGGGCCCGTGAGCCATGGCCGCTGAGCCCGCGCGTCCGGAAAAAAAGCCTAGATCAGAAGCCACGTAATTTCTCCAGTTCTCAACCACCACACTGAATTTTGTGCAAGGTTTAAATTAGTGGATATCTCCAAGCTAGAAATATCTCAGAGTCAACTAGCTTTGAAATGTTGACACGCAACTATTCATCGGTGTACTTGCAGGCCTTTCTAATTAAGTGAGGAGTGTCCCAACTTGACCTAGAGAACCACTTAGACAGAAGGATCCACTCTCTTCTACAGCACCTGCTTCAACCTGTCTGCATGATGCTTCCTTTAGTATAGAGTCAGAATCCTGACAAATCAGCATCAATACAAATCCTGGTGGTAATTTAAAACGAACCTACTGTGTACTGAGTACTTTACATACATCATCTGTACTCCTTGAAGAATCCACAGGGACAGTGTTATGAGATCCACTCTATGGACGTGGAACTAAGCAATTTGACTCCACAGCCCATGCCATTCACACCACTGCCTCCTCCAAAATATTTCGATTCTCTCCCCCTTGGAAAGTTGGAAACAAATTTAGTGTAAATAGAGACCGACCAAAAAAAACTTTCTTTTTTTTTTTTGCTTTCTTTATACAAAAACTTTTTTCAAAATTGGTTCCATGCAAACTTACAGATACCAAAGGAGAAGGGTGGAGGGAAGGGATAGTTAGGGAGTTTGGGATTGACATGTACACACTGCTATATTTAAAATGGATAACCAACAAGGATCTACTGTATAGCACAGGGAACTCTGCTCAATATTATGTAACAACCTAAATGGGGAAAGAATTTGAAAAAGAATAGAAAAAGAATAGATACATGTGTATGTATAACTGAATCACTTTGCTGTACACCTGAAAAAAATTAATTTAAAAAGAAGAAGAAAAACAAAATTGGTTTCACAGTCTCTTGTATTAATGATGACTGTGGGCAAAATACTACCACTCTCCTCACTGGTCCTGTCTCCGCCCCCATCGGCTTTTCTCTGTCCTCAGAAGACACAAGAGGAAAAACATCAGATGTAAATTTTGAAAAGTGGCTTTTATTAAGGCCCCATAAGGTTGTCTGAATTGTTTCTGTCACACAACTGAACTGCCTTTTTCTTGTTCAAATTGAGATTCTTATTTCAGGCTAACTGTGATTTTCAGCTAGCTTTTATTACTTCTAATTCAGATGTCTTTAATAACTTTTTAGAAATCTTTTTGACAATAAAATTTGTACCCCAGGTTGTCTGTGGAAATAGTTTTCATTTGTCACCTAGTTATAAATATCTCCTTTTCAGTTACTCTGGCAGATCTGTGATGCATTTTCTCTTTGCCAAGAGCTTCACACGGCTGTCTATCAAAAGTGGCACATATATACAATGAAATATTACTCAGCCATAAAAAGAAATGAAATTGAGTTATTTGTAGTGAGGTGGAGGGACCTAGAGTCTGTCATACAGAGTGAAGTAAGTCAGAAAGAGAAAGACAAATACCGTATGCTAACACATATATATGGAATTTAAGGAAAATAATATCATGGAGAACCCAGGGGTAAGACAGGAATAAAGACACAGACCTACTAGAGAATGGACTTGAGGATATGGGGGGGGAAGGGTAAGCTGTGACAAAGCGAGAGAGTGGCATGGACATATATACACTACCAAACGTAAGGTAGATAGCTAGTGGGAAGCAGCCGCATAGCACAGGGAGATCAGCTCGGTGCTTTGTGACCACCTAGAGGGGTGGGATAGGGAGGGTGGAGGGAGACGCAAGAGGGAGGGGATATGGGAATATATGTATATGTATAACTGATTTACTTTGTTATAAAGCAGAAACTAACACACCATTGTAAAGCAATTATATTCCAATAAAGATGTTAAAAAAAAAAAAGCACTGGTAAGGATTTCTGAAAGCTCTATGAGAAATAAAGCCCTATTTTCAAGGAAAGCAAAGTAAATTACAAATAAGTAGTCATATTTCTCATGGTTCTGGAGCAGAATCGTATTTGTTGCATTTGAAAATAATTAAAATATAAAAGCTAATTTACCATATCTTACCCATCCCCTATGAAACAATCTCTGAAGTAGTTAGCTAGTGACTCTCTGCTATTTTCACTTCTAACTGTAAGGCCAACTGGCCCGAGGCAGGGGAACACAATCAGACTCACAGGTTGCATCAGACCAACACTTTCCGGACCACCCAGTTCCAGAAACTGACCTGGGGACTTTCCGGACCACCCAGTTCCAGAAACTGACGGGGGGACTTTCCACCCGGCCCAGCCTTCCCGCCTTTCAAGGGGCGGGATTAACAGTCCCAAGACTGACGCAACCGGCACCAGATATTGCCACGATACCCGAAGAGACCACCAAATAAGGAATACCCTGCGCCCTCCCGGATTCACCACACCCTTCTTCCCCTATAAATTTTGTTCGCGCCCACACCCGGACGCGTCTTCTCTGGCCCCTTTCTCTCGGACCAGTGAACCTCGCCCGGGAGCGTTCCCAAATAAAGCTTGTTTAAGCTCTCCTCCGTTTTTGGTGCCGTTCCTTACACTAACTAGTACAAACATAATTATTATCCCAAATCAAGTTCATGTGGAGAGCTTCAAACTTTGATTTATTTTTTATTCATATTTTTCTACAACTGTGCATTCGGTACCCCTCTGAGGGGGCAAGCTTCCTAAATGGTTTTCAAGGTTGCAGTGCACCACAAAAACAAATGTCCAAGGTGGTCCTGGAACAAACTAAGGGAAAAAATCTTGAAGCCCAAGACGGGAAAGAGAGAACGTGAAAGGAGGGATGAGATGGTGACAGTTCAACTGGAAGCAGAGTTTCTGAAGCAGCACTTTGGATCGGGCACCAGGCCAGAGATCTTTGACAAATTCTAAATCTTGCTACGAATCTGCCTCAATCCTGAGGAGCACCAGGGTCTCCACAGGCTGAAGGTGATACCGCAATACCCTTGAACGACAACTCTCCAGGGATGGGGGAGGCAGGAGATGCAGATCCATCCCAGGAAGTCGGGGTGTCCTGAGACCAGGTGGGGCTCACCCCTAAAAGGAGCTAATAGGATGTGTTAGGCAGAGGGGTACCTCCTTCAATACAGACACAGGATCACGTAATGGAAAGAGGTGGAAGTTTTAAGGGATGCCGGCCTCCAAACCATCATCCTTTCACTTATAAACTTGAGCTAAAAGTACTTCAAATGGCTGTTGTGAGAATTATAGAGGATACAGGTAAGCACCTGGCACAAAATAGGCCTTTAAGGGATGTTAGATATAATTACTAGTATCAGTATTAGTTTATCATCTCTTCAGTTACCCAACCTAAAGGCATACGTTTTCTCTTCCATTTTCGTGAGAAGAAGTCTCCGGTTCAGAGAAGTGAGGTAAATTGCCTGGGGTCACACAGCAAATGGGTGGCAGGGTCAGGGCTCACACTGCTGCTCCTTGCCTTTGCAGTCTGCCCCTTAGCCCACCCACGTGCAGGATGCCCTCTCCTCCTGCAGCAGCTCCTGTGAATGCCTTCCCTGCAGGATTAGATTTGTGGCAGCAGTGTGGTGGCTGACCTCTCAAGAGATGGGAGAAAAGCGGGGAGATTACTGGAGAAAGCAGAGGAAAATGACTAGATTATGCTGGGAACCCTCGAAGTGCCACAGGTCAAATCAGTCAATTGGAGATATTGAGTCCTACCCTTGAGATAACTGGGTCTCATGCAACCTGCAACCCAAGTGGATCTAGTCAACTTATAGCACAGGGCATCGCCCAGTGTCTGATAACAGGGATCAGAGAACATCAGAGCCCCTGTAGTAAGAAAAGGGGAGGGGGAGGGGAAGATGCAACACAACAGCTGTAATACGTGCAAGGTATCAGTCCTCTCCCTCGACCCTAAAACCAAAGGTGTAAGATGGGAATAAAACATCCACAGAGGACAGTCAAATGAGACTATGGTCCAGGGCAGGGAATGGGGAGGCTCATTCTCTGGGGACACCAATCCCAGGCTCCATGTGACAGCCTTTACCCCAGCTCTCACCAGCCGGTGGATGTGGAGTCAGAGTGACAACAATAACCCCAAGTTCAAAGGCTCTGGCAGGCCTCTGGTCCTCACAGGGTCTTCCCAACCACAGGGGAAAGGCTCCGAGAGCCATCTCGACTATGCTCACCAGCCAGTTTCCACAGGGCATCTGTCCCGATCTTCCCCTCCCACTCTGGCCCCCTCAACCACTTCTTCCCATGACGATGCTTGTGGCTGCGAGCGTTGCCAGTGTCTGCCTCAAAAGACTCTCCCCTGTGCCTGGGGTGCCATTTCCTGCTAGATGTCGGGGCTCGTGGCCCCCAGACACGTGGGGAAAGCCCTCTCCTGCTGCCAAGGCAAATACAGCTCCTGGAGCTTCTGCCTGAGGCACCCCTCCCTCTGCTGTTCAGACCATGTGTCCCGGGTTTGGGGTAGAAAGAAAGATCAGTGACTGAGGCAGTCTCTGAACTGTCCCCCCCAGCGCAGGACTCCCCTGGCTAATTTTTCAGAACAGTAACAAACCATGCCACCAGGCTGCAGCTGCCCCACCCCAGCTCCTCAGACTTACCTGAGGCTTCTGAACTCCAGGTAGCTCCAAAGGTGCGTATCCCCGTCCCAGTAGGGGCTGTCCCCAGCTTCCCTCATCCTCACACGCACTCACTACTAGCTGGCTGGATGCTCAGTGCTGCTCCCCGACCATGCCAGGGGGCCTGGCTGATGGTGCCAAGGGCTGTGTACAGAGGAAAGGCCCCAGGGGCCACTCATTATCCCAGCAGCCCCGTCAGCAGGAAGGAGGCCACAGGCAGGAGGGTGGGAAAATCCTCTGTCCGCCCTGCTGTGCACCTGGCTGTCCCCAGCACAGGAGTCAGGCTCAGGCCCCAGTGCATCGGAGAGCAGACTTCCCCTTCCCCACTCCCCTGCCCACTCCTGGGAAAACCTGCTCCCTAGACCGTCACTGCATTGTGTATTCTTCCAACATGCTCCACCTGGAATCCTGCCCCGGGGCCGAGCCACGCACCAGTGACACAGCATCACTCTACTTTCCTTGCCCAAATCTTCATGATCCTTCTTGTATTCTCCTTCCACTCAACCATTCCAGCCCTGTTACTTCTTCCCCAAGATATCTCTGAGGTCCAAGTCTTCCCATCTAGCTCCTTCCCTGGCAGCCTCCACCCTACCTCTGGTGAGCAAAACAGAGGTCCTTGTCCACACAGAGCTCCCATCACAAGGAGAGACAACTAACAATAGATGCAATAAATAGGTAAGTTACAAAGTGTGCTGAAAGGTCCTAAGTGCTATAGAAAAATGAAACTGCAGAGCAGAATAAAGGAAACTGGGAGCATAGGGTACAGGAGAGCACAGTGCGGAAATCAGGGGAGGGGTCAAGGTAGACCTCGGCGAGAAGATGGAATCTGAACAAAAACCTGAAGGAGGTCAGGGAATTCACCAATCCACGGGGGAAGAACATTCCAGGCGGTGGGGAACAGCCCGTGCATAGGCCCTAAAGGGAAGCACGTGCCTGGCCTGCCCGGCCTCTGGGCTCTGCCACCTCCATCTCCTTGAGCATCACCGTTGGGTTCATCTTTCTCTTTCCCTGTGCCATCCAGCTGCTCAGGAATTATAAGGGCTTCCAGTTGAACAGAGGACCCAGTCTGGACTGCTTACTCGGGTACTGAAGACATCCCATGCCCTGCCCCGCCCCGCTATCTGTAGGTACTGTTGGCGCTCTGCCCGGATACCTGTCACTGCTACTGTGCACCTCCCTCCTTGTCTTGTTTCTGACAGCTGGTACTTGCGATATTATGGAGAGCCCTGCCACCACCACGCAGAAAGTCAGAAGTACCTGGGGTCCAAGTCACCTGCCTTGCAACAGCCTGCAGACACTGAGTGGGACTGTGAAGGGCCAGGTCCCTGCCTAGAGCTTGGACAGAGTCAGCCGTGTCATTTATGCTCCAGAGCTCCCAGAGGGACCAGGCGGAGGCTGGGATGTCACCTGGAATAGCATCCTTGCTTGGTGCCTTCCCTGCCCTGTCCTGCTCCCCCTGGTCCCTTTACTAGTTTCTCCTGGAAGCCTTTTTTTTTTTTTTTTTTTTAGGTATTTTCTTTTACTTTTTTTTTTATTCAGGTATAGTTGATTTACAATATTATGTTTCAGGTGTACAACATAGCAATTCACAATTTTTAAAGATCCATTTATAGTTATTATAAAATATTGGCTCTATATTATATTCTCTGTGCTGCAGTATACAGTATTCAGCTTATTTATTTTATATATAGTAGTTTGTACCTCTTAATCCCCTACCCCTACCTTGCCCCTCCCCCCTCCCTCTCCCCACTGGTAACCACTAGTTTGTTCTCTATATCTGCAAGTCTGTTTCTTTTTTGTTATGTTCACTAGTCTGTTTCATTTTTTAGATTCCACATATAAGTGATAACATACAGCATTTGTATGTCTCTATCTGACCTTCCTCACTAAACATAATACCCTCCAGGTCCATCCATGTTGTTGCAACTGGCAAATTTTCATTCTTTTTATGGCTGAGTAGTATTCCATTGTGTGTGTACATACACACACACACATATACACATATATGTATGTATGAATCTCACATCTTCTTTATCCAGTCCTCTGTTGACGGACACTTAGGTTGCTTCCGTATCTTGACAATTGTAAATAATACTGCCATGAATACTGGGGTGCCTGTATCTTTTCAAAGTAGTGTTTTCGTTTTCTTTGGATATATATCCAGGAGGAGGATTGCTGAATCATAGGGTGGCTCTATTTTTAGTTCTTTGAGGAAGCTCCATACTGTTTTCCACAGTGGCTGCACCAATTTACATTCCCACCAACAGTGCACGAGGCTTCCCTTTTCTCCACATCCTTGCCAACACTTGTTATTTGTGGTCTTTTTGATGACAGCCGTTCTAACAGGTGTGAGGTATCACATTGTCACTTGCGTACAAATCTTTAACTCAGGGTCTGTCTCCAGAGAAGTAAAAGTGACCTAAGAAACTGTCCCAGTTTAGTTCCCACTACTTCCAAACATGGATTCTCTCCTTCCTTCCTAAGCCGTTCTGGCAGTACAATCTCTACCCTCTGGATGACAGCAATAGACATCTCACACACGTTTTGGCAAGTGTTCACAAAGGGGTGTGTTTTGTTACAGTTTTCATAGATCTGTTTCTTATCTTCCTAAAGAGATTGTGAGTGCCTTGAGAGCATTCCTTGTAACCTTCAGTACCAGACCAGGCACAAAATACACCCTGGAAACGTACTGAATGAAGTTTGAAATGAATGCAGGTCTATTTGTCTCCTGTTCATGGCTGCTTTGAAGCAATCTGGTTTCAAAGAAAGCAGCAAGAGGCAACCATCTGCACAGCTCACCTGTCTTAGAAACACAGCTGCATCCCCCCAGGGAAACTGTGACCTTTGCGGGCCTGTAAGAGGCCTGATGCCAGACCTGAGATGAAAGATTTAACCCCTGCAGTCTCCTCCTGGCCTCTCTGGTAAACTCATAATGGGGTGTCTGAAGAGGCCTCAGGCCAGGGGTTGGGTCAGCCGGAGACAAACTATACAGTCAAAAGAGTCTCTGGATTCTCCCATCCATTCTTTCATAGTCCTTCCCAATTCCCCAGTTTCCCTTCCTAGATGTGCACTTCTAAATCTTATTCCTATCATGCCTTGCTCTAACGTACTGATATAAGGCTTCAGGTGAGGTGCCTCTGGGAGATATTTGTGTTTCAAGAGGGGTGACAAAATCGTCGGCAGTCAGGAGTCTAAAACAATAATCCCTTACAACTGTACAGCATTTTACAAAGTAGGTAATATTCTCACATTCAGTGTTCCACTAGATGCCAGTAACAATCCTGTAAGGGGGGGGGCAAGGCAAAGAGAGCATCATCACCCCACTCTACAGATAAGGAAACCGAGGTCTGGAGAGGTTGGGAGCCTCACCTAAGACTACACACACCTACCAAGCAACAAAGCTAAGGCTAGGTGAGGAACGTACCGTGTGAGGAACAGCAACAAAGGCAAAGATTGTTCCCATAATGAGGAGGTCTTGCTGTCATCCAAGGCAGACAGGACTGCAAGTGAGTCCGTTTCTCCATTTCTGCAGCTCCTGGGAAAACACATGAGACTCTCGGCCTCTGGGAAAAAAAGAGTCTGGAGTAAAACAGACCCAGAGTTGTGAGATCATGATGGACACGAGGAACCTCCCCTTTCTGTCTCTGCTGAGAAAGGACCAGAAGCTGTTAGAGAAGACGTGGGAAAAGGTGGATTAAGGTTCATCTGACACCTACTGAACACCAGATGCTGTCAGGCAACCAGTCTTCAAAACTCTCCTGTGAAGTAGGTAAGATTAGCCCCACGTGACAGATGAGGAAACAGGCTCAGAGAGGGTAAATGAGTAGCCCAAGCCCATGACACAGCTAGTAGTAAGTCAGTATCATACCAGCCATTTATTGACACTTGCTGTGTGTCAGGCACTGTGCTGAGTAATAAAGATACTTAATAATTCTAATAATCCCTAATCCATAGGCCGGAGAGTCTTGAATGCATTAAGTGATCGAATTACCATTTCCAGATGTGGAAACTGAGTCTCGTCAAGGAATCTGCCCAAAGGAGCTCAGCTTGTGGGTAGCAGAGCCATCCTGAGGACTTCAAGATCAAGTCGAGTCCCCTACCTTCCCCATGACATCCTCAGATACGTATAGAGCAGTGATGGGTCACAGGCTGCTCTGTGAGGCGCCAAGGCCCACACCTGCAGGAGGGGTGTGGATGTATTTACAGGTGAGGGGGGAGGAGAGTAAACAGCTGTCTCCATGGGGCTGGTTTCAGGGGCATTACAAGGGCTCTGTTCATGTTGCCTCTGCCCAAGGCCAGCCCCTCCCAATGACAATCCTTGAGGCTTCCAGGGGGTCATGGGGAAATCTAACAGCTGAATCTCCTGGCCTGGGAACCTCTGAGACCTTCCCTGCTACGTCGGGCAGGGGCCTCACACAAAGTAGAAGACTAGGCGGCATGTGGTAGGATGATATTCTGAAATGTTAGCCGAGGTTTCCAAATCCAGCTCCATATCTCCCTGCACTGCTCGGTCCTTCCCTCCCTGGGTCCGCTGAGACAGTCTGTGTGCGCTGCCTTGGGAAGGACAGAACAGAAGAATCACGGACGAAGAAAGAGTTAGTGCCAGCTTTTGAGTTTTCCAAGCCCAGCCCTCATGAAGGAGCAGATAGGATTCAGCAGCTAGACCACAGACAGAAGGGAATTACACGAAGAAGCAGCTCAGAGCTTCCCATGCTGGGGGATCTGGGAGACATCAGGGGTGAAGCAAAGATGGAGAGATGCAGTGGGTCCCTGAGAAAGGGGAACGCTGTGCCCTGCTCCCACCACTTGAGGATCCTTGTACCACCCTCCCCATGAGTTTACGGGATTTGAGACCATCAGGGGTCCTTGCCCCCTTACCCAGGTAGAGTCCTAAAGAGGCTACAAGATCTCAGAGAAGAAACAGTTGCATAGGGTATGCAGAGAGAGAGTGGATTTTCACTCTCTCTTTTTTTTTTAATCTTCAAAACAAAGATATAATTCACCTAAGATTCACCATTTAGCCTGACCTTATTTGGCCAAAAGAAACATATGAGAGATCTGTGGTTAAAATGAAAGTGAGGATGACTCTACAGAAAAAATCTTTTGACTTCAGGCAGTGACTTGTGATAATTTGTTACAGATGAAGAAATAAGTAGAAAAAAGTGGCTTTAAGGGTTTTGATATTTCACTAAAAATGATGGTTTTTCTTAAGAAACACATGGCTCAGGGCAATCAATGATCCATTAAAAATTGCCACCTGTTATTCCATAGAGATTTATTTTGCAGACAATTATGCACTGATACCAGAAAACGTTATTAACATCTCTGGGGTTTTTTTCATCATAACCTCAGTAAAAACGATGTGTCCACACCACCATTTAAAACTGTACAATTCAGTGGTTTTTAGTATGTTCACAATGTTATACAACCAACACCACTACCTAATTCCAGAACATTTCCATTCCCCCAAAAGAACCCCCACACTGTTAGCAGTCACTCCCCATCCCTCCCACTCCCCGTACACGCAGCCCCTAGCAACCGCTCATCTACTCTCTGTCTCTATGTATTTGCCTACTCTGGACGTTTCATAAAAACGGAATCATACAATATACGACCTTTATGCCTGGCTTCTTTCATTTAACATAACGTTTTCAAGGTTTATACCCAGTTATAGCATGTGAGCGTACTTCATCCCTTTTTACGGCTGAATAATATTCCATCGTATGGAAAGCCCACCGCTTGTTTATAGATTCATTAGCTGATGGACATTTGTGTTGTTTTCATTTTTCGGCTATTATGAATCACGCTGCTATGAACATTCATGTACAAGATTTTGTGTGTCCACAAAACACACAAATTCTATTGGTTATATACCTAGGAGTGAAACTGCTGAGTCATAGCTCTATGTTTACCTTTTGGGGGAACTGCCAAGACTCCTTTCCACAAAAGGCTGCACCAGAGACAGGGCTTTTGACAGCCCGTGGAGCTACCCATGGCCTAATGAGTCATAGACGCAGCAAAATAACTATGATTCCTATCTGCCAAGGGAGAGAGCCAGACGTGAAGAGGTCTTATCGTTGAGAGAGGGAAAGTCAAAACCACTCAGCAGTGGGTTGCAAGGCTGGTCAGCAGCACTTACACTTCAGCAACTACCAGGGTGAATGTTTATGCCAGCTCCCTCCATGCACCCCAGATTTAGCTATAGCCCTAAAGAAAGGAGAGGGCTCCAAATTAAGTAAGATTAACTTTCCTCTCTAGCAGAACGGGAATTTATTATAGAAATTAAGTTCAATTATAGAGAAATAAAATTACACTTCTTGCATACCTAACTTGGTGAATAGAGATAAGTAACTACTACACAGCTGAACCTTGGAAACATCTCAGAGAGGAAGCCAGGGAAGCCCATGAGGAGTTGTAAAACCCTCCACCCCCCAAGCCTCTGGGTATTTATCCAAAAGGGAAGAGTAAGCTCAGATCCACAGCCTCTCAGAACTAGAAGGCCCTTAGTGGGAGAGCGAGCCCACATGCCTTAGACTGGCCTATTCAACCCAGCTTCCTCTCTGGCATTACGTCCCCCTTCAACCACACTGCACTGCTTGCTGCTCCCCACATCCATGATGCATGTTTGAACTTCTGTGCCTTTGCCCACACTGTTCTTTCTGCCTTTCCCCCTTGTATACTAAAAATATCCTACTTCAAGGCCAAGTAGAAATGTTACTTCCTGCAGTGACTCATTTGCTGTCCCACTCAGGCAGAATTAATCCATCCTTCATTCATGCCCCTTAGCATGCTGCACACTTGGCGTTGTATTTATTTGTTGATTTGTCTCTGTCTTCTGTCTAAAGCCCCTCCAACCACCACCACTGCCCACCCAGCTAAAGGGCAGGGTATTATCTGACTGGGCATCCCATGCATTTAGCACATAGCTGATGTTCCATAAACACCAGAGTGAATTAATCAGGCTAAGCCTCTATTATGCAAATAGGGGACTATGGCCAAGAAGGGTGGGGGACTTATCAAGGATTCCAACAGTCAGCGGGTGGCTGAGCCAGTGCTCGAACCCAGCACATTCAGGGTGATTTCCAAGGAATGGCCAGAAATTGCATCCAAACAAGCACTCCAGTGTCAGCCAAAATACCGGTCGGTCCCACAATTGCTTCCCTGAGTTTCTGATAAAATGATAAAAGTAAGGAAGTGTTATAAGTGGGGAACATTGCTGGCATATGCGTCCGACTGGTATTTGAGGAAGAGATATATGGGGGGAAATGTTACAAGGACATTATGTAGTGTGCCGGGTGTACCTCTGAGGGAGGACAGTTTCTAGAAGCCTACTTTACATTGATGTGAAATGATAGCTCGTTATGAATAAATCAGATCTAACACACAGCTCTGTAATGGCCAGATTCTCCACTTACCAACGCTCCTGCAAGACAGGACACTGCCATTCAACTCATTGCAAAAAAGCAACTATCTAGGCTTTTCCAAGAAATCTCCATGGAAGGATTAGCCTTAGTGTTCCTTGGTTCACTTGATCACCAGCCCACAATAAGAAAGCTCTTTCAAACATCTAAAACAAATCCTCCCTGCAGCCTTGTAAACTTTCCTAAGATTATACGTTGAATAAGATTTCACCAAATACTCTTTCAAATGTCCCTTTATACACTAGAGTAGAAATCGTCACAAACCCCACTGTTGCATCTTGCAGCAAAACCAAACTGAGTGTGTGACCTTTGGCATGATTTTGCATGCTTCCAAGGTCTTAGCTAAATCTCAAGAAATAGCTGCTGACCAAGGAACAGGAGGAACGGGTAGAACTCACCCATTCCAAATGAAAGAAAGGCTGCTTCTCCCTGGTCCCCGCAAAATGTGAGGAATGTGAGATTGCCCGGGTCATGCACTGAAGAAGACGTGGCACCGACCCTCCGCACGGAGAGCCGGCTGCGGACAGATGCAGTCCAGTCTGTTTTTAGAGCCAGCACTTTCCTGTCCTCCTGAAAGTCATGTCAAGCCCTCTCTACTCCACCTCCCCTTCCACTCAGCAGATGACCAGACCTCCCACTCAGTGAGAGCCCTCTACCAGCAAATCTCTCTCTCCCTTCCATGGCTCTCCATGACATTTGTCCATAGCCCACCTCTCACCATGAGAGGCAGATGTCCACAGCCCACCTCTCACTTTCCTCCTCTCACCATGAATGAACTGCAGGAAAATACCCCTCACTGGAGTGCAATCGACCTCTCTGCTACCCTCGCTGCCCTGCAATAGACAACGCCAAGGGGCAGAGATTCCAGGGATGGTATCTAACCGGGACACCTCAGGGGCTGGCCGTTCATAGCACATAGGTTGCAAATGTCCTTCAGCTGTTTGGGGGTTAACCTATATAGCTTCGAAATCCAGGGAAAACCAAATACCCTCTTATTTGCCTCAAAATGAACAGTGATGGCTTAGGCAGGGCTGAAGTTCCCGGCAGAGCAGGGGGAGGTGTCTTCTGGGTAACACACAGGCAATCCTGTCTGTGAATTCTCATCAGCCGACTCTAACTGAGCTCACACAGGGTGCCTGGCAGCGTCCTTTATTTCAAATTGAGAAACAAATAAAAATAGGAAAACCAGAACAGGAGTCTGTCCCCACCACAGAGACTAACGGCCCCGGAGGGACAAGCTCTGATCACCGGGGGCCCTGAGAAGAGTCAGAATTATGCACCTTTGGTTTTCTCGTACAGAGATGGGAATAAATAATGGTTTGGGCGTTAAGAAGTCCGAAGTGTCTCGCTGAGGACTTCTGAGCATGGCAGTGGGAGGTCGTACCCATTCCTGGGGGCCCTGAGCCCAGCAAAGGAGGAGTGGGCGCCAGCGCCGTCAGCCAGGGCTCCCAGGGACCTGCCCATCTTTCTGCTGAGCGAGCTGTTGGGGTTAATCCAGGAACACGAACAAGAGTAAAGACTCCTTTCAAACAGTGGGCGGTGGAGGCAGCAGCAGGTGGGAAGGCAGGAGGTGAGCAGCTTCAGCGGAAACAATTACATTTGCTGCTAAAAGAGAGGCAAAGAGGAAGCCTGGGAGAGGGCAGCTCCAATGATTGGTAAGATAATCAGAAATAAACAGTCGTTTACCCAAGTACAACTTCTCCATACCCCCTAGCTGAGCCTCTTTGCTGCACTGGTTATATTTAGAACCAATCTGAGCAACCAATTTGAGTTAGTTTGTCCACTGGAGCCAGAGAAGCCTCTAGGGGCTCCCACCAGGGCTTGGGAGTAGAGAGGAGGAGGGGACAGGGGGTCGAGATGCCAGCCTCCCCCGACCTGGAGCCCCGGGTTGAGGAAACCCCCAGGATATAGCAGGAGTCGCCCTGGGAGGAACAGAGCCCAGCAGCGGACCCTGGAATAGCCTCCAAGGCGGCGCTGACTGAAGCCAGTGGCGAAGGAATCTAAACAAGGCTGAGGCCTGCAGGGCCTGGATATCTTCTCCCAGCAAGGCCTGGTACCAGGCAGCGCGAAGGCCAGAGCACACATGTCTTCTAGCTCTAGCAGGGCTCTGGGGAGGGTCCAGCCACTAAGAGACCAACTCAAACCAAGAGTCTATCGTGCATCTTTGTGCCCCAAGCCCCAGGCACAAAGTCATACGTTAAACTAGGGGCAGGGGAGATGCTACGGGTTAGATACAGAGCAAATAGATGATACAGGAACCACTTTCTATGATGTCACAATCAACCTGGACACACACACACACACACACACACACAACTGGAAGGCAACAGCCAGGGAATAAGATGACTAGAGAGTCCTGCTAGCCTTCTCCATCCCTGCATTCTCCTGCTCCACTTTCCAACAGTTCAAGGAAACATAACTCCGCCATAAGCACCTCTAAGTCATCCCAGACATTCTTGATACATCTGTCCGCAGGTGCACACCTGCATGAGGGAAGGAACTCACAAGTCGGTCAGTGAGCCAAGAGTCTCCGTGCATTTTCAACATGCCTGCTACCACTGGGTGCCGCGACAGCCCTGGGAGCACAAGGTGAGAAGACTTGCCTGCACCCGCTTTTGCTCACAGGCCAGCGCGTTGTCAGGTAAGGGCTGTCCTTGACCTTAGCAGAGTAGCGTCAGCTCAGGTGCTCAGCCCACTTCTCACGAGAAACACCCATTCGCCCTCACCACTGTTTGGTTACGTCATAGGAACCCCCTGCCTGCACAGGTGCCTCGGTTCATCAATAAATGTGTTCCTGAAAAATGAGCTGTGGGAGGTATTATTAAACGAGAAAAACGAGAAGCAGAAAAGTGTATATACGATGATCACCCTTTTATAAGATGCTGACAAAAATAATCCCCGATCTATACATGCCTCTGTTTTAAAAATGATAGCATCACACAGAGAAGGACACAAAAGATGCATTTCAGGTTGTAAACGCGGGGAGGGAGGGTGCTCCAATGGTGCCAATAAAAAGGTAAAAGAGGGGTACTGCAAAAAAGGAAGGGGGGAATGAACCCCTTACACCAACTCGGCATATCTTATGTGAAATTTTGGATCACCAAGTAGTGTGCAAATTAATTGTCTCAATGCCCCACTGGTTTGCCCCACAGTCTTAGACGTGCTGCACCTTCATTTCTGATGCTCTAGACTTGGCAATGCCTCCTGTCAACTTAGCTTTAACAATTCTCTGTCCTCTAGCAACTGTCAATCAGTTACTGATCTGAAAACAAGCATGGTGGGGGAGAACTCTCTTTTAAAGGAAGCCTTTCCAGATTTGGGTTCTAATTATTAGTAAAATGAGCCCTTAGGCCATGGGGTGCCCCAGGCTAAGAACTCGGTACTCAATGCCTCATGTAACCCTCACCTCCACCTGTGATGTATTTCTCCACATTTTCCAGATGAGGAAACAGATGTGGAAAGGATACTGATTTTGCCCAACGTCACCAGCTAGTGCACGGCAGGGCCAGGATTCAAACCCAGGCCGTCAGCTCAGGGCCTCACCCAGCTCAATCACCTCGCTGGACCACTTCCCCTAGGAACTGTTGTGTTTAGTAAAGTCACCCCTTCCTCTGTGGGGTTCCTCCAAGTGGGGCTCATCCCCCCTCATGGAGCAGGGTCCAGCAGACACTGGCCTCTTCCATCTCCTCACACAATGGAACACAGCTGGGATTTCTGGAGGTCTTGGACAGGAGGTCGTAAGATCCCGAACCGCGTTTACTAATGCCACTCACTAGGCTTGGGGTTGGCTGTTTCAAGTTTTCTGTTTTGGCTTCTTCGTGGGCAAAACCCTCCTTTTTCTCCCTCCCCCGCCTTCCTCTTTCCATAGGAACTCAGCCCCCCGGCCCTTCCACGTCACGCCCCGCAATGCTATCTCCTCGCCGGAACACTCTGGGGCAGCCAGGGCCTCGCGGCTTTGCCCTTTCTCCCTAAAACTTACGCTTGGGGTGGGATAGGCTGAACCTTCCACACTGAGCTCTCACAATCACAGCTCCGTGTCCCTCTAAAAGAACAGGGTAAGGTACAGACAACCCAAGCTGCAGGAGGGAGTCTCTAATTGTGACTTTTCTGACCCTGGGAAGCTGGCAAGGAAGGTATGGATTTTGATGCGGTGGGTTCCCACTGCCCCAAACAAACCATGTAAGCTCATTCATTCATTTCTTCAGATCTTCACACACAAGTCACCTCCTCATCAAGGCCTTCCTTGAGGGCCCTATTTGAAAGAGCAACTCTTTCCTGGCACTCCCCGTTCTCCTGCCTGGGTTTTCTCCGTAGCACGTATCAGCATCTGACATGTTACAGATTTTACTTATGTATATTCTATCATGTGTCTCTTTCGATGCCCATAATGTGACTGGCACATGGCAGATATGTATATCTACCATGATAGATATTGATTTCACTCATTTTTTTTCATTGAGCAACACTGATTAACAACTGTGTGGCAAACGTGATTACAATAGACATTGGTTTTAAAAAAAAAAGTTTGCGCCCTTATTCAGCTTCCAGTCTGATATGGAGATAAACATCACACTTGACAAATACACAAATAAAGTAAAATTGCAATTTCTGTGTACAGGAGAGGGACCAAGACAGCCAGGGCAGTTAGACAGCACTCAGGAGCTCGGGGAAGTGGCTCTTTACCAAATATGTATGGAAATATTTCATTTTTAACAACCCAGTATAGCATTACTGGTGCCTACCAATTAACTATCAACTTTAGGAGTCAGGGGATCTCTTCAAATTCCTTACCCATAAATAAGGGTAGCGCTGCCATCACCTTCCGTCCTCAGTATTGTGGCCACAAATTTGAATATCTGACACTCCTCCAATCAAGAAGCAGAGTTTTTACCACATACCCTGAACCTCAGTGGGTGGCTCTATGGCTGCTTTGACCAATGAAATGCATTGGCAAAAACTCTGCCAATTTCTGGGCCCGGGCCTTGAGAAATTGACAGTTTCTAATTCCTCTCATGGGATACTCTCTCTCTGGGGATCCTGAGCTTCCACGTAGGAAGTTCAGCTACCTTGAGGTGACCTTACTGGAGAGTCCCAGCCAAGCCTGACCTTCCAGCTGTCTCCAAGGTGGCAGACGTGTGAGTGAAGCCTCTTGTACCTCCAGACCAGCCCATCTGCCAGCCGAATACAACCAGTGACCTGTGTCAACCCCACATGGAACAGAAGAACTTTCTGGCTGAGCCCTGCCCAAATTCCTGACCCACAAAACAGTGAGTTATAACTGTTGTTATGTTAAGCCCTTAAGTTTCTCTTTTTTTTTTTTTTTTTTTTGTGGTATGCGGGCCTCTCACTGTTGTGGCCTCTCCCGTTGTGGAGCACAGGCTCCGGACACGCAGGCTCAGCGGCCATGGCTCACAGGCCCAGCCACTCCACAGCATGTGGGATCTTCCCGGACGAGGGCACGAACCCGTGTCCCCTGTATCGGCAGGCGGACTCTCAACCACTGTGCCACCAGGGAAGCCCAAGTTTCTCTTTTTTTATATAGCAATAGATGATCTCATCTCCTCTCACTCAGTGCTATTCCTGGAAGATCTCATCTCTCTATCGGCTTCAGTTACCATCTACGTGCTGAGGATCCGAGTCTGCCTCTTATGTCCTGCTCTGTCTCCTGTGTTCCAGACCAGTGTCATCTCCACTTGAAGCATCTCAAGCCCAGTATCTTTCCTTAAAAGTCTGCTGCACCTCTTGTATTTCCTATCTGAGCAAATGAGATCATCATTCAGGCCTGTTGCTCAGAAAATGAAGTCTGGGTGTCATCCTCTATTCCTCCTTCTCCCTCACCCTCCACAATTGCAAAGCCCTGGCACTCCTTCTCTTTTAACATTTCAAATATCTTGTCTTCCCACCATCCCCCCTGCCAAGACCTTAGTCTATCCCACTAATGTCTTTTGTCCAGACGACTAACAACCCTTGAACTGGTGTCCCTACTAAAGAATCCTTACGCTTCCCCAAGCCATTCTGCACATGACAGCCAGAGTGATTTTTCTAAAATAATAGTAAGTGTGAGTCTGATCATGTCACTCCCATGTTTAAACCCTTTTATGATCCATTGCCCTAATGCCCCATCCGAAGAGTCTATACCTGGTTCACCCTCAACTCTTCCCACCCCCGTCCCTCACCCAACACTACATTCATGCCAAACTGCTTATGGTTCCCCAAACACATCATGCTCTCTCTCTCCAGACCTTGGCCATATGTTATTCCCTCTGTCTGGAATGTTCACCTCCACCTTTTACTTGGCTAATCCCAAATTCTCTCTCAGACTTCACAGTAGACATGACTGCCTCCAGAAAGCCACCCTTGGCTCTGTGCTCTCAGATCACCCGGCACTCAGGCCGGTAGCAGCCCTTATCCCACTCTATTACGATTGCCTGTTACTTGTCTGTTTCTCCCATTAGACAAAAGCTACTTGGGGACCAAGCTCGTGCCGTGCATTGTGGTACCCCCAGAACCTGACCCAGAGCAGACGCCATTAAATGCTTGTGGGATATATAAATGAAGACCCCTCACAGGACCTCAGAGAGATGATCTCCTGCAGGCCCTTGTAGATTAGCAGAGGAAGCCCTTAGTTCTTCAGAAGCCAAACAGCTAACTGTGCCATTAATTCCAAATATGTGTAGCTGGCAACGATCTGCATGAAACAGAACAGACAGCGGCACAGCCGTCTGGAAGCCAGGGCAGCATGACTGAAGCCCCAGAGACAACTCTGACAGGGGCACTGAGAGTCAGTCCAAGTCCCTGTCCTGCCCTCCCTCGGGTCAGAGCACTGCTCACAAGTCCTGCCTGGGGACAACCCCAGCCTGCACTTAACCCCACCCTCCTTCTTCCCAATCAGAAAAGATGCCTTATTTTAAAGGACTCACCAACCTGAGTGCTGCACTGAGACAGATTAACGGGGAGCAGACATTGGCACAGACCCCCAGGAGCTTAGAGACGAGGACCCTCACCCTCCAATCATAACCACCACCCTCAACCTGCAAGCCAAACGAGCAATTTAGCCGATGTCTACAAATTGCACCGCCACATCTCTGATCTATCTCTTTCCGCTCAAGCACCTTCAGATGATATAGATGCTAACAAGTGGCAGAGGAGGCAGTGAACAGAGAGACCAATGCATTAATTATTCAAGTGTATTCTTGTTTAACTTCAGAAATAATAAAAAGAAATTCAATAGTTCTGGAAAGACTGTCTAGGTAGGAGAACTTAATGCTTCTTTGACAGCTCTAGGAAATACAGCGTTCTTATTTACTTAATCGTATCTTACGTAATTATTCAAGTCCATGAATTTTCAGTATCTAACAATAAAAACTCAGAACTGAAGGCAACAAGGACCCCCCTGTTAATGCCAGTGGAAGTCCCCCCCCACCGCCACCGCCCTCCGTCCTCCTCATCACCCGCACTTGCTTGGACACCGTCATTCCCCACTGCTCTGTGCCCTTTCATTCCATGTCAGGAGCCCACGCCCTCCCCAACCTCCTCCTTCTCCTTCACCGTCACATCTTGGGTAGGCTAAATAGTAGCCTCCAAATATGGCCACGTTCTAATATCCCAGAACCTGCAAATGTTACCTTATATGGCAAAAGGGACTTTGCAGATGTGATGAAGGGAGATTCACCTGGATTACCCCGGTAGGCCTAAATGCAATGATATGTGTCCTTATAAGAGAGAGGCGGAGGGAAATTTGACACAGAAGAAGACAGTGAGACCAGGCAGCAGAGATGGGAGGGGAAGTGGCTACAAGCCAAGGAATGCCAGCAGCCACTAGAAGCTGGAAGAGACAAGGAACAGACCCCCCCCCCCCCACCAAGAGCCTCCAGAGGGCGATCAGCCCTATAGACACCTTCATTTCAGTTCAGTGATTCCAATTTCTTACTTCTGGCCTCCAGAACTGTGACACAATAGATTTCTGCCGCTCTAAGCGTTCTGCCACTGCAGAAAACTGATACAACATCCAAATCGCTTTTTCTCCAAAGTAAAATCCAAAGTTCTGCAGCTCCAGGACTGAGGCCATTTTCCTCAGTCTTGGCGAGTCCAGGATGGGACCATTCTTTACCTGCCATGTTCCATGATACACCGTGGACCCTGAGCACTTCTTGTGGGCCCTGGGACTTCGGCCCTAGAGGTGGTCCCGGCCGACACTCAGTACATCCCCTCCCTACTGCATGAACCACCCACCCTGCCTTAATTCCATCGCTGCTCATGAGTGAGGAACCCAGGCACACCAGTCCTCCTTCAGGTATTCCAATTTTCCCGGCCACTCCCTCTATCTGAAATTCTCTTCATCCTGCTCTTCAAATGGCTGGCTCCTTCCTCAAATCTAAATTTAAATGTCACCTCTTAGAGAATTCTTTCCTAACACAACATCAAAAAGAGTTCCCCTCCTGGATGGACCTAGAGATTATCATACTAAGTGAAGTAAGTCAGACAAAGAAAGACAAATATCATACGATATCACTTATGTGTGAAGTCTAAAAAATACTACAAATGAACTTATTTACAAAACAGAAACAGACTCACAGACATAGAAAACAAACTTACGTTTACCAAAGAGGAAGGTGGGGGGCGGGGACGGATAAATTGGGAGTATGGGACTAACAGATGCACACTACCATAAATAAAACAGATAAACAACGATTTACTGTATAGCACAGGGAACTATATTCAATATCTTGTAATAACCTATAATGGAAAAGAATGTGAAAAAATATACAAATAACTGAATCACTTTGCTGTACACCTGAAAGTAACACAATATTGTAAATCAACGGTACTTCAATTAAAAAAAAAAAAAAAGAATTCCCCTCCTGTTTTTCTCTTCCAGCTCCTTGTTTGTTTTTTTCATAGGACTTGCCATCAATTATAGTTATTTTATTTATTGGTTTCTTTGGTTGGTTTTTTTATTGTTTGGTTGCTTCCCTCCCAAAGTACAGGAACTGTGTTTGTCTTGTTCTCCCCTGTATCCTCAGCGCCAACCCGTGCCTAGTAAATGGTAGGCACTTAACAAACATTGTTGAATTAATGAATCCCTTAACTGTAGAGGTTATGGATAGAAAAAATAGGGACATATAAGGCAAAGGAGGTGGGGAGATATTTCTGACCATTTCCAAGTCTGAGACATGGGGGATGACTCTCTTGAGACAGGAACCCAGTACGAATGGCTAAAGTTGTACGTGCTCCCTGACTCTTACTTGCGTGCCCGTTCTAACCCTGTGCCTTTCTCCACCTTCCCTAAATCCTCTCCACCATCCTTCAAGGCCCATCAGCTCCCAGCTCCTCCAGCCCCTTCAGCCTGTCCCCTATATACACCCAGGGTTGGCCTCACAGGCTCTCTGGACTGGCAGTGTCCCCTCTTCCTTTGCTAGATTTTGGTGTAATTTTTAAGGCTACCTCCATTTCCTGATTTGCACTTTAGTCCCTGTCCTGCTCCAATCCAGACGGCTGACCACAGGAACCACGGCATCTGCACACACTCACCCCTACCTGATGAGCACAGCCACTGCCTAGAAACTCTTGCTGCAAGGCCCGCACACTCATCACATGCTCTTGGACCCAGATCAGAATCGAAGTCATCAGACCCCTCTGGACACTGTGATGTGGACCTGAACCAGGGGAGTTTCTTTCAGCCCAAATCACCCAGTCCCAGTTTTCCCTCCTCCCCTCATCCAATTCTGCTTGGGTCCCAGGGCACCTCAGAGCTGAGTCACTATCATTACCTCTGGGCCACTGAAACCCCACAGTGGGCGTCTTGTGCTATTGTCTGGCCAGCACCCTCTCTTCTTTAGAGCCACTGCTCCTCCCACCTCAGTCATGTGATTCTGATGGGAAAGGAGATCACAGAACCTGCCTGACCAGAGTCACAGGGTTGGCCATGAGATGGAGGCCCAACCAAAGTCATTCATTCTCATACTGGGCCAGAGTGCTTCCCTCAGATTTTATTTATGGGTACTGAAAGAGAAAAACTCTCTCTTTTGCTACACTCAGATTAAGGAGCTTGGAAATACCATCCTTCTCCCCATTCAAAGTGTATTTGTAATACTGAGGAAGAAAGTCAATACCCAAAAAGCAGCAGAGGAGAAAACATGAGTGAGGGTGAGCAATCAAGAGAAAAATGGAGGGCTTCCCTGGTGGCGCAGTGGTTGAGAGTCCGCCTGCCAATGCAGGGGACACGGGTTTGTGCCCCGGTCCAGGAAGATCCCACATGCCGCGGAGCGGCTGGGCCCGTGAGCCATGGCCGCTGAACCTGCGCGTCCGGAGCCTGTGCTCCGCAATAGGAGGGGCCACAGCAGTGAGAGGCCCGCGTACCAAAAAAAAAAAAGAGAAAAATGGAGCAGTGTTTAAACTCTTGGTTCAGTTGAACCTGATCTAGATCCACCCCTCTTCTTCCCACTTACATGAACTAAAACCTGCATTTTTTACTCTCAGCCAGCTGGAGCTGAATTTCTGTCTCTTTTAACTCAAAAAGCCCTAATACTTCACTGTCACTTCTGCATTGATCTCTTGCCACATACACCTTCTGGGCCACTTAACGCAATGCTGTGCCTTCTCATTGGTTAACTGCTTCATGATAATCCTTGCTTCCTCCTCAGCTGGTTGAAGGTGCCTCTAGGCAGGGCTGTTGTCCTAGAGCTACTCTGATGCCCAGGGGTCAGGGTCAGTGCAGGCACATGACATGTGTGAGGGCTCACTCCGTCTTAGATTCTCTCCGTCCTGGGCGAGCTGAGATCTACGAGCCCGTGTGAGGTTAGATCAGAGACATGGAACCAGAGGGCACATCGAGTCCCCCTACTCTTGGATATGAAGGGAGGGATGAAGGAGGGGGAGGAAAGAGGAGGCTGCTCAAAGCCCCAGAAAGCAGGGCTCCCCTGTGTCTCTTCTTTCTGCCACAGGACACCCCTGTTCTTGGGGGGCAGCTACCAGGGACCCGCCCCCTCCCAGCACCCGGTAATGGAGGGCTCTCAGTGCCAGGAGCCATCACTTACATCTTGCACTGGGGCTCCAGGGAAGTGTTTCCAGCCTGAATGATGACAGATCAAGAGAAGAAGAATATCACATACCTGAGTTTCCCAAAATTAAAATGGAGAATAGGGCCTCAGGGAAGACTGCCTGGATAATTAAGGCATTAATTCAGGCTCTGGTTTGCCCGAGAGCGCCACTGAATTTCTCCCAATAAATATCGGCGGCTCTAAGGCAGTCTCCCGGCCAGGGTGCAGGATCATAAAAGACCCCCTTCCTCTCTGTCCCCTGCCTGTCACCCTCAGGGAAGATCTCAGAAGCAGTAACATCAAGGAGTTGAAGTTCTTTACTCAAAATGCCTCTCTTACGAGTTAAGGCTGGATAAGGTCTGGAAAGGCAACTAACTACATCCCAGAAAACTGAGGAACAGAGAAGGGACAGGATTTGCCTGAGGTCACACAGCTGTTGGTAAGCGAGAATGGAATCAAGAATTCAATACCCTGATATCAGGATAATACATTTCCAACTTGATTCCAGCAAACATTTCTCGGAGCCTCATTCACAACACGCCAATATGCACGCGCACACACACACACACACGTATACAAGCACGCACGTGCACACACACATGAATCCATCCTTTCTACACAGGCCTGTCTCCTCGTTGTCACCCAGTAACTCTGCGCTTTTGTTTGAGATGCTTCCCCCGCCCCCCACCCCACCCCCCACCCCCGGCAGCCCTCACACCTTCCCTCCCTCTCCAATTTCACCCACCAGGAAGCTTTAGTTCAAGACCTCTCTTCTATTACCTGCCAGGGCTCCGTTCCCTTGTTTGAACAACTCCAGCACTTGGAGTTTTCATACAACACATCTTAACCCTGAATCCTATGGTGCTGATCTCATCTTCCCAACAAGACGGCAAATTCCCTGCAGATTCCTCTGGGTAGCCCCTGCCCCCTACCCCAGCCCAGCCCAGCCCACAGCGAGAGCTCCGTCACTCCCCGCTCCTTGGAAATCAGGGATCCAAGTCCAGACCAGGATTTGCTGACTTTCATGGCCTTGGATAAACCCCACGGTGCACCTGCCCCTCCGTCCCCACCCAGACATGGGCATCAACTCTACCGAGGGCCAAGTTTATGCCACACTGTGATGGCTCTCTGACCTTCTCTCTGTCCCATGACAGCATCCAGCCCAGTCCTGCCACCTCCCTGCTCTCTCCACGGGTTCCCAAAAGCCTCCAAAGGATGCTGCTGTCTGCAGAACTCTGTGAGGGCACGTTCACCAGCTGCTCTGTCCTCCCTGCCCGCCTTCAGGGCCTTCTCTGGACTCGCGCGGGAGATGACAAGGAGCAGCGTACCCAGTGGAGGCACTGGACGGGAGCTCTGGGTTGGATCCTGGGTTCTGGTCCTGTCCCCCCACCCACTGCCTGTCCATGTGCCCTTGCCCACTCTCTGTAGGCTCACTTCTGTTCAATGAGGATGCTAGAGTTCACTGCTGCTCCCTAAAGACTCAGTACTTTTTGATGTCTTTAAGTAGACATCAGTGTCTCCACACACAAATGACAAGCAGAGCAGCTGAAAGTATGGCCTTAAATGTCCTGGGCACGTAAGAAGAGAAGAAGGAAAATTAGCCCTTTTCTTGGAAATCTGGTTTGTATCTCCCAGAAGAGTGTGTGCAGTCAATGCTAGAAGCTACGAAAATCTCTGAGGCAACAATACACCCACCTGACACATATACACACTCATCGCCACCATGCACGGCTTCCCAGGAGCATGGCAATGGTTAATCATATCTGGGACCCAGCAACTTGTACCAAGGCCCATCATTCAGATAGTAACAAATAGAACTGCCACTGAGCAAACCACATTGACGCTCTAAGTCAGCTCCTCAGATCACAGATGTTTTCTTCAACTGTAAATGAGGGACGGACGAGACGTGGGGCAGGGAAGATGAGATCCAACCTCCCGCAGGATAGGCAGACCTTGGGTTCTGAAGCTCCGAGTTATATATGCCCCTCTCTTTCCCCTGGTGTCCGAGTATGCCCAAGTGCGACCCTTCATCTCCACTGCAAGGCTGACCTGTCCACCTAGACTTCACCTAAGCTCAGAGGATAGTTCAGTGCTGGGAACAACTGGTGTTCACATCCTCCCTCCCCGAAAACAATGACTTCGAGGAGTGGGACTGAGTCTATTATTACAACTATCAGTGCCACTGCTCACTTTAGAGCCACAAGTCACCGGGGTGGAAGGCACCTGGAGAAGGTGAGCCTGCCCATCGCCCTCCCACACTCCAGCCCCACCAACTTAAGTATCAGTGACCAGATGGTGCCAGTCCAAAGAGGTGGTCCGGCAGAGAAGTCAGCCCATCTCAATAGTAGCCAAGTATCACCTGCTGGTCACCTGAGCAGGTGAGAACCAGGCTCCTATTCCCACCGCCCCAAGCCCGGCCCTGAGTAGGTTCTCCCTGAGGGCTGCCTTTTCCCTCCCGGCTGTAAAGTGAGCAGGTGTCTCCGGACCAGCACCCTGAGGTGAGTTGCTGTCCTGCAGCATCAATAATTAACGCTCTGCAAAATGCCTTTTCTGCCTTCAGCTGGGATTTTTTTTGTTTCTTGATAAGAAGGGGAAGTATTTACTGTCATGGAACACGTCTGACTAGAATCCCACAGAGCACAATACCGAGGAAAGCCCTCCGTGGTGAAACGGCCACTCCCCGCTCCACCCAGCAGGCTGCGGCCATGTGCTGTCACCAACTCCATCGCCCAGGACAGTGGACACAGTCACACTGAGTTTAGACTTCACGAGCCCACAAATGACTAAAACATGCAAAGTAAATGAAGGCTTGAGGCCCAAAGACGCGGAATTATGGATGGAGGAGGGAGAGGTTCGGAGGTGACGATGGGTCCTTTTATCCCCGCCCCTCATCCCTGAACCTGTGGGGTCTTTAGTTTGGGGATGGAGATGTAAGCAGGTCTCTGAGGCTGTCTGGATGGGAGCCTTCTTGAGAAGGAACCTGTCTGCCTCCCCGTACCAAAACAAGCCGCATGTTGATTTGGGGGCCAAAGTGCAAGACAACCATATGGGGATGGGAAGAAAGAAAAGGCAGGGTTGGAAGAACATTCAGATACGTTCTTATTCTTTCATTCCTTACTTTGTATCTCTTCGGTTTGGGAAGTTGCTTGGAACTTTCTGGCTTCCTAGACAGCTATGCTTTAGAGATAATTAGACCAATCCTAAGAGAAAGCAGGTTAGAGCTAAAATAAATGAGGTCGTGAGTCAAGCCTGTGGGATGTTTTATTTCTGTGCAGGAAGGTAGTGGCCTTTCTTCAAAGTCGAGGAGAAAGGAACTGAATAAAGGAATTTGGGAGAGTAAACATTTCCTTGTTAGGCAATACTGGGAAGTTCCCATTAAGAGCTGTGGTCCTCGTTGATTAGGCCACATTCAATTAGCGAGCATGTCTTGGGTGCCCGGCTCTGTTCTCAGGAAGTCTGTAAAGAACTCTGTACCCCAGGTGCAAGGCAGGCTGCCCTAAGAGTGCACTGCCCAAGGTCTGCTTCCATAGAATGGAACAGTCCAAGCAGTGGTCCTGCAGCAGGTGGGGTCAGCAGCCACTTCCTTCTGGCATCTGAGAGGCAACCGCTGGAGGCCTGGAGTCAGGAAAGCCCTATCCTTGGCTGTGATGCCTGGAATTCCCACCATTAGAGATCCAGCCCTTTGCATGGAGGGAAAATGGTCCCAAGAGTCTTCAATTAAAAGCCAATAGAAAGTAAAGGCATTAACACACACCCCAGATTGGCTGACTCCCCAGGGGGAAGCATCTTGAGCAAATGGAACCCTGCCCGGAGGGTTGCAAGAAGGGATTTAGGAAAGATTAGAGGAGAGACTTCCTGGTGGTCCAGTAGTTAAGACCCCACGCTCTCAATGCAGGGGCACGGGTTCAATCCCTGGTTGGGGAACTAAGATCCCGCATGCCACACAGCCAAAAAAAAAAAAAAAAAAAATTAAAGTAACCTGCAGTAATTAGGAAGAACAGGGTCTACCATAGCAGCCTGTAGCAGCCAAGGTTGGTGACACCCATGGTGGCCCTCTGCCTTCGACCACAGGCTGCCAGGCAGTGTGGGCTTATATAAAGTAACACATCAGACACAGATCCCCGACCTCCTATTGCCTGCATTCTAATGGAGGATAGAAACAATATCAAAAAAATTTTTTTAGGTATAACAAATGACGTTTTAGATGGCGGTAAAGGCTAAGGAAGAAAAATAAGGCAGGGAGATGTAGTCGCCTAAAGTTTAGAAAGAATGACCAAGGAAGATCTTCCAGAGAAAGTTACTTTTGAGTAAACTTCTGAAGGGAGTGGAGGATAGAACTATGGAGATATGCGAGGAAATACATTCTGGACAAAGGGAAGAGCTAGTGTAGGTGCCCTGAGGTGAGAGCAGGCCTGGGGAGAGAGGAGGGACGGGAGACTGCTGGCTGGAGCACAGGGACGGCAGGGTAACGGATTGATGCTGCATGTATACATGGCCCTCACTGACCTCTGCTGTCTTCAGCCTTCAGCCTTCAGCCGTGCAGGAGTGTCCAGCACACACCCTACTAGAGCTTGCCTACTTTGGGCAAAGCCCCAGGCTTAGCCCTTTCGTGCCCGATCGCCAATGGAAAATGTCAGATGGGCTTTCCCTCAGGAACACCTGGCTCTGCATTCAAGAGAGGTGTGAGCTAATAAGGACCTACTGTAGAGCACAGGGAACTCTACTCAATACTCTGTAATAGCCTATATGGGAAAAGAATCCGAAAAAGAACAGATATATGTATAAGTATAACTGATTCGCTTTGCTGTACACCTGAAACTAACACAACATTGTAAATCAACTATACTCCAATAAAAAAATTTTTAAAAAAAGAGTGAGGTGTGGGGAGGCGGACCTAGCCCTGCAGCCCCCCCTTCCTGTGACCTCACTGCCCCCCAGTATCACCTGGTGGCCCCAAGAGCCCACTCCTCCCCTCTAGTGGAACCTAGAAGGTGCTGAGAGGGCTCCTGGCTGGGAGGAAGATCTAGGCTCAGCACCGGCTCAGCCACTCAAGAATCAGGAAGACGTGAGCAAGTCATCCGACGTCCCTGGACCTCAGTGAGGACACTGGGTAACTCCTCTCTGACATCTCTTCCAGCCCCTGGTGAGCCCCCTGCTCTACTGATAGACCAGCCTTGCCCATGTGTCCATTTGTGTCTCCTCTCAGACCGTGAGCTGACATTCTAACAGTAGCCCTGTAGTCACACAGCCAGATGCCTAGGGAGCCTCTGGAGCCAGCAGACCCTGAGGTGCTACCTTAGGCCCCAGACCTTCTCAGTGGCGCGCTCACACCCCAGGTACGGCCACCTGGGCCGCCATCTCAGCTTGTGACCACGCCCAACAGTGAGGAGGAATGAAGTGATTCCATGTCTTGCAGGCCCCCCACCAGTGGTGTTTTCTATTGCCCAGGCTCACACCAACTGCAAGGGACCTCAAGCCCAGGGTCCACAGAGCTCTTATGAAAAGGCTTTACAAGGAAATAAGCCACCAGCCCTCCAAGGCGACCGCCTTCAATCAGGATGGCAAGTGGTCACTCACCCCGCAAGGCAGCTGCTCCCCAGCTCCGCTCACCAGGAGCCCAGGCTGAGTCTGCAGTCTGTGCCAGGGCACCCACACGGTTCCCTACTCTGGCATCTCTGCTGAGGCAGGTAACGGGGAGCTGGCTGGAACTATGGCCAGTTCTGCCAGCCTCAAGCCACTGTCTTTCATTCCAGGGTCTGGGTTGGCTCGTTTTTTTCTTACAGGGATGAAATTCAGTCTATCATCCCTAGGGATGGCAGGTATCAGTGGAACAGGAGGAAGGAAGTAGCAAAATTGCAAGAATGACCTCCGATGTGGCTAAATCCTTAGGCTGACCTGGCCAGTGTGAACCACAGAGGCTTTCAGGGCTCCGTCAACAGATTCTTTTTTTGTTTTTTCCCAGAAAAATCACAGTTTTATTAATTAACCACTTGACAAACATTTATACTTTTTCCCTATATTTTCGGCTGCATATTCTTTGGTCATTTCTTTTTTTATTAATTTTAATTGGAGTATGGTTGATTTACAATGTTGTGTGCCAACAGATTCTTAAAAAAAAAAAAGACTTAAGGTTCCCAGGCAAACAGCGCAGAAACCTCACCCCTATCCTAGGCCCACGAAGGCCACCGTCCAGCGCACACTTTGAGGGGCTCTTCTTCCACTTAATGACTCCTTGAGAATTCATGCTGAATGGAAGTGGGAGTGCTGGGCAGGGAAGATATACATAATGTCATTTGATTGGCTTTGCCAGATGTCTGGTAGAACAAACAGCATTTGCAGCCACTTAGACCCAGTGTTTCCCCCAAGGCAATTTTTGGATCATTTTGTCTGGGAGGCACCAGAAGAGCTGGTTTCTGTTCTCTCTTCTCTTTCTCACAGCTGCTCCGGTAACATCTGTGCCTCCTCCTTGGTGACCTTCCAAACCCTTAGGCAGAAAAGCATCTGCACTCTCGGAAGACTTGGGGGGACGTCTGTAGCCTGAGACAGGATGCTTGTGAAAGGAGCAATACGAAGTGTGCCTTGGCATGGACAGAGCCCAGGAGGAAGTTTTGTGGGTGGAAGAGAAAGAGTGAGTGCCTGGAACGTGTGTGGGAGAGGGTATGTATTAAATACTAGTTTATCAAGACGTGTTTGTTGAGCATTTGCCTTAGCAGGTGTGGCACAGCTGTGTGGGATGCAGCTGTGACTGGGACCTGGCCATTGCCCTCAGCTAGCTTACCGTCGACCAGAGGAGATGGAAATGAAGAGCTACTTCAGGGCTGTGGGGTGAGCGCTAACAGGAGAGCTAAATGAAGGAGGGGTTTGAGAGTACACAGGACGGCACCCCACTGGGTCCTGGGGGCTAAGAAACATGGAAAGGCTGTCTGCGGGAACAGGTATCCAAGGTGAGACTTGAAGACTGGGCACAAGATGAAGGGTGAGGACTAGGGAAGAAGCTGGAGACAAAGAGGACAGTACATGTAAAAGCCTGCCGTCCTTTCATGTGGCCAGTATGGGATGACGGAGGAGCCACTGGAGACAAAGTTGGAGAGGCAGGACCCGACTGGGCATGGTGGCTTGAGGCGACAATGAGGAATTTAGCCTCTACCCACTGGGCAAGAGTCATTGGGAGGATGTGGGGAAGAGAAGCTGCATCACCAGATTCATTCTTTAGATAGATCTCTTGAACCAGGGGGTCAAGAATACAATGAAGGGAACCGGGCGGGAGGCCGACTAGCCAGTTAGGAAACTGTTGCCTACTTGATTTCTCCATTAAATACATAATATGCATCTCAGACTTGACAAAACCAATGCAGAATCCTTTATCTCCCCTTCCAGCCCACCCCCCTCCCCAAGTCTTCCTTCTCAGGAAATGGTACCAGACATGCAAGCCAAATACTCAGGGGGCATCCAGATGGCTATTTCCCTCATCACCACCACTTACCACCCGATCTGTTGGCAAGTCCTATGGACTTCACCTCCAAAGCACATCCCAAACCCATTCCATCGAAACCACCACAGTCCCAGCACCCTCACCACTTGCCGGGATGTCTGCAGTCAGCAAAGTGCTAGCCCTCCCCCGACTCTTGGTTCCCTTCAACCCATTTGTCACACGGCAGCCAAAGTGCAGTGTGCACACATTTTTATTGTAAGATATAACACACGTGCAGAAAAGTACAAAAAACGAAAATATGTAACTCTGTGGTTTGTCACAACATGAGCATACGTGCGATCACCCCCAATGGCAAGAAGTAAAACATTCCCAGTCCTACCCCAAAAGCCCTCCTTGTACTCCCTCCCTATCACTGCCCGTCCTATCCTGCCTGGCCTTTAAGGTAATCCCTTCTTCAACTTCCCTTCTACTTTACCACCTAACCACGAATCCCTAAAAGCTACTGCTTGGATTTGGGCTGATATCTGAACTCTACATAAATGGGATCACACTGCATGTATTATTTTGCGTTGGACTTCTTTCACGCAGCATTTTCTTTATGGGATTCATCTGTGTTGTGTGTATAGCTCTAGTTTATTTTGATTGTTCTACGGCAGTCCATTATTTATCCATTCTACTGTTGATGGGCATTTGGGTGGCTTCTAGTTGTTCAGCCAATATGAATAATGTTGCTATGAGCCCTTTGATATTTGTCTCTTGTGCCAGAATAGCCTTAAAATATGGATCAGACCATGTCTCTCCTCTGCTTAAAACTCTCCAAAATCTCCCCGTCATACTTAAAATTCAAACTCCTGACCTTGTCTTATAAGGCCCTCGCTTCCTTCTCATCCCTCCTCTTATATCTTCCTCCCTTTGCTAACAACTTTCCCACCTCATCAGTCTGTTGCTGGAACATGCCACGTTCACACCTACCTCAGGGCCCTTGCACTGCTCTCTCCTATCCCTAGACTGCAGATCTTGGCATAGTCAGCTTCTTATCATTTAAGTTTCAAACCAAATAACACCTCCTTAGACAACTCCCTTGACCACCTAATTTGGGAGAGAGCCCAGATCTCCCTCCTTCACATCCCCTTGTTTGGTTCTCTTCATGGCACTCTTCACTATGGGAAGCCATCCTATTTACCTGTCTGGTAGCTTGCTTATTGTTTATCTCCTCCCACTTCCCTGAGCTCAGGGACTTTTGTCTTGTTCACTGCTACATCCTCAGCAACTGTAACTGTGTCCGACATAGAGCAAGCATTCAATAAAATCTTGTTGAATGAACAAATGAATGAATGAATCTCCAGGAAAGATGGCAGCATAACTGGTCTGGTGGAAGTTGAAGGAAGTGGGCAGATAGAAAACAGTGAACATTTCTGAGAACTACGGAGGAAGAAAAAAGGAAGGAAGCGAGGCAGGAGGTGAACACTAATTGAAACTCTGTGCTCTGAACCCTGGGCCGAGGGCTTCCCCTTAGCCCCTGCGGCCAGGTCTCACGTGTGCCGGAGGGCTGCGTGCCCCTTGCAGCCCCGCTGATCCTGGAGCCCAGGAAAAGATGCCCAGTGAGGGAAGGAACACTGAACCTCCCTCAGAGCACAAGCCAACCCCTGCTGAAGCAGTGGAATAAGCAAGGCTGAATTTAATCCGTGTCTAGACGACAGGAGAAGAAGGCGGGGGTGTTTCATTGTTCTGAGAAGTCAAGGCAGCAGAATGAGATGGTTTGGGTTGTCAATCTGCCAGAATGACCTCTGGAAATGACAAACTTTCCCAACTACTGCCTCAGTAGACATCCAGTGATCAACAGAGGCCGGCACCAGACTCCGTATCTCACAGCTGGGCGCTGGGGTACGCTCCGAGAGGTTTCGGGTCCATCCCTGCACAGACCCAGAGCAGCCAGGCTGGGGTTTCAGTAGGGAAGACTGGGATGGAGCACAACCCTGAAGGAGAGACAGAAAGACTCCTCCTGGAGGTGGGACAGGAGCGTGGGGCTGCGAGGCAAGGACAGTGATTGGAAGAGCCCGGATGAGAATGGGGGGGGGGGGGGCAGGTCCAGCCCCACCCGTATGAGCTCAGGAGAGCATCTCAATCTGCCTGACTGACAATTACTTCCTCCTTAAAATGGACATGAATAAATACCCTCTTTGTTAACATCTCAATGTAATTGTAAGGATCAAATGAAATCACATACATAAAAGAGCTTTTTAGTAAGATGATAATAATGGGCTTGAAAGAGGTCCATTACTCAGAAAGTAAAAACAGATAGTAAATCATAGGCCAGATTTGGAATAAGTGGCAACGTCTGGGAGGATATTTTCCTTTCAGGACACTGTAGCACCCCAGGCCAGGAGGGTGGGAAACTTGTAGTGACTAAATGTCTAAGAGCACAATGAGATCTCTAGTAGTAAAAGAGAAAGGATTTTTATAATAACAAATGAAAACACAACTAAAATGCTAGGAACAAATTTAATAAGAAATATGCAAGATGTATGAAGACACGTTTCATTTAAAACACTACTTAAGGACAAAAAAGAACTTGAACAAATGGAAAATCATAACACGTTCCTGGATAAAGAAATTTAACATCCTGAAGACGTAAATTCTCCCTAAAGTTTACTTATGAGCTGAATGCATTCCCAATATAATCACCAGTAAGTTTGGGAGAGAGCTAGATAAGTTTAATCTAAAGTTCACATGGAACAATAAATAAGCAAGAATATCCAGGAAGGGCTTCCATGGTGGCGCAGTGGTTGAGAGTCCACCTGCCGATGCAGGGGACACGGGCTCGTGCCCCGGTCCGGGAGGATCCCACATGCTGCGGAGCGGCTGGGCCCGTGAGCCATGGCCGCTGAGACTGCGCGTCCGGAGCCTGTGCTCCGCAACGGAAGAGGCCACAACAGTGAGAGGCCCGCGTATTGCAAAAAAAAAAAGAATATCCAGGAAAATTCTAACAAAGAAATGTTATGAAAGATAACTAGTCCCCACATATTGAGGCACATTATAAAACTGCATTAATTAAAACATGCATTCTAGCATATGAATGGACAAATGGATCAATAGAACAGAATTAAAAATGTAGAAAGAGACCCAAATATCTCTAAGAAATATATTTCAGATCACTGAGGAAGTATGAATAGTCGATAAATGGTATTGAGACAACTGAGTAGACATATGGGAAAAAATTAAGTAGGATCCTTCCCTCAAGTCTTATGCCAAAATAAATTAACAATGAATCAAAGAGCTAAAAGTAACAAATGAAACCCTAAATAGCATTTTTAATGTCTAATTTTTGTAGTTGTGAAGGACTTTGTTAGCAATATAAAACCAAAACATAGTAATAAAAAGGCTGATACATTCAACTACATAAAAACTGTCATAAAAACATAAACAACTTCAAAAGCCAAACGACAAATTAGAAAACTACTTTCTGCATCTATACTGCAAAGGACAAATTTTCTTAACATATAATGACAAATTAACATGAAAAATATACAAAGGATATGAATGACCAATTCCCAATGAGGAAACATAAAGGGCTCTTAATATCTGAAAAGATGTTCAATATCACAATAAGAGAAATACACATTTAAACTAGGAGATACCATTTCTAATATCTTAGATAGTCTAGAACCCAAAAAGTTTGATAACACACTATGTTGCCAAGGATGCAAGGAAACAGCCACCATGTTGGTAAATGGATAAACTGGTACAACTTCCATGGAAGGCAAGTTGGGACTACAATGCAAAGTTTTAAACTCACTCTTTGGCTCCACAGTTCTACTTTTAGGAAATTTTCTTCATGTATATTTGCATATGTGCAAATGACATCTTTATATGTTTATTCATTGAAGCATTAATAGCAAAATATTACCCCAAAAAAGAAACCTATATGTCCTTCAAAAGGGCATCAGCTAAATAAATTATGGAATGTATATAGCCTTTGAAAAGAGAGAGGCAGATTTCAGTGTCCTGATCTGGAAGGATCTCCAAGATCAAGTGGAATTTTGATCAAGTATTTTCTTAAGTGGAAAAATACCTAGGTGCAGAACAATAAGTTATGTATGTTACTATTTGGTTCTGAGAAACTTATACGTTAAAATTTTATCTAGACATATATGGAAATGGAATGATACATGAGAAAGTGGTAACAGTGGTTACTTTCTAGGAGGGGCACTAGGTGGCTGGGGGAAATTTTAAATAAAGAAAAAAATTTTAAATAAATACACTGAAAACTATAAAACACTACTAAAAGAAATTAAAGAAGATACATTAAAAGACTTAAGAGTCTTAAGATCTCAATACCGCCCAAAGTGATCTACAGATTTAATGCATCCCCTATCAAAATCCCAACAACAGTTTTTGCATAAACTGAAAAATCAAGCCTAAAATTTATACGGAAATTCTAGAGGCCTTGAACAGCCAAACAATCTAGAAAACAAGCAAAGTTAGAGGTCTCACACTTCCTAATTTCAAAACTTACTACAAAACTACAGTAACCAAAACAATGTGGTACTGGCATAAAGACAGACATATATATCAATGAAATAGGTTAGAGAGTCCAGAAATAAACCCTCCCATATATGGTCAGACGATTTTCAACATGGGATCCAAGACTATTCAATGGGGAGAAGACAGTATTTTCAACAAATGGTGCAGGGAAAACTGGATATCCACATGCAACAAATGAATTTGGACCCTTAGCTTACACCATATACAAATATTAACTCAAAATGGATCAAACACCTAAATGTAAGAGCTAAAACCATAAAACTCTTAGAAGAAAACATAGGAAAAAAACTTCATGACATTGGATTTGGCAATGATTTCTTAAATGGGACACCAAAAGAAAAATAGATAAATTGGACTTCATCAAAGTTTAAAACGGTTGTGCATCAAGGGACACTGTCAACAGAGTGAAAAGACAATCTACAAAATGGTAGAAAATATTTGCAAATCATATACCTGATAAGAGTTTAGTATCTGGAATATATAAAGAATACATACAACTCAACACCAGCAACAAAACAAGCCAACTCCATTTTTTAATGGGCAAAGTAATTGAATAGACATTTCTCCAAAGATATACAAATGATCAATAAGTGCATGAAAAGATGCTCAACATCATTAATCATTAGGGAGATGTGAATCAAAAGCACAGGGAGATACTACTTCATACCCATTAGGATGGCTATTAATAAAAAAATTTTTTTTAAACAGGAAATAACAAGTACTGGTAAGGATGTGGAGAAACTGGAACCCTTGTGCATTGCTGGTGGAAATGTAAAATGGTGCAGCCACTGTGGGAAACAGTATGGCAGTTCTTCAAACAAATTAAACTTAGAATTACCATATGATCCAGCAATTCCACTCCTGAAAGTAGGGACTCAAACAGATATTTGTATACCCATGTTCATAGCTGTATTATTCACAATAACCAAAAGATGTAAGCAATCCATGTTTCCATTGGTGGATAAATGGATAAACAAAATGTGGTATATATACATACAACAGAATATTATTCAGCCTTAAGAAAGAAAGAAATCCTGACACATGCTGCAACATGAATGAACCTTGAAGAAATTATGCTAAGTGAAACAAGCCAGTCACCAAAGGACAAATATTATATGATTTCACTTATATGAGGTACCTCAAGTAGTCAGATTCATAGAGACAGAAAGTAGGATGGTAGTTACCAGGAGCTAGGGAAGGAAGGAATGAGGAGAGATTGTTTAATGGGTATGGAGTTCCAGAGTTTGGGAAGATGAAAAATTTATAGAAACGGAAGATGATTATGGTTGTACAACAATGTGGATGCGTTTAATGCCACTAAACTGTACACTCAGAAATGGTGAACATGGCAAACTTTATGTTATACACATTTTACCACAATAAAAAAATAAAGAGAAAGAAAGAAACATTAAATAATATACAAAGAAGAGTGAACTGTAGAGTCCACACTTCTGGGTGTGAATCCTCACTACTTCCGTTCATAGCTATGTCACCTTAGAAAGGTACTTAACATTTCTAAGATTGTTTCCTCATCCAAAAACATGGTAATAAAAGCACTGCCTACTATATTGGGCTATTTGGAGGCACATAAAGGCCTTAGAGCAGTGCCTGCCACTCTGTTAATGCTTAATAAGCAGTAGTTCCTCATTCATAATTGTCTTAGACATTTATTGAGCATCTATTAGATTCAGACATTATGCCAAGTGCTGGGAACACAGAGAGGGATAGGATGGATTCCTGCCTTTAAGAACTTCACCACTTGGTAAATGGGACCTTAACTGATTCTACCTTCACGCAGCCCTCACTGTAGGAGTAAGTGTTGAAATAGTCACTATGGAAGTACCCTTCAAGAAGAGAAACAAGAGACTCAATTAGACTGAACGCTCCAATGAGACCTATCTGAAAGTAGAATGAGCTACCCTGAAAAGCAGTGAGGCAGCCTGAATAGCCGCTTCTCAGACACATAGCAGGAGAGACTTGGAGGGTTAGACTAGGTGATCGTTGGGGTACCATCTGGCTCAGAGAGTCTCTGATGCTACAAAGTGAGGACAAGCACTGACTGATGAGTGGCCTGGCTGGGGAAAGGCTCCAGGGCATCAGCCTCCCAGACATCACCACTTCATGACATCATCCAAATTCCCCCCAGCAGGCACCTGAAGTCTCCAGATGGCAGGTGTGGATTCAAATTCAAAATGACAGACACAATTTTCACATAGATGAATGGAGAGGCACCAAGGCACACTCATCCCTGGATGACAGACAGAAGGGAAGAAAGGCCCAAAGAGGTCACTGTGGCCTTTTTCTGGGCCAGCATGAGCTCCAGAATAAAACACTGAAGCAGGATTCCTCAGTGAAGACGTGGAAGAAAACACCCCAACACTGGCTGTGAATCCACTGAGGGTCCCCACACCAGCCCCCAGCTCTGAGACACCCCAGCTGGTCTAGCAACCCGGAGGAGTCAGACAGCTTATTTTTTTTTATTTTTGCCCGCATTGGGTCTTCGTTGCTGCGCGCGGGCTTTCTCCAGTTGCGGCGAGCAGGGGCAACCCTTCGTTGCGGTGCGCGGGCTTCTCATTGCAGTGGCTTCTCTTGTTGCAGAGCACGGGCTCTAGGCGCGTGGGCTCAGTAGTTGTGGCTCGCGGGCTCTAGAGCGCAGGCTCAGTAGTTGTGGTGCACGGGCTTAGCTGCTCCGCGGCATGTGGGATCTTCCCGGAGCAGGGCTCGAACCCATGTCCCCTGCATTGGCAGGCGGATTCTTAACCACTGCGCCACCAGGGAAGCCCCCAGAGAGCTTATTTTTTAAGGAAAGGGAACAGAGGTCTGTTTCAGAGGGTGGAGGGGTTCGAGGGTGTCCTGCATGGAGGGAGAGGGAAAGGCAGGACTCCCCTCACCATCTTGTAGCTTCACCTACAGTCCAGACCAGCTGCAGCGAGAGTCGGGGTGGAGGAAGAGGATAGGCAGGGAAATGCTCCTGTGTGGTCTCAGCAGGGCAGCTTCCCTATTAGGGTCTCAGGGTAGAGACGATCCACCTTCTCTTGGCTGAGATCTTGACTTTCTTCTTCCCTGGCGTGCAGGGGTGGAGGGAACAAGTAGTGTGATCAGGTAAGGCCTCACTGAGCAAAGACCTGAAGGTGGTGAGGGGCAAGCCACACAGATATCCGCAGAAGAGCACCCCAGGCAGAAGGAGCAGCAAGGGCAAAGAACCAGAGGCAATGAGTGTGCTTAGCATAATGGGGACAGCAGGGAGCCTGTGTGACTGGAGCAGGGAGACACATGGGAAGAGCTATAGGACATGAAGTTAGAAAGGCAAGGGGTGGAGGTGGGGTTCAGGCCCTGTAGGGTTCTGCAGGCCACTTTAAAGATTCTGGCTTCTACTCTAAATGAGATGGGAAGCCCATTGAAGGGTTCTGAGCAGAAGAGTAAGATATCCTGATTTATGGTTTTTAAAGGGTTCCCTGGGCTGCTGGGTTGAGAATGCACTACAAGTAGGGCGGCATGACCACCTGCTTCAGTTAGTAGCAGGTGGTTGCAACAATCCTGGGGAGGGGTGACAATAGCTTGAACCAGGTTGGTAGCAGTGGAGGTGGTGAGAAGCAAATATATTTTGAAGGAGGATTTGCTGACAGATTGGACGTGGGGAGTGAAAGAAAAAGAGATATTAAGGATGACACTAAGATTTTTTGGCCTAGATCCTGGAAGGATGGAGTTTCCATTAACTGAGATAGGAAAGACTGAAGAAGGAGCAGGTTTTATGCGGAAGATCAAGCATTCATATTTAGACATGTAAGGTTTGACATTTCTCTTAGACATCCCCGGGGGAAATGTTTCATGGGCAACTTGGAGAGACACATGCAGGGTTCACAAAGAAGACCAGGCAAGAGCTCCATATCTCATATCTTATTAAACATATTTAATATATATTTAGCTAAATATGTACACATTTAGAAGTCATCTATGTCTAGAACCCTGGAGAAGCGATTCAGATAAAGAAGAGAAGAGGTCTAAAGACTCAGCCTAGGGGATCCAAGACTCACAGATTGACTGATTAGGAAAAATTAACAAAAGCCACTGAGAAGGAGTTACCAATGGCAAAGAAGAACCCAGGAGAGGTGGTGGGTCATGAAGTCAGGTGAAGCATTTCACAAAGGAATGAGTGATCAGCTATGTCAAATGCTGCCAGTAGGTCAAGTATCTCAAGATGAGAACTGGAAACAGAACAGAGGATTTAGCAACAGGATGGTCACTGATGATCTTAGAACAATTTTGGCGGAGTGGGGCAGAAGGGAGCCTCATTAAAGAAGGATCAAAAAGAACGGAATAGGGCTTCCCTGGTGGCGCAGTGGTTGAGAGTCCACCTGCCAATGCAGGGGACACGGGTTCGTGCCCCGGTCTGGGAAGATCCCACATGCCGCGGAGTGGCTGGGCCCATAAGCCATGGCCGCTGAGCCTGCGCTTCCGGAGCCTGTGCTCCGCAACGGGAGAGGCCACAACAGTGAGAGGTCCGAGCACCACAAAAACAAAAACAAAAACAAAAAGAACGGAATAGCCAAACAGTGCAGGGAAAAATCTCTCTTTGTAAGTGATTCCAGCTAATAAATGAAGAAGGAATGACAGGATTAGGATATCGGTAGGCATTGTGCAAGCCCGTAAGGAAATAAACAATCCAGGCAGGGATCAGCAAACTATAGCCCTTGGGCTATATCTGGTCTGCTTGTTTTTGTAAGTAAAGTTTTACTGGAACTCACCCGTGCCCATTCACTTATGTATTGACTCTGGCTGCTTCCACACTACAATTGCAGTGTTGAGTGGTTGTGATAGAGACCCATGGCCCACAGACTAAAATATTTACTGGCCATAAATAGAGAAAGTTTTCCAACTCTAACCCAGGCATATAATCCTCAGTGACTGCTGACGTCACATGAAGGGAAACAACCGGACATTATGTGCCTCTGATGGAAATACCTACCACCCCCTAGGAAGTAATCTTACAAAGTAACAAAAAAGCAAATCTGAACCAGATGGAACTAAATGCCAGCTTACAGGAACTACAGGGAACAAAAACATTCAACAACCGATGGGGATGCAACCACCTAACTCCAGAATGTAGGAAAATCCACAGAAAATATGACCAAGTTTCTTCAACAAATAAACCACGAGGCTGAGAAACAAGTGGGGTGAAGTAACCTACAGATAAATGACTTAAGAAACCTGTCAACAAAATATGAGGTGTGGCCCTTATTTGGATCCTGATTTAAACAAACAAACCACTTCTTAAAAAATAATACAATTGGAGAAATCTGAACACCAACTAGGTATCTGAAGATACTAAGAAATTATTGTTAATTTGGGGGAGTGTGGTAATGCTATTATGGTCTTTTTCTAATCCATTATCTTTTAGAGTCTAGTACTTAAATATTTATGGATGGAGTTATATGATGACTGGGATTTGCTTCAAAATAATCCAGTGGGGAGGTAGAGTAGGGAGATTGAGGTAAAAAAAGTTGGCTATGAGTTGATAATTACTGAAGCTGGGCTGTGGTCACTTGCAGATTCATTACACTACTCTCTCTACTTTAGTATATGTCTGAAAATTTCCACAATAAAAAGGTACTTTAAAAAGAAGAGAATAAAGGGAGAGAATTTGGACCCAACAAGTACAAGAAACTCTTTGGAGGAGTTTTTTTTGGGGGGAATTGTACTGCGTTAAGAAGCAAAATGGAGCAATTTCTGGAGGAGGAAAGAAGAGTTTTCAAAACATGGTCGTCTCCTTAAGTAGGGAATTTGGGATTGACAGATACATACTACTGTATGTAAAATAGATAAACACCAAGGACCTACTGTGTAGCTCAGGGAACTAAATTCAATATCTTGTAATAATCTTTAATGGGGAAGAATGGAAAAGAATATATATGTATATATACATATATATATATATATACACACACACATATACATATATATACACACACACATATAAAACTGTACCCCTGAAACACTGTAAATCAACTGTACTTCAATTTTTAAGAAGGAAAAATAATAAAAACAAACAAAAATTTTTTTAAACAGTGACATGACTGGGATAAGAACACAATTCTAGACTTACTGTGGTGGTAATTTCTCAGTGTACACAAATATCAAATCATTATGTTGTACACCTGAAACTAATAAAATGTTATCTGTCAGTCATCTCCACTAGACTCTCCCTTCACAGTCCCCACAGCTTCCACTGGAGCTTTCTTGCCTCTCCCTGGCTGCTCTCCTAAGTAACATATTTGGTTTCTTCTGAGACTTCCCACTCTGAGCCTCTAGGTAGCCAGTCAGAAGGCGAGTCTCTGATCTTGAGAAGCTGCCCTCTAACTACACAGTCAAGTCTAACCACAGCTGAAAAGTTAACTAAAAGACAAGGAGTGTGGGAACATGTAACTCAGAGGATGTGAGGGCCTTAAGGATACTCTGGTTCAGAGAAGAATAAGGAGGGCAGGGGCAAGGGCTGGGAAAGATGCCAAGTACTTGCTGGAGGAGATGAGACGCTGGAAGATGGGCAAAGAGGAGAGAGCAGTGCATTTTAGGAAGGAAAGTAACACGAGCAAAGGCTGAGACCAGAAGGGAAGCCCCTTCCACAGAGTTCACACTGGAAAGGACTGGGAATGACGTCATCCACCCTCCACGCCACCCTCTGATGTGTCCCTGTGAATTACTTCCCATGGGCCACAGTGACCCACAGCCAACTTTCTGGGCATCAGGGCCCACAGCTGTGGAAGGGAGACGCTGTCCCTGTGCGAGGCGTTAGGCACCCTCAGAGACGGAAAGTCTGCACGATGAGAATGGAGACGCCCCTGGTGAGTCCTGACACCAGAGAGATGCACTGGCAAAGGTGGGGCCCAGGCCGACCTCTCCATCTGGCATCTCTGTCCTCTGAGTTCTGCCCAGTCCTCTCGTGGATGACTCACGATGCTGAGAATATTCTCCATCTGACATGATCCACTCAGACTCCAAGCAGGATGGGCTTCATGAAGCTCTGGCGTCCTGATATTGTATGAATATTTGAGGTATCCATTTTACCAGGTCGAGTCCACAGCCTTCATCAAATTTTCAAGGGATTCTATGACTCCAAAGGTTAGGAATCACACGACTAGAGGCTTAATAATTGTTTGATGTACTGGATTTGGGGTGAGGTCTGAGGTATAATTACATCTGTTGGGACTCCTTCAAAGGTCCTCCTACCTCTCAAAATAGAAGATTGCTTCAGGATCAATGAAAACAAGAATTAAAATTCTCCAGTGGCAGGCCAATAGCAATGCAAACCTCAAGTACCCTCTACCTTTAGAGGCCAAACAAAATAGCAACCTTATCAGGAGCTACTTCCCACATAATAGCTGACATTACACACATTTCAAGCCATACGGTTTACAAAGCAAGTAAACAAAGCAAGTATTTCACTGGTACTTGCCACGTCATGCGGGATCTTAGTTCCCTGACTAGGGATCGAACCCAGGCCTCGGAAGTGAAAGCGCCAAGTCCTAACCAGTGGACTGCCAGGGAATTCCCCTCATTTGTACTTTATATTTGGACTTTGAGAATTTTGCTCTGAAAATTTTAAAAAGCAGACTAAAACCATAAAATGGAGTGCAATTCGTATTTTTCACAGAATTGTGTTTGTCTTAATGGCTTGAACGGCCTCTACAAATTGGCATCCCCCAAATCCTCACAACTTTACATCCCCATCAAAGGTATGACTAAAAGGATATGGGACCCAAGACGATCTTGACTTTCTGCCTCCCTCAAATATTTTATATGTTCATTTAATCAACTTTTATGGATGCCTAGCGGGCTTGAGGTTCTGAGATGCCACAGGATAGCAGAGGAAGAGGGTGGGCCACGGGTACCTTGGCAGTGCCCAGCCAGATCTCTTGCCTACCGTTCTGCCTTCTCTCCCCTCCCCACAGAGTTCAGCGCCATCCCCTGATCTTAAACAAGTCTCAGTCATCTCTAGCTAATATTTGCTGATTGCTTATACTGATTCAAACTTCACACAAATCCTATGAGGTGGGACCTACTCCCGTATACATTTAAGGAAGCTGAGATTCAGAGAAAGTAACTCACCTGCTCAGAGCCGCTCGGGAATGAAGGGGGGAGCCAGGACCCGATCTGAAAGCTGCCTGACCGCAGGATGGTGCTCTAAGCCCTCTACCACAGAACTGAGTCCCCATCCACTTGGTTACTACTCGTCTGACACCCTCTGGACTCACCCATCCACAAAGAAACCCTGTCACAGCGACCTGGGCAGCTCTACGTTTCAACAGCAGAGTTTCAACAATTCTAGGATGCCAGCAAGCCTTGCCCCACCGCACAGGGGAGAGAGCAGGACAAAAGCAGCGGCCCGAGCGGCTAGAGCCATGCATCACACTTGGGCTGTGTCCGCCCAGTTCCCCAAGCACCTTTCTCGGGCTCACCTGGCCAGGTACTCCACCCTGCTTACTCCCTGGCCAGCCAGCCTTACCACAATGAGTAATGCCTGTTGTGACATTTCATTTGAGATGCCTCCGCCTTTCATTTCAGTCATAATGAGCTGGAGGCAGGCAGAGAAGAAGGAAAGGGACAGAACTGGGAGGAGGTGGCCACGGCAGGGAGAGGGGGCGGGCAAAAGCCAGATATTACAGGCCTGGTTCCAGACCCCTGCAATACAGCAAATACTGCAGGGGAGGGATAAATCAGGAGTTTGGGATTAACATATACACACTACCTTATACAAAACAGATAACCAACAAGGGCTTACTGTATAGCACAGGGAATTCTATTCAAGGTCTTGTAATAACCTATAATGGAAAAGACTCTGAAAAAGAATAGATTTATATAATATGTATAATTGAATCACTTTGCTGTACATCTGAAACTAACACAACATTGTATATCAACTACAGTTCAATTTATAAATGAAGGGAAAAAATAAAGCAAATATTGCAATAAAGCAAGTCACCTGAATTTTTTGGTTTCCCAGTGCATATAAAAGGTATGTTTACACTATGCTGTAGTCTATTAAGTGTGCAATAGCATTATGTCTAAAAAACAATGTACACACCTTAATTAAAAAACACTTCATTGCTAAAAAAAAATGCTAACCATCATCTGAGTCCTCAGTGAATTGCAATATTTTTGCAACAGTAACATCAAAAATCACTGGTCAGAAATAGAGACACAGAAGTAGAGAGAATGGACATATGGATACCAGGGAAGCGGGGGGAGGTGGGAGGAATTGGGAGACTGGGATTGACATATATACACTACTCTGTATAAAATAGATAACTAATAAGAACCTACTGTATAGCACAGGGAACTCTACTCAATGCTCTGTGGTGACCTAAATGGGAAGGAAATCCAAAAAAGAGGGGATACATGTATACGTATGGCCGATTCACTCTGCTGTACTGTATAAACTAACACAACATTGTAAAGCAACTATACTCAAAAAGTAATAAGAAAACAAAAATCACTGGTCACAGATCACTATAACAAATATAACAATAATGAAAAGTTTGAAATACTGCAAGAATTATACCAAAACGTGACACAGAGACACGAATAAGCAAATGCTGTTGGAAAAATGGTGTCAAAAGACTTGCTCCACAGAAGGTTGCCACAAACCTTCGAATTGTAAATAACACTCTATCTGTAAAGTGTGATAAAGCGAAGTACCATAAGACAAGGTACGGCTGATGAGAGATGAGTTAGGAGGCTGCTGTGTCATCGAAGTAAGAGATGATGGTGGCTTGGTCTAGGTGGGGGAGCGGGGGAGGGGTGTGTAGATAAGAGTGTGGATCCAGAGGTATTCAGGCAGTTACACTGTCAGGATTTCATAATGGATTGCCGAAGGGCATGTACAGGTGCAGGTATCAACAGTGACCCTGGACTTGTGACTGGATGAAGGTGCCACTCATCAAGACAAGAAAGCTGGAGGAGTAGATTTGGTTGTAGAGATCAAGAGTTCAGTCTGAAAGTATTAAGTCTGAGACAGCCAAGTGGAGACATTACAAAAGCTGATGGATCTAGAGGTCCAGATCTCAGAAGAGAAGTCTGAGCTGGAGGCATAAATTAGAGACTTGCAATAAACTGTTTGAGTAATGGCCCTGTAGGTGGCTGTGAGAATGTGCCTGGCAGACGTCTAACTACAGGGTGCTTAATTGACCAAAAACCCCAGCTGCTGGGCTCTGAAATCCATCACCGAATTTGCACAGAGGGAGCAGGACAGGGACGCTAAGGCAGGCCCACTCCTGGGAGACACGGGACCCCCCTGATGGCTGACTTGGGCTGGAGAGCTTCCCAACAGCCTTGCCGAGCATCCTTAGATTGCAGAGCAGGTTGAGACCCTGGTACCGACCTTCTTCTCTCTACCCATCACTCAGGGTCAGACTTGCACGGTGCTCTGATAGTTCTTCCAGCCTTTCCCAGCTCCCTCTCCATTACGTTTCATAGGAGTTTCCCCCCAACGAAATCTTTGCACATTTAATCTGATCTTGGTGTCTACTTTGTTGGAGGACCTTCCCACAGCGAATCTCACCTTGACCCTGTGCCTTGCTTTAGGCAGTGAAACAATAGCAAATGTGATACAAGCGGAGTATTGAGAAAGGCCTGTGCATTGGGGATTGCCTTCTGGGGATCGCCTTCTCTCTGGCTTCTGGGAACCCTTCCACAACCATGTGAACAAGCCTTGGCTAGCCTTTCTGAGGATCAGTAACCAAGAGGAGAGAGGCTCCAGCCATTCCAGCTGTCTCACTGCCTCAGCTGATGACCCATACATGTAAGTGAGGCCAAACTAGACAATCCAACTCCAGCCACGTTGGCCCAGGACAAGCAAACCTACCCAACCAACCCAGGGAATTGTGAGAAATACTAAATGTTTGCTGTTTTAGACTACTGAGTTTGGGGATGACTTATTATACTGAAAAAGTAAACTTACATAGGAGTCTGGGGCATAAGATGGTACTCAAAGCCATGGGAATAAGTTGGTCCTATCATGGACTCATGGATCCTGTCCTCAGGCTCCCAATCCAAAACCTTTCATAGGGCTCTTTCCATTGGCTAAGTCCCTTCTGAAAGTTTATTTAGCACTTCCTATGTTCCAGATAGCATACTGAGGAGCCATGGGTATACAATTACAACTGAAACACACTCTTTATCCTAAAGGAGAAAAATGGGGGAACCGAAGAAAACCCTTTTTCAACTTTCTATTTATTAAAAATTACTGGATACAAAGTTAGCAGGACTATAGAATCTACCTGGATTCTTCTACTTCAGGCTTCATGGGACCACTTTCAAACACACACACACACACATATACACACACTCACACACACACATACTCACGCACACACTCCATGGTACCGCAGCCTTCAGTCAACTCACCACTTTCTCTGAGAGAAGTTGATGGGTTCTTGCTGTCATTTCAAAGTCAACAAATGATAAAAACTCTGTTGAAGTCACAGTTGGTGAGTGTAATGACCCAATCACAGGGAAGATGGTACACAACAGAGGGAAGGAGAATCAGGATTGGCCGAAGGTTCCAGAGTGGCTTCTCTACTTGTTTACATATTCAAGAAATTTATCAATCACCTGCTAAGTGCAAAGCTTTGAGGAGACATAGATAAAAGAAACAATTCCTGCTCTCAAAGATTTCACACTCTAGGAAAGAGGCTGGCAATGACAACAGTACAGCACAAGACACTGAGAGAGTACAAAGGAAGAGGTTCTGGTATAGCTTGAAGAGAATCAAGGAAATCTTCCTGGAATAAGTAACTGAGTTTGATAGAATAGGCAAGGATGAGCCAGGCTCTTTGAGGAGGGGCTAGGAAAGGTCACGTTGAACTAGCACTGGTGAAGGTATTAAGGCTTAATAGAGGAAGGCAGGTCTAGGTTAACTGAAGTAGTCCAGTAGGGCAGAGTACAGGGAGAAAATGAGTGGAAATATCTAGAAACAAGACTGGAGAGGCAGGCAGGGGGTTAGACCATGAAAGGCTTTACACATCATGCCATACATACTTTATTCTGAAAAAAGGACCCATGGAGTGGTGTCAAAAGAAAGCATGACATACTCACATCTGCATATTAGAAAGATGGTTGTGGCCACAGTACAGAATATGGAGATAAGACAGGTGCAGTAGACCAGGAGAGAAATGATGAGTGCAGTGGTAGTGGAAGAAGGGAGAAGGGCCGGAATTCCATGGCATTAAGGAGGAACAGTCAGCAGAATGTCCTCACTAACAAGAGGTAGGTGAGGAGACAAGGCAAAAAGGAGGAAGTCGAGTCACAGGTAACATCCATATTTCTGGCCTGGTCAACTGAATGGATGGTGGTACCACTTGCTGAAAGAGGCTCTATGAGAAGAAAACGAAATTTTGTAAATGATGATGGGTTTAGTTTGGGACAAGGTAACTTTGAGATACTGTGAGGTGTTGAAACAGAAATGCCCAATAGTCAGCTGGAGAAATTCTAACATACAAAAGAGAATCCTGGGTTGGAAAACAAATTTGGAAGCCATCATCATATGGGTGATGGCTGAAGCAAAGGGAGGGGTTAAAGTCCCTCTAGGAGAGTGTACGGGGACCAGGGAGCTTCTATATTTAAGGATCAGTCACTCAGTTCTCATCTGGAGGAGGAACCCAGCCAGAGCTAACCAGAGGACAGATGACCAAAGCAGTGAAAGCACCCACAAGATACCACCACCTACTGAGCTGCTCCAGCTCTCTTCTCAGAAGTCTATTGTAAATGGCCAGGGGAGCAATTAGCACTAAGGTGTTAACGGTTAGTAATAGATGTCTCCAGATATATTTGCATTTTAATTAGGGGTATAAACTTCATAGTGATTCTGGCTTTGGAGCCAATGCTTGGATTCTAATCCAGGGCTCTACCACCTACTGTGATCTTGGATTCTAGAGGCCTTTGTCTGCTCCTATAAAAGCAGGAATAACAATGTTTCTATCTCAAAAGGTATAAGATGTAGCAAGTTTCTGGTGCATCCCTTCATCTATGCCTCTAACAGTGGTTCTCAGACTTTAATGTGCATCACACTCACCCAGTCCCAGGTTCTGATTCAGGATGTCTGGGCTAATGCTGATGCCGCTGGTGCAGGAACCACACTTTGGGATGGGATGTTCTACTTAAAGGACTCCTACCACACGAGTGAATGCCCACTCATATGTACCCCATAAACTGGTCTTGAGGCCCTAGAGAAGGGCTGTGGGATGGGAGCTCTAGGTCCTCAGTGCAGGAAGCATGACAAAGTAATGGGAAGGTGAGGGACAGGGACAGGCACCCAGTCTTCTCCCTCAGCTGTCACCCAAGACATCTCAAGGGCTACACGTGGAGTGATTCACACCTGCAGGTTTGAAAAGCCGTGACTCACAGAATTCAGTAGGTGGGCTGCATTGACTCAGCCCCAGGGAGGGTGACAGGGAGGGGAGCAGGTCTACAGAGTCAGCAGAATGGACTGAGGTCCCCTGGACACCCAATGAGCCAGGTTCCAGACTGGAGGGAAGAGGGAGATGCAGTGGGGCTGGGGGAAGGCAAAGGTTTCGGACACATGGGAAGGGAAGCCTTCCAGCCAGCTGTGGAGGGTGAGAAGGAGCTTATGGCCTCTCTTCACAATTTCAGATAAGTTAGCCTCTGCTCTGGGTTAAGAAGACACTGAAAAGCAAGAAAAGCGATCTGGAATTTCCCCGGGAAGTCTACACTCACAGTACTGCCCGTTCTTCTCCATCCCTCTGTGCCCTAGTGATGTCCAGGGAACCTGCTCTGCTCTCCCCAGGGCATCATGGATGGAAATCACCAGCAAAGCCCAGTAGTGGCGTGGCAAGAGTGGATGGAATATTGTCTTCTTTCAACAAAGGCCTGTCACAGACATCATCTTATTTTATTTCTTAAAAATCCCCTCTGAACTCCCAGTTTTAGATACATAATTTTTTCAACCTGCAATTACTACCATGCTAGGTACTGAGACTGCAAGTATTAATTAATCACAATGCTTGCCCTCAAGGAATTTTGCCAGATGAGATATAAAATGTGCTACATTTATTACGTAGTCTATAAAACACTTTCATATACAATGGTACTTATTCCTCATAACGGCCACATTATGAGATTTGGTGACATGGATCCTATCTCATTTTTTGCCATTCTGATCTTCAGCTTAAATATTACCTCTTCAGAAGCCTCCCTGACGTCCAACCTAAAGAGCTACCCAATCAGGTGCCTCGTCACCCTATATTCATTTTCTGAGTGACATGTATCGCATTGTGATTTTTTTAAATCAATCTACTAGTCTATTTATTGTCTCTCTCTCCCTGCAATAGAATAAAAGTTTCACAAAAGTGGGAAATTTGTCTGCCTTGGTCACTGCTGTATTCCCAGTACCCAAAGCAGTGCCTGGCCGAACAGGCACTTAGGACACATCTGCGGAAGGAAGGAGGGTGGGGAGAGCAGGTGGGAGCGGAGGAGGGAGGAGAGAAGCACTAAGTGGCAGAGCTGAGGCTCACATCTGGGGCTTTGCCCCTCCCCCCCAGCCCAGGCTCCTTCCCATCCTTGGGGAACCTTGCGGGGGCCCCTCCGGGCCAGTGCCAAGGTTCTGAGGTTGATAGGCTGACTTTCTTTGCCTGGGCACAGAGGCAGAGGTACCCAGGACTCTCAGACTTCAGCACTGAACAGCTCATTAACCCCGAGTCAGAGGTCTGACAAAAAGAAAATCAGGGATAAGTGCTCACCTGTCATCACACATCCCTTCTCTAAAGAAGGCCTGGAACTCCGTCTGTATTTAGGATCCTTACACTCAAGAAAATATCAATCAAGGACCAAAGAAGTCAAGAGAGATTCAATTTACTTTCTTTTCAGAGGCAGAAATATAAAATGATCTCCAGTACTTTTTAAATTAAGAACTCCTATTCAGTAAATACAGCAAACAAAAAAAAAAATCTATTGTATGACTAGGTAAGAGGGAGACACAAAGAATAAAGAGAAGTGGAGAGAGAAGGGATGGAAAACAAAATCACAGAACAGTCATTGCTCTTAAAATGGAAAGGGGCCTCAGATGACTGTTGGGTCCAGGCCCCTTCTCTCCAAGATAGGCTACCGGGCCTGTTTATCGATAAAGTAGCTGAGGCCTAGGGGGTTAAGTGATTTGCCCAGGGTCTATAGCCAGTAAAGACTGGGGCAAGACCAGATAACACATAATTTGGTAAAAGAAATCAAAATTTCTTCAAAGGACTGTACTTAGAGCTAGAAACCAATTATTTGAGAGAACCATGTCATTTTCAGCTTTATTTTCCCATTTCTCCCAGCAAAAGGCCTTGTACCCATCTGATTCATGGGGGAACCCCAAAAGATACATAAAGGAGGCATAAACACAGATACCTTCTGCCAAGAAGATACAGAAAGCTGTATCAAGTTACATTTCTGCAACTACAGTGATATTTCCATCATTAAAAGTTGCGTCCATCGGTGTAGCCCTAGATTGTGTTACTCAGGTTAGAAATTACATAAAAGCCCACCAGGCTGGATGCCCTGCTCTGCCACAGGCTGCAGTGCCTGCCCCGTATCCAAGACAGCATCACACCTTCCTCTTGGGCCCCAGTTCTGTGCCCTCCCCCAGCACCCATTCAGCCGCTGCCGCCACCCCTAACCCTACAGTGAGAATCTGGAGCATTCTCTCTCTGCCCCAATCCCAGGCTAGCGTTTATAGGGGGACAGATTTTTTTTTCGAGTGAGGTCAATGTAGTTGCAAAATCTCTGTGATTCCAGAGGATGTATCTTTCAAAGTGCTATGTGAACATAGAAGGGAAGGCCTTTCCTTGGTAAAGCCCAATTCTGTTCTAGAATCTCATTCATTGCCATTCCCCCAAGTCCACACATGTACAGCAGACAACAGAACCCTTTAGAATCCTCATGTCAGAGATGAGGATTACACTCCTAACACGTTTTCCAGGTTACAGGGAAAGAGGTACCACACTTCTTTGCTTCTGCCAGGAAGTTTCTTGATTTGCATGTAACCCACTCTGTACTATAACAAAGAGCTTTGTAATGGGCTTTTTGATTCCAAATGGCTTTAGTTTGTTACTATACAATGGCCTAGATCCAGGCTCCCTACCATACTGCAAGTGCCATAAACATCAAGACCATGTCTCCTTTCTCTTTTTCTTTTTGTAGACCACCTTCTTCCATCCTCCTGCCTACCACCGCTGCCCTTCCCCCAGCGCTCAGCTCATCATTCAGGGAATACTGCAGATGCTGGTTAGCACAGTGTGGTATTTACCGCTCTTCCCAATCCTCTGTCACTTACTGCGGGTACAAGGAAATACAACTTCTTGGGGATTCAAGACAACACAAGGCAGACAGGAGGGAAGGCCAGATAAGCCACCCCATTTTTCCAGACCAGAACTGGGCTGAGGCCTGCCCACAGGAGGCCAGGGGCAGTCACTGCTCCTCCCCATGACGTCTCTTTCATGGCCCCTCCACCTAACTCCTATCCATCAGCCTCCTGTGCTTCCCCAAAGCAAGGAGTGGCTCCGCCTAGGATTTATGGAGCTCAGAGCCCAAAGCTACGCTGAACTGTGGGATCTTCAACTTCTGGAGCTGGGAAATACCTGTGGAGCATCTGCCCAATCTTCATTTTCAGGCAAGTGAAATGAGGCCCAGGGCAGTTCGTGACTTGCCCAGGGTCCCATGGCTCCTTAATGGGGCTCAGTTGGGCTAGAAGTCAAGTCTCCCCGGCCAGTGCTCCTTTATCCACCCCACTCTCACCTGATAACACCCTGTTTCGCCCAGGCATGCTGTTCTTGGTCTGATTACACACTACGGGGTAAATAGGAAGGATGAGCAGGTGGAAACAAGGTCTAGAATTACCTGCTTAAGGCTCTATTTTTGCCTCAATGATAGAGAAAGGATCTAAAGGACCGAACCAAAACACTTTCAGCTGGGAACGGTCAGGTTCCCCTGCTGGTCTATAGAGTTGCTTCTGGGCAAGCCAAGGGGCGAGGAGGCTTTCTCCAATTCTAGGCCATTGTCAGTCTCTGAGACAACTGGACTCAGTCAACTGCGATCCTGAGAGAGGCAGGCTTCAATAACTACGGTGTAGACAGACCCTCAGTACCAGATGGTGACACCTGCTCCGCGCATCCACGAGACAATCCTCTCAGCACAGGCATTCACAGGCACACTGGAGTGGGATCTAGGTGAGAGGGTCCTCCAGGGATGGTCCACGTGGCAGGGCAGGGGGTGGAGCACACAAACTGCACAGATACCAAGAAAGGACGATGTGGACAGAAAGAACAGGGGCAACACGAGTCAAGAACCAGGCGGGACGGACAAGTGGACTGTCTAATCCACCCTACCCTGAAACCATCCATCGCCCCCAGACCCCCAAACAGGTTACACCACATGTGTGAGCCAAATACTGACCGCATCAACTTCAACACAAGGAGGTACCCATTGCATGGAGAGAGTCAGCTAGCCTCTGGGTGAACCTGAGCAAGTTACTTAACTTTTCTGAGCTCCAGGTGCCTCACCTATAAAATGAGGATACCTACTTAATAGGATTGGATACGGATTAATTATGATAAAGTCTGGAAACTCTTTGCTCTAGTATCTGGAAAATAACAAGCACTTAATAAATGATAACTAAACTGTTGAAGCCCTGCAGGGACCCGGCTGTCTCCAGACTCTTGGGCTCCTAAGGGGCTGGAAGTGTTACTGACACATCCCCTAAGAATCCTCATCACTCCCTCACACAACCCAGGAAGTAAAAGCCAGGCACTTCCCTGCAATAGGATGCTTCTTGAACATATATATGTTCAAAACCTGTACGTGTTCAAAACCCAGACACATATAGGATTCTTTCCTCTCCCCTCTCCTCTCTCACACCCAACACACACACCACCCCCAGCCTCCGGACAGCTGAGGAGTTCTGACAGCAGTGATCCAATCACTCAACCGTGGGACTCTGAGGGTCACTGTATATCATCCTGCCATCAACATAACACTCACAAATCCTGGCAGAAGGATGGCCTCCTGGGAGCCCAGGCTCATAAATATCACAAGGAAGCAGTCAGAGGGATAGAAACATGTAAATCATTTCCATGGAAATCACCCTCTACTTGTAACTCCTGCAATCAAAGCATGAAGTTCCCCTCTGGAAGTGGGATTTTTGAAGGGTTTCGTGGAATTGAGGAAAGAGGAGTCGTCACGGGAAAGAGATCTGTATTCAGCACTGGTTTCTCAGAGGCAACGGAAATAAAGTCCATTTGCAATTTGAGTCAGGGAGAACCACGCCAATAAGGAAGGTGCAAATCCAAATGACATGAAAGCATGGCATGTTGCCTCATGAACTGTCCCTCACTCTGACTGTATAGTCACTCTCAGGGCAATCATTCATCCCTATCTGTCTAGACAGTCTCTCTTGTCCCTGTCTAATTATTACTAATGTCTCTATCTACTCTCAAAAGTGTCCCAGCTTGGACAATAAATTATATGATTACCCAATACTACAAAGTGGTTAAAAAAAAAATACATCTTAGCTGGCCAGAGACAAAGCATGTGAGAGAACAGCAGAGCGGAATCAAACAAGAAAAGGTCATCCCCTTCTAGGCTCTAGAGATGGCTGCACAACCCGACCAGACCCACACATTTGCAGAAGGGGAATTTCTATTATTTTCCATTAGTAACTCCTCGTGGAACTGTCAACTGGGGAAGTTTTCCCCAGTGCCTACCCTAGCTCCCAGTCCCAGTAAAGAAAACCCCTTTTTTGTAGCTCAGGTGTCCGTGGAGTCAAAGCGATGCTCTTATTTAAGCGTCAGAAACATCTTTCCTTTCATGAAAACATTTCTCTGAGTGCAGGTCTCACAGTCTCTAGTCTGGACTAAACTGCTTGGCTTCTCCAGCCCTTCCGCTGACCATGATGTCTCTGAGACACAGTGTGGTTCTTGAACCCCAAGAGTAAGAAAGAATTAATGTTCCAACACCATGGCCTCCAAAGGTAAGAGAGAGTGAATCATCACAATCCCCCAGATCTCGGTCATTCACCCACCTACGCAGCGTGAACCACCTGCACGCTGCTCGGAGCGGCCCGAGTCAGGCCTGGTGAGAGGGAGGATCCCTCCTTGGGCAAGTGGCCAAAGTGCCACCTCAGTCCCCAGAGTGACACGGCGGAAGCCTCGATCTCAGGGGGATGTGGTAGAGGAGGGGGTAGTGTCCCCCATCATTCTCTCCTGGGCACGGGCACAAAGCAAAGAGGCTCAGAGAACTGGGTGTTCATCCCTGGAAAAGGACATGCAACTCACCCTCTCGTAGGGAGACCCAAAGCCGGTCAAAAAGCAAGTCACTCTAAATAGCCCGGCTTCTTCTCCGCACTCCCCTTCCTCCGAGGCCCAGTTCCCGGCTCTCTCCCAGGATAGGGTCCGCTCGCCAGCCCATCCGCCTGGTCGACCCGAGGCTCCAGAAACACCCCAGCCTAACCTGCACCAATCCCGGGACGCTTCCAACGGCGCACACAGCTTCCTTCCCAGAAACTTTGCTGGAAGCTTAGCCCCTGCTCAGCGAGCCTTCCCCAGGAGTGCCCCCCCACCCCCGCAGAGAACTTCCCGACGGCGGGGACTGGCAGAGCCCCGGCTGCCGGCCGGCACCCCCTCCTCCGAGCTTGGCTGCGCTCCCCTGGCGGCACGAGGCTCCCTCGCTGCCGGCTGAGCGAACACGCAAGCACGAACGAGCTGCCAGCCCCGGACGCCCTGACAAGGAGCACACCCCTCACACCCCAAAACGCCCACCGCGCGGGGGCTTTCTCACGCCCGGGAAACGAACACGGAAGTTGCAAAGAAAAGGGCAGCGCGTGGAGAGGAAGAACCGGCTCAGGGGAAGGTTTGGGCAAACTAGGAATCTCCACGGTCCATGCAACGCCAACAGGTAGCAGCACCGGGGACACGGAGCTGGGCGCCCGGCGCCGGGGAGGGTAGCACAGCCCCAAAGACTGCGGGCGCCAGGGCGCAGACGACCATTTCCTGGGTAGCAAGAACCGGGGCTTACCTTGAATTAACGCAGAGTCCCGCGCTCGGATGAATGAGGAGAGTGTGCTAGTATTCCCGAGACATCACTGAATTATTTTCAAAGGGCACACGGGGAGCGGAAGGGGCACGGGGAGAGGGGGCAGGAGAGATGGTGAAATTGAAGGGGGAAGGAGGAATCAGGAAAAAAGAAGAGGGGGGCGGGCGGGAAGGCAGGAGGAGGGAAAGGAGAGAAACAGAGAATAAAATGAATAAAAGAGACGGGAGACAGTTCGCGGGGAAAAATCTGTCTCCTGCCCACACAGTGGAAAAGAAATGTCTGATAATCAGAACGAGAGCTCGCACGCATGCCCCCCAGAGGGGTCAGACGGAGACGAGAAGACTGGAGCTGTACCCAAACAGAGAAAGAAATAGCAGTCGGGCCGGGCAGCACCGCGAGGTGGGAGAGTGCGGAGACGGACGCCGGCGGGAGCGCGCACACGGGCTGCGGGCGGGGCCGGGGGCTGGATCGCGTGCGGGAGGGCGGGGCTCGGTGTAGTAAAAGGGCCTGGAGGCGAGAAATTTCGGTCGGGGTTTCTGTGGAAAAGTTCAGTGACCTCAGACTTCCACGGGCGACTTCCACTCGAGAACACCGTCCCCGTTTGTGGGCAGGAGCGGCACCTCCCAAGGTTCCGCCGGTGGACCTCACCGCGGCCCCAGGGTCCTGGCCGTTTGCCTCGCTGGCCCGGGAACCTTGATGGAAGAGCGTGATTCCCCCTGACGGGAAACAGAAGCGAATGGAGGCTTTACGGATCAAGTTGAGGGAGAGAGGGAAGTGTGGGAGGACCAGTACCTGAGCCAGATGCTGCCCAAGGAAAGGGGACCCCCCGCCCGAGTGGGGAGCATCTCTGATGCCTCTGGGGGCACGTAAAGGCTCTCCGAGGGTGGCCAGGGGCCAGAAGCGAGACTCTGTTCCCCAGGGGTAGTTCAGGGGCACAAAAAATTAACAACCCTAAAAACAGTCGGACTGGCATATCTCCAAGGCTTTCTAGACTTGAATCCCTCGGAGGGCTCCCTCTCCCCCCATTTCTCTGGCTCTTTGCCTATCTTTTCCTGGATAGTAGCAGAAAGGCCTCCCAGAACCCTTGCTGGTGAAGACCTCAGGTCCCACCAGCCTATCTCTTCAATCCATGTAGGTCCCCAGAGGGGCTTTGCCAGGTGGCTATACTCAGCTGCCCACCTTCCACCAAAAACTCAGAATCAGAGGGCACAGGGCCCCAGAGAGAGAAAGGAGAGGCAGTAGGACTGAAAAGGCCAAGAAGAGAAACAGAAAGGAAGAAGAGAAGGAGGAGAAAGAGCAAGAAAGGAGAGCATTCTCTCCCCTGTAGCTCTGGTTCCTTAGGCCTGGTCTTGGCACAGAAAGATGGGGCAGGTTTTCTGAAGACTTCCTTTGGGGGTTGCCAGAGTTGAATGAAGACATTCAGCCTTTCCTACTTAGCTGTGAGCTATGGCTAAGAGCAGGGATTTTATTTAGTCAACTTTGTATGCTCTGCACCCACCTACCCAGGGCCTGGCACATCTCAGAAAACATGCATTGACAGGAACTAAATGATCACAAGGCCAAAGGCTCCTCTCCCCTTCCTCTTAGCTTGGGATGGGGAGAGGAAGTGAAGACCAAGGGCAGTGCAGCCTTCTTAGCTACTGCCTACTTCACCACACCCCCAAGAGGCCTGGTTGGGAGATTCCAGAACCTCAGCCCCAGCATCAGGTAAGTCCTAAAAATTATCAACCCTGAAAAGAAGTGAGTCTGGTCTCTATGAAATAGACTTTGGAAAACCAGGCCTTTAGCCTTGATATTGAAAACTGCTCCAGCTGGGCATTAGGGGGAAAAAAAATCAGGGCTTTACGTCAGTTTTTTAGAGGCTGACAGATTCTTGGGAAGTCTTACAGATCTGGTTTCCCTCATGAAGATTTTTTTTTTTTCAGTTCAAGCATCAGTGGGAGCCGCACTCATAGAGGAGATCATGGGCCCTGCACAAAGGGGGGGTCAGAATCCTAGGTCCTGCACAAAGGGGGGGTCAGAATCCTAGGTCCTGGGGAATTAACAGCCCTCCCCTCAAGGGAGAAGAAACACAGAGTGGGGAGGACACAGGGAGAGATTTTCCCACTTTAGAAAACTAACCTCAGAATCTATTGAATCTATTAGAGGGAAGGAGAATGACTCCATTAACCCCAAAGTGGACTCTTCCTGCCCCCACCGCACCCCAACATATGTACACACAGACACAAGGCAGTTACCAGCCGCTGAAGCCCTTCTTCCATCAGCCCATAAGCAGGAACAGTCACACTGCAATGTTTGGGTTTCTTTTTATAATGAAAAAGTTTAAAGAGCTGGGATACCAGAAGGCTGATGGTTTTCCTGGCTTGGAATCTCCTTAAGAGAAGAGCAGCCACACTCACTCCCCTCAACCATCAAAACAAACAACAATTGTGCCCACAAACAAGACTCTCCTTGACAGACCATTCTTATTGCTGGGAGTGGGCCGTGCCTACCAACCGCATGACCCCACGACAGATTCCCTTTACCTATCCGAGGAGGCATCACAATCCCAGATGCCCCAGTACAACCCCACTGACACACCTGCCATTTTATTTCTTGCCTCTCTGGCTACATGTAGCAACTAATTCGAACAATATGGTGCCCTTTCAGACATAACAAAACATTGGTTTTGGTTCTTCTTTCCTTTGAATGAGTTGTGGCTGTTGTCCAGTGCCTTTTGCTGGAGGAGGTGGGGGCAGTAGGCTGGGATGCAGGGATTCAGTTCAGCACACAGGGCCTGTGTCTCTCCAACTCTTAACCCCAGCAGATGCACCTCCTCCCTACTCCCAGGCCTCTACTCTACTCAGTGAGGCGGGGCAGGAAGGGCTCAGTGCTCAAGGCACCACTGTCCTCTCTTGAGCCAGACCATCAAGGGAGCACCTAGGCCTGCCCCGGCACAGACCTATGCTCCATACTGCGCCCTGCGGCCCCTAGAGGGACTTCGTACTGGGGCCCTGGCTTCAAAGACCCTGGTTTAATAATTCAGCCTGCTTGAATGCCATTTGGTAGCCATGGCAACCAGTTCCCTGACATCTAGTTGTAGGAAGGATGTGGTTAGACGGGGAAAAGAACGGGAGAAAAATGAGGAAAAGGTAAAGGGGAAAGGAAAAGAAAGAAACCCAACTCAGATTTCATCTAAACTTTCCTTGCTTTCACTCCACGCAGCAATCCCGACAGTGTGCCGCCCAGGAATCTCTAGCTGTCTGTGCCTCTCCCTAGCTCTCGTCCCTTTTTTCTGACTCCTCTCTCTCCCCATCTTGTCCATCTCTAGCTCTTTCTCTCTCAAACCTACCGGAAGCCATGAGATCTAGGTTTCTTACTCAGCATTTTAACTAAACACATTTGTGACTCTGGCAATGCCTTTCTGTGTCTCCGTTTCCTTATCTATAAAATGAGGGGATTTTAGATGTTCTCTATGGCTTCTTCCAGCTCTGACAATCCTCGATTCTCTGGTCCTCTCTCTATTCCTCTCATCTCTCCACTTCCAGCCTTTCATCTCTGTCCAGCTGTCTCTGTCTCTGTCTCTCTGCCACTTTGTTTCCTATGTTTCTCCATCTTTTTCTCCTCTGCTTATTCTCTCTCTCTCTCTCTCTCTCTCTCTCTCTCTCTCTCCCTCTCTCCCCACCCCCTCATGAATACCGTTTGCCATCAGGTTTCACCTGTGAGGCAGTTTTTTTTTAAATAACATTCCATTCCCACTTGCTGGAAAGTATCCCATCACCTCCCTTTACCCAGCTAATTCCCCCTCATCTTTCAGGTTGCAGATCAGACATCAGTTCCTCTAAGAAGCCTCCACACCCCCCTTATCAGCCCCCATAGTGCCCTGGATTGACCCCATTGTACCTTTTCTCACCATATTGTTGGTACCTCAGCTGCCGTGTGAGCTCACCAGGGGCAAAAATAACGCCTCCTTCATTGCTGTACCCCCAGTGGCTGACATTTGGGGGGCACATAAGAAGTAGTGGTTGAATGAAAGGGTAAATCACCTCAAACCAAGGGTTTCTGAATCACTGCTCATTAAATACTCAAGGCACACCCCAGAAATGGCATGAGGAAGCCACCGTGGGAGCCCATTTGAGTCCCAGCCTACCCCATACTACAAGCACGGGGTGAAGGAGACCTCCTCCCCAGACTGTTCCGATGAGATGGGCAGCCAAGAGCAAGGGTCCCTCTCATACATTTTGGTGGGACGATCCAGAATGGAAATAGGTCCTGGAGGGATTGAGAATAGACTCCAGAGGGAATGGGGAAAGTGAACACCTCCAAGTGGGAGATTCCCTTCTGCCCATCTCTGAGGTCGCTCAGGCACCATTTGGGTGAACTCAAAAGGTAACTGTACCTGTGCAGAAATGGGAGCTCCCTTCAAGGTGTCAGAGCTTCAGGCAACCACCTGACACCAGATACCTTGCAGCCTTTTAGCCTAACTGCTTTCTTCCGGGAGCAGGGCCACGAGGAAAGCAGACAGAGGCTGGGATGCTGCTGCTAGAGACACATGGGCCGGCAGCAGAGGGGGCAGGGAGGACATGCGCAGTGTTTCAGGCCCCTGAGGGGAGACACCAGGGTGGGTTCCTGTTATCCCGGAAGTGGCTACTTTAAAAAGAGAAAAGAGGGCTTCCCTGGTGGCACAGTGGTTGAGAGTCCGCCTGCCGATGCAGGGGACACGGGTTCGTGCCCCGGTCCGGGAGGATCCCACGTGCCACGGAGCGGCTGGGCCCGTGAGCCACGGCCGCTGAGCCTGCGCGTCCGGAGCCTGTGCTCTGCAGCGGGAGAGGCCACAGCAGTGAGAGGCCCGCGTACCGAAAAAAAAAAAAAGAGAGAGAGAGAAAAGAAAATATTCCTTTGATAGTCATCTTCTGATGGACAAACAAGACCTACCCATTTAAGAAACTTTAGCTATAAATATGAATGGAAGACAACGGTTTCTTCCCGATGCTCCCTAATAAGTTCTCTTTTATTCATACATTACATAGAGGGGGAGGGACAGAGCTGAGAAACACACAGACACACAAGCCCCTGTACTCGTATGCACGGAGCTCCCATTAAGTTGAGACTCAAGTACAGGGCCAGACTCTGCCAGTGTGCTGTCCCCATTCATAACCCAGAAATCTAGGCCTGCAGATCTGAAGCCTCAGCCTTCATGTAGCTTTTTCCCCAAATAATCCTTAATCCAGATGGAGCTGCTGTACTGCAAAGATCTGCCAAGTGACATCCAGTCTTCTTGACATCATGCACGTACTGAATGACATCTCATCAGCAGACTTCCATGAGTTGTCCCCACCGCCCCCCAAGTGCCCCATTCTCAACAGCCCTCATGCCACAGGCAGGCTAGCCCAGTCTTCAGAAAAAGGGAAAGCTTTAAAGCAGAAAGCTAGACGTGAAAGAAAGAAAAGACCAGCACATACTCTGAAAAAAAAAGACACTTCTTTGTAAACATGAGACCCCCTAGACCTGATTTGCATCCACACTAGATCATTTGAGAAGCTCACTACGGAGCCACACTGACTTTTCCCGAACCGGGGGAATCATACCTCCCAGCTGGTGAAAATCCAACCCCTGTACACCGTTGTGCAATTGAAACCTGATACAGGAAAAAATAAGTTAACAACCGTCTTGTATGCCCAAACCATGCCACCACATCACCCTCCACTAAACTGAAAATGCACGTCCTCTCCCACATGCTCTAACCAGCTCCAAGTACAGCACCCAAACATTAGGACAAACCTACGCGCTTACATCACTCCGAGAGCAGAACCAGAAAGCATGTGGTAGTGAACGCCCATGCTAGTTCCATCTGATACACACACAAACTGTCAAGGCATCACACAAACACACCCCACATACACAATAACTGAAACATAAGCACATGCACACATACTCATACACACACATTGCCCTCCCGGGGCGTGTGTGTGTGTGTGTGTGTGTGTGTGTGTTTTGTTCAGAGACTGATGATGCTTTGGATTACGAGGTTTCCATGGTTACCTTCTGTGGAGGGAACTGGGGTAATTGAACTCTTGGGGTTCAACAGATGCAGCTTGCTCACTCCTGCATGTTCACTTGCTAACTGGCTTGCTCTGTCTGTGTTGTATCACCATTAGTGTTTAGTTACAAGTTTCAAGTTGAGTACACTGCAAGAGTGGAATCTTCTGAGGGCTGTGGCTTTACCTTGGAAGGAGGGTATTGAAAACTCTGACTTCAGTATGTGGATTACCCTGGAAGAGTCTCAGACTAACTAGGGTCTGGGGGCAGCCATGGTCCTATAGACCCACCCTTTCTCCCCTATGCAGAAAGGACAACCACCCGAGAATGAGTGAGAAAAATCATATCTACTAGTTCATAGAAAGCTCTAAGAGAATAAAATCTAAAGACCCAGGCCAGCATAAACCACAGGGGTAGGGACAGGGCTCCAACACCCATGTTTCCTCCCCTTTCCACAGCCTTTCCCAGGAGGCCTCCCTAAATGGTTATCTTACATCAATTTAGAGCAAAGTAATTGCTCAAGATAGTGTTAGCATCAGAGATAGCCCCATCTATATATATGAGAAACTGCCCAGATTGGCCTGTCAAATGAAATACTTCAACACGCATTACATGCTGATGTCTCATTTCCTCTGATGAGTCTAAAAAAACAAACAGAACTGGGAGTCTATTGGAAGGTAATTGCCAAGCTCTTCTTCAGACTTTGCTGACCTAAAGGAGCAAAGAAATGAAATAATTTCATTGAATCAATAGAGCCATATGGTTGGGGGCTCAGGTAGGGGATGGGACCAGGGAAACTCTTTGTACTGAGTAGTAAATAGAAGCATGGAGGCCTCAAGCAAGACTCTTAGCTTCCCTCAGCCTCAGCATCTTATGTTTCTATGATTCTTGGTTTCTAGAAGTTCCAAATTGTTTTCCACATATAGGAGTAACCCTTTGGCCTGTTAATTCAACACGTGGTACAGGACAAAAAGGACCAGCTCAAGTGCTAAGGGGGCAGCTGAATGGTAGATTAAGATAGAAATCAGAATTATTTTTTAAATGTTCATCCTGTTTTCTACTCTTTTATCTCCTCAATCTCTACACTAAATTTTCTCCTCCAACCCAGAATGGGCAATATTTCTATGAACCAGTAAGAGGAAAGAGAAAAATTAGATGTAAATGAACACAGTATGCTTTCCATTTGGATCCAACTATTTACAAAGCACAACATGAAATTGGACACATCTATGGGCAAAAGAACCATGTAGATAGTCAACCAGTTGGGAAAGAAGACCTGGGAGGCAAACAGCAGAGGTGGGAGTATTTCCTCATATGGAAGAGAAGAACAAGAGGCAATCTAATCATTATGGACTTCAACAGGACCCACATTCTCCATCACCCTGTGTTATGGGCTAAATTGTATCCCTTCCCAAAATTCACATATTGAAGCCATAACCTCCAATACCTCAGAATGTGACAGTATTTGGAGACAGGGTCTTTAGAGAGGCAATTCAGGTTAAATGAGGTCATTGGAGTGGGCTCTAATCCAATATGACCAGTGTCCTTATAAAAAGAGAGTAGGACACAGACACAGAGGGAAGACCATGTTAGGACAGGGGGAGAAGACAGCCATCTATGATCCAAGGAGAGAGGCCTCGGGAGAAAGGAACCAACCCAGCCAACACCTTGATCTCAGAGTTCCAGCCCCCAGAACTGTGAGAAAATACATTTCTGTTGTTTAAGCCACCCAGTCTATGGTACTTGGTTAGGACAGCCTGAACAGACTAACACAGCCTGAGGCCAAACTGAAGAGGTGCCCTGAAATGAAACAGTGAGGAGTGAGTCCCATGCAGTGGCCCAGAGGGTGGGCTCTGGCGTCAGACCACCTGGGGTTCACCACCTGCTCAGCCACCAGCTAAATAACACGTGAGATTGGGCCAGTTGTTTAAGCTCTCTGTGCCTCAGTTTCCTCGTCTGCATAATTTGGATAATAACAGTAGCTCTCTTACAGGGCACTTGTGAGGCTTGAAGGAGATAATGCCTGTCAAGTACTTAGAACAGTGCCTGGAACATAGAAAATGCTCAGTAAATATTATTACAAGCCAAGCAATTTTTTTTAATTGAAGTTTTTTTTTTTTTCAGCTGGAATTGAGTCAGGGGTCTGGGTTGGTCCTGCCTGCCGATAAAGAAATGGGTAAGATAACTTCCCATGCACCCACCTGGCTCTGAAATTACGCAGCTGTCTGAGAACCACCTTGCTCCCTTTCAGAGAAAGCTGCAAATTTGAATCCTTCAATCCCACACATATTGATTACTTTAGAAAAGATCAGTAAGCCAGGAGTATCCATCATTTTTCAAAACCTTCACAGTCTGTGAACTGTTTCCCACAGATGCTCTCATTCCTCCCCCATAGCCCCCTGGAGGTTTCTCAGGTTCTCACCTTCCATCCTTGTGACCACATCATCCCTGACAGATCTTTCTTTGAAGGAAGCCCCTCAGGTCTCTTCACTCCAAGGACAACTGATCTGATTTGTTCTCCACTCTGTCCCTGTGGGATGTTTAGAATCAGAGGAGGCAGGACCAGGGATTTAACCTAATGACACCAGAATAACACAAGCAGGAATTCATTTTCATTGATTGGGAACAGATGGCAGCTACAGGATCCTGGACACAGTAGGTGGTGCTCCCAGCAGCCTCTGCCTGAGCCTCATGGACACCCTGATGATGACTCACCAAATGCTCCCTTGCTTTCCATCACCTAGACCCCAGGCTGCCCAGTCAGTTGTCCACTTTGGGGCCTTTGATTTGGTTGCTCCTGATTCTGCCCTGCAATCTCTTCAGCCTCTGTTGCCCTCAGAAACCCTGGCAGGAAACCCAGACCTACAGTTCTTGAGACTCTGGTAATACGCAGACTTCCATGAGCCATATTTGCCCATGGAGAAGTCCAAGGCCAAAGAAGCAACATTCAGTTCCACATCTCCAGGGAATGCGGAAAATGGCAGTTCATCCATTCATAGAGACCAGTGGTACCCAAGTTATCCAGGCCCAGCATCCTTGAGCAAAGAGCAAATGTGTTACCAGAGGAAGAGTTTAAAATGTTCTCTTCTCATGCCCAGAGTATGCACTTCCCTAGAGCCCGTCTAATCAGACAACCCACTGCTTCTCCAGTGTGTGCCACTAGGTGGACACTCTTAAAATGTAGTTACATGCAAAGATGACAATTTTGAATCTGTGGCTTTCCACGTCCATGGAGGTTGAGAACTGGAGAGAGAGGAAGAAATAACAATAAAGGCATGAAACCTCTGAGCAACGGGAGCTCTCCTCAGTTGTTCGTGTACAAGACAAACACCACCTTGCTTCTCTCACCAGGCTGAGATATCAATGGTATTGGCATATTTTCAAAGAGCTTTTTGGGGAAGGAAGAAAAGGGAAGGGCAAATATTGGGACAGGTGACTCTAGCTTCTTGTCCACTAGAAACTGGGAGTTCCTGAAGCACCCATTAGCTTTTTCTTCCCAGAAAAAAAAAGGAATAACCCATGGACTTCTTTCCATCACATCTTTACCTCGCTTCTCCCTGTCTCTTCAAGTCTTATAAAGCACCTGTTTGGGCTTCAGTGTCACTTTACTGGCTTTGCTGTGTCCAGCACCTTCCCCCTTGCATCAGCTGGCTCTGTTGTGTTCATTTAATAAAAAGTGAGGAAACAGACCCATACTCTCACCAGCCCCCAAATTATCCTAATCTATACTTCCCCTGGTCCTGAATCTTTCTAGTCCCCATGGCTTGTTGTATGTAATATTGAGTCAATTTACACAAAGTAAGCCAGCTTCTAAACTGATCAAATGAATTTAATTCTGCAAATAAAATTCCATTAGGACATTAAATGCAAATATTCCAGATTTCTGCTTCCTGCTCTCCCCATCACTGAGATACAGAGGACTTCATGCCAGAGAGACCTCATCAGCTCAGCAACTCTGACGCCCCCAGGTCTTTCTAAAGATCTGATGACCAAGCCTAGCAACCACATCCTCTCTCTGTCTTCTTTTATTGTGGTAAAACATACATAACCTAAAACTTAACCCTTTTCATCATTTTTAAGTCTACAGTTCAGTGGCTTTGAGTACATTCATGTTGTTGGGAAGCCATCACTACTATTCATCTCCAGAACTTTTTATCTTCCCCCAACTGAAACTCTGTACCCATTAAACAATAACTCTGCTTCCCCACTACCCCTGGTTCCTAGTAACCTAGTAACCTGGTTCCTAATAACTTCCTAGGTTATAGAGGTCATTCTGTATCTATGAATTTAACTACTCCACATGCTTCATATAAGTGGCGTCCTACAATATTTGTCCTTTGTGACTGTTTATTTAACTTAGCACAATGTCCTCAAGCTTCATGCATTTGTAGCTGGTGTCAGACTATCCTTTCCTAAGATTGACTAACATTCCACTGTGTGTATATAGCACATTTTGTCTATCCATTTATCTCTTGATGCACATTTGTGTTGTTCCCACCTTTGTCTTGTTATGAAAAATGCTTCTGTGAACATTGGTCTACAAAGTATCGAGTCCCTGCTTTCAATTCTTTTCTTTAATTGAAATATAGTTAATTTACAATGTTGTGTTAGTTTCAGGTGCACAGCAAAGTGATTCAGTTTTATATATAATATATATATTCACATATATATTTTTTCATATTCTTTTCCCTTATAGATTACTCAATATTACAAAATATTGAGTATAGTTCTCTGTGCTATACAGTAGGTCCTTGTTGGTTGTCTATTTTATATATAGTAGTGTGTATATGTTAATCCCAAACTCCTAATTTATCCCTCCCACCCTTTCCCCTTTGGTATCCATAAATTTGTTTTCTATATCTGTGAGTCTATTTCTGTTTACTTTCAGTTCTTTTGGACGTCTACCTAGGAGTGAAATTACTGAATCATATGGGAATTCTATGTTTAACTTTTTGAGAACCACCGAACTGTTAACACATTCTCTTTTAAAAAGTCCTCATCCGCAGAACCTTCCCAGGGACATAAATAACACCATGTTTCCAATTCCAAATTGGGCCTGGGGTGCATTGCCTTAATGTCCTCGGTCCTTCGCCCTCCTGCACCTATGCCCTCTGCTGTGTAGCTTGATGGCCCCTCCCACAAGAAGGCAGGGAACTCTTCCAGGCCTTTGACGTTGGCTCAGCCATGTGACCTGCTGTGGCCCCTGGGACGCCGCAGACATGACACATTAGGGCTGTCCCTCTGCCACCAGCATGAAAAGAACATGCCCTGGTTGGCCCGGCGGTCCCAGGAGAAACAGGAGGGGCACGTGACACAGAACCAGCCCGGCCACTGCAACTGGAAGCAAAGCTGCCCCAGTTGACCTACTGCTCCTTGAGAAGAAATGATTGTTTTAAGCCTCTAAGTTTGGGGTTAGCTTATGACTGTTATCATGGCAACAGTTGACAGTACAGGGACAGGCCCATTTACTATTTAGCCTGAATCTAGGTGAGAGTGAAATTTCTGCAGAATAAATAAATTGGCATAAAAATCTCATTGGCGGGAATTCCTTGGCGGTCCAGTGGTTAGGGCTCGGGGTTTTCACTGCTGCGGGTCGGGTTTGATTCCTGGTCGGGGAACTAAGATCTCGCAAGCTCTGTGTGGCAGCCAAAAAGAACAAAAATCTCATTGGCTCCAGGATTTTTTTTAAACTCACTCAAACCTGAATTAAAAGCTAGGCACCCCCTCTGTCTCTCAGCTCTCTAGGACTGCCTGGGGGCCTTCTTAGTCTGTTCTCTACCTGACCTTATCATCAAGCCTTGTTCGTACCAAACCCAGCCCGTGGAAGAATTTTAGCTTGGCATAAAATGTGCCAAACAGCAAACACTGATTAAGTAACTCTTTGGAAGGTTGTGATTAGTTGGAGCTGTTGCAGTTCAAGAAATCTTCATAAATGGCCAAGAGGGAGGAGGGCTGCTCCCTAAGATGTGCCCCACAAGGCAGTCATGAGAGTCATAGCTGTTTAGAACCTGACCTCAGCTGGGCAGTTTCAGAAACTCAGCTTTGTTAGTTTCCTTGAAATTAACCAGCACCAGAGGGAAAGTCACATAAACCAAAATGTCTAGAGGCTGGAAAACTGGAATGCCAGTTTATTAATTTACACACGGGAGGTTGTCCTTTCTGGGTCCTGGAGTAATGGACTTAAATTCTGTAGCCAGCATACCTCCTTCTTGCTGTCAACATATCTGCAAGACCAAATTAGTCATCAGAGGCTGCTGCTTGGTGAGCACAGAATCATTACAAAGGAAGGAGGACCGTGTTGGTACATTTTAATCCAGGCTATGGAAAATCCTTGTAAGTATTCCCATCCCAAAATAGAGCTCGATTCTAGGAACCACATATTAGCATAGTATAGCCCACCTTAGGGGCTAGTCCTCTAATCAAATCAGTATTATCTTGGTAAAAGTAAAACAATAGGGCTTCCCTGGTGGCGCAGTGGTTGAGAGTTCGCCTGCCGATGCAGGGGACACGGGTTTGTACCCCGGTCCGGGAGGATCCCACATGCCGCGGAGCGGCTGGGCCCGTGAGCCATGGCCGCTGAGCCTGCGCATCCGGAGCCTGTGCTCCGCAGCGGGAGAGGCCACAACAGTGAGAGGCCCGCGTACCGAAAAAAAAGTAAAAAAATAATAATTGAAGAAATAAAGCATAAGCTCTAAGCATAAAGACCTGAGCCACCTCTGGATTTCTAAAGTTAGGACAAATATCTCATCACCTTTTTCAAATCCCCTCTAGAACGTCTGGAATCCAAGCCCTCTGCCACACCTGAGGCCAGGCCACTGTCATCTTGCCTGGGCAACTGTACCCCGGTCTCCCTGCTGCCACTTTGTGCCCTCCATTCCATTCTAGAACCACACTGCACCCCCAGAGTGATTGTTCTAAATCACAGCCCAGGTCACACCCTTGCTTAAAATCCTCCAAGGTATGAATGGATAAAGAAAGTGTGGTATGTACATACAATGGAATATTATTCGGCCTTAAAAAGAATAGAAATAAAGCATAAAGCATTATACAGAAGTATCATATTATTATTGTTGTTGTTATTGTTATTATTGTATGTTTATAATAATAAGTGTGAGCAGTGCCATGTAGGTAGAAGTATACTGAACTTTCAGTGAAGACTCAGATTCTCATCGCGGTTTTGTCAGTCAAATTACTACATGACATTGGGAAACTAACTATGGTACCCTGGACCTTGATTTTCTCATGAGTAATGAGAGTGAGTTGAACTAAGTGAGCATCAAAGACAGAATGACTTGAGTGTGTGGGCTGTATGGACAATAAGTGTTGGGATTTCAGAGGAGGGAGAAATCAGTGAGCTTTATTCACAAGATGGTCAGAAGAAAAAGTACATGGAGTAAAACACAGCCAGTAGCACTCCTGGCAAAACAATTTAAAGAATATATCCTGTTGGGTCAGGAAGCAAATTTTGGACACAGAATGTCCAAAAACCACTTGTGACTAAAATAACAATAATGTAACTATAGTTGCCGAGTTAGAGGTACCCAACTCGAAAAATCCTTGGGTCACAGAGCCTTTGGGGTAAAAAAAAAAAAAAGTCAAGTTGACATTTAGGGTCAATATTGTATGCTTACTTTATTGATGTTAAATTTTAATTTCAATTAAAGTGTCAGGATCATGCCCCAGGATTTAACTTGGTTAAATCCCTAAGCTGTTGAAATAGCCATGTTTACTTTCTCAATAATTCTCATCTTGGCTTTAAGCCCTTCAACCTAAGTTGAAATCTTCAGATACTCAGGTCCATTATTTACTTTTTTCTTTTAAAGCTTCACTCCTAATATCCAGCACTGCAGACACTGCATACTTGGGAGTCTTGAACTGGGAAAACTGCCCTGGCCTTTCTGGTATGCCCTCAGCATGATTTTAAGACTACCTACTATGAAATTTACAGACATTATTTTCTGCTGCAAACCCAGAGCTCTGAGCTGTCAAAATTCATCCCTGGTTTCAAGTTCAACTCAACTCTACTTTGACAACATGTCTTGTGCTAGCACTGCTGGGTAGATAAATTGTGTTAGAAATAGGACTCAGACCCTCAGAATGATTACAGACTGGTAGAAAAGACGGACATGTACATATGAAATTATTAGAAGACAACACAGGGGACAATATAGTTCACAGACTCTCCATTCCTCAAGAGATTTTAAAAGAATGCCATTAGTGATGCCTAGAAAAGGCTTTACGAACAAAGTCGGAATTGAAAGACACCATAATATAGCACGAATGTTATACAGAAAGCAGAAGATATGTGTTGGACTCAGTGACTGCATTTCTCAGGATTCAAGAAATGGAACTCCATCCCTGATCCCCCTTCTCTGTGCTTTTGTGGACACAATATTCCTCTGATGAAGATGAGGTGGTCATCTCACTGCCAGACTGAGGGACATCCTGTAACATGGGAGATTTAAAGAGATATTGCTCATGTCGGCTATACACCTGCATGCTCAGAGGTGGGAGGTGGGACACCTGACCCTGTCCTGATTCCATCTAACTCCGTGGCATGCAAAGGAACAAAAGGGGCAGGAAATACTCCTTCAGGGACACGCTTGTTAAACAGAAAGCCTCAACCAGAGCCTCAACCCAGACAAGGCCAGCTTTGCCATAGATGGAGTTGAGAAATCACTGATGAAAGACACTTACAACCAAAAATAATCCCCACTGGGCCTGCCCCAGGCTGGATTCCCCCATGAATTTCACATTTCCAGGGCCTTTTCAAGTACTAAAAGAAGTTCTGCTTCTGGCATGGAGGAGTAATCACTAACCAAACCGAATAACAGCTCTAAACTCTGGAGAAAAGTGCAACAAAAGCTACCTGGATAGCTAGTGGGAAGCAGCCGCATAGCACAGGGATATCAGCTCCGTGCTTTGTGACCGCCTGGAGGGGTGGGATAGGGAGGGTGGGAGGGAGGGAGACGCAAGGGGGAGGAGATATGGGAACATGTGTATATGTGTAGCTGATTCGCTTTGTTGTAAAGCAGAAACTAACGCACCATTGTAAAGCAATTATACCCCAATAAAGATGTTAAAAAAAAACAAAAAACTACCTGGAAATTCTGAAGACAGAGCAAAGGCATTTTGAGGGGAGTAAAACTTGGAGCAAGTGACCAGTATGGAATGAGCTCCCTGCTTACTGTGGCTCTGCCCTGGGAGAGACCACGGTTACAGCAATGCTGGTGTGGGTGGCTTAAATTCTGGTGGAAAGCCCCCCATCATTCTGACCACAGGAACCGTGCAAAGGAGCCAGGACAACCAGGGCTGCCAGAAAGTAAGGTGGGAGCTCTAGAAAGCAGAGAGCAAGCAAAGGAGAATCTCAAATTCTATATATAAGCCCAGCCTAAGTCTCTGGCTGACGAAAGCAGATTATAGGTATGGCTTAAGGAACTGAAGATCTGCGCCACCGCCCAGCACAGGCATGACAACTGGCCATCTGAGTCTAGATCAAGTTAATCGTCTGCTAAAAACAAAACACTGCCACTCCTTGGAGAAATATAACAGGATGCAGAGTCTCTACAATATAACATTCACAATGTCCAGGGTACAATCCAAATTTATTCAACAAGAGAAGACTCAGGAAAATGTGACCCATTCTCAAAGAAAAAGATAATCAACATATGCCAACCCTGAGATGATCCAAACGTTAGAATTCTCAGACCAAGACTTTAAAGCAACTAGTATAACTATATGCAGTAAGGTAAAGGAAAACTCACTTGCAATTAATCAAAAAGTAGGAAATATCTATAATAGACGTGATTGTTTATAGAGAAAGTCCTCGGGAAACTACAAAATACCTCCTAGAACTGATAAATGAATTATAGCAAGGATACAAAATTGATATACAGAAATTCTACTTTTATACACTAGGAGCAAGCAATTTGAAAATGAATTTTTTAAAAACATTAAGTGTATACTTATTGATAAATCTAGACCAAATTATAGTTACAAAGGACAGTATGTAAGAATATGTAAGGCGATACGAAGTCTGACAATTCTTATGCACTAAAACCATTACAAAACAGAGGGAGGCTGGAGAGAATATGTGAAAAGTAAAACAAGCCCACTGAATGCCTTACGGGAATTAACTGGGAGTAAAAGGATGTTACTTCAGAATAGCTTTAGTGGAGGGAAGGGGAGGGGAAAGAAGAGATTATTAGATGATTTCAGTGTTGAGCCAATAGAGAAAGAAACCAAGAGACAAAAATTCCAAATCCAGCATTTGACAAATGAGGAAACACCTGCTAAAGCCCTGGGATGTATACCTTAAGACAATAAACTAGCTTCTTCCTTCACACACACACACACACACACACACACACACACACACACAAGAAGACAAGCACTATCTCTTCCTCTATTTAATACTGTCTTGGAACTGATGCAATTAAATAAGAGAAAGCATCTAGAGGAATAAGAATTGGAATGAAAGAGGAAAAACTCTATATGCATGTGATATAATTTTGAAAATTGAAAAGAAACAATGGAAAAACTACTACACATAATAAGAAAATTTAGTAAAATAGCAGGTACTAAAATTATCATACAGAAAGAAACCTGGTTAGAAGTCTAATGGGAGAGAAAAAACATATTTCAGTGTAACAGAAGAAGATAATATACCTAGGCACAAACCTAAAAGAAATGCCCAAAATCTATATGAGGAAAACTATAAAATAATCAGAAAGAAACAAAGTAGACTTGAACAAATGAGATGACTCAGCATCCTAAAGATGTCAGTTTTTTATAAGATAATTTGTAAGTGTAATGCAATCTCAATAAAAATACCATCAGATAATTTTTTTTACCTTGAATCAGACAAGTTGATTATAAAGTTCATTTGGAAGAATAAACAAGGGAGAATCACCAGGAAAAATATTAAAATGAAGAGCAATGCCTATGTGGGTGGAAAGGGGCTAGTCATGTCAGAATTCAACCCTACTCTAAACCTCTAGAATAAAATATTTTGATATTGTTACATGAACAGAAAATACATATCTGAAAAACGACCCAGATATAAACATTTTATTTATTACATGAACATTAAGTATATGGTAATGAAAGCATTTCAAAGTGGAGAAAACATGGTATAAAATTACTGTATAACCACAGAGGAAAAGATAAAATCAGATATATTGCTCGTACTCTATATTCCAGAATAAATTCCAAATGGATCTGAGATTTAAATATAAAATTAAGTCATGTGGGTATTCGAAAAAAATAGTCGTAAATTCCTCTACAGTCTTGGAGGAGGAAAAACCTTTCTAACTGTGACTTAAAACCCAGAAGCAAGAAACATATTGATAAATTTTATTACATAAGAAAAAATTTTTAAAACATTTGCATGGCAAAAAAAATTATTCTAAGAAAAGAACAAAGGCAAATGACTAAGTAGGAAAAATTATTTGCAACTTATTCATAAACAAAGGCTTAATGTCCTTAATATCTAGAGACCTTCTAAAAACAGAGAAGAGGCCAACAACATTTTTAAAAATATAATATGTAATAAAGATATGAACTGAGAGTTCATAGGAAAAAATGCAAATGGCTCCTAACCACATGAAAAAATGTTTACCCTCACTCATAATAAGAGCAAAGCAAATTAAAACTACACAGATACTACTCAGCCATAAAAAAAGAATGAAATTTTGCCATTTGCAACAACATGGATGGACTTGGAGGGTATTATGCTAAGTGAAATAAGTCAGAGAAAGACAGATGCTGTATGTTATCATTTATAGGTGGAATCTTAAAAAATAAAACAAACTAGTAGGTATAACAGAAAAGAAATAGACTCACATATATAGAAAACAAACTAGTGGTTACCAGTGGGGAAAGGGGAGTGGGGAGGGGCAATTTAGGGGTAGGGGATTAAGAGGTACAAACTACTATGTAGAAAATAAATATGGTACAAGGACATATTGTACAGCACAGGGAATAGAGCCAATATTTTACAATAACCACAAATGGAGTATAATCTTTAAAAATTGTGAATCACTGTTGTATACCTGAAACATATATAATATTGTAAATCAACTATACTTCATTTAAAAAAATAAATAAAAATAAAAGTTTTTTAACTACACTAAGATACCATCTCCCACCAGTCGGGTTGATAAAAATCTCGTATGACATCATATTCTGTTGAAAATCTTGTGGGAAGGCAAGACAATAAAACCCCTATGGTTAAGAATTTGACAACATCTAGCAAAGTTTCCAGAAATCGCGGAAGATGTCAAAGACTACAAGAGTCACGTCAAATGGACATAGAAGCCAACTTGAAGAGGCTCCTACTAGCCAAAGATGGGACAATCCAACTACCAGTAAGAACAATTACAGTCAATTGAAACACATTAAATAAGTTTACATCCACAATTCATTATGATACTTAAAAAAATAAACCTTTATTGATCACACTTGTAAATCAACTCATTCTTTGGAAAATGGGTAATAAAAGGAAAAAGCATTTATTCTGCTTTTCCTATACAAACTGATGAAGGGAAGTTGATGAGGGAAAGTCTCTATACATTAAAGAGTTAAGGATATTAACTCTTTGTTTACGAATAACTTGCAAATATTTTTTCTACTTTGTCATTTGTCTTTTTTCTTATGGTAATTTTTTGCTATGCAAAAGATTTTTAAATTTTTTATGTAATAAAATTGATCAATTTTTTGTATTGCTTCTGGGTTTTAAGTCATTGTTAGAAAGGTTTTCCCTACTCCAAAAAATATAGAGGAATTCACCCATTTAAAACAAATACTTGTATGGTTTAATTTCTTATATTTAAATCTCTGATCTGTTTAGAATTTCTTCTGGAGTACAAGTGTCTACTGCGCTTGGAGCGCCTTTCAATCCATTTACCATTTAAATTGCCCATCCTGGGGCTTTCCTGGTGGCACAGTGGTTAAGAATCCAGCTGCCAATGCAGGGCACATGGGTTCGAGCCCTGGTCCGGGAAGATCCCGCATGCCACGGAGCAACTAAGCCTGTGCGCCACAACAACTGAGCCTGTGCTCTAGAGCCCATGAGCCACAACTACTGAGCCCACATGCTACAACCACTGAAGCCCTCACGCCTAGAGCCCGTACTCTGCAACAAAGAAGGCACCGCAATGAGAAGCCTGCGCACCGCAACGAAGAGTAGCCCCCATTGGCCGCAACTAGAGAAAGCCCACACGAAGCAACAAAGACCCAACACAGCCAAAAATTTATTTATTTATTTATTTATTTATAAAAATAAAATAAGTTGCCCATTCCCCCCCATAATTCAGCCCAGGAGATAGGGACACTGAGGTTCTTCACAGAAACTCCTAAGTTCTGTCATCTATGTCCCAGCAATAGCCATTTGGCTTCCATTCTCCTCCCTTCCCCCAGCTGGTCACATTTTCATCTCCTTTTGAATGGGAAATAAATTGTGTCATCCTGCCTTTTAAAACTTCAGCTCTCTGGACTTTGGCTCTTGATATATAAAACCAAACATTTTTAATGTAAAGCCTCAGCTTTTAAGATTTTTGTTCATGCCAGGCAAGTTCAGGTTTCATCAGAAATCCAACGGACGTTTTTGTTCTAGCTCCATCCATCTGCCCCCTGAGAACAGTGTAATAAAAGCTCTCGGTGTACTCTGAATGTGAGTGAGAAGGAAAGAGAAAAGGAAGTTTGGGGATGGGAAGCAGGGACTCAAATTCTGAATACCTGAATTATTATATTTATCACTAGAACACCTTTGGCCCCTCCCTTCTCATGCTCAAGTCTGGCTCCATCCTGTTCCCTCTGAGGTTCTATCTCTAATCCCCTCTCCCCCAAGCCAAGACACGCACCACTTTCAGAACATTGCTGACAACCTGCCTCCTCCAGGGAGCCTTCCCTGACTACACTACCCATCCTGGTCACCCCTTCACATCAGCAGCCCTCCCCACAGTTTTGGCGTGTCCAGACAGGGCTTCTCTGCAAAACCATCTCGGGCCTCTGGACTTCTGAGGCAGGCTGCAAGGTGCCCTGTTTGCCTGCGGGCCCCTAAGCCAGATGAGAGAAATAGAAAAGAAGAAGGCTTTGAGACTGACAGGCTCTCTGAACATAGCAATATGAGAAGACTTAAGAAAAAAGGAAGGAGAGAGCTAGGTTACTCCAATTTGTGGTGGGGAAAAGTGTTACTGTACCAAACTTGGGTTCACTCGCCCTGCACAATAAAGCCGATCTACTGACACCAGGTTGTGGTGAAGGAAAGTGCAGTGTTTATTGCAGGGCGCCAAGCTAGAAGTTCAGGGTAGCTAGTGCTCAAAACACCCGAACTCCCCACGGGTTTCAGGAAGGCAATTTTAAAGGCCAGGTGAGGGAGGGGGTCCCAGGGTGTGTGATCAGCTCATGTACAATTCTCTGATTGGTTGATGGTGAGGTAACAGGGCAGAGCCACAGGGGTTAACAGTAGGCCTGGGGGCTACATGCTCAGGGTCATCAAGTAGTTAATTCCTTCCATTTGGTGGTGATCTTAGCATCTGTAAAAACAACTCAGGATATGTGCATCAGATACTATATATCTAGGTGCTTCAAGAGAGGAGATAAAGCAAAGGGTAGGAGGGAGAGGTCTGTCCAGGGAAGGCCCCGTAGGGTCCTGCTTGGTTACAAAAGGAGTTCAAAGGAATAAGAAACCTGAGAGATGGAAGGCTGTCCCTAGCCTGTTGCTCAAACCCTCCTCCTGTCCAATCTCTCACATGCTCATAATTTTTCTGTTTTTATTTTCTATCTTGATTTTAAAAAACATACATTCCTGTATAGCAAATGAAACCATGTTTATGTGACCCAGTTTTTATAGCTCTTTTCACATACTTTTGACACTTCCATCATAGCATCAACTATTATAATTCTGAGTCCTTTTGGGAAATTGAAAATGAATGCACTGTGAACTCAGGGAGCATGCACATGTGCTCTCCTGCATCTCCCCAGAGGGAGTGCTCAGTAACTGCTATCAGCTCATCAACTCACCGGCAAGAGATATTTCGATTCAGCAGAATGAAGAACTTCAGAAATTGGCTAGGAACTAGGGCAAAATATGGAATTATTCCTTGAAGATCTTTTTAAAAGAGGATTGTCTTTTCGCTAAAATGAGTTTGGTATCATTCTCCTCCACTGTCCACTCATTTCCCCTTTCCTCAGGCCAAAGACTGTCAAGGACGTGGACGACTGCTGCTAAGTTTCCCTTAAAGCCCTAGAAAAGAGGCCCCATGCTTGAGGTCCGTTGGCCATTTCCAATAATCCTATAATAGCAACACTTTGAGAAACCAGCTGTACACCTTGGGATGTGCTCAGCTGCTCCCCCACAGATTAGACCCTGAATCAGCCATTTAGAGCCCCAGGTTCCCAGACCCACCTGGTGATCCTTTCTAGATGATCCCGGCCAAGGTTAGAAAAAGACCTTTCTAGGCCCAGGAGAATGAGTAGAGGACCCTGGAGTTAGCAACCAAGAGTTAATATTCCAAGAGAGGAACTTTCGGAAGCACTTAAAGAGGAACATGCTGTGGTCACACCGGCAATCATAAAAGATTTAGCAGCGGGTAACTTCTTTCCTCACATATTTTGTAGTTTGGGGAGTGTGTGTGTGTGTGTGTGTGTGTGTGTGTGTGTGTGTGTGTGTGTGTAAATTTAATGAAAAGCTTAGGATATAGAGTTAGGTTTACCCACTTAATAGTTTCATGGTTTTAAATAAAACATTTAGTATATTCTCTGTTTTCATGTCTGATTCAAAACAATGGTGTTGGTGGTAATAATGCTTAATAATAATATAAACAATAATACTAGCTCTACCTACCTCACGGTGCCATTAAATTAGGCAGGAAAATCACTTCTGTAAATGTAAAGCACTATAAAGATGTAAAATATTATTATTGCAATTTCTGACGCGCTGTTAGAATATTTTTCTTGGAATTGAACTTAAATCGGTCCCATTTCCATCAATAATGTACTCTGAAAGCACAAAAACAAGCCTAATTCTTCTTCCATATGACAGTCCTTTAAGTACTGGGAAATTATTCCAATGCTATTCCCAAGGCTTCTCCTTTCCAAGTTAAAGATTCTTAGTATTCTTTGTTTCCCCAGTCACATGTCACATGGTACCATAGGACTTAACCGGGCTTTTATCAAGTTTCCTTTGGCCTCTCCACATCTCCGGATTGCTACAATGGAGGCTGAGGAATAGTGCACGCCCCAGGTAACTTTGGCGCCCCAGGTAACTCTGGTGCTTCCATGAGGCAAGCAGGCTCCGTCAGCAATGTGTGCCCAATGCCAGGCTACTGTCCTACCCGTGGGACACCACACAGCCCTAGACCAACTTTGGCCCTCAGTTGCTCCTTCTTGCTGTACTTCAATTAGAAGGAGCCTTGAGCAACACAAAAACCAAAAGGGTGTGAAAAAACTACACCCCAAGCTTGAACACCAATGAGATCTCACTTTAGCCTAAAGAAATCCTATGAATTATAATGAGAGAAGAATCATTTCCATATTAGATTTCTATAGCTTCTTTCCTCTAAAATGCTCAGGGCACTGTACTGGGAAATTTTCATGCATTAACGTATGATTTCTTCAGTGCTACAGGGCGCAGCTTCTCAGGGCTTGGCGAAGGCCATTTCACTCACTCAGGCTGAGTTCTCCCTTCCTTGAAATGCAACCATTTCTTGTCTATTGCACACCTAGGGTGCCCTGTGGTACAGAGCATGGGTGGAGAAAGCCAAGCTGCAGCAGAAACACAGATGGAACCTCTAGAGACAATCCAATCCACTCCTCACCCCCCAAAAATGATAACAAATGAACTTATTTACAAAACAGAAACAGAGTCACAGACTTAGAGAACAAACTTATGGTTACCAGGGGGTAAGGGTTGTGGGGGGAGGGATAGACTGGGAGTTTGGAATTGACATGTACACCCTGCTATATTTAAAATAGATAACCATTCTGGCCGGTCAGAATGGCCATTATCAAAAGATCTAGAAACAATAAATGCTAGAAAGGGTGTGGTGAAAAGGAAACCCTCCTGCACTGCTGGTGGGGATGTAAATTGATACAACTACTATGGAAAACAATATGGAGGTTCCTTAAAAAACTAAAACTAGAACTACCATATGACCCACTACTGGGCATACACCCTGAGAAAACCATAAGTCAAAAAGAGTCATACAAAAAAAACAAAAACAAAAATACATCAGGCTTCCCTGGTGGCACAGTGGTTGAGAGTCCGCCTGCCGATTCAGGGGACACGGGTTCGTGCCCCGGTCTGGGAGGATCCCACATGCCGCAGAGCGGCTGGGCCCGTGAGCCATGGCTGCTAAGCCTGCGCGTCCGGAGCCTGTGCTCTGCAATGGGAGAGACCACAACAGTGAGAGGCCCGCATACCGCAAGAAACAAAAAAACAAAACAAAAGAACAAAAACGAAAAGAGTCATGTACCACAATGTTCATTGCAGCTCTATTTACAATAGCCAGAACGTGGAAGCAACCTAAGTGTCCATTGACAGATGAGTGGATAAAGAAGATGTGGCACATATATACAATGGAATATTACTCAGCCATAAAAAGGAATAAAATTGAGTTATTTGTAGTGAGGTGGATGGACCTAGAGTCTGTCCTACAGAGTGAAGTAAGTCAGAAAGAGAAAAACAAATACCGTATGCTAACACATATATATGGAATCTAAAAATAATGGTACTGATGAACCTAGTTGCAGGGCAGGAATAAAGAGGCAGACATAGAAAATGGACTTGAGGACATGGGGTGGGGAGGCGAAGCTGGGGCGAAGTGAGAGTAGCATCGACATAGATACACTACTGAATGTAAAATAGTTGGCTGGTGGGAAGCAGCAGCGGAGCACAGGGAGATCGGCTCGGTGCTTTGTGATGACCTAGAGGGATGGGATAGGGAGGATGGGAAGGAGGCTTAAAACGTAGGGGATATGGGACATGTGTATGCATATGGCTGATTCTCTTTGCTGTGAAACAGAAACTAACAATATTGTGAAGCAATTATACTCCAATAAAGATCTATTAAAAATAAATAAATAAATAAAATAGATAACCAACAAGGACCTACTGTATAGCACAGGGAACTCTTGCTCAATATCCTGTAACAACATAAACAGGAAAAGAATTTGAAAAAGGATAGATACACGTATAGGGAAAGGAAGGAAGGGAGGGAAGAGAAGAGAAATTGTGACCCTGAGAAATGACTTCCTCAAAGTCACAGCTGCTTAGGGACAGCATTAGGCACTTTATTTTACTTCCTCTCATCTGAAAAACGCAAGAAAATGAGGTAAGGCTGCACAACACCCCCGAGAAAGAGAGAACTGGGAGCAACAGGAAATTTCCTCACAGCTGTCTTAGCTTTTACCATAAAAACCTGTAAGTTTCCCAAAGAAGAACAGCCATAATGACTAGGCGAGTACATGGACCAACCGAAGGCAGGATCAAATCGCCCGGGTTAGCTCTGTCAGTCATGATTTAAAAGGGTGGGACAAACAGTGCTCAGTGTTTCACCGTTGTTATGTATCAAGGAGAAAACTAATTTGAGAGGCACGAGGGGAAGAAAACTGGGCAACAGAGATGAAGAAGCCGAATCAAGAGAGGAAAAGTTAAGACTGAGCATTTGAGAACGCTGCCCAGCACAGCCTCCCATAAGGACCCTGGGCGCTTTATTGCAGACAATCTTTGTTTTGGCAGGAAAATGAGCTTGCCATGCTGCTGCTGCTGCCGTTGCTGCTGCTTTAGTTTTCGTGATGATTTACAGGACATATGTATATACACACACACACAAAGATAATGTTCAAACACTCCTACAGTCATGAAAGTCTTCCCTGAAAGCCTGTTCTATCTTTTTACATTAATACTCAAAGCAGTTAAATCATGGCGTGCTCCCATTACCTGTCAGGTTTTGTTATTTTAAAAATACAACAATACGGTTTTGGATTCTATTCTTTGGTCTACATGCAGCCTTTCAAAGGTGGTTTCCTCGGTTTCCCCAAACATGAACTTTCATCCAGGCGGTAAAAACAGCCTCACTTTGAGATGGCTTGCTTTTGCTTGAGAAGGTTCTCCTTCAAGGGGTGCCACACTCTCTGCCCTTTACAGGAAGAGGAAAAGAAAAGGACCAAAGGGATGTAGTGGGCAAGGTCGCCATCACGCTGCAACCCACACAAAAGCCAGCACTTGATAATGGCTCTAGCTGCCCCCCTCTAGGCTACTTTTCCTTTTGGACACTTAGGGACTTACTAGGCATGTATAGCTTCTTGGAAAACTTTCTGTTGGTTGTGCTAGAAGAAACAACCCAAATCACGAGGGGGTGAGTAGTGTATTGTTGACTTTGAGTAGACTCATGTCATCAACAGTAGAATCCCCAAAACTCACTGTAACAAACAGATCCAAAGAGACCTCAAAGGTGATCCCCAATGCTGGGCCAGAACAGACCTCAAGGTGTCCAATACCTACCCCAATGGCCAGAATTTTCAAATGATATAAGCCACCTGAAGGATTTTTTATAAAGAAAAGACATGACATTCACTGATTAATGTTCATAATGAAGAGTCTACAACATCTCTAGAAAAAAACTAGCCAACATCATGTCCTTTACAAAAAGATCTACTTTGACAAATTGGTATTTATCCTTAATGCTTGAGTAAGCACCTTCATTACACAAGGGTGCTGAGCTAGGTGCCATGGGGGACACAAATAAGGATAAGCCAATCCTTACCTCAGGACTGTTACAATTTATTGGAGATAGAAGACAGGTCCATGTGAAAAGAGAACCACCAAAGGCAGTGAAAGAGGGCTGCATTAATGTCAAGTGAGTGAAAGCATCAGCAGCAAACTCTAGGCAACTCACCTGTACTGGTGATAAGGCCCTATATTCTAGAGACCAGGAAAGTCCTCACAAGCCAAAGGGGGAGAAAACAACTGTGACTATCAGAAAATATCAAATACAGCTTCAGAGCTACTGTAAGCTGTGTCTCCTATTATTCACAACAGACCTATATTCATTTCACCCACCACCCCAGGGGCTAATTACGCCCCCCTCCAGATGCAAAAGAGAGGTTGTCCAAGATCAGCCTCCTGCCTTGGGAAGTACAGACAGGTAGAAGGACCAGGGCACCAGAGGCCATTCTCCCTGCTGGAGGGCTGCATCAATCTGGTGGTGCTGTTTCAAATGTTTGCCAAGAGCAACAGAAGGTGTTTTCCCTCTTGGAATTTTTTCTCTTCCTCCCTCCACCCTGCCTCTAAAGGTAGCTCAAATATGACTCATAATTGGGGCATCTGGTAGTCACCCTCTTTACCCACTTATCCAAAGCCCCCTGGGTTCCTATAAGCTCAACCTCTCACCATTCAGAAGGCACTGAGGTATGATGGGATTCATCACAGAGTACAGAATCATAGAAGTGAAAAATCTTAGGGTCTTTCAGATATTGGAATCCTTCCACAACATTTCCCCCAGATGTGCATCAAACCTATGTGTATCAGCAAACTTACTACCCACAATGGGCAAGCTAGCCCATACTGGAACTGTTCTAATTGACTTTTCTCCCCTACCTGAATTGCCCTGATACTTCTTTGAGTTGCTCCTAATCCCATCTCTTAGGTTCACCCAGGTCCAGTCTAATTCCTGTTCCACAAGACAGCCCATCAGATATTTGAAACCTCTCAGATCCTTTTGAGACCTTCCTTCCACTAGATCAACATAGAGACTTCCTTCAACCATTCCAGACATCACCTGGTTTCAAACCCTTTCATTTTCTCATTTAATTTCTTAAGACTATAAGAGATCAATTTGCCTATTTCTCTCTTTAAACTTTGCCCCTAAAAAGGAATAAAACACTCTAGACATAAACTGGCCAATAAAAGTAAAATGGAAAGTCTTTATTTTAGATTCTTAGATACTCTAATTTATATAAACTAAGACTGCATTCAACTCTAAGTTGTGGTCACATGGCATGGCACGTGCCTATTGTAGACTAAAATCCTTTAGCTGCAAGTGCTTCCCACCTGTGGGTGAAATCATTGATTATGCCTCCCTCACACAGCTGGGTGTTATCCCCAAAACTATGTAAGAAACTGACATCTTTCATGCTCTTTCCACTCCTTCTATTTGACCCCCAACTATAGATTTAAATGACTGTTTCAACAATCTAGGAAAAGAAACCTTTCCTCCCAAGAAGTCTCCCTGGGAAGATGTCAACATGGAGTTCTGAGATATAAAAATAAAAGCTTCAGCAGCTTCAGAGGACCCCAAAACTGTTCCTGATTTCCATTCTGAACCTTTCCTTCCAGTGTCCCTAAACAAATCAGAAAGCCCTAAGGAGAGGCCCTGAGATGTGAGTGAACCTTTCCCGTAGCCAAGGGAGAAGGGAGGGGACCTGCATTCAACCAGCCATTTAGTTCAGTCCCTTCTTTTCTGTTTTTTGGGTTTTTTTTTTAACATCTTTATTGGAGGATAATTGCTTTACAATGGTGTGTTAGTTTCTGCTGTGTAACAAAGTGAATCACTATACATATACATATATCCCCATATCCCCTCCCTCTTGCATCTCCCTCCCACCCTCCCTATCCCACCCCTCTAGGTGGTCACAAAGCACTGAGCTGATCTCCCTGTGCTATGCGGCTGCTTCCCACTAGCTATCTATTTTACGTTTGGTAGTGTATATATGTCCATGCCACTCTCTCACTTTGTCACAGCTTACCCTTTCCCCTCCCCGTGTCCTCAAGTCCATTCTCTACATCTGCGTCTTTATTCCTGTCCTGCCCCTAGGTTCTTCAGAACCTTTTTTTTTTTTAGGTTCCATATATATGTGTTAGCATACGGTATTTGTTTTTCTCTTTCTGACTTACTTCACTCTGTAGGACAGACTCTAGGTCCATCCACCTCACTACAAATAACTCAATTTCGTTTCTTTTTATGGCTGAGTAATATTCCATTGTATATATGTGCCACAACTTCTTTATCCATTCATCTGTCAATGGACACAGGTTGCTTCCACGTCCTGGCTATTGTAAATAGTGCGGCAATGAACATTGTGGTACATGACTGTTTTTGAATTACGGTTTTCTCAGGGTATATTCCCAGTAGTGGGATTGCTGGGTCGTATGATAGTTCTATTTTTAGTTTTTTAAGGAACCTCCATACTGTTCTCCATAGTGGCTGTATCAATTTACATTCCCACCAACAGTGCAAGAGGGTTGCCTTTTCTCCACATCCTCTCCAGCATTATTGTTTGTATACTTTTTGACGATGGCCATTCTGACCGGTGTGAGGTGATACCTCACTGTAGTTTTGACTTGCATTTCTCTAATGATTAGTGACGTTGAGTATCCTTTCATGTGTTTGTTGGCAATCTGTATATCTTCTCTGGAGAAATGTCTACTTAGGTCTTCTGCCCATTTTGGGATTGGGTTGTTTGTTTTTTTGATATTGAGCTGCATGAGCTGCTTGTATATTTGGAGATTAATCCTTTGTCAGTTGCTTCATTTGCAAATATTTTCTTGCATTCTGAGGGTTGTCTTTTCATCTTGTCTATGGTTTCCTTTGCTGTGCAAAAGCTTTAAGTTTCATTAGGTCCCATTTGATTATTTTTGTTTTTATTTCCATTTCTCTAGGAGGTGGGTCAAAAGGATCTTGCTGTGATTTATGTCAGAGTGTTCTGCCTATGTTTTCCTCCGAGAGTTTGATAGTTTCTGGCCTTACATTTAGGTCTCTAATCCATTTTGAGTTTACTTTTGTGTATGGTGTTAGGGAGTGTTCTAATTTCATTCTTTTACATGTACCTGTCCAGTTTTCCCAGCACCACTTATTGAAGAGGCTGTCTTTTCTCCATTGTATATTCTTGCCTCCTTTATCAAAGATAAGGTGACCATATGTGCGTGGATTTATCTCTGGGCTTTCTATCCTGTTCCACTGATCTATATTTCTGTTTTTGTGCCAGTACCATACTGCCTTATTTAGTTCAGTCCCATCTGATCACTAGATTGTAAGACACTGAAGATATGGACAGGTTAAGCATCATAAGATATTGACTGAACAAGTGAATGAACAAATGCTGAAGTTTTGTGTAATGGTTACAGTCTTAAAATTTTATTACAGGTTTTTGTGGTGACGATCTATTTTATGGCTTATTTAAAAAATAAAATGTAAGCATAAAACTTATTTTAAAAGCTCTTTAGTGTCAAAAGTAAATTAAAAATTAAGCTCACATGAAAGTGGAAGAAAAAGAAGGGGACAGAATACATAGGACAAAATCTTCCATCACTTTGCTGCAGGCGAACCTCCCATAACTCTCTCTCTTCGATTGTTGTTGCATCAAGGCCTCGGACAGGCCTTAAAGATTTCTATTATTTGGGGTCCTCCTTTTATCCAGTCATATTTCCCAAATATGACTTCTACCGTGGTTGGGTCAGCCTGAACTCCTATGATGGTTGCCAGGAGATTTCTGTAGCCCGAAGGAACCTCCACCTCTTCTTCACCATATCTTTCAAGAAAAACACTCATAAAACCTCCTCTGAAAGTCTTCCCTGGCTAGTGCCATCCCACACTGACTATCCTGTTTCTTTCTCTAAAGCATATGGACAATGTGTAAGAAAGTATGTTGGTTATCTTCTGACTAAAGAAGGTATAAGAATTCACTTTAAAAGAGTAATACCAAAATAATGATTTATTTTTATGATTATATTTTAACTTATATGTTTGTCTCCCTTCCCCAGGGGGTTCATAAGCTCCCTAAGGGTAAGAGCAGTAGTCTTTATTTTGTATTCCTTAAAAATGCTAGATAACAACAGTTAAATAAAATAGATGCTAGATGACTAAATGAATGAATAATGCATTTCAGCTTATGAGTCTTTGAAGACTTCTTCACTGCTAGAGTTGTCTGAGGCTCTAGTGCTGAGATAATGATAAGCTTGGTCACAACCAACTAAGCAAATGACTAGTGACAAATTCTGCTGACCCCCAACCCTGAAAGAACTCATCAGCTGGTGACCATAATAATCATTGAATAACCTGCTGTCCCTGTCACCCTCCTACATTTAGTCCTCTATACTTCAACACCTAAATCACCATTTCATCATGTCAACTCCCTGCTCAAAAACCTGGATGTAAGGACTCCCTATTGCATGCAATAATTCTCAATCTGCATAGTACTAATAGAATAGAAGGTGCAAGTTTTGTCACTTAAATCCTAAAACACATCTTAGCAGAGCGGCTACCACATAATTTGGAAAATTTTATTGTGAGTAATGAGACATATTTCTGAGGAATGTGTGCCACGGACCAAATTGTATCCCCCCAAATTCATATGCTGAAACCCCAACCCCCAATGCGATGGTATTTGGAAATGGGGCCTTTGGGAGACAATTAGGTTTAGGTGAGATCATGAGGGTGAGGCCCTCATGATGGGATTAGTGCCCTTATAAAGAGAGACACTAGAGGTCTCCTCTCTCTCTCTCTCTCTCTCCCTCACATTTGAGGACACAGTAAAAAGGAGGCCATCTGCAAGACAGCTCTCAACAGAACCCAACCATTGTGGCACCCTGATAATGGACTTCCAGCCTCCAGAAATGAGAAAAATAAATTTCTATTGTTTAAGCATCTAGTCTATGGTATTTTGTTATGGTAGCCCAAGCCAACTAAGACAACATATATGACCCATATTAACTGTATGAAGGCACACACAATACACACATACACCTTATTACACAAACTCAAATACACACTGATAAATACTGTTCTAGACTTCAGTTCCACCCATGAATAAATAACTGCTATGGAAATTGCTCTCCTGACTTAAAATATATTAAAGATAAAATATATTAAGATAAAATATATTAAGCAACTATTTTCAGATATTGGACTATAAGCAATGCAAGATTATGGCCCTTGAAAAAAGGGAGTTAAATATAATAAGTTTTATATTCATCCTGACTATCCAACTGCAAGGAAATTCCAAATTGCAGCACAAGGAGGGGGGAATCCAAACAAAGCTTGCTGGTCTTGCCAAGTTGAGGAGACAGAGATTGAAATTTGAGAAGCCCAAAGAAGCTAGAAGTTGCAGAGTAGAATACTGAAAATAAGGGAGCTATATGAAGGTAGAGCTCCAGGAATTTGCATAGGGGTTCCCTCAAACCTTTGCCTGAATACTAACCTGTACACACATAGGGTCAAGTTCCAACATGCCAGGAAAGAACAATTAGCAGAGAGCTGTAAGCCAAGAAATTCCCAGAGCTCAAACAGATCTGAAAATCATTTGAGTTTGCATCAGCCAGAGTGGACAGATCTCACTTAATTCAGGAATCATTCAGTAAAGTCACTAGAAGGTTCATAGCTTAGCAATGCGGCAAATAGACCCTACTACATTGGAGCTGTAGACCTGCCCTGAAAGACCTTCAAAACAAACCTCAAGAGGATCAATCTGATCTTCAAGCAGCTTAACTGCCTGCCAAAACAAAACCATCACTCTTTAAAGAAATACAACAAAATCAAGCACTCAACAAAGAAAATTCACACTGCTCAGTTTCCAAAGAAAATAACTATTCGAAATGCAAAAGCAGAATATTGTGACTCAAAACCATGAAGAAAATCAGTCAATGGACACAGATCTAGAAATGACAGATTTGATGGGGAATTTTCAGACAAGGATGTAACACAACAATTATAAATGTTACAACTATGTATAAGTATTTAAAAGAAAACATGAACATATGAAGAGAGGAATGGAACATATAAGTAAAAATAACATAGTTCATCTGGAGATTAAAATGCATTATTTGAAATGAAAAGTTCACTGAATGGCATTAAGAGCAGATTAAATACTGCAAAAGAAAATATCAATGGACTTGAAGACATAACAGTTGAAACTATCCTAATGAAGTACAAAAAGAAGAAAAAAATAAGACAAAATACCCATACCTCAGTAACCAGTAGGACAATATCACACTGTCTAACGTATGTGTAGTTAGAACTCCAGAAAGGAGGAGGGGAAGAATAAAAACAAATTTGAATATATAAATGGCTGAATGTTTTCCAAATTTTGTAAAAATTATAAATCTACAGATAAAGACACTGAATAAATGGTTTAAGCATATAGTCGAAGCAGTCTAAACACACCAGAGAACCGTCATAATCTATCTCTCAAAACCAGTGACAAGGAGAATATCTTTTCAAAAAGCCATAGAGAAAAAAAAATGCCATATGGAGGAACAAAGGTAAGATTTATGCAGACTTCTTTATTTTTTTTAAGTTTTTTTGATGTGGACAATTTTTAAAGTCTTTATTGAATTTGTTACAGTATTGCTTCTATTTTATGTTTTGGTTTTTTGGCCACGAGGCACATGGGATCTTAGCTCCCCAACCAGGGATCGAACCCACACCCCCTGCATTGGAAGGTGAAGTCTTAACCACTGGACTGCCAGGGAAGTCCCTATGCAGACTTCTTATCAGAAACAATGCAAGCCAGATGACAATAAAATGACATTTTTAAAGTGCCAGCCTAGAATTTTAAATCCAGGGAAAATGAAACTTTAAAATGAAGTGAAAGTAAGTATTTTTCAGACAAAGCCTGAGAAAATTTGTTGCCAGAGACCTTCAGTCCAAGAAATGTAAATCCAATTATTCAGGAAGAAGGAAAATAATACCAGATAGAAACTTGAAGCTACCCAAAGGAATGAAGAAAGTTGAAAATAATAAGTATGAGGATAAAATGTAAAAATCATTTTTCACATATTTTTAACATAACTATTTTAAAAACTAACATGAATGTATTGTGGAGTTTATAATATATGTTGAAGTAAATATATGACAACAATAACATGGAGGACAGGAAGGGAAACACAGAAGTATATTATTCTAAAGTTCTTGTATTATACATGAAGAAGTATAATATTATTTAAAGGTAGACTATGTTAAGTTAAAGATGCATATTGTAAACCCTAGAGCAAACACCCACACACATATATACATACACATAAGAGGTATAGCTAGTAAGCCAATAGTGGGGAGAAAAGAGAATACCACAAAATATTCAATTAAAAAAAGGTAGAGAAAGAGGAAAATATGAAAAAAGAACAGAGTAAAGAAAATATAAAGAGAAAACAAAGAGAAAAATGTAGATTTAAACCCAACTATATAAATAATTACATTAAATGCAAGTGATCTAAATTGTCCAATTAAAAGGCAGAGGTTGTCAGACTGAATAAAAAAGCATAAGCCAGGACTTCCCTGGTGACACTGTGGTTAAGAATACACCTGCAGGGGACATACATTCGAGACCTGGTCCAGGAAGATCCCACATGCCACAGAGCAACTAAGCCTGTGAGCCACAACTACTGAGCCCGCATGCCACAACTACTGAAGCCCATGCGCCTAGAGCCCATGCTCTGCAACAAGGGAAGCCACCGCAATGAGAAGCCCACATACCACAATGAAGAGTAGCCCCTGCTTGCTGCAACTAAAGAAATCCTGTGCACAGCAATGAAGACCCAATGCGGCCAAAAATAAAATAAAATAAATAATTTTTAAAAATTAAAAAATAAGAGTTTCTAGAAAAAAAAAGCATAACCCAAGAGCTTACGCCATCTAGAAGAAAGCAACATTAAATATAAAATCAAAGATAAGTTAAAACTAAAATGATGTTAAAAAGATATATGATGCAAATACTAACAAAAAGAAAACTGGAGTGCCTACGTCAATATCACAAGGAATATAGCCAAGGATAAAGAGCCACGTTTCATAATGATAAAAGGGTCACTTTCTCAAGAAAACATAATAGTCCCAATTCCTAAAAGCAGAGTTTTACAATACAGGAAGCAAAACACGAACTGAAAGGAAAAAATGAACACATAATTATAGGTAGAAATTTCAACATATGTTTCTCAATTGTCTTAATTTGAGAAATTAAGAAATTTGACAAACTTCTCAATTTGTCTTAATTGACAAAATAAGTAGACTAAAAAAATTCAATAAAAATAACAGACGACTTGACCAACACTTGAATCAACTTGAAATAACTGACATTTACAGAACATTTCACTCCACTCAGTAGCATGTACTCAGAGAACTTATAATGTTCTCTGACTACAAAATAATGAATAAATCAACAATAAAAAATTAATTGGTAAATATCAAAATGTATTAAAATCAAACAAAACGCTTGAAAATAATCCATCGATCAAATAAAAATCATAACAGTTTTTTAAATATCTTGAAATGAATGACAATGCAAACACATGTATAAATATACGGCATGCAACTAAAACAGTGCTAATTGGGAAATTCCTAGTTTTAAACACTTATATTAGAGAAGAAGAAAGGTATAAAATAAATTATCTAAACTTTCACCTTAAGGAGCTAGAAAAAGAGCAAATTTAAACTAAGAAGGAAAAAAAGGAAATAATAAAATTAAAAGCAGAAACCGATGGCATAGAAAATGGATAAAAATAGAGAAAAATCAATGAAAAGATGATTGTTTTAAAAGATCATTAGCAGTAGCATCAATTACCATGAAATATTCACGGAGAATTTAAACAAAATATGTGCAAAACCTGTACACTGAAAAATACAACACTTTTTATTTTTATTTTTTTTTTGCGGTACGTGGGCCTCTCACTGCTGTGGCCTCTCCCGTTGTGGAGCACAGGCTCCGGACGCGCAGGCTCAGCGGCCATGGCTCACAGGCCCAGCCTTTCCACGGCATGTGGGATCTTCCCGGACCTGGGCACGAACCCGTGTCCCCTGCATCGGCAGGCGGCCTCTCAACCACTGCGCCACCAGGGAAGCCCAAACTTTTTATTTTTAAGAAGGAATAAAAACATTTTATCTGTGTATTAAGAATCACACACACGTTACCTTTACAGTTCAATTTACTATATAGAAATCATTTGGGTTTTATAGTTTCAGTTAAATTCTGAACTGAGATTACAATATTGTTTTTTTAAAAAAAAAGTTGTTACATTAATTCAGTATTTTAAGCATACCAAATTGAAATACATAAGTTCAAACTTCAGATTTATGGCAGTCTTCAAATACAACGTAGATATTTCTTAAAGTTACCGTATCATTCACATGTCTTACTTGCAACTCTGAGCTGTTATACACAGAATAGCTCTCCTATAAATATGGCAAAATCAACATGCCATGAAGCTCAAAGTTGTATAGTCAGGCCAATGACTCAAAGTTGTACCATCTCTTAAAAGATTTGGCATTTCTGGACCAAAAAGCACAACAAGTAAAGAAGGTTAGGAACAATTCCTCCTCCTTATTACAGTTAAAAAGAGTTGCATGGGGCTTCCCTGGTGGCGCAGTGGTTGAGAGTCCGCCGGCCGATGCAGGGGATGCGGGTTCGTGCCCCGGTCCGGGAAGATCCCACATGCCGCAGAGCGGCTGGGCCTGTGAGCCATGGCTGCTGAGCCTGCGCGTCCGGAGCCTGTGCTCCGCAACGGGAGAGGCCACAACAGTGAGAGGCCCGCTTACCACAAAAAAAAAAAAAAAAAAGTTGCATGGTAGCTTGGAATTTTGCATAAAACCCCACATTACACCTTGGAAAAGTCCAAGGGTAATTAGAACAACAGATTGGGGTCCTTTTTTTTAAAATTAATAGAACCCACAAAATTCAAATGGGAATTAGTCAAATCAAAAATATTAAGCACCTACTGGTTTAAGAGATTGAAATTTATTAGAGACTCATGATCAATTTCCTTCTACCTTGAAATCAAGGTGTAAAAACCAACTATTAAGTGCATTCCAAACTTCTCCTATTAGCACAGGTAGAATTTTCTGTCCATTGCCACCAAAGTGAAGTCACATTTCCTCTTGGTAGGCAGAAATTCCACATCTGAACATAGAGTAAGTTAGGAAAAAATGACCCCTGTTGTTTATTACTATTGTGATTCTGAGATCTAGGATAACAAATATACTAGCAGTGAACAACGCAAATTCCTGGCAACAACTGTCAGGTTAGTGACTCTAACTCACTTCCCCCAATCACCATAAAATTTTAGTATGAAAAGAATTAAAACTACACTAAGCTGAACAAATAGGAAATAACAAGAAGCTAATAGCTAAAACAAAACAAACCCTAAGTTTGAAATCACTGCAACTGAGAAATTGAAAATAGGTGTGCTTCACCGCACCCTACCTCACAATTTTCACTTTAAATAATATTCCATGCAAAGGAGCATCAGGTTTCTGGATATAGATGTAGCCCTTCTTTAAGATTTAGTGAGCTGCAGAGTTTTCTGCAATTTTATTTCCCTCCCCCAAAGTTTATTCAAGGTACTTAACAGAATCTTCCATTTCAGCCAAAAGATATGTGATTCAAAGATTTACTAAGGTACTCTATGCACTTTATCTGTACAGAAACAGCTATTAATTATTACAATTGGTTTATGCAGGATTAGCATTTTCGGTGTTAAAATTGTTAAACATCATGTTTACTGCACATCAACTCTCCATAATGAATCTCAACTTCACAATGATTTACCAAACATTTTACTTAAATTACTAATTAAATAACTGAAAAATGTACTGAGCCAAACTAAACTTAAATGGGCTATAAAGGAAGATAACCTTCTAAATAGTCCATATACACATCTCTTCCGAAACTGCCTTTGCTAGCTAGTCCCTTTCCCAAAGTTTTAGCCTGAAAAAACAGTAAAATCTACACAAAATTTTATTGCAATCATACAAGGGTAACATTAGGTCAAATACAACAGATACTATGATGCAATTTTACGTTTATTAAACTACAGTTCAAAGCACAAATTTACACATTCTAAATACACTAAACATATCTAATGAAGTCACACTGGTCTTCCACTGACATTTGGTATATCTGGGTGAAAGACATTAACTTTACAAGACTTTTTAACACGAATCCTTAGTATAAAAACTGTGTCCTTGTATGTAAACATTTAAATGAGGAACCCAATTAATGGGCTTCCATCTCCACTAAGTCATCCTTTTTGTTGCATATTTTATTTTAAACGCTTAAGGGGTAGGGCAAACTGGTAAGTTTAAATGTGGATACATTCTCTTCATCTCAATTACCCCCAGTGAATTATAGATGAGAGCTAATTTTGTCTGGTCCCAAATAGCTATTACTAGTAGTTTTTGTTTCCAAGAGAATTAACCGAATAAGATTGTTCAAATTTTTTCCACACTGGAATGTAGACCGGACAAGCTTAACCTGCAACTTCAGATCTAAAAAAGCATTAATGCCTGCTAAAGCTTCAGTGGAAAAGCTGTCTTCTTGGCTCAACTGAATGCAAGAAGGCACAAAGAAGAAGTTCTTCATCATTGTGTCTGAAGTAATTCCAGAATCTTGCATCTCATACCAATCACCATATGACATCATATAATAAATAGCTGGCCTCTGAAAATCATTAAAAGCAGATGGTTTGTGAAAGAATCTGCTCCCATGTTATCAAAGATAAGCCAATCTCCCACATTCAGCTCAGGAAGAAGACAGTTTTCCACAATTTGATCAAGCTCTTCACAGGATGGACCCCAAAGGCTGCTTGTAAACAGAGGCTCATCTTCCTTGTATTTCTTGTGAAGCTCTGGAATGGTATTTAAGTCCTCAGACAGTTTACTTGCAAAAGAACCATAAACACCGTCGTTCGTATAATACATGAAGGTTGGTTCATCACTTCCGGTTTTTCCTACTCCAGAGGAAAACTTATTTTCAACAACTTTCTTTGCAATGATATTAACTGCAAGTGTAAATGCAGAAGACACGTAGTAGCTTCCGGGTTCAGAAATTCTCTTAGTGTCAGATCCTTCAGGAAAGTAGACATCCAACAAAGGGCTGATAACACGATTAACCTCTTCCAATCGATATTCGGTTCCTGTGAACCCAATGTCTAACATGTTCATTGCGAAGCCAAATTCTCCAGCCATATCAAATACACATCGAGCATCAGATAGAGCATGTACATATACTTGAGATTCTTTGCAAGCACTTGAAACATGAAATTTAACCCCAATAATTTGGACATCAAGTTCCTTAGCACATTCCAAAAGATGCCTACAGTTCTTCAGGGTAGTGCCAAACTTTGTTACCCTCTTCACCTCCAATATTATCTTCTGTTGCCGTATGTAGTAAGACCTTGGCATTTGGGTGATCACGTGCAATTGTCTTCAATTTGACTTCATTGCCACATGTCATGATATTCACTCCAACTTTTGCTGCATACTTTATCTGAGACACTTGCTTGCAAGGACTTATGTAAATGATGTTTTCTGGAGATACACCCAATTCTTGCACTAAAGCCATTTCAGTTTTACTGGAACAAGCAAATCCAGTTCCAAGAGCTGCCCAAATCTCAAATACAGCTGGAGTGGAGTTGCACTTTACCGTGTAGAATGGCTTTATCTGGGCCACTATGTTCTGCCACTGACTGTGTTTCTTCACAATCTTTCCAAGATCTCCCACAAAAAATGCATTTTTCCCTGTCAGGGTATGTTCATAAACATAGTTATCAGCAACATTTCCAAGGTTTGTTCCTTCAGCCAACGGGCCAACGGAGTAGTGTGCATCGTCAATAAATCCTTTCATCTCAGCCGTATTCTACAAAGTCGAAAGTCATAAACCAGGAAAAACAAGAGACGGGCCACCAAGCCTTACACCTGGGTCCTTAGAATATGCAACAAAATGGACAAGTTAGGAGATGGAACCCGCCTATCATCATCTAGCTTCCCAAGGCGGCTCAGCGTTGAAGTCGAACTGCTCTCTATACTGCACTTCTCCTAGGCCCTCTGGGTAGTTGTATACTTGGTCAGAAAGTTCGCCGTGAGATAACGGCCCAAAGAGTCGGGTAAAGCGTCTTCTCTTTTTAGGCGGAATTTTAAAAGAGGGATGTGGTTACCTTGAGCAGAAATACCCAAGGCCGCCTGGGCCATAGGTTTCGGGGACGACGTTGGGGGAAAAGCGCGGCACCGACACCAGCTGTGCAGCAGTGGTGGCGGCGGCCGAAGGAGAGAAACAGAACAGCGCGGGGAGAAGAAAGGCGAGGGCTGGGTGCGGAGAGGATTCAGCCTCGTCACACCGCAGAGCAGAGAGCGAGAAAGGATGAGAAAAGGCAGAGAAGGCGAAAAAACGAAACACTGCAACCGAGTGAGGAGCCACAGAGTGCGGGGAATACAAAACATTTTTCAGTAAATTAAAGTAGACCTAAATAATTGGAAAGATATCTGATATTCATAGATTGGAATTAACATCTTAAAAATACTATTTTTAAGATGTTAATTCTGCTTAAATTGATATGTAGATCCAGATTGGGATTCTGATGAAAATGCCAGCAGGCTCTCTTGCAGAACTTGACAAGTTGACTTTAAAACTGATATGTAACTTCAGAGAAATTAAAATATCCAAAACAATTTTGAAAAAGAATTAGGTTGGAACACTTCAAGTAAGGGACTTCAAGACTCACTGTAAAGCTACAGTAATCAAGCCTGTGGTTTGGATATAAGGATAATCATATAAACCAACAGAACTGAATTGAGGGTCCAGAAATAGGTCCATACTCACATGGGTCAGTTATCACTATTGACAGAAGTGTCAAGGGAATACAGTGGGGAAAAGAGTTGTTTCAACAAGTGCTACTGAAACAGCTGGATATCCATACAGAAAAGGATGAACCTCAACCCTTCCCTCACATCATATATACCAAAAACTAACTTGATATGGGTCATACACTTAAATGTAAGAGCTAAAACTATGAAACTTCTAGAGGAAAAGATAGAGGAGAAAATTTTTGTGACCTTGGGATAGGCAAAGATTTCTTAGAGAGGATACAAAAAAGCATGAACCATTAAAAAATAAACTGACCTTCATCAAAAATAAAAACTTCTGCTCTTCGAAAGACACCATCATAAAAATGAAAAGCCACACAAGAAAAAATTCATAATACATATGTGTGACAAAGGGCCAATATACAGAATATTTCAGGAATGTCTTCCGGCCAATAATGTCTTCCGACAAACAACCAATTTTTTAAATGGCAATACATTTGCACAGATACTTCACAAAATAAGATATAAAATCTCAAATACGTGAAAATATGTTTAAGAGCATTTATCTCAAAGAAAATTTAATTTAAAACTACAATGAGATACCACTACACATCCATTAGAATGGCAAAAGTTTTAAAGACTGACTATATGAGACCAACTCTATTAGTTGTTAGGCTATGGAGCAACAGAAATTCTCATACATGGCTAGGGTTAGATAGAATGTTTCAACCACTTTGGAAATAGTTTGGCATTTCTTAAAAAGTTAAACATACACTTATCTTATGACCCAGCAGTATTACTCTTAGATATGTATCCAAGAAAAATGAGAACATATTTCCACAAAAAAGAGTTGTACATAAATGGCCATAGCAATTTTATTCATAATAGCTCAAAACTGGAAACAAGCTAAATGTTGTAACAAGAGGCAGATGGATCTGCAAATTTTGGTATATCCATAAAATGGAATACTGTTCAGCATTTTTTAAGAAACTCTATGCTATATACAAAGTGGATAAACCTCAAAAACATTATGATGAGCAAAAGAAGCCAGTCTCATAAGAACACTTACTAAAAAAAAAAAAAAAAAAAAAAAAAAGAACACTTACTGTTTGATTTATATAAAATTCTGTAGGAGGCAAATTGATGCCATATCTTTTGCCTAGTATTATGAACGATAGGAGTGTTGATTGCAAAGGAATATGAGGGAACATTTCAGGGTTGTAGTAATGTTTTATATCTTGATTGTGGTGGTGTTTACATGTGTCAAAGTTCATCAGACTATATAGTTAAAATGGGGGCATTTTACTTTATGCAAATTATACTTCAGTAAAGTTATTTCGTTTCTTTTTCAAACAACTGGTCTAAAGAACAAACTCAGATTCTCTCAGACTAATATTCAGGACCCTCCACACTACTTTTCTACTCTTATTTCTCATATGCCTCAGATTCAATATTACCCTGAAATGCAAACAAGTTGGCTTTCAACCTCTCCTCCCCAAACAAGACTACTCCTCACTCCTACCCTTAGCTTCCTGGGTCTACATATACCCTCTTCATTCTGCAGAGCCCAGACTTATGGCCACCGCTTTCACAAAGCCTTCCTCTAGCTTGCCCTGAGTTTTTTGATTCTTTGGTGTTTATACCACTTACACCGTTTCCGTTGTTCATTATCCATTTTGTGTGTGTTCCTCTCATCTCCCAAAAGGCAAACTGTCACCCTTTGATATACAGTCAATTCTGGTTACTCCTGCTGGTTACGTTCCATATAGTTGCTGTAAACACTGAATTAGCGAATACTGAAGCATTGTTCCTAGGGAAAATACAGGGTTAGATTTTTTCTTTTTTTTTTTTTTTTGCGGTACGCGGGCCTCTCACTGTTGTGGCCTCTCCCGTTGCGGAGCACAGGCTCCGGACGCGCAGGCTCAGCGGCCATGGCTCACGGGCGCCGCCGCTCCGCGGCATGTGGGATCTTCCCGGACCGGGGTACGAACCTGTGTCCCCTGCATCGGCAGGCGGACTCTCAACCACTGCGCCACCAGGGAAGCCCCCAGGGTTAGATTTTTGTGAGACTCTGGTCACATTTTCATCCACCAATCCATACGTAAGCTTGTTTTATGTGTGTTTCTGTTTAAAGACACCTTATTTAATATATGTTGTTGATTCACTGAACTCAGCCAATAGCACTATATCTCATGACTGAATAAAGCTTATCTAACACACATATATTTTCCCTAATGCACATCAAAGCTTTCTTGTGCTTTGGAACACTAGACAGCACTTCAGCACTACCCTTGGGGGCTATTTTAAATAGGGAAATCTCCAAGAAAAATGCAAAAACATGCATTAAGTGCATTGCACAAAGGATGCTTATTTAGAGTATGAGAGATAAAATAGAGCAACAGCTTGTTCTGCCTCAGCTGGGAATGTGCATTTTGAGCAATTCAAATTTTCCCTGTACTACATATGTCCACAAATAACCATAAAAGAGCCATTGATTACGATTACAATAAATTTTAGCAAGTAAGCAAAGTCATAAATATGGAATCCGTGAATAAGGAAGCTTGCCCTTACTTCACAGCATCTTGTACAGTGCAAGACACTTAGCTGGCATTCGATAATTAATTTATCCAGACAATTGGAAGGACAAACAGAAAGAACTAACTCATGACTTTACTTAAATCTCTATCAAGAACCCTTGTTTAAAATTCATTTTAGGAGGTGTGTTCAAGCTTGAAGACAAGTTCTCCAAAGTAAGATTTCGAGACTCTTGCAGAGACATATTGGGGGCCATTGCTAAGGAGAGGCTCAGGAAAATATCATAGGACCATCTGCTATTTGCAACATCCATTAAAAAGGAGGGGTTTCTTGTTCTTTATTAGCAACCTGAAAGTTTTCTACTTCTGATGAGGAGAATGGATAAAAGAAAAAAATTGATTGTCATGTTTCTAAAGCAAAGTGATATTTCCCACCTTACTTTTTGAAGAGAAAACAGACTCTTTAATTTAGCCCATTAAAAGTTACTTTCTAAGAATCAGTTGTGTTTCTATAAACTAACAACAAAATATCTGAAAAAGAAATAAAGAAGACAATCCCATATGCAATAACCTCAAAAACAACAAAATACTTAGAAATAAATTTAACCAAGTAGGTGAAAGTTCTGTACACTAAAACCTGTAAGACTTCTGTGAAAGAAATTGAAGAAGACAAAATTAAATAGAGAGATACCCCGTGTTCGTGGGTTGGAAGAATTAGTATAGTTAAAATGTCCAGTCTACCCAAAGCCATCTATAGATTCAGTGCAATCTCTATCAAAATTCCAATGGAATTTTTCACAGAAATAGAAAAAAACAATCATAAAATTTGTCTGGAACCACAAAAGACCTTGAATAGCCAACACAAGTCTGAGAAAGAACCAAGTAGGAGGTATCATGCTTCCTGATTTCAAACTATATTACAAAGGTTTAGTAATCAAAATAGTATGATATTGGCATAAAAAGAGACACATAGACAAATGGAACAGAACTGAGAGCCCAGAAATAAACCCTCACGTATATGGCCAACCAATATTTGACAAGGGAGCTAAAAATACTCAATGGGGAAAGGATAGCCTCTTCAATAAATGGTGCTGGGAAAATAGAATAATCACATGTAGAAGAATGAAATTGGACCCCTTTGTTACACTATTCACAAAAATTAACTCAAATGAATTAAAGACTTAAACATAAGACCTGAAAATGTGAAACTCCTAAAAGAATACACAGGGGGAAACCTCCTTAATATGGGTCTTGGCAACAATTTTTGGATATAACACCAAAAGCACAGGCAACAAAATCCAAAATAAGTATGTGGCACTACATCAAACTAAAAAGCTTCTGCACAGCAGAAGAAACAATCAATAAAATTAAAAGGCAACCTACAGAATGGGAGAAAAATATTTGCACATTAACCTGATAAAGGGTTAATATCCAAAATATATAAGAAAATCATACTCAATAGCAAAAGACCAAACAATCCTATTTTAAAAATGGGCAGAGGACCTGGATAGAGACTTTTTCTAAAGAAGACACAAAAAGGCCAACACGTACATAAAAAGATGCTCAACATCACTAATCATCAGGAAAATGCCAATCAAAACCACAATGAGCCATCACCTCACACCTGTTAGAATGGCTATCAGCAAAAAGACAAGAGATAAGTGCTGGCAAGGATGTGGAGAAAAGGGAAACGTTGTACACTGTGGGTAAGAATGTAAATTGGTGCAGCCACTGTGGAAAACAGTCTGGAGGTTCCTCAAAATATTAAAAATAGAACTACCATATGATCCAGTAATCCCATTTCTGGGTATATATCCAAAAGAAATGAATTCAGGATCTCGAAGGTATATCTGTACTCCCATGTTCATTGCAGCACTATTCATAACAGCCCAAATATGGAAACAACCTATGTGTTCACCTACAGATGAATGGATAAAGTTTTGATACACACACACACACACACACACACATGCACACAATGGGATATTATTTAGACATGAGAACAAAAGAAATACTGCCATTTGCAGCAACATGGATGAATCTTGACAGCATTATTCTAAGTGAAATAGGCAGAAAGACAAAGACAAATACTGTATGATACCAATTTACATGTGGAACCTAAAAAGCTGAACTCGTAGAAACAGAGAGTGGAATGGTGGTGGCCAGGGGCTAGAGTGTGGGGGAAATGGGGAGATGTTGGTCAAAGAACATGAGCTTCCAGTTATAAGAAGTAAATTCTGGGGGTCTAATGCACAACATTGTGATTAAAGAACTGATCTTAAACGTTCTCACCACAAAGAAACAAATGATAATTATGTGAGATGTTAGAGGTGTTAACTAACACTACTGCGGTAATCATTTCACAATATATAAGTGTATCAAATCAACATATTGTATACCTTTAACTTATAGGTGTTATATGTCAATAATATCTCAATAAAACTGGAAAAAATTATTTCTAAGAATAACCTAGAAAAAGAGCAAAGAAAAAGTAAGAAGAGAACCAATAATTCTTTTCAAGTTAAAATGCCCCATGTTGTCAGACACGTGGGAACATGAGCAATCTTGTACACTGCTAATGAGAGTATAATTTGGTACCAATTTTCTAGGAGGAGGTGGTTAGTAATATATGTCAAGAGCCCTAAAAATCCTCCCTTCTCTGATCCAGTAATTCTACTCCTGGGAAATAATCCTAGATGCAGACTGGGATTTATATGCAATAATGTCCATGCAGTGTCATATAATAGAAGGACCTTGAAACAAACCAAAGGTCTCACAAAGGAGAAATGGTTCGCTAAATAAATAATGGCATATTCACGTGTAGCTCAGGTGTTAGACTTTCCTTCCTCCCCAAACTCCTCTACCCTTTATTTTTAAGGTCACCTTTATTATATGATGGAAGGAGAATGTTTTATCCTAAGGGTACTCACGGTACTTGCCATGCCATTTCCCATTCCACCTTGGACCGTCATTCACTTCACAGATGTTCTCCAAAACAGGCACAATGATCACCCTCCCCAACCCCTGCTGGGCCTGCCCCTTTGCACCTTCCCCTGCAGAGGACTGAGCTGGTGCAGAGGAAATAAATGTCTGCTGGTGAACTGATGTCAGGCTCTGGCCCAAGGAGAGCAAGTTGCTGAAACAGGCTGCAGGGTATGGTTTTCCCATTTTACAGATGAGGAAACTGAGGCTCAGGGGAGCAAGTAGCCCAGTGTTACTTAGGTGATAAGCAGTGATGCCAAGATTTGAGCCCATGTCTGTCTGACTACAAATCAGAATCCTTTTCACTACAATATTCCCCTCTTCTGCACCTCTACCACTTCATTCCTCTTCAACTTTCTAAGTGGAAATTTAGCCCATTACTTCTAGGAATTCACCTTCCTGAATTGGTTATAAGGATTAGTCTCTCCACTAACTTGCAACCTGTGAAAATTTACCCCAACCACAAATGTCCTCACACTCTCACCACCTCCAAAATTCACTTCTACACATACACCCGTGCTACTGCAGTTTACTGGCGTTTTCTTCTCTCTTTTTTTTTTTTGGTTGTCACAATTTTAAAAAATTCTACCAAGTGGACGGGGGGGTGGGGAAGTTAAATAGTTACTATATTTATACCGAGAATGGATTTAGGTGATAATAAAGGCAGATGTTGCTATAGCAACGAACGTTCTAGGATCACATACACATCTTTTTGCATTTGTGCAAAGTGCACTGGATTGTAGCTAACATCTCCCCGAATGGTCTGTGCAGAGCAGGGCACATTGACCATTGTGTGGTCAGGTCAGGGCCAGCTCACACACATGGGTCTCCTCAGCTACCAAAACACTGGCTGCTTTGTGACCACCTAGAGGGGTGGGATAGGGAGGGTGGGAGGGAGGGAGACGCAAGAGGGAAGAGATATGGGAACATATGTGTATGCATGACTGATTCACTTTGTTATAAAGCAGAAACTAACACACCATTGTAAAACAATTATACTCCAATAAAGATGTAACAAAACAAAACAAAACAAGACACTTGCTGCAACCTGGGGCTCCAGGTAGATCTGGATGCCAGCACAGCCTCAGGGAGAGCCATCGGGAAGCTGTGCTGTCTCCCGCCTGGGTAAACTCTCTCCCTCGCTCCCCTTTTCTTTCGCTCTTTTTCATGCTGGTTCTAAATTATGCTAACTGTTTAATGACAGCCTGGGTTATTTTCTGAACACCAGTGGCAGGAGGAGGTTAGGGTATTCACTCTGACAATAACCCACCTTGGTGTGAGGGAGGGAACCCCAGGGCATGCCCTGTGTGTTGTGCAGCGAGAATAGCCCGGGGCCCCTTCCCCTGGGACCCCTCCTCTATTGGCTGGGAGTTCTTGCCCCAGGATCTTCCTACAATCCTCCTGACCCCAGGCTCCCAGTAAGACAGGTGCCCTCCTTCACCCGCCCAGTCAAAGCCATCCCTCTGTGCATCACACAAAGGGGAAAAGACCTGGCTGGAATGTAAAGGATGTGTGTTCTAGCTCTGCTCTGCCACCTAGGACCTGCCACCTAAGAGTTGCCACCTAGGAGCTGTGGGACTTCTCTGAGTTGTAGTCCCCTCCCCTGTGAGAGAAGGCTGCATCTCTGGAGAAAGTGCTAACCTGGTATACTCATTCACAAGTAGGTGAAAATGATAACACCTGGCAAATGCACTGTATTCACCATTTTTACACAAAATATGAGCCTTAAACCAAAAGAATAAATGCCAAATTGTAGAAATTTACCCATCAAGTAACAGGCAAGGAATATGCTCTCACGGCAATGGGCTCCCATCGTGACCATCTACACGTAGCGCCATCATTTAATGACATGAACTACATCTGCCCACCATGAAGCCACTAGGTGCTCAAGAGCTCAGAGCTGGTACCAGAGGCAGGTAGGAAAATGGTGGTAGACATACCTTGTGATGGATGCCATGGTGGGTGTGTGCTTTGAGGAGGGACACCAAAACCACAGGGAAGCACTAGCTGTGTGAACTTGGGCAAGATACCCAATCTCTCTGCGCCACAGTTTTCTCATCTGTGAATTGGAAAAATGTCTGACCCATGAGGCTGTTTCTGGGTACACTAACCTTCGAAGTTCTGCTGGATCAAAGATTTTCCAAAGGGGAGCACACATAGGAGCTCTTCAGATGTCTCCACTTTATAGTAGCTTTGCAGCGTCCACAAGAAGCGGGAGGCTGGTGAATATCATGCTCCCTTTGCTCCAGGAGAAGCTCAGTTCAACAGCTTTACAAGATGACATAGTGGGACAGATTGTCAGGTATCTCATCTCCACCGCCAGGGCTCCCCAACAGACCAAGTCTGAAGCGTCAGTAATTTGTATTGATGAGAAGAAAAGGCTGCTGTAGATTACTGAACTTGGCCAATTAACAAGTAAACAAACACGCAATTGCAAGCCAGAGCCCTGGCTAACACAACGTACCTCGCTTATTTAATTTGACATGAGTCGTTTAGTTTTAATTAGGACAGTACTTCACGGTCTATTAGTAGGAGTCCTGTAGTATATGTTGTGGAAATAATGAAGGTTTAGCAATGAGACCTGTTTCAGCGCTCTGCTATTAAACCTTCACTGAGAAGGGAGGTGAGGCTGCCAGGCTCTTTGTGGAAATGACTGGGTTTGGAAATTAGCACTGTTAGAAAGATCTAGGTGAGACAGAGTCTGGCAAAGCCTCCAGGCTCCAGCAACCCAGGCACGCTCAGCTCACGGGACTGAGGACCAAGCCCACTGCTGAGCCCCATGATCGCCCAGCTTTGCAGATCTCGATAAGGCCCGGAACTCAACCCCACTCTCCCACCCGCAGTGGTACACAAGACAGGATGGAGGCTGCCCGAGAGAGCACTGAGGCCGGCACCAGAAGAACGTCCCAGCTCGGTCACACTTGACTCCTCGAACCAGAACCCTCCTCAGCAGACCACTTGTTCCCCTAATGGGAGAAGATTCAAGATTCATACCCCACTCTCATTAGCTGGTTGAGAACGGGGCCTCTCTCCCTTTCTTCCGCCTTCCCAATGCGCTCAGTCCAGTCGCTCCATCGTGAAGTGGTTCTATTCATGCTCAGAAGTTAGATCGTTTGTTTGCTCCCCTCCCTCTCACGTAGGAGCTCTTCAGATGTCTCCACTTAGCCATCAAGGAACAGGCAAGGGGTTCAATTTCAGTTTGAATTCCACACCTCTAGCCTTCCCTTTCTATCCCATCCATGCTCTCCTCCCAGCAGGCACTGGGATAGCTCCCGTTTCCCTGCCTCCCCTAAGGAACTGCCATCCTTTATCCCTCAGCAGAGAGGCATCCCCGTCACTGTTCTCTCTCCATCATTTGCAGTTTCAGCCTTTCTCCTCTCATTTGTGGAGCAAGAAGCTTGTCTTTTAAAGCAGCTCCATGTGTCACTGAATAAGTAGAAGATATTTGCCTGGAAAAGGAGACAACTATTCCTGTCTCTAAAGTTACCACCATGTTATAAAAAGTGCACTGAACTGACAGACACAAGGAATACAGTCTAGGCCAGGTCTGCCACACCACCAATGCCAAAATCTTGAGTAAGTCATTCACTTCTCAGCCTCAACTTCCCTTTTATAGAAAGAGGCGGTTACCTAAAGCATTTCTGAGATGCCAGAGGAGAAAAAACTCACTTCCCCAAGGCCACCTCTTTTATACTTACTGTGCCACGACCCCTGTCCTGGGTCTCTCTCCTTCCCCCTCCCTCCTTTCCTCCCTCTTCCTCTCACCTCCTCCTCCCCACTTCCGTCTCTCTCTTAGAATTCAGTAAGTTATCACCAAGGAAGACACTTTGTAAATCCCTATCTCCATGTTTCTGCAGCGCCATCCCAGGGTACCTAGGTTGCTCAACCAGTGAAAATAGTCCCAGAGGTTCCCAGCATCATAAGCAGGAAGAACATGGGTGGGGCCCCAACCACTATAATGGAAATGCTTAATAGGAGCCCACAGATCTTCAGTCCTCTGCAAGGTGAAAAATATAGGAAACTTCAGCTCTTGGGAATACAGTTTGGAGCCCTGGACAGTGAATGTATTTGGGGTGGCAGCTGGGGGAAGGAGCGTGTACATCATCTTAATTGACACATGGAGTTTTTTGTGTGTGTGTGAACTAATGTTAACTTAACTCTACTAAGTGCTTGGCATTGACTTCAGTGGGATTAATGAGTAAGACACCAGCCCAGCCCTCGAGGAACTGTGTACAGTCAGGGACAGCGACATGGCAGAAGGTAATTACAGTGCAGAGGAGAGGCGGTGGTGTATGAGAGCACATCACAAGCTCCTGAATCCATTCTGGGGGTTAGAACAGACTTCTTAGAGGAGGGCCAGTCAAGCTAAGACCTGAAAGAGTGTCTTCATCTAAATCAGTCTCTCAGCAGCATTTGATGCACTTAATACCCCCTTTTCCCATTGAAACCCTTGCTTCACTTCATTTTCCTCCTGTTCAGCTAATCCTTCTGAATCTCCTTTGCTGGAGGCTCCTTATCTTCTGAACATTTTAAATGTTAGAATGGGACTTCCCTGGTGGCGCAGTGGTTGAGAGTCTGCCTGCCGATGCAGGGGGCATGAGTTCGTGCCCCGGTCCGGGAAGATTCCACATGCCGCGGAGTGGCTGGGCCCGTGAGCCATGGCCGCTGAGCCTGCGTGTCCGGAGCCTGTGCTCCGCAACGGGAGGGGCCACAGCAGTGAGAGGCCCTGCTTTTGATCCTGAGACCTCTTCTCTTCTCTACTGCTCTCACTCCCTAGGAGAGCTCCTCCATATCTTGGCTTTAAGTACCACCCACTACTAGAAACCAGCAAATTTTTGTTTCTAGATCTGACCTCTCCCTCTCACCACTAACTCAACAGCTCACCTTCATGGTCTAACAGGTATCTTTTTTTCTTTTTTTTAATAGATCTTTACTGGAGTATAATTGCTTCACAATACCGTGTTAGTTTCTGTTGCACAACAAAGGGAATCAGCCTTATGCAAACACATGTCCCTATGTCCCCTCCCTCTTGAGCCTCCCTCCCAGCCTCCCTATCCCACCCCCTCTAGGTCATCCGCAAAGCACCCAGCAGATCTCCCTGTGCTCTGCTGCTGCTTCCCACCAGCCAACTATTTTACATTCGGGAGTGTATCTATGTCGATGCTACTCTCACTTCGCCCCAGCTTCCCCCTCCCACCCCATGTCCTCAGGTCCACTCTCTACGTCTACTTCTTTATTCCTGCCCTGAAACTAGGTTCATCGTACCATTTTTTTTTTTTTTTAAGATTCCATATATATGTGTTAGCGTGCGGTATTCGTTTCTCTCTTTCCTAACAGGTATCTTTAACTTAACATCATGGAAACTGATCACAATTTCACCTCCCCCGAAAATACCTCCTCAATCTTTCCCTCTCAGGCCAAAACCTGGAGTCATTCTTTAGTTCTCTTTTTCTCTCACACCAACGTTCAAGCAGTCAGCAAATCTTGTATCATCTCTACCTCAAACACGAAACACTAACTTGGCCCCTTCTCACCACCTCCACGGCTCTCAACGTGGTCCAAGCCACCACATCTCCCTCTGAGACTCCTGCGTTAGCCTCCTAACACATCACCTACACTTTGTCCCCAAAATCAGAATGATCCTTCAAAACCGTAAGTTAGGTCGCGTCGTTCACCTGCTCAAAACCCCCTGTGGTTTTCTATGTCACTCAGAATAAAATCCAAAATCCTTCCCATCCCCTAGAAGAGTCTGCTGTAATCTGGGCCTCCACCTCTCTGGTCTGGACTCCCCCCGCTTCCCCGCCAGCCACACCTCACCACGCTCACGGCTCCAACCACACAGGCCTGGCTCCTCTCCCCTGAATGTGCCACCCTCCACTCCTCCCCTAGGTCTTCCCTGTCTGCTCGACCATCTTCTGCCGGGTACCTCCCGTCAAATGTCATCTCCTCAGAGGGACCTCTGTGGCATAGATAGTGTTACCTATTGTATCAGGGGGTCTTGGCCAGATGTAGATGGAACACCCATCTTTGAAAAGATCTTTTTGTGATGGGATTCACAGAGGAAACCAAGAATAGTTTTTAAGGCCTCAAGGACTAGCAATGCTGGGAGGCTGACACCACCCTTACTCCTGAAGGGGGAAGACAAGGAAATGGTGCTACCAGAGCCCTTCCGAGAGCTGGAGCCGTGGGTGTGAGAGTGCCTGGTGGAGCTGTGGCTATAGGAGAACAGTCCCTGCGGAGCTCTGGCAGAGCAGGGAGCACAAAGAACATGGGCCCGCCCTTCCCCACCCTCGGCTCTCCTCCTGGTATACCCTATTGGCCAAAGCCAAGCGGGAGTCAGAGGGCCGAGGAGCCCTGGCGATACAGTCCATGGAGTTTAGGCACAAGAGCACGGAGCAGGGCAGAGAAGGACAGAGAGCAGATCTGGGATAAATGAAGTTACTCAACACATCAGTATTTCTGGCTCCTCTCCTTCCAGGCACAGGGTAGGTCCCCACATTCCCTGCTACCCTTGAAGTCAAGTACAGCATGCAACTTGCCTTGGCCAGGGTCACTTCCAGACATAAGTCTTCATGTTCCCCCTTCCACCTCCTATAATGACCAGGGACAGTCCAGAGGATGAAGACAGTCAGCCTGGGCTCCAGAGTGATAAAGATGTGGAGTAGAATCCCCACTGTCCCACAGCAAACAAGCAGCATATGAGCAAAAGGAAGCCCCTGAGATGTGGGAGTTGTTCTGTCATTGCACTTTCACCTAGTTTATCGTGATCCACTTCTTCTGCTGAAATAACAAGCTACCTCACCATGATACCTTCCTCTGTCTTGCTTTCCTCATCCAATGGATCACCACCTGATAAACTGCGGTATTTATTAGTTGTCTGTCTCCCTCCCCTCCTATGTAAACCATGGGGGCAGGACTTTGGTTCACTACCAGTTCTCAGCACCTAGAGTAGCACCTGGTTGACAGCAGATGCTAAAATTCTTTGTCAAATAGATGAATGAATAAATGAGCGTGTAATGACTAACATATATTATTAGTTATATCCTAGACACATTCTCAGGAATGATGTCTAGGTGATTCTGAGGAAGTGAAAGATTAAACAATTTGCTAAGGTCACCTGGCTTAAGTCACGGAGTGGGTTGTGAAGGCATTTTGACTCCAGAGCCCAGGCCTGTGACAACTTTGCCACTTCCCAGTATGAAGGGGGCTTGGTGGGGAAGCACAGGAGAAGCCATTCTGGCCAGAGACTGGAGAGGGCCAGGCAGCCTACCTACTGCAACGTGTTAGTTACTGCTGGAGCCAAGAGTGACAACCGATAAACTATACAGGGTAACAGGGACAATTGAAACTGTGTTGGCTATGTACAAATAATGCTAATTACAGCCATTTATGTGAGTTGCTTACCATTTCTGCCTAATTACCACGCAGCACAACAATTATGTAGATCATTAATGTCAACTTAAGTTTCCTGGAAGTTTTATTTGATTATAACTGTAAAAGCTAAAAACAAGTAGTCCATCCATGAGCTGGTTGCTCATGGAGACTGATTCTCTGCCCAGAATTTAATATTAGAGAGGAATTACCTTGTCTTTACCAGCCACTGCCTGTATTGTTAGTGATCTTCCAGGTATAAGCGTTTCACCTGGACTAGAAACTCCCTGAGACTGGTACTATCTCATTTTTCCTGGTATCATTATCCCCTCCCCACTTGGAGCCCAGCTCAGCCCTGAACAGAGCGGGGCTCCTACACCATTGTTCATCTGTTGGAGCTCTGTCTTTGGAAGAAATGGTCCTGCCTCATGTGCCTCTGAGTCTCTTCTCGTTGCCTGGAGGCTGAGGAGTGAGATTGGCTGAAGGGTGCCATGTCTATATCAGCTGTGACCATGGCAAGAGACTTTCCTGAGCCCTGTAACAGGCCTTCAGAAGAAGGAGGGCAAGGGTGGGATAGAACGCTTAGTGGCCTAGGGATAGCTGAGAAGAATTCAGAAAATGTAATAACAGAGAGCGCCAGCTGTCCGCCTAGTATCTACTCTCTTTCTTGAGCGAAGAGAGTTTTAGCTGGGCACACGGCAGCCCAGATAAAGGCTATATTCCCAGGATCCTTTGCAGTGAGGTGTGGCTAATGGGATGTCAGCAAAAGTGATGTAGGCAAATTGACTTCAGAAGGAAAGGAGTGAACCTCCCCCCCCCCCCCGCCTTTCCCCTCTTTCCTCTGCCTGGGGTACAGGCAGGATCTTAGAACTTAGGCAAGCCTCCCTGGACCCAGGATGGAATGCAGATGTTGAGATGCCGGAGCAGCAAGATCAAAGGAGCCTGGATGGTCAGAACCGTGGGACTGCAGTACCACACCATTGCAGAGCAGTACAACCACGCTCATGCAATAGATGTATGTCACTGTCAAAGCACAGAAAATAGTAAAATGTAGTAAAATAATTAGGAGGTGGTGAGTTTTCATTGCCTTTGTTTTTAGGATAGTTTATTTCTTTTTAAGTTTATATAATTAATTTTTTTTCTTTTTTTTTGCGTTATTTGGGCCTCTCACTGTTGTGGCCTCTCCCGTTGCGGAGCACAGGCTCCGGACGCGCAGGCTCAGTGGCCATGGCTCACGGGCCCAGCCGCTCTGCGGCATGTGGGATCCTCCTGGACCGGGGCACGAACCCACGTCCCCTGCATTGGCAGGCGGACTCTCAACCACTGCGCCACCAGGGAAGCCCCTATATAATTAAATTTTTAATGATGGCTATGCTTAACAACCAGCTCGTAAGAATTCTGAAAATTTGTGACAGCTCCAGCTTCAGGTCTTTGTCAGACTAGCAAAACCTGCATCCTAACTGATACAAAGGTAATGCAGGAAGTGGGAGTTGGGTTTGAGATCATATTCTCAGATGTATGTGATATGTAAATCAGCCCATGGATGACCCAGGGTTGCCTGAAAAATTATGTTGCTCCAGGGATAACTTCGAACCAAAAATTCTAAAGCTTCTACCAGTTATTATTGAAAAAAATTCTTGTAGCCTAGCCTAACTCCAACTTGAACATACCCACGTCTGTGGAGGGCCATGGCTCTAGATGATGGCTAAGGCCCTTCCTGCCCAAAGCCTGGTGCTCCTACACAGCCCAATAGAGCATTTCTGCCTCTTTCCCACCTGCCTCTCTTGGGATCTTCTCTTGCCAGTTTAAGGGCAGAGAGGACATCTCTGGTGAGAGGCATAGGACCCAATCTAACCTCTCACTTTTGCCAACACAGGATGAAAGGCAAGTAAGTCATTGATTCAATAAATTTGCACAGATTAAGTGGAACAAAACACATCTCAGTGTAATGTGCTCTGTAGAATCCTATGTTGTTGGAAGGAAGGAAGGAGGAAAGAAAGAGGGAAGGAGGGAAGGAGGGAAGGAGGGAGGGAGGGAGGGAGGGAGAAAGAAAGGAAGACGCAATGGTATCTATATATGCTGTATATATGCTTGTCTGAGCCAAGAGAAAGTTGTGGAAGGACACCCGCCAAACAGGTAATCTGCTCGGTTACCTGAGGAAATAGAACAGGCTGGGGGGAGGGTAACTTTTCTTTATATGCATCTGTATTATCCAGATTAATGTAGTAAGTATTACTTTTAACTTGTTGTTTTTTTTTATTTTATTTATTTTATTTTTGGCTGTGTTGGGTCTTTGTTACTGCACACGGGCTTTTCTCTGGTTGCGGTGAGCAGGGGCTACTCTTCCTTGCGGTGTGCAGCCTTCTCATTGTAGTGGCTTCTCTTGCTGCGGAGCACGGGCTCTAGCGCGCGGGCTTCAGTAGTTGTGGCACACGGGCTCAGTAGTTGTGGCTCGCAGGCTCAGTAGTTGTGGCGCACGGGCTTAGTTGCTCCACACCATGTGGGATCTTCCTGGACCAGGGCTCGAACCCATGTCCCCTGCATTGGCAGGAGGATTCTTAACCACTGCACCACCAGGGAAGCCCCTAACTTGTTATCTTAAAGCACAAAAAATATGACATGAAATACTGTACACGAGTTAAAAGTGAATGAACTAGAGCTATAGTATATCAACATGAATAAATTTCAAACAGTAATTTTGAGCAAAAGAGCAAAGCTAAGGAATAATACCTACCTTATGAAAACAATTACATAAAGTATTAAAACACAATTTACACTATATATTGTTTATGGATACATTTATACAAAGCAATAGTATATAAGAGTATACATGGGGGGGCTTCCCTGGTGGCTCTGTGGTTAAGAATCCGCCTGCCAATGCAGGAGACACAGGTTCGAGCCCTGGTCCCGGAAGATCCCACATGCCGCGGAACAACTAAGCCCGTGTGCCACAACTACTGAGCCTGCGCTCTAGGGCCCATGAGCCACAACTACTGAAGCCCACGAGCCACAACTACTGAAGCCCACGTGCCTAGAGCCCATGCTCCACAACAAGAGAAGCCACCGCAATGAGAAGCCTGCACACTACAACGAAGAGTAGCCCCTGCTCGTTGCAACCAGAGAAAAGCCCGCGTGCAGCAACAAAGACCCAAAAGCAGCCAAAAATTTTAAAAATTAAAAAAGAAGATACATGGGGATAATAAACCCAAATTCACATTAACAAGGGAATGAGCTCTGAAGAAATATATCGATTCTTTCAGCTGATCTGCAGTGCATTTGTGGTGTATGTTTTCGGGTAACATGGCAAATGTTAAGATTTGATAAAGTTACATGGTAGATACACAGATGTTCTTTATCAAATTCTTTATATTTGTATGCTTGAAATATTCCACAATAAAAATTACCTTAATTTTAATTTAAAAAATGTATTCATGTAGATAAATTTAATAAGAAGAAAATGTGCACATTATACATATGTCCATTAAAGTAAGTATCTCATTGTGTTGTCTTTACGTAGCTGTAGTTCCCATATCACCATTAGATTGCGAGTCTTTGAGAGCAGTGACTATATATTTCAATCCAACCACAGATCCCGTGCTAATCCCTGGTCCAACATCTCTTGTGCCCCTGTTATATACCATATGTTCTACTAGACTCTAGGAATACAAAAAGGTCATTCAGAATCACCCCCTGCTTTTGAGAATCTTACACCTTGCAGGAGAGACGGATGAATAACTAACTGTAATTCACCAGGCTTGCTCTATGGTACACACACATCGTCCTGGCGGTGCGTCTTCTGTTCATAAAGTGGCAAACAGCCATGGAGAGGCAGCATGTGGGGGGAGGCAGACTTCAGCTCACCTCCCAGCTCCCTGGCTCCCAGACATAGGACCCTGAGTAAATTACACAACTTCTCTTAGTCCTATTTATGCACAAACTCTTCACAGGGTTTTAAGTAGTTAATAAGATAATCTCATTGAAAACACCTGGTACTTTGACAGGGCAGCCAGGGCTCAATAACTGTTAGAACAGGTGTGGCAACTGAGGCTCAAGAAAGGTGAATGATTCATCCCAGATCAAACTACAGGGGGTGACGGATCCAGGATTCCAAACCAGGTGTTTGTTCCCAAAGGTGCCTCGGACACAGTAAGTTTCCTGGGTGCTCAGTAAATGCTTATTGAATTGAGACTTCATGTCCAGCTTAAAGTCAAGTCTTTAAGCATGGGATCATTTAAAGCATTTAACTGTTACGGCGATCATAACAGTTAGGAAGGTCAAGACAGAGGGGTCCACGGACTCCAAGACCTCACAGCAGGTGGGGCTGTCTCCAGGTCTCCCTCCTTCCACCACAGCTCACCTCCCAGGTCCACAGGCGCTCTTCTGCTCTCCCTGGATAGCACAGCTCCCTGCACACTAGCTCCTGACGCTGGTGACCACTCCTCTCTCATCAAATCCATCCTCCTGGGGCGTTCGAGACACGACTTGCTCCTGGTTTCCTCCTACTTGACTGTCAGCACCCTCCCATCTCCTGCCTAGATGTCTCCTTCTCTACCCATGTGGTATTTTGCGTGGCTTTGGGGAACTCTGGACATCCTTGTGCCTCTGGAAATCCAGATCAGGCCGGGTTGGGGGCCTGGAGAGAACACCTGGAAGGGTCAGGTTATGTCACCAGAACAGAAAAGGCTCCACTGAGAGAAATGGGGCATCTACCGTGTACCTAGTGGTGTTCCTGGCTTACATCATTTTACTGAATCCTCTGACTAATCTTATGAGATAGACTTGATTATTCTTCTGCTTCACACGTGAGAAAACTACCAGTAAACAAAGTCAGAGTTCCGGCCCAAAGTCACAGAGGAAGAGGTAGAAGCCGGGATTTGAACTTCTGAGGCCAAGACTTACCCACTGTGCAGCTGCCTCTTGGGAACAGGGTATACAGCATATCAGCATATGCACAGCACTGGTGAGTCCTCAGTTTGACATAAACCTGCAAGATGGAGAAAATATATCTGCACACGAATTTACCTTCTTGCATTAACATTCAGGTTCAATTGTTTGTGGCCCAAACCCTGAGCAGTTGGGTCTAGAGTCTACAGTCACATTCCCAACCCCTTCCTTCTGATTTTCATTTGAAAATTTATCAACTGCTTCCATGTTGCTGCATATGCCATTGATGATATTGAGCTTTCCAGGTTTTTTTCTGGGCCTTTTTCTCCACAGTCTCAGATGCCCCTTTAAAGTCTTCAAGATGGGTTTGGCAAGCATCCAGGCCAAAACCCACACTTCCTGGGTTTTCACTCCGTCCCTGCCAGCAACCCATCCCTCTAGTGTGTTAAGTCCACTGATCTTATACTTCAAAACCCTCCCCAGAGCCAGCTGCGCACGTCCCACAGCCCCCCTCTCTCTTCCAAGGTCACAACCTTCGACAGGAAGGAGGGATGAAAACACATCATTTTCAAGTCCTCAAGTCCTTCTATCTCCTGTTCAAAATGTCAAAGTCTGTGGAGACACCTTCAAGGTTGTCTTTTACCCTGACTAGATCATTTCTCCTGTGTGAGTCAGCAGAAGTAGGCAGTTGTGTGAGACCTGAACCAGCAGGCTAAACCCTCTCACTGCCCAAATTAAACAAGATGATGAAGATGCGTGTTGTGTAAGTGGTAGAACAGTAGTCAGACGTTAGATGGTGGAGGTTATTTGGGACGAGTCATCAGGAAGAGGGCGCATATCTCCTTTTTAGTCCTGGCTGATCAGACACAGCTGACTTCATACCTCATGGGAGGGGTCACAACGCCACCTCCAGGGAGCCCACCAGGATACCGCCTGCCTTGAGACAGTGCCTAAGGACACTGTTCTGCTGGGGGAGCGTCTGTTTAGCCAGGTCAACACAGCTGCTCTTGGATGCGCCTTTGTCGTCTCTGATTTGTAACTCTGAGGCCCTTGGGCTCTGGCACCAAAGACCTGCCCCTCCCATCACTGGCTATCTGGCCCAGACCTTCGACCCAAGGGTTTCTTACTTTTTGCTTTTCTTCACATGTTTGCAAAATAACAAATGCAGCTAACATTTATAAAACAATGTACATATTTTATCTCATTTGATCCTTGCACCTGTGTTGTGACATCATTAATACATTCTGTTTTGGAAAACTGAGGCTGAGAAAGGCTAATTGCCTTATTTATTTATTTTAGCTGCACAGCTTGCGGGATCTTAGTCCCCAACCAGAGCTTGAACCCGTGCCCTTGGCAGTGAAAGCATGGAGTCCTAACCACTGGACCACGAGGGAATTCCCTAATTGCTTTGGGTTTTTTTTTTTGTTTTTCTTTTGTTATTTTTTTTGCAGTATGCGGGGCTCTCACTGTTGTGGCCTCTCCCTTTGCGGAGCACAGGCTCCGGGCGCGCAGGCTCAGTGGCCATGGCTCACGGGCCCAGCCGCTCTGCGGCATGTGGGATCTTCCCAGACCGGGGCACGAACCCGCGTCCCCTGCATCGGCAGGAGGACTCTCAACCACTGCGCCACCAGGGAAGCCCCCTAATTGCTTTTATTAAAGCCCCAAGATAGTATGTGGCAGAGCTGAGACTTGAATCCGTAGCTATATCATGTAACAGCCCATTCTCTTAATCATTTTGTTAACCCCCCTCATCCTCATAACTTAAAAGCTAGGAACACAAACAGTTTACAGCTTAGAACTAGGCACTTGCACTTTGTTCCGGAATACTGGGAAGGGGGCAAGCTGCCCTGCTCACACTACAAGCCTCACCTAGGTAGCTCACAAAACATCTGATGCTCCTCAGACTTTCAAGTACATAGGAATCACCTGGGGGTCTGGTCCAAGTGCAGCTTTTTTTTTGTTTGTTTTTTGTTTTTTGTTTTTTGTTTTGTGGTACATGGGCCTCTCACTGTTGTGGCCTCTCCCGTTGCAGAGCACAGGCTCCGGATGTGCAGCTCAGTGACCATGGCTCACAGGCCCAGCCACTCCGTGGCATGTGGGATCTTCCCGGACCGGGGCACGAACCCGTGTCCCCTGCATCGGCAGGTGGACTCTCAACCACTGCGCCACCAGGGAAGCCCCAAGTGCAGCTTTTGAGTCTAGGTTCGGGTGAGCCTGAGAGCCATAGTTCTAACAAGCCCCCTGGCAATGCCACGCTGCTGCTCTGCGGACCACACTCCAAGTAGGAGGCCCTAGAATTCTGGTGCTCTGACTTACCCGGCTGTGAGTGGCTGATCAGAACATCCCAAAGGCCAGCTCGGGAGGGGCTTTCTGGGCTGAAGGTACAGCAAGAGCTAAGGCACTGAATCTTGACTGTGTGTGGGGCAAAGTATACCAGGCAGTCAGCAGAGCTGGGACCCAGGGCATGTGGGAGAATGCAGTAGAACAGAAGTCTTAGAAAACAAGTCTGGAAGGAAAATCTGGAGTTAAACTGTGAAGAGCCTTGAATATGATGCTAAGACATTTAAGAGCCCAAATTTACATCTCTTTTTAACCACACCTCTTTCATGGTGAAATTATCCATTTCTAGCTTCTTAATACCTATCCTCCTTATTAGAAATAAGGAGTGCAGTCTCTGAATCATCTTTTTATGCCCTAAAATGCCTTGCACCTGGGTCTTCAGTAAAGACCAGAGAATGGGGAACACCGGAGTTCTCTGAAAGGAGGAATGATGGGACTCAGTCTGTGCCTCAGGCATTAGGAATGGTGGATTGGAGATGCAGAGATGTGTTAAGAGACAATCCCAACATTCCAGGTTTGGGATAATGAGGCTGGAACAGAGACGATGACTATGGGGATGGATAGAAAGGGGGGAGGCACTCTAGAGGCAATTGATCGGACTGCACACTGGTTATTCTCCATTGCTGCCCTCCCCTCCCCCAATCCCTCTGGCTCTCTTTGCCCTGTGCTGTTCTCCAGAAGACTGACCCCTGTGGGCTGCACCATCCAGGCCACCTTCCCTTCTGCTTCCAGTTGAGTTCAGCCAATGAGAGGCACCAGTAGGAGACTGTAGAAGGAAGAAATAGAGGACAGAGGTCGAGGTCTGTCTTTCCACACCCCCTATGCCCTCACTTCTTCCCTACCTCACTGAGGTCTTGCCAGGTTGTATTCATCCATGGCCAAAGCTTCAGTAGGGTAGTACCTTTTCCATGGTGCCAGCTGGGGGGCCACTTTCTGTAAGGTGCGGACGCTATCCTGCAAGATGAGGTACCGTGGCCAATGTGTATTCTTTCCCCTAAAGTCAGATAACCCAGGTCCCTGAACCAAGAGTCAAAGGTAAGAATGACTCGTCTTACTGCCCAATAACCCACTTTAGGGATTTTTTTTCCTTCCCTTGGGCTCAGGGGTGGTGACACATACCACTCAGGCTATGGCCCACTTGCCTTGGCCCACCTGAACACCCCGAAGTAGGGGCAGGCAGATCCTAGCATGCCGTAAGGGCCAAGTGCACACCTCTCTTCTTCTCTGCCAGAGGGCTTTCTCCAGCACTGTGGGAGCCCGTTCTACCGCAGACACACCTAGAAGTCAAGGTCGAAACCTCTACCAATGGTGGATGGGAGTCCCAGCCCCAGCCTCCCTGTTCTCTGGTAGGATGATTCTGAAGTGTGTTTCACACTATTTCTCAGAGTCTCCAGTAGGACCAAGCCCAGTGGCCACAGTCATTTGATCATTAATTCACCTTTCATTGGCTCTTCTCCCCTCCTTGTCTCATTTCCCCACACCTTCACTCATGTTTCCTGAGATCACCTCCCAGATAAACTACCTACACCCTAGTCCTTGTCCCAAGGTCAGCTTTTGGAGGAACCCAAAATAAGACAGTGCATTTGGAGCAAGGCTGCCACCAGAGAACCCACTCTGAGCTACATTTGGCCACTTGGAGCTCTCATGGATGGTCAGAGAAGGGGATGATTAATGAATTAATTTAATGAAAACAAGAGGAAGCTGGTTGCTGCTACATGGGGCAAAAGGGACTGAGATTGCAATTGAGAGGATTCCCTGGGACATCTCTCAGCGCTCCCATGGCCAGTAATAAGGGCCAATGGGAAGCCATGGCAACCCAGTAAAGATGGGACCACTAAAATTGTGGATCCTGCAAAACTGCAGGTTTGGATCATCCACTAGGTGCCCAATAGCCAAGGTGTGGGCAGGGGCTTGAGGGAACACAAAATGAGTGGTGGAAAAAGAAAAGCTTTATGTTGCTTCTTTCCCCTACTTTTTTTCTGCTGCTTTATATGAAGAGCAATGATAGCTTTCGAGATAGCTTTCATGATAGCTTTCGAGATTGGAGTGTTATTGAATCAACATCATCCTATGATGATAGAGGGGTTCATGGGACTTGGGGCTTTTCCTGTGTTGGAGAAACACACATTTCTTCACTAAATAAAGGACAAGAAAGATGCCAAGTGACAAACAGGTTACACTGCACTGATTATTCTTGATTTGTCCCCCAAATTCCTTCCCCACCCTCTCTGTTCTGCTCTGACCTCAGAGGCTGGCCTCCATGGGCTGCTACACTCGGCATCCTGCCCTCCCATTTCTGGTTCAGCCAATGCAAGGCACCAGTAGGAGATGTGAGGGCAGGCGAGAGAGATGCTCGGGGATTCATTTCTCTGCTCCCTCCACGTCTTGCCACAGTTTGGGAAACGCAGCGGCTGTATTTCTATAAGCCTCTGAGCGGTGACCCCTCCTCCAGGCTCCAGCTCTTCCACGGGCTCCAGCACTATGGCTCCTTGGAGGCCTGTGGGTGGTAACAGCTTCCAGATCTCACTTGTCCCTGATGGGGCACCATTCGTGGGGATTCCCTGAACCCTGTCCACACAGAAATAGAACCTTTATTAAACTTCCTTTAGTTAAACCATCTCTTTCCTACTGGGAACTGGGCTGATCAAGACAGGTGGTGAAAAGCAAGTGGAGAGAAAGGAGGAGGAGGGGATGAGGACGGCCGAGGTTTCCAGCCATCAGCTGGAGGGGACACTGTAGAGCAGGTTTGTCTGATACACGCTTTCAACCACATCCCATGTGCTATCAGCTTCCTATTCTCCCTAAAACTTCTTTTTCTGCAGTCACTCAGGCAGATTTGGGTTTTGCCTGAAAAGTCTTCTTAGAAGAGGTAGGTGGCACCTTAGGCTTGCAAAGTTAAATAAAAATGACTAGCCATTAAAAAAAAGGAAGAGGGCTTCCCTGGTGGCGCAGTGGTTGAGAGTCCGCCTGCCGATGCAGGGGACACGGGTTCGTGCCCCGGTCCAGGAAGATCCCACATGCCGTGGAGCGGCTGGGCCCGTGAGCCATAGCCGCTGAGCCTGAGCGCCCGGAGCCTGTGCTCCGCAAAGGGAGAGGCCACAACAGTGAGAGGCCCGCATACCGCGCAAAAAAAAAAAAAGGAAGAGGTAGGTGGCTTCTAAAAGAAAGAAACAAAGCAGTAATATGGAAGCACATGGGGTCACGTTTACTCTGACTCGGCCCCACTGAGGTTATCATGGAGGGCGGAGGCGCTGTGTCCACAGAAGGTACCTAAGTGGGCGACACTGCATTTCCTTCCCCTCCCAGACAACTGAGAGTGTCCATCCGCCAGTCCAGCTCCGAGCCTCAGCCCGAGGATAGCAGTAGCAGTTCATAGTAGACACTGTTTATTCAAAGACATCAGTGGTTGTGCGAGCCATGCACCTGTGTGTTCTTAGACCGTTGCCCTGCTCTGTTCTGCATCACAGAAGACTCATTTTGCAGGTTCCTTTACCCTCGAGCAGGCTCAGCCAATGGGGGCATCTCTCCTCATCTCTCTGGATATGAAAGGCATGTCCAGCCACGGCTCTGCCTCCCCTATGATTCCAGCTCCCCCTGACATTCCCTGTCTCTGTGGTCCCAGCTCCCGGGAACAGCAGCCTTGGCTTCTGAACTCTGATAAGTCCACTGGCTCCCTGGGTCCCAGAACTGGCAGCTTCCTGCGGTGCTGGTCCCATGTTCCCCACCCACTGCTTGTCTCTTTGGCTCTTCCATTCCCTGTTTAATTAATTACCCTCTATTGAAAGATGAAGAGTGGCTTCTGTTTTCCTGACTGGACCCTGACTGATGCAGTGACTTGTCCGAGATCCCATGACTGGTAAGCAGCAGAGTCGAACCAGTTCTGCTGACCCCAAAGCCCCCGGGCTCCCCCTGCCATGCCGTCCTGCCACATCACTGCCTCAGAGGACTCCAGGCCCTGGCATCTCACCGAAGCTTCTGCTCTCCATTGCAGCCGTGTCTCTGTCCTGGGGGTCAGGGTTTTCATATTTGGATTCAAAGGTTCTTGTGCTGGTGACCTGATTTGCCTAGTTCAAAGCTCACTCAGGACCTAAGACACGGCGGCTACCAGGCCTGGAAGGAAGGCCTCTCTTTGCTTTTGTTTATTTCCTTATTTTTGTTTATTGGTGTGCAAGAAAATCTCAAGTGAATTTAGGAGTCCCCACCGAACCACATATGAATGTACTTCAAAATCTTCTCAGTTTGAGGGAGCTCCGGTGGTCCAGCGGTTTGGATTCGGCGCTTTCACTGCTGTGGCCCCAGGTTCGATCCCTTGTTGGGGAACTAAGATCCCACAAGCGGCGTGGGCACAGCCAACAAAAAACACAAACTTCTGGGTCTGAAAGAGAACTTACTTACTGCCAAGTAAGGAAAAGACGGTGCCTTGGCCAGTGCAACCACAGAAGGGCAAGGCCCGCTCCACTCCACTGTGCGTGGAAGATTACACAACAGCCCCAAAGTATTCACCATAATTGGCTTGGGTGTAGTTCTCTCTCTCCGATTCCCTTGCTGGGTGGAAATGATGAGAAACAGCACATTCCAGCTTCCCTAAGGTAGCTCCACGGGAACCCAGACCTGAAGTGCACCACACTGTGAGATAATAAGACCTCCTCTAGCAGAGAGGAGGTTATGTAACTAGAAATCAGCCCATCCGCCATAACAAAACAATCAGGGAGGGTCGGAAAGACCGACGGCGCCGTTCCAAGTGACCTGTTCTAGTTCTGCGGGTGGGATGGGGGGTGATGAACAGAACCCCCTAGAGATGCGATTCTGAATTCTTCAACGTGACCCTCCTTTCAGCAGCAGCAGCAGGCTGTAGGGCTCAGAGGAGGGACTCTTCTTTCTCCAGAAAAGAAAGTCTCAGAAGCTCTCCTGCTCTCCTCACAGTAAGCTCAGGCCTCATCTTTCTGCTTCCCTCTCTGACCTCCCAGAGCAGCTACTGTCAGTACTGCTGGCCCTCAGATATTTCTACCTGACTCAGAAAGGGATGCAGGCAATGGTTAGGAAGGGCGCATCAGGCCCGCATACCTGCTGCACACGGAGGGGGCTGGAAACACAGAGTAGGAAAGCTCTCTACATCCTGACAGGGGCACCAGAACCAGAAACGAGCTTTATTCACCGACCTAACAATGGAATGAGCTTTGGTACAAAAGCCCACATCCAAGACTGTTGTTCCCAGAGCTCTGTCAGAGCAGGTGGGTGACAAAGGATTACCTCATACACATATGCACACTCTCCACAGACAGAAGTCAAAATTAAACACAGGCAGAAAAGACAAGTCAATGCTATCAGAGTGCCACAGCTAGTTAGACACCAAAATCTCCCAGGCTCCTTTTAAAAGCTCAGTCCCAGTTCCTGTCCCCAGACGTTGGGCTGCAGTAGTCTGGGGTGGAGCCAGAGGCCACGTGCAGATGACCACTGGTGTCCCCCCAGGAGCACTTGGGACCCCTCTCTCCTTCGTTCATCAGCCCTTCAGTTCCATTCACACCCAGTACAAGGTGATTCCAAGAACTGAGAGAGAACCTCATAAGATGAGGAGACATCATTGGAGATTTCAAGCTTCACGCTTTCCACGCACCAAGCACGTATGTGACAATACCTCTACCCCAGGCATTGCTCTAAACACTTTACAAATTCATGTCGTTTAATGCGGCCCTTCCGGCACTTTTCTGAGGCAGGTACTCTTACTATGCCCCCATTTACAAAAAGGAGCCCAGGCACAGAGGGTTCAGTGGTTTGTACAATGTCATGCGAGTAAGTGCCGGAGCCAAGATCTCAACCCACAGAGTCTGACTTGAGAGTACACACACACACACACACACACACACACTCACTCACACACACACACATGCACACATGTGTGTTTGTTGCACATGGGCTCTTGGAAAACTCACATTCAACAAAACTGTGAACTCCTTGAGGCAGAAATGGAGTGCTGGTCACCCAGCACACAGAGCTAGAGCTCAATAAACATCACCGGTTCGAGGGCCTGCTCTGTGCCAGGCACCGGGCTAGGTGTTGTCACATCGAGTTCCACGTTAGTCCTCACCACCCCTGCCTCACACACGCGTCCTCGTGCTCTTTCTCTCTCCCTCGGGGAGCACCGACAAGGCTCAGAGACAGATGAGTGGATATTCACAGGTACATCCCTGCTGTGCTTTTCACACTGCTTCTGCCTTCCACGGCTCAGAGCCATTGCTGCCTTCCCTTCTATGGGAGCCAGTGACACGTCTTTCTTGACAGGGAAAGAAGGCGTGACAGGAGGTGCTCAGACGAGGGAGGAATGGAGGCACTGGCCTAAGCCCGAGCTCGCAGGCTCTCCAGGTGTGTCACCTGCCCCGCCTGGCCCCAGCATCCTCAGCAACTGCAGACACATCACACTCACCTCCACTCTGCCTCTTGCCCACTGGTAACCACTGTGCTGGTTTTGTTTTCGTTTTTTTTAAACCTCTTTATTGGAGCATAACTGCTTTACAATGGTGTTAGTTTCTGCTGTATCACAAAATGAATCAGCTATACGTACACATATATCCCCATATCCCCTCCCTCTTGCGTCTCCCTCCCACCCTCCCTATCCCACCCCTCTAGGTGGTCACAAAGCACCGAGCTGATCTCCCTGTGCTATGCGGCTGCTTCCCACTAGCTATCTATTTTACATTAACCACTGTGCTTTTAACTACTGGCAAATCCTTTCGCAGGATGAGGCAGACGTACATCAGAGCCCTTGTGCTTTAGTGCATCTAAAGTTTCACTTGGTCCCCAACTCAGGACGTTACCACGGCCCCTTCAAAGCCCAGGATCCCCAGCGAGGCCTCCAGGCAGTCCCTGGGCAGGCGGCAGTCTCAACACGCGCTCTCAGCCCTCTCCAGCCCAACACCCCACTAGGCCTCCTAACTGGTTACCTTGTGTCCATTTATGCTCCCCTCAGTCTATTCTCCATACAGAACCAGAGTGATCCTGCTGAAACGTAGGCCAGACTGTACCCCTCCCCTGCTCCAAGCCCTCTCTGGTAGGCAGAATACTAAGATGGTCCCAAGATTCCTGTCCCTGGTATGGGTGGGCCTGGTTTAATCAGGTGAGCCCCTTGGAAAGAAGGTCGAGAAGTCAGAGACAGAGGAAGTCAGAGAGATTTGAAGCAGCAGAGATGCCCTCCAAAACAGCCACACTGTGGAGAGGGCCACCTGGCAGGGAATAGTGGCCTCTGGGAGCTGAGAATGGTGCCAGGTGAACAGCCAGCAAGAAAGCACGGATCTCAGTCCTACAGCTGCAAAGAACTGAGTTCTGCCAACAGTCAGTGAGCTTGGAGAAGGGTTCCACGTCCCAAATGAGACTGCAGTTGCAGCTGACACCTTGATTCAGCCTGGGGAGACCCTGAGTAGAGGACCCAGTGAGAGCATGCCAGACTCCTAACCCTTGGAAATGGTGGGACAGTAAATGTGCGTCGCTTTAAGCCATTAGGTTTCTAGTCACATTTGTTGCACAGTGATAGGAAACTGATATAGCCTCCCATGCTTCCCCTCTTGCTCAGAGTAAGAGAAAAAGCTTGAACCCAATCTCCTACTATTCTTGCCCTAGTTCTCTCTGAACCAACTGCATAGACCAGGCATACAGGCGCCTCAGGGTCTTTGCACTTGCTGTTCCTTCTGCCCACAAGTTCTTCCCCTACAGATCTGCATGGCTCTCTACCTCACTTCTCAGGGAGTCCAGCCTTTCACCCACTCCACCTGCTGACCCTCTATATCACTCTTCTTTGTCTTATTCTTCTCAAAACACTCTATGCCTACTAACATACCATAAACGTTTATTCTTTGTTATTGTCTATGTCTCCCCCCAAGAATTAAACTCCATGAGAACAAACACTGGATTGGTCTCTTCCATTCACTGCTGCATCCCAGGCACCAAGCACAGGACCTACCACATGGCAAACTCCCAGAACTTATATGTTAAATGAATGAATGGGTTTGGGCCCCTCTCAGCCCCAAATGGTCTCACTTGTGTGGACATTATGTACTGTTCAAGGCCTAGAGGAAATCCCACCTTCTCCGGGAAGCCTATGTTTCACTGATCTCATATACCTCCGACCTCCAAAAGCAGTGACAGTCTGAGCCACAACATTCACTTAGCAGTTAAGTATATCCTGAAGTTTTTATGTAGCCCAATAATTGCTTCCCAGATTTAAGTCTTCTCCTATCCCCCCTGATTTCCATCCCACAGCTCCATCCCTGCACTAGGCAGTGGGCTTCTTGAGTACCAGGATCAGTCCTTCACTTATTTTTGGAAGAATAGTTGATTTACAATGTTGTGTTCATTTCTGCTATACAGCAGAGTGACTCAGTTATACGTATATATTCTTTGTCAGATTCTTTTCCATTATGGTTTATCACAGGATATTGAAAATCGTTCCCTGTACTATACAGTAGGATCTTGTTGTTTATCCATTCCATATATAATAGTTTGCATCTGCTAATCCCAAACTTCCAATCCTTCTTTCTCCCTTGGGAGAAGATGGAGGGAGAGAACTGGGTCTGTTGAAAGGGTTAGAGACAGGGATGAAAAAGTTAATCATTATCCTTAGTGGAGAGTCAATAGATAATGTCTCAAACTGAAAAATCAAGAAATAGCAGTACACACATGTCATTTAGAAACACGGAGGCTAAAAACCAGAATAAATAGCTAACAGAGTTGAAAGACGTTGCCTCTGAATTTGAGATAGGAAGAAGTAAGATGGGGACTGATGACTGTCATTATAATCCTTGCAGTACTTTTTTTTTTAACTTTTAAATTCATGTATATGTATATATATATATATATGTGTGTGTGTGTGTGTGTGTGTGTATATATATATATATATATATATATATATATATATATATATAACTTTAATGAAAATAAGAATTTAAGATACGGCATAGCTCTTACTGAGCTCAGTTCAAAAAACATGCATAGGCCCAGACTGTGGTTCCAACTCCGGCTGCACATAGCCCGGTGCCTGGAGAGTTTTATAACAATACCTTGCTTGGGTGCTCACCTGACCCCAAAGATTCTGATCTTATTGAGGTGAAGTCTGGGCATATAGGTATTTTTTAAACTCCTAGGTGATACAAATGTGTAGCCAGACTGGAAATCACAGTGCAAAATACCTCGGGGAACTGGAAAGCCGCCTCGGGTCTCCTTTCGGAGCCTGAGCTCAGCCTCTTTGTCCTGATCCATCAACAGACCCAAGAACCCCAGAGCCTGGATGAAGGTGGGGACCAAGCAGAAGGCTCAGTAGGACTTGTTCTTTTCCAATCTGGCTGCCTGGAGCCCCACACCTGCCCTCCTCCCAGAATTGGGCTGGAGTCTTGATTCTCCCAAACACAGATCTAATTAATGCACATCCAGTAGGAAGGGAATGAAAAGGAGACAAGACCAGTGGGAGACCCTGGAACAGAAGAATTATGGAAAAGCATAAGGATCTTTAAACCCATCGTGGTCTATCCAAGAAGAAGGAGAGCTTCACAGATCCCTGATCATATACACCCTGGAACGGTCCCACCCCAGTCTCTGCCCATATTTACACGCACACATGTATGCATCTGTGCAAACTCACCCCTGGCTTCCTGGCAGGGGTTGGCCCCCTGGCCCACCTCTGGGAGAACAGGTATGCAAGTGATGAAGCTGGCAGTGAGAGGGCTAGAGTAAGATAATTAAATAGTTTAAAAATCCCACTGGGGGATTAAAGACACAAAGGGAATTTTAAGGGTGTTTGGGAGACTGTTGTAAGCTAATGACCATTCAAGAAAAGAATCCAGTAACCTAGCAACAATCTACACCACCTTGAAGGAAGACCAGGTGCATCTGAGTGCCAAACACACCCAAGCCACAAACCCTGATAGTTAAAACACAAGACAGTAGATATGGGGTCTGAATCTTGTTACATGAAGTCAGGGAGTTAAAAGTCCTTGAAGAGTAGCATTTCTGCATGTAGCCAAGACAGAAATATAAATGAAAGGGGAAAAAACTAGGTGAAAAGGGACATTATACTGAAACCTGAGATGAATTACCATATTTTAGTATACGTTACCACCCTTCTGCTAACATACACATGATTTAAATAGCACCATGACAGTCCCGGTTAAACCATATAGGGTCAAAGGAGGAACTAATGATGTAAGCCTTGACATCTGCCCAAGAATGAGGAAGAAGATGGTCTTCTCCCCCTCCCCACTTTTCTTTTGTTTATAAAAATAAAGTCCTCTCAGTCCTTGGGGCATAGGCTTCTCACCTGTCTGCTTGTGTCTCTCACAAGCGTCCTATGCTAATAAACTCACTCTTTGCCTGCAGCTCTGCCTCACGCTGAATTCCTTCTGCGATGAGACAAAAGAATCTGAGCTTCAGGAAGTCCTGACCCCAGGTGAGTGGTTTCAATGAAAAGACAGTGGTTTGGAGCCCTCTCCTAGTCAGGGATCCTGGGGTTCAAGTCCCAATCTGAGCTCTGGCTGGATTCGAGTCCCACCTGAGAAGCAGTGCAGTTGCAGCAGCATAGGAAGACACAAGCCAACGGTTCTATACCATGCCCGCTATACAAAGGAGTGCTTCTGGGCCTCCAAGGGCAGGGAAATGCCAGTGCCTATAGTGTAATCCGACTGCCTGAGGCCATGTCACAGTTTTCTGGGAACAAAACCAATTAGGCATGACAGAGCTCAAAAGTGACCTCTGGGAGGCTTCCCTGGTGGCGCAGTGGTTGAGAGTCCACCTGCCGATGCAGGGGACGTGGGTTCGTGCCCCGGTCTGGGAAGATCCCACATGCCACGGAGCGGCTGGGCCCGTGAGCCATGGTCGCTGAGCCTGCGCGTCCGGAGCCTGTGCTCCGCAATGGGAGAGGCCACAGCAGTGAGAGGCCTGCGTACCGCAAAAAAAAAAAAAAGTGACCTCTGGGGCTTAGCAGCCGCAGGCAACAACCAGCTGCCATTTGGAGCCAGGAGAGCCCTACTGAAGGCTGGAGTGGTCACTCTGGGACTGGCCTCCTGCTTTAAGGCTGTTTACTCAGTCTCAGACCCTGAGGCCAAGAGGCTGCAGGGTTCAGAGGTTAAGAGCATGGCTATGGAGCATACCCCACCCTTGACCTTCACCCACATGCTCAGACCCCCACCTGCCCAGTGTGCCTGTGTGAACCAGGAGGCAGGCAGGTTTGCAGGCAGGAGCCTGAAAGGGCCTGGGCCTGAGAAACAGGACTCTTATTCTCAAGACAGCTGTGTGGCCAGGCACAAGTCACTTCACCTTTCTGGGACTCCAATTCTCCACCTGCAGGACGAAGGGGTGGGACTCAGCAGCCCTGAGCCCCCTTCCAGAGCAAAGGTCTGTTCAACCAAATTTCTTACTTTTTTTCTTTTTCTGCATAATATATTGAGTTAGTTTTTCAGGTACTGGTACTTTATTAGCTCTTCAAGTACCTCTGTATCTGTAAGCTACCACCAGCAGGCTACTGCTTACCAGCCACAAAACCCCAGCGGCACACAAAAGTAAACAATTCCAGCTCACATGGCGGTGCAGAGGGGCTGGTACAGGCTGGCTCCCCAGGCGTCTGTAAATCTGCTGGGGGCTCTCTCTGGGATGCTTGGCTGCTACCTTAGCTAGGACAACATTGCTCCACACGTCTCTCATCCTCTTCCTCTCATCAACCAGCAGGTGAGCCCAGGCATGATCTTCCCAGGGAGAGAGCGAGAGGGCAAGCCCAAACACGCAAGGTCTCTTGAGGTCCAGGCTGGAAATTATACTTCTGCCTTATGCTATTGGCCAAAGCGAGTCACATGACTAATCCCAGATTCAAGAAATAAGGAAATAAAATACACAGAGTTACATGGTAAAGGGCATGGATAAAGAGAGAGGGAAGAATCGAGGCCATTCTTATAGTCAAAGAACAGGAGCATTAATGCAATGGACCACAGCCTCTCTGGGAAAAGAGGAATGCCATCCAAGTCGGGTCAGTGGTCCACCCTGACCCTGAGTGAGGTTTTGGTGGTATCAGCCAATCCTTACGAACATATAGGCTCTCCATCCCTCTGATGGCGTAGCCTGAGACAGAATGCTTGACTCCAGAATCTGCCATCTTTCTCTGCCCCAAATCCCACAGTCTGGATCCCTTGGAGTGCCGAGTCCAGGGTAAGGAGGGTTACCTCAGCGACTGATGGATCAGGGAAGCAGAACCTGCTCAGGCTTGGGTCCTCTGAAGCCTCTCGGTACCTGACTTGATTGGAAATGAAGATGATGGACTTGATTTGGAACTGAGGAGGAAGATCCAGCAAGGGAGGGTGGCCATACCCCCCAGGGGGCGCTCCAAAGCTCACAAAACACCTCTCTGGCTTAGCAGAAAGGATCAAAGCCTGACCTCAGCCTCAGAAAACCCAACTACCCATCCTGGTTCTGCCACTCACCAGCCAGGGGCCTCAGGTAACCCATTCAGCCTCTCCAGGGCCTGTTTCCATATACTGGGAAATGCAGATGATACATTCCTCCTAAGCTTAAATGAGGCTGTCTACATGAAATGGGATTTGCCAAGCACCCCTAAATATCCCCCAAAGTCACACGACACCCACCTCCCGCAGCAGCCCCAGGCATCCATGCCCACCCGGCTCTGGGGTGGGAATAACATTTTCCATCCCCTCCCCGGACACTGCTGTCTTTCTGCCGGCATGGCTTTCAGGTCTAGTGTGGCTCCCACTGTTTCAACACCCCACAAAAGCCCTCTGCATTCACTGGTCCCACTGCAAACATCTGACTGCTGTTTTTTATTTCCAGCTCTCGGGCCGCCCTCCCCACCAGGCTGTGCCCCCCGGCTGTTCCACCCTTGGCTGGTTTAGATTTGCCATCAGTATCTCTTGGCTCGATTCTTCTAGTCTGTCCCAGCAGGTTGGCCTCACACACCCACATTAAAGGTCAGCTCTTGGACGGTATTATGACTGAGCAGCTGGAGGAAGCCTCAGAAGCTGATTTCCCTTTCTCTAGCTACTAAATCATTCTTTTATCCATGAACTCCCAAGCAAGACCCCCAGCCCTAAAACGGGCTGTTCTCTGTCACCTCAGACAATAGCATCTTTGAAAATCTCATCTGGACTCATCTCCCTGAGTGATCCCACCTCCCTGGAGACGAAATCCATTCTGTCGCTAAGTGACAACGCTCACACTTGGAGGCCTGGGAAAAGACGGGGCTGCGAGGGGCAGTACGGGGGTCTCCCAAACCACACTTTTTTTTTTTAACATCTTTATTGGAGTATAACTGCTTCACAATGGTGTGTTAGTTTCTGCTGTGTAACAAAGTGAATCAGCTATACATATACATATATCCCCATATCCCCTCCCTCTTGTGTCTCCCTCCCACCCTCCCTATCCCACCCCTCTAGGTGGTCACAAAGCACTGAGCTGATCTCCCTGTGCTATGCGGCTGCTTCCCACTAGCTATCTATTTTACGTTTGGTAGTGTATATAAGTCCATGCCACTCTCTCACTTTGTCACAGCTTACCCTTTCCCCTCCCCGTGTCCTCAAGTCCATTCTCTACATCTGCGTCTTTATTCCTGTCCTGCCCCTAGGTTCTTCAGAACCTTTTTTTTTTTTAGGTTCCATATATATGTGTTAGCATACGGTATTTGTTTTTCTCTTTCTGACTTACTTCACTCTGTAGGACAGACTCTAGGTCCATCCACCTCACTACAAATAACTCAATTTCGTTTCTTTTTATGGCTGAGTAATATTCCATTGTATATATGTGCCACATCTTGTTTATCCGTTCATCTGTCGATGGACACTTAGGTTGCTTCCATGTCCTGGCTATTGTAAATAGAGCTGCAATGAACACTGTGGTACATGATTCTTTTTGAATTACGGTTTTCTCAGGGTATATGCCCAGTAGTGGGATTGCTGGGTCGTATGATAGTTCTATTTTTAATTCTTAAGGAACCTCCATACTGTTCTCCATAGTGGCTGTACCAATTTACATTCCCACCAACAGTGCAAGAGGGTTCCCTTTTCTCCACACCCTCTCCAGCATTTACTGTTTGTAGACTTTTTGATGATGGCCATTCTGACCGGTGTGAGGTGATACCTAACTGTAGTTTTCACTTGCATTTCTCTAATGATTAGTGACGCTGAGCATCCTTTCATGTGCCGAACCGCATTTTTTTCAGCCATACAAGCAGCACCTGCTGCTCACCAGCTCCCCGCTAGCCTTCTCAGACCTGCTGGATGAGGCCACGGAGAGGGTGAGAGGAAGCCCTATGACTCAGTCTTGACAGGGGCTACAGCAGTGAGAGAGAAGGAGACCACTGTCCTGCCAGCCAGGCCAACTGACTGCCTTCATCCAAAGATGGGCACCTGTCATCAGGTGGCCTCTTGATCTCAACTGAGCCTCTTATGACCAAACTCTGAGAGGTGGGTCCTGTGCTCTCTTTTACCCAAGATCAACAAATGACTTACTTCTGTCCTCCAGCTGACAAATATATATTGAACCTCTGCCATGTGACAAGTAGAGGTGGGACTGGGGATAGTGCAACAGTGAATAAAACAGACAGGGTCCCTCACAGAACCCACTCGTGGGGAAGACAGATCATAAACAGCTGAAGTGAGCAATAATCAAAATCATTTCAGACTGTGAAAAATTCTGTCCAGGAAATAAATCCAGTGCTGTGATAGCGTCTAGAAGAGCAGGGATGTCTTCGTGATGGGTGGTCAAAAGGTCCTTTGAAAGGAGGATCCTTTGATATTTAAGCAGAGACCTGAAGGATAAGGGACAGGAGGAAGAGTGGGCAGAGGGGCTGCACATGCGAAGCTCTTGGTGTGTCCTAGGAAGCGTAAGAAGCGCCGTGTGACTAGAGCAGAGAGAAGGAAAAGGAAGGCAGGAAGAGCCAGGGAGGCAGGCCAGGCTGACTCACTCAGGGTGGAAAGTCACTACATGCTGGTTTTCTTTCAACTCAATGGAGGATTTTAAGCAGGGGGCTGACACAGTGTTTTGAAAAGATCTCTCCAGGGGTGTAGAGAAAATGCAGGTAAACGTTGAATCAGAACAGAGGAGGTTTAAAAAAAAAAAATAGAACAGAGGAGGTTTAAGGTAGCCAGAAGAGAAGGCTCTCTGATAAGCAGGACCTGCTGGAAAGGGACTTGCTGGAAATTTCTACTTTTTGGAAAAAACTTAAAAATAAGATGGAACCATCTATCTGAAATGATTTAAAATTGTCTTACCTTGGAACAATAGTTCCTACATGAGCTGTATCTCAGCTGAATTTTTCAATTATATAAAACAGAAAATATCTACCTATTTTGCCTCTTTTAATTAAGTAAGATAGTAAATTTTGGAAACATTATAGGCATTATTCAAACAAACTAACAGGTGTGTGTTGAGAAGTTTACTCCGAGCCAAGCTCTGTGGAAAATACCGTTCTTTTTTTGAAGGCGGCCCCCTGTCTTCACAGAGCGTACACTCTGATTTGGGGAGATATGACAAAATAACATAGAACGTTAAATAACTATCTGGTACTGGAATTTCAATTCAAGACAAACAACAAAAGAAATATCATAAAGTTGTACATGAGAACTCACTAAATGGACTTTAAAGAAAATGTCCAGAACTGTTGGAGGTGTGGAGAAATCACATCTGGCCACACGTGGAGTGGCTGGCTCAGATGTGGGCTTTGGAGCCCCTACAAGGATGGGGAAGGCACTCCAGAGGGGGAATGGGCTGGACCAAAGCACCAACAATGGAAAGTACAGGGTGTATTTGGGAGAATCCTGTCCACACTCCTGTCTAGTCACTGATGGTTGTAAACATATCCCAAACACACGTGTGTTAGCATAAGCAGGGACAGATCTGGGTTTTGTGGTATCTGAAGCTTACAGTATTTTTGTGCCTCTGCAAGAAAAAGGACACACAGTAACTAATATAAAATTAGGTATAAAAGAGTACATTTATTTCAAATAAGGTAAGAAATAATAGCAAGTTATTATTGGAGCCTTAGAGATTCAAGACCTTTCTCCCCAAATCTCTTTATGCTTCCATAGAAATTCCCCTCTCCACATAGAATATTCTTCAAATCCAAGTACCTCCCAGAACCTGGAGCCACAGCCTCATGAATTCCAGGTAAATCTGTCCCTGAGCACAAGCAAACCAGCCAGCGATTGACTTGGATTCAAGTTCGAGAGAAAAGGCAGCGTCAAGTCTGTGGAGTAGGCCCTGGAGAAGACCTTTGTGCCCCGCTGGCCAGTGAAACACAGAGGGCAGCCACTGATGTGACCAGGCGTATAAACACCTCTAGCTCACGTACGCATTCATGTTGTTAGTATGACCTCACAGGAACCCCACCTGAGCCCCCAGTGGGGCCAGTGGCTCATTTCATTTGCAGGAGCTGTGCCTTTGAGTAATGACACCAAAGCTGGAGAGTTCAGCTGGCCTGGCGGGTCAAACATATAAATTCCCGGAGCATTTCTAGGTATCAGCGAATCAGTGCTCGTTCAAGCAAGCCAGGATCCAGGTTCTCCAACCACACATCCAGCTCTGCTGCTCCCAAAGTCTCATGTACACTCTGTGAACTGGGTTCCGAATCTGTAGGAGGACCCTTTTAGACTCCCCAACCATGGCTGAACCTCTACAGTTTCCACAGATGTGCCACCTGGTACAGAGCAGAGCTGGGGACGATGTAAGAGGATTTCCCCCAGTTGGACACCCTTAAGTCACCATTAAAAGTACAGTGTCATAGACTGTCTGCTCTAGAAAGAAACTCAGAGGTCATTCAGTACAGTGGGTTGGAAATGTTTAGTTACCTCTTCTCTAAAAGGACTTTTATCTAGAAGGCCAAACAAGCAGGGCAAAGGAGTCTGTCCACGTCACTCACATTCCTTATTCTTCTAGAGTACACTAAGTTGGGCACCAAGTGTCTAATCATGGTAGCTAAGGAGTCCAGTATGAATAACAGCCAGTTACTGAAGCATCCTCTCCCGCATCCCATCCCTTGGGTCACTGGGGCTGGGGCTTCATCTCCACATCTACCGTTGCTCCTTGCACAGAGAAGACCACCCTCCACAACTCTCTTCTAGGTTCACTCATCAAGACATACTTGACCACAGAGACCCACCCATGGCTATTCTCAAGGCCAAAGTGCTGGCCTCCAAAAGCACACAGCAGCCATCCAACCACCAGTACCATTACCTTGGCAGGTGAGACAGGTCTCCACCCCTCACTGGCCCCTGCCAGCTCTGCTCTCCCAGGAAGCACCTCCCCAAGCCCAGACTCTCTCTCCTCTCCTCCCACACAACCCACCTCCAAACAAAACTTAGGTTGGGTAAGCTGGGACGAAGTGAGAGAGTGGCATAGACTTATACACACTACCAAATGTAAAATAGATAGCTAGTGGGAAGCAGCCGCATAGCACAGGGAGGTAAGCTCCGTGCTTTGTAACCACCTAGAGGGGTGGGATAGGGAGGGTGGGAGGGAGATGCAAGAGGGAGGAGATATGGGGATATATGTATATGTATAGCTGATTCACTTTATTATAAAGCAGAAACTAACACACCACTGTAAAGCAATTATACTCCAATAAAGATGTTAATAAATAAATTAATTAAATTAAAAAATAAAACAGGTTGGGGGAGAGTGATCCACCCTGTGCACGACCTTTTTTGTCCTGAATCTCAAATGCTGTTAACAAACCCCTAGGACCAGGAGACCAGAATTCCAGATTATGGGAGGAAAAAACCTCACCTCATTCTGTGGAATCTTTCGTGAGAGCCAGAACAAAGTATGAATTAATAAATAGAGTAGTTAATGCATGCTGGATTATCCTACCACACAAACGACATAAATAGAAGCAGGGCTTTTCTAGCAAACAGAGTCAGTGTCCTATGCCCCCATTACCCGGCCCTACGATCCCTGAGGGCCAGTGGTTTGAAAACTACTAAGTATTACATCACCCCACCCCCACTCACACACTTCATTTCACACACGAGGAAATGGGAGTGGCTTGCCCAAGGTCAGCCAGCTAGTCAGACCTTGAGGAAAGCAAGAGGTCCCCTTCAACACTAACAGGATCTGTCATTTGACAGCAGCCCCCGTACCCCAGCACAAGCCCCTTTCTCCTCAGCAGCTACTACAGAGAAGGGCCTCCTTTACCCTTTAAATCAGGGGTCCCCAGCCCCCGGTGCTGGTCGGCGGCCTGTTAGGAGCCAGGCCACACAGGAGGTGAGCGGCAGGCAAGTGAGTGAAGCTTCATCGGCCGCTCCCCATTGCTCCCCATCACTTGCAATACTGCTTCACCCATATCCCCCAACCCCCGACCCCCCACCATCCGTGGAAAAATCGTCTTCCGCTAAACTAGTCCCTGGTGCCAAAAAGGTTGGGGACTGCTGCTTTAAATGACTGTTTAAGGGATTTGTTTTTCATCTGCTGGGGGTCTAAGCCTTTCAATTCTGAGTCTTCTGAATAATTGGAGGCAATCAGGGGCTGAATGGCACGTGTTTTCTGCCCCAACTCACTTGGAAGAGGTCAGATTGAAGGGTGCGCAAGACACTCCAGGGATCGGCCAAGCAGAACCTCTCTTCCATAAGCTGTCAGAAATGCCACCAAGGGCTGGAAGACTTTTACTTAATATGAAACATTGCTCCTGGAGGAGGGGAAGGAACCTGTATTGAGAGACCGATGCAACCAAATGTTGACAGGATCTATGGTGTCTGAAAATCATTGGTGGGATGCCTAGAATTCTTAATACAAATTTCAGAAAGTCTGAAGCCATCTGGGTAACAGGGATGAATTTAAAACGAGATAAATCTATGATATGCCGCAGTAACAAATAAATCCTGAAATTTTAATAAGATTAATCTCAGTCCTAAAGGTTTACCAAAACAAAGATTTATTTCTCATTCACAAAAAATCAGCCACATGTCAGGAGGCCCTTCTCCATCTTGCAGCTATGTCCTATGGACACATGTTCTTCAACATAAGAGAAGAGAGAGATGAAAAAGTCACACGCATCTTAACTGCCCCCCCGTGGAAATGGCTCCCGTCACTTCCATGTGGTCCATTGGAAAGAACCAGGCACATGGCCCCAGTATAATTACAAGGGATGCCAGTGCATGTAGGGAACACGTGGATATTTGATGAGCACTGACTAGCTCAGCCACATCGAACTCCCAGCTTCTGCCCAAATGTCTGATCTTTCACCCAGGGCCTTGAGCTCCTTACCCCTAAATATCCCATTCATTTCCCTTTGGGCCAGAGCTGTTGTCAAACATGGACTAAAACACATGTCCTGACAGGCTTGTCTAAGCTCAGGTTTCACAAAAGCACAAGCCAGAGAGTCATCAGAGCAGAGTGTGGCTTCTACTTTCTGAGGTCCCTCATGGTAACAGCACATCCAAAAAGGCTGGAAAATTGTGACTCGTGACAGTTTGCTCGTGCAACAAACGTTTATGGAGCAGTCACCGTGTGCCAAGCACGGTGCTCCCTGCCGAAGATAAAGCAATGACTCAGCAGACACAGTTCCTGCTCTCGGAGAGCTTAGAGTCTAGTGCAGAACCATTCAGATCACTTCACCAATGTGACGGTAAGCTGAAGTGTGTGCTATGAGGGGAGAGAACAGGGAGCCATGGTAGGATATGATCTCGCCTGGGAGGGTCAAGGAAGGTTTCTCTGAGGAAGTGATGTTTGAGCTGAGCTCAGAAGCATGAGGAAGGGGAACTGAGGCAAAAGGTACAAGGTGAAGGAAAAGTGTTCCAAGGGTGAAGGCACAGCACGTGCAAAGGCCCCAAGGAGGGAGGGAACACAGAGCGTCTGAGGAGCTTCAGGGTGGCCGGGGTAGCTGAAGCTCAGAGGGCAGGAGTGCCACTGGGTGTCACAACCCCAGAGGACATAATTCATGTGGGAAAATGTGTTTTATATTTAAATGAGATTTTTGTCTCAAGATTGCTTCGGTGCGGAGTGGCTCTTGGGTCTGTGGATCCTCCCTGGCGTTGGCACTACGTGGTTCATGGTCAGCACCCCCTGCTCCTACACAGCGTTCTCACCAGAGTTCAGGGTCCAGCCACACCCTCAGCAAAGCTTCCAAAGAAAACATGCAGGGAAAGATCCAAACTTACTGGGAAAATAAAACTGTGCAGTTATAAAAGACCCCCCTTCATATCATCAAATGCCTCAGACGCCTCAAATCCCATAAACATCTCTTCAGGAAAGAAATGGTTAAAAGAAAGAAATTAGGGGTGAGCAGTTTCGCAGCAGAGGCCAAATATAAAGGGGTGCTCCAATGGCCCAGAAGACAAGAGGGCCTGAGCATAAACTAAGGGGGACCTGGGCTGGCTGATGAGGACCCTGAACTTGGGAGTGTCACCCCCAGGCTAGGGTCTGGCTCTAGGGGCACCTCACTCTCTAAGGGGTCCCAAAGGCCCTGGGTCTCCCTGTCCCCAGCCAGACTTCATGGCCTATGACTCTGGTAAGCTGTCCCCTGCCTAGATTTCTGCTTCCCCTCATCCCCGACCCTGCTGCCCCTCTCCTTCCCAGCTCCAGCCACTTCAGACCTTTCCCAGTTCCTCACAGCTTCTCAAAGGCTCTTCCCTGGCCCAGAACATCCCTTCCTTCCCTCCTCCTCCCTCCTTCAACTCAGCCTTCTCCTCTCAGGAGACCATCCCTGACCCTCAGACAGGGGCAGGTCCCCCATGCTCTGGCCCCCAGCACCCTAGCATTCCTGCTCTTCACCCCATCACAATGCAATAAGGACCCTTTATAGTGCTCACTTCTTCCCTCTCGGACTGCAAGCTCTCCCAAAGCAGCACCCACTTCTACATGGGCCACCACTGTCTCCCCAGTGCCCACACAGTGCCCGGCACATAGCGGGGGCTTAACCACTAATTCCTGCGCAAATGAACATCCAACTACAGAACTAGGATTTCGGTTTCTCAAAACCAGGAGTTTGTGTCTAATTTATTCAAGGCTACATCCCCAGCACCTAGAACAGATATTTGTGGAATGAATGAATGACCTTCTGAGCTGGAAAGGACACCTTAAATGCCTTCATTTGACAAGTGAAGAAATGGAGGTCCAGAGAAACCAAAGACCTGCCCACGTTTTCACAGCTCAAACAGCCGGGCTGGGCTCCGGGTGCCAAGAAGTGAGGTCATCTGTAACACTCTGCCCGTCCCTCTTTTTTTCGAGGAAAACACTCACAGGTATTAGTCCTTTCCAGAAGCAGCTGCCCAAAGTATTTATGTAGATGTGAATGTATTTATTTGTTTATTCCCTGCCCTACTCTCAAAAGAACTAGAGGCAGTTTGCCCACGGTAGCTCACGGCAAGTCTGTATTTTCCAAACTCTAGAACAAAACGTGAGCAAAAACAACCTGTTCCAGAAGGAGGGGAGACAGCACCTTAAGCAGAACAAGTTTCCTTGGCCAGAGCACAAAAGCTCCAACAGAGAGGGTTTTCCCTGTAATCAAATTACCAAAATTAGTGACTAAGAGGAATAGAGCAGATGTGGAAGATTTCAGTTTTGCTGAAGGATGTGGCACAGTGTCTCAAGGAACTGAATTTGCAAAATTCTTGCGTAAGAACAGCATCACGTGGAAGAAAAATCTGGCTGTGGGACCACAGATGGGGGCGATGCTGACAGCCAAACCCTCCAAGTGATGTCAAGGTCATTGACACAAATGTTATCCGCCTCCTGATCTGCAAGGGGCAGCAGACAGCGCCTTGAGGAAGCTGCAGCCACGGTAAGAATAAAATACCATCTATTCCTATACAGCAGTTAACTTTCTAAAGCCCTTTCAGCCACACCATCTTATCTGATCCTCGCCATGGAAAGTAGAGGCTCAGAAAAGGTAAGTGATCTCTCAAGGTCACCAAGCAAACGAGTGGCTGAAGCCCAGCTCTGTGGTCCACTGCTTCCCGCCCACTCATGGTTGTAATAAGGATTGAGGGAGTGGCTCATTGTGGGAAGGACATTTAACTCTTCCAGGAAATGAGAGCGTCATATTTTTTAATGCCACATGGCACTAACTGCTAACCTGACAGATCAATTAGTCCCCCTAAGGAGCATGTTTTCAGTGATCATTTCTTACAAGGGTTCAAGTGGACCAAGGTAAAGAGGAAAGAAAGCACAGTGGCTCATCTCTGAATCTAACCACAGATGCTTCTCTAAAGAGCCCGACGTTTTTCCTGAGCAATGTCCTTCCCATGAGTCCCAGGAAATAGGTGCAGTCATATCCCAGACTGAACTCCTATGCTCTTCACCCAAGCCTGGCTCCCATACAAGACAGATGCCACCACCAGATGTTATAAACCAGAAGCCTCAAGTCGTCCTTGACACCTCGTTCCCCTCACCCCCCAAATCCAGCCCACTGCCAAGGCCATCTGACCTCCCAACTACTACCCAGATCCACCTCCCTTGCCCCATCTCACTCCCTGCACCTCAGTTCAAGCAATCGTCAAGTTTTGCTTGAGATGACCCCAGCAGTTTCCCACTGCTCTCCTCATTTTCCTTCTCGCGCCCTCCAATCTCTCCTCCACACTGCAGCCAGAATGAGCACTTGAAGATGCAAATTTGGACACGTCACTCCGCTGCTTAAAATGCTTCCGTAACTCCCACTGTACCCAACATGGGCAACGAGGCCTGGTGAGGTGCCTGCCTGCCTTTCTGGCCTCTCCATCACCACCGCCCCCCTCCACTCTCCAACCTCCAGACACACGGACCTTCTCTCTGCTCCTTGTTGAGGCTACATCTCTCCCACCTCAGGGCCTCCATGTGTCCTGTTCCCACCATTCTCTGTCCCCACATATCTCTACCGACCAGATTCCTAGCTATCCTTCAAAGCTCAGCTCAAATGCCATGTTCCAAGGAACCAGCCTTCCCCAGCCCTCGTGGCTGGGTCAGATCCTCCTGACAGACAGGGTCATAGGACCGCGTGTTTAGCTTTTCCAGCACCTATCACGATTTAAATCAAATCATACTCCATGACAATGGCCCGTGTTCATTCCGTCGCTACTTTATTCCTAGCAACCAGAACATCACCTGGCACGTGATAAGAACTCAGTAGATGTTTACTGGGAAATATTTTAATGAATGAAGCCCAGACACGGTAGATGGGGAAACGGAGTCTCATTGAGATGAAGGACCTTGACCAAGGACATGAAATCTGCCAGGATTAGGCAGAACATGGGCATCATCCAACCCCTGGAGATATATCTGGGGATTATACCCTCCTGAAATTAAGTGAAATGTTTCTATTGAACAGGATTGAAAGTTGAGGGAAGGAAACTCCAAAACACACACAATGTCAGGCCTAGTGGTGAGAATGGCTGTCAAGGGAGGGCCCAGCTCTCCATTTCTTCTCAATTATCCACCCAATTAAGGCTCAGTAGACCTAGGAAGAGTCAGAAGCTGGAGCATTCAAGAAAGTAAAACTGCAGCTTTGGGCCTCCAGTGGCACAGAGGAGGCAGGCAGGAGGGTAACCCCATCCTGGTTATAAAGTTGATTGGGCTCCCTCAAGCATCATCAGCTCCTTAAACATTTACTCAGGGCCAACCATGTTCCTAGCTGAATATCTGGATGAAAAGCACAGTCTTTGGCCTTATGGAGCTCTGTATCTAGAGAAGAAACAGATCTGTAAACACTTCACTACAGTTTAGTAATTAAGTGTTAGAATTGTTACCGAGTCCAAGCTCATACTGCCCCCCACACAACAGGCCAATAAATTGAGAGACAGACGGATGGGGCAAGGAATGGCAACTTTATTCAGAAAGCCATCAGACCGAGAAGATGGTGGACTAGTGTCCCAAAGAACCATCTTGCCTGGGTTTGGATGCTAGTGCTTTTATAGAACAAAGACGGGGAGGTGAGGAGGTAAAGTAAAAAAGGCAGTAAGTTGTTGCAGATATTTCCTAGTTACAGCCAGACTCTCTAGGGGATGTGTTAATTTCTTCCTTCCTGCAACCATTCACAGGTGGGCCTGGTTAGGATGTTTCCTGTGAGCTAAACAAAGGTATTTTAGCTTAACATTCAGGCATGAGAAGCAGGGTCCCCGGAGGTGGGCCCTCATGATACTTTAAGTTATAGGCAACATCCCTTCAGTGATTAACTTGTAGCAAAAAGCAATAGAATAAAAAGGTCAAAGTAAAAGAAACAGATCCAATATGGAGTCAGATTTGTTCCCCCCTATCACAGAATAAAGGTATGTCTCAAGTGCCGTGAGTGCTCAGAGGAAGGACAATTGACCTCTGGGGGTAAGTCAGGGAAGGGGCTGCTCAGAGACAGTGCCACTGAGGCCTACATCAGACCCAGAAGAAAAGTGCATCCCATAGGCAGCCTATGCCCACCACAGCCTAGGGCAGCATCAGTTGTCCTGCAGTGACACACGGAAACAAAACACCCAGAAGAACGATTGTCCCCAAGGTGGTCCTTCAAGTAGCCAAACCAAGACCAGAAAACTGTGGTGCCTCCTCTTCACATGCAGAGAGCTGAAAGAGGAGTGAAATGCCACCAAGAGGAAGAAACTTGAGGGTAGAAGTCAGGAGGGCAGCAAGTCTTAGAACACAGAGCCGCTGGTCCAGGGTTGCCCGTCCACATGCTACATTGGGCTGGGTAGTGTCCCCCCCACCCCGCCCAGAGTCATGTCCATCAGCAACCTCAGGCTGTGACCTTATTTGGAAATAGGGTCCTTGCAGATGGAATCAAGTTAGGATGCAGCCATACTGGATTAGGGTGGGCCCGAATCCAATGACTAGTGCCCTTATAAAGAGACACACAGATGCATAGGTGACAATAGAGGCGGAGATTGGAGTGGTGCATGTACAAGTCAAGGAGTGCCCAGGATGGCTGGCATCCACCAGCAGCTAGCAAGAGGCAAGGAAGGATGCTCCCTCAGAGCCTTCAGAGGGAGCGTGGCCCTGACGACAAACTGATCTCAGATTTCTGAGCTCAGAGCATAAATTTCTGTTGTTCTAAACCACTTAGTTTGTGGTACTATGTTACGGCAGCCCTAGGAAATTAAACTGGTACCTAGAGACCAAATATATAAAGCAATGAGGTGAGCCAGCGTGGCAATCAGAAGTGGGCCCCGACGTGGACCCCACTGCAGAGCACTGCCTGCAGCATGGGGCAGCAGTCACTCAGTACTAGCCAGTTGTAGCCAAGAAGCAGTGATGTTGCCAAGTATGCCAATTTTTCTAGAGAAGGAATAAAATCCACACTTTTACATGAAACCTCTAACTTTCAAATGTTAGCTCTAATGGTTTAAACGTTTGTTTGTTTCATTCTTGTTTTTTGCTTTTTGGAATCAGTGTAGGCCAGAAAAGTTCAGACCAGCCTCCCCATTTTGCAGATAAAGAAACTGAGACCCATGAGACAAGGTGATTTATGTCTTAAGTGAGAATCAGGGGTGAAACCCACATTGGCATCTACTGCGCTGCAGCCCTGCCGTCTGCCCCACCACTGCCTTCTCTCCCCACTGGAGAAGCAGACATTGGCTTGCCCTGCTCAAGATACACATCCCTCATGAAAGGGGCTGACTCCTGAGCTGGAGGAATGGGCACAGACCAAAATATGCCCTCATTGACCCAGCTGTCATGGTGTCCAGTGGTTCCTCCCAGTCTGGGTTCCCAGCAAGAAGTTATATGTGTTCACAGTAAAGTCCTCAGCCACAGAGAGAGAAAGGGATGGGTTGGGGTCTGAAGAGGCATGAGACGGTGGTGGTGGAGACTGGACAGGAAGGGCATTTTACAAGTGTGACATCTACTTGGCAGCATCTGTGATGCTCCAGCAGCAGGTGTTTCCCACCAGGTTATGGGGCAGGCTGGATAGACAGAGGGAGCTGTTCTCAGCAGTGAGCACAGAGACATCCCAGCAGCTCCAGCCAGCTACTGGGGGAGAAGGGGAGGGGCAACAAAACTGTGCCCCTGGGCAGACAGGCCTGTCAGGGCAGACAGGCCTGGAATCACGTCAGAAGTGTGTCTCCAACTCTCTCAAGAATTCCATGCCTGACTTCAGACTATACTACAAAGCTACAGTAATCAAGACAGGATGGTACTGGCACAAAAACAGAAATATAGATCAATGGAACAGGATAGAAAGCCCAGAGATAAACCCATGCACATATGGTCACCTTATCTTTGATAAAGGAGGCAAGAATATACAGTGGAGAAAAGACAGCCTCTTCAATAAGTGGTGCTGGGAAAACTGGACAGGTACATGTAAAAGAATGAAATTAGAACACTCCCTAACACTATACACAAAAATAAACTCAAAATGGATTAAAGACCTAAATGTAAGGCCAGACACTATCAAACTCTTAGAGGAAAACATAGGCAGAACACTCTATGACATAAATCACAGCAAGATCCTTTTTGAACCACCTCCTAGAGAAATGGAAATAAAAACTAAAATAAACAAATGGGACCTAATGAAACTTAAAAGCTTTTGCACAGCAAAGGAAACCATAAACAAGATCAAAAGACAACCTCCAGAACGGGAGAAAATATTTGCACATGAAGCAACTGACAAAGGATTAATCTCCAAAATTTACAAGCAGCTCATGCAGCTCAATATCAAAAAAACAAACAATCCAATCCAAAAATGGGCAGAAGACCTAAATAGACATTTCTCCAAAGAAGATATACAGATTGCCAACAAACACATGAAAGAATGCTCAACATCACTAATCATTAGAGAAATGCAAATCAAAACTACAATGAGATATCATATCACACCGGTCAGAATGGCCATCATCAAAAAATCTACAAACAATGAATGCTGGAGAGGATGTGGCGAAAAGGGAACACTCTTGCACTGTTGGTGGGAATGTAAATTGATACAGCCACTATGGAGAACAGTATGGAGGTTCCTTAAAAAACTAAAAATAGGGCTTCCCTGGTGATGCAGTGGTTGAGAATCTGCCTGCCAATGCAGGGGACATGGGTTCGAGCCCTGGACTGGGAGGATCCCACATGCCGTGGAGCAACTGGGCCCATGAGCCACAGCTACTGAGCCTGCGCGTCTGGAGCCTGTGCTCTGCAACAAGAGAGGCCGCGGTAGTGAGAGGCCCGCGAACCGCGATGAAGAGTGGCCCCCCTCGCCGCAACTAGAGAAAGCCCACGCACAGAGACGAAGACCCAACACAGCCAAAAATAAATAAATAAATTTACTTTTAAAAAAAACTAAAAATAGAACTACCATACGACCCAGCAATCCCACTACTGGACATATACCCTGAGAGAACCATAATTCAAATAGAGTCATGTACCACAATGTTCATGCAGCTCTATTTACAATAGCCAGGACATGGAAGCAACCTAAGTGTCCATCAACAGATGAATGGATAAAGAAGATGTGGCACATATATACAATGGAATATTACTCAGCCATAAAAAGAAATGAAATTGAGCTATTTGTAATGAGGTGGTTAGACCCAGAGTCCGTCATACAGAGTGAAGTAAGTCAGAAAGAGAAAAACAAATACCGTACGCTAACACATATATATGGAATCTAAGAAAAAAAAAAAGTGGTCATGAAGAACCTAGGGGCAAGACGGGAATAAAGACACAGACCTACTAGAGAATGGATTTGAGGACATGGGGAGGGGGAAGGGTAAGCTGTGACAAAGTGAGAGAGTGGCATGGACATATATACACTACCAAATGTAAAACTGATAGCTAGTGGGAAGCAGCCATATAGCACGGGGAGATCAGCTTCGTTGTTTGTGACCACCTAGAGGGGTGGGATAGGGAGGGAGTGTGGGAGGGAGACACAAGAGGGAAGAGATATGGGAATATATGTATATGTATAACTGATTCACTTTGTTATAAAGCAGAAACTAACATACCATTGCAAAGCAATTATACTCCAATAAAGATGTTAAAAAAAAAAAAAAAAAAGAATGCCGTGCCTGTTTGGACAGGTTTTGGCTTTCCTATCCACGTTCTGAAAACTCTGGGAAATGAGAAGAGAGGCCTTTTCAATTCTGTTTGGACAGTGCCTGGTATGGCACTGAATGTCAACAGCTCCAGCAAAGGGCTCCTCTGTGCCAATTAAGGTAATGGGCCAATTCCAAAACCACACACACCCAGACCTCACACCCTCACACTCCAAGCAGCATCTTCCCTTGTCTGGTGGGGAAGCTTCTTGGGAGAACGGCAGAGAAAGGAAGACAGTGCTTTGCTTTGCCTTTTTTTTTGTTTGTCCTTTGACAAGATGCCAAAGAACTTTTGCTAAAAGTTTTTCATGAAGACCGGAAATGACATTCACAGCCTTGCTTGACTCTAGCAAGCCTGTGATACCGTGTAGTTCAACAGCCCTGGCCTCCCACCCTGGTTGGTCCTCACAGAGCTCCGTGAGGCCGGGCCCAAAGCAGACGGGGGCAGGGAGAGGTCTGTGACTTCCACAGGACCTCTGGCTGCTATAGATGCCTTCATGACAGGGTGGCTTGCTGAGACCCCCCCAGACACACACACACATCCACACACACAAACACGCTGGCCGCACAGTAACTATTAAAGACGAAAAACAGGGTCAGGTCCGAAAGGATGGCAGCTCCTGTGTTAAAACATGAGTGATAGGCAGAGGCACGCCTCTCTACTAAGCCCTCATCCCCCTGGCATCTGGAGCCTGCTATCTGCATAAGTAAATGGCAGCTCATTAAGAACACATTAGTCGCTCTGTAACCATGTAAGGAAACCAAGCCACTGAACCCTAAGCCACTGGAGGTTTCTCTAATTCAGTTTCACAGCCTTGGAGGCATGAAGCAGAACAGTCATCTGCAGTCTGTCTGTCCAGCCAGAAGAGGAAGAATAGACCCTTATGGAAACACAGAAGAGACTTAATATTTGTTGAAGAATGAACAATGGTAGGCCAGCTTTGCAAGGGGCAAATCTTACTAAAACTAGAGGAACGTTTAAACCACGCTGGCTTGGAGAAGCATTTCTCCCCGTGTCTAGCCACCCGCTAAAAGCCTGAGGACGGTGGTCACAAATCACCCGTTAGCTTTTCCGACATTTGGCCGTATGATGCCTCTGATTCAGGGGATCACAGACAGAGCCCAGGAATCTGGAGTTTTAAAATGCCTCCCAGGGATTCTTATTTACTCCCCTGTTTGAGAGCCATTGCACCTGAGCCTTCCAGGAGCTGGTCAGAAATGCAGAGTCTCAGGCCCCATGAAGCCCTGTGGAGTCAGAACCTGCATTTTAACAAATGCTCTGGGAATACTTTGGCACCAATCTAGAGGCCGTCGAGGCGGCCTCTGTGTGAGCTGGGTAGGCCCTCTGACAGCCAAGCAGACTCCTGTCTGAGACCTGCCAGGGGTGGCCCGTCACCAGGTGTGTGGCCCTTTGGTCACAGCCTCAAGTCTCCACATCACCCTCCTACAGGGCGCAGAGGTTGTACTCAGTGGCCCACCTCAGAGGTCCTTGTTCACAGTGCAGACCTAAGTAATCCTCCTCTTTCACCATATGTAGACCCAGAAGCAGGGCTGCCCTCAGAAGCGCAGGCTGGAAGCCCGGGAGTAGCAGGGCCTCGAGCTCATGTCTCTGCTACGGTGTGTGTCCCTGCCACGTGGACCAAATCAGCAGGAAGCCCCAGGGCCAGCAAATCTCAGGATGGACTGGGCCCAGGCCCAGCAGTGACTGGGAGGGCCTCTTCCACCCTCAGCAGCCAGGGACTTCCACTCAGGGAGGGTGGGCAGGCTCAGAGCATTGGTGCCTGTCTCCGGTGCCCTCCAGAGCCACCAATGGTTTGATTATTCCAGGCAGGCTGCCCAGGGGTGACCAAGCTAGTGACTTTTGTGCAGTCAAAGAAGGAAGGCCCTGTGTCTGCCAGGGCAGCAGCTGCCCCTCCTCTTCACACCAGTCCTAACTCACGCCTGCCTCCGCACCAGGGCCATCAAGGTCATTGTGGGTTTTCTCAAGTGCCTGCCCCTTTCACCCTAGGCAGGACCGCCCCCCACCCAGAGGATCAGAACAGAGTAGGGGAGCGAGACACACAAGGCAGAGACTCCCAAAACCATGCAAGTGCCAATTGTGGGAGTATTTTTAGCCCTGATCCCTCTGGAAAAGCATCTCATGAAATCCTCTTCTGTCAGCACTCTCTCCCTCCCCTGGCCCAGGAGGGGCGAGCGTTGCCTTGGTAACCACAGTGTGGATCTGCTGCTTTGGGGACACCTGAAACCCGCCCACAGGTATCAGCAGAGGGACCCCGGAAACCTCACATTCGGGCTCTGGCCTCCTTTCCCTGTGCAGAGTCCCCAGGAAACGGGGCCCCCATGGCTCCGGGATCCAGGAAACCCATGCAGACGTCACAGGGGCCTCCGCAGGCAACGCTGAGACTTCGGGTTTTCAAAGATGCCCAAGCCACGGTGAAGACAACATGCAGTGCCTGCCTCAGCTCCAGTCTTTAAATTTTCATGAAATCCCTGCTTGCTAAAGGCCAGCCCCTCAGCTCGTTGGGGGGTTAATTATTCTTGCGAGGTGATTCTGCAGGGAGCAGGGCTCAGACAGGAGTAGGCCTTGTCTATCCCCTTCTCCTCCTCACTCTGCTTTTTGAAGACCTTCATACTTTTTGCTTGAAAGGGGCTGGGGGCAAGGGGCCAAGTGTTGCTCCGAGGCCCAGAATTTTTCTCAGTTTATTCCTTCCTTATTGCTTCTTTGCTCTCCATCAGGCGCCTGGTAAATTTCGGCCCTAAATCTCCGGTTCATTGCCCTTACGTAGCATTGCACCTCTCCACAGTAATGAACTTGGGATGATGCACATCGGCTGTTAGTTAACTTGCAGCACAGGGAGGAAATGCCCGAACCCAGAACAGATGGGCATGAATGCTCCTGGGGCAAAGCAACTGCAGGTTCCGATGTGCATTTAGCCGTGTGATCAGTTGAAGAAGAAATCGTCACTGTCCGCATTCAATTAGTTACAGCCTGTTTTTGAGGGCCTGAGTCATAAAATGTACTAACAGAACAAACCACAGAACCTCCAGTAATCACACTGATTCTCTTTTATTCTTCCACGATGAAAATAGCTCTACTGGATTTTCTTCATGCTTATATAAATAATACCTGCTTATTGTAAAAAACAATTTAAACAGTGCATAAATGTGTCGGGGCATAAAGTCAGGGTCGCTTGCCACTCAGACGTTACCACTGCCTGCTTCTGATGAGCAGTCTTCACACTTCTTGCATACATACATGTGCAATTTTCCATAGATGGAATTGTTTCATGCGCACTGCAGTTTTCTTTCTTTCTCTTTGTCACAGTGTGTTTGTGAGTTTATCTTGCCATCTCCTCACCTGACCTCCCTGCCCAGGTACCCAATGTTAGTAGCCCATCCTATCGTCCAGGCTCAGATATGACTTGAAGGCATCCTCTCCTACATCAGGGAACCATCTCCCCACACTCCCATAGCTGGGGCCAAACACTATTTCAGTCTCTCTTCAACATCTCAGGGGAAGTGACCTTGTAAAACCCTAGGTCACTTCTCTGCTAGAAATGGTCCAAGAGCTTCCCATCTCTCATCAAGATAAAAACAAAGACTCTGGACTTCCCTGGTGGTGCAGTGGCTAAGAACCCGCCTGCCAATGCAGGGGACACAGGTTCAAGCCCTGGTCCGGGAAGATCCCACATGCCGTGGAGCAGCTAAGCCCGTGCGCCACAACTACTGAGCCTGCACTCTAGAGCCTGTGAGCCACAACCACTGAGCCCGCATGCCACAACTACTGAAGCCCGTACGCCTAGAGCCCGTGCTCTGCAACAAAGAGAAGCCACCGCAATGAGAAGCCCACACACCACAACAAAGAGTAGCCCCCGCTTGCTGCAACTAGAGAAAGCCCGCGCGCAGCAACGAAGACCCAACGCAGCCAAAAATAAATAATTAAATAAATTCAAACAAGCAAATAAAAAAATAAAACAGAGGCTCTGAAGTGACCCACGAGGTCCTGTGTGATCCTCCCCTCTCTCCATATCATCTCCAACCAGTCTCCCTTTTGTACCCCCTGCTCTGGCCCTACTGGCCTCCCCACCACAGGGCCTTTGCACCTGCCATTCCCTCTGCCTGATCCATTCATTTTCCACACATCCAAAAGGCTCATTCCCTCACCTCCTTCCAATCTTCAGTCTAATATCAGCTTCTCAGTGAGGCCTTTATTTGCCACTCCATTCAAAACTGTACAGCCTTTCCCCCAACATTCCTTTCCTGTCCCTTGTTTTTCTCCAGACACCTATCTCCAGCCAACATGCCACACATTTTACTTACTTATGAGCTGGGTCACCCCACCAGGAGGTAGACTCAATGAGGACAGGGTTACTGATTCTGTCGGTGCACTGCTGCATCTCCAGCACGCACCACAGGTAAGGACTCAATAAGTATTTGTTGAATGAGTGAATCATGAGATCTTTAGGTTTGAGCAGGGGGCCTGGGTAATGAGCAAGTGCTTGTTCAGTAGTTGCAAGTTTCTCCTACAGCTATACTTTCAAGGTCAAATGGTTTCATGAGCCTTGCTGTTCATAAGAGTAGGCACATGCCTTGTAATTCCTGGGGTGTGCTCTCTGCTTCTTTGTTCCCAGAAGCAACAGGTTGCTCCCCTCCAGCTGAGTTAATAGTCCAGATGTTCCAACATGGGCTCCACACAAAATCTGGGGAGACCCCTGCCCCTGAGTCCTTGGAAGGGCCTTGAACTTCCGCAACAGTGTTCCTAACTTGAGTCCCTCCTTCCCACCCCTCCCGTGGGTGTGGCTTTCATGGCTTTCTGTGAAAGCTGGACAGTCTTTCAGCTCAGCCTTGGCTGTGGGCTGCTCTCTGGTGGTCCCCAACACGGGCATCCTGGACTCTTGACCAACACTGCAGTTCACTGCATCCCCTCCTGTTCCCTGACTGCAGAGGCCGACCCAGAAATGTCAGCCTCCTTCCTAGGGCACCAGGGAGGTGCCTGGAGCAGACAGCTTGAGCCTGTGGTTGCTTGGTTTGTCTTATGTTTTGGTTTGTGTCGTTGTTTTACTATTGATGATTATTATATAATATGGACTGTCCTTTAAAAGCTTATTACTTGGATAATATATGTAAGGCAATACATGTATAAAAATTCAACTTCCTTTGAATTGTAATCTGTTCTACATTTAACTTGTGGGAAGTGGCAGGAACGGGGTATGGTTAGGGAGACAACTAATCAAGGACTCTCCTGCCCTTGGTTTGAGACCTTTTGACATTTGGTCAGAGAGTCTGCCTATGGGAACACACACACACACACACAAATACATACACACACACAGCATTCACAACCCATATGGAAGGAGCCTGAGTGCCAAGTTCTGTCTGGCAAAAGACTGTCTACTTCCACTGCCAAAGCATATCCAGGATCAGAGTCACAGGAGACTAGAAATTTCTAAATGCTGGCCCTGCTGTGGCAGATGCTCCCACCGTCACGGGAGGGGAATGGGTGGCCAAGGTGGACATTGGCTCCTTAATCAGTTCAATACTGGGAGGATTATCTTCTCCCAGGGTGCAGCACGATTAGATTTTTTTAAAACTAAAATATAACTGTTTTAGAATAAACATGAAGGTGGGAGCGCTAGTGAATCTTCAGTTCTACCAGTTGTAGAAATTTTTCAATGTAATTATATCTCTTACAACTACATAGAGTAATATGAACTCCAGGCTAGACATTAGACATAAAACAGCTCATGTAATTCTCACAAGCGGTCTGAAAATATTATAATGTCATTTTATCCTGGTGTTCAAATAGGTTAGAAGCTAACAGCTGGTGAGTAGTATCCCTGTAACTATTTACATTGCACTGATCTTGGATGGATGGATGGATGGATGGACGGATGGATGGACGGATGGATGGACAGATGGATGGACAGATGGATAAGCAAATGGATGGATGGACGGATGAAAGCATAGATGAAGAGCAGAAAGAAAACGCAACTAAACCACATAATTTCCCAGTTAAACTAATGAAATAGTGGGGTTGTTTAAAGGAATGAATTAGACTGATTAGTAATTAGCATTTCAGCAGTCAAGAAAAAGAAAAGGGAGACAGGAGGAGGAGGAACTACTATTATTAGAATCTGTGCTCTAGAGCCAGACTGCCCAGGTTCAAATCGCAGACCCACCCTTTGCTAGCTGGATAACCTTGGGCTAGTTATTTAACCTCTCTCTGCCTCTGTTTCCTCATCTGTAAAATGGGGCTATTATAACATAAGGTTGTTGCGAGAATTAAATGTGTTAATAAAATAATGTGTAAAGCATTTGGAACTTTGCCCAGCACCTAGCAAGTGCTCAATAAACGTTGCTATTGTCATCCCCATTTTGTAGGTGGAAACAGAAGCCGAAGGAGGGAGATGATGCTTATTCTGTAATTACTCCAATCATGCCGCTTTCAGTACTGATGGTTGGTAACCCTTTTATTCAGTCATGGGGCTGCAAGAACATTTGAGCCAAGTCTAGCCAGACGATCTTCAGTTGTGCTAAGGATCTAGATCTTAAGGAAGATCTAGATTTTTCAACTATAGCTTTTTAGATAACTTTTAAAAGGTGATGAAACAAGGCAGAGACCTCGCTTCCTCAGAGACCGATACACAGTTTCACCATTTGCTATCACAGGAGTTGGGAGAAACTTGATAGTGATTGAAAAAAAGATGGATCTGCATTTTCTTAAACTGCCATAAATGTTTGTTGGGTGAATGAATGTTATCGACTATCGTATTACTCAAGACTCCTTATTCAAAGACTATGATAAATTCATCTCAAAATTTAAGGAATTTATCTCTACTCCAGAAATTCCTAAAACAGATCTGGAACTCCATATCAGAAACCCCTGGAACAGATGCATTTCAGAACTGAGAATGTCTAGAGTTTTGAGAGCTACTAGAGTGCAGCTGATTTATACAATGTGGTTCCCCCCGGAGGTCTGGGCTGCCACCTCATGGTCAAGCAGCCGGATAGTCCTGCAGAGAACCTATATGTGAACCAAACATTTACATTTAGTAAATACAGAAATCTATGAGCACGTCAGCATCAGCTCAGCTCAGGTTTCACCACCAAATTCGTTTCTTGCAAACAAATAGAAAGGCCTTGGGCTTTCAGAGCCTTTGGACGTCAGAAGGCAGATAGGGGATTGCGGACATGTAGTGAATAGGGAGCCCAAGCTGCTATGAAGAGCTTGGTTTGTGTCTCACCAACGTCGACTGAGCGCTCACCACATGGGCACTGTTCTAAGCCGGTTTACATGAATTGTCTCATTTGATTCTCGGAATAACTATAAAGCGTAAGTAACAGGCCCAAGGACAAGCACCAGTGAGGCGGAGCTGGTATTTAACCTTGGGCATCTGAGATCAGCCAGTGAAGTTTCCCAGCCAATGGGTCATTTCCAATATTTTTTTCTTCTTCCCTCACTTTTAATTTTTTGGTTCCTATCTTTCAATAATAGTTTTTGATATTATTTTCTCTGTGTTTTTCATTGGAATTAGTAGGTAGAGGAGGTATCGCAAAAATTTTTTTGAATTATGGACTTTCATCTCATACTTTTCACAACATGGACTTTCAATCCTTTGTGAGGTTTTGGGATGTAGCAGAGCCAGCTTCTAACAAGCTTCAAACACATATGCCGGACTCACCAAGACAAGCTCTGGTAAACAGAATCCTACTAGAATAAAGCACGGACAAAGGAAGCGAAGCGTTTACTCCAGAACCTCAGGTGGTTTGAGAAGGTTGAAATCAAGGTCTCTCTGCTCAGTTTTGCAAATAAAGGGTCTCTTTTGGTTTTCCTAATCGAGGGATCCCATTTGACTCCATCCATTTTAGGAAGCGCCAACCGCACGAGCGGCACAGTGCAGGACGCCAAAGCTGTTCCTTTGGAGCTGGGGGCTATGACGTAGATGGAGGAGGCAAAGGAGGACATTCCAGAGCAAAGAAATTGCAAGGTGTATTTGGAGAATGCAGAGTGGTCTGGCAAGGCTGGAGCTGAGTGCACAGGCAAGAGGTGGAAATCAAGGGGTTACAAAATAGTCTGGGGCTGATACTGAGGTGCTCCTAACACCAAACTGAGGGGTGTGCCCCTCACCCCAGGGGTCCTGGAAACCCCCCGGAGGCCATAGGACAGAGCTGCCCAAGGACACTGGAGACCTGTCTGTCTTGCTCATGGCCATACCCCCAGTACGTGGAAGAGTACCATACCCCCAGTACTGGAATAGTACACAGAGCTGGAGTTTGATGTACATTTGTTGAAAGAAGAAATCAAAGAATGAATACATGAATAGACTTACATTGGACAACATACCTGAAAGTAGAGGATGGGCAAGGAGGAGAGAGGAGGCCCTGCTAGGAATTCACAGCAAGAGTCCAGGTGTGAACTGATGAGGGAAATCAGTGGTGATGGGCATGGGGAGGAGAGGACACAGCCAGTGAACAGCGATGGCGGGCGCCACAGGACTTGTCGACCAACGGGCTATGGTGTCCAAGGGCAGGAGGCCTCAAAACCACCAGACCAAGTGTCCTGATAAAGAAGAGAGAAGAGGGAGAGGGCTCCTCCCAATGGGCTTTCTGAGAGAAGAAACCTTTCAGACTTGGAGATGCAAGATACCCCGGGGCCACCCTGGGGGACAGTATTTTCATGCTCCACTAAGTTGCTGTGCGGGGAGAGGCCAGAGCTGGTGAGCAAAAGTACATAGTAGCCAAAGTAAGAATGTAGTTATACGGCAGCCACAGGCAGAGATCAATCTCCCTGTGTCTCTTTTCCCTGATCACCACGCTGTCCAGCCCTTCACCTTGGAAACGTACCCCTGGAGATGGTGGGGCAGCTAGAAAGTGGGAAGGAAAGCAGGGATGGAAGAGAGCTTCAGGCTTGTGGGCAGCAGTGAGCGCTGCCAAGCTGGGCACTGCTGGCAGCAGCAAGGTGTTAGGGAACACAGGAGATTCAGGGAGGGCCCAGCTCATACCAGTGGAAGTTCACAGGGAGGCTTTCCAGCTGCAACAGAGCTAGAGTGGGCGGGACTGATGATAGATTTGATGCTCCCCGGGGAGAAGGCCAGAGTGGCTCCTTTTCCCATGTATAGGCATGATTCTTAGGTTTGGGGTGGCAATGTCATTACCTTGGTGTTCCCTCCACCCTGTTCCATAAACTTTGAGAGAGCCAGGGAGGAGCCAGGGGAGCCTCATGGAAAGAGCTCCTTATAGCTGTGACCCAGCCCCCAGCAGCCTGCAAGTCTACAGGCCTGGACAAGGGGCTCCAGGTAGCCCAAGAGAGACATTCAGGGTGATCCTTCTGACAACCATCTTTCAGACTTGGTCCACAAACCTCAGAAAGCTAAAATCTGATCCAGCAATGCTGGCTCCTCCAGAAAGATCCACACAGAGTCAGCGGGGTCAGCCCTCCCCAGATTTATGGAGAAAGCCCAGGCTGAGTAGTGGGTGGCTCACCCAGAATCACAGAAAGAGCTAAAGAGCCCAGAGATGAACCCTAGGGAAGGGTCCTCTCTAGGAATGGCTGTGATTCATAAAACATCCCCACCATAAGGTCTGCTCTCATAGGACCATACCTTTGGGTTTTAAAGGGACACATTTATTGAGCTTACTATGTTCCAGGCTCTGTACTGAACACTGAGGATACAAAGGTGAACGTGGCTACTTGGGGTCCAAGATGGTGGTGTAGGAAGGCTCTGAACTCACCTGCTCCTATAGACAGACCAAAGCTATACCAATATATAGAGCAATTCCTCCTAAAGAAATGAGGGTTGACTGAACAGCTTCTACACACACACACACACACACACACACACACACAGACACACACACACACAAAACAATAGAAGGACCCATAGATATGAGTAGTAGAGACAGAGACACAGTACTGATGGAAACCCCACTCCCAACATGGCGACCTGCAGTATGGAGGGATATCTCTCAGGGACCTGTGTGCAGACTTGCCCACCCTGTGCTGAAGCAAAAAAACAAAAAAAACCAAAAAAAAAAGCACAGCAGTTTAAAGAACACCTAGACTAGATGTGAAGGAAATCCATTTACTAACCCTAGCACATATGACAAATGGGCAGGGAACTGCTGGAACTCTCTCCAGGTGAAAGATGCTGCACGGCTCAATTTTTGCATTCACCCTCCACCTCGATGGCATGAGTGGGAATATGGTCCAGGTGCTCTAGCCAGCCAGCCAGGGCTGACCCACTGAACCCAAGGCCCCTGGCCCACACCAGCTACAGCTGTCCTCTCAAGGTGGCCCTGGCATGGTGTGCCCTGGGTCCACCTCTGCCTGTGCTCATCCCAACTCCAGCCATCCCACCAAGGTAGCCACAGCACAGCATACCTCAGGACCTCCCTGGTCTACACCCACTTCAGCTCCAGCCAGCCTGCCAAAGCCAGCTGGTACATGCAGTCCACACAGGGGACATTCCTATACAAGGCCATGCCTTCGAGACCAAGAGAGGTAGCTGTTTCATCTAATTCATAGAAACAAAGACAGAAAGTCAAACGAAATGAGGAGACAAAGGAACATGCTCCAAATTAAAGAAAAACATAAAGCCCCAGAAAAAAATTAAATGGAGATAATTTACCCAATAAAGAGTTCAAAGTTATGGCCATAAAGAGGCTCACCAAACTCAGGAGAAGAATGAAGGAACACTATGAGAACTTCAGCAAAGAGTTAGAAAATATAAGAAAGAACCAATCAGAGCTGAAGAATACAATAACTGAAATAGAAAATACTCTAGAGGCAATCAACAGCAGATTAGATGATACAGAACAGATCAGTGATCTGAAAGACAGAAGAGTGGAAATCACCCAAACAGGACAACAAAAAGAAGAAAGAATTTTTTAAAATGAGGATAGGGGCTTCCCTGGTGGCGCAGTGGTTGGGAGTCCGCCTGCCGATGCGGGGGATGTGGGTTTGTGCCCCGGTCTGGGAGGATCCCACATGCCACGGAGCGGCTGGGCCCGTGAGCCATGGCCGCTGAGCCTGCGTGTCCAGAGCCTGTGCTCCGCGACGGGAGAGGCCACAACAGTGAGATGCCCGCGTACCGCCAAAAAAAAAAAAAAAAAATGAGGATAGTTTATGAGACCTCTGGGCAAACATCCAGCATACTAGCATTCACATTTTAGGGGTCCCAGAAAGGGAAAAGAGAGAGAAAAAGGGCCAGAAAACTTACTTGAAGAAAAAATGGCTCAAAACTTCCCTAACCTGGAGAAGGAAACAGATATTCAGGTCCAAGAAATACAGAATTCCAAACTAGATGAACCCAAAGAAATCTACACCAATACACATCCTAACTAAAATGGCAAAAGTCAAAGAGAGAATTTGAAAGGCAGCAAGAGAAAAACAACAAGTCACATGCAGGGGACCTCTCATAAGACTATCAGCTAATTTTTCAGCAGAAATTTCACAGGCCAGAAGGGAGTCACATGATATATTTAAAGTTCTGAAAGGAAAAAATCTGTAACCAAGTAGACTCTACCTAGAAAGGTTAACATTTACAGTGAAGGAGAGATAAAGACTTTTCCAGACATGCAAAAACTGAAGGAGTTCATCACCACTAAACCAGCCTTACAAGAAATGTTAATGGTCTTCTTTAAGCAGAAAAGAAAAGGCCATAACTAGAAGAAAATATATGAAAGAAAAAAATCTCACTGGTAAAGGTAAATATATAGTAAAGGCAGAGGATCAGCCACTTGAAAAACTAGTATGAAGGTTAAAAGACAAAAATAGAAATTTCAACTATTGTAGCTCCAGTGGTGCAATTGATTAGTGTGCGGTACTTATAAGAAATTTCAACTATAACTACAGTAAGTAGTTAAGGGATACACAAAATAAGAGATGTAAATTATAACATCAAAAACATAAAATGTGGGTGGGAAGTAAAAATGTAGTGCTTTTAGAATGCATTCAAACTGAAGTAACTATCAGCCTAAAATAAACTGCCATATATATAGATATAGATATTGATATACATGAGTCTCATGATAACTACAAACCAAAACCCTACAATATATAGACAATAAATAAAGGGAAAGGAACCCAAACATAAAACTAAAGAATATTATCAAACCACAAGGGAAAAAACCAAGAGAAGAAGAAAGGAAGAGAGAAGAACTACAAAAACAACCAGGAAACAATGAATAAAATGGCAATAAGTACATATGTATGAATAATCAAAAGATGCAGGGTAGCTGAATGGATTTTTTTTTAAGTCCCATCTATATGCTGCCTACAAGAGAATCACTTCAGATTTAAAGACACACACAGACTGAAAGTGAAGGGATGGAAAAACACATTCCATGCAAATCGAAACAAAAAGAATGCTGGAGTAGCAATACTCATACCAGACAGAATAGACTTTAAAACAAAGACTATAACAAGAGACAAAGAAGAGCATTACATAATGATAAAGGTATCAATCCAAAAAGAGGATATAACATTCATAAATATTTATGTACCCAACATAGGAGCAGCTAAATATATAAAGCAAATTTTAACAGACATAAAGGAAGAAATTGACAGTAATACAATAATAGTAGGGGACTTTAATACCTCAATAACATCAGTGGATAGATCATCTAGACCAAAAATCAATAAGGAAATATTGGCCTTAAAGGACACATTAGATGAGATGAACTTAATAAATATGTATAGAACATTTTAACCAAAATCTGCAGAATGCACATTTTTCTCAAGTACCCAAGGAACATTCTCCAGGATAGATCACAAACTAGGCCACAAAAAAAGTCTCAATAAATTTAAGAAGATTGAAATCATATCAAGCATCATTTCCAACCACAATCAACTAGAAATCATCTATAAGAAGAAAACTGAAAAAAAAAAGAAAAATCCACAAACACTGGAGGCTAAAAACATGCTAGTAAACAACCAATGCGTGAATGAAGAAATCAAAGAGGAAATCAAAAAATACCTTGAGACAAATGAAAATGTAAACACAACTTTCCAAAATCTATGGGACACAGTAAAAGCAATTCCAAGAGGGAAATTCATAGTGATACAGGCCTATCTCAATAAGCAAGAAAAATCTCAAACAATCTAACCTACCATCTAAAGGAATTAGAAAAAGAAAAGTAAACAAAGTCCAAAGTCAGCATAAAGAAGGAAATAAAAAAGACCAGAGCAAAAATAAATGAAATAGAGACTTAAAAAAAATTGAAAAGATCAATGAAACTTACTAAGAGCTGGTTCTTTAAAAAGATAAACAAAGTTGACAAACCTTTGGCCAGATCATGAAGAAAAAAAGAGAGAAGACCCAAATAAATAAAATCAGAAATGAAATGGAAGAACTTATGACCAATACCAGAGAAATACAAAAACTCATAAGAGACTACTGTGAAAATTATATGCCAACAAATTGGACAACCTAGACTAAATAAATTCCTAGACATACAATCTTCCAAGACTGAATCAGGAAGAAATAGAAAATCTGAACAGACTTATTACTAGTAGTAAAATTGAATCGGTAATCAAAAACTTCCCAAGAAACCAAAGTTCAGGACCAGATGGCTTCACAGGGGAATTCTACCAAACATTTAAAGAAGACTTAATACCTATTCTTCTCAAAATATTCTGAAAAATTGAAAGGAAGACACGCTTCCAAACTCATCCTATGAGGCCAGCATTACCCTGATACTAAAACCAGACACCTACAAAAAAAGAAAGTTACAGCCCAGTATCCCTGATGAACATAGATGCAAAAGTCCTCAACAAAATATTAGCAAACTGAATTCAATACACATTAAAAGGATCATACACCATGATCAAATGGAATTTATTCCAGGGATGCAAGGATTGTTCAATATCTACAAATCAATCAACATGACACACCACATTAACAAAATGAAGATAGAAATCATATGATCATCTCAATAGATGCAGAAAAAGCATTTGACAAACTCTCAACATAGTGGGTATAGAGGGCATATCTCACACAATAAAGGCCGTGTATGCCAAACCCACAGCTAACCTCATACTCAGTGGTGAAAAGCTGAAAGCTTTTCCTCTAAGATTGAAAACAAGACAATGATACCAACTATCACCACTTTTATTCAATACAATATCAAAACTCCCAGCCATAGCAATCAGACAAGCAAAAGAAATAAAAGGCATCCAAATTAGAAGGGAAAAAGTAAAAATGTCACTATCTGCAGATGACATAATACTGTATAAAGAAAACCCTGAAGACTCCATCAAAAATAATTAGAATAATTCAATAAAATTTCAGGACACTAGGGAATTCCCTGGCAGTCCAGTGGTTAGGACTCCGTGCTTTCACTGCCAAGGGCATGGGTTCAATCCCTGGTCAGGAACTAAGATCCCTCAAGCCATGCAGTGCAGCCAAAAAATAAAAATAAATAAATAAAAAATAAATAAATTTGCAGGATACTAAATTAATATATAGAAATGTACTGCATTTCTATCCACTAATAATGAATTATCAGAAAGAGAAATTAATAAAATAATCCATTTACAATTGCATCAAAAAGAATAAAATACCTAGGAATAACTCTAACAAGGGAGGTGAAAGACCTATTCTCTGAAAACCATGAGACACTGATAAAATAAATTGAAGACAACACAAATAAATGGAAAAATATACCACGCTCATAGTCTGGAAGAATTAATATTGTTAAACTGTCCATACTACACAAAGCCATCTACAGATTCAATGCAATCCTTATGAAAATACCAAAGGTGTTTTTCACAGAACAAGAACAAATAACCTTAAAATTTGTACAGAACTACAAAAGGCCCTGAATAGCCAAAGCAATCTTGAGGAAGAAGGAAAAAGCTGGAGGTATCACACTTTTTGTTTCAAATTACACTACAAAGCTACAGTAATCAAAAGAGTATGGTACCGGCACAAAAACAGACATATAGATCAATGGAACAGAATAGAGAGCCCAGAAATAAACTCTTGCTTATATGGTCAGGTAATCTATGACAAAGGAGGCAAGAATATACAATGAGGAAATAACAGTCTCCTCAAAAATGGTGTTAGGAAAACTCAACAGTTACATGCAAAAGAAAGAAACAGACTACTTTCTTGGACTAAAGACTTAAATGTAAGACCTGAAACCATAAAACTCCTAGAAGAAAACAAATGCAGTATGCTCTTTGACATTTGTCTTAGCAACACTTTTTTGGATCTGTCTTTTGAGGCAAGGACAACAAAAGCAAAAATAAATGGGACCTAATCAAACCAAAACTTTTTTGCACAGTGAAGGAAACCATCAATAAAATGAAAAGGCAACCTACTGAATGGGAGGAGATATTTGCAAATCATATATTCAATAAGGGGTTAATATCTAAAATATATAAACAACTCATACATCTCAATATCAAAAAATAATATCTGATTTAAAAATGGGCAAAGGGGCTTCCCTGGTGGTGCAGTGGTTGGGAGTCTGCCTGCCGATGCAGGGGACACGGGTTTGTGCCCCGGTCCGGGAGGATCCCACATGCCGCGGAGCGGCTGGGCACGTGAGCCATGGCCGCTGAGCCTGTGCATCCGGAGCCTGTGCTCCGCAACGGGAGAGGCCACAACAGTGAGAGGCCCGCGTACTGCAAAAGAAAAAAATGAATAAATAAATAAAAATGGGCAAAGGACCTGAATAGACATTTCTCCAAAGAAGACATACAAATGGCTAACAGGTATATGAAAAGATGCACATCACTAATAATCAGGGAAGTACAAATCAAAACCACAATGAGATATCACCTGACACCTGTCAGAATTGCTATTACCAAAAAGACAACACGTAACAAGTGTTGGTCAGGATGTGGAGAAATGGGAACCCAGGAAGACACTGGAACTGACCAAAAAAGATACCCCACATCCAAAGACAAAGGAGAAGCCACAATGAGACAGTAGGAGGGGTGCAATCACAGTAAAATCAAATCCCATAACCACTGGGTGGGTGACTCACAAACTGGAGAACACTTATACCACAGAAGTCCACCCACTGGAGGAAGGTTCTGAGCCCCACATCAGGCTTCCCAACCTGGGGGTCCGGCAACAGGAGGAGGAATTCCCAGAGAATCAGACTTTGAAGGCTAGTGGGATTTGATTGCAGGACTTCAACAGGACTGGGGGAAACAGAGACTCCACTCTTGGAGGGCACACACAAAGTAGTGTGCGCATCAGGACCCCGGGGGAAGAAGCAGACCCCATAGGAGACTGAACCAAACCTACCTGCTAGTGTTGGAGGGTCTCCTGCAGAGGCGGGGGGTGGTTGTGTCTTACTGCGGGGACAAGGACACTGGCAGCAGAAGTTCTGGGAAGTACTCCTTGGCATGAGCCCTCCCAGAGTCTGCCTTTAGCCCCACCAAAGACCCTGTAGCCTCCAGTGCTGAGTGCCCTCAGGCCAAACAACCAACAGGGAGGGAACTCAGTCCCACCCATCAGCAGACAAGCAGATTAAAGTTTTACTGAGCTCTTCCCACCAGATTAACACCCAGCTCTACCCACCATGAGTTCCCCCCATCAGGAAGCTTGCACAAGCCTCTTAGATAGCCTCATCCACCAGAGGGCAGACAGCAGAAGCAAGAAGAACTACAATCCTGCAGCCTGTGGAACAAAAAACACATCTACAGAAAGATAGACAAGATGAAAAGGCAGAGGGCTATGTACCAGATGAAGGAACAAGATAAAACCCCAGAAAAAATAACCAAATGAAGTGGAGATAGGCACCCTTCCAGAAAAAGAATTCAGAATAATGATAGTGAAGATGATCCAGGACCTTGGAAAAAAGAATGGAGGCAAAGATCAAGAAGATGAAAGAAATGTTTAACAAAGACCTAGAAGAATTAAAGAAAAAACACCTAGAAGAATTAAAGAACAAACAAACAGAGAATGAACAATACAATAACTGACATGAAGAATATACTAGAAGGAATCACTGGACATTTACCCCAGAGAAATGAAAACTTATTTTCACACAGAAACTTGTACACAAATGTTCACTGCAGCTTTATTTGTAATAGCACAGAAACTTTTACACAAATATTCACTGCAGCTTTATTTGTAATAGCCCATAGCTAGAAACCACTTCAATGTCCTTCAATGAGTGAATGGGTAAATAAACTGTGGCTCATCTAGATCATAGAATACTACTCAGCAGTGAAAAGAAAAAAGTAGAAACAACCCAAGTGTCCATCAACTGATGATTAGATAAACAAAATATGATATTACCCATACAATGGTATATTATTTGCCAATAAAAAGAAATGAAGTGTTAAAAAAAATACACTAGAAGGAATCAATAGCAGAATAACTGAGGCAGAAGAACAGATAAGTGACCTGGAAAACAGAATGGTAGAAATCACTGCTGTGGAGCAGAATAAAGAAAAAGAATGAAAAGAAATGAAGAGAGCCTAAGACACCACTGGGACAACATTCAACACATCAACATTTGCATTATAGGGGTCTCAGAAGGAGAAGAGAGAGAGAAAGGACCCGAGAAAATATTTGAAGAGATTATAGTCGAAAACTTCCCTAACATGGGAAAGGAAATAGCCACCCAAGTCCAGGAAGCGCAGAGAGTCCCAGGCAGGATAAACCCAAGGAGAAACACGCCAAGACGCATAGTAATCAAACTGACAAAAATTAAGACAAAGCAAAATTATTAAAAGCAACAAGGGAAAAACAACAAATAACATACAAGGGAACCCCATAAGGTTAACAGCTGCGTTCTCAGCAGAAACTCTGTAAGCCAGAACGGAGTGGCTCGATATACTGAAAGTGATGAAAAGGAAGAAACTACAACCAAGATTACTCTACCCAGCAAGGATCTCATTCAGATTTGATGGAGAAATCAAAAGCTTTACAGACAAGCAAAAGCTAAGAGAATTCAGCACCACCAAACCAGCTCTACAACAAATGCTAAAGGAACTTCTCTAAGTGGGAAACACAAGAGGAGAAAAGGACCTACAAAAACAAACCCAAAACAATTAAGAAAATGTTAATAGGAACATACGTATCGATAATTACCTTAAATGTGAATGGATTCAATGTTCCAACCAAAAGACACAGGCTGATTGAATGGATACAAAAACAAAACCCATCTATATGCTGTCTACAAGAGACCCACTTCAGACCTAGGGACACAACAGACTGAAAGTATGGGGTTGGAAAAAGATATTCCATGTAAATGGAAATCAAAAGAAAGCTGGAGTAGCAATACTCATAACAGTTAAAATAGACTTTAAAATAAAGAATGTTACAAGAGACAAGAAAGGACACTACATAATGATCAAGGGATCAATCCAAATATAAGATATAACAATTATAAATATATATGTACCCAACACAGGAGCACCTCAATACATTAGGCAAATGCTAACAGCTATAAAAGAGGAAATCGACAGTAACACAATAATAGTGGGTGATTTTAACACCTCACTTACACCAATGGACAGATCATCCAGACAGAAAACTAATGAGGAAACACAAGCGTTAAATGACACAACAGACCAGATAGATTTAATGGATATCTATAGGACATTCCATCCAAAAACAGCAGACTACACTTTCTTCTCAAGTGCACACAGAACATTCTCCAGGATAGATCACATCTTGGGTCACAAATCAAGCCTTGGTAAATTTAAGAAAATTGAAATCACATCAAGCATCTTTTCCAACCACAATGCTATAAGATTAGAAATAAATTACAGGGAAAAAAACATAAAACATACAAACACATGGAGGCTAAATAATACATTACTAAATAACCAAGAGATCACTGAAGAAATCAAACAAGAAATCAGAACATACCTAGAGACAAATGACAATGAAAACACAACAATCCAAAACCTATGGGATGCAGCAAAAGCAGTTCTAAGAGGGAAGTTTATAGCAATATGATCCTTCCTCAAGAAACAAGAAAAATCTCAAACAGTCTAACCTTACAACTAAAGGAACTCAAGAAAGAAGAACAAACAAAACACAAAGTTAGTAGAAGGAAAGAAATCATAAAGATCAGAGCAGAAATAAATGAAATAGAAACAAAGAAAACAATAGCAAAGATCAATAAAACTAAAAGCTGGTTCTTTGAGAAGATAAACAAAATTGATAAGCCTTTAGCCAGACTCATCAAGAAAAAGAGGGAGGGCTTCCCTGGTGGCGCAGTGGTTGAGAGTCCACCTGCTGATGCAGGGGACACGGGTTCGTGCCCCGGTCTGGGAAGATCCCACATGCTGTGGAGCAGCTGGGCCCGTGAGCCATGGCTGCTGAGCCTGCATGTCCGGAGCCTGTGCTCTGCAACAGGAGAGGCCACAACAGTGAGAGGCCCACGTACAGCAAAAAAAAAAAAAAAGAAAGAAAGAAAGAAAAAGAGGGAGAAGACTCAAATCAGTAAATTAGAAATGAAAAAGAAGTTACAACGGACACCGCACAAATACAAAGCATCATAAGAGACTACTACAGGCAACTCTAGGCCAATAAAATGGACAACCTGGAAGAAATGGAAAAATTCTTAGGAAGGTATAACCTTCCAAGACTGAACCAGGAAGAAACAGAAAATATGAATAGACAAATCACAAGTAATGAAATTGAAACTGAGAGTAAAACTCTTCCAACAAACAGAAGTCCAGGACCAGATAACTTCATAGGTAAATTCTATCAAATATTTAGAGAAGAGTTAACAGCCATCCTTCTCAAAATTTTGCAAAAAATTGCAGAGGAAGGAACACTCCCAAACTCATTCTACAAGGCCACCATCACCCTGATACCTAAACCAGACAAAGATACTACAAAAAAAGAAAATTACAGACCAATATCACTGATGAATATAGATGCAAATATCCTCAACAAAATACTAGCAAACAGAATTCAACAGCACATTAAAAGGATCATACACCATGATCAAGCAGGATTTATCCCAGGGATGCAAGGATCCTTCAATATACACAAATCAATCAATGTGATATACCATATTAACAAATTGAAGAATAAAACCCATATGATCAACTCAATAGATGCAGAAAAAGCTTTTGACAAAATTCAATACCCATTTATGATTAAAAAAAAAACTCTCCAGAATGTGGGCATAGAGGGAACCTACCTCAACATAATAAACTCCATGTATGACAAACCCACAGCAAACATCATTCTCAATGCTTAAAAACTGAAAGCATTTCCTCTAAGATCAGGAAGAGGACAAGGATGTCCACTCTCACCACTATTATTCAACATAGTTTTGGAAGTCCTAGCCATGGCAATCAGAGAAGAAAAAGGAATCCAAGTTGGAAAAGAAGAAGTAAGACTGTCACTGTTTGCAGATGACATGATACTATACATAGAGAATCCTAAAGATGCCACCAGAAAACTACTAGAGCTAATCAATGAATTTGGTAAAGTTGCAGGATACAAAATTAATGCACAGAAATCTCTTGCATTCTTATACACTAACAACGAAAGATCAGAAAGAGAAATTAAGGAAACAATCCCATTCACCACTGCAACAAAAAGAATGAAAAACCTAGGAATAAACCTACCTAAGGAGGTAAAAGACCTGTACTCGGAAAACTATAAGACACTGATGAAAGAAATCAAAGATTTCTTTGACACAAACAGATGGAGAGATATACCATGTACTTGGGTTGGAAGAATCAACACTGTGAAAATGAGTATACTACCCAAAGCAATCTACAGATTCAGTGCAAGCCCTATCAAATTACCAATGGCAGTTTTTACAGAAGTAGAACCAAAAAATCTTAAAATTTGTATGGAGACACAAAAGACCCCAAATAGCCAAAGCAATCTTGAGGGGAAAAAAATGGAGCTGGAGGAATCAGACTCCCTGACTTCAGACTATACTACAAAGCTACAGTAATCAAGACAATATGGTACTGGCACAAAAACAGAAAGATAGATCAATGGAACAGGATAGAAAGCCCAGGGATAAACCCACGTACCTATAGTCAACTAATCTATAACAAAGGAGGCAAGGATATACAATGGGGAAAAGGCAGTCTCTTCAATAAGTGGTGCTGGGAAAACTGGGCAGCTACATGTAAAAGAATGAAATTAGAACACTCCCTAACACCATACACAAAAATAAACTCAAAATGGATTAAAGACCTAAATGTAAGACCAGACACTATCAAACTCTTAGAGAAAAACATAGGAAGAACACTCTTTGACATAAATCACAACAAGGTCTTTTATGACCCACCTCCTAGAGCAATGGAAATAAAAGCAAAAATCAACAAATGGGACCTAATGAAACTTAAAAGCTTTGGCACAGCAAAGGAAACTATAAACAAGATGAAAAGACAACCCTCAGAATGGGAGAAAATATTTGCAAATGAATCAACGGACAAAGGATTAATCTCTAAAATATATAAACAGCTCATGAACCTCAATGTTAAAAAAATAAACAACCCAATCCAAAAATGGCCCGAAGACCTAAATAGACATTTCTCCAAAGAAAACATACAGATGGCCAAGAGGCACATGAAAAGCTGCTCAACATCACTAATTATTAGAGAAATGCAAATCAAAACTACAGTGAGGTATCATCTCACACCAGTTAGAATGGGCATCATCAGAAAATCTACAAACAACAGATGCTGGAGAGGGTGTGGAGAAAAGGGAATCCTCTTGCACTGTTGGTGGGAACATAAACTGATACAGCCACCATGGAGAACAGTCTGGAGGTTCCTTAAAAAACTAAAAATAGAATTACCATATGACCCAGCAATCCCACTAGTGGGCATATACCCAGAGAAAACCATAATTCAAAAAGACACATGCACCCCAATGTTCATTGCAGCACTATTTACAATAGCCAGGTCATGGAAGCAACCTAAACACCCATCGACAGACAAATGGATAAAGAAGATGTTATACATATATGCAATGGAATATTACTCAGCCATAAAAAGGAATGAAATTGGGTCATTTGTAGAGATGTGGATGGACCTAGAGACTGTCATACAGAGTGAAGAAGTCAGAAAGAGAAAAACAAATATCATATATTAACGCATATATGTGGAACCTAGAAAAATGGTAAAGATGAACCAGTTTGCAAGGCAGAAATAGAGACACGGATGTAGAGAACAAATGTATGGACACCAATGGGGAAAGTGAGGTGGGGGACGGGGTATGAATTGGGAGGTTGGGATTGACATGTATATGCTAATATGTATAAAATAGGTGACTAATAAGAACCTGCTGTATAAAAAAATAAATAAATAAAATTAAAAGAAAATAGAACTACCGTATGGTTCAGCAATTCCACTTCTGGGTATTTTTCCAAAGAAAATGAAAACACTAAATCAAAAAGATGTCTGTACCCCAATGTTCACTGCAGCATTATTTACAATAGCCAAGATATGGAAGCAACCTAAGTGTCCATAGATAGGTGAATGGATAAAGACAATGTGGTATATATATATACAATAGAATATTAATCAGCCATAAAAAAGAATGGAATCTTGCCATTTGCAATAACAAGGGTGGACCTAGAGGGAATTATGTTAAGTGAAATAAGTCAGACAAAGAAAGACAAATATCACGTGATTTCACTTACATGTGGAATCTAAAAAACAAAATAAATGAACAAACATAAAACGGAAACATACTCATGGACACATAGAACAAACAGGTGGCTGCCAGAAGGGAGGGATGGGGGGAGGGGTGGACAAAATAGGTGAAGGGTATTAAGTACAGACTCCCAGTTACAAAATAAATAAGTCACAGGGATGTAAAGTACAGCACAGGGAATATAGTCAATAATATTGTAATAACTTTGTATGATGACAGATGATAACTAGACTTATCATGGTGGTTACTTTGTAATGTATAAAAACTATTGACTCACTATGTTGTACACCTGAAACTAATGTAATATTGTAAGTCAGTTATACTTCGATTTTTTTTGAAAGGCAAAAAATAGGACAAAACAACAACTATAATAACAACAACAAAAAAATGAGTGTGACGTGGTCCCTACTTTTAAGGAGCTCATAGTCTATTGGAAAAATAGACATGGACCCAAGTAAGTAGAATGAGTAAGGGCATCACAAGGATTCGATGAGATAGGTAGGGATAACAGTAAGTCACTTAATCTACACACCAATACTCTGGGAGAGGTATCGCTAGCCCATTTTACAGATGAGGAAACTGAAGTTACAATGGTTAAATCACTTGCCCCAGTTCACACAGCTAGTAAGAGACACCACGACCAGTGGGCTGGTGCATGCTCACACAGGCTGTGAAAGTCAGCTTTGTGCATCTCTTCCCAATTCCTTATTCAGTGACATCACATTGGTAACTTGAAATCCACCAACAGATGGACCACAGAAATTGGCAAACACTACAAATCAGGTGACAGTCTGGATTCAAACCCAAGTCGGAAACCAAAGACTTTTTCCAGTCTCGCCCAGAATTTTTTCTGGATTAAAGCATCCCTTTCTAAAAAGCCTGGCTCCCCAAGAGAATCACGCCAGGCAATCCTGGATAAGGCCAAACAAGATAATGGATGTGAGCTGCTTTCTAAGTCACAAAGGGCTGTGCAACTAAGTTTAGTCACCATCTGTCCCCTTAGCTCCTGAGCAGACACATAGGGGCTCAGACATGCCCAGCAGGCCTCAGGTAGGGGGCAAGGAGGGGGGCCAGGAGGAAAAAGGAGCCTTCTCTAGAATACTGATCTCCGTAAGTGTCATTGGTATGATTATTTAATTAATCTCTGTCTCCCCGACTAGCTCCACAGGGATAAGGTCTCCACAAGGACAAGGATTGTGGCTGGTTTTGCTGACCACCGTAGCCCAAGTGCCAAGCAGCATGCTTGGCAAACAGGAAGCCCTACATCCACATCGGTTGAAAGAATGAATTAATAAAGCAGGAGGGCATCAGAGCTAAACTATACACAGAGCCCAGGCATGCCTCCTTAGAGTCTGCGGGGAGAAGGGCGTCTGATGCCCACCCCAGCCCTGAGAGGAGACTGCAGGAGAGCCAGACTGCCTGGGTGGGACCCCCGTTATGCCACTTACTAACTGGGGAAGCTGTGCCTCAGTGTCCTCAGCTGCAAAATGAGATGTGGGGTTGTTCTGAGAATTAAAGGCGTTAACATTTGTAAAGCGCCTGGCATATAGTAAGTGTTGTGTGCTTGTTAATAGGTTAAGAAACCCCCCTCCCCAAATCACGTGCACTGCTATTTTCTCCTCTGCTCTTGGAATGCAATTATCTGGCCTATTCTAATCCTGAGACGGCTTGCCTGGGGAAAAAGAAGTTCCAGCAAGTCCTCCTCTCCCCACCCCTTCCTACCCTACGCTGCCCCACCCCGGGCATCCAGACCCGCCCACTTCTCCTTAAACGACCCTGAGCCTTGTTCAGCTCCACCTGGCCCCAAAGCCTGGGAGCCGCGCCCAGGCTCCAGGAAGGCACCCACTTCCCTCTGCTTCCTCTCTCCAGCGCCCCTAGGAGCCCGGCTCCCAGCTGGGGTTGGAGGAGATGGAAGGCAGGATGCGCCATCTACAGCCAGAGCCGTGACCCGAGCCCGCACACTGTGGGCGGCTGCGCCACCCAGTGGCGACCTGCGGAATCGGCGGTGGGGAGGCCGGTGGAGTTGAAGGTCCAGAGCGTCGGGGTCTAGCTGTCCTGGGCCTCTGCAGGGACGAAGGGAAGAGAAGGCAAAAGAAAGGGAAGGTTGGTGGGTGGAGAGAATGTCACCAAAAGGACTGGTAGGATCTAGCTCACAGGAAATTAATTCAGTTGGAAAAGCAGGGCTGTCTGCAGGGGCTCTTTTCTCCCTTGTCTGTTCCTACTGGGGTCCTCAGGCTTCTCCTCCCATAAGAGAGTATTTGGCTGGGGGTGGAGGCTCCTGTCCCAGGAAATCCCTGACTACCCTGCACTGCCCTGGGCTGTTGAGGAGACAAAGATAGAGGGCGTCTGCAGCCCTGAGGCCGGGAGCAGCCTCCTCGCCCTGTGGGTGGCATCTAGGGAACAGGACCCAGCGAGAGTCCAACCGCAGCTCCGCCCTGGTTCCTTGCGGCCCAGCCCCCATCAGCCAGTGCCTGGAGAGATGATAAAAATAAACACCTACCCAACTTCCCTCACAGAGGGGTGGTGAGACTCAAACAAGATAACACTGGGGAAAGCGTTTGCAAGAACAATAGCCATCGCTATTCGCTATTCGGAGTTCCTGATCCTTCATAACTTTAGCAGCCATGTGACGAGGGGCAAATACAAGCACACTTGCTTCAAAAGTAAGACCCTCAAGTCCTCACTATTAAAAACTCCTCAAACAAGAGATTTTTATTTGGAGGTGCAGGAAAGGAACGTGCAGTTGAGATCCAAAACCACAAAGTTCCATATGGGAAATTTAAATGATCAAGAATGTCTTGTGGATTTTTTCCACATTGAATTTAGAAGGCAGCTTGCTCTTTAGGAAACCTGTGGAATAGACACTATGATCCCCCAAAACATTTGGAGGATGAAGAAGCAGCCAAGAGAGTTATCTAGGATCCTACTCAGAACCACCGCAAAGGCAGAATCACAGAAGCCCTGGCTTTCACCTTGGCCTGGGACATCGCCTGCAGCTGCAGGCACCTCTATTCAGAACTTGAGTGAACACCTCCACTAGGCAGCCGCATCGTCCTTGTAGGAGAACAAATCCGCGTGCTGGTCCCATTCTGATCTCCCTAGATGTGGAGTCCAGGCCCCCCGACCACTGGCCCAGTATCACGAGAATAAGGCTGCCCCCATCTCAGAGTCCAGGACTGGGAACCTCTAGACAGGATGGGAGTTGACAGCAGAGTAAGGGAGAGAAATAAGAGGCAGCCCTGACCCCAAATCCCACCCGCAAGTGAAGCAGTGAGCCAACCAGCATCACCCACTGCCTGCACACGATAGGCAGAGCCAGAAGACCCGCTTTAGGAGAGAGGATTGGGGCAAGTTGACCAGAGCCCCAGCACCTGGCAGGGCAGACACGAGTTTGGGATTTCAGTTCCCTGGTTGACACATCTCTTAAAAGTTCCCTCTGATACAGGGTCCCTATGCAGGTCCCCATGGCCCCTTCCTCCCCTCTGTCCTCTCTCCCTAACCAGAGAGGGTCACATTCACTCTCACAGCCCATGTATTTCCACTGCCCAGTGGTTTTGTCCTGACTTGTTCTGCTTCTTAGACTTTCCTTAATCTTGGTTCCATGTCGTCATGCAATATCTATTTCCTCTGTGATGGTCTCCCAAAGAGAGCCAGGATCTTTGGGTGTAAACCTTCACATACACCTCTTCTGAATCCTCCTAGCCCAGGGGGCCATGGGCACTTATTGTGCACCACTGTATGGGTACTCGTGGGGAGGCAGGGAGAGGGCTCACTCTGATGTCAGTTCCATCCTGTCTAGAGATTCCAGGTCTGTACCCTGACGGGAGGGCAGACCCAGACCATCACTCACTCTGGCAGCACTGGTTTCAAATTCATCCAACAGGTCCCTGTTGTTCCCACTCTGTCTCCAGTGCTATGCTGGGTGTTGCGGGGGAGGACTCCAGAGGTAAGAGGAGACATCTCAGGGCTCCCCACCTCTGCATACCTCCCGTCATTCTGTCCCGAGGAGGGAGAATGCTCATCTGATTGGGCAGACTGCAGGTCACCGATTGGCCCATATTTGCAGGTGGATGTGGCCACTGTTCCTGAAACATGGGCTGGGGTGGGGCGGTGACTGGCCCATCCGTCTCCTCTGTTCCTGCAGCAGATCAGTTCACTGGCCCAGGCTGATGCCCTCTCCCTGTCCTTGCATGAAGCTGCCCAGAGCACAGGAGGAGCAGAGATTCAGGGAGAACAAGGCCCACAGGCTCAGCCCAGCTGACCCCAGTTTGCTGTGTGAGGCGTGGGGACCCAAACCCAGCTGCGTCCAATTTGACTCTTCTTTCCTCTCTGCTCTTCCTCTAACTGTCCCTCTGGGACTTTGTGGGTAGTGGATGCTAGGGTTTGGGGTCTCCCTGGGTCTTCTGGCCATCAGGCATGTATTAGCCCCTCACTGCTGCCAACCTTGGTGACGACCCCTCAGGCTCCAGGAGAAGCAGTTCAGTGGGAAGTTTAGAACTGTGCCGTGACACGAGGTAAGAGCTAGACAATCAAGTTTACTGGGGAGCGGCGAAAGGCTTCACGGGGAGAGCGAAGCTGGAGACTGGCCTTGAAAGATGTATAGGATCCCACTGACATTTGGGGACGTGGGGACAGACAGTCCAGGCAGAAGGAACTCAGGCACGTTTGGAGAAGAGTAAAGAGTCCAGTGTGGTGCTGGCCACATGAATGTGGACAATGGAAGAAGATTCTAGAAGGTTAGGTAGACCTACAGGTTGGAGTCCCCACATGCCCAGTCCAGAAGTTTTCACCTAATTTAGTGGACACCTGCGAGCCACTGAAAGCTACCAAGCAGGGAGGACTGCCGTCAGGACTGAGCTCTAGAAAGAATCTGGCGGAAGCGTATGGGGGTGGATCGGAGCCAAACAAGACAAGGGCAGAAGGACCAGTTTGGCAGCCTGCACGGTAACCCAGGCAAGCAGAACATAAACGCAGGGCGGTGGGACCAGGACGGAGGCCCCAGGGGGAAGGGCGAGCACAGAACCCAGAGAACAAGAGTCCCAAGGAAGACAGAAGATGGGCTGTGGAGGGTTGCCGGAAAAGTCTCCAGGAGAACAGAGAGAACAGGTCTCGGGTGCCTCCACGGAAACTGGGGGGTCAGGGCAGGCGGGGCTGATTCGCAGAAAGATGAGCTTGTCCACCTGCCCTGGGCCTGCTACCCTGCCGCCTTCCACTGCCCCAGAATACCATCAGCTGGTGCCCTGCGCTGCTTTGTCAGTGTCTTCTCCTCTCTCCGCTTCCCCTTTCTCCCACTTATTCTTCAGTCCTCAGCTCAAGATCGCCTCCCCCTGCAAGCTGTCCCTGAGCGCCACCCCGGGGACAGAGTTAAGTGCCCCCCTCCTGCTCCCCTCCACCCTAACACGTGTGCGGGGTGCACCACAACTGCTGGTTCCCTTCTCGGCTTCCCCCATCTGGTGTTTCATTTATTCGACAGGTAGGAACAAGTGTTTATTGAGCACCTACTCTGTGCTAACCCCCCAGGTGCTGAGAACTTCACACCGGGGAACAAAAGCAGTGCCTGCTCTCAAGGAATGCTTGGTCCAGTGGAGGAAGGAGGAGACCAGATCAACAGAGACTAGGGCTTCCCTGGTGGCGCAGTGGTTAAGAATCCTCCTGCCAATGCAGGGGACATGGGTTCAAGCCCTGGTCCGGGAAGATCCCACACGCCGCGGAGCAATCAAGTCCATGCGCCACAACTACTGAGCCTGTGCTCTAGAGCCCATGAGCCACAACTACTGAGCCCGTGTGCAATAACTACTGAATCCCGCGAGCCTAGAGCTCTGCTCCGCAACAAGGGAAGCCACTGCAATGAGAAGCCCGTGTGCCGCAACAAAGGATAGCCCCTGCTCACCGCAACTAAAGAAAAGCCCACGCGCAGCAACGAAGACCCAACACAGCCATAAATAAATAAATAAATAACAACCAAAAAACAGAGACTGGCCACGTAATAGGGAGTCATCTCTTCTCTGACTCTTTATCTCCACCCCTACTGGGCCTGGCATGGAGAAGACTCTAGAAATGATTGAGGGAAGGAAGACACATTGACTTTGAAGTGTGGCAGGACGTCCAGAGAGCAGCTGGGAATGGGGTGTGCATGGCGGGGGGCTGGAGGTCAGGAGAGATGACCGGAAAAGGGCTATTTTTGGAATTCTGCCCTCTCACCTGTAAGTTACCGTGAGTGTCACTAAACCTGGCATGCAGAGTACGTGGGGTCCAAGCGCTTACCTGGAACATGAAGAGAGTCAGCAGGCTCCGCACTCCTGATGCAGCTTAGATTAACAGGGGGCCTATTCTTGAGCCCAGGCTGCTCCCACTCAGAACTCATCCCGTTTAAGGAATCGGGACATCAAGTCGCCTGCTCCGGAGGGCCAGACAGCCATCAAAGGGAAAACGCTTACACTATGGAATGTTCCTAACTCAGGGAAGCGCTAGTGTCAGTGGGGAGAAGGGAGGCTGCCTCTGCGCAGTGCCCCAGACAGCAAGTCGCGTCTCCAGACTCCAGACCAACCAATGATTAGGTTTTTCCTCATTTGACACAAGACTTCGGCTCCGTCTGAATGCCTGTGGCACTGAGCAAATCAAATGTAGATCCCAAAGTGCTATCAGAAATGGAAAGAGCCTGTTCTGGGCATGGTTCCTGCTGGTCCTAGAAAAGAATTATCCACATTGCCACCCAAGAGCTCCCCTTCTGGCTCCCTGAGGGCAGCCAGACCACTAACGGCTCCTTCCCCCTCCCTCCCTCACCTCTGAAATGCACTGTATCTACCAATGGCTTCTAGCTGTCTGGAAACACTTGCAGGTAAACAAGCCTGTCCCAGTCACACTGTATGACTTAGCTTTGCAGGCTGCTGGACGCCCCGTCCTGAGTTTTTCCCCACCCCACCCCAACTCTGTGGTGCCTGTGACCTCCAGCTGGTCCTCCAGTGAAACATCCGTCATCTAGAATCCAGACTGAAAGCTCCATGTGGGCAGGGCCGTGTCCCTCTGCTCACTAGTGCATCCCCAGGTCTAGGACATTGCCTAGCACACAGTAGGCCCTTTATAAGTATTTGTTATGTAGATTCAATAAACTTTGGTCAAGCACCTCTCCTGTGTAAGGTACCTTCAGGCCTGTCCTTCTTCTCAGGACACAGAGCAGAAAGGGCGACCAGGGCTCTTCCCACCAAGAGCCCCCTCTGCAGATGAGCCGGCATGTTCCAGTGGGGTCCCGGGGTCAGAGTGAAACGGAGCAGGACCCTGTGGTCCTAGCCCCTCATGTCCTCTGCCTGCCTTTCGTCTGCGGAAAAACTTTAGCCAAAGAATAAGTTTAATGAGAGAAGTGAGAGAATGCAGAAGCAAAAGAAAACAATCCAACAAGACTAAATAATAGTTTAGCCGTTAAGCAAAGTCAAGGACCTTTTAGTTCCTCCTCAAGGGCTACAGATAATATTCTGAGCCATGTGAGCTGTCTTATAGACACTGAAACCCCCGCCAGGTGGAAGATGTTAACTACATGATGACCAGACTGCAGCCATGACATAAGCTGCCACAATTCCAAGAATTGGCCTCAAGGAAATAGGAACAAACCGACCCTGGAACTGAAGATTAACTGTACCTAAAACAATTAAGATGACACTGGTCAGACCACCGCATGACCAATTGCAAGATGACTGTCAGAGCCGACTGTGCTGTTTCTGCACGTAGCCCCCTCCCTCTGTCTATAAAAGCTCTTGCCCACTGATTATCAGTGGGGGGAGGGGGGGAGTCAGCCTTTGGACAGGAATCCACCCTCCCCTGCCCGCCCCCGCAGTTGCCAGCAACCAAAATAAAGCAAACTCCTTTCCACCAACCTTGCCTCTTTCATGGCTTTTGAGCGGCGAGCAGCTGGACCCCACTTGCGGTGACGAGAGGAACACAGGTCCAGCCCCTGTGGCTCCCTCTGCCTGAGCACAGGTCTACATACGCCCCTCGCTTTAAACCTACAGTGAATACGGGCCAGCCTCCCCCCTTCCCACTGTCTTCCTCCCCATCACCCCAGCACTCCTGTTCCCTCCGGGATGTTTCCAGGAACATTTGGCACCATTTCAGAGAAGTTCAAATAGCATGGCTTCCTTAGCAATCTGGGACACTTAAGCCACCCAAATTACTTCCGCCTTTGCTTCGGACAACAAAGTAAGAGAGCTGAATCCTGTCCTCATGAAAAAGGGTCAATGCACATTCCACAGAGATAGACATCGCAGGTAAGAGGCAGGCTTCATAGCCAACATACCTGCGTTCCAATCCCGGCTCTGCCATTGACTTTCCGGCGACAGGGGAATTTCCTTGTCTCAGTTTCCTCACCTGTCAGGTGGGGATGACATTAGTAGTTCCTACCTCATTGGGATATTATGAAGGGTAAATGAGAAAATCCATGTAAAGCACTTAGAAAAGTGAGTCTGCAATAAAAGTTAACTTTTATTTTTATTATCATTATTATTATTATCTTTAACTACAGTTCAGGAAGGATCCCACTAGAGGGTGTTTACTGCAATTTTTACACATTTTCTCCTAGTTTAGGTTGGCTAATGAAACCTCACCCCTCTGACGCTAGGAGGCTCCTCCCCACCTCCTCATGGAAACACCTCTGCCAAATATCTCTCTCTCAGCCCCAACAAAAGGGATCTTATCACCTACCCTCATGTATGCTCTGTATAAGTCAGCACAGCCTAACTGCTGTAACAAACACCCCCAAAGCCAAGGGCTTGACACAACAAAGGCTTTTCTCACTCGTGATCCAGTATCATCAAGGGTAGGAGATATTCTGCTCCACAAAGTCATTCAGGCACCCAGGCTCCTTCCCATGGGCTCCACTATCTTGCAGGGCCATGGACCCCCACCCTGGGTCCTCTGCATCCACCAGCAGGTGGGAAGAAAGCACATGGAGATCACATGCAGGTTTGGGGACCATACTGGGTGGGGAGTTTATTCCTTTAGCCACATCCATTAGCCAGAAACTCAGTCCCATGACACCACCTCACTGTAGTAGAAGCTCTGAAACAGTCTTTCCACATGTTCAAGAGGAAAATAAAATCAATTCAATGATCACATAGTATTTTTTCTGCTACCTACTCCTTCTGAGGCTTCTCTAGGAGGGAACTTGCGTTTCGTGCTTCCCCTCAAATCCTATAGCAGATGATGTCATTCCACCTGGGCAGCAGACATGGGAGAAAGAAGGTGATCTTCAGAATGGGACAGAGCTGGGCCTACATCGCAGCTTTGTCACTTACTAGGACAGCTCAGCCCTCTGAGTCAGCTTCCTTTTTTACGAAGTAGAAGCGGTAACACAGGGTGGTTACCAATTGGAGACGATACTTATAAAGGGCGGCCACGAGCGGAATTTTCTTTGGCCCTCTTCTGTTCTCCCATCCCCCAACCAACACCACACCATCCTCTCCAGGCTAATTAACGTTCCTCCAAGCCAACAAAGTGAGAGTCAGGGCCACGACGGGGGAGGGTGTCCTGGTTTGTTTTTCAACCAGTCAACCTGACTGACTCGGCCCTAACAACTGGATAGAAGACGGAGGTCAGAATGGTCTGTGAATGTAATTAAGTGAATGTAAAATCTGGAAACCCAAATCCCTCTCGGCCCCAACCAATGCCAGTTTGATCCGTTGGTGTTTAGACCCCGCCCCCCATCCACCCGCACACTTTACGCTCTGATCCAGATGGCCTACGGATGCTGGAAGCCAGCCAGCACGGGGAACTGGTTGCTTCATAAGCTCCTACAGACTCTGTCCCTAATTGCAAACCCATTTGGGACATTTTCTGAAACAAGAGGCTCTGCACGAACCACTAGCTCCTAAACAAACATACTAACAAACAAACAAACATCAGGGTTTATGCGTTTCCCCCTCGTTCTCCCACTCACCTGGGTCCTCCTGCACACCTTGCTGTAAAACAATTACTGGGGAATCAAAAGGCACCGCCCAGTCCATGCCCCTGGTAGTAGCACGGCAGTCAGGAGTCCCTGTTCTCCTAGGAACGCGAACTGCCCCAGCTGTGCGTATTTGCTGCTTGGATTACACGAGCCAGCAGCCGGGGGTGGGCATGTTGCTAGGAGAACCTGAACTTGAGTTTAAATTTGCAACCTTTCTTCACTGCCACAGCTTTTTCTCAGCTGCAAATAGACGCACACACTCAAGAGTAGGACCCACAACCCTGGGTTCCCCTGGGAAATCCCAGCTCAGGTAAGACTGTTGTGGGTCTTTTTTTTTCCCTTGATTTTCAAGCTGAGCCAACAACCACACAAATAAACAAGAATTATAAAGAACTATCCATTGGGCAATACTGACTGAACCCCTACCACTGCCAGGCACTGCGCTAGGCCCTGGGACACCGCTGTGAAGGAAACAGGCATCTGGGGGAGGGGACGGTAAATAGACAAACAGAACCCGTAGGAGATACATATAAGTGTGTGTGTGTGTGTGTGTGTGTGTGTGTGTGTGTGTCTACATATGTGTATGTATAGAAGTAGATATAGAAAGAGATTTATTTCAAGGAATTGGTGCATGTGGTTGTGGGGACTGGCAAGTCTGAAGTCTGCAGGGCAGGCAGACAGCCTGGAAACAGACAGGAGGCTGCCATCTTGAGGCAGAATCTCTTCCTCCACAGGGAAACTTCAGTTCTGTAGTTAAGGCCTTTCCACCGATTAGATGCTATCAAGAGTAAGCTCCTTTCCTAAACGTCAACTGATTGTAGATGTGTACCATATCCTCAGAATACCTTCACAGCAGCATGAAGTTGGTGTGTGATTGAATAATTGGGTACTGTAGCCTGGCCCAGAGGACACGGAAATTAACCACACAGCGGTATATACCTGCCTGAGTAGTGAGAAGTAGGCGCAATGGAAAAGAAGAAAGCAGGGTGAGGGGATCAGGGAACCCTGTGGAAGGCGGACAACAACAGGAGACCCACCTGTGTGAAATACAGTATGTCATTCAATGCAACCTAAGTGAAAAATAAATGAACACACCTAGGCATTGAGCTCAAAAAGCAAGACAAAAATCCTCACCTAGTTACACACCTGCTTAATCTTGACCGTGTTGCGTGGTAACCGAGACCAGAGGTAAGTCGTCCGAATAACTCTCATTAGTATTACTTGACACAGCCAAAGCCAGGCTGTCCAGTATCCTCGACCTGTTCATTAGGCAGCCCTGAATCCCTGTGACCGCAGCCTCCTGGCCGCGCCTCTGCGCATGCTCCCTCCCCTGCGCTCCTCCGCCCTGCCCCTCGGGGTTCCCAGGGCTCCTGGTCCACGAGCCTCCCTGGGCAGCCTCCTGCCTCTTCCGCCCTGACCTCTTCTCCTGCAGGCCCTCTTCCCGCAGCTCCATCCCGCTGGCCTCTTGCCGGTTCCCCAACACTCCAGCCTGCTTCTGCCTCAGTGTCTTGGTCTTTTCTGCTCCCTCTTCCTGGAAGGGTCCCCTCTCAGCCATCTCCTGGGCTCTCTCCCTCACATACTGCTCAGAAGGGCCAAGAGTGAACACCCTGTAAAACAACACCTCCCCGTCACTCTCTGTCCCCTTAGCCTGTCTTGTCTTCACAGCACTTGTGTTAAATGTATACTTCTTTGTTAATTGTCTGTCTCCTCTCACTTGAATGCAGAAGGGCAGGGACTCTGGGTTTTGTGTGTCTGTGTAGTACAATAACATAAAATGTACTGTTTTAAAATGCACAACTCAGTGACATTTAGTGCATTCACAGTGTTGTGCAGCCACCACCACTACCTAGTTCCAGAACACGTACATCACCCCAAAAGGGAACCCCACACCCGTTATGCAGTTGCTTCCTTTCTTCCCTCCTCCAACCTGTGACCGCGGATCTACCTATTCTGAATGTTTCATATAATTGCAATCGTACAGTAGGCGGCCTTTTGTGTCTGACTGCTTTCACTTACCATGATGTCTTTGCGGTTCCTCTCACCGCATCGGATAGCTGTCCTTCTTTTTTCTTTTTTCTGGCTGAATGACATTCCATGGTGTGGATATGCCGCGTTTTGCTTGTCCGTTGGTCAGCCGATGGACGTTTGGATTGTTTGTACCTTTTGCTGCCGTGAGTAACGCTGCAGTGGACATTTGCGTACGAGTGTTTGTTTGAAGGGAACTCTGTTTTGATCACTCTGTATCTCCGGCCCGTGAACAGACCTGCACAGGGAAAGGCTCAGTAATTACCAGCTATGGATAGTTTAATCCTCAGACAAATAAATAGTAGTCAAGGTTTGAGCATCTAATGTCCTTGGGCTCCGGGCCCCCTTCATCCAGCCTCTGCAACACTGCAGGACTGAGACCCCCATGTCTTCCTCTTCCCAAACCCACACTCTCAGTGTCCTGGAGCCAAACTCTACCCAGCAGTGGGGCAGCGGTCCAGCTGCCCCACTCCCCAAACATAAGCACCTCCAGGCAGTGGAGAGAAATGGGCCCTTTTGAATTCTCATGGAGCCCTGGGATTCCCCCCAAAAACAAAGCCTTATTGCCTTCAGGGAAGGTCTGATTGGTAGGCTAATAGAATGCAGAAATCTTCTTTGGATAGGATAAAATCTTAAATTTCACAATTAGGCATAAGATCCTAAAAAAGATAACACCCCTGTATTGGTTTCCTAGGGCTGCCATGACAAAGTACTACAAACTGGGTGGCTTAAAACAATGGAGACGGAAATTCATTCTCTCACAATTCTGGAGGCTGGAAGTCTGAAATCAAGGTGTTGGCAGGGCCACTCTCCCTCTGAAGTTTCTACGGAAGGATCCTTCCTTGCCTCTTCCTAGCTTTGGGTGGTTTCCAGCAATCTTTGGCAGTCTTCAGCTCACAGCTGCATCCCCCCAATCTCTGCCTCTGTCTTCACTTGACATTCCTTTCTCATATCTTCACATCAGTTTCTTATGACACCAGTCATATTGAACTAAGGGCCCTCCCTGCTCCAGTATGACCTCATCTTAAGTAATCACATCTGCAATGACCTTATTTCCAAATAGCATCGCATTCTGAGGCACTGAAGATGAGGACTTCAACATGTCTTTTGGGGGATACAATTCAATCCACAGCCTTGGAGAAGGTAACGGGATACATATCCTTGATTTCACTAAAGTGTAAATGACTGATAGGGTATTGGGGGGCAGGGAGCTGTTGTGCAAATGAAGAGAGGAGAGGACCATGCATAGGCCAGTGGGTCCACTAATGAGGAGAAATGGGGTAAGGAAGAGGAGGATGGAGCCATGAAGAGTGGTTTCTTTGTCCTTCTAGTGACGTAGCTGAGGGCCAACCCTTCAGCGGGCCCAGTAGCAGAACAGGGAAAGGAGGTGTCTCGGGTCTCTTAGAGGGAATCTTTTAACACTCACACCAGCTCACTCCTCTGCTAAAAATCCTCCAGGGGCTCCCTTGTCCTGAGGGCCCACACCATCCACCCTCTGCTTCTGCACACACTCCACGTGCTGTCGCTGCCCCACTGTTCACTCTGCCACCCTGGGCTCCTTGCTACCCTTGAAAGTGCCTGGCATGCTCCTGCCCCAGCCTGGGTCCGGCTATTCCCTTCCTTCAGAGAGCTCTGTGGCTCAAACTGCATCTTACCAGGCCCCCACTGAACACCCCATCCCCACTCCACCCAGCACTTTCTATGCCCTCACCTTGCTAGTTTTCCCCACAGTGCTTATCGCCACCTGATACACAAGTGCTGGCCTATTTCCTGCCTGTCTTCCTCCGCTAGACTATGAACACCGTGAGGACAGGGAGTTTTGTGTTAGTCGCTGCTGTATTCCGGGTCTGCAGAGCAGTCCCCGGCACGCATTAGGCGTTCGATAAGTTTTCATCAGCTATATCCCTTATATGCAGAATCTTAAAAAAGGCTACAAATGAAATTATCTACAAAACAGAAATCGAGTTACAGATGTAAAACATAAACTTATGGTTACCGGGGGGGGGGGGGTAAGGGTGGAGAGGGATAAATCGGAAGATTGGGATTGACACATACACACTACTATATATAAAAAAGATAACTAATAAGGACCTACTGTATAGCAGAGGGAACTCTACTCAATACCCTGTAATGACCTATATGGGAAAAGACTCTAAAAAGGAGTGGATGTATAACTGATTCACTTTGCTGTATGGCAGAAACTATCACAACATGTAAATCAATTATACCCCAATAAAAATTAAAGAAAATTTTTTTCATCTGATGAACGAAACTTCTGCTACACTACATGCTTGGGGAGGTTTGCAGCTACAGAGAGGACCTCTGTGATTAGCTGGGGCCCACCTGGATGATCCAGGATAATCGCCAAGATCCTTAACTTAATTGCACCTGTGAAGTCTCTTGGCGTGTAAGGCAGCATTCACAGGTTCAGGGGGCTAGGACGGGGACGTATGTGGAGGCCGGTATTCAGCCTCCCACAGGCAGGGGAGGCAGGCCTGCTTCTTATCTGTTGTCATGACATCCATTGGCTGCCATGTCTGCAGTGCCAGGCCACCCGCCCCGCCCACCCTGAGGTGGAGCCCCGCCTCCCAGACTCCTTCCATCAGCCTCTCCCAAGCCCAGCTTCTGGGACCTGTGACCCGATGCCCTCACTCTCACCCCAGGCTTTCACACCGTCCCTGACCAGCTGCAGGCCCCTGGTCACGCCTGCTTTCTCCTGTTAAAGGCACAACAAGGCCGGGCAGTCCTGGGAACCAGTGTCACTGAGGCCAGGACAGCGGTACCTTCTTTCAATTGTTTTTTGGGGAGAGAAGAGCCTAGAGGGGACAGTCAGGGTGGGTGTGTGTGAGGGGGGGGGTGTCCCTCCTTCTCTTCTGCACTTTTCTTTCCTTCTGTTCTTTCACCTGCTTCTTCTCTCCCCCAGGACACACTCTGACTTTTCTGCCTCTTATTCTCCATCTTTCCCACCTCAGCTGGTGACATCCAGTGGCATCAGGCGCACCTGCCATACTCAGTGCACCCAGGAGAGTTCACTGAGCCTTTGCTGGGTGTCTCTCTCTCACACACAGGGATCGCATTCTGAGTCACATTCTAAACAACGCTTAATGACCAAAGAGGCAAGGGCACGGACCCTGCCCCGCCTCAGCCCAGTGTGACGACAGGAGCTATGGAGCCAGAAGGGCCTGCCCCCGGTGCCATCCCTGACTGGCTGGGAGACCTGACCCCACTGACACTCAAGGTCCACATCTTCAAAATGGGTATAATAGCCCTCTTGGGATGGCCCCCCATTCGTGGTCCCCAAGATCCTGGCATAGCTTTACAAAATATCCTTGATGTGGAAGAATCTTTGTAACAATTGAACAAGGAAGAAACAGATCATGGCTGCAGGAACCTCAGGAGGTGCACTAGGCACCTGGTGTCAGAGGTCGCGGGGATCCACGGCATCCAGCCAAGCCTTGACCAGAACTGGCTCCAGCTGTCGTGACACCACTACACGCTGGAACAGTCCCAGGCCTCCCTCCGCCCTCCCCTCCTCGCCCCCGTACAGCCCAGAGGGGCAACAGAAGGGGTCTCTAGAGCAATCTGTCTCATTTCACCACGCACCGGTAAGTCCAGCATCGTCCTTCGAGGAAAACAGCTTCCCCAGACGGTCCAGTCAGTACCGGCTGGTTCCAATCAAGGCCGTGAAAAGCTGTAGGTATCTGACCTCCTTCGTATGGTTCTGCCTTGAGAAGCTAAGTAAAGACCGGAGAGAGAGGTGAGAAGAGAGCGTCCTTCCTACATTCAGAGTTGTCTGATTAGAATGACTGTCCAGCAACTAACCTCAGGTTGGTTATGGGTAGGGGGCTGTCCTGAGGTAATGTGAGGAAAGCACACAACAAGCCCCGGGAGCACTAGTCTACCCCCTGCCTCACTGCTTTGTGGGGGGACCTCGTGCAGGTCCCCCAAAGTCTCTGAGCCTCAGTCTCGGGTTAAATGAGCTGCCCGCTGGCTTGACTACCTCACGAGACCCGAACACAGTAATGTGTGTGAGGGTCACCTTGAAATGACTGGAACACACATACAAATACATTACATAAAAGAACAATGAGGAATAAAGGAAACAAAACAAAATAATTGGCTAGGTGGTGTATTAGTTTCCTAGGCTGTCATAACAAAGTCCCACAAACCGAGTGACTTAAAACAACAGAAATTTATTGTCTCACATTCTGAAAGCCAGAAGTCCAAACTCGAGGAGTCAGCAGGGAGAGAACTGTTCCCAGTCTTTCTCCTCCTCCTGTAGCCTCAGGTGTTCTTTGGCTTATAAATACATCACTCCAATCTTCCATCTTCACATGATACTCCCCCTATGTCTTCACACTATTTTCCCTCTGTGTGTGTCTATCTCTGTGTTTTAAAATGTACCTGGTGCTTTGTGACCACCTAGAGGGGTGGGATAGGGAGGGTGGGAGGGAGACGCAAGAGGGAGGGGATATGGGGGTATATGTATACGTATAGCTGATTCACTTTGTTATAAAGCAGAAACTAACACACCATTGTAAAGCAATGATACTCCAATACAGGGGTTAAAAAAAACGCACCTGGGATTTCCATTTTTTTCAGGTGTGGTGAGACCAAGCGCTCAGAAGATGATTGCCATTGAAAAGAGAGTTTGTTCCTCGTAGTTCTCAAAAGGAGGGGGCAACCCACATCACACAGGGCCACACGGGGAAGCACCAGGATTGGTCAGGAGGTAGAGGAGAGGAGAAAGTGTGGGCAGGGTCCTTATTGTGGTTTTCGAGGGAGGGAATGAGGACAGTATAGTAAGCAAGCTGAGTAGGTTTAGGATTGGATGGTTCAAATAATTTCAGCAGGCTCTGGGCTGTGGGGTGGTCCCTAGTTGTCCAGGACGTGGCCCTACGTTGATTAGGAATATTGCCTCCTGAGTGGAAGAGCCAGATAGAGGAGATGCTTTGGAGTGTGGGCTCTGGATTGGTTAGTTAGCATACGAAAGACATGCTTCTGTGCAGGTCCTTTGCTACTTCTGGGAACCGTTTAGCCCTGGGAGAGACAGTCTCTCCCCAGTCACTGAAGCCCCAGATACCAGAGGATCAAGAATACAGAAAATAAGGCTTCCCTGGTGGCGCAGTGGTTGAGAGTTCGCCTGCCGATGCAGGGGACACGGGTTCGTGCCCCGGTCCGGGAAGATCCCACATGCCGCAGAGCTGCTGGGCCCGTGAGCCATGGCTGCTGAGCCTGCGCGTCCGGAGCCTGTGCTCCACAACGGGAGAGGCCACGGCAGAGAGAGGCCCGCGTACCGCAAAATAAAAAAAAAAAAAAAGAATACAGAAAATAAATAACCAACAAGGACCTACTGTATATAGCACAGGGAACTCTGCTCAATATTCTGTAATAACCTAAATGGGAAAAGGATTTGAAAAAGAATAGATATAACTGAATCACTTTGCTGTACACCTGAAACTAACACAACATTGTTAATCAACTATACTCCAATATAAAATAAAAATTAAAGAATAGAGAAAATAAGAAAATAGAGTCAATAAACTGAGAGTCCAAATTTCCCGTTTATAAGGACAACAGTTATCTTGGATTAGGACTCACCCTAATAACCTCATTTTAACAACTTGATTACCTATAAAGACCCTATTTCCAAATAAGGCCACATTCTGAAGTACTGTGGGTCAGGACCTCAACGTATCTTCTTCACAGGACATAATTCAATCCATTCAGACAAGGAAGAGTAAACTTTTTCAGTAAAAGGCCAGATAGTGAATGTTTTAGACTGTCACGGGACAGCAGCCACAGACAATAGGTAAATGAGTAAGCATGGCTATGTTCCAATAAAACTTTATTAACAAACTAGGCAGTGGGCCAGACATGGCTCACAGGCCACAGTTTGCCAACCCCTAAGTTAGGAGACAGATTTCCAAAATAAGAAAAAAAAGAAAGGGTTGGTGCAGCCTTTCTGAAAGAGGGAATTCCGCCCAGGAAATAAAAGTCAGGAGCAAATTTTGAGTCCCCAGAAGCGCTAGGGGTAGAGTCAATGCAGGTCTAGCCCAGGGTCTGGGCTCAGAGACTTGGATTCACAATGAGGGACGGCAGAGGGCCGGGGAGGATCCCTCACAGGCCCTGGAGGGGCCCATCTTACAGAAAGACCCAGTGACTTGCCTCACAGCCACTAGAGGTGGGAAACAAACGCAGGTGTTCTGATTGGAGGCTGAGTTTGTAACCGCACGCCTCCCGGGGGGGCGGGGCCTGGCTACTCCAGATGACAAGGGCCGGAGAGCGGGGAAGGAGCTGGTGGCGAGCCGAAGTGGGCGGGTCATTAGAGTCATGGACGTCAGGCTCACCCCTGAAACGTCTTTAGGGAGGGTCCTTATTAACACCCCACCCACAAAAGCGGCTGAGATGGGACAGCTTTACTCTGAATTGGCAAAGGCTCTATGAATTCTGTTAAACATACGTTAATAATTAAACATCCAGGGAATCAGTTCACCAGGACCCTAAGGAAATAAAAGCAGAAACAAGGTCAGGAGACTAAGGGCAAGACACTAATTGTGCCTATTTAGCTGCGTCATAGAATTTCACCCTTATTGGCCCGTCATCTTCACACCTCATTGAAAATCCGTTAAACCAATGGCTGGGCCCTTAACCCTGACTTTCAGGCAGAAGCTTCCCTTGGGCACAGTTTTTGACTAGGGTCCCTTCGTTAATACTGGCGTAATTGCTTGTAGCTGGAGGACTGTGATTACATACCACTATTTAAATATGGACGAGGCGCACTAGAGGCTTAATCTTTGCATCGTTTTAATTTTTTAATACGAATGGACTTACCTCCCTCGGGCAAGATAATATATTAAAACGTGAATTTTTAAAACAGCGGGTGATGACTCAATTTACAAGAGAATTCACTATAGGATTTCTTAAATAGTGAGTTCCCAGAGCAATAAAAATTCTTTGATTTACAAATTTTCAATTTGCCAGCATCTTTTCCATATTATAACTCGAGTGTAGAGGCTGTATTTGAAAAAGAAACACAATTGCTAATGAGTACCCTAGTGACAGCAGCTGAGCAAGAAAGAAACATTCGCATTTATAAACAGGGTGGCTAGAAGGCATATTTTAAGGACTACTTGCAGATGTCTCAAAGCCTGGGATAGGGCTCTGACCTGCTAGGACACACAAGGCAGACAGGTGAACCAAAGAGGGAACATCAGTCAGAGAAGAGGAGACCCAGAGACCAGACTGCAGTTTGGAGCTACTGCAATTAGAAGCTCTTTATGTGTGTACAGACGGTAAAGGCCCAGGTTCCCGGAAAAGGAGCTCTTACCCCTCCATCCCTCAGCCACACTCAGTGAGACAAATTTACCCAGCACCACTTCAGATACTGCCTGTTATAAAGCCTGGGAGAATATTAAAGACCTTTCCCATAAAACAGTGGCTTCTCTTAGCATTTCATTACCTCCATTGCTCTGCATTTAAAACCAGCCATGTGACATTGCAATGCCATCTTCCAGATGCGTGGCAACCAAGTCTGTAGACTCAACTGAGTAGTAATTGTTGCTAATTATTGCTAAGGTCCGGATTTGACTAATGACTTACTCTTTTAGTTGTGGTTTTTAGAGTAAGTTCAAGGTCACCCCTATATTCGCATCACGCTCACTCTCTTGCATTTCCTTACGTTTTCGTGAGGCAGAGAGAAAGGTGTAGAGTTGACACGCTGAGAATCGCCCAGTAGCCTCGCCACACAGACGTGTGTCCCATTTGTAACCATCAATTGTCCAAGCTGGGGCAGGGCAGGGTAAGGGGGTGCCTGGCATGTGGTTCCCAGAATTTAATACATCACACACCAGTAAAATGTGCACAGAAAGTGTGGGCTCCTGGAGAGAATTGAGAATTTTCATTTACGAAATAGGAACACTTAATCAATAATCTATCATTTGCTATGACCATCACTCCATAAAAGAATAAATACATTAACAGCGACAAAGTCAGAAGGACAACCTCCAAGCATTCCCTCAAGCAAGATAGGCGATAATCTGACATTGATTTTATATATTAAAAAACATGATTCATATTTGTCTCATTCTGCTGCACATGGGTGGAAATGTTCCTCACGGACGTACAAACATCAGTGCAATAACAAGGACAGACAGTGTGGAAACCACTGCCCCAGACCTTTGCTGTCCAATTCAGTGGCCACTAGTCACATGTGGCTATTAAGCACTTGCAATGTGGTTGGTCTGAACTTAGATGTGCTGTAATTGTAAAATTCACACCAAATTTCAGAAACTTGGTACAAGAAAAAAAAAGTATATCTCTTGGTAATTTTTATATTGAATGTGTGTTAAAATGATAATATTCTGGATATATTAATATATCATTAAAATGAATTTAACAGTTTTTTCACTCTTTGAAAAATGATGCTACTAGGAAATTTTAAATTACTTTGTGACTCACATTGTATTTCTACTGACAGTGCTGCTTCGATGAGCAGCACCCACCTGAAAATGTTAGATGCTATCGAGGTAGTTTATAGCTTTTGATTATATTCTTATATATTTTATATACTTGGCATTGAAATACCAAATAAATAGGACTTGAATTTATGTTTCCATGCAGGGCAGGGAAGTTATGACTATGAGAACCTTAATGTGTTTAAGACGAACTGACTGGTCTTGGGGCAACTTAAACTTGCTATTCCAGGGGACTTCACTGGTGGTGCAGTGGCTGGGAATCTGCCTGTCAATGTAGGGGACACAGGTTCAAGCCCTGGTCCAGGAAGATCCCACATGCCGCGGAGCGACTAAGCCCGTGCGCCACAACTACTGAGCCTGCGCTCTAGAGCCTGCAAGCCACAACCACTGAGCCCACGTGCCACAACTACTGAAGCCCGCGCACTCTAGGGCCCGTGCTCCGCAACAAAGAGAGGCCACCGCAGTGAGAAGCCTGCGCACCGCAACGAAGAGTGGCGCCCGCTCTCCACAACTAGAGGGGGCCCGCGCGCAGCAACGAAGACCCAACGCAGCCAAAAATAAATAAATAAATTTATTAAAAAACAAACAAAAAAATCTTGCTGTTCCGGACTATACAAGTTGATGCCCATTGTGGCCACTAGAGGGCAGTAGCGTATATAAAATGTGAACTTCCGCACAAATATTACCTGAGAAGACGCTGCAGGCAAAGCCATTACAAGGGAGACACTCAGTAATTAGAGCTGATCCTCTTTCCCTTGCTCTTAAGTGCCATATGCCTCTAGAGGAGCGAGAGGCCGCAGAGGACTGGGTAGAGCTTGAGTTGGTCCTTAAACCGTGAGTGAGGTTCAGACAGCAGCAAAACAGAAAAGCCATTCTGTATGAGAGAAAGCGTGTTCAAGGGCAGGTGTTCCAAGACCCAAGCTGTAGAGTCAGGTTAACCTTCCTGGATCTGCTACTAACAATGTGTGGAGCCCAAAGCAAGGCACTGGGCCTCAGTTTCTTCCTCTGTGAAATGAGGAGGCAGAGAGAGGTGAATTTTTTTTTTTTTTTTTTGCAGTACGCGGGCCTCTCACTGCTGTGGCCTCTCCCATTGCGGAACACAGGCTCTGGATGCGCAGGCTCAGCGGCCATGGCTCACGGGCCCAGCCGCTCTGCGGCATGTGGGATCTTCCCAGACCGGGGCACGAACCCGTGTCCCCTGCATCGGCAGGCGGACTCTCAACCACTGCGCCACCAGGGAAGCCCCGAGAGAGGTGAACTTTAAGGCAACCTCCGACCTCAGCATTCATTCCATACTTTCAAGTGTAAACCCTGTGGGCCTGGTGTTATCACAGGCTTGGTGAAAAGAGTAGTAATTATAGGACTTACACACAGGCACAATAGTGCTGTAAATTCATGCTTTAAGGTCCCCTCTGCTCCAAACACTTAACAATAACAGATAAAATACAAAAAATTAAAAGTCAAAGAATTACTCAAAAAGATCAGCATCTCCAAGGGTTACAGCAGAGACACAGCGCTGTAAACTGCGATGGTGCTTGGGACTGTGGGTCTCCAGGGCGGGGAACAGGCAGAGGTAGTGAGGAGCTTTTCTCCTGTGGTGAGATGGGGAATACCACACGAGGAGGGGTCCCCAACTCAGGGACTCTGTGGGGCTCCCACACCCGACAATCAGGGGTATAAAACACATAACAAACTGCTTCCAGGGCTGAGGCTTATACAAATCTTCATACCCCCAAATGAGGAGGAACCTGGTCCCTAGCCCAATGACAGGATCAGAAATATCCCCAAATTATGACAGCATGGATACCTGAGCTGATGATAGCAATCTGGTTCTGAACTGGGGGCTCTGGAGGCCAAGGGGAGGTAACTTCAAAACCACTAGGTTGGGAAGGGGTGAGCAACAGAGAGATCAAAATTACTAATAATAAGTCCCCCCAAGAGAAAGACTAAGAGAAGCAGTCCAAAATTGCAATTAAAAAATGTAATTAATAAATGCAATAAAAGAAGATGCGGTACATATATACAATGGAATATTACTCAGCCATAAAAAGAATGAAATAGGGCTTCCCTGGTGGCGCAGTGGTTGAGAGTCTGCCTGCCGATGCAGGGGACACGGGTTCGTGCCCCGGTCCGGGAGGATCCCACATGCCGCGGAGAGGCTGGGCCCGTGAGCCATGGCCGCTGAGCCTGCGCGTCCGGAGCCTGTGCTCCGCCACGGGAGAGGCCACAACAGTGAGAGGCCCACATACCGCAAAAAAAAAAGAATGCATTATTTATTCAGCAAATATTTTAAGTACCTACAATTCTCAGATATTGTTTTAAGTGTTGAAGATATAATAATAAATAATAACTGCTCTCATGGACCACATTCTAATGGAAGAGCCAGGCAGTTTTTCAAAATTGCATAATATGCCAAGCAGTAACAAGTGCTGTGAAGAAATGTTTAGGATCCTCAAAGATCCTATATATAAACATACAACCGTATATAAAAACATAAATTATAAAACAACAAATAAGCAAAATTAAACAAAAGCAAGTTAGGAAAAAGAACCAATCAAATGAAAAATATAGTCATTGAAATACATAAACTCAGTAGTGGTAGATAAATGCTATGAAGTCACAGTGGAAGAGAGATTAATTAGAAGGCAGTACTGAAGAAATCACCCATAAAACAGCACAAAGAGAGAAAATGTATTTTTAAAAACATGAAAGAAGAGTTAACAGCCTTGGAAGGTAGACTGACAGGCACCAACATACAGCTAATAGGGATTCTAGAAGAAAAGAACAGAAGGAATGAGAGAAAAGTGATGTCCAAAGAGATAACATCTGAAGTTTTCCAGTATTAGAGTTAGAATTCACTAAGAACTCTAAATATGGATATACAGGAACTTGTATTTTCACAATGATGTGTCCAAGTGCCCATACGTCATAGTGAAACTGCAACACGTGTAAGGATAGAGAAATAAATCATAACCGAAAAAATAAGACTACCCACAAAAAAGAAAGAAAAACTGATGGTAGCAACAGATGCCAGAAGACATGGGAGGAGCTCCTGAAAAGTGCTGAGAGAAACTTACTAATTGACATAGAATTCTATACCCAGATTAACTATTGTTCATTCAAGAGTGAGAAGAAAAAATATATATATGTACATTTTCAGGCACACAATAATAATTCTTTCAGTACAGCCCTAGGGCCCATGGGCTGTACTAAAAGAAATTACAACCCATGGGCCCCAGGTAAAAGAAGTACTAAGGAGTGAAATCACAATGGAAATTACAAAAATTAAGAAGTAAGCAACAGGGGCTTCCCTGGTGGCGCAGTGGTTGAGAGTCCGCCTGCCAATGCAGGGGACGCGGGTTCGTGCCCCGGTCCAGGAGGATCCCACATGCCGCGGAGCAACTGGGCCCGTGGGCCACAACTACTGAGCCTGCGCGTCTGGAGCCCGTGCTCCGCGACAAGAAAGGCCGCGATGGTGAGAGGCCCGTGCACCGCGATGAAGAGTGGCTCCCGCTTGCCACAGCTAGAGAAAGCCCTCGTGCAGAAACGAAGACCCAACACAGCCATAAATAAATAAATTTTTAAAAAAGAAGTAAGCAACAAAAGTACAACATATCTGAACAGTAATAGCAATAACAGCTTTGATATGTTGCTTTCAGCAATAAGCCAGGAATTATATTAGACATTTCATAAGTAGTATATCTCTCAGCCCTCAAGGTCAGGTTATGACCTAGGCATTGTTAACTCTTTTGTAAGGATGAGAAAACTTTCTGGTAGAACAAGATAATCATGCTGTTATGGACTAAATGTTTATGTCCCCCCAAAATTCACATGGTGAAGGCCTAATCCCCAATGTGATGGTATGAGAGGTGGGCCCTTTGAGGGATAATTAGATTTAGATGAAGTTCTGAGGGTGGAGCCCCCATGATGGGATTAGTGCCTTTATAAGAAGAGGAAGAGCCACCAGAGCCTCCTCTCTCTGCCCTGTGAGATTATAATAAGAAGGTGACCATCTGCAAACCAGAGAGAGTGCTCTCACCAGAACCCCACCATGCTGGCACCCCAATCTCAGATTTCCCAGCCTCCAGAACTGTGAGAAATAAACGTTTGTCATTTAATCCTTAGTTGTCTTAGTAACCCAAGACAACCAAGACACATGCATGGTAGTCTGGGTCTGTACAAGATAGGGAGCCAATGAAGCAAGGAGGGAGGTGCGGGTGGAGTTTTACTGACCCTTGGGAACAAGAATAGGGGGCCTATGTCAGGTACAAACATCTGTTCGACAGTGAGGAGGTAAATGGCAATCTACTCAGAAGCCGTTCGCGCTGGTGATTACCCTTTGCCCTACTCACCTTTCCCCTAGGCCCACGTTGATTTGCCTCAGCGTTCAACACTATAACATCAGGAACACCTGCCCAGCTTTTAGCCAGACTGGGTTACAAGCTGTAAAGAAAGAGGCATTTACAGGAACCACACACAAGGACTGAGGTTCCCAAGCCCAGCGTCACCCAGGAATCCCCCGGGGAGCTTTCAGGCACACAGTTGCCCTTCCCCCAGTCCTATTCGTGTTCAGCTGACTTCAGCTGCTACCCAGGCAATAGGATTTTTTAAAGCTCCTGGGGAAATACTGTTGTTCAGTCACAGCTGAGGATCACTGGCCTAGAACAGGGTAAGATGAAGGAAAACGTTCTTTCTGCCCCAACAGACTGAATCTGGGGACGGGGGCCTGGTAGCCCCTCTCAACAGCCAGCACCAGCACTTGAGCAAACTTCAGAGACAGCTGTTCTGACAGCTTTGGGAACTGGTTCCCCTTTCCCTGAAATCAGAGAAGAGGAAGCATAGTGTGCTTGTCCGCAAAAGTAATAATTCTCCCAGAGCGGAGGAGGGGACATTTCTCTTCCTTTGACGTGGACAAAATCACAGGCCAGCAGCCAAGGCTTATTCTACGGGAATGTGCTGACAGTACTTAGGGTTTTCTGTTCAACAGATTGCTGCCCCCATGCCCCTTTAGGAAAGCGGTTTTCAGAAGGCCAGAGCCTCCCTTCCCAGACGAGCCAGAGCCTCCCTTCCCAGACGAGCCAGAGCCTCCCTTCCCAGACGAGCCAGAGCAAGTGGGCTGCTGGAATGAGAGGAAAGCCCGCCTGCTTGTCCCATCCTCAGAGAGGGTCATCTATGCTCAGAGCCCCGCGCTGAGCATCACAGGGCATCCCCCGGGAGGGAAGCTGGAAAGAGGCTCCCTCCTCTGGGGCTTAGAGCCAAGGAGACTCTCGCGTCCTCAAAGACCACGCCTGTCCTCGGGAAAGGGGGAGGCAGTGTCCTGAGCCCAACCCAACCTGATCTGAAGGCCCACCTCTCAGCCCAGAGAAGTCACCCAGCCCCCGGACCTCGGCTGCTCTGTGCCCGCCGCCTTCAGAGACCTCCGTTTCACGAGGTCCGAGCAGAACACGTGTTGGATCGGGGGCAGCTGATGCTGTGGCTGTGCTGGTTGCTGTGGTTACAGCTGGGTTGGTTGTGGAGTTTGTGGTCGTTGCGGTTGCGTGGTTGTTGTGGGCATGAGGTGGCTACAGTTCCTGCACTTGCGTTTGCTGTGCTTGTGTGGTGACTGCAGGTATTCTAGCTCCTTCGGCACCACGGCCTGAGGAGCAGGCCAGCCGCCGGGGAGAGGTGGCCTCCCGATCCATGTCCTCTCAGGCGGTGCCCAGGCAAACAGACGAAGGGCAGGCAGAGAGAGGGGGTGTCGCCGGGGTGCAGATGACGGGGCACAAGCTTCCCCAGCCCCACAGCCCTCTCTCTTTGGCTGTCGGGGACCCCCCAGCACAGTCGCGTAGGCCGCTTATCTGGAGCTGGAGCCACGTCCAAGTGCTTGAAACCCTGAAGGTTCTCCTGCGCGTAGCACAACCTCTGTTTGCAAGCACACTCTCCTGTGCAGAAACCCTTTCACCCAGAATGGACCCTGCCCATCCCGCTGCCCTGAGGTGCTCCAAGCAAGCCAGCTAGACAGTGCTTATAGCCTGGGGGGCAACGAGCAAGCAGGCTTCTACTGGAAGCAGTGGGGGGCGTGATGACAAGACAGATCACAGCAGAGGCCCGAGCAGAGGGCCTGGCCTGACGCCCACCTCCTTGACCCTGGACCCGGAGTCAGCATGAAGCCAGGGGGCTGGATCAGCCCTCCAATGGGCAAGGCCTGGGCATCTCTTAGCTCACCTCCACCCATCACTCTTACAAGGACCCCATGAGAGGATCAGAGCTGTGGTGAGGCCACGGTTTCCCCAGCATGGTAGGCAGAGACCCTTGGGCCCTGGTACCCGGGATGGAGTTTTACACCTGCCTCGGGGAATCTGCATCCTGTACCATATACCCCTCTCCTGAACCCTGCTCCCAATCAGAAATGTATGTTTGTTTTAAATGTATTAATAGATAATACTTCACATGGTCCATAATCAAATGTACACAAGGGAATGCGGTAAAATATGCTCTCCCATACCTTTCCCTTAGCCACCCAGAGATAGTTGATGAATTTGCAAGCAAATACGCATGTGTAAGCAAACAAAGGAACACAGCATGGTGGGAAGAGTACAAACTCTGAGCCAGTCTGTCTGAGCTCAAGACCCAGTACTGCCCCTTTCCAGCCGGGGACTTTGAGCATTTCTCTGTGCCCCGGTTCCTCCCAGCGGCACAATAGGATATAATCACAGTACCTACCTCATAGGAGGGGGACGGGGTTAAACAACACATATTAGCGCTCAGTGTAATGGATGGTCTTTTCCATCTTATAGAAGTGATATCACACTGTTTCACACATACTGTTCTACATCTAATTTCTTTCTCTTTCAAGTGGATCTCGGAGCTCATTCAGTCTCTTGTAGAGCTGCATGGCATTGCGTTGCCTCAGTGCACCTAATTTATTTAAGCCAGTCTTTTTTAAATAGACATCTTGGTAGTTTCCAGTCTTTTACAAGCAATGCTGCAATGAATAATTTTGTACATACTATATAATTTTTACGCCCCTATCATGTCACATAATTATCTTTTTTGGGATAAGAATGATTAAGATCTAGTCTCTTAGCACCTTTGAAGTTATAATACAATATTGTTGTCTCTAATTGCTATGCTGTGCATGAGGTCTCCAGGACTTATTTACCGACTGGGTGCAAGTTTGTACCCTTAAATAACATCTCCCCAAATAGATATACTATATTTTGTCCAAAATGATTAGGATAAATTCCTAGAAGTAGAATGCTGGTCAACAGATATGTGTGTTTGTTACTTTTTGCCCTCCAGAGAGGCTGTACAGATTCAGTTCTCCATTGGCAACATGTAAGAGTTTCTGTTCTCCATAGTTTACCAACAGTTTATAAACACATCTTTTATCTTTGTCAGTTTGGTAAGTGAAAAATGGTAAATGCTATCTCTCTGTAGTTTTGTTCTACAATTTCTCTTAGTATGAGTAATGGGAAGCATCTTCGTATGTTTATAAATCATTTGTGTTTCCTGTTTTGTGAACTTGCCATTCATATCTTTTGCCAATTTTATCATAGTCATTTTTCTTCTTGATTCGTAAGAAGTCTCTATGTGTTAAGAATATTACCGTATTTTTCTTGGTTTGATGGTACTCTAGAATTTCCTTTTACTAGTTTTGCCAAACATGATTTTTTTTTTTAATATTTATTTGGCTGCGCCAGGTCTTAGTTACAGCATGTGGGATCTTCATTGCAGCATGCGGGATCTACTGACCAGGGATCGAACCCAGGCCCCGTGCATTGGGACCACGGAGTCCTAACTGCTGGACCACCAGGGAAGTCCCATTGCCCTACATAGTTTTAATGCAATAGAAGTTATTTTTTTCTTCATGGTGTCTGTATCTTGTGTCATCTTTAAAAGTTCTTCCGCTTAAAAAATAGTCGTTAGATTAGTTTTTAATCTCCCATAGTTTCTTGTAGCAATTTTTTTTTTTTTTTTTTGCGGTACGCGGTCCTCTCACTGTTGTGGCCTCTCCTGTTGCGGAGCACAGGCTCCGGACGCGCAGGCTCAGCGGCCATGGCTCATGGGCCCAGCCGCTCTGCGGCATGTGGGATCTTCCACGACCGGGGAACGAACCCGTGTCCCCTGCATCGGCAGGCGGACTCTCAGCCACTGCGCCACCAGGGAAGCCCTCTTCTAGCATTTTTTAAATTTTAAATCACTTATTTCTCCTGGTATGTATCTGATATTAAAAAAATGAGGTATGGATACAACTTAATTTTTTTCCAGATAGCGACCCAGTTGTCTCAACACAATTTATTGAATAGTTCATCTTTTTCCCAGTGATCTGCAATGCCATCATTATAAACTAAATTCCCAATAAATTTTGGTCTATTTCTGGACTTCCTATTTTATTCCAGCTACAAGATGTCCTACACTATTTTAATTATTCAAGTTTTATAATATGCATTACATCTTATAGGGCTAGTTACTATTCATTTTTCAGCTTCTTTTTCCATATGAGCTGTTAGTTTTATTGGGATTTCTTTTATAAGTTAACTAAGGCAAGCTGACATTGAATATGATGTTGGGTCAGTTTGGGGTGAACTATATTTTCCCAGAGAAGTATCCAATATATTAGGTTTTGCAAAGTTAGGGGGTTCCCAAGACCATCCTCAGGTTCAAAAATTTGCTAGAAGGACTCACAGAACTCACTAAAAGCTGTTGTATTTGTGGTTACAGTTTATTACAGTGACAGGACATGGATTGGCACCAGTCAAGGAAAGAGGTGCAGAGGGCAGAGTCCAGGGAACGTCCAGGCACAGAGTTTCACTTGTCCTCTCCCAGTGGAGCCATGGACAGTGCTCCTATCCCCCCAGCAATATGCAGTGGTACACGCAGAGTATTGCCAACCAGGGAAGCTCACCTGAGCTTTAGTGTCCAGAGTTTCTATGGGGGTTCAATCACACAGTCACTGACTGCCCACATGGCTGACTTTTAGTCTCCAGGTGCCCCAGAGATAGAGCAAATACTGTATGGCCCAAAGATCCCATCATAAACCATACTGTTAGACTGTGGGGTGTTGCCCAAGGTAAACAAAGACACTCCTAGGCCTAGAAGTTACCTCCCAGGAGCCAAAGACCAAGGCCAGATCTCTCCTGGGGTAAGGTTAATGTTTTTACTACCTAAGTTTTTAAATTTATTTGCATGGAGTTGACCCAATTGTCCCTAAGGATTCTCTTCATTCCCTCCACCTGGGGTTCTTTTCCCCTTGGCATTTCTTATTTGTGCCTCCTTCCTCTTTTCTCTTGACAATTTATCAATTGACAATTTATCAATCTTATTCTATTTTCAAAGAATTAGATTTACTATTTACTTGTAATTTATTAATTATAAAACTTTTCGTTTTACAAGTCGTCCACGTTTGCTTTAACATTTATTCATTCCTTCCTCCTGCTTTTCTTATGTTTATTACCTTTTTCTAACTACTTTAGTTGGATGCTTAGTTCATTTGTCATTCCTGTGTAATTTTTTATTAGCTCATTATAAGACTATCTATATTAGTCAGGGTTCTCCAGAGAAGCAGAATCAATAGGCTATAAAAAGAAATTTATTATAAGGAAATGGCACACATGATTATGGAGGCGGAGAGGTCCCAAGATCTGCAGACAGCAGGCTGGAGACCCAGGAGAGTCAAAGGTGTAAGTTCTAGTCTGAGTCCAAGTCCAAAGGCAGAAGAAGACCAATGTCCCAGCTCAAAGACAGAGAGAAAGAATTCTTTCCTACGCAGATTTTGTCCTAGGCAGGCCTTCAACAGATTGGATGAGGCCCACCCACACTGGGAGGGCAATCTGCTTTACCCAGTCTGTCAATCCAAATGTTAATCCCATCCAGAAACACCTTCACAGACACACCCAGAATAATGTTTGACCAAGTATCTGGGCGCCCCGTGGCCCAGTCCAACTGACACATAAAATCTCACTATACTATTTTCTCTGGGCACTGCTCTAAGTGTACCTCCTAAGTTTTGATAAGTTTTGTTACTTTAGAGGTAATCATTCCTTCTAGAAAGCGCTTTGTGGCTTACAGAAGGAATGTTTTGCTACTAAATTTTGACCAGGCAATAAGTACAACCAGTTGCCTTTTCACATAAGGTTGATCTGATTCTCTTGAGGCCAACACGAAGGTGAACCAGGACCTCCTCAGGGCCCAGAAGTTGCTTCGAAAGGATTCTCTCAGAACCTCACATTTAAGTACCAATGGAGCACGCACCTACTTACCTAGACGAACTTCTTAACAACCAACATCAAGAGTTCCCCTGTTAAATCTCAAATCCAAGAGGGAAAAAAGGAGCTACCATCCCTCTCCCATCCAAATCATCATAAATAATAATATTATTAACAAAATTATAACAGCTACCATAATATGGCTTCAGTGCTTTATACATGTCATCTTTTGTAATTTTTACGTGAGTTCTGAGATAGCATTCTTTACATCTTAAAGATGAGAAAACTAAGCCTCATAGGGGTTCCATAACTTGCTAAGATCACACCTCTTTTTAAGTGGAGGGGCTAGGACTTCACAGTGGCTCTTTCTGATTTAAGCCTTTGTATGTTTTCAGGATGCCTCTCTTGTCTCTCCTCTGCCCTGACTTGCAGCAATAAGGTGGGTCTGCCTCCCTCGGCAAAACTTCTTTTCCGGGCGGAGAGAATACATCTGCTACAGTCCACTGTCGATTAAGGAGGAGTCCAGCCCACAATTCCGGAACTGAGACGCAGCAGGCCACCAGCCAGGGAAGGCCTTTGCCTGCTGAAGCCATATGGAATGAAGACTCTGAGCCAGGCGCTCAGAAAGAGAAAGGGGAGGGAAGTCGGGGTGGGGGCCGAGAGAGTAGGGGGCAGGCAGCGCCGCTTCAGGAGGGGAACACGGACCGCGGCGCCTGCACGCGCCAGACACACCCATCACCCGTGCCAGGCCCGTCAGGTTTGCCTCAGCTGTCTGGCAACTGCCCTCTCATGAAATGAGCCAACGATTTCCTATAGGGAAGGTTTCAGGGTCATTGGCCAGGTCTCAGTGGGAACAAGAGAAGACGACCCCAAGGGGGCTGGAGGCCCTGGTAGCAACAGCCAGAGCCCGCTGGCACATCTCCGAGCGCCTGCCAACCGGGCACATGATCAGAACCCTGCTGCGAAGAGATAAGCAATGGCCTGATCCAGCTCCTAGAAGGGCAGGGCTTTATATAGCAGCCTGAGTAGGCTGCAAGGGAATGTCCTGGCTGAAGGCCCTGCTCTAGCCCAGGCAGAGAGGGGAGTGGGTGGGTGGGAAGGAGGGAGCTTATAAATAACCCCCTGTGTACTGATCTGCTCAGCAGCCTTGTCTTAGCAAGGCCTGGGATCTCAGGAGGGGGGTCATTTATAGACAATTTTAATTTTTTTATACTTCTATTTTCCAAGTTTTCTACAGTGAACTTGAACTCCTTTTATAGTCAGTAAATATGAATACAGTTTTAAAGAAAGTAAAAAAGAGAGGCACAGAAGGAAATCCTTCAGTTGGGAATCCTTCCCCTGCTCATGGGTCCCCCAATCTTGGACCAGTCCCCTCCCCTCTTCTCTGGTCTCTCTTGGAGGAGACCTCCTCGGTGCTTGCATTTGCCTACGGTGCACGAAAGGACCAGTTTTCCCAGCTCCTGCGTTCCTCATACTCTCCCCGCCCCCATCAATTCAAGTGTCACAGTTCTTGGGTTTGATGTCTTTAGATAAAGCACCCAGGCCCCTCATCTCTGCTGGGGTGCAGAAGGGTCACTTTGGTACGTCTGTCCTGTGCACTTCCCAGCCCCTAACGGTAGCTTAGTAATGGAAAAAGGAGCAATGGAGCCCCTTATAGAGAGTGTGTTTTGCACTCTTTGAGCCTCAGGCTCCTTGTCTGTAAAATGGGGATAATAATAGCACCTGCCTCACAGAGATGATGTTAAGATGAAAATAAGACAGTGAGTGTAAAGTGCCTGACACACTGGAAATGCCCAGTTAAATATTTACTAACCATCATGCCTCCTGCTCCACAGCCACCTGCCCCCTGAAGGACCACACCTACCAAATTTGGCCAAAATGACTTTCACTGTGTCCAAAAACAGCTCCTCCCAGGTGTGAGGATTCGCCACCCAACTCAAAGCAGCAATTCCACAAATGCTTTGAGAGGCCATAGGCTCCTTGGAATCCTTGAGAAAGCCCCCTTAAAAGGCACTGCCCTCATTTGGATGTGTGTCAATGTAGGGCAGCTGGATACATAGATAAATGAATAAACATATTTCTTTGTAGTAATGACCTTACATAGGCTGAGTTCAGCTTATGACTCTGGAGCAATTTTTAGGAGACGAAAGTAGGTAACATATCAACTGATCTCTATTTTCTGAGCAAGTGCTAGGTGCAAAAAGGCACTGTGCTAAGATTCCAAAATGGAACATTAAAAAAGATGAAAGCCTCAGCTCTCAAAGAGATTACAGTCTAGTTGAGCAAGTAAACTGCAGATACAGAAATAGAAAGCTCGCTCAGCAAAGCAGGATAGGGCCCATGCAGGTGATAGGGTAGAGAGTTTGGAAGAGAGTTTCCTCTGGGTTCTGGAGGTCAGAGCAGGCCTCGTGGAGGAAATAAATATAATTGGTAAGTGGGCACCAGTCCTGGTAGTATCCAATGCAATCAGGATAGCCTGAGAAAGGGTCTCAGGCGTTCATGTCAACAAGACAAGGTGTGGGTTCGTACAGGTGGAAGAACACCATCTTTTTTGATCCTGACCACAGCATTGTGTGGTGTCATCATTCTGGTTTTACAGGTAAGAAAACAGTGGCTCAGAGAAGCTCAGAGAGGTTAAGTTATATGCCTAAAGTCACACAGCAGAGGCAGAATTCAAACCAAGTTCTACCTGCTCCAGAGTCCACATTCTCGCTTCTATCACCTGGCACTGCTAAGATCTCCCTTATATCTGGCTCCCAGAACAGACCTAGGCTGTCTGTGACTAGTAACGGGGCTCTCATTCCATGGCTGTGGCCCTCCAGTAGAGAGGGTGCCTCCCAGAGTGGCTGGCAAATTCTTTGGAGATATATAGACCTTATATTGCCTGCCAGTATCATGGGATAAGGTGCGATGACTTCTAAAGCCTAGATCAAAGTAAGAATTTTGACTACATCTTGTAGTTTTAAATATTTAAGCCCCTCCTTCTACTCTGTACTATTTCCCCCAGTTCAGCAATGTGTGCTGCTGGCATATGGCAGGCCTAAACCAGCTATTTGTCCAGGCCAGACACCTGCCCATCATCCTTTACTCCTCCCATCCCTCAACGCCCTTATCCAGTCAGCCACCAGGTCCTGACCTTCTACCCTGGACGCATCTAAAACCCCTCTACTTCCTTCCATTCCCTCTGCCATTTCCATGTTCTTTTCTTGGATTTCTGCAGCAACGACCAAGTGGGTTTCCCTGCTTCCAGACTTGCTCTCATTCAGTGTAATTGCCAGACCACAGAGCATAGTAAGAAACTTGGCCTCACGCAGGGCGAGATCTGGCCTTTGTGTGGGCTCCTGGGGTAACCTCTAAACTCTTGCAATTTCTGCATTGAGAGGAGTACCTTTGCTATTCAAGGTGGGCCCTTCACGTATGCTAATGAGATGATTCAGGCTAGGGGCTGCCATGCCAAAAGACCAACACGACACATATGACTGGGGTTGGGGCTTTGGGCCACATGACATCAGCCTGACCACCAGGGAGGGGAGGGGCCTGGAGATGAATTCAAACGTGTGGGCAGCTATTCCATCAGTTGTGCCTGGGTAAGGAAGCCTCAGTAAAAACTCTGGACCCTGAAGCTTGGAGGAACTTCCCTGGTTGCAAGACTCGTGTGTATTGTCACATAGAGATGCTGGGGAGGAAATGCAGCCTAGGGATACAGAAGCTTCCTGCTAGGAACCTTCTCAGGTTCCACCCTACGATTCTAGTTTATACCATTTATATATTTTTATTATAATAAAACTCTACTCCTAAGTATAACACTTTCCTGAATTCCATGGGTTGTTCTAGCAAATTACCAAGTCTGAGGGTAGTCTTGGGAACCCCTGAATTTATAGCCAGCTGCTCTGAAGAGAGGGTGATTCTGGGGACCCCCAAACTGGGGGCTGGTGTCTGAAGTGAGGGCAGCCTTGTGGATACTGTGCCCTTAACCTCAACTTTGGCTAACTCACTAGACACAGCAAGAGGGGTTTTCTAAAATGGGACTGTGATCATATCACACATCTGCCTGAAACACTCTCCCTAGGATGAAGTCCACATGACTAAATATGGCGTCCAAGACCTGGAATGATCCAGACCCTGCATAGGTCTCCAGCCTCATACCCTCCCAGGCCCCTTCAGATTTGCCATTCCATCCACACTGAGTTGCTTGCCACTCCCTGAGCGCTCCAGGCTCCCTCATTTTTCCAGACCCTCTCATTTTTCCAGACCTTGGAGCATGTGGCCACTCATCCTATAGTATTCTCTCCTCTCTACCTTTCTGCCATGCCTCTTCTCTTGGCTAACTCCCACTAGTCCTTGAGGCCTCAGCTTAGATGTCACCTCTCCTGGGAATCCTTGCCATGCACACTACGTCAGGTCAGGGCCAGGCACTCGCTCCTCTCGAAGGCACTTGGCATGTGTATTGAAACATCCCGGTCACCGGCCCGTCCCTCCAACCAGACTACAAACTTTCTGAATATGAGGACGGTGTTTTCTCCCCCATTATATCCCTCCAGTGCTTAGAAGACTAACACATAATTTCAAAGAGAGAAATGATAACTTTGCTGGGGAAAAACCTGGCAGGCACCAACATGACTAGGGTTGGATGAATGAATGACTGTGTAGATAGGTTTTGGAAGGCTCACCAGTTGCCTTGATGGAAATTTGGAAAGCACCCTGGTTGTATCCGGTAGCCAATTACAAGTCATCTTTCAAGATGGTTCCACCCACAAATGGTTAATCTCATTCATTTGAGGCTGATTTGGTTGGCTTCAACTTCAGAGGATGGAGTTTTGGTAACTTTGCGAAGTTCTGAGACGTGTCCCTATTGTGAGGCATATATCAACTGTGAATTGTCCTTCGGACATTTCTGTGACCCTATCACTGCTATTTTATATTTCCCACCCTACCCCTTATGGCATTTGCGAAGAGAGGGACATCAACAATGCATTATATTTTAAACATAAGTAACTGGATAATTTATTAAAACAATATTAATTACCAATTCATACCTGTGTGTGCCTATATCTATACTTTCTTATTAATTAATACTTGATTAGCACTTACTGGTTAGGTGAAATGGCATCTCCTTTTCCTTCCTTTTAGCTTTTAGTTAAAACAGTCTGCACAGCCTTCTTCTTTCTTTTTTTCCTCTTCCCTTTCTTTCTTCTTTCCTTCCCTTCCCTTCCCGGCATGGAAGAGTGGGCATCAGGCGCCCATGGGGTACTGACACAGAGAGAAGGCTGCCATGTGGAAGTGCTTTGGTGGTGCACCTGTTGGCGTCCAGGTACACAGGGAGCCGGAGGGTGGGAACAGGGAGTGGAGGTAAAAGGCACAGCTGGGGCTTCCCTGGTGGCGCAGTGGTTGAGAGTCCGCCTGCCGATGCAGGGGACACGGGTTCGTGCCCCGGTCCGGGAGGATCCCTCATGCCGCGGAGCGGCTGGGCCCGTGAGCCATGGCCGCTAAGCCTGCGCGTCCAGAGCCTGTGCTCCGCAACGGGAGAGGCCACAACAGTGAGACACCCGCGTACCGCAAAAAAAAAAAAGGCACAGCTGGTGTGATCGGGAGAATGGAATTGGTTACGTTAAACAAATAAGTAAACATATTGAGCAAATTGGAATTGGTTACGTTAAACAAATAAGTAAACATATTGAGCAAATTGGTACATATATTGAGGATAATGAGAGTCAGGTTGGAGAAGGGAGTTACATATATGGAGAGGAAAAGAGCTATAATGAGCCTTGAAGGAGGACTGGGATTGGAGGTATAGGTACGAATTTATGTTTTTTTAAATATATAGACACAGGTAGATATAGAAATAGTTATAGATTTAAGTGTGTGTATATGCAGGTGTGTGTATATATATATTTCCTAAATCTCTCCAATGAAAGGGCCTAGAACTCCAGCAACAATAAACACACTAAGTGCCCAGATCTTGATTTCTAAATACCATCCTCCACTGAAAAAATAGCAGGGCTCCTTGGAGAAAGGGCTAATTCCAAGCTGGGGCAGAAAAGGTATAAGGTGAAGCTGGGACGAATTGTGCCAGAAAGTAAGAAAGGGTCGAGAATGAAGGGGACATGTCAGAAGGATGCAGGGACTACCCTGAAGGAACCACTTAAATATATAAACAAACGCAGAAAATGGGAAAGCTCTTTATATCAGTAGCCTTCCAACTAATAAAAGAAGAAGGAATGATGAAAACAGAAAACAATCATTTGGCAACTGTCAGAGCGGTGGTTGTTTCCAGTGGGAGACTTCAGTGGAGACTAAGACTGATGGATGGGAGGTTGATAAAGAACAGGAATATCTCCCCTCAAATGCCAATCAGTATAAAAGGGGGAAATGGTAGCTTTATATGGGAGAAACCTGACAGACACCAACATGACTAGTAATCAAGATAAATATCACCAAATGGGTGAAGGTGGTCAAAAGGTACCCAAAAAAAAAAAAAAAAAAGGTAAATATCACCAGTTGTAGGATAGGCTGACATCATATGTTTCCCCCAGCCCACCCCCATATAATCCACTGAGAAAACACAATTCTGTGGTATTCTTATCAAGAAAGCATGACCCAAGTCTGATCATGAGAAGACACCAGACAGACCCAGGGACACCCTACAGAATGAAAGGTCTGTACTCTTTAATTAAAAAGAACTGAGAACACGAAAGACAAGGAAAGACTAAGGAACTCTTCCAGGTTGAAGAAGACTGAAGAAGCATGAGAACAATGCAACATGTATTCCTGGATATAATCTTGACCAGAAAGGAAAAAGAGACATTGTTGGGATGTCTTGAAAATGTTAAAGGGGGGTGGAGGGTCTGTGAACTGGGCAGTAATGATGTGTCAAAGTTCATTCCCTAATTTGGAGGGGTGTATGGAGGGTATATAAACGCTTGTTTGGTGGAAATACACACTGGAGTATGTAGAAATGGTAGGGGATCGTATCAACAGCTTGTTCTTAAAAGGTTCAGAAAGAGATAAATGGTTCAGACATATATATACATGTACATATATGTGCAGGCGCACACAGAGAAACTGAGAGAGAGAGGTTAATAGGATAAATTCGGTGAAGCATTGAATTGGGAAATTTGGGTGTGGGATATGGGAATTCATTATACTGTTCTTGCAACTTTTCCAAAAGTTTGAAATTATTTCAAAATAAATTATTAGAAGTTTTATATATATATGTAAATATATAAATATAAATATATATAATAAAGCCACACATCTCTCCCTTTTATGGCTGGCCAGGGCATCCTTTCAGACATGTGGCTCTTTCTACAGCAGTGAGCCGTTCTGGCTTCCTGAAGTTTCTATTCCTAACATCTTCAGCCAAAACCTGCTACCACCTCTTCTCCTAATCAGTGTCTCTGTCTTCCGCTGACAGAGTTATTGAGGAAGTGTGCTGTACTGGTTTACCAGGGCCGTCACAGCAAAATGCCACAGGCTGGGAGGCTTCAACAACAGACATCTATTTTCGCATAGTTCTGGGGGCTGGAAGTCCCAGATCAAGGTGTCAGAAGGGTTGGCTTCTCCTGAGGCCTCTCTCCTTGACTTGCAGATGGTACCGTCTCACTGAGTCCTCATAGGGTCTCTCCTCTGTGCATGCACATCCCTGATGTCTCTCGTGTGTCCAAATTTCCTCTTTTTATAAGGACTCCAGTAAAGTTGGGTGAGGGCCCAACCTAACGGCCTCCTTTTAACTTAACCACCTCTTAAAAGGCCTGTCTGGGAATTCCCTGGCGATCCCGTGGTTAGTACTCTCACTGCCAGGGGCCCAGGTTCGATCCCTGGTGGGGAAACTGGGAGACACGACTCAGCTCCTAATATGCTCTATACCAGACACCACACTGGGTGTCGAGGTTTAAAGATGGTGAGACAAGGGCGCTGTCCTCACGTGGGTCACAGTCCAGCCATGGCTGACATGAGAACAAGCAGGATCGATTGATGTACCGAGCAGAGGGAAGAGGAAATTGTTATCCCTGTGTTGAGAGTCGCGAAAGACTTCATTCACTCGGTGCTGCCATTTGAACTGGCCCTTGAAAGGACAGGTTTTCAGCAGGCAGGGAAGGTCATTCTCTGCAGATCAGAATTGGAAGACCTTAGTTCTAGTTCTGCAATAAATGATGAACACGTTGCTAAGGTCCAAGGGTCCAGTTTCCTCCAGCCCTGAACATTCCTTTTGATATTCCATCACTTCACACAACAGGATTCCCTCCTCACATTCTTTAATATAATGATATATTTGAAACATCTTCATCCACTGCTTATTTTCTGATAATATCCAACATCATGTCAGGGCTCCAGCATCCTCTTTCTCCTTTTGTCTTTCAGTCCATCGCTAAGAATTTATCTTCTTCCTGACCTGCTACTTCCTGTTTTCCTAACTTCAAGGATTTTTTGTTCATCGGGGGTGCAAGGTTTTATTCTGCCTTGAAGCACTCTTCCTATTAGCTAGGGGATTTTTTGACAAGCAGGGTGTGTCTAAGCCCTTTTTCTGTAAAATCTGTCACTGCCTAAGTGGTACCCTGCTGCTTGACTCCTCATTCGTCTCCATGGCAACATTCTGAAACTATTCTGCTTGTGCGAGTAAGTTCAAGGCCCATCAAATTATTTATCACAACAGAGCCAGCATACCCCACCAATGCGCCCACATACACATTCGGCGCATCACAGCACCATTTGTAAATGCAGCCACGGTTTGGTTTGCATTCATTTCAAAAAACAGCAGCACAGCCTGTGAAATAGATAGCCCACTCATCAGCTGACTTCATTTACTCATCCTTCATTCATTCATTTACGCACCCAGGCTTAGTGGGGGAGACAGAGACTTAAATTTTTACCTCCTCCTTGGAGGATGGAGATGGGAATCAGGAATGGCTTTACCGAGGAGTGGCCAACTGACCACAGAAGGGAAGGGCTTTTCTGACAAAACCAACACATGGGCAAAGGCATGGAGATGTGAAGGAACATTCGAGATAACAAAGGAAAAGTGTCTGCCAGTCAGGCTGGGAATAGGATGGAGGAGGGTGATGGAGGGAGGCACAGAGGGAGACAGAGTTGGAGCTAGAGAGAGGGGTAGCAATGAGGTCCTGAGGGACCTGTAATAAAATCCTAAGGAGTCTGCACTCCTGGAGCAATGAGGAGGATCTTAAGAGGAAATGCAGCATTATCTCGTTTACATTCTAGAAAGTCTTCTTCTGCTGCTGCCCTGGGGTTTGATTGAACAGTGAAGGCCCAGAGCTAGAAAGAAGCTGGCTCATGAGGACCTGAGAGGACCAGAGACCAGAGGTGTGCACGGGAAAGATTCAAGCACCACTTTAGAGGCAGGCCAGGTGAGACTTCATGACCAATTAGCTGGAGGAGTGAAGGAGAACTTGAAGATTTCTGGTCCTGTTTGATGTCCAAGAAAGAGCAGTGTGGGGGAGAAGATGAAGCATTTAGTTTGGGACAGTTTCAGTTTGGGGAGCCTCTGGACATCCAGGAAAACAATCAGAGGCACCCCAGTCCACCACTTTCCCCACATCCTTAATTCTCCACCACAGGGATGAAGCAATCCAACAAGCTCATCCCCACTGACGTAGAATTACGATGTAAGGGTAAACGTGTGACTTCCCCTTAGGAATCGTATTTCTAGTTAGCATGAGAGTACCACCTAGCCAATGTTAATCAAGGGAATGGCTTTCCTATAGTGAAATTCCAAGCAATGGGATGGGCAACTTGGGGGCATATTTCCAGGTAGGGAGATCTTCCCAGCATCCCTAAAATCACATCACAGAGGCTACAGCTAAAACTCTCAGCGAAGAGAATGCTGTTGAAAAGTCACCTTCATTCCACAGAACCCTGTTCACACCATAGATAAAGGGATCTTCCTCTTGGGCAGGATTCTGTTCTCTTAGCACGGGGTGATGGACAGCAGATGTCACGAAGCTCTGGGGTCACTGAGTTCAAGTCCTGGCTCCAGCATTTACTGGATATATAACCTTGGGCACATCATTTAACCTTTCTAAGACTGGTTCTGTCATTCATTAGACAGGGCCTCGGAACACCTGCCTCTCCTCTGGGGTGTTGGTGAGCTTGGATTTAAATGAGATGGCTGCCGTAGACACGACACCATCCATCATTCGCATTACCTCCACCATTTATCTCAGTGTCTTTCAACACCCAATTCACTTAGAGAAGCCTATTTTTCTCCATGTTCATGGGCTATTAGCTGCTCTGACAACTTTAGGTGATGAAAAGCCACCTTTCCGGCGGCACAGGCTCAGAGCCCGCAAACCCGGTGGTGAGGGGCTGTGCCCCCTAACCGCCTGCAGGGGGCAGCATCGGGCAGCGTACGGCCACGCCGGGGCCTCCCTTGTCAAACGCTGGGAAAGGACCGCGGAGGCGGCTTTGAATTCAGACTCCAGCTGACAAAGGACCCGTGTTATTCCACGTGGGTCTGACATGCGGCCTCCCGGAAAGTCGGGTCTTTGGTGAACAAGGGATCAGGCAGCGCTTTTCTGAAAGCATCCCCGGCCCCGCGACAAATCCAGCCGGGTTTTTCCCAAGCCCACACCAGGACTGAGTACAGTTACCTTTCAATTTAGCGCTGGTCTGACCTCGGAGAAGCAAGACGTGGGCCTCTTACCTACCCATAGGGGCCCTGCTGCGGATGCCTCCAACCCCCATGACGTAAAAGGAGGGAGCGCCTGACAAGGGCAACATGGGGTGCTTACCACCCCTCCCCCGCCAAGCGTTTTTTAGTTCCCCACACCTTCAGCCCCTTGGGGGAGTCCGGAGAAGACAAAAGAAGTAAAGGGACACAGCTCAGACTCTTTGGAGCTATTAATATTGTTGAAAAGACATGCAGATGTGAAACCAGAGAAAGACATAAGGATACCCAGGATCCCGCGCTCTGGTTGTGATCCAGCCTGGTGGCTCCTGTTCCCAAAGCCCCAGGAGGCATGCGCAGACCTAGGATGATTTTTCTCTGATTTGTGAATGTGTTTACGTGGGAAAACAAAGAGGCAGAATGTTTAAAATCAATCCAGACTACCCCGAATATGGGATCACTGTAGGGACAGATGGTCCAAGCTGTGGGAATTTGGAGAAGGGAGCTACCGATGGAGGCAGCGTGAAGTGGCCCGCAAGGGGACATGGTCACTCCTAAGAGCGCCTCAGGCCTTGGTGCCCAGGAGACACACTCGTCCCTCACTCTGCTATTGCCTTTGCTGGGGAGGGGAACCGCTATGTCACCATGACATCACCTCCTTCCAGGAATTGCTGACTCAGCTTGGGGCCTCAGGAAGGACCACTCACTTCCTCCAACCAGGCAGAGGGGGAGCAGTCCCCCACCCCAGGCAAAGCTGGGCCTGTTCCTTCATCACCGTCCACCGGGACTCAAGAGGAGGTCAGCTTTGCAAGAAGACACACCGCCTGGTGCCAGCTGTGCCTACTCCCACCGGTACTCCTGTGCCGTGGAAGAGGGGCCCCCAGTGGAACGTCACACCTGGCTTAGAGCTGAAATGCAGTATCCCTGGGAGAGGTAGCATGTTGAGCTTTGTCGGTCACTTACAGCTCCTTGTGAAGGAGAAACATTGTGACAGAGGAATCAGGACGGATTAAGTAAGAGGGAGTTGGGGCTAGCTGAGGTGGGAGGGTTAAAAGAAACCCTGTGCCCCGTCACAGCTGAAGGTTGCCACAGATGGTGCTACGCCACAGACAGTCAGGGGGCTCTTGTCCAAGACCACTCCTTTTTCAAAAGAGAGTGGGTACCCACACAGGCAGACTCATCCGTGGCCAGAAAGCCAGGAACAGGGCCAGAGGGTGTCTGTCTGTAGCCCTCAGAGGATGACTTTCTCTTGCCCCTCCCCCAGTGCAGTCTCAGCCCTTCCCTCTTCCCCTTGGCCGACCCTTCCCTTCCCCGTTAAGAGGATTCAAGCCAGAATCTGTCCACACCACGTCAGAGTCTATTTCGTCTTGACATTAAACCTGATGCTCTGTAAGCTGGTCTTATGAAGAAGAAAATTAACCAGTAGGCAGTAATGCAATTTACAGCACTGCAAAGGTCCTATACTCTCCCTGCTCCCACTAATACACACACACACACGCACGCACGCACGCACGCACACACGCACGTACACACACAGTCTGATTTTTTTTTTTTTCATCTTTTACTATATTGTTTCACTTAAGGCCAACAAAACCCTGCCAGGTAAGTATCGCCATCTTATAGATGAAAAAACTGAGATTGAGAAAGGTGAAGGAAGTCCTCCAGGGTCACACAGCTAGTGAGTGATGCAGCCAGTCTTGGAAACCAGGTCTGTCTGACGCCGAGACGCCAACTGATGACCCAAAGTAAGTGCCTCTTCTGAGCCAGAAATTATCAAATTAGAATTTCATTCAGCAATTCACAAAATCTTAAGGTTGGGAGACATTTTGAAGGTTGTCCAGGCCTATGACCCAGACAGACGTCTGAATCTCCTGCATGATGTCTTGGCTTTGGCTTAGATACACCAGCTCCAGGAAAGGCATTATGTCCTGATTCAGGCCATGCCAGCTGAGAATCACTGGACAGTTGTTTTAGGTTTAGGGCTGGAATCTCTCTCCCTGTAATGTCCACACATCAAGGCTGCCCTTGGGACCACAGAGGAACTAAGCAGTGAGTCACCCCTGAATTGTCTGTCTCCCGACTACACTTTTTTTTTTCTTTTTTTTTTTTTTGCGGTACGCGTGCCTCTCACTGTTGTGGCCTCTCCCGCTGCGGAGCACAGGCTCCGGACGCGCAGGCTCAGCGGCCATGGCTCACGGGCCCAGCCGCTCCGCGGCATGTGGGATCTTCCCGGACCGGGGCACGAACCCGTGTCCCCTGCATCGGCAGGCGAACTCTCAACCACTGCGCCACCAGCGAAGCCCCCGACTACACATTCTTGATTCCTTTCAACCTACTCTCACATGGCAGTCTCTCACCACTCTCCTGGGAATGCGGTCTGCTTTGTCTCTTCAGTTTCAAGGTGGGACACCAGGGTGACTACGGTGCTCCAGAAGTGAGCTGACCAGCCGGGAGAAGAATGAGACCAGACTATATAACCCCTTCATTTTTTTCCGTGAGTCTTAATATTTCACACTGGGAACTCACTTTGATCTTATCATGAATGAAAACCCCTAAGTGCTTTCCCCATGAGCTGTCCCAAAGCCACATCCTCTCCTGCCCCTTGTCTGGCTGGGTTTGGGATGCTCATGTCCTATCCTCTCCAGGAGGCTAGACCTCACAAGTACCCAGGCAGTGTGGCCCTCCTCCTGCTGCTCCCTGGCACCACTGACCCACTAGGGCTCAACCACATCCTCCCTCTGGTCCCAGCTCCGGTTGTCCACACCAAGACGCTCCACGGGTCCCACTGACCCAGTCACTTGGGTGAGGCTCTCAATTCCCAGGCATGCTGGCTCTTAATTCCCAGCTTCCTGATGTATCTCTAGGGGTCATCTGGGAGGTTCTGGACACACCCTCATGCAGGGCTCGTGGAAGCAAGGGCCACTGTCTCAGGCCCTCCCTCTGCTGAAACACAACACAACAGTATTTCTACCGTACTGTGACTGCCCCACCCAGACATCTGCAAGGGATTCTCCTCCCAGTGATCCAAAAGTGAAGCGGACATAAGCCCCTCTCCTCCCCACTTCCTGTCACCCAATCTGGGCTGATTCTACCATCTTGCCCACTCCACCCTGAATCTGTGGGTAGTGGGAGGGCACACAGCATCTTACCCTATGTCCTCATCCCTCTGAGTCTCACGCCAAGCTTCTCCCAACACCAGATAGGTTTTTCATCCATCCTGCGAGGCCAGAGCTTCCTTTGTGTTGAGCCCTCTGTTCTCTGCACCCCGGCTTAACACATCACTCTATGCTTAGAGTCCCACACGGTGCTCTAGTTACAGAAAAGGCATCTTCTTGGAAAGTAGAAAACTGTCTCCCTTTCAACAACCAGGCTTTTTTTTCTTTTGGCCGTGCCTCGTGGCTTGTGGGATCTTAGTTCCCCGACCAGGGATTGAACCTGGGCCCTCAGCAGTGAAAGTGTGGAGTCCTAACCACTGGACTGCCAGGGAATTCCTCAGGCTTTCAAGATTATTGATTATTGGCCTCCTATGGACTTGTAATATTCTAATTAGAAATGTAAAGCTGAGTAAGACTTCTTTGTCCTAGGATGTGTGAGTCTCCCCTGAAGCCACAAACCCATTGATTCAGTGGATAGGAGCATCTTGATTACTGAACCTGACAATCCATTATTCTAATATCTCAAAAATAATATCTCACGTCTCTCTCATGGCCCAAGACCAATATCTAAAAGAACTTACTTCTTTTGCCTCCTCTATTCATACATTCAGCTCTCCTCACCACCAAATTCTTCACACATCCCCAGTTCTCTTCTCCCAGATCTGGACTTGACTCTTCATAAATACATCCCGAAGTTATCTATGCGGTGTCTGCCTCACTCATCAGTCATCCCACTGTGTGGCATAAAGGTCACACCTCCAAAGGTGTGCTCACATCCCTGTGTTTCCAACACAGGTATTAGCCTACTTAAAACCAATTAAACTGCGATTATTTTCACCCCAGCCTTATCACTCTCAATCCACTTAATATGGATGGGAGGATGGGGCTTGGAACCACATATCCCAATTCGTTATAAGCATAGATGCAACAAGGTCCTGACCAGCGGCTACTATACGCCCTCCCCACATGACCCTCCTGGAAGCATCAGTCCCTACACCACTCCAGTCCGGGACTGACCCCAGGTCTGTGCTTCTCAGCCTCATCCTCACCAACCCAGCAGATGCCCTCCAACCACTGAGGCCTCACACAACTCTGCCTTGACCTCGACTTTGAGCCAGTCCCCAAGCAGCAGGATTCTGTGGGTTTACACAGCGACCACCTTCCAAAATCCCTTCTGTACAATTTCCCTGTTGTGGGAACATTTTTTCATTTGCCCTCTCTAAAGCACTCTAGATTCATTCATTCATTCATTCATCAAACATTTAGGAACACCTTCACTGTCAGGCACTGTTCTAGGTGCCGCAGCGACGGTGATCAAAAGGCTGGACAGAGCTGGGCTTTCAAAACGACATTCTGGTTGAGGAGACACGCAGTATACAAGAACACACATAAACAAATGAGAGCAGCAGATTGTGACTGCCTTCTTCGAAGGAAAGAAAGAGAATCAAGCAAGAGAGCACAGGAGAAGGAAGCCCTTTAGAAAGGGAGATCAAGGAAGGCTTCTCCGAGCAGGGGGCCTAATATTTCCGTGGACACCTGCCAGATGAGAAGAGGCAGGGGGAGGAAAAGCATTCCAGACTGAGGGGAAAGCAAGAGCAAAAGCCCAGAGCCTAGGGGCAAGCCTGGTGTCTGCCGGCAATCGGGTGGGCGGGGGTGGCTGAGAAAACAGAAAGGAGGTGAGAGGCAGGGAGGCCACAGCAGGCCTGGCAGGGTCAGGGTAGGAGGTGGATTTCACTCAATGTGCTGCGAGGTGACATGAACTGATGACAGTTTTCAAAGATCGCTCTCGCTGCTGTGTGGAAAATGGAAGCAGGGATTGGGGCAGGGGAGGCAGTGGGAAGTAAAGAAGCCAGCTGGGCCATCGCCCTTGTCTCCCTGAGAAACGACGACCAGGGTGTTGGTAATGAGGATGGAGCCAACAGAAGGATGGAGGTACGATCTGGAGGGAGCTCTGTGTTGGAGGCGGGACTGACCTTTGTCACATGGTTGTTGGCAGACTTTAGGAAAGTGCATGAGGAAGCATCTCACACCGGGAGTCGGAGACACAGGCTGTGGTGAGGCGGGACACACGTGCGTCATTGGCCGGGGCGTAAGAGGCAGCCCGCTACCTGTGTGAGTGCGCATGCGCGCACAGGCACACACCTGCAAATGATTTGGGGGAGAACTGAAAGCCTTCTAGAAAGATGCAGTGGGGTGGGGGTAGGAAGAAGCGGAGGCGCACCAAGTACTAACAACCTGAAAATTGAAAGAAGCTGTGCTTCTGGCCATGACATCATCGCTTCCCTCGTAAAGTATCCGACGGCATATTTACCGGTCATAACACAGGAATGGTGAAAATCAACTGCACATCCCAGCCGAATTGCTTTCTCCTGTTGTCCCGTCAGAAGAAGGAGGTGTCGAGTCACAGGTGGGCCTTTCTAAACTAGCTTCAGAACTTCACCTCCGTGCATAACGGTTGTTCTGCGAGGGAAGCGGTTCCCAGTTCCTAAAAGTGACCCATAAATAGATCCCTGGAGCCCAGTTCACAAGGAAGTTGCCCTCCTGAGGGAGGGTAACACACATCACACTGCCACAAATCAGGTTTTTCTCACCAATCAGTATCTCTGCTGCTTACTCATGCTCAGTTTGTGGCCAACTGTGACACTCCAGGATTTATTTTCTTCTGTAGTTTTGCCCAGAAGGGTTTAAGCTGTTAGTTCTTGTGCCAATTCATAGTAAAATGGCCCAGAGGAGTCATAGCAGGAAGCATTTTTAAGAGTCTTTTAAAGACAGCCATTCCTCCTTATGAGCAAAGGCTAGAGAAAGTATATTATTTTAGAGTCAAGGGTGAAAATAATTCCGCTTTTGAAAACCTATAAATGTAACCGAAGATGGCCCAGACCCTGCCAGTCGGAGACACAAGAAGAGGAACCCATATTGGGCTGGTTCTGAGCCACACCTGCTCTAGGCTCCCCTGCAGCCCCCCACCCAGTATTTCTGAAGGGCTCCAGGGAGGGCAGTACTCAGGAGCTCAGACAGACGGGGGCTCCACTGGTGGCCGGAGGTTTGAGCCTTGGTGTTCCCATCTGTAAACTGCAAAATGTAAAATCTGAAAGTGGGAGTAACTCTAGCCTCAAGGTAATTTGTAAGGAGAAAATGAACTAATACCTATAAAGGACTAAAGCACGGCACCCAGCATCTAAGCAGTGCTGAGAAAATGACACCCACCTCCATCGACCACCATCATCACATCATCATCATCAATATCCGTCTCTCCGCCCCCCCAGAGGGGATCTCCCCTCCCCTCCCCTCCCCTGACTAAGGCTTTCTTTCCAGGCCTGGTTTAACCATGCCTCAGAGTCCAGTCGAGGCTCCCAAGGATGTCTGCAGTCTTCACGCAATCGGGCTCTTGGCCAGCCTGCCCCACCAGACATGCCCAGGCATGTCTGCCTCCCCCACAGCCTCAGGCTGAACTGCTGCCACACAAACTCAGAGGTCCAGGTACACACGGGCAGAGACACACCACTAGCAACCCTGCTCCTGCCAGGCCCCGGCTGCCCCCCCAACCCCCCCGCAAGGAGTGCCAGCCCCAGGCTCCCAGGCCAGGGAGACCAAGGCTCTGAAGAAACTGGTTCCTGGCAGGGATGCAAATAAAACGAGAGCTTTCCAGAGAGTGTCTGAAATTGGCAGTGGGCCCTCGGAGCCATCAATGGTGAAAGCAAAAGATAAATCATCTCTGATAAAATCAGGCAAATGGGAGAAAATAGCTGGGGGCACAAGGACACTTGGAGGAGCAGAGGAAAGGCAGGGATGACACAGCAGCGTCCCCAATTCCTCCCCCACGAAAGCCCAGCATTGTCAACGCAAAGCCAGAGAAACACTGACGTAGCATTCCCCCAACGGAGGGTTAAATGCCAGCTCTGTCAGATGTTGAGTGACCTTTGACAAGATTCACATCTCTTGGGGGAACCACAACTTCCTCATTTAAAACTAGGAGAGCCACCTAAATTGCACGCCCACCTGCAGCGAGGCCACTGCCATCACCTTTACCTGGTCTGTGCTCAGTGGGCTCACCTTCGTCTTCTCTGAGCACCTGCTGTGTGCTGGGGGCCACTAGGCCTGGGGAGTAAAGGGTAGCAGAATACACCACCCCCAAATATGCCACTTCAGCATAAGGACTATTTTGAGCTGAAGGCAACTGAGAAGAACATACAAGAAAAACTCTCTGCCCTCCCCCTCTTTACCTAAAAGCAGAACATAAATTTGTCAAGATGCTCCCCCTCCCCTCTCTACCAGGAAGGTCAGGAGTTAATCACCAGAGACAACTCTAGACCCTTATCAGCCCAGAGAAGACACCAGAGCAATATCTCCATCGGAAACTCCACTAACCAGCCCTTATCTTCCATTGGTTTCCCCATATAGTTACATTCCCACAGTTTGCCATCTTGGGAAGCCTACAACCCCTTCCCTCTGTCTTGTCACTTTTCTACGAAGGCATTGTTCTTTTGTTAAAATGCTATGTAAGTCCAAGGTCTAACCACCCTCTGAGTTACTCAACCCTGAGTGTTCCCTGTGTCTGCATGAGGCCTAATGAACTTCCGTTTGTTTTTGTCTAGTTAATCTGTCTTTGTCAGTCAAATATGCAGGGTTCAAGTCAACAGCACCTAAGGCAGGTAGAGGAAAAAGAAGAGTGTTTCCTCTCCTATAGGAGCAAAGGCCTGTGGTTGCAGGAGGTGTCCTCATTCCCACACTGCTCTGCAAACAAACCAGTTGGTGGGTCAGTGGCCTTCAGCCCTGACTTTGAGTTAGAATCACCTGGGAAGGTTTTAAAATGCCAGTGCCCGAGCCAACCTCCAGACCCACAAAATTAGAAACTCTGGGGGTGCTCCTGCTCTTCCCGTTTCAGAGAACAGGTTCCCTTCTCCCTTTACGGGACAGTTTCCTGCTTACCTCCGTCTTAGATGAAACGTTCTTTCTCTGTGAGGACATCTTGATTCCCCTGAATCTGGGTTATGGGTCCCACCTGTGCTGTCCTTGCCCATTTGTGTGTCTATACCCCCAACTCTCAGCTCCTCAGTAGTGGGGCCTTTAATTTATCTATCCTTTATTTGACTCGGAGTAGACGCTAGATACATACTTATTGGATGAAAAAAAAATGAACGAATGGATCTTATTTACATTATAATTTGCTCTTCACAGAGCTCTACCTTCTCACTAAGAATTGGAATTAACCCAAATCCAAAATTTGAGTTCAGAAGGTTTTTTGCCCCCCGCACAGGTGGAGTGTCTGAGAGGAGGCCAAGAATTGGTGAAATGAGGGAAAAGGAGTCGTCGACAGCCAGGATGGCGGCTCTTTTCCCGCTCCTGCAGAGGTAAAGCCAGCAGAAGGAAGCCGTCTCCTCCCTCCTCATCCAGGCAGGGTCATTGCCCTGGAGCCAAAGTGCCGTCCCCTGCCACGCTGCCAGGCTCCGTGCTCCCGCAGAAGAGGTGGGCAAGGTCTTCCCTGGAAAAAACAGAGGGACTAGGCCTTGCAGGAACACCCCTCTAGGGAAATTCTTCATCTGTAACTTCCCTGAAGGTCTGAGGGGTCACAGCCGGGGCAGGAACTGCAGAGCTTTGACCCTAAGCAGCAGCTGGTGACTGGGCCGCACAGTTCCTAGGGCATCAATGTTTTGGTGCCCCCGGGAGGGCACGAAATGTAAAGCCAATCTGTGAGCTCGGCACCTCCAGGGAGAATGAAGAAGCTAAACGTTCCAGATGAGGTTTTAGGGTTGATTATCTGGGAGCCCCCTGCTGTTCACGGTGGCCACCTGGAGGTCCAGCCAACCACTGACCTCACCGGGTTCAAAATGATCTCCTTTCAGTCCGCTGCCCCAACCCCCAAAGCGCCTTCTCTCTGTGACTTCCCCATTTCTATAAATAACCCCACCATCCTCCTGGCCGACATTTTGGTCATTTTTTATTCCTCCCAGGCCCACAACTCTCTGGCCCACACATCTCCCCTCCCCTCACCCAGCCTCCCTGTAGACGCAACCTCCCCACCGCCAACACAGAGGCCTCCTACGTTGGCCCCTGCCGCTCTCCCTTCCCCTGTTACCCCCCTTAGACCACTGCCAGGACAACCCTGCCCCTGTGACGCCCCCCATCAAAACTCTCACGGGACCCCACCCTCTACTGAAGAAAACACACCCTCCACGGTGGCATTAAGACTCCACAGCATGGCCCCAACTTGCCTCCCTGGCCAGATGTCCTTCCAAATGCCCCCCCATAGTCTGCACTCTGCCCAAATCTCCCAATACACTTCTGCGTGCTTCTGCGTCTGCTACTTCCTCCATTTAGAAGAAGCATCACCCTTCCAAACGTCCAAGTCCTGCTCATTCTTTGGGGCCATTTCAAAAGCCTTCTCCACGAAGCCCCTCCTCCCCCTGGGGGGGGGGCAGGGGGGTGAGGGGGCGGTGGGGAGGGTGGGTCCTTGGCCTCTGCTGTCCCCTGGCCACAGCTTGAACAGTGGCTTTGCCCTGTACTAGCTGAGTGAGGGTGGGAGAGACCCTTAGCCTCTCTGAGCCGAGGACAGCACAGCGTAATGGTGCAGCGCATCATAAGCGCTCAGGAAATAGCGGTGGATACAAACTCGCTTCTATTCTTTCTTCAGGGGGCCCAGCTGAGCCAGCGGGAGGGAGCCCGCCTGCAGATACACGTGAACGGGCATCTCCCGTCGAACTCTGCTGGCTTCAGCTGTCCATCGGCGGCGTCCGGTGACTTCCTGGCCGGGGGCTTCCTCAAGGGGCACCAGCCTCTCTGGCTTGAGCACCCCCTCCCTGTTCCTCACAGCCCCTCACCGAGCCCGTCGGAGCCCAGCAGGGCCAGCTCTATGACACACACATCCACTCGGGGTACCCCCCGCCCCCAGAGCTGCAAAGTGCTTCCAGAGCCGCCAACGGGTGATCTTCAAGTGACTTTAGCGAGGAGAAAAAAACCATGACACGTTGGTGGATGCTAAATGGACCTCTTTGCACTCAATCCATCTCACTTAGCTAATATGGTCTCCTGGTGCCTCAGTCACGAATTAGCTCCGTGCAGATTTCCCGCTTCAAGGAGGTAATGGTGATTAGTTCCACTTTCCAGGTGGGACAGGAAGACAGCTGCTGATAAGGCCTTATGCAGAAATCTGACAGAACAGATTTCTGGGAGAGCAAGTGGGGGGATGCACATCTCAGGGTCCAGAGAAGGGGGCAGCGTTGCCTGGAAGAAGCCCGGGAGGGGACGCAAGCTGAATTCTGACAGGGCTCCCGGAACGGAGTGTGACAGGAGAAGTGCCAGGGGGAGAGACGCTTCCAACCCAAGGCCAGCTTGTATCGTCCCCAGCAGAGCAAACAGACCATTCTCTGTGTCCTTCGTGACTTCACCGAGCGCAGAATATGAGTCCAAAGGAACACCAGAGAAATGCAAAGCCGCACGCTCATCATTGTTATTTCTGTCTGCTCCACGTACGCCCTGCTGCCTGGGGGCCTGCATGGAGGAGGAGGGATATTCTGCCACCTGACAGCGGACGATTCCATCAAAGCCACTATAAATTCCCCAATGTGAGATTCTTTGAGTTCACTTCCATGATGGCTCCAGGAATGCACACTTGTGCTCCCCAGGCGCACCACGTCAAAGCACATATTTGTCAACACAACTTTTCTCCCCAGCTCTAGAGACCAACCATCACACTTCTTTCCAAAAGTCTGCGGTCGGTGGCGGTTCAGACAGGGACCCAACCTTCACAGCTGCTGGGCAGGGATGGGCTGGACCCCAGATTGCTGTGACCGGAAACCCAGCCTGCTCTCTCAGCCACCCCCTCCCTTCAGCTACGGCCCCCACACCCTCACTTCCTCTTTCCTAGAACAGAAATACGGCGACAGCTTCACACATTGAGATATTCTGTACACCTTTGCCTGCTCCCGGCTTTCATTCTTTTCTGCATACTTTCATTCCCACTTCCATACCACTCGGGTCTTCCTCTCCACAGTTTTCTCTCTCCTCCTCTCTCCTCCCGTTTTAGCTTTCCTACCAAGACCCTGAGAGCACCCATTCCTTCCGCACTTCTTCCCTCCTCCCCCCACCCCCTTTCAGGCCTCTGTCTCCCTCTGTCCTCTTCTTCCCCTTCTTCCACCTCCGCTCCACGCCAGCTCATGTCTCCCCAGTTCTGAAGAAAGCTGACCAGAGAAATCTGTCTCCTCCCCTTTGCCTCCCTCCCTGGCCCCCAGGCACACAAAAGGAAACAGAGGCACCAGATGGCCTGGTGCTAGCAGAGGGGCTCGGGGAAGCTGCTGCCCCACAGAGGTCCCCGCTGGGCCTGCGAGCTAGTCCAAGCTGCCACCCGGCCCAGCCGCCCAGCTGGCAGAGGAGCAGGGCACAGGGCCAGCCTCCTCCTGCCAGCTCCCTCTGCCCAGCCTGCCCCCGGGCCAGCCGTGAAGGGGGGCAGGCTCACCAGCTGAAAAGCAGAGAGTGTCCCCACGTTTCTGGGCCTCAATACCAGGGCCCAGGGCCCAATGGCCTGTGGGGACACTGGGGTTTCCCAGGAGGGAGGAAGAGAGCCTGGCAGTCTGCTCTTTCTGTGGAACAGGCTTGTGCCAAGGAGGGGCCTCAGCGATGGCTGAGTGGGCCGCAGAGGAGCTAACTGTCCCCCAACTCACTGCCCCCCCAAAAAATGCTTTGATGATGCAGTGAATAGTGTTAATGGCTACCATTCATTCAATGGTTAGTTGAGCCAGGCATTAAGCTAAGTCATTACTGCAATATCCCAAATCCTTCAGTAGTCCTGCAAGGTTAAGTATTTGGATCCCCATTTTACAGACAAAGAAACTGAGGCTCAGAGAAGTTCAGTAACTCCTCCCAAGCAGAGCCAGAAAGCCAGTTAACACCACTTAGTTTCTTTCCCAGTTGAGAGTCTGTAAGTCTTGCTAAGGTTATGTTCCAAACATGGGTACCTACTCTTTCTCTTTGCTCCATTTGCCCCACTAAGGCCTTCAGGAAAGCCACGGGGTGGAGGGCGGAAGTTTCCAATCCTGGCTGGCGATGGCAAGTGCCCAAGGGACTTTTTTTAAAAAATCAAGATCCCAGGACCCCTCCGGAGGGGGCCCAGCCTCTCCTGGAGACACTTGTGCAGGACCAGGAGCTGTGGAATAAGCAGCCTCGGTCTCCTGTTACCGGTCATGTGACTTTGGGAAAAGATGCTTTTCTCTCTCGGAGCCTCAATTTCCTGGTGTGAAAAACATGGAGAGAATGTTTACTTCACCAACACTTCGTGAGTAGCGTATGGTGCCTGGCATCCCGTAGATGAACAGTTGACGGCAGCTCCCTTTCACTTCCCTCCAGAAACCCGAGGTTCCAGAGTCCAGACTTCAGAAGGCTCAAGAGAAAGGGTCGAAGCCCATGAGTATTGCTCATGTTACCCTGACCTTTGATTTGTGCCTTAATAAAGGTCCGTGCTCCCTGCTCCCGGGTCAGCCAGCTCCCACAGGGCCGCAGGCGGTCTTGAAAACAAGCCAGCGTGGGATAGGTGATTTCCGAGGGTGGGATCTCTGCTCTCAGGACTTCCACGGAAAGGGCTCAAAACTGACCTACTCCACCCGCGCAAGGTCAAAACCCAGCCTTGCTGAGAGTTTCTGTCAGACCATCAAAGTGTTCCCTGGCCTTCCTTCTCTCACCGACCAAAGCACATACGGCCAGAGCCACCGTCACTGGCTGCCCCCCTCTGGAGAGTGACAAGCTCGCCCCAGGTCCCGCCCTCCCACCCTGTCCAGCCACCATCAGCCCCTCAGGTCACTCTCTCCTGCCAGCCCGGGGCACCTCCTAGCCCCTGCCTAGACCCACTTTCCCACTTTGAAAGGCGACGATCCCCAAATATTCCCTTCACTGTCGACACTGAGCTAGCTGTGACTTACCTTGTGGGTGGGCCTACTGCCAGCAGCCTGGGTGAGAATATGTCCTTTTCACCCTTTTAACAGGGGAGAACTCCCAGGAATACTGAGCTACCTCTCTAGAGTATACTCAACCCAGCATTCAGCATCGCAAGCCACGCGGAGGAGCCCTGTCCCACAGGTGGCATGCCGGGAGCATTCATCTTCTCCTCCTCCCGCCCGAGAAGTGAGGGAGGCAGCTGCCTTCCTCCTCATTGTGTAGACGAGGGTCATTCACATGCGCTTTCACCGTTCGTGAGGGTAGTGAGCTCAGGATTCAATTCCAGGATTTCTGAGTCCCAGATCAGAGCATCTTCTACTCCACTGTTGGCTACCTCTCTGCAACCTATCTTGAATCTATTGATTTTTCTCCCCCTTTGCTGCCCTCAACTGAACCCACCATCCCAGCTCACCTGGGTCATGATAACAGCCTCCAACTTGGTCTCCTCGTTCCCATTCTTGGTCCCTAAAATATGCTTTCCACAACAGCCAGAGTAGAGTGATCCTTTTCAAAAAGTGATCGTGTTGGGGCTTCCCTGGTGGCGCAGTGGTTGAGGGTCCGCCTGCCGATGCAGGGGACACGGATTCGTGCCCCGGTCCAGGAAGATCCCACATGCCGCGGAGCGGCTGGGCCCGTGAGCCATGGTCGCTGAGCCTGCGCTCCGCAACGAGAGAGGCCACAGCAGTGAGAGGCCCGCGTACCGCAAAAACAAAAACAAAAACAAAAAGTGATCGTGTTACTCCCCCACCACGTGTGAAAGAAAATCTACCTCCTCACTGTGGCACGTGAGGCCCTCGGTGACCTCAGCCCTGCCCCCCTGCCCCCAGCTCATGCGCTCCCCCTTCCCCTCAGACTCTGCATTCCAGCCACACTAGCCTCCTTGCCGGTCCTCAAGCTTTTGCCAAGGCCTGGGGGCTTTGCCCTTGCTGTTTCTTCTCCTCTCCTCTTGTCACTCTATCTATTATCCTATTTTAGTTTCTTCATAGCACTTATAACTATTTGAAAGTATATTATTTATTTACTTCATGGGGGGTTTTTGTTTTGTTTTTAATCCACCTCTACTGCCCAACCCTCCCCAACAATGTAAGCTTCGAAAGGGTTGCCACAGCATCCCCTCTGCTGGAACAGCGCCTGAACAGCAGTAGGTCCTCATCGGTAAGTCTCCACTGTTGAGTAGGTGAACGCTAAGGAGGCCGCAGAGATGACCGGCAGCGGGGCAGGCCATCAGAGGGGAGGAGGCTGGGGCAGTTTCCTCCACAGTATAGAAATGGCCCTATACAGAGCCTCGCCGTCGGCCACGCAAGAAGCACATCAGGTCCGAAACGTAAAGAAGGCAGCCAACTGTTAGGCCAAGGAGGGAGAACTCTTTGGAAATTGGGAGGGTAAAGAAAGGAGAACTGGGGCTTCCCTGGTGGCGCAGTGGTTGAGAGTCCGCCTGCCGATGCAGGGGACACGGGTTCGTGCCCCAGTACGGGAGGATCCCACATGCAGCGGAGCGGCTGGGCCCGTGAGCCATGGCCGCTGAGCCTGCGTGTCCGGAGCCTGTGCTCTGCAACTGGGGAGGCCACAACAGTGAGAGGCCTGTGTACCGCAAAAAAGAAAGGAGAACTGAAATGCTGGGTTTGTGCTGGTAGCTGTGATTTTTTTTTTAAGGCCATGCAAGGGGGTTCCTGCAGTGGTTCACCATGAGCAAAGACAAAAACTTCTAGAAAAGAAACGAACTGGGAGAATGGTGAGAACTAAGTGCTGCGGACTAAGATGGAAGAGGCTCCCCAGAGCTTGTGCTCACGTGTGTGGGTTCACGTGACCTTCAGGGAGGCCTCCTCCAGAAGAGAAGAAAAAAGAAGAAGAGGAAGGAGCAGGAGGAGGAGAGGAGGAGGAGGGGGGAGAGGTGGGGGAGGGGGGAGAGGAGGGGGGAGAGGTGGGGGAGGGGAGAGGGAGGAGGAGAGGGGAGGGGGGGAGAAGAGGGGGGAGAGGTGAGGAGGAACAGGAGGAAGAGCAGTTGTAAACAAGGTAGCCCAGTGACCACAAGGAGTGAGTAACTAGGTCCCAGATGACCATGGCAGTGAGGATCACGTGGGGAAGTCCAAGGGTGCGCCCTGACTTCAGACAGCGAGAGGTGGAGGGAGGGAAGCAGTGCAACGCTGCTGGGAAATGCTCAAGTTCCTCCTTGTCCAGCTCCTCCAACCGGGCCAAGCGCTTCCTGCTCTGAAACTTGTGCTGGCTGTACCTCTCCCACTACAGACTGTGTCCCTGGGGATACTCAGTGCTTTGGGATAAATGTGGCACATCTCTCTGGAGCATTGATTTTACTCGATTATTTGGTGGGAGGCATTGCTTGATTAAACACATAGGGATTTTATTTTGCAATAGGTACAAGATGTATGTGAATTTTTAAGATAACATGGGAGTCTTTCAAAAATGTCATACCTGTAGCTGTCTTTATAAACAGCCCACGGGGTCTCTACTCTCTCTCGTTGTTCAGAGGCATCACTAGGAAGGGTAGAACGTCAGTGGTTCAATGCACAGGCTCTAGCACCAGACTGCCTGAGTTCACATCCAGGTACTGCCTGTATGACCTTGAACAAGTTACTCAACCTCTCTGTGCCTCAGTTTCCCCATCTGTGGAACTGGGCTGAGAGTAATGGTACCTACTTCATAGGACATGTGCGTGAAGTGCACAGGGTAAGCACTAGGTACGTGTCAGCTGTTTCACTGCCCAGGACACTTGATTCCATGCCACCTCGAACTACCTTCTCTCCCCAGCAAGAGCATTGGCCACATTGGGAGTGGGATAGTGGTCTGGCTCTTGGGCATGACCCGTGAGCTGCAGGCACCAGCAACTTTCCCCCCATACCCTGCCCCCTCCAGAGAGGATCTTGGGAGGCTCTCACCTCAGGGCTCCGCCCCTTGCTGCCTGATTCCCTTACTTGAAAGGTGCTTTATTCACAGTCACTATCTTCCCTTTCCTACTAACTCCTCAGGGCTGGGGCTGGGACTAAAATAAGACAAAGCAGAGGCTTAGATGGGAATAAAGACACAGACCTACTAGAGCATGGACTTGAGGATATGGGGAGGGGGAAGGGTAAGCTGTGACAAAGTGAGAGAGTGGCATGGACATATATACACTACCAAACGTAAAATAGATCGCTAGTGGGAAGCAGCCGCATAGCACAGGGAGATCAGCTCGGTGCTTTGTGACCACCTAGAGGGGTGGGATAGGGAGGGTGGGAGGGAGACGCAAGAGGGAGGAGATATGGGGATGTATGTATATGTATAACTGATTCACTTTGTTATAAAGCAGAAACTAACACACCATTGTGAAGCACTTATACTCCAATAAAGATGTTAAAAAAAAAAAAAAAGTAGAGCTTAGCGTACAAAATTTAAGGACACTCACTCTCAGAGTTGTGCAAGTGTTCCTGGCTCAGTTCAGATGTCACATCCCCCAAGAAGCCCTGCCTGAACACCCTCATCCAAGTCTTCTTGGATGTCCCTCACTGCCCTCCCCTCTCATCTAACTCCATTGCAACTGCCTGTTGACCAGCAGGCTCCCGCGCCGGCCTGCGCTCCAGAAGGTCGGGCACGTAGCGTCATCCTTTCTACTCCGGCAGAGCCTCACGCTTGCTGAGCAAGGGAAGGAACACAGTGAATGTCTGGCGGATCGAGGTTGAAGGAATCGTTCTAGAGGAGACCCTGAAGCCTGGCAAAGGTAAAGTAATATGCTAATCGCCCAGGTCGGGTAGTGAGACTAGAAGAGAGAAGTGAGGGAGGAGGAGGGGAGAAGGGGAGAGCAGCGGGAGCTTTGGGATGGCTTATGGCAGAAATGCCCCCAGCTGAGGGGCAGACGCCCAGGAAAGAGGGAAAATACCTTCTCCTACCTGACGAACGTGGAACTCACTCCATCATTCCTTCATTCATGCACAGGGTGCTGACACCAGGCTCTCTTCTGGAGAGTGAAGAGACAGAGGCGGGCGGCAGGCCCCTCCCCCAGGGCTCCCGGAGGCCCTCCCCCCAGCCCCCCAGCATGGGCTCTGCTCTGTTTCTCCCTCTTCCCGTGCTGATTATGCACCCCTCAGGCCTGTGCCCCACGTGCCTGATACTGACATGTAAGTCACAGCAACCTCAGTCTTCAGGGCCACCTGTGACAATCCCACTGTAGGAACTGTGCTTCTGGGGAGACTCGGTGAGGTGCGATGAATACACACGAGAAAAATCAGAAGGTTGAGTGCTGGGGCCTCAGGCACTGCTGATCCTCTCACCCCTGGTCCCCTATCCCTATCGCCTCCCTTGCGACAGTCCTGATAGGCCCACGAATGGCCAAAAGACAATCCCCACGCTGGAAAACCTGCCTCCAAAAAGGAGGGGCCACAGGAGGCCGTGGAAGGAGCAGAGTATTTGCCCGCAGGTTTGGCAGGGAACCGCTGAGTGACGGTGCTGTACCATCTAGGCTGTCTGTGCCCCATCCCAGCCCTGCTGATTCGATGACATGACATGTGCAAAGGCCCGGCACCACCCACAGGGGGCTTCAACACATGCTAACGCTGTTCCTTTGAATAATGAACTCCACGATTTATCCAGATAGTTTTATAAAACTTCTTTGTGTAATTGGTATGTTGCAGGGTCTCCCCCACTGAAAACATTATTTTCTAAGGCTGTTCATTCGTCAGATACCCACTACAGTGGTCAAGCACCAGATGGTTCTGCTTCTGGGCAGCAGAGACCCGAGCTCCATTCTGGGGACAGGTAGCACAAGGGAGGGGCAACCATCTCCACCCTGGGCATCTGGAAACGCTAACCAAAACGGGGGAAGCTCAGGTTAGGACAGAAGACATAAATGGGAGGTGGGGAGGTGACTGGAGTTGGCTGAGAACGAAGGGCATTCCGGGGAGAAAGGCCAGCTTGAGAAAACCTGCGGACAGGGGAGCGTGTTGCACACGAGGGAACTGCAAACGGGTCCCAGGCCTGGGGACCTGGAGAGGAGACGTGGCACCACAGGTGGTCAAGGTCCAGTCTGAAAAGGCCTTTTATTCAAAATAATGGGTTTGCCTTTATCCTGAAAGCTACAGAGAGGTACACTTCAGCAGAAGGTTGGACGGGAAAGGGTGGGAATGGCTCGAGGCAGAGGCCAATGTGATGAATTATCTGATGAATTATCAGAGCCTGGATTAGCACAGTGGACCCAGGAACGGAAAAGAGGAAGTGGAGTCAAGAGCTGTTTAGATGGTAAGAAAAACAAATACAGACATTAGGGATGAGAGAAAGGGAGTTATCTAGGCTAACCTCCGTATTCCAGGCAGCTAAACCAGTGGCGATTTACTTAGGCAGGGAACCCAGGAGGAGACGATAATAGTGAACTGGGTTTTGGATAAAATGAGTTTGAAATATTTGAAGGACATCTAGGTGGTGTCCTATAGAACTTGTAAGCAACACTGTTCACTGAGTCTGGTGAGTACTCTTAGGCCTCCCAGGTCCTGTGTTCTCATCTGTAAAATGGGGTTGATACCTACTTCCTAGAATTATTGAGAGAATGTTCACTAAATAAGATAGCCATGGGAAAGCGCCAAGTCCTCTAGCGGGTACACAGTGGGAATTCCTTGAATAGTCACTGAACCTGAAGGTGATGGTGACCATAGATGTTTCTTTGTTTGAATACCTTTACTGCAGGTGTTCATCACGGTCTCCTCAGGGCAGTTCTGGTTATGTGGAGAGGACCGTGTTCAGGGTTGCCAGGAGACCAGCCGCTGAGAGAGGAGCTCTTTGCGTCCATCTCATCAGCTCCCACGTCAGGGATGTACCTCGCCTCTTCTTGCGCCCTGACAGCTTCCCTGCCCCAACGAGATTCCAGAGACAGGGAGGTGCTCCTGTCTGACTCAGGTAAACTGACATGCAGGGGCCCTGAGGCACATCTTGCCCTGCGAAGACAAACGGGTTTTTATTACCTCCACCTTAGGACAAAGCCCCAACCTCTCACTGCTAGGAGGTTTCATTCCCAGGAAGAAAAAATCACCTCTAGTTGCAGTCTGCATGTGGCACCTCCCTGGCTAGACTGTGAGCTCCTTGAGGGGAAGGAGCTGGCTCCCTCAGGTCCCCATTTCCTCCTGGTACTCAGCACCATTCGCATCTGAGCACGTGGTCAAGGAAGGTTTGTTGAATTTTCATTCCTTTGTGATTTGTTTCTGCTTCTGAGCCAGGGGCTCCCTCCAGGTAAGCAGAGTTAAACGCACTCCGCAGAATTCAACAGGAAAATGTCATACACACTGGGTCAAGGTTACGGGGGCTCGGAGCCAATAGTCCCTGCTGCTTCTTCCCCTCCTTCCCCGCTCTGCACCTGTCTCAGCCTATGATGCTGAGGGTCTCGGAGGTGGATTCCTAAGTCATGCCAAAGACAATGCATTAGGTCCTTTAACAGAGAAAATTCAGTTTGCTGGCCACCAAATTATATCACCTTTAGCAAGAAATTGAGGCAACTCCAAGAGCTTTCTCCTCCCCTATGATCTCAAACTCTGGTCTATGGAGGGAATTCCCTGACAGTCCAGTGACTAAGACTCTGTGCTTCCACTGCAAGGGGCTCGGGTTCGATCCCTGGTCAGGGAACTAAGATCCCGCATGCTGTGAGGCATGGACAAAAACCAAACAAACAAACAACTCTGGTCTATGGAGCACTGGAATGGAGCAAAAGACGCTAGGGCCTACTACCTAACACACCCACGGGGACTTGCCCCTAAAACAAGCCGACTGACACGAACCCACCTTCCTCCCCATCTTTATCTTCTCCTCTGCTGGGTCACCTCTTAGACCTCTCTGGCCAGCCAGTACCAGGCAGCCACCGCAGAGCTGCTTCTCATCCCAACTAGCTACAGCAGTAGCACACGTGAACTCAGCCCCATGCCCGGCACAGCAGCTATGGCATTTCAGCAGAAGGGTGGCTCCCAGACCAGCCTCCTTTCCCCCATGTTACCCCCGGGGCTGGCTGGGTCTCTTATTCAGTGACAGCCTCTGACGTCCTCCCCCCAGCCAGGTGAGCAGTCATTCATCCAAGGTCTCCACTTGGAGAACAACTGATTTAGATTTCAGAGATTCAGGAGGCCTGGGGAGACTTTCCTAAATGAGATTCCCCCCTGTTCCAGCCCAGACTCCCAGTTGCCTAGCAACCGTAGGAAGAGATCTGGGAAATCCAGAGCTTCCTCCACAGCCCTGGATGCTGTGATGAGCTTGGTGTGGCCAAAGAGGAGGAAATGCGCTGCAGCTGATAATTATCAGGGGTGGCAATCATACTCCCAAACCTGCTATTACTGTGTTTACTGAGGAGCAATTGCCACAGAAGCTCACACCACTGGCCTTTCCCAGGCCCTCACCCTTCCCGCCTAGTGCTGACTCAGGGAGTAGAAACGGCCTCAGGCTCCTCCCAGGAGTAGAAGCTATAGCCTCAGAGAGCCCCAGGGCGCTCTGACACCAGTCCTGCCACTTACGCTGCTCCCCAAAGTTGTGAGCGGCCCCCAGAGAAGAAGGAGGAAGGTGGGAAGTGAGGCTCAGGGCACACCCCCTTGGCCTGGGTCGGGGCGGGGAGCGTCCGTGGCCAACAGAACCAGAGGTGATGTTTGGGTTGCAGGGGCGCTGGTCTTGCTAAGGGGTTGCTGGGCTCTCTTTTTCTTTCCTGAAGCCAGTGGCCTGCTCTCTGCCCTCTTTTCTGAGTGGCCTGCTCAAGGCCAGGCTGAAGATGAGGAACAGTTGTAGAGTTGAGGATGCTAAGCCCCACCCCCTACCCCCCACCCTTCCCCCTTCTGGTCTCCATGTCTCAACTTTGTCAACTGTGGTAAGGAAGAGTAAAAGAAAATTCCACCCCGTGTCAGGAAGCCTTGTTTATGAGCTGCCGACTTAGGCTTCATGGGTGAAAAGAAAACACCCAGGCTTTCACCAAATTGTCTCTCTGAGAGTGACATGTCACCCTTCCAGAAAGCTTTCCACTCTGCCTTCCTCCATGCCCTGGGTCCAAAATCCTGGCTCTAGCAATGACATCCTGATGTGGCCCACCTCTTTTCTTTGGTTTTTCTCCCTCCATGAGGCAAAGGCCAGAACCTCATGGTGCCCACCTGGGAATCCAGACCATGGGGACTAACTAGTCAAAGTCATGGACTCTTAGACTGTTAAATTTTGGCATGACATTAGATATAAGCTAATCTAATATCCCCATTTTACAGATGGGGAAACTGAGGCCCAGAGAGAGAAAGTGACTGACCCACAATCACACAGCTGGTTAATGGCAAAATGGAAAGTGGAGCCCAAGCTTCCTGACAATTGTTCTTTCCAGCACACCAAACTACCCCTTGCTTCTGCGTGTACTTTGGGTTCAGATCACAGAAATAGAGATTTTTTTAAACCTAGCATTGTGGGATTTGATACTAAACACTCTGAACTTTTTCCAAAAAAAATTTTACAAGGGTCTTTCTTAGCCTTTCCTCAAAGCATTGTTTTCAGGTAAATGAAAGTTGATAATATTACTCTTGCTGTCTAGGTTGGGAAACTGAAATCAGAAAGAGTTACCCTGAGTTACAACAAGGATGTATCTAAAGTGGGAAGAAGGGTTCATGTTTCCTGTCTCTTCATCCAGTGCTCCTTCCACTATACTCTCCGCCTCCATAAATCAGGCATTGCCACCCAACTAACCAAACTTGCCAAACGCTACTATCACAGGTGCCCCTTCCAGAGACAGTCAGAACTGCCACAGTATTTTACTTCTGAGCTCACATGCTGCCTCGCTCAAGTCACTGTCCTCTGAACGTCATCCTCGAGGAGAAGCCACCTCCCCTTGCTCCTTGCACGGCCCCTCTCCCAGCTTCCTCAGGCCCTTGGGGGAAGAGCGCTTCTCCTTCTCTTTGGTTCCCACTCCCAGCGGGAGAGCTGTCAGGGAGAAGTGCCTGCTCAGGATCCCTGAATGCCTCTGGGGTTGTTGTCAGTGGGTGGGGGCCTCCAGTACTTTCTGAGAGCTGTAGGGTGTTCACCAGGAAGCCTGGCTTGTGAGAGCAGTTAGCAGCTGCTGCCCTGGCCTCCCGGCTCTGGACAAGGGTTTCTCTGCTTGGACTCTTGCAGACATTGTGATCACCCTTGTGATCAGTGGTTCTCAAACCTCAGAATCTCTTGGGGGGTGATAAATTCAGATCACTGAGCCCCATCCCTTATTCAGTTCCTTATTCAGTAGGTCTGGGGTGAGCCTGGGAATTTGCATTTCAAGTTCCCAAGCAAGGCCAATGCTGTCGGTCCACACTTTGAGAACTCCCATGAAAAAGGCCATGACCGGGCTTCCCTGCTGGTGTAGTGGTTAAGAATCTGCCTGCCAATGCAGGGGACACGGGTTCGAGCCCTGGTCTGGGAAGATCCCACATGCCGCGGAGCAACTAAGCCCGTGCGCCACAACTACTGAGCCTGCGCTCTAGAGTCCGCGAGCCACAACTACTGAAGCCCGTGTGCTTAGAGCCCATGCTCTACAAGAGAAGCCACCACAATGAGAAGCCTGCGCACCACAACGAAGAGCAGCCCCTGCTCGCCGCAACTAGAGAAAGCCATGCACAGCAACAAAGACCCAACGCAGCCGAAAAAAAAGAAATTAAATTTTAAAAAAAAGGCCATGACCCACACAATCTGGTCAGCTACGAGGGCCTGGAGTACGGAGAGGATTGGAGAACACGGAAAGGAGGGTTGGGGCTGGGAAGGAGTTAGACAGAGGACCAGCCACCTACATTGGAAGCTTGCACATACAAGTGGTGTACACAGGTGTGACGAATATAGATGCTCATGCCAGGGTTAGTGTAGTAGTTCAGGAATCAGGAGCCTAGGGGTGAAAGGCCCTGGCAACTTAGTTGCCAATTCTCTCTCTGTTACTACTCTCCCTCTCCTCTCCATTCTCAGTGGCTTCCCTCCAGAGAAATTTCCCTGAGCTTTGGCTCCCTGGTGACTCATAGGTGGGGAGAGGTGGCGAAAGGGGGAGGGGGCGAAAGGGGGAGGCAGAGGAAGCTGAGCCACTGGTCTCTCCGGGCACAGGCTGGGTGCAGTAAGCAGCTCAGAGGGCAGGACTCACTGGCCAGGTGGGAGCGGGCTCCAAATGCGGGACAGGCAGGAGGCAGGGGCAGGGCAGCCCCAGTCACCCCTGGCTTCTGCTGGCAACTGGCCCTCCCTGTCCTGGGCTCCTCCAGGGGGCCGCATGTGTGCCAGATTTCTGGAAGAGCGGGAATCCAGTCCCCTGGGAGGCGGTGGGGGGTGGCTCTGGGGGAAGGGGCCCCCTCTGTGGTGGGGTGGCATCCAGACACTCACCCTGGTCCAGCCTCCCTCCCGCATGGTCCCTTAGGGCCAGGAGGCCTGGGAGGAGGGAGACAATCTCTCTGCACATCAGTGCGCATGGCTGCTCGGAGCACAAGAGCGCCAGGGAGGATGGGAAGCAGAGGCCTTGTGGCTCAAAAAGGTAAGGACTAAATGCCAAGAAGGCTGACCCAGTCCTCCTGAGTCATTTCCCAACAAGCTTCCCAGTAGCCAATGGGCTTACTGTGCCCAGGACCTGCCTCACCTGTAGGCTGAAAGGGCATATAGTGTATAATTTAAGGGGCAGCCAAGCAGATTTCTGGTCTCCCAAACTGACTCCCATCACCTGTGGTAGGGCCAGAAATGAGTTTTCATTGCTTTGGGACTCAAGCTCTTTTGGAGGGAAAACATGGGATGGGGGGCAGAGAGGAAGCATGAAAAATACTGGGATTCTTCTCTGCAGCAGAAGGATGTCATCCGGGAGAGGGCGAGGGGGTTGATAGGAAGGCAAATGGGGAACAGAAAGAGAACTTGAGAAGTCACTACCCCGCACATGGGGCCTCCCGCTTGTGCCGGAGGAGCGTCTCAGATGCACCACCTCTGGCCCTGTGAGCAACAGGCTGGGCCCCTCCCTGCCTCCACACCCTGGCCTCTTCCCACCTCGCACCTGTCAGGAATGTTGCAAGACTCCATTGACCAATGTTTACAGAATGCTCCAGAGAAGAATGGTCCCGTTGCCAAATGCCTGAGTCATCCGGTCTCATCACCCTTTGCTCCCACTGGAGCAGGGATCACGCTTAGCCACATTTCTTCACAAAGAGGCCTTTTTACAAACACAGGCAGGAGGACAAGAAAGGGACCTGTAGTGAGTGCCTAATATATGCAGGGACTGAAGGAGACACTCTTGCATATATTACATTATCCAATATTACAAACCTTGGGTGACATCGCGACACCCATCTTCAGCTGAGGCAACAGAAGCAGAGAGGTTAAGTGGTTCAACCCAAAGACAAAGTTAGTAAGTAGCAGAGCCAGGAGTGGAACCTGTCTTCACCTGGGCTCCCCAAAAGCAGAGCGTGATTATACATGAGTAGTATATTTGAGAACGTGATCCAAGGAGGCAGAAACAGGGCAGGAGAGAGAGCCAATACAGACAGTACACTGTTAGCCATCCATAAGGGTCAACTGGTTGACCAGTCCTATGGGACCATCTAAGGACACTTTGAAATGTATCTCAAAATCATCCACCAGTGTAGAGAACAGACTTATGGTTGCCAGGGGGGAAAGGGGGGAGGGATAAATTGGGATACTGGGATTGATATATACACACTACTATACATAAACTAGGTAACTAATAAGGACCTACTGTATAGCACAGGGGACTCTACTCAATACTCTGTAATGACCTATATGGGAAAAGAATCTAAAAAAGAGTGGATATATATATATATCTGATTCACTTTGCTGTACACCTGAAACTAACACAACATTGTAAATCAGCTATACTCCAACAAAAATTGTTAAAAAAAAATCACCGGAAGAAAGGGGGAACTCATTTATCCACTGGCTATGGTTCCCCATTGGCCAGGAGTTGTCCCACAGAGTATTAATTCCTCTATATTTCTGAGCTGTATATGCACAAGGCTGGGAATTCTGCACAGAACTGGCCACAGCAGCAAAGGCTGGAATGAGGTCCCAGGCACTGAAGGCTTGAAGTGGTGCCTAAGGGCAGTGCTCTGGTCCACCGCACATCCCACCACACCACCCTAGATACACTGAGTAGCTTACACGCGATCTCCAGGGCACTCAGGGGAAGAGCCAAAATGTGAATCACAGTCTCTGACTCCAATCCATTCATTCAACAAATATTTATCTCAGGCCTACTGTGTGCTAGACACAGGGGCTTAACAGTGAACAAGGAAAGCAAGATCCTTGCTCTTATGGAGCTTAAATTCTAGTGGGGAGAGGGAGGGTGCACAGGGGACACAGGCAATTAGCCACTGAACAAATACACAAGTGCTGATTGTATATCAGGCACTGTGCTGAGCACTGGGAAACCCCAGAAGAAACTGTTTTCTTGTCACTGAGACACAGGAGCAAAGCACCACAATCTAATGTGGTAACTGCTGTGACTAGGGTTAGGGTTAGGGTTATGCACACCCTCTGGAGCGCACAGAAGGGGCATCTTACTCCAGACTGAGAAGGGGTGGGGGGCATCAGGAAAGGCTCTCCGGAAAAAGATGAGATGCAAGTTCTTTGGAAGGCCAGGCATCTCTGGAGTTGGGGAAGGGAAGGGTGTGCTCCAGGGGGAGGGAACAGCATGGGCAAAGACAGAGAGGAATGAGAGGATGATATGCTCTGCATATAATTCAGTGTGACTAGATGGTGCTATATATGCAGGATAGTGTCAAAAGATGAGACAGAAAAGATAGGCAGGGGGTGAACCACAAAGACCTGAGTACCTAATACTGAAGCATTTGGATTTAATTCTGAAAGTGAAGGCAAACTTCTTTTAGTCCTCTAAGCCCAATTAGCTCTCGAACATCTCAGCCAAAAAGGGAGATAAAACCAATCAGTCAACACAGAAATAGACCCCAGTGACCTTGGAGAACCCGAGGATGGCTGATCTGCATTGCCTGGGTTACATGTCAACAACACAGCTCTCAACACTTGAAGAGGCATGGTGGCAGAGGGCTCTCTCTTGGTCACTCTGTCCAGTGCACCAACCTCAAGGTCAGTTCCTCTGGGGCTGAAGAGTCCATCCTCTACCCCATCTCTTTCAGCTGCCAACTCAGCCCCTCCCCTCCTCAGCCTTGCCCATTGCAGGCAGAAATCCAAGGGCTGCCGTCCAGAGGTCTGTGACATTGAGGACTTTGAGCTCAGGTGTGGTGCCTCTGGCCCTCCTTTGGTTTGCATGAAATACTTACCAGGGCTTTCCAGCAGAACCCCACCACCAAAGGCTAAAACCAGAAAAGCAACCAGCATCTGGCTGCCTCCTTTGCAGAGGCCCATCCCATCCATCATCTGGGCAGGAGAAGAGCTTCCTGCAGCCCACAACGGCATCCAGCAATTTCCCTGCAGAGTCCTTGTCAAACTGAGCCCCTGGTTTCCGTTCATTCTTCAAAGCAAAGAACACTGTGATGATCTGCATGCAGACGAGAGCAAAACTCCCAGCAGCACCCTTCCTGTTCTCAAATTCAGAGCGGAATGAAATTCCATGCCAGCATCCTCCTATCCCGTGAGGTTCTGAGATGACCTAGGCCACCGTCGAGGGTCCACCTGGAGTTCAGAGGTGCTTGAACACCTTGAGCCTGCAGCCAGGACCTGGGGTCAACTTCAGAGTCCTTCCACTCACAGGGATGGAGTGAAGACCTCAAAAACAGTTCCTAACCCTAGCGCTGGTTTTGGGGATTTTTTTTTTTCTCCCTTGACTTGTCCCTACCCCCAGCAAAATTCCCTGGTCCTAGATCCCATTCCTGCAAGTTCCTGGTCTGCGCTGGGTGGCCCTCCCGTGCTTGCCAGTCTGCTCTTTGCAGCAGATGGTGATCCAGGGCGACATCATTCCCACAGAGGCATCACTGGCATTTCAGTGAGAACTGAAGCTTGTGCTTCAAAGTAGACCAATATTCCAACAGAAGCTGCAGGCTAGTAGGAGTCGTGGTTAAGGGCATGAGACTGCCCCCTTCCCCCAGGAAAGACCCTTGTAATCACACACCCAGGTGCTTCTGGAGCTATAAGACATGACCCCCTAAAGGACATTCTGGGCGTAAGATTCTGAGAGTGTCCAGGGCAGTGGTGGAGGGAGGCTACTTAGGACACGCACAAATGTAAACCAACAAAGCAGAGGTTTCCATCCCCAAGGATGCCAAGGACTCTAATTAACCTGACTCCCAGTTGCTCCCCTGAATAGAGAAGCAAATCAGAATCTTTGCGAGGGACGCTTCCCTTTGCCCAGACATTCACCCTCCTGCAGTGGTCCCCTCCACCGCCACCCCACCACTCTCCCTGGCTTACAGGTGCCTGGACTCCTCCTGAGGAGGCTGCCTAGGGAGAGGGAGGATGGGGTGCTGAGCACCGGCCAGGGAAGGAGCTCCTGGGGCTTAGCAGGACTCCTCTTGCCAAGGAAGGGAAAAGAGAGATGGACCCCAGAGCTGGTTTCAGGCTGCCCAAGCGCTGGGATATCATCATCTTTCGCAGCAGCCATAGCAAGCCCCCACCTGCTCCATCCCCAGGCTCCTGGTAGGAGCCAACAAAACAGATGTCTTCATAAATCCAGGCCCTCTCACTGACACATCTCATCTTTTAAAAAGACCGAGAGAGATGAAACCTCCCAGTCTCTTCTTGGAGCTCAGTGACAGATTTTTCTGATTCACCTCATTACCTCCTCCTACGGGGGCCCATTCGTTTCCACCTCATTTTCTTCCCAGTTCTCATTCCTGTCCCCATCCCAGCATATCCTGACTGGGGGGCAGGGGGTGTTGTCGGTCTTCACCCAGCTTTCACCCTTCCAGACATGGCCTCACCCCCTTGGCACTTCTCTCTGGATTAAGACGGGGTCTCTTTTCTGCCCCTCTCCTCCAGATCAAAAGCCCCGGAAAGCTTTCCATCCCGCATCTCAGGAAGAAACAAATCACAAGGCAATGGTGTAAGAGGATGCTGTCCTCTGGGCTTTGATTAAGAAGTAAAGGGGGGGCTTCCCTGGTGGCGCAGTGGTTGAGAGTCCACCTGCCGATGCAGGGGACACGGGTTCGTGCCCCGGACCGGGAAGATCCCACATGCCGCGGAGCGGCTGGGCCCGTGAGCCATGGCCGCTGAGCCTGCGCGTCCGGAGCCTGTGCTCCGCAACGGGAGAGGCCACAACAGTGAGAGGCCCGTGTACCGCCAAAAAAAAAAAAAAAAAAAAAGAAGTAATGGGGGACAGGACCTCTCACCCTGGCCTGGAACCCTTCCTGCCTCAGTTTGCTCTGAGTGTTAGTGGCCTTTGCAAAGATCTTAAACCCCACCATTCACATCTCTGAATCACCCACGGCATCTAGCAGAGCAGCAGCACAAAGTACACACTCAATAAATAATTGATGAATGGAATCCCTATAAAGTTCGAGTCATTCATTGAACGCTGCCTAGGATCATTAATATATTTCAAAATGGCAGGCTCTTGGAGTTAGAAGGGACCCATAGGGGTCATCCGTTCACCTTCCACCCAGCACAGGAATACGTACTGCAGGATTTCTGACAGGTGGACATCTAGCCTAGACTCCTTGACCATCTCCATGACCATGAATACCTAAGGCAGCTCAGCCCCTGTCATAGTTGAGATGTCTAGTTATGAGAAAAATCTTTTCTACTATTTACCAGAAATCTCCCCTCCCCACTGCTGAGTCCCACACCCCTCCACACATGAACTGTTTGCAGAGCTTGTGTTTTCTGCAAGAGTGTAAGTTCCCTGAGGCAGTGCCCAGGGCAGATTGGCTTGCAGATTGGTTTGCTAATTGAAGGTGGTAGTAAATTCTCTCTAGAGCACGGTAAGTAAGACAGAAGAAAAGGAAGCCAAGACCCATGGCTCTGCCCATACGTGTCCCAACTCCATACAGCCAGGCCGCCATCCCTCTTCAGAGCTTCCTTCGCCAAGGAGACAGCAACTTAAAACCGGAAGAAACACAAATGGATCCTAGGTTGTTAGGCTCTGTTCCTGACCCTCAGCCACATCCCAGGCCATCGAAATGTTATCGATAACACTTTCCCCTCAGAAGGATATGCTTAACAGAGAGAGCAAGGACGGGCTTTCTCAGACTGAGAAAAACAAAACCCTACTCCCTCTGCCTACTGCTCAGTGTGCAGGACACTGTTCACTAATCCAGAAGATGGGCAGAAAACAGCAGGATAGCTTTGGATTAGGTTTCAGACAAGCTCTTCCAAAACACAAATCAATTGTTTTCACTCTGAGGCTTTCAAAGAACAAGATGCCTGTAGAGCCAAAGAACTGGCTGGAAGTTTTCTAGGCATCTGGATGTTAAGCGAATGGAGATGCAAAGATACACTATGCAAATAAGAGTCACATGACAAACCTCTTTTAGTTTATAACTGTTACTGGACCACAGGCCTAAAATGGACCAAGGTTCTTCCTTACCTGTGTTCCTGGGGCCTGCAATTAGGGCCTTGGCCAGATAAAGAGAGGAGGGGATATTAGGGAGCAATACTGATGAATATTTATTCCCTGAAAGGCTGAGTTATAAAGTTAGTGGGTGCAAGGGACCAAGTAGGGGTAATAATAATGGTTGAGGTGAGGTAGAGTTAAGTGGCAGCCCTTTATAAACTATAAAGCCCCAGGTACAGTAAACGTGAAGTAGTACAGACTATAAGAGCAGATTCCCAGGCAGAAGATCCTCAGAAAATGTTAGATACGTTTTTCTCACCTGAGGCATAGCTCTACCCTGGGACTTTTTATGAGACAAAAAGCAAAATAAAAGCTGACTTTGTTGGACAGAAAACAAACAAAAGGAGATGGATACACAAAAAATGTAAGTGCTTAGAATCTGCAGCATACATTGAACTCTGCCCACCTGCCTTTAATATGCTCCCCAAAGCTTCTGATGGTCCCCTTCAGGTTCAGGCAGGCAGTCCCAGCTAGGGTTCTGGGAGATGGCAGCAGAACCTTGATTCTGGGATGACCTTGGGCTTGACTTTGCAGAGCTAAAAAGGAAAGGAGTTAAAACAATGCAAAGCCCTCCCACCGGATTCCACCTTCTTCTTTTGGCCACTTCCTTCCTTCCCTCCTTTTTCCTTCCCTTCCTGCAGGAGCTACTCTGCCCCACCTTCCTTCCTGGGGAGGAGGACCTGCCCTTTCCTCTTCTAGGGCTGGTGCCAAAAGGATGAACAATGCTATGTTGAGGGGGGCGGGGGCGTGGACGGGGTGAAGGGAGTCTAGAGGTGGGAAGAGGCAGTTGATGTATGACCTGAAGCAAAGAGTGACCAAGCAGAGACGTTTACTCCTCAAGTTGCATTTCAAGGGTCTCTGGCCAGTTCCCAGAAGTTTCCTTTACTTAAGCTACAATCAAAGAGACAGGTAATTGCGGCGGCAGCAGCAGAACTCCCACACTCCCACCAGAGCGTCACCCATGGTACCCAAGTAATGCGATTTCAGGTCGCAGAAAAAAGGGTGGTGTCAGCGAGATACAAAGGGGGCTCAATCTAGGTAGTCATTTGCAATCTCCCTTCCACTGTCCACAGTCCTCTTGAGAGAAAGAGGCAGAAAGGAAACTGGGAAAGCAGCAGAGATGTCAAGAGGGTTTCTGGAAGTCTTGAAAAGGCTGAGGACAGAAAGTAAACTGTGTTAGGTGAGGGAGCCAGCAGACAACAGAAAAGGTAAGACAGAGCAGTCGCCCTCATAACAAAAGCATTAAGTTAGCAAAGGAGATGACAGAGTGCGGGAGGGGCAAGGTCAAATGGAGTCTTTTTTAAGGCAAAGCTCTGAAGTGAGGGCCAAACTTGAGCTGGTGAGCACAAAAGAGAAGGCACTCCAGGAGGCAGCTGTGAGGGGTGGGACGAGTGAGGGATGAAGACGAGAGTGGGAGGAAATCAAAGGGTCCATCGAGTGAAGGGGGGGGGGGGGCCAAGGAAATTCTCCCAGGAGGGCCCCGCTTTGTCTGGCAAGGGCGGCGGCGGGGTCAGCACGTGCAGCCGGGAGCGCCGGGGCCGGGCTCCCCGCCGAGGAGCGCCGGGGAGGAGGCGCGACGCGCGAGGGCGGGCCCCGCGCTACAGAAGGGGCGCATTGTCAAGTCCCAGGCCGCAGCAGATTGCCGCTGTCCTGCAATACCCTCGCACCCTGGCACCGCGCCACTGGCACCACCCGCGGGTTGGAAATAGCTGCGCCGTTCCCATGGCGACCAGGCAGCGACTCCCGCCCCCGCCGCCCGCCCCAGGCCCTCCCCGCCCCGCCCCGCCCCGCCCCGCCCGCTGCGCAGGTCCGCCGGCCAGCGCCCAGGCCGACTCCCTCCCACCTGGGCGCACCGCCCCGTAACCTTGGCAACAGTGGCCGCGGCGCACGGTGGGAGGGGAGGAGGAGGGGAGGGAGGGGAGGAGGAGGGGAGGGGAGGGAGGAGGAGAGGGGAGGGAGGAGGAGGGGAGGGGAGGGAGGGGGAGGGGAGGGGAGGGAGGGGGAGGGGAGGGGAGGGAGGGGAGGGAGGGGAGGGAGGGGAGGGAGGGGAGGGAGGGGAGGGAGGGGAGGGAGGGGAGGGAGGAGGCGGGGCGCAACGCCTAACGCCGCTCGGCCGGCCCCTTCCCTCCGGCCAGCGGCGCCGCGCGCTGGGCCCGGGCTCTCGCAGACGCCCCGGCCCCGGCCCAGGCCTGGCCAGCTCTCGGGCGGGGCCGCCGAGGGGCCCGCCACGGGAGCCGGCGCAGGAAACCTCGTCTCCCCGCCGCCTGCCCTCCTGGAAAGGGGGGAGCAGGGGAGGAAGCTCCGCGGCGACTGAGCCTGCGGGAGCACCGCGCTGACCGCGTTGTCTCCTCGGAGCCTCCTCCGGCCCCGCCTGACCTCCTGCCCCTCGAAATCCTCCCCGAATCTCCCCACCCTTCCTCCGGCAATGGGTGGAGGCCTTGGCGGAGGGTCTCTGGCCTGCGCAGCCCCGTGGAAGGGGGGCCGGAAAAATAAAGCTCTCTCCCGCCCGACGGCCGGGGGCCGGGAAAAACCGGGAAGTGTGGGCCAAGGGGGCACTGGGCTGGAGGGGGAATCGCCCTCGGGCGCCGGGGTCGTGCGTTCCAGGGAGCCCCTCCCTAAGTGCACTGCACGCTGTGAAAGTCCTTGTAGCTCCTCGGTGGGGTTGACGCTCCCACCCCTCCCTTCCCAGAGGAAGATTTCCACTGTACGTGACCCTCGCGCTTTGGTTTGCTGGTGTGGTGTGCAGGGAGTGTTGCGGGTCCCAGCTTCCAGGGTGATTGGGTCAGTACTGAGACTTTGACCGACCAAATGGGGGGAGGGAGGGGTGGAGGAAAGAAAGGGGCAGACTAGAGAGTTTCACTTCCACCATCCCTTTTCAGGGGCAGAGTCTACCCCTGACTTCTTGGAAGGTGAGTTCCTGCAGGGCAGAGCCCCTGGCACATAAAAGGTTCTGAACTAAATTAACGTTTATGAAGGGATATGATTAAAACCAGATACAGCAGTGCCTCCGTCATTCAGTTGTCCCGGGTGGGCAGGGCATCCCAAGGAAATACACTTAAGAAAGTGTTCAGGGTCCCTTGAAATTTGGCCCCAAATCAAAGGAACCTAATAAAATAATTAATACTCTGCATTTGTAAAGTCTTTTCCTCTAAGAATGTTACCTCATTCCAAACATATTTTTTACTTCAAGTTGGATAAAATTCCAAAGCAGAAGAAAGGATTCATGTGGGGCAAATAAGTTTCCAGCTATCCATGGTCAGAGTGGAGGAGCACAAAGAGTTAGCTTCGTTGATTCTTAAAGCCCTGTGCTTTCTTTGAAGTGGTATGGTGGGGTTACTTTGGTATGATCGAAAGAGTTAGGGGATGTACAGTCAGAGGACCTAGGCATGAGACTTGCTGGGCCATTTAGGCCTAAATTTCCTCGTCTGAGAAATGATTACTGTGACGATGAGATAATATGAAGTATTCTTCGTAAGCCATAGGATATGCCACATAAATGCTTTAGTTACTGGGACTGGTATACAAGTCATGATTCATATACTGTAGCTGCAAAATACTTTCCCAAGACCTTACTGGTTATTTCTCCAGATATACTAGTAAGACACAGACAACCTCTTTCCAGTCACCTCTGAATCGGGGAAGAAATTCAGTTGTTTTTCCAGGGCCACTCCTGTATCCTTGGCTCAGTTTGGCATCAAAACGCCTGATGACTTCCTTTTTACATCTTAGCCTATAAGATAGCTTCAACTACTACACACTCCAAGCGTAGGCATCAAAACCCAAGCCCAGAAGACAAAAGAGTTATAAAAGAATAAATGTTGACCCAGGACCAGAAAGACAATCTGTTGTCCAGAGAACAAGACAAGAGGGTGCACGGACTCAGGTGCCAGATGTGCAAGCGGGGGTGGGGGGGGTGGGGGGCAGGACTGAAGGGCTCTATGTGCTGTTGAATCTCCTTTAATATTACTATGGACTGAATTGCGCTCCCAGCCCCTGCATTCATATGTTGAAGCCCTAACTCCCAACGTGCATCTGGAGATAGGGTCTTTAGGAGGTAATTAAAATTGAGTTCATAAGGATTGTAGCCTTATATGAAGAAGGAAAAGAGAGATCTCCCCATCACCATCACCAAAGTGTGTATATAATGAGAAGGCAGCTGTCTGCAAGCCAGGAAGAGAGCCCTCACTGGAACCCAACCATGCTGGCACACTAATCTCAGACTTCCATCCTCCAAAACTATGAGAAAATAAATTTCTGTTGTTTAAGCCACCTAGTCCGCAGCATTTTGTTATGGCAGCATGAGCAGACTAAGACAGATATGTCTTTGCTTGGAGCTGAACACCCTTCCTGCCACCTCTGCCACCTGGCATTTTGTTCAGCACTTCCACAGTTGTCTCATTTTTAATTCCTAACTGTGTGAGTTAGAATTGGCAGGATTTATTTTTAAATGAAAGAGCTAAAACTCAGAATGATTAAGTGACTTGCTGAAAGTCACACAGATTGTGAATGGGCCAAACCAACACTTGAGTCTCCCCAGACAACATCTAGTCAACTAATGCTAAGTACTACCATGTGCTAGGTTCTGATCTGGATTATGGGACTAGAAAGATGAATGTGATTTAGAGATGGGAAGGGCACAGTCTGGTCAGGAAGAGGAACATGTAAACAAATCATTACAGCAAAGAAAAGTGTCTACAAGGATAATTGGCCCAGCAGGTTTTTGGGGAAAGTGTTGCAGGCAGAGGAATCCTGGGAAAACATGGCTTTTCAGGGAACCACAAGTACAGCTTAGAGCAGAGTATAGTGGAGGGAAGGAAGAGGCAGAGATGCTCCACAGGCCATTGAAGATACTGTTCCTCTTCCTCCTGCCCAAGGACTCTGATTGCCTCCCCAGGGCCCTGGCCAAAAGAGAGAACTGAACTTGAACAGAGATCAAGGCAGTCCTTAAGGGACCTAATATCCCTAAGGAGATGCAGCAGTGAACTCTTCAATTAGGTTCATATTGACATTCTATAGTAAATTATCTTTGTTTGATTGTTTGAGCTGGGGGGGTGGGTCTCCTAAGGGTTAGCTTATTACAGCCCTAACCACTTGTAAATAAGTGATAATGTGCTTTAATTAAGAGAAGATATGAATTGCATACCTATGCGTTTTACTAGCAAGTGTCAGTGTTTATATAGAATGTCTGGTTTCCAGAGGCACAGAGTCTTACTTAAACTAATACAGGATCATCCCTCACAATAGAAATGCAGAAAAGGATAGTAGTTAATGAAGGGACTAACATCTGTCTGCTCTGTTTTGGGAGCATTAGTCCACGTTCTTACCAGTTGGATACGAGGATTCACTTACCTTCTACTGTTTTCTTTACAAGTTGCATACTTGTGTTTATAACAAGTATGACTTGTGATATCTGACTTTCAGGGACTTATTAAATCGCAGCACACAAATGCCCTCTCTTGGGGAGAGACTGCAGGTTGGGGAAGAAATGAACCCAGAAGGGCTATATGCACTCCCAGCCCCTCTCCCAGAAACTGGGTTCCGCAGGTCTGCCCACCTCCCCAGGGTGCTCATTCTGCACACCAAGCCAACAGCCAATTTAAGGGCTGGTTCTGGGATTTCAACATCTCTCTGCCTGGGACGAAATGAAGACTATCACTTCTGCCTCACTGGAGATCTCATTAGAACTTGAACTCTGGTCTTTGTTCTTTCCCAGCGGGTTCAGTACAGTGGAGAAGGTGAGGGGAGAAGGGGGGTCGGTAAAACCACAACTCCCAGAGCATCAAGGGTCCGACGGGCCTCTGAGATCTGGATGTGAGTTAGCAAGCAATTACCTACAAGACAGCCTGGTAACCAGAGAAGCGGCCGAAAGAATTTGATTCTGCTCGCTCTGTGAGAGGATGTCTGCCTTCCCTAAAGCACCCCACCCCTCCCCAGCTTCTCAAGGCTAATTTCACCACCCTCTGCCTACTTTCCAAGTGATATTCCACCCTCAGTGGAAGCAAGGTCCCAGGGCTCAGAGGCAGAGGGCTCTGTTCTGGCTATATTCTGCTTGGTTTGGCCATTGTCAACATCACTGCTCTTTGTCTATATTGGGAGAAGGGGAAAGAATCAGAGGGTGCTGCTACCCTCCCTACTCCAATACCCCTACAGCCTTCAAACCCTTTGGGGGAAGAGAATTTAGGAAGAAAGAGGTGACTCAGAATTTTCTCAGAAACCAGAGTGGGAGCCCAGCTGGGCTGCAGGAAGTGTGGGGTCTGAGTGAAAGAAACCTCACATTCCTTTCTCTGTTTGGCTGTGAGCTTCCCCCTGCCTACTGTTGCTGGGCTAGTCCCCCCCCCCTTTTTTTTTTTCACTTTCTCTGGTTCAGCTGATATCAATTCAGATCCTGGTACTGAAAGGCCTCTACATAGATAAGATTAAGGTCCCGCACTTATCTTCAAAGAATTTACGAGAAGGAAAGAATTTCAGGAGGTTAAAAAAAAAATGTACCTAAATAACAATACAAGGCAATAACATGTGCCTAGGAGACGGGCCACTGCAGCTAATAGTCCCGTCATTTCTCACCTGAATTATTGAACGGCCCTGTAACTGGCCCTGCCTCACCCTGCCTCCAGGCTTTCCTCTTCTTCCACTCCCCATCTAGTCTCCACACAATAGCCGGTGATGGATCTAAACGCAAATCTGATTGGGTCCCACCCCTACTTAAAAGCCTTCCTTGTTGGCTCCCCCACATCTTCCAAGATGAAACCAAAGCTCCTAACATGGCACCCTAGCCTTTTGTAGTCTGACCTCTTCTAATCCACGAAGCCATTCCCACTCCACACTCACTCTCCAACAGGAGTGAAGCATTTATGATGTCCAGATACTACCGGCTCTCTGGCCTCAGGGCCTTTGCACAGGCAGCTCTATCTGCCTGGAATGCTTTTCCTCTTACTGGCCACTTGGCTAACTCCAATTTGCCTTTGGGGACTCAGCACAGAAATAACTTCCACCTCCCAGGAACCCTTCCCTGATACTCTGAGTTAAGCACCCCTCATCAATATCCCCTTATCACCACAGTATGAAGTCTGAATTATAATGAGTTTTCCATCCCTCTCCCTTGTAAACATCAAGTTCCTTACTCATCTTTGTACCTAGAGCCCGACACAGAGTAGACACTAAATGACAGTTGGATGAAAGGCTGCCCAGCAGGCAGAGGAGCTCATAGAGAATATGGGAAGTCATTAGAGGCTTTTGAGTCAGAGGCTGATAATATCCGAAAACTATATTGTAAGCTGAGTAATCCATTAGTTATTCAGTAGTGCTGGGAGGAGGGAGGTTGAGGGAGCCGGGAGAACGACTGAAGTAGTAAGGGCTGGAAGTTGAGAATGACGAAGACTACAGTGGGGACTGGAAAGGGGATGGAAATGAGCTTCACGGTGGAGGTAGGGCTAGAAGCTTGAGCAAGACGTTTGGATGTGTTTAAGAGGGGGATGCGGGATGAGGTGAGGCCAAGGTCTGCAGCCCTGGTGCCGGAGAAGGAACTCGAATAGAGGAGGCAGACCAAAGTCATGAGAAGGCACTGGATGCAGGTAGCAGTGGGAAGAGGGCTGCGCGGGAATCTGATAGAGGAGATGATCTGTTTGTTTTTAGAAATAGCTTCAGCTAATTAGGACAGAAAGCAAACCGACTGGAGGACTTTTGAGCTCTGCGTTGCTTTTGTCTCTTGGTGGTCTAGGCATGGAAAGCCTAACAAGCTATAGGGCCTTATCTTGTCCTTTTTTTTGGCCATGCTGCACAGCTTGTGGGATCTTAGTTCCCTAACCTGGGATTGAACCCTGGGCCCTCAGCAGTGATAGCGTGGAGTCCTAACCACTGGACCTCCAAGGAATTACATTTTTTTTTTTTCTTTTTGTCCTTTCAAAAATTGTGATGAAAGCTCAGGAATGGTGCTGCTGGGTAAATCTCTCCTCCAGCTTCAGCACAAAATGATCCCACGCCAAGGAGAGCTATTAATTCTTTTGCATTTCCCCCATGCTCCAGAGGACTTTGCTGGGGGGTAATGCTGTTTCTCCATCTGGAGGGCACTATGTTTTATCAAATACACAGTTCTCAGTTCATTACCTTTTTTCTCCTTCTCACATTCTTCCTGTTTTCTGACTCTGAGTTTATTTTAGTCTCGTGTTTCTCTTGAAATTATCACAGACATCTGTGGCTCCTGCCTCCACCATCCGTCCACCCCTCTCTCCTCTCCCACTCCTACCCTCATCTCCTTAACCTCTCATCAGTTGCTTTACGAGACCTAAAACTGCTCAGCTTCCCTCCCTCTTCTCAGCATCCAGGGCCTCTTTGTTGGGCACGTCTCAACCTGTTCTCAGTCTCAGACTAACCCTCCGTAACACCGAGAATGACAGATGAGGTCAGACTTGCTTGGGAGGGAAGGAAAGGCGAGTTTCTTACCCAGGAAACCATGCTCATTCATAACTGGCTTTCCAAATGAGAACAGACTACGTGTGTGTGTGTGTGTGTGTGTGTGTGTGTGTGTGTGTGTGTGTGTGTGTGTGTGTGTGTGTGTGTGTGTGTGTGTGTGTGTGTGTGTGTGTGTGTGTGTGTGTGTGTGTGTGTGTGTGTGTGTGTGTGTGTGTTTTCTGCTGACAAAACCGCCAAGCCTGCTTTCCTCAGAGCACATGCCTGCATTCTGATGTTTTAAACTCCGAAAATATAAAGAAGACGAAGCATTAGAAATATACATCTTTAGACTAGTAGCTGGCAGGTGCTAGGGTTTGGGGGAGTGAGCCTTTATCCTCCGGGATCCTCCTGCACATTGTTACCTTGCCATCTGGTAGGCTGGGTTTGAAGCTGCAAGAGTCTTCTTGAGCTGAGAGCGAGGCAGAAAATGCAGGCGACTGATCCTAACAAGGTCCCTGGAGTGATTTATTAGCGACTCCAGTCTCCTTTTATTTGACAGGAGAAGGAAAAGAAAGTTGTTTATTCCTTCTGATAAGAGACACTTACTTAGTAGTTTATATATTCAAACCCCATTCACCTCAACAGGCCCTTTCAATTGACGCCGCATCCTCTCTAGCTATCATCCTGGTGCTCTTTCGCCTCTTACGCCAAATTTCGGTGGGGGGGGGGGGGAGCTACAGCCGGAGCCTCCACATCCTTCCTTCCACTCCCTTTATGATCAAGTTTTCTCTCCCATCTTCTACCTGAATCTCTCTCAAAATTCACCAGTGACCATGTTTAGTTCAATGTTCCCGTTTTCCGTGACTTGTATGTTGCCCATCTCCCTGTGTAGAAGCCTGATTCCCACCTTTCCACAAACTGTGATCCTGCTGACAGAGCTTCTTCCTACTCCAGCCCCTAACTTCATGTTTCCCCTTCACGAGGTCCTTAGCTTCTGCCCTTCTCTCTTGCCTGCAGAGTTTCTTTATGCTGTCAGCTTTAAGGATCATCCCTAAACTCGGCTATGCTCCCCCTGGAAAGCAGCATATGAAAAGGCGCAGAAGCCTGCAGCTAGTCCCACGTGGCAGGAGGCAGTGTATGAGGAAAGGAACGGCCAGAGGGAGCCAGGCTTGAGTGACCTCAAGGTAAGAAGTTCAAGCTGGACACCACCTGACCCCCTGCCACCACCACCCCCATCAGTGGAAATAACTGCTTTTTACTTGATGTGTCATGCAGATCACCTGGGGATCTTGTTAAATGCAGATCCAGGAGGGCTGGGGTGGGGCCTGAGATTTTGCATTTCTGGCAGACTCCCAAATGACCCATGCTGCGGGTCCAAGGACCATACTTTGAGGAGCAAGGGGCTAGATCACACTCACCTACGGTCAGATTTTCTGGGGGGTTCTGTGTTGTTTATGCATCTCATCTGGAATGTAACCCAACTTGAGGGCCAGGATCCAGTCGTTTGCATCTTTGTATTCCCTACTGATGAGTTCCTTCTGGGTGTTCCTGTAAATACTTAATTGATGGAACCCAGGGCTGAGTTGTTTGTATCTTCCGGCTTTGCTTTACAAACACTAATTTATCTTCAAATCACAATCGTGAGGCAAGTGGATACTTTTTTTTTTTTTTTTTAACTACAGATAGAAACCAGGAAAGATGAATGACTCTCCAAGTAGTGAGTCACATTTTCAGATCCTGGCCTACAAGTCCCTGGCTCAGAGGGATCCCAGTCCAGGGGGAATTCCAACACTGCCTCTGCTTGGGTTCTCACCTGCCCGGGCAAGATGCCCCACTCACTCTCTGGACCTTGTTTCCTCTTTCCTGATTGATCCGTAGGAGACCCTCCCCTCCTCACAGAGGAGCTCAGGAGCCTTAAGGAGTGGCAAACTCCATGTTAGGAGGCCAGATACCTCATGCTGAGGTGACTAAAAGGTTGAGAAGCAGACAGCTGCGCCGGCCCACGCGCTGGAATCGTCCACACGCTGCATCTTTACAGCTGCTCTCAGCAGTGCAGACTAGGAGCACCTTTTAAAAGACATTTTGAAGAGGGAGTGAGTGAAGTGTAGGGAGAAAACCACAAAAATCACAGAGTAATAACGACCTCAGCATAGCGGCCCATGTACTCTAAGTTCAGCTTCTGAAACTGAATCTTTGGGTTCAGGGATTTCTCCCATGGCCATAAAAATAAAAGCAACTCCAGTCTCTAAAGTAGGTCACGCAATTAGAGAGAGAGAGAGAGAGAGAGAGAGAGAGAAAGGCTCGTGCTGATAAGTGCAGATGTCAAGATGCTTTCACCCTTTTCCAAACCAAAAATAAAAACTTGGAAATTGTCTGAAGAAAACAGGAGGTTGTGGTGCAGCTTGAGAAAAGCCAGGGGGAAGAAAGTGGGAGGGGCGCTCCTGCCCTGGAGAACGTGACTCCACGGCGATTGCCCCCCCATCCACGACTGTTCCCACCCCACAGTCTCTCTTCACGATCTCCAGCTCACTTGCTGCCCATCACCTCTGTTGCGTGATTCCAGTGGGTTGTAACTATTCCCCACTCCCACTTCTGTTAACTCACTGTAAAAAGTTTCTATTAATCAATCAAAGCCTAGAGAGGAAAGACAAAGCAAAGAAGCACTTTGGGACTTCTCCATCAGAGGAGGCCTGGGGATCCATTTTCTGTTCTAGAAGGCAGCACTGGGAGCTCCAGCAAAGGCAAGGGGGATCTGCGTAGCCCACGTTTGGGCTACGCTGACTTTGCCTCTCCTTTCCCCCATCTGGTCCAAGCCAAGCCGGCTTTCAGTGGCTGCTCCTGTTTCTAAGATGGATACTCCCATACCCACCCCCTGCTATTATGCTGGAATCTGGGGTCTGGTGAGGCACCAGGGTTGGACCACCAGCAATCACAGCTGTGGCTTGATCCCTGGGGGGCAGAGTCTCTGGAGACCGCAAGTCTCAAGTTCAAGAAATCCAACTCTGCTCCTTCGTAGCTGGTGGTAGCATTCCCAATCCCAGCTCTTCCCTGTGTCTCAGACCCTTCCCCAGGCAAACGATAAATGTGAGTGCCCTCGGAAGAGGATGGAGGGAGGGGGATCTTAGAAAGACCCATTAGAGACAGAACAACAACACAACTCCAGCACTGAAGAAAGGATCTGTGCCACAAAGGGCAGGATGATGCTGTGACTGGCTAGAAGGAAAGAGCCATGCACTTGTGGATCAATTTGGAGAAAGACTCTTACTGGGTGGTGTCCTGGATTCAGGAAAGGCATCAAGTGTGGGGAGTAGCCTAAGGAAATCCTGCCCTCAGAGACAACTTCAGTGCTTTGAGCAGAGGGAACAGAATGGTTTTTTACCTCAGAGAAAGCAAGTTGCCAGCAGCTGCCCTGCCCCAAGACTTGAGAGGTCAAATGGGTTGAAGAACAAGCAGGTGGGAGCACATAGCTTTGGCACAGCTCTGAGTGCTAGAAAAACTGAAAGGAGCCTTGCCTTGGCATCTAGGGGAATGATTGGGCTGGAGCAGCCTGACAGAAGCCCAGTCCTCAAAGCCCGGGGAGAAAGCAGAGGGCTGGGATCAGGGCTGACTTGGTGCCTAGAAGGGGCGAAAAAGGGACGCTGCATTTCACCTTCATCCTGTAAGTTAGGGATGTGGCTTATGACACAGAGACTTTGTGTGACCAGGTCCCAGAAAACTTGATTATATAAAACAAGTAGATCTACCAACAAATATCAACAGGCCTATTTTATAGCAGTCTCCTAAGAGAACTGCTACTGGAGAGGCTCGGTGGTGATGACCGGGACCAGCCCTTCTTTCTGCAGCTCCCCAAAGCTGACAGCCAAGACTCTTTCTCACCTGCCCTAAAGCGGGCAGCACCCAGCAGTGGAAACTGCTTCTGATCAGCAGAGTGGGGAGAGGGAGAGGCCCTGTCAGGAATCCAGTCCCTGGAGGCTTCTCCCTCCCTGCTCGTAGAATTCCAAACATCTGAGATAAACCGCAGGATACAGTCCAGCAACATCCCAATCGGGCTATATTCCTCCGGGAATGAGCAATAGCTAGACAGAGATTTTATTTTTAAAACCCTCATTCCCACTTGGGGCAGGGGGTGGTGATAGTCATTGGGGAAAACTGTGCTTGGATCAGGAAGGGGGCATTCTGCTAGATGTGCGTATCCTCTTACACTTTTTGTTCTTACATATTCTCTTCTCTAGTGTACCCTCAAGGATTGTTACTGAAAAACTCCTAGGGCCATGAGTTAAGATCACAATGATTCCTAGCATCAACTCTGCTTCTACTCTATTTTTCCTCCCAAGGCTTTCCACTGGGTAGAATTTTAAATTTGAACAATGGTTCAAAGGCTGAGAGACAAACTGCTCATTACTGGAAAGAGTGCCAGGAATCCTGGGAAGCAGACCTCACTCCCCACCAGAGTTCTGTACCTAATCGGAAAGGCTTCTTTCATAGTCACGGGAGGGTTAGATTAGTGTTTCTTTTCATTCTCGTCTTCTTTCAGGAACTGCTGGGATAAAAGCAAGCCTAGGAGAATAAAAAAATTCACAAATAGGACAAGAATAAAATATTTAGGGCAAGAGATCAGAAGTTCTTTGGTTATTCAGTGAACTGAACTAACTCTACTTTAAAAAAGTATAAGGAAGTAAACGTCCATCAGACTGCATGTCACAGTGGGTATTAGCCTTTCGACCCCATCTCACAGGCTCTAAGCTGAGTTGTTATGCCTAGCAAGTTGAAGTGATAAAATAGAGTTTTGTCATCATGAAGTCTGTTCCCGATACTTACTCTATCTTTATTCTGAGATGCATTCTACCAAAGTTGTTAGATGGCCCATTCCCTTCCACTTCTCATCCCCAAATCTAATCAGCAGTGAATGGTAGGAACGCAAGAGTTATTATTACTCCGTTAGGTGCCTTAAAGCAAAGCCAGTCACTCCGAAGGGGCAGTTCAAGCTTTCCAGCTTTCTATCATTAGTTCCTTTCCCCAAATACAATCAGTGGTTTCTGAGAAGGAAGACAGGCTTAAAGAGACACAGTTGAGGAGTATTGTACTAAAACTTGTCACCTTTATTCACTATTGATGTGATCTTCCTGTAGTACTTGTCAAAAAGCACTTTAAACATCTGGAAGAAAATTTTTTCCTGGACCAGACCTAAGGTTAAATTGATCAAAAAACTCCCGCCCAGAGTTGTCAAGAAGTGGTTAGGTACTAAAACTATGGTTCGTTTCTAGTCACACTGAATCTGATAACCCCATCCTGGCACCAGGAAGGCTCTTTTCCAGGACCTATCAATTAACAGGCTTAAGAAACATTCTATGCTCAAGTAATTCAGGCTAAAAATAACTCTGTGGGCTATTTTTTTCTCTACTCATCCACAGAAAGCATTTGTGTGTCAACAAGATCTTTGTTCCTTGAGAGTTTTCACTCCAGCTTACTCCTCCCTGAAAATAGTTGTTTGAGACAATCAGGAAAGTCACAGGGTTGGTGTGAGGCATAGAGAACAGCAAAACTATTCTAAGCTTTGTGCACTGCCAAGTGTCCAGAGGAAAACAAGAATAAAAGAACCCAGAATTCACAGATAGGATTAATTTAAAAACAGACTCTCCTCTCCCCTCCTTTCTTACAAATATACCCAGTTCTTTGACCATAATAGATCTGAGTTATACATAGAACGTCTACATTAACAACAACTGCATGCTTACTATACTATGTATCAGGTACTTTTCTAAAAACGTTAGGGGCATTGACATTAATTTTCACAACTCTATGAGGTAGGCACAATTATCTCAACTTCATATCCGAAAAAACTGAGGCACAGAGAGATGAAGTAAGTTGTCCAGGGTCCCTCAGCTAATAAGGGGCAGAGCCAAGATACGAACCCAGGAAGTCTGGCTCCAGGTCCCAGCTCTAACCATGACACATACTGCTTCTACAATCAAACAGATTAATGATCTTTACTGATTTCCTACAAAGCTGTATTTCCCTAACTATCAGATATGTCCATTTACCTTCTCTAAATTAAGCAGACACATGGTCCCATGGTTCATCTTAATGTGAAAACAAGGATCAATGGCGATTTTCATCTCAACCAAAACACATCAACTCAAACACACCGAATGTTACCCTCTTTCAAATGTAAGAATGCACTGAGACAGCTGTTCAAGCATAATCATTACTTTCTAGCAACAGGAAATGTTTGCAGAATTAAGGCCCTGGACATCTTCAGTTTATGCAGCCAGCACGCAACAGATCTCTTGTGGCTGTAACAGAACTTAACTAACCTCTGAAAGAAAAACAAACTAATTTTAACAAGACCCCGATTAGGGAATGTTTAATTCTACGAATATATTATTTATGGTGATGAAGCATAACACAGAAAGTTCCTTAGGCTTAATCAATCACTAATAAATTTGCAAAAATGTCAAAACACGGGCCTACTCGGCTATGACAGAAGTTCATACCGTCAGGACTTTAGGGAGGGCAAAGCACCATTCATATGCTCCTTCTGCCCAAAGGAAATTACCCTTTCTTAAAGCTTTGTCTAATGTTTCCTCAATTTCTCCCATCTCATAAACACCCAATTTATTCATAAGATGTTTTAGAACAATTCCGTCTTTTAAAGTCTTATTAACCATATTTTAAGACACCATTCTCTGATTTGTTTCTGAAATAGATAATTGAATACCTTTCAAAATACTCAACATTTTGCCTTAGACAAAAAGCTCTTAAACGCAGTAACTGTATTACAAAAAAAATCAATAGATGACTTCGCTGTCATCATCGAAGTGTTTGCTATGGCCCAAACACTGATGTCACCATTTGGGTGACAAAAGCAAATCAGGTTTTGCTAAATAAACTTGTCTAGCCCTCCTTGGCCTACTGTCCTTATCTAGCTTGACACAAGCTATTTCCTTTCACTGATGCATTTACTTTCTACAAATATAATTTAAAAAAAAATTTTTAAAGCACTGAAAATTCCATCCTGACATCCACTGGAATGCAGAGGTAGCCCTGATCAGCTGGGCATGTCAGTCTCATCAGCTTCCTTCATATGTCAGGTTTTTTTTCAGTAACAAAGTTGAAAGATGACCCATGTGACCTAACAGGAAACTAAAAATTTTAAGTGAAAAACACTTCTGTGGATGGGAAGGGCTTCAGAAGTTGGCACTTAAGTTATTTAATATTAGACACTGTAAGACTGGGCTGTAAAAACTCAAATTGCCTAGACTTTAGAAAAGGCAGTTGCAGTGGCAGGTTTCAAGAAACTGGCATACCACTGATATTAGTATCTAAGAGCACTCCTCTTGATGTGAAGGAGAAATTAAACGTGTCTCTCTCGATACTTAGTGAAGCCAGCAAACAATGTCCCCAGTCTGTGAACCACTGATATTAAGAACCACACCTTCAATTTTCCACGTGGACCATAGTTCCCCTCCTCCCACTTTCCTCCCTCCCAACCCAGACAGGTGATTACAGACAAGGAGGCGGTGAAGTTGCTTCAAAATATTTAATACGTGTTAGACACGTAGTTACATTTTTATACAAAAATCAAAACAACGAAGGAGAAAATACTGTACAAAAACCTTGTCAGCTCCCCCAACCTTTATACAACAAAGACTGGAGTCACTATCTACAAACCCATAAGGTCTTTCCACTTAGGGCTGCTGTCTGTAAACTTTGTTTCCTTAAACAGTTTTTAAAAGCACTGTGTAGTAGGTCTGATCTAGAGCTTTTAAAAAATAAATCTCTTCTCTATAAACTCCGTATTTCCAAGCTTGAACTCTGCCGTGAAGTTCATCAAGCATTTTCCCTGTGGGGAAGACAAGGGCCGCTAACGCTCCCTTTCCCAGAGTGATCACAGGGTATAAACGTTTCTTCAGGGAGAGAGAAAGGTGGGGAGGGAGAGAAATACCACAAGCCCCTAGTCCAGACGAAATCCCTCTAGTCTAAGGAAATCCAGTGAGGAAACGCCGCTCCTGGCCCCGGTGCGGTTCTAGCTTCACATGAGGGGTCTGTGTAAAGTCCCTTCCTCCCCCGACAGCGAACGGGGAACTCCCCGGGCCCGGCCTCTCTCGCCGCTTCCTTCTCGGTGCTGCCGGCGGCGGAAAGTCCCTGTCTGCCCCCAACCTCCCAAGCCCAGGGGAAGGGGGGATGCACTCCAGAGAGACAAAATAGTCTTCATTCAACGAGACAAACTAACAGACACAAACACAAAAGTCCACGATCGTGCTCCTCCGACACGCCTCACACTGCCCAGTCTCAAGAGGAGACCCGAGAGGCTCCGCACAGCCGGCCGCCAAGCCCGAGGGCAGTCGGTGCCGCCCGGCGGCACCCGGTCTCCTCCTCGCGCTCGGCGCCGACGGCCTCTGGGGCGTCCTCGCAGCCGGAGGAGCCCAGCCCTCACGTCGGGACGCCCGCTGCTCAATCTCCTTCCCGCTCGGGGACCCGAGGGCTCAGAAGGCCACGATGGCAGTGCTCCAAGGGTTGATGTCTCTCAGCACCGGCTTATCGCAGCAGATCTGCCCGGGCTCGGCGGCTTCCGGACCGTTCTCCTCTCCCTCCGCTTCCTCCCGGCCGCCCCCGGGGCTTTTCCGTAAGAGTCCCGAGAAGCTGGAACCGAAAATGCTAATGAGGTTAGCCACGTTACCGGTCTCCATCTCCTCCTCCTCCTGCGCGGCCGCCGCCGCCGCCCCGCCCGACTGCTCTTCTGAGTTCCGGCGGGGTTTCTTGAGCGGGGTCGAGCCGGGCGCCGGGCGGTCCGCGGGGCCGCCGCCCACGCCCTCCGCGCCGCGCTTCCTGGGGCAGACGGCGGGCGGCACGGGGGGCTCGGGCCCGGCGGGGCTAGGCGCGCGGCAGCCGTCCACGCGCGGAGATGCGCTCATCTTGTCCTCGTCCCCCGGGGGGCAGCCCCAGGGACGGCGCGCTGCCCCAGGCCCCTGGGGGAAGATGTCTGAGCCTCCGGCGGGAACCCCGGCTCCTCCGACCGCCGTCTCTCGCGGTCCCTCCACGCGGCGCCAGGCAGCTTCCGCCGCCTCCGCCTCTCCGCCCTGAAGAGTGTCCCCGGCGCCCGTCACCGGGGCTGCGGGCTCCGCGTCACCCGCCCGTGGCACTTCTAGGACGGCAGGAAGCGCCAGCTGGGGCTCGGGCTCCGGCCAGGCGGCACAGGCGGCCGGCGGAGGTGGCTCCCCCCAGCACGCGGGTGGCCCGGACACCGACTCCCCAGGCTGCTGCGGCAGCGCCGGGGCCCCCGGGTGACCGGCCAGGTAGAGTCCGGGGCACGGGTCGCTCAGGTAGACCTGGCGGGCGCTGCGGAGCACCAACGAGACCAGGAGGTTCTTGTGCAGCTTGATACCGCCGCGCTGGGCCCGCGAGTTGTAGATCTTGCCCAGGGAGATGCTGACGATGCGGTGAGCCTCCAGTTTGAACTCCATCCTGCCTCGCCTTCCCAGGGCTGGCGCGGAGGTGAGGGAGTGAGCCCCGACCCACCTTCCGAAGCTGAGACGGGAACGATAGGCGTCAACGAGTCCGCCCCGGGAGTGGAACCTGGATCTCTGAAGACTCCGAATAGAAACGGCTCCGTCAACGCGCTCGCAGGCTTGCGCCCTCCCCACCTAAGCTTGGCAGCCAGGTTGGGGTCGGGTCGCTAACTGAGGGCAGTCCGGCCTCCGGGCGCCTTATAAAGGCCTCCCGACAGCCAATAGCGAAGGGCCGCCAACCGTTCCGGGGCCGATCGGCGCGCCCTCGTGCGCCTCGCGCGGCCAATCGGAGACCGAGGAGGGGCACCAGGGCCATTCGAACGTTGGTCCCGCGGAGCAGGCTCTTAAAGGGGGCGACGCGCGCGACCGCTGACCGGCGGGTCGGGGCCAGTGCTCCGAGCGGCGGGGGCCTGGATGGCCACGGTGTTGTTTGTACTTAAACTTGCTGGCCTGTGCGCTACTTGCCGGAACCAAAGCGAACTAAACCATTCGAACTTTCATCCGAGTATGGTGGTGGACTTTGCTCTGCAATAAAGTCCTGATCCTTCCCTGATCAACACTCCTCCCTCCCCCGCCACCGTTTGCAAGGCGTCACACACCCGTAAGCTCCGGGGCAACCCGATAGAAATGGAGATGATGGCAAAACGTGGCACAGGATACCCTTGGATAACAAATAGTGTTACTATAAGATATTTAGCAGATATTAATTTTGGATAAATCCCTTGCCTTCTAGAGTCACATACACTCATTAGCACCTGTCAGTTTTAACACCGAAGAAAGAAAAAGAGGGTTCTAAAAGTTCCAAAGTTTCTGACTGCTTATCAAGGCTTTGTGTCTACGTACAAAGTTTTTGGTTCTCCACTAAAGCTAGCATCTATCACTTTGTTCTCTAGATTCTAGAACCAACACAGTTGTCACATCAGTTACAATGAAAGGTGGTACACGTTCTCCAAAATGATTTTTCTTCAACACGAGGACTGACCAGTCCATCCTTGGAAAAATCTAACAAGTTCTAAAAATACAAATAGAGAAGTCCTGTATTCCCATCATGATGTCATAATTTTATTTTGTGTCAAGGTAAAAATATAGGGGAAGAGTGTTGCGGAATTTTCTGGTCAATCAACAACTTAGTCTATTTACTGATCCTTACAGCAAAGGGTTGTCCAGGGTCCTAGACTGGGTTCCTGGAGAGTCAGTTTGAGTTAGTCCAACCTAAGCTCCACCACAAACCTGCCGATGACTCTGGTAAATAACCTTAGGATGCTTTAATTTATCCAACTCTAAAAAGGAGAAATCACATACACATCTGCTCTATTATGCAGCATCTTCTGATGAATGACAACTCTCAGCAACAATCTGAGTTATAAAACTAAACACAGGGGCTTCGCTGGTGGCGCAGTGGTTGGGAGTCCTCCTGCCGATGCAGGGGACACGGGTTCGTGCCCCGGTCCGCGAAGATCCCACATGCCGCGGAGCGGCTGGGCCCGTGAGCCATGGCCACTGAGCCTGCGCGTCCGGAGCCTGTGCTCCGCAACGCGAGAGGCCGCAGCTGTGAGAGGCCCATGTATCGCAAAAAAAACCAAAACTAAACACAGTTTTCTTGGAGTCCACGTGGAACACTGGCCTGATCTTGCATCAGGGTTTGGCCAAGTAGTGTATTTAGTTAGGAAAACTATTAGTGAAAGGTGGGCTTGATTATGGCTAATTCATAATCAGGAGGCCCCCAAAGGATGTGATGGCTCAGTAATTATCTATTCCCACAACTTAACGACGATAACAGACACCAGTTCATGAGACCCAGAATCTCTCCCCTCTAGGAATTTTCAGCTCGCGTAAAGAAGGAGATAAAATAACAACACAAGTAATTACAAAGGCAAGCCATGTGTTTTGAGTAATAACATGAGAAATTTTTTCTTCTGTTTTCTCTTTCTTTGAGAGCTGGCCGTCACTATAAAACACTAAGAGCTCAGGCTCTGAAGACAAGCTTCCTGAGTTGGAATCCCAGCTCTACTTTTTACTTGCTGTGTGACCTTTGGAAAATTACTTCACTTGTCTTGGACTGTTTTTATCTTAAAATAGAGATAATAATAGTGTCTACCTCTTAGAGCTTTTGTGAGCAGAAAACAAGGTAACACATTCAAAGCTCTTAGAAGAGCCTGACATATAATAAACTAGCAATGGATGCCGGCTATTAGAACACATCACTCCTCACATGACTTGGGGTGGAAAAAGAGGCTGGGGAAGGAAGGAACATAGATGGGAGAAAGTAGTTGTATTTGAGGTGGGTGTTGAAAAACCCTGAGGTGGGCTCCACAAGTTCCAACCAGCAGGAGCAACAGAGTCCATTGTAGGGAACACCTCATTTGGCAGAGATACCAGGCACCTATAGCAAGTGGAAAAGACTGGAAGTAGAAGCTGGGGTTACATGGTAGTGGGTTGTGGATGCCTCAATGAGGAGGTGGGGCTTCCTACAGGGAGCTACTAGAAGTTGTTGAGTAAGAGAACCTCAGAATGCATTCTAGAAAGGTCAGTACACTTAATTACCACTTAATTATAAAGGGGACCACTTAATTATAAAGCTCTTGCTGGAGTTCAGGCAAAGAGTAATAAAGGTCTGAACCAGGTGGAGGTAGCAAGAATGAAAAAGCCTAGAGACAAAAGGAACTTTAGTGATGATCTGGGATGCCTTCACCCACCCAAACAGGTCACTGATAGAGCAAGCCTCGGGGGAAGCCTTCCAGACCCACCTGAGCTGGGCATTGCTCCATCCTCCACAGTGGAAGCAGACTCCTTCATCACTGTCTTCATTACTTTCTCCTGTCGTGCCCAGGGCCCCTCCCAAACTGTGCTCTCATCAAAGGCAGGAGCCCATCTCGTTTGCAGCCAGGAGATATAGTGAAAATATTTAACAACTGTAGGATACAGGCACTGACCATCAGGACAGAGTCCTGGAGGCCCTTACAGTGCTGGGGGTTATGGGCAGGCTCCTACAGGAGGGGCTGCGTGGCCTGGAAGGGGGGCACTCAAGAGATTCTGCCAACTGGCATGGAAGAATTTCAAGGTTTTAACACTTGGGATGGCCATACCAGGTGCACACTGAGTGATTATGCACTTGAACTAATGAATCCCTAACAATGATATTGTCTACCAGGCACTGAGCTAATCTCATATAGGCATTATGTATCATCCTTATAAAGTTCTGAAAGTCCATGTCATTATCTCCATCTACAGGTGATGAAGCTAGGACTCTGAAAGGTTAAGTAATTTACAGCTGTAGGTGGAGAGGGTGGGCTTCAACTCCGAACCTATTTAACTCTAACGCTCGAGTGTGGGGTTCTGGGGCTAGATTACCTTGTTCCACTTCTTACCTGTTGTGTGACCTTTAGAAAGTTATTTCACATCTAGGTGAAATAAGAAAATTATGTTTTGTAACACGGGCAAGTTATTTCATCTTTCTGTGCCTCAGTCACCTGTTGTGTAAAATGGGAATTATAAGAATACCTACAGTGTTTAGTATAGTTCCTAGTGCCATTAAAACATTTATTTATCGTGATTGTTATTATTATACCAGTGCGTAGCTCAGTACTAAGCACATAGTAGGTGTGCTGTTAGCACTTGTTGAATTTTGAATGCTTTTTCTACTATACCAAGTAATAGATGGTCAATAAATGTTTGCTGACTTGACATTGAGCCTGATCGCTCTTATTATCAGGAGTTCCTCTAATCCTGAGAACAAAACAGAACCTTGAGAACTCATCTCTGGAGGACCTGGGCTCTCATGATTAGCAAGCTTCACCTCCACTTATGGGGAAAAAAAAGGGAAAGTATAGAATGTACTCTTCTAAGCTTTAGAAAGCAGAGTTAGAATTTGCCGTCATCAATCTTTAGGATTCTCTCAGTTAAAAAAAAGTTGGTAGCACCATGGGACACACTGGGGGTATCAGAAGGACAGAGGAAGCAACTGCTCTGGAAGAAGTGGCGAGAGGATGTCTATCAAGTCTGTCTTGCCCTTCCACCCCCCACCTTCTCCACTGGGGCACGAGCAGATTAGCGCGGTGAGTGCTGTGGCCACAGCTGTCCCCACTCAGGCACTGTTTAGGCTCTGGCCCGAGGATTCCTTTGAACACAACGCCTGTCTGCCCACTGCTGTTGACTTTCTCGTTTGCATGACGAATTGAAGACTAAGTATTATTATCAGATGATTACAGAGCTTATATTGCCTTAAATGGAGTCTAGTCTGTGTAAGAAGAATGCCAACCCACTATGGATCACGCAAACAATAGCTCTGTGAGAAGTAACCATGGGTGAGTGAAATAACGTTATGTCCTACCTTTTAATGTGAGGACACTTGGAAATTTTTTTGGGTCAAAGTTGCTTATGTAAGTGAATAATCATTTGTATGGCATCCCGAGTCCTTCAGGAGGAGAGCGCCACAGAAATATATTATGAGCACTTTTTTGTAAATAATACTCCTCTTGCTCTTCTGAGAACAGGCACATCCACTTTTCAACTTTTTCTCTCTCGCTTTTCTGGCATATTTTACATCTTTTTTTTTCTCTTGGCAGCTTGACAGCTATAGAATTTCTTTATCGTCAAAGAGCATTCGGGGCTTCCCTGGTGGTGCAGTGGTTAAGAATCCACCTACCAGTGCAGGGGACGTGGGTACGAGCCCTGGTCTGGGAAGATCCCACATGCCGTGGAGCAACTAAGCCAGCGAGCCACAACTCCTGAGCCCACGGGCCATAACTACCGAAGCCCGTGCACCTAGAGCCTGTGCTCCACAACAAGAGAAGCCAACACAGTGAGAAGCCCGCACAGAAGCCCCTGCTCACCGCAACTAGAGAAAGCCCGCGTGCAGCAGCGAAAGCAGCCAAAAATAAAAAAATAAAATAAATTAAAAAAGAAATAGTGTTCAACCAGGGGTGGGCACCAAAACCGGCCTGTCTTTTTTTTTCTCCTCCCCGTTTCCCTTCCAAAACTGTTACAGCCCCGCCCTCTGTCTTGTCCTAAATTTTGTATGTTGGTTCAGAGAAACTTAGGATGTTTTTATGATCATCTTTGTCATACCTCACCTCCTTTAATACTCCAAAGAAAAACAAATTCCCTCAATAAGTAGAGCCTTCGAACTCATTAAAATGAGCGTGGCACCCTCTCAAGCCACAGAATGAGAAAACACCACTATAGAAGCCCCTAGACCTGCACTGTTCAATACTGTAGCCCCTAGGCCAATGTGGCTAGGGCAACCGATGAACTGAATTTTACATTTTATTTCATTCAAATCTAAAAACTGAAATAACATAAAATCCTTTTACTGAAACCCAACTCGATTGTGTCATATTTTTGAGGTTTGAGTGGTTAGCATCCAAACTGATGCTGTAGTTGTAAAACACATAGCAGATTTCAAAGACTTAGTATCAAAAAGAGAACGTAAAATATCTCATTAATGTTTTTAAGAATGGTTACATGTTGAAATGATAAAATTTGGAATATATTGGGTTAAATAAAATTATTAAAATTAATTTAACCTGTTTCTTTTTACATATGTGGCTCTAATTATATTTCTATTGGACAACACTGCCCTAGGGATAATAAAGGGATAGGGAGGTGTGGACATATAAATACGTATGAGCATACTGTGAGCAATTAACAAATGTCCTTGCTTGTTGAAGAGGGAGAGCAAAGGAAAGATAGAGTGAAAGGGAAGTGAAACATGAAACACTTAGATGGTTGTAGAGGTGAGGAGAAAATCAAAGAAAAATGTAAAAAGCAGAGCTAATTGGCCAGAAGAAAGTCCTTTCTAGAACTGAGAAGTAGCCGCAAAGTTAGAGAAGCCCAATTCTACGTATCTGAATGTGACAACACATAAATTATCACAATATTATTTTAAAATACAAACAGGCACACAAATGTCAGAGAGAAAGCCTACTCACTTGGACAGCCTCATTCTCAGTAGTTCTTAGCGTGCATTGATTCTTTTCAATTCTGAAGTCCACCTGGAATTGCAGGACCATTTGTTTTCAATGTGCCATTTTCCTGCACAAAAACCTTCAGCGGTTCCCCATGACCTTTATGGCAAAAATCCAACCCTCTGGCCTGGTCTTCAGAGTACTACATACATTGTTAAAGGCAAACAGCCTGGAATGGGGGAACAGAGCCTGGCTTCTTACCAGCTGTGCATGGGTAGATTTGCAGGTGGTCCTTGTTTTGTAAAATTGGGCAGTTGGACTAAATCAGTGGTCCTCAGAAGATGGCTGCATATTAGAATCACCTGGGGAGCCTTAACTATCCAGTCTCCCAGACCTCACCCCAGATGACTCAAATCAGAATCTCTGGGGTGAGACCCAGGCAGTGGATTTTTTAAAGCTCTGTAGGTGATTACCATGTGCAGCCACGTTTCAGAACCAGTGGCCTAGCTGATTGTTTTAGGATCATTTCAGGTACAGAATTCTATGATTCAATGAATCTAGGCAAGTCTTTCGAACCTTTCTACTACCCTGAGCAACATAAATGCCCCACCTCTTCATCAGCTGGACAGGTCTAATCAAAAGTATATGTCTCATCTGCTGCTTCCTCAACAGAATGCACTCTCCCCTCCTGCCCAAACGCTGCACCACCATTTCCTCCAGGAAGCCTTCCACGGCCACTGGTATGTACAATGTGTTCACTTGGGCACACACACTCTCATAACCTAACATTCATTTGTTACTTAAAACCACAATACCACTTGTTATCTTATGATACCCTTATGTTTTAGTTTTGTATTTTATTTACTCACATGTTAGTTATTTAACTTTGATGTGGACGTATTTATTTCCCAATAACAATACAAAGTGCTGAGAGATGCTCCATTACACTTTTTTGCATCCTGTTTCCACTACACCCAGAACCCTGAGTATCGCTATGTACATATCAAGGGATCAATAACTATCTGATAAACCAATTAATGGGTTCCCAAAATTTGAGGCTAACATATTCGAACACAGCTAACTAGAAGGGGGAGAAAAGAGTACTTGACAAATTATTCTAGTGGTAACAACCCTGGCTCATAATTATTCATGACCCTAAGCTCTACCATTTCCCTATAAAAGCTGTTTTTCACATAAAATAAGGGGTTTTTGTTTTTGATAGACGGTTTGCTTTTGTTGCCATGCTATTTACAAATAGGTGATATATTACTGAGAGAGTAGTTGCTTGCCTACTCTGTTCTAATTAAACATTACTGGTTATGATGTACTGAAAACCCTACTGGCTATCAGCACCTCATTTAGGGGCACGCTATATCTCTTTCAGCCAATAAGAAAGTCTTGCCTCATCCCCCCACTCCTCCTTCTAATTGCTGTAGCTAATGGAACGAATTGTAATTCATCAGTCAAGTCCATTTTAGATCAACACATCTGATCTAAATTTCAACACGAATGCTCATTCAGTTTGAAAACCCCAAATCACTAACCCATCTCATGCTCATTTTTTTTTTTTTTTTTTTTCTGGTACGCGGGCCGCTCACTGCTGTGGCCTCTCCCGTTGCGGAGCACAGGCTCCAGACGCGCCGGCTCAGAGGCCATGGCTCACGGACCTAGCCGCTCCGCGGCACGTGGGATCTTCCCGGACCAGGGCACGAACCCGTGTCCCCTGCATCGGCAGGCGGACTCTCAACCACTGCGCCACCAGGGAAGCCCTCATGCTCATTTTGACTAAGCAAATTCTGAGTAAGTATTTATACAGACACCTCCTCCAGTGTAAGAGGAAGTTTCAGCTCTGCTGTCTAACCAGGAGCTAGTGTGTGGATTAGCAAATTTATGTTTATAAGGCAGTCTGAGCTCTTTTGAGGAAAAATGATTGTAAAATAGGCAGCACTCTCATATCCATCCACTGAACCATTATCACTTATAAATTTCTCTGAGTTCAGCTCCTTTCTTACTGAGATAATTCCTTTTGGCATTCCCGGAAAATACCAAAAAGATCATTGTGAAAAAAACAAGTGTTCTTTAAAAGTCAAGTAAGTCTAGACATCGTTCCTTAGGAGAATTGGTCAAGGAAGAAAAAATAGTTATAAAATGTTTTTGTGGCATTGCCCTTTTAAGAAGCGTAACATTTTTTGTTCCCAGTCTTTTCGTCCCCTTTCCTAGTAGGCTGATACAATGCTTAGGAAGTTTCAGAGTCACGTGGGCGACCCTGCCTGAGGTCAGAGTCCTGAGCAGCCCTTTCTCAGTGTGGGTCATTTTCTGTTTGATTTTGAATTTGTCCACGCTGTGATGGAGTAAGTGCGTGTCGCCGTGGGTGTTCTGATTAGTGTGCCTGGGTAGAATTGTTTTCTAGTGTGTCAGTGGGTGCCGGCCCAGGGCTGGGGGATCTGCTTAGTCATTTTGGCCTCAGTGGTTTGAATGAATGCTGTGGTCCCACTGGATGGCAGAACCCCTATGTCTCTTTTGTTGTGATGGGATTTATGTTTGTTTGGGTTTTTTTTGCTTGTTTGTTTGGTTTTGTTTGTTTGTTTTGAGCTTTGTACATGATTTTAAAACTACTTTGGTTCTTGGGCCAATATTATGTTTATGTGTTTCCAGTTGGCTAGAAGAATTAGTTTTTTTTTAAACATTAGTTTGTGTGTTTGTGCTTGAGGAGGAAAGGAAGCCAGTTATTCCCCCCCAGCCCCCACCCCCCCTCCGGCCCTACCCGCACTCCCCCCCTCCCCCGCTTTGGGAGAGTAACATGGAATGAAGGAAAGGGTATGGCTTTGTTCTTTTTTTTTTTTTCCTTCAGTGAGATCTAACTAGACTGGAAGGGTTTGACAAACAATTAACAATCCTTCCCACTCAGCTGCTGTTACCCAAAATAGCATCTCCTTGGCTGCCAGGGTAGATGGGAGCCTTCAGGGGAGGAAGACACAAAGGTGCCCTCTTTAGGAAGCCTGAATCTCTGTGAGATCTTGAAGGCAGAGGGGGAAGCCCAGGGGATTAAATTAGCAGGCAGCCCAGGCTCCACCTGGAAGGGAAATAGATAATAGGCTTTAAAGACAGGAAACAGCTTGTGCTCCAAAATAATAATTTTCGAAAGCAACACATGATGGATGCTGGGAAGGTTTTTCTCCCCACCGCACACCCCCAGTTCATAATTTTGAAACAAAATCTCCGTTTAAGATGAGACTCAGTCAAGTCTTCTGGTATTCCTGTAATTCTGCTCCCACCTCGCCCCCGTGTTGGGAAAGACCGTTCCAGCCAGGTTTTTTCTAAACCTGACTCTCAGTTACAGAAATTGCTCAACAGCAGGTCTGGAGAGATCTGATTAGGGCTGGTGTTGCTGTTTTTTTCTTTTTTCTTCTCTGCCTTGTCCTCTTTCTTTTTTCTCTTTTCCTTTTTCTCCTCTCTCAGCCTGCCATTTTTACCTCTTCCTCTGGCTTTTTTTCTGAAAGACGGCATCTCACACTCCCACATGTCAATTTGTTCTGCCAGCCAGGGCTCTCTGGGGTCCTGAAATGTCTCCTGTCATGAGAGGGGGTGTGGATGGGAAGAGAAAGCACACGATGCATTAAACAAAGGGAACAGACCAGCGACCTGACTTCCAGAAGGTCGGGAGCCTGAAGGCAAAGGAGGGAGGTGGAGAAACAGAAGGACCAAATATGCCCCCAAAGGATGAAAAGATTATACACATCAAATTGGATTCTAGGTTTTGCTGTTTTTAAATTTCCTTGAAAATATACCCAAAGGGAATTAAAGCAGCTATCAAAAACAGAAACCTGTTCCATGAATTAACTCACAGTGAACCTCAGCTGCTAGAAACCATGGGCTTGGTTCCTTTTGCATTGAGTACATGCTTCCTCTCTAACAATAACATTCTGGCTCATGGTCTGATCATACAACCATGTCCCTCTGGACTGGGACTTCCCTGAGGGCAGCAGCCAGGTGTACATCCATAGTGCCTAGCACAGCACTTGGTCCAAAGGAGACAACAATGTTGGAAGTGTTGGGGTGAGTGGATAGATGGATGGATGGATGGGAGAATACATAGAGGAAGACACTTAGAATACTCATAAATTCTCTCTTTTTCTCCTGATATTTTAGAAAAGGGAATATACGATTGGCAAACTCTTCTAACAGATAAACAAAATAGAGAAGTGATATGATTAACTTTGATGTTCCAACAAGAGTTGTTCCTCATATATCGTCTTCAGCACCTAGCACTGTACGTGGCATGCACAGGGTTACACTCAGCACATGTTTGTTGAATTAATGATTTAGAAAGGAGAAAAACGGTTATCCTCCCTTGAGGGAAAGTTTTCCCGGAAAGAGAATGGAGGAGCCGTATATAGCGCCACAAATGTAAAGTGTTTTGTGACATTATCTTTCCCAACTTTGACTTTGTGAAACATCTTAAAGAAGAAAAATACCTCATGAAGAGAACGGTATTTTGGAGACCAGGGAAGGGCTTTCAGAGTAAAGAGAGTAATGGGGGTGTGTATGTGCTGTACTATTTCCAAAGGACCCTCCCACAAAGTCATCTGTGGCTGACTCAAATGTTAGACGTTAGGACCCAGAGATGCTTTCATTCTTTTTATTTTGGCAAGGACTCTGCATGGTAGAGGGATGTTAATTAGAGAGTAAGGTTGGTGGTAGAACAGCAGTCAGAATACTTGCAGCCCCCAGAGCATGACTTCTGCCCTGACCCAAATTGGGGTGGGAGAAAGGCTGTGTGGATCCATGAAGGACCGCTATGATGCTAAACAAGTACATGATTATGCTGATATATAACCAATATTTGGTAAAACAACAAGGTAACTCAACCTGGGATTTATCACTCATCTAGCTTTAGGTCATTCATTTTCAATTCCTCTCCCACTCCCCAAGTCCTGCAAAAAACAACAAAAAGCATAGGAGAGCTGAGATTTACATAGGCCAGGAGCTTTATGAAGCTCTGAACACAGAACATGCCTGGGAGGTTTTAGAAAGGGCAGTTAATTGGCTGGCTCCCGAAAGTGTTAACCCTGAGCAAAGCTGTGTTACTACCTCATTAGCAGATGAATTCTACTGACTATTCTCTGCAGTCCTGTATCACTTAATATCCTGGGCATTTCTGGAGGTGGTTTTATAATATCAAGTTGTATTGACTAGAATTTCAAACTAAGACTATGGGCTCGAAAGCCCTCGTTTATGAACACTAGATTAAGAAAAGATAAGGGAGTAAGTATGTGCCTGAAATACTGAGCCTGGTTCTTTCTTCTCTGCTCAGAAAACCTGTGGTAGGCCTGGGCATCGTCATGGTTCCTGGCCTCTCCTGTGAGCACACAGTGAGCGGTGAGCAGCGTTCCAACCCACCAGCTGTGTGGGAAATGGTCCCCGGGACCAGTGAAGGATTTGACGTCCCCGCCTCCATATCCACACACCCACCACCACTCTCTCTATGGAGCAGAGTGGGCACACTTAAGATATCACATTCGCCCCAGCGTCTTCTCCAGTCCTTCAAGTTGAAGTTCATTCCCGCATGGATTTTTCATGTCACTTATTTTTTGGATGTATTTTCTAGAATTTTCCATATACATGTCTTTCTTTCTACTTGATTATAAAATGGTTCAAGATAGGGACCTTTTTTCAACCTCTGTCTCTCCAGTAGAAACCAGCCTACTGTCTTGTATGTAATAGGTACCCCATAAACATCTGTTGCTTTGAATTTTTGAGAGAGAGCAGGGGATAGTGGAGAGAACACTGGATGAGGAATTAGATTCTCCCGGGATTCTGCCACTAGCCATCCAGTCCCTGAGCAAGCTGTGGGACTTCACAGTTCACAAGATCCTAATCTGTGAAATGATGAGGTTCATCTAAGGTCCCTTTGAGCTCCAACACACTAGAAAAAGAAGAACGAAAAAGACTTTGCATAGCCCAATTTTATTTGCCACGTTAGTGGCAGTGGAGAAATATTTTAAGGGAAAAGGAGCTGAGATGTTTCCTAAATGTTTTCAGGGTTTATTAAAATCTCTGCAGTTTGGGCTCTAAACCCACAAAATATAAGAGGACAGAAACAGCCATCACAACATTCTAGTTAACTCTTGAAAAAAAACCTATTTGATGTCATTCATCCAATGAAGATGCTCTGTCCACTTGTACTGGGCCCCAGACGGGGCCCTGGGAACACCTGGATGAGTTTGGCCCCATCCAGACACAACATCACAGAATATACTTTCTTTGTTGAAATCTCCTTCCTTGGCTTCTGGGATGTCACCGTGTAGCATTCTGAGCTGATCAAAAAAGTCGTTAGGGATAAAGTGAACAGAGGATGTGTTTAATGTATTCTTTTTATTTGTTCATTCAAAGCCCTTTTTTGAACACTACGACGTGCCAGCTACTGTCCTGGGTGCTAGAGATACCTCAGTGAACAACACAGACACATGCGGTGCCCTAGCACACTCTGGGGGCAGATGCTGCTTCATTAAGGGTTGGATGATAGCTGGAGCTCTTCCACTCACTCCCATCTTTCTGTACCTTATCCTCTTCTGCAACTAGTAGAAGAAAAAGTAGCTCAAGCCTCTTTCTCTGACACCGTGAGCCTTGGTCCTCAGTGCTCCCCTTGCCCCCCCGCCCTTCATCACAGAAGAATTACCTTTGCCCTCTTGAATCCCACCTTTGTCCTTGCACGTAGTCCTGTTGTAGGACTGATCACGATGAACTTCTATTTATTCTTACCTGTCTGTCTTCCCTACAAGGAGGTGAGCTGCATCACATGCGGATCAATTCCATGAGGAACTGCCCCTAAGGAACTATGCAGTTAACTGAAGTTCAATCATTAGGTTGACCAGTACAGTCATAACGGAAAGCATTAGCCACACCCCTTAGGTCACTAAGAGCCCCAGAAAACAGGTGACGCACCAGACTCAAGGTACAGCTGTGAACAAGTAGAAAACAGCCGCTGCAAGGGAACCAGCTTGATAACCCGACAATCCAAATAGCTGAAGTATAATCAGTCTTAAGAGGTAGCCCTCCTGCCTCTGCAAAAAGAGGCTTAACATCCAAATCATCTTGAGGTGCTCACCACCAAGTGATGGGCGTTTTGGGTCACATAGGTCGATGATGCTTACCGTAACTTAGGTGGGGACACCTTCAAATTGTAAAAGACGGTAGCAGGATCCCGGCACCAAATACGTTATGCTTTTTCTTCTACAGGGTTTTAAAACAGTGGAAATGCTCCCAACACTCCCCAAACAAATTATTTTAATATTATAATCTGAAATTACCAAACTCTAATAAGACAGCCTTTTCAGATTATTCCATTGTTATCGGGTCCCCTTAAATATCTTAGTTTACAATCTGATTGCAAATGAAATGGGATTTTTCTAAAAAGGAGTTTGAGGGTAGCTGTGATAACAGGCACAGATCACTTTAACAAGTTAGAGCTATCAGACTGTTCTATTATTTGGCCAGTCTCTACGTGGAGCTGGTCTCGTATAAGCCATATAATTACAAGTATCATAAAAGAAATGAGTTGCTGCATTGTGCTTCAGTTAAAAGAAATATTTTATTTGTAAATAATTAGAGATTCACAGGAAAGTGCAAAGATAGTACAGAGAGGTCCCAGGTGCCCTTCACCAAGTTTCTTCCATGGTTACAGTTTACATAATTATGGTACAATATCAAAACCAAGAAACTGACACTGATACAATATGTGCCTATTGTTCTATGCAACTTTTTTTTAGTCCCCTAATATATATATATAGATATACTTTTAAATTTTATTTTATTTATTTACTTTTTATACAGCAGGTTCTTATTAGTTACCTATTTTATACATATTAGTGTAAATATGTCAATCCCAATCTCCCAATTCATCCCACCACCCCCACCCCGCCGCTGCTTCCCCCCTTGGTGTCCATACATTAGTTCTCTACATCTGTGTCTCTCTTTCTGCCCTGCAAACCGGTTCATCTGTACCATTTTTCTAAATTCCACATATACGCGTTAATATACGATATTTGTTTTTCTCTTTCTGACTTCACTGTGTATGACAGTCTCTAGGTCCATCCACGTCTCTACAAATGACCCAATTTCGTTCCTTTTTATGGCTGAGTAATATTCCATTGTATATATGTACCACATCTTCTTTATCCATTCATCTGCCCATGGGCATTTAGCTTGCTTCCATGACCTGGCTATTGTGAATAGTGCTGCAATGAGCATTGGGGTGCATGTGTCTTTTTGAATTATGGTTTTCTCTGGGTATGTGCCCAGGAGTGGGATTGCTGGATCATATGGTAATTCTATTTTTGGTTTTTTAAGGAACCTCCATACTGTCCTCCATAGTGGCTGTATCAATTTACATTCCCACCAGCAGTGCAAGAGGGTTCCCTTTTCTCCACACCCTCTCCAGCATTTGTTGTTTGTAGATTTTCTGATGATGCCCATTCTAACCGGTGTGAGGTGATACCTTATTGTAGTTTTGATTTGCATTTCTCTAATGATTAGTGCTGTTGAGCATCCTTTCATGTGGTTGTTGGCCATCTGTATGTCTTCTTTGGAGAGATGGCTATTTAGGTCTTCTGTCCATCTTTTGATTGGGTTGTTTGTTTTTTTAATATTGAGCTGCATGAGTTCTATGTCATTTGATCACATGTGTAGATTTGTGTGACCACCACTGCAGTCAGGACACAGGTCTATCATCTCTCACATGCTACCCCTTTATAATCACACCCAGCCTTTTCTCCGCAACCATCCCTAACCTTGGCAACTACTAATCTGTTTTCCATCTCTCAAAATTTTGTCATTTTGAGAGTGTTATAGAAATGGAATTATGTAGTGTGTGACCTTTTGAAATTGGCTTTTTTCAACCAGCCTAATGACCTTGAGATTCATCCCAATTGTTGCATGTGTAGTTTATTCTCTTTTATTGCTGAGTAATATTCCATAGCATGGGTGTACCGTTGTTTTATGGAAGGACATTTTGGCTGTTTTCCATTTCTAGCTATTACAAATAAAGCTGCTATGAGCAATGTGTACAGATTTTTATGTAGACATAAGTTGTCATTTCTCTGGAGTAAATTATCAGGAGTATAATTTCTGGATAACTGTATACTTAGTTTTTCCAGAATGCTTTTAGCATTCTGTGTTCCTGCAAACAATGGATGAGTGATCTAGTTTCTCTGCATCCTTGCCAGCATTTGGTGTTGTCACTACTTTTTGTTTTAGCTGTTCTTATAGGCATGTAGTGATATCTGTGGTCTTAATTTGCATTTCCCTAATGACTAGTGACGTTATGTTATAAAGATGAAGTTTGTAATTAGTTTTAGATTTTCCTTTGGCAAATCATTTTCCTCTCTCCAAGCCTCAATCTTCTCATCTGTAAAATGAGAGAATTTAACTATATAACCCCTAAATGACCTCCCAGTTTGAAAAGTCTGTGTATCACTGGATCTACCTTGGGTGAGTTTGTTTGCAAGGTGAGGAGCTTTTTAAATTTTCCCTTTGTGCCTCAGCTATTGCCATCTGCCAACAATTGCCCAAGAATGAATCTTATCCATGGGCTTCACTGACATTTCCATGAAATGTGTGACAGTTCCCTATGTGTTTCATTTGGCCCTATTCAACATTTAGTCACATCCTCAAAGCCTGAGCAAAAAAAATCCAACCTTTCACAATTTATAAGGGACTTTATTAGTTTCTGATTCATTGTAAAGTTGTTTTTATTCATTTGTTCCTGAGGTTCACTATGGAACATAGTTTAGTGTAGATGACACCTTATAATTTCCATCAAGCATCGACTGAGTGCCTACTGTGTGCAGATAGGGTGATGTACTGGAAAGAGCACAGCTGTATATGGAGAAGGACTTGGGTTTGAATCATGCCTCTGCCATTTATGAACTGTGACCGTGTCAAGAGATAGAACTTATCTGAACTTCAGTGAAATGGGAATGCCTGCTGCTGAAGTTATGAGGAATTAGAGATAATACGCGTGAAGTGCCCAGTTCATAGTAAGCACTCCGTAAATGGTAGCTATGATTATGCAGGACATGGGGAGTAGTCCCTGGAGAAAACCTAGAGGAAGAGACACAGCACATGGCACGCCCTGCACCATGTGCTTTCACACATTCGTATCTCCTTTAAGTCACACGTCGTCAGCACTGGGAAACAGGTACTTATCTGTTTTTATAAAACGGAGGCTAAGAAGTTAAATAACTTAAGATCACCCTGATACCAAGCGAAGGAGGTAGAGTTCAAATTGTGTCCCTCAGCGGTGTCCAGTCTAGCCAGACAGATATGCTGTGTGGAAACAGATAAATTCCATCACGGAGTAGCCGGTGTCCACTGTGGGGCAGAGCCAAAGAGCACTGAGGGGTTGAGAGACGGAGTTAATTCTGAGGACTGGCCAGCTGGGGAACGCAAAAGGAAACGAGAGGATTAGAGCTTACTCTGTCTCACTGGACATCTCTGAGTTCCTAGATGTCACCATCACAACTGCCTGTTGGCCCTGGAAGCCCAGCCCAGCTGCTGCGGGGAGCGGGGCAGCCCTGGGTTTTTCCAGTCCTCCCCTTTCTCCCTCCTCTCATTCATTAATGCAATATTTATATGCAGACTTTCCTGTCTCCATTAGACTCGAAAGTTTTATCCAACTTGTGCTGTTCAGCATTATCACACAAGGTCACTGTCAGAATTGTATTTCCTCTATTAACATGAAGCCCAGGGTCTATTGTACAGAAACACATTCCAGATTACCTTCCCTAGAATCATTCTGTATTATGTGAGCTTGACTTGCTTACAAGCACAGGTCTGGGCCATCTCTGCACTTGCTAATTTTCAAAATGTCATTGGGCACTATTGCCTGTATAGTCTGGCTTGTGGTAGGTATTACAGAAATTCATTTAGTCAATATGCACATGTATTGAGGGCCTGCTATGTTCTAGGCACTGGAGTCTCAGGCCTCATGGAACATACATTCTATGAATGGCTGATTAACTAATGAAAGACGTAAGAATGTAACTTGAATATCACTGTCTGTGGCAGATTATTAGTGAGAAACTGGAGTAAATAAACTCTGTGGCTTTAATGAAAGTATAGTGTCTACAGTACCACACAGAGAAGCGACTAATTCGCGTGGCAGAGGCCAATCCTTGAAAATGTCATCATTGGGCCTATAAACATGTCATCTTGTAGACTGATCGCAGGTCTGTGAATCTGGGCAATTTACAAATCTTTGAAATTTGATCGCAGTTTCAGTTGTAAGGGCCTAAATTGGGTTAGAGCAGCTTGCCTTTGGTCCTCAACCCTCCTTGATCCTCAGGGATCAATGACTAATTCAGTTTTTTTTTACATCTTTATTGGAGTATAATTGCTTTACAGTGGTGTGTTAGTTTCTGTTTCATAACAAAGTGAATCAGTTATACATATACGTATGTTCCCATATCTCTTCCCTCTTGGGTCTCCCTCCCTCCCACCCTCCCTATCCCACCCCTCCAGGCAGTCACAAAGCACCGAGCTGATCTCCCTGTGCTATGCGGCTGCTTCCCACTAGCTATCTACCTTACGTTTGGTAGTGTCTATATGTCCATGCCTCTCTCTCGCTTTGTCACAGCTTACCCTTCCCAATCGCCATATCCTCAAGTCCATTTTCCAGTAGGTCTGTGTCTTTATTCCTGCCTTACCCCTAGGTTCTTCATGACTTTTTTTTTTTTTTTTCCTAATTCAGTTTTTTTTAAAGTCAGGTGGCAGGCAGCCCAAGTTCTCAGCCTCTGAGGGTGACATCTGGTTTGGCGACTTCCTGTGGTAGATCACACAGGGCCCATGTGTCTGTAGCTGTTATGTAATATGCAGAGTATATGCGTTGGGATCTTTTAAGTACATCAAGGTGTTGTATTTCAGCAGATGATGGGACTCCAAATGTTTTGCTTTTTATTATTCCAGATTTTCCTGGAGTTGTCACCTTTTAGAGTTTTGTGTCTTTTCCGGGTATTCCCAGAATTCTCTCTTTAGGCTACTGTCATGTTGCTTTAAAAAAAATAGAGAGCTTTTACTCAGTTCAGCTAACAAATTCACCTTAGAATCCACACTGATTCTTCAAAAAGGGAAAAAGGCAAAGACTGCTTTAGCTTGGGGTTAAATATCTCATTTTTCCCTTGGTTTCACTTCCTTTTCCATTCTAGTGGCTTCCCATTTCATTCGGAGCCTCCTGTTCTCTGAATTTCTTTTCCATTTAAGAAGCTATTTTCTCAGAAAACAAATATCGTACATTAATGCATATATGTGGAATCTAGAAAAATGGTACAGATGAATCGGTTTGCAAGGCAGAAATAAAGACACAGTTGTAGAGAACTACCATGTGGATACCAAGGGGGGAAAGCAGTGGGGGTGGGGTGATGGTAGTGGGATGAATTGGGAGATTGGGATTGACATATATACACTAGTATGTGTAAAATAGATAACTAATAAGAACCTGCTGTATAAGAAAATTAAATTAAATTAAAAAAAAAAAAGAAGCTATTTTCTCAGAAGTTGTTTTTCTCCTTAGTTGTTGCCACTCTCTGGCCCCTGTTTTGCTTCTTCGCAGGTCTGGCTGCTGCCACGGCACTTGCCTCAGCCCCGGCCTCGGCTTGCCAGGGCTCCAGGCCAACCCAGCCTTCCAGCTGCCCCTCAGCTGCTCACTCCAACTGTCCAGCTCCAACCGACTCAGAACCTTCTGGTCCCAAACATTCTCTCACACCCAACCCACACCAAGGAACAAGTGCAGAAGCTTCTGCTGGGTTCAACTAACACTGAATGGGAGGAAGGGGGAAAGGAGAACAAATACATGATCAATTCTCCTTAGAACAAGCACTTTCCTATCCTTCATAGGTCATGGGTAAGAACTGATAGAATTTGTATTTCAAGAACTCTCTCTCTCTCTCTTTTTTGGCTGTGACACGTGGCTTGTGGGATCTTATTTCCCCGACCAGGGATCAAACCCGAGCCTTCTGCGGTGGAAGTACCGAGTACTAACCACTGGACTGCCAGGGAATTCCCAAGAACTTTCATTAACTAAATACCCAAGTGATGACAGAAAAGAAAATTCAGATTATATAACAGCTCTACTGGCCTTGAGAATAAAAAGATATATATTAAGTATCAGATATTTGGGCCCGCAAGATGGTTGAGAACTCATTTCTCAGTGCCTCTTCTCAAAGCCTTCCAGAAAAAGGTGTCTCATGTAAGAACCTCTGAAATCTGTCCTTGTCCCTAATATGTGTGTCAGGGAGGAGGAGTGTGGTTAGAATGTTTGGGATCCCTAAGCTCACAGACAAGGCAATAAACAAGGTAAAGTATCAAATAAAGAATGTTAACGCTGATGACACCTCTGAAGAATTCAGATGAATCCTTGGAGTGTTCATCCTGGGCCCCTCGAATGTCATCCAATCCTGAGTGGGATATTTCCCCTCTATGACTTCAGCTGTAAGATGACACTGTTCTTTTGCACCAGTACATGAGGACTAGCTAATTAAAATACTGTACTGGTTCATTCAAGAAGTATTTACTGAGTTCCTACTACATACAAGGCATTGTGCAAACAGACTGTCTAATATGACATAGAAATTTAAAAATAGATCGCCATAAATAAATTCGATGATGGGATTATGTAAAACCTTTCAGATAATTTTAGCTGTTTGTGTCCACATACAGGGCTTCTGATTCTACCATTTTGAATGACTTGACCTGTATTTTTCCATCATTACCCCTCTCTTCCAAACTCATTCATTCAGCTTAGTCTACAGCCAATTTCCATCCATTTTCTAATGGTAGGACCAGCGCTGTCATGTAAAGTTGTGCTCTGTACAAGGACACCCCACCAAGGGGGCAGACAGGGTAGAAATCCACTCTGTGTTCTGCTGGCTAAGCCCTGCGACCCGGCCTTAGTCAGCGTCCACCCAGAGGAAGGGAACGATTTTCTAATTTGCACAGATGTCCCTATGGGTTAGCTGCGGTCCTAACCCACAGAAATAGAACAAATGCACAGAGTTTAGTGTTGTCATCAAACAAGATTTACAACAAAGATACATTTAATGGCAGATATGGTGTCTCTCTAGCTACATGGTAAGTCACTCATGCATGTGATGGTTTTGGTGTTCTTTTTACTCAGACAAGCCAACTATGGGGAAGCAAGAGAGCAGGAGAAGGACGCCTCAGTGAAAGCTTGGTGAGTTCCTCTGGAGTCACAGTTTGGGGTTCTTCCTCAGCAGGGGGTGCCCACGGTCTGAGTGTTTCCAGAAATCTTATGTCCGGGGGTCTGAATGCGTATTTAACCTACTGAAAGACGCAAGCATCCCCCCTCTGGCAGAATGTGACCTTCTTATGAGAATCAAAGACGCAAGCATCAGAAGCCTCAGGCTCTCGAGGAGAAGCTGTTGGGCAAGTAGATCAATGAGCAACTGCCTTCACCATCTGGGATGAGAGTTGGAGGTCGAGAATACCTTTCCTTGTCCTGCAGAGGTTGGGAGATGAGCCTTATACATGGAAGAAAACCAAGTGGTGTGATTTAAAGAAAGGACTGCTGTCCCCCCAATTCCCCCAGAACCATCGAAAATTCTGCCAGATTCATTTGACCTAACTCTTCTCATGGAGAGTTAAGGTAAGGTGGACTGATTACTAGTCAATCTCACTATAGGGAGAATTCATTTCATTAGTTTGATTTCCTAAGTGCTAGCTGATTCCCTGGAGCAAAAGGAGCTTTTGCTGGACTGAGGGGAGCCTGCAGAGGTTTGGAACAGGTGTGCTATGGGCTGAATTGTGTACACCCCCAATTTAAGTCCTAACCCCAGTACATAAGAATGTGACCTTATTTGGAAATAGCGTAGTTGCAGATGTAGTCAGTTAAGATGAGGTCCTACTGGAGTAGCATGGACCCCTAATCCAGTATGACTGGCGTCCTTATAAAAAGGGAAATTGGACACAGAGACACACACACAGGAGAACACCATCTGAAGACTGGAGTTATACAGCCACGAACCAAGGAACTACTAGAAGCTAGGAGAGAAGCCTGGGACAGATATTTCCCTAGAGCCTTCAGAAGGAGCACAGCTCTGCCAACACCTTGATTTTGGACTTCTGGTCTCCAGAACAGTGAGACGAAAACTTTTTGTTGCTCTAGAAGCCACCCAGTTTGCAGTACGTTGTTACAGCAGCCCTAGGACACTAATACAAGGTGGAATGGGGAGCAGATGGTGGGGCATGGCACTTGTGACAGGTTCTATCTTTCCACAAATGGCCGCAACAATACCTCCCACCCACATGTTCTTCTCACAACGTGACTTTGACAATCTTCCCATTGAGTGTTGGGATCTCTGTACCCGCCCCTTGAACCTGAACAGGATTTTGTGATTTCTTTGACTACTTAGAGTAGGGCAAAGGTGACATTATGTGACTTCCAAGGCTAGGTCAGAGGAATGCTATGCACTTCTGCCCTGATCTCTTGGGATACTTGCTCTGAGGGAAGCTAGCTGCCATGTAAGAGGTCTTGCTGCGCTGAGGCCACCATGCTGTGAGGAAGCCCAATCTAACCCACACAAAGAGACCACATGGAGAGCCCCCAAGTCTCCACACAGAGAGAGATGCCTGACCACCCCCCACCCCTAGCTCCTCCAGTACTGCACTGTTTTAATTCCAGCCACTATTTGACTTGAAACCCCAAGCCAGAACTGCCTAACCAAGCCCTACCCAAATCCCCAACCCACAGAAACTACGAAAGATAATAAAGCGATTATTGTTGTTTTATACCACCAGGGTTTGAGATTTGTTACACAGCCTGCAGGGTTTGGGACAACCAGAAGATAAAAGGACTTTGGAGAGAGGGAGCCCAGAGTGAAAGAGAGATGTAGAGATGTTACAGCGAGATCAAAGGCTAAAAGATGGCAAATGTCCAAAGGAAGAGAGGTGGTGAAGACATTTCAGGAAGGGCAGTGGAGACTCTTCCTCTGAGAACGGCAGTGCAGTCAAGTGGAAAACACCTGGGCTGGGACACAAGTCACCCTGAACCCCTCCAGCGCTGCTGCCCACTCTCCCTGGAGAATGTTCTGTGAATGAATAGTGTGTGAAAGAACAGCTAATCCTGGAAAGGGGGAGCTAAAGAGCAAGAATTGTCCCACACCGCCACCCCAACCCATGCACCCGTTGTGGAACCTGGTGCATGGTTCCACATGCTCTGCCTCTGATTAGTTGTTCTCACGTAGACTCTGCTGCTGGAAGATGTACTGACCAGCTGAGACAAATATCTGACCCACTTGGCAATTGTGTTTCTCACAGTAAATGAATACATTGGCACTCCCGTTTATGCACCCGTGGGGATGCTTGACCTGCACATGTTAAGGCAAAGACTCCAGACATGGGCAATCAAAATAAGGTGTGGCCTCTCAGAGGGACCCTGCCAGAAAATGATCAACTGGCTTCCCTAGTGGACGACTATTCCTCATGGCCACAACTGCGAGAACAATCTCCTCTTAGGTCAAAAGTAGACAGAAGGGCTTCCCTGGTGGCGCAGTGGTTAAGAATCCGCCTGCCAGTGCAGGGGACGCGGGTTTGAGCCCTGGTCCGGGAAGATCCCACATGCCGCAGAGCAACTAATCCCGTGCGCCGCAACTACTGAGCCTGCGAGGCACAACTACTGAGCCCATGTGCCACAACTACTGAAGCCCGCACACCTAGAGCCTGTGCTCCACAACAAGAGAAGCCACCGCAGTGAGAAGCCCGTGCACCGCAATGAAGAGTAGCCGCTGTTCGCGGCAACAAAGACCCAACGCAGCCAAAAATAAATAAATAAATTTATTAAAAAAAAAAAGAAAGTAGAAGAGGAAAAACCAAGTACATGGTTCCTCAGAAATAAGGAACGGCCCAGAAGAACTTGAAAATAGTGGAAGAGGCAGAGCAGGCCAGCCCTCCGATGGGACAGCTCACCCCTACAACAGAGGAGCCTGGTCCAGGAAAACTTTGCCTGACTTTCACCCTGCTCTTCAAACTGCTCTTCTTCCCTCCCTGTTACACTGCCATTTAAATAGACTATCGTTTGGTCTGTATGTGCTTAAAAAGAAAATAGACAATAGAGTTAAAAAAAAATATGATGAAGAAGAGAGTTGAACAGATTTCTCATGCAGTGTTCTTAATCCAGATATTAAGTAAAGAGAATCCAAAGTCAAAACATGATTGTGGCGACAGCACAGTCCTTTGTTTTTAATGTGTAGATTACATTATCAAATATTTCATAGTTTCCAATTACCAAGCATCTGTAAGCAACAAACACAAGTTCATGAAGCAATAAGTCTAAAATTAAGAAATAATGTAATCTTGAGCTACTTGTAAAAGGAAGGTGCAAAATTGTTCGTATTATTGAAAAATCATCCCTTTATATTATTTTTATATGATAACTCTGTTTATATTATAAAATCCCCAAGGGAGAAACAGAGACGCTGCAATTGCACTACAGAAGGTCTCATCACCACATCCTTGCCCTTGCCTCTGCCTCCTCCTCTTCATCCATGTGGACATTTTTATTACATGTTAAGTGTAGGGCAAGGCCCTGGGAGCACAAAAAGGCTTTGACCATTCATGTGTTTGATGAGAGTACCAGGCAGTTGGAGAAGACATTTATATAGATACAGCATCTGAATCACTGTAAGTGTCCATCCAAAAATATTTTAAGTCCTAACTATTCTAATTGTAAGAAGAAACCATTCCAGAAATAAAGCTGCTCTCTTCACAGTGCAACGATGCTTAAAAGATGGTATGGCAATTGCCCATGGCAACCCTAAAAGCAAAATAAACAAACACAGTTGTTCTCTTATGCAACTCAGCGGGCACCAGCAAAGAGACACGGGGTGGGAGCTTCAACCATGGAAGAAGGTGGGGACAGTGGAGCAAGGAATAGCCCTAGCACGCTGAGAGTGCCTGTACCTGTGGCTGTGATGATTAAAGCCAGAGGGCAAATGCATTGGTCAAGGGAAAGCAAAGGTCAAGTCTGACATACATATTCAAAGTCAGTTGTCAAAGTTGGGGCTACTGAAGCGAGCATCAGAGCCGACGTGTGCGGTCAGACAGAGTCAGTGAAGTGGGACCGATGAATGTATAACTGATGGTCAACCCAAGGACCGGTGGCTACAGAGGGCAGGACAAGAGGTAAATGATGGTGAGGATTTTAGGCGGTTGGGAAGAGTAAGGAGGATCAAGGGGATGTTAATTCTCACAGTGGAGCTTTTATTTATTCCCAGGGCAGATGTACGGAGAAAAAGCCCATGTATAAAGATGAGTCGGGCCCATCTACAATAAGCCAGTAGAGGAAGGACAGAAATTAGAACTGGATGCTCTTCTGAGACACACTATCATTTTTACATTAAAAGATAGCAATTGGGTTCAAGTCTCTGTATTTCTACTAAAGGTGATAATGTCCGATACTTATTTTTCTTACTTTCTTACAAAAGTAAGAAAGAATGAAACCACCTCCACAAATCGGACCAGGTATATTTCCAAGATGCCAAGCTACCAGGCAGAGTTGCCTGGCAAAAGAACAGGGCACTTTTGCTTTCTCTCAGGCCAGGGAAGGTGTAAAATGATCCCACCAGTGCACAGGCCATTGTAGAGACTGGCTGACTGCTCTCATGGGGTGGTCCAACCTGTCTGTAGGGTCACAGTCGTGGCACCCACCACTTTTGCCTAGTCAACACTCTCATGAAAGAAGAGAAAGGCCTTTTGTGACGTAGTGAGGTGACGTTCACTGGTGGAATTCAAGTGGAGGCTAGATGCTCAAGGCAAAGGCATTGGAGAAGACATTTCCGGCCCTGGATTGAAGTTTTCTCCCAGCCCTGAGATTCTCTACCCTACCCACAAACCACTGTTGACAAATGGGACGTAAAGAAGTGTTGTGCGATGACAGCAGCCACATTTAGAGGAAATGCGATGAAGGAGTCCATCCAAAGAGCCTGATAGCGGACAGTCTGTTTCGAGCCAAAGAACAAATAACATTTTGTAGCTCCTATCTGTCTGCCATAAATAATTAATCCTATAATGTCCATATCTGTTGTGGGTGTGGTCAAGAGCTTTGAGCTCTGGACTTGAGTCCGTATGGGACACAGGAGACCATGGTTCCTAGAGGAAAGACAGCTGGAAAATAGCCATCTCCCATCAGTGATCTGGTGTAGGAAGGTAGACAACTCCATTTTGCTCTGAAAGGAAAAGTTTTTAGTCAGATATGTGCATTTTTCCTTACAGCTCAAAAATAAATTATGCAATGTTCAGCAAAGACTGAGAAGCTGGCGTTGACATTTTTAGTCTACTTGGTCAAGATTCTCTTAGTACTTGACAAACTTAGATTCACAAACTCCGCAAGATAAAAAGCAGGAACTCACGGTGCGTATCATTCTTGAGAGAGGTGTGTCACTGTATAAAAAGAAAAAAAAATTTTTTTTTTGCTTCAGCAGCGATCACTTGCTGGATTGGGATTAGTGTTATACTTTCTAAAGAAAACACAATGGCCCATTAACTCTGAGTTAGTTTTCTAGTAGAGGGTTGGTTTTACTTTGAACTAATAACATGCTTTGCATGGTATCACCTGAATCGAGGTTTAAGTCTGTGGCTATGAAACAAAGCCAAATTCCTGGCCCACACTGGCTTCAAACCCATTATCCAGGACTCATCAATATTATGCTGTGATCAACTTGAGCACCTAGTGAGGCCAGAGGTGGGGAATGACCTTACAAAACTAGACTGTAAGCTCTCTAACAGGCATCATGTCTGTCTTTTGCATTGCTATATCCCAGCATTTAATACAGTGCTTAGAACAGAGTAGGCATTTAAGACATGTTTACTGAATGAATGAAGTTTTTTCCCCAAGGTACTGAGAGCCTATATCTCTCCCATTTCTCCTTCCCCTTTTTCTTACCCTGAATTCCATTCTCCAAAGGTATCTCTTCCACGTTTCATGGGTTGAAAGATGAATTTAGAAGAAAAGTGACTCTCATATGATTGAAGCAGAATAATGTTTGTCAAAATGGGAAAATTTACTGAAGTTTTGAAACCAAGGACAAAATTCCCTCAAAAGTTGATAGTAATTAATCATAACAATATCACTTGGAAAAAAAAAAACCAATGTCACTGTATCTTCTCTGACCCAACTTCTAGGAGGACTGTCCACCTGGACAGGAACTGTACTACTTTGTCGATGTCAGGCAGCACCTATGGAACAGACCACTCTCCTTACAAGCATCATCCGTGGTGTGTGTTCCCTATATGGTGAGAGGGGCGTTCTAGGTCCTGTGATTGCAAAGTGAGGCCCAACCCATTTCTAAATGGAGCTTAGAGTGGCAGGTGCAGAAAATAAAACTCATTGGAGCTGTGGAGAGACAGTCTGTCAACTCCTAGGATCCTTCCACAGGCCTTTCACCTCAGGGCTTCCTTTGCCAGGCTACGACACCAACTCCAGACAGGACAGTGGTGGGGACGATGAACCCAACAGCTTTCATCGCCAGAAGCATAGTTTCTGATTCTAAAAGCAAAGCAAATGAGGGAAAATCCACAAGTGCTCCTCCTCTTCTATGTTAACGTTTGGGAACTTTTGTACCTGCGATCATTGGGAAGCCCGACACTATTTTTCGTACTGTCACTTCTTACTTCACAGCTCCGTGGAGAATAGTCTAAAACAGAGGAACAGCAGCTCCCAAAGTATGGTCCGAATGCCCCAAAGGTCCTCAAGACCCAATCAAGGTGTCCATGAGATCTAATTCATGATCTCCCCCCCCCCGCTTTTTTTAAACCTCCGTCTCACATGGGCACGGTGGAGTTTTCTAGAGGCCACATGATATGAAATGACATCATCACTCTGATAGCAAATGGAATATGTGCTTGTGTTTTCTAGTGTTTAATTTTTTTTTAATGTTTAGTTTGTAATACAGTAGATAGAAACAGATATAACCTAAGTAAACAAAAGCTCTTTGGGTTACTCAATAATTTTTTCAAGAGTATAAAGGAGGCTTGAGACCGAAAAGTGAGAGAACCTCTGATTGAACAGACGCATTCTAAAGCACGCAGTGATCCATGCTTCCTGCTCACCCCCTGTCCTCAGTCTCACTCCGCAGACAGCCACAGACCCGTCTCTACCCTGGGAACCCTGAAGAACCATGTGGACATACTCTGACCAGTGGGGGCTCTAAGAAGAAGAAGTTCAAGTTAAACAGAAGTATCTTATGTACTGAGTACTCAGCAACTGCATTTCCCAATTAATTTTCTTCTTTGTAGGAAACATCTAAAACCAAGAATGACCCAGAACCCTGGTTTGCCAACAACAACAAATTCTTTGTGCTAAAGCCAGTTTGAGTAGTTTTCTGTTACCTGCAACCATTAAAATTAAGATGGTTGGGGCTTATCTGGTGGTGCAGTGGTTAAGAATCCACCTGCCAGTGCAGGGGACACAGGTTCGAGCCCTGATCCAGGAAGATCCCACATGCAGTAGAGCAACTAAGCCCATGTGCCATAACTACTGAGCCTGCACTCTAGAGCCCACAAGAACTGCTGAATGTCGTCAAAATGCTGATAAAAAGTAACTAGGGAAAGTTTTCATGGAGCGTTACAGACCATGATAGTAACAAAATGGATTTCAGAATCGGGTCGCTATAACTTAGATGAGAGGAAGTTACGTATAAAACCATGGGTTCTGAGGATATGAGGACAAGGTGTTCTCCCTCCTCTTTATCTGTCCTTTGTAGGGTACCTTTCCCATACTCCAGAAATCTCTTTAACCAGGCAATACATTCTTCTTCCAGCCAATTCTTTTGATATTGTAGCTCATGCTGACTGGCCTCCCATGCCCGCTTGGTGATGTGAGCCACATTACCCATAGCTATCCAGGAGAGGGTATCTTTACCGAAGATAATGAAATCCTGTCCGTCATATGCATATTGGAGAAACCCCGTGGTGTTTCCATCCTCCAGTAACTCACAGCCAATCATTCTCTGGTAAGTGTGGAAACCCGGGAATACACATGCAGGCAGGAAGGGAGGGGTTGACGTGGGGATGCGGAGGTGGGTGCCCAGGTGACGTGACAGGGGGCATGACTGGAAACATCTTCTACCCCAGAATACATCACTGCACAGGCCTGCCATGGCATCACTGAGTCGCCAGGAGTTTCCTGTGATGTAAGCCCATTGATCTACAGATATCTGCAGAGTACCTACTGCATACAAAAGGAGTATGATAATTCCCTCCTTGGGAGTTATCCTATATTGGGAACAACTAACTGACAAAGTTTTTAGTGCAGTGGAGAAGGGAGAGATATGTGGGAGCCAGAAATATCCTGGGATATCACCCCAGGGTTCAGGGCAGGCACCCCTGCCCCGTGGGCCCTCCCTGGAGGTTGTATCCTGCATGTCAGCTGCGGTGCTGGGCAAGATGGAGGCTGGTCTCCCCCAGGCCTGGGCAGAGCATAAGGGTCCCAGTGCCCCTCTGCACTGCGTTGACCTTTTATATCCCACCCCTTTCCCTTCCTGTGTGGGTAGGGAGGCAGCACAGTGGAAACCTCTGAGGTTGGACATAAGATAATCATAGAAGTCTTGGTTCTTATGAAGACAAGAGCCAGGGTAAAGCAGAAGCACAAATTCTATCCCCAGAACGACAGCTGCCATATTCTGCCTTCTATTCTCTTTGTCTTTGTTCACTTCCTACCCTCTTCTCAATCCTAAGGTACTTAAGAACTGGGACAGGACTTCCCTGGTGGTTCAGTGGTTAAGAATCCACCTTCCAATGCAGGGGACACAGGTTCCATCCCTGGTTGGGGAACTAAGATCCCACATACCTCAGGGCAACTAAGCCTGCACACCGCAACTACTGAGCCCACGCACCACAACTAGAGAGAAGCCTGTGCGCCGCAACAAAAAGATTCCCGCCCCACATGCCACAACTAAGACCCGATGCAGCCAAAAATAAATAAATAAATACAAGAAAAAGCTTTAAAAAAATAAAAAAGAACTGGGACTTACTTTCTTCCCTCTGTATTTCCTACAAGGCCTAGCATAGGGAGCCTAGCCCATGGTAGGTGCTTTGTAAATATTTGTGAATTAAATTGTTGGCAAGGCACTTTATTTCTCTGCTTCAAAGCAATTAAGTATGCTGGAATGAGTATGAATCTATTTAACTTGAACTTAATTAAAAAAAATTATTTTGGCCTCACCACACAGCTTGTGGGATCTTAGTTCCCTGACCAAGGATCCAACCTGGGGCCCCAGCAGTGAGAGCACCGAGTCCTAACCACTGGACCACCAGGGAATTCCCAGGAGCTTATACTTTAAAAAATACTTTTCATAAAGGGAGCAGAGCTGAAATCTAATTTACATCCAGCCTGGAGTCTGCAAAAGGTGTAATATGGGTGAATCTGCAACCGATTTTGCAAACGGTTCTATTTCTCCACCTCTAGAAAGGTTTTGCAGATGTACAACTGTTTTAAGGCGGAGGCTAAAGGAAGAGCAAGTCAGGAACATTAGTTCTCACACTTTTTTAGTCTCCATCTGAGTAGTCAACAAACATGTGAGTACCGCCTCTGTGCCAGGCGCTGTTCCAGGCCCTGAGCAGACCACAGACAAAACAGATAAAAATGTCTGCCCTTCTGGAGCCTACATCCTAACGGGAGGAGAGGAGGAAGGCAGACAATATAAAATAAATACATATAACATGTTGTTTAAAAAGTGCAATGGGTCTAGAGACTGTCATACAGAGTGAAGTAAGTCAGAAAGAGAAAGACAAATATTGTATATTAACGCATATACGTGGAACCTAGAAAAATAGCACAGATGAACTGGTTTGCAGGGCAGAAATAGAGACACAGATGTAGAGAACAAATGTATGGACACCAAGGGGGGAAAGCGGCGGGGTGGTGGTGGCGGTGGTGTGATGAATTGGGAGATTGGGATTGACATATATACACTAATGTGTATAAAATGGATAACTAATAAGAACCTGCTGTATAAAAAAATAAAATAAAATTCAAAAAAAAATGTGCAATGGAGAAAAATTTGCAAAGAGGACTAAGCAATATAATTCTAAACATCAATACTTAGGGAAGACCGCTCCGAGAAGGAGACTTCTGAACAAGTACCTGCAGGGAGTGAGGGAGCCAGGCAGACATGTGGGGACCGCAGTACAGGCAGGGGGGCCTGTACAAAGGCCCTGAAGAGAGGTCAAGCTGGCACACTCCAGCAGCAATAAGGCCTGCGGCTGGAGCTGAAGGGATGAGGGGCAAAGACATAGCTAGGAATGGCTTCCACAGTTACTGATAGCAAAAACCTCATAGAAATCAAATTCCAGGCAAAGAATGGGAGAGAGCAAGGAAGAAAGGATTTAAGAAGGGACTGTGTTATCGACGTGTAGAACTTCCCTTGGAATCTGTATTTCGTTTTATGACATCTGGGGTCTACATGCCTAGTAGATGCCAACAAGCAAAAAAAAAAAAAAAAAGTATTACCAACTTGGGGCATTACTGCTCAATGAATGGGAGGATTTATTCTAAATGAGCATCACTGACATTATCTCCATACATAATATTTACAATTCATGTAATTTCACTTTCTTATAAAAATGTAACTTCATAAAGATTTGCATTATCCAGAGTTTATAAGACGTAAATAGAGAGGCACATGGTCTGCTGCCAATACTAATGCCCTTTTCTCCAACCTCAATCTCAGTCTTATTCCTGGTTTGGGAGCAGTTTTTCTCCACTAGCCAGCCCTGACTTCAAAGGCTGCTCTGCCCCAAAAGGCTGGCCTCCATCTGCCGGTCATCTGCCCGTCCAGCCTCATGCAGCCGTGGCTCTGCTCCAGAACATCACAGCCCTCTCCCCTTCGTTTGCCATGGATACAATTACCCATCTGGTGCGTCCACAGGTATGAGTCACACTTGCTCCTCAGTTGGGCTTCCAAAATGCTACCTCAGCTGTGATGGGAAGTTGGTTGACAGATGTTGAGTCACAGAAAAAATAGGGGAAAGTCCATGGTACCCTTTCTCTCATGTCGCATTAGACCTTGTCATAAGTTATAGCCTATGGATATGTTGCCTGGATGATTCGATTTCTACAAGAACTGTGAAGGTTGTATCATTTGAAAAGACCTGTACTTGGCCATTTTTGATCTACCAACATGGCAATTTCATATGATTCAATCTAACCTTCTGATTCTTCTTGCTGCAATAATTATGAAATTAGGTTTCTCTCTCCCTTTCCATGAACATCAATCCACTCATTGAACTGAACTCTACAATTTTGAATTTGGTCTTCTGTCCAGGCCAGTCAAGTTGCTTCTCAAAGAGCGTTCGCTGCTCTGTCCCAATAGCCTGTGATAGGCATTGCTGAAAATCCTGAACAACACAACCGAACAGCAATTAGACCAAATGCAGTGGTGACTTTACATCCTATATTATGTTCCCTTTAACCTGTTGATTAACTAGTTGGACCGTTTTGACAAAAGGCTGTGAAACACTAGATTATAAAATAATTGATAAAGTGTTTTCAGGTATTCCTCCACAGGGGCAAACACATGGCAGCAGGCAGTTAAGTGCCACAAAAGAGGTACCAATGGGGTGTTCCAGCAGCTAGGAGAGAGATCCTGCTCTCACACAAAGGGATCCACAAGGAGGAGGTAGAAAACCTGCTGTGAAGTTAGGCCTTCTGCGAGCCATGGAGGGCAGCAAAATCTGAATCATAACCCTCAGAACCGCACTTACTTCTTGAGCACATGCCGCCATGTGTTAGTTACCATGCTAAGCCTCTGGTAAGCATGAGTTACATTTATTCCTCACTGCAACCTTTTGAGTCTTAAAGGTCTTAAAATTCCCATTTTACAGGTGGACCATGGGTGCAGAGAGTTGAAGAAAATTGCCCAAGATCATCCTTAGAATCCATAAGTGGTGGACCCAGGAATTACACTCTGACCTCTCAGGCTAGAAGCCCCTTTGCCTTAGACTGCCCAGCTGATCCGAAGCAGAGGCACTTCCCCATCCCAGGCTGTTTCAGGGTTCTCACCCAGATCACTGTTGCTCTCTCCCGCCCCCTTGTGTCAAGGATGACTCACTGTCCTGGATTTCCCAGTCCCTGGGGACCCCGGCTCCAGACCTTCCTACAATTGGCTGTGGGTCCCAACTGAATATCCAGTTCGACAAAGTCCCAAATATCTGTTGACCCTCCCAAGTAGCCCGATGCCTTAATGCAGTCAAAATGATTATGATTCCTGGGAACTACTCTCTGGAATTTCAGGCATCCTGGGAATGAGGGGGAGAAGTGGAGGGTGATATTTTTAGTTAAGAGGGCCTTTGGACACTTCTCAAACTATGCAGTGATATAGGTAGTTCTATATGCATCAAGTACTGCCAGTCCCTCTCCTAACAACTCCTCTCACTACAGGAAGTCATCGAGGGCCCGGAAGTGCTGAATGTGACAGTTTGACTCTTTAGCTACTCTTTTGAGGCTACCCTTTGGAGGTTACCAATGTCTCTTTTAAGTTTTATCCTTTTCTGAACTTCCAGTAGGCACAGTCCTAGCTGCTAGGGATACGGCAATGAACACATCAAATCCCAGCCCTCTGAGCTCCTTTCTAGAAGGAAGACCTGCAGTAGGTGAAGATATAATACAGGATCAGCTGCTGATAAGAGTTGTGAAGAGTAATAAAGCGGGGAAAGGAAATAAACACACACACACAAATAATAATAAAGTAAAAGGGAAAAAAAGAAAAAAGTTCAAAAAGAGAAAAACAAATTTAAAAAAGAAAAAGGGAAAAAAGCAAGGAAAGGAGGTAGAGTGTGAAGAGGGCTGACCTTTTAGGTAGAGGGACCAGGAAAGGCCTTCCGAGCAGGTGGCATCTGAGCAGAGATGTGAATGAAGTGAGGAAGTGAGTCATAGGAGAAGAACCTTTCAGACGGAACAACAAGCCGGAGTCCTCAAGGAAGTTGCCTGTTCCATGTATTTGAGGAATAGCAAGGAGATCACTGTGGGCCATGTAGAGCTCTGGAGAATGAATGAATGTACCCTGGTGGGTTTTTTTTCCCCAGTACTCTCTGTATACAATGACGACCATATGTTCTCCTATTTCCCAGAAGAATTACATTTTTATGAATTTCATTCTTTTTAAATGATTCATTGAAGTTGTAACAAAATGTGATTTGGTACTTATACTCTTGAAGGGTTTTCCATAATAAATATAAATTTGGCTGTCAGAAAGAATGTCCTCTGTCATCTGTCTCAATTTGGGTTTCAAGTGTTTGAAGAGCCACTTGTTTGATCTTTAACCTAGGCCCCTTCCTTCGAGTCCTTGGCAATCCTTCTGGGGTAACAGGATGACTGAGGTCAATGCGTTTTAGTGAGAATAGACAAATATTGCAACTAGTCAGAAGAAAATCTACAAATTAGTTGCATTTCTCAGATTTAGATAGATTCAATGTCAACCAAGAAGGCCTTAAGGGAGTAAAACAGTATCTTGGAGAAATTTCTACTGCATGTGCCTTGGCAACAGCTCCATGGAAACAGATTGAAGTCTAATAATGTCTATAGCAAATGCCCATATTTTCTCATGTTAACTCTTGGAACTCAAGGTCATTTCTAGGCGGATAATTTGCAAATCTGTCTTCTAATGCTAGCCCAGTTGACAGTTCAGGGGACTTATCCATCATTACTCCTTGTCTGTGAAGGACTTCATCATTCATGAAGCAGATTGATATAGCAGATTGAAATATCCATAGAGTTATGAGTAATATCAAGAGACTGACCTTGGCTTTTTCAGGATGAAACACACAAACCACATATGCCTCTGCAAGAGAGATCCCACGCATGCCCCCGCCCTGATGACACCCACCCACGTCACCAGCTCACCGTCTCCCACAGGCTGAAATGAAGAACAGGAGGAGCTGTAAAGCATGAAACACCTTTCTTTTTCGTACAAATTCTGCAACTAGAATAAACCACAGTTGTGAATTTAGTCATTATTGCTGACCAAGTTCTCTATGGCACACGGCCAGATCACTTCAATTTCTTAGGGACGTCACCTTGGAACATAAATTCCAGGAGGCATTTATTAGGTGCCTATTGGTCACTAGGAAGTACGAGGAAAATAAAGAAGAGAAAAATGAGAAGATCTCTCTTCCTGCCTTTGAGGAGAGGCTTGAAGGAAAGATTTTGGTAAATAGAAAGTTATAGAGCTGTGAGCAGGAGCTATGGAAGTACAAAGGAAAGCACAGTCTACTGCAGGCCATGGAGTCAGTGAAATCAACACACTGGAAGTGATGTTGGAGAGATCTTGTCATTGAGCTGTGAACCCCATACACTCTGGTATCTCCTCCCTGCGTTTCCATGCCTAGAAGCTCCTACTCAGGGCTAGCATTAGGCCCAAATATCAAGTAGACCAAGACCTTTTTCATAACCCTGTTTCCCTTCCCTGTCAGCATCCCTCAATGCTCAGAACACTCAGTCAGGATCGTGGCAGGTAACAACCTTCATCCCAGCTGAGTCACATGAAGAAACGTTAATGAAGGGACTTCACGCAGAGGTATGAGCAAAGTTACAGGAACAGATGAGGGATAATAGGGCACCCATAAGCTAACAACTATAGGAAGCCATTACCACCCTTAGGGCTGTAGAGACTGGAGGAGCGAATAGTGCTCCTGAGGCCTCATGGGAGCTAGAACCATGAAGAAAGGGCTGTTCAGAGAAAACTGTATTGCAGAGGGACACAGCTACTGCCAGAAACATTAAACAAAGTGGGGAAAGAGGAAGAAGGAAATACCCCAACCTCTCTTTCCTCTGTGACTGCTCTCCTTTCAGCATCTCCCATTGGGTGAACCCGAACAGAAATCAGCCTGCAAGAGAGACTGGGTGATGCCTTCTGTAGCAGTCAGCCTCCCAGGGCACAAGACAGGCCAGAGAAGGATGGAGTGGAAGGAGTCAAAAGGAGAATAGCCAGCACAAAGCGACCTTCCCTGCCCTTTATATATGACTGGTTCTATTTCTCATTCCACCTATTATCAAAGTGCCAAGCGTCCACATCCAGAGGTGCTGTGATATTGTGGAAAAGCCCCGGACTGTAGGCTAAAAGACCTGCATGTACTTCAGACTCTGCTCGTTATGTGAGCTGAGTCCACCTCTCTAGGCCTGGGTCTCCTCATCTGGAAATGGGAATATTTTCTTAGCCTGCCACAAGGGTCAGTTAGACCATTACATGAAAGATTATGTTTAGGGGATACTGTGGTCATATTATTAGAGAGTTCTTTGAGGATTAAATACAGGTAATATATAGGCTTTTTACATTCTAGAAATATCACTCCTTTCCTCTTTTTATCCTCTGTCTCTTACCCTCACCCTCAATCTTTCCCATTTCTGACTTGAACGGTAGGACTTTTTCTGGATTAAGTTTCTATAGAAGCAGGACCTTTGTCTGTCTTGTTCATGGTCATGTCCCCAAAAGTGCTGTCACACAGTAGGTCATCAACCAACATTTGTATAATTAACACACAGATGATTTGAAAGAGCTCCTTCCTGTCATGCTCGTGAATCACTGCCTATGGTGGTGGCCCAGACTGAGATGGAGACATTGCCCGGCAGCCATCTGGGAGTGCTGGCCCCTCGCTGGGAAAGCAGTTGCTTAGGGCAGAGAAGCCTGGTGCTTCCAGCCCACAGGTCTTTTGGTGTATTGCAGGCAACAGAAAGCAACTGCTTCCCCAGTAACATAGGCTCCCTAAACAATGAAAAACTCCTTCTACTCAGTTGATGTCTCTTACACGTAGTAAACAAGTCCAGAACCACGGTTTTATCTTTCTGGGATCTTGTGTTACAGGTTGGGATTGTGGTGAAGAGGAAAAACAAGTAAACCTGAACAATGGATCTGCTCAACTGTTTAATGGCCCTGAAACTCTGACCACATCCTCATGAGACTTACCAAGCTAGTAGAGAGGAAAAACAAAAGTAAAAGAAAAGACATGAACAGAAAAGAAAGGGAGCAATGCTCAGAAGGGAAGTAGGAAGTGAGGAAGTTACCCAGAGGGTCTTTCCGGAATGGCTTCCAACCCCTCAGAAGGCAGGTGACATCAAAATCCTACACACGTGAACTGGAAAACTGTACAGCTAGTCCAACCCTCTGACAAGTCCGGGGTTTAATAAACACAATTTTCTGCCCCTGGCTTCTTAATCATCTCACCAGAAGTTTTAGGAAGACAAGCTCTTTCCCTGAGGCTGCCTCGGCTGAGGAGTTCAGAGCAAAGAGAACTTGGGGTGCTCACGAGCATCACTGTGCATCACTGCTAATGCAATGATGAGAGGTAACAGGAGCACCATCAGCCCCTCTAGAATCCTTCTCTTTCCGATTCTTTTAACCAAAACACTGACAGGTCCCTGCTGATCTTTCAAGAACCTATACTCTACCGGCTCTTGAGTGATTCAGCAACTGAGTGACACTCAGCGTTCTCTCCCAGTAAAAACAGGGGAAATAGTTAGTGTCATCAGATGCTAGGTAGAATAGAGAGAGAGAGGGAAAACAAAAGCACTGCCTGCTTTCGGCAGTGGCCTTTAAACCTTTGTTGGTCTCAGACACTGCTTGCTTTTTGCTGTTCCTGTCTTGACCCTGTTCCCAACTTTCGAATATTTATGGAACACAATTATGGGAAAGACACAAGGAACACAAAGAGTAATCATATCTGGTCCCCCAGGAGGCTCAAAATAAAAAGAAGTCTTTGCTTATTCCCTGGAGCTTAGAGTTCTCCCAAGGTCCATGAGAAAGAGTCACACAAAGTTCCCAGGACTTGCCCTGGCTTCCTATAATGCTTCAGTCCTTGTGTCTGATATAATATGTATCATGTAGACTGTCCTGACATTTTTAGCTTAGGCCTATCTTCCCTGCTGCTCTAGCACCCAGCCCAATAGCTCAAAAAAATGCTCGTTGAATAAAGGAGAGGTAGAAAAAAGCCTAAAAGAAGATTCTGAGGGGCAGCTAGCTTGGCTTGCTTGATTAGCAAACCTCAGCGCCAAGCCACGGCTGCATTGTCATCACGAGAGCACAGAGGAGTTGGGAGACAGAAGCTTAAGCTTGTTCAGGGAGTTGGAGGACAGGCCCAGACAAGAAAGAGGAAGTAGGGGTAAGTGGGAGAGATGAGTGGAGGCAAGGCCACCAGGCAGGCTGGCTTCAGCTCCGGCTCAGGGACCGGGGCTCGCATCCCGGCTACTGGACCTTGCGCAGAATCCCAAATTGTGCTGAGGCTCAGTTTCCTCAACTTCAGAAACAAATCCTGGCATATATTTCACAAGGCTTGTTGAAGAATTAGATGAGGCTCTGTTTACAATGTACCAGATAGGTAGGAGAACATACTAGTTTCCTTCTGCAGCAGGCTGAATAATGCCCCCATCCTCACCCCAAAGATCTCCACATCCCAATCTCTAGAACGTGTGAATATCTTACCTTACGTGGCAAAAGGGACTTAGCAGATAAGATTAAATTAAAAATCATGAGATGCGGAGATTATCCAGGCTTATCTGGTGGGTCCAATCACAAGGATCTTATAAGAGGGAGGCAAACAGTGTCTAGAACTGGAAACAGAAGGAACAGATTCTCCACTAGAGCCTCCAGAAGAAATGCAACCCTGCCATCACTTTATTTATTTATTTATTTATTTTAACATCTTTATTGGAGTATAATTGCTTTACAGTGGTGTGTTAGTTTCTGCTTTATAACAAATTGAATCAGCTATACGTATACATATATCCCCATATCCCCTCCCTCTTACGTCTCCCTCCCACCCTGCCTATCCCACCTCTCTAGGTGGTCACAAAGCACCGAGCTGATCTCCCTGTGCTATCCTGCCATCACGTTAATTTTAGCCCATGAGACCCACTTTTGGACTTCTGACCCCCAGAATTATAAGAGAATAAATTTATCATGTTTTAGGGCACTTAGTTTGTAGTAATTTTGTTATAGCAGCAACAGGAAACTATACATCTTCCATTTCCCAAAAGAAAAAAAGAAGACAATAATGAAATTAATATTTGACACCTTCTCAGCATCTCCTAGCACCTTCTCTTCTCAGATCTTTGTATTTCTTTCTTCCTTTCTTTCCTCTTTCACTTCTTTGTTCTTCCCTTAACTCTTGTGCCACTCCCAGAGACCCCAGTAGTCCCAGAGATCTCTCACTAGCGCTGGAGTTCCATGGCAGTGTATTTATTTGTTCCTTTGAATTTCTGTTCGTATCTTGTTCCAAAACTGCATACTGTACTGCAGTCTGCAGCATTTACATTAAAAAGTGGGCATGATGACCACACTTTTTAAAGTCATATTATCTTAAGTGCAAATTAGCAAAAACCATCCAGAAGGGAATTCCCTGGCAGTCCAGTGGTTAGGACTCAGCCCTTTCACTCCTGAGGCCCCGGTTCAATCCCTGGTTTGGGAAGTATGATCTCACAAGCTGGGCTGAGTGGCCAAAAATAAATAAATAAAATAATAATAATAATAAATAAGAAACAAACAAACAAAATCCAGAAAACTTCAAAATACACCAAAAACTCAGAGTACTAAGATAAAAATCACTCCTCAGAGAAAGCCACTGTTAACATTTTAGTATGTGTCTTTTCAGTGCTTTTGCTATGACTATATACATATACAAACACACTTTGGGAGGTTCATTTTACCAAAACAAGGTTTCACATCCTAACATTATTTGGTAATTTATTTTTCACTTAACAATTTCCCAATACCAACGTGCAATTTTTTTTTTTTTTTGGTACGCGGGCCTCTCACTGTTGGCGCCTCTCCCGTTGCGGAGCACAGGCTCCGGACGCGCAGGCTCAGCGGCCATGGCTCACGGGCCCAGCCGCTCCGCGGCACGTGGGATCTTCCCGGACCGGGGCACGAACCCGTGTCCCCTGCATCGGCAGGCGGACTCTCAACAACTGCGCCACCAGGGAAGCCCCAACATGCATTTTTTATGGTATAGCTTTAATAGTCCTTAAGTTTTTAAATAAATAGATTTGATAACAGTCAAGATCTTAAAGGACAAGTGAAGACTGCTCGACTAAGCTGGGAAGCATTGAAGTGGGGAGCATCCTGTGCACGCTCCTTGGGAACTAGCTCTACCTCTGAGCAGCTGACTATCCTTGAATCTCAAGTTGTATTTTTCAGAGTGGCTTGTGTTTATCTTGTTTACTACGGATCCCTCTAATTATGTCTTTGGCTTTTTAATACCTGCTTTATTATATATATCTTAAGGCCCTTCTGAAGAATCTGACCCATTTGCAAATGGAACAAGTCATCCTCAAAAACCAAAAGACAAATTATTAAGTTAGCAAAAGGGTCTTATTTGTTAAATATATTGTTTTCAATATACCGTAATTTTTTTTATCATGTTCAATAAGTAGTTTCCTCTGGGCTGTTTTAAAAAATTCAGTAGGGGTGTGTGTGAGTGTGTGTGTGAGTGTGTGTGTGTGTGTGTGTGTGTGTGTGTGTGTGTGTGTGCTTATGTGCACATGCATGTCTGTGAAATCTGATTTGAGCCACTTTCTGTGCTTAGGTAAAATCCATTCACCAGGGCTTCCTGGAGCCTGTGCTCCACGATGGGAGAGGCCACAACAGTGAGAGGCCCACGTACCGCAAAAAAAAAAAAATCCATTCACCAATTTTGGGGCAAGGCTAGCCCTTATACAAATCGGCAGGAGAGTACTGTAACAAAGAACATGGGTTTAGGAGTCAGACAAACTTATTTTCAAATAGGGCTCTCACTGCCTGCCTATGAGACCTTGGGCAAATTATTAACCTCTCTAAGCCTCAGATTTCTTGTGGAAAATGGGGATAAGAAGCAGAGCTGTTGTGAGGATTCAATGAAATCAGCAGTGGTGGAACCAAGAGGTGACTTTTCACTTGGGACTTTAGAGCACCACTATCATGCACATATAATCATGGTCCCAAATAAACCCCAAATTTAAGAAAATACAGTGGGTCTGCCATGCAACCTCAGTTCAAGCCTCCTAGCCCTGTTGTCCAAACAAGTTACATTCTAAAACCTGCCCCATGTAGAAATTTTGGAGCCACTTCTGAAGAGTATGCATGTATGTTACTTAGCATAGTGTATATTACTTAGCACAGTGTATATTGCTTAGCACAGTGTATGTTGCTTAGCACAAACTTACATAGTAAGTAAATGCTAGCAATTGCTATTACTATTATCGTTATTCACTAGTTTACCAAGAGAAATTGTGATTTTTCCTCCCCTGTGCACTAACAAATTCATAGAGGAGGGTAAAGTCATACCTGCCCTTCTACGATGGTTCAAATTCACTGTTATGTCAAGAAGTTCACTGAATTCCAATAGAGTATTTTAACTTTTAGTACTCACTAATATCCATTCATTCATACACTTCTAACTTGAGTTATTCTAAAAAGGATTTAAAATTGCTAACCTTTGATGTACTTTTGCATATGTCGTCACTTGGCTTTCTCACTTATCTTTCTTCAATTTTTCTTTTCTTTTTTACTTTTTATATTTCTGATTATCCAAGTAAATAGTCCATTGTAGAAAACAGCCAAACTTTAAGTACATTTTCTTTTTCTTATGTATAAAAAATTTCTATGCATAAAACTGTTTCTATATATAAAAATGAACAGAATTGAAATCATATATATACAATATTGTCTTGCTTTCAATACACGTCATTACACACTTTTAAACAGTTTTAGTGACCATCAGATGAATGTCCCATAAATTTTTAGTCATTTCCTTGTGTTGGATATATAGATTGACTAAAATTGGTTTATTTTAATCCAGTGTGTAGATAAGGGTGGAGGTGATGGTAACAACTAAGGCAAAGAGAGAAAACATGACCAGTATGTGGATATTTCCTGTGGCTGGTGCTGGGAAATGTAGACAGCCATGGCCAAGTCAATGGATGCCAACAAGAGCAAGTGTCTTCTGGAGTGTTCCAGGAAAGAACATGTATCTCAGGGCTTTTAAAAGATTGGGATAATAATTCACCATGTCCCCAGATTTTGCCTCTAAAGTATTTCTCAAATGTATCCCTCCTTTCCGTCCTCCAGTGAGCTTATTTCAGGACACCCTCATCCCTCCTCTGGATGATGACCTCCTAGCTGACCTTTCAGCCATTGCTGCACCTGTGTCAAATGCCAGTATTATCCTGTCAATTCCCTCAGCTGCCATGATCTATAGTACAGTGTCCACGGTTCTTAACAGCACAATCAAGGACCCCCCAATAAACTGGCCCTGCCCTTTTCCAGCCTTAGTTCCTGTGGCCACAGTCCCATTCCTTCCATTCCGGCAATGCCCCCTGCTGTGGCTCGCCCCCCCCCCCCCCCAGGCTGCCCTACTGTCTCCAGGCTGGGTTGTTTCTGTGGCAACATTGTGTAACTGGCTTGGCTCTCCCACCAGTCTGAGAGCTCCTTGAAGTCAAGGACCAAGCCTGTATATCTCTGTGTCCTCAGTGCCTAGCACACAGTAAGAATACAACACGTGCCAGCACTGTTCTAAGCACTTCTCAGACACTGATTCATTTAATCCTGATGACACTCTCTATGAGGAAGGTGTTATTATAGTATCCATTTCATAGTTGAGGACAATGAGAGACTAAGCTTGCCCAAGACACAACAGTCAGGAAGTAGCAGAATTAGGATTTGAACTCAGGTAATCTGTCTGCAACTATGGCTCTTAATCACAACTCTCATCTTCTCGATTTCTGTGTGTTTATTGAATGAATGAAAGATGATCCCTTTTCAGTTCCCCAACTCAATATGTTCAGAACCAAAACAGTTCTCTTCCAACAGCTTCTTTGTTCCCCCATACCTGACCTCCACTGCTCCTCCAGGGTCTCAGAGAAGACTGGAGTCTTTGGCTTTCACCTCTCTCCTCCTTAACCCTATTCAGTCTTTCGTCATGTCTAGGTGTTTTGTTTTTCCTTGGAAACATCTATCAGATTCTCCCCACAATTGCTGTCATCCTAGTCTGGTTTTCACCCCTTCAGACTAGATGACCACAGTAGCTTCTGGACTGGTTTCCCTGACTTCACTGCCTCACTCTGCTGGGGCTTTGGGGTTTCCATGCATTTCAAATTAACCTTCACAACAGTCCATGACCTAAATATTATGATCCATGTTTTATATATGAGGAACTGAATAATAGAACTCAGGTTCAAACAGGGTTTGTCTGGCTTTGAGCACTCTCCCATCTCCAAAAAGACTGGTGACTTTAAGCAAGTCACTTAACATTCCAAGAGCTTCAGACTTCTCACTCGTAAAATGGGGATAACAACAGTAATTACCTCATTGTGAGTGCAACGGAATAACTTAGCACAGTGCTTGACATACAGGAAGTGCTCAATGATAATCAGCAATTAAAGTTCAAAAACCCCACAGCATATCTAGCATATACGTTTGATAACTGTTCTGACCAAAATGCTTTCTGGAATCGCTTTTGAACCATTTAGCCTGGAAGAGGTTGCTATACCTGGCCCTTTCTTTGTCCCTCAAAAGTTCTCTCTCTTGGGAAGCACCGTATGCTGTATGAAAAGAACGCACAGCAAAAGAAAACACACCCCAGTCTGGTAGACAGTGCACAGATTCTCTGGCTCTGCCCTGTCTAGGTTGTGTGAGCACAGGAAATCTTGAAACCTCTCTGAAATTCTCCCATCTACTAAATGGGAATGGTAATACCGCCCCCCCCCCAAGAATATTGAGATAATGCACATACAGCCTTCAGCGCATTGCTGGATATAGTAAGACCTTCATAAAGGACCTTCATTGTTCAATATTATCATAGTCAGATAATGTATACGAGCACGCTTTATTGTAAGTCGAGGACGAGATGGATTTCTAAATCAACATGTTATCAAAAATCAAGTATCAAAAGTAGAGGAAAGGTGAAAGGATTGTGCAAAGCAGGTACTACGGCGTATCTAGGAAACCCGACAGCCTTTCCCGCAAGGGAACAAGCAGCTCCTCCCCCTTGAATCCTGAGGGTCTAGGCGAGAGAAGACCCGCCCTCCCCCACCACCCCCAGAGCCCCGTCTCCAGGGTCTTGTGACAAGGTGCCCATGCCCCGCCGACAAGGGGCGGGACCGGGTCTGGTCACGTGAGCATGGGTGCGGAAGTGGTGCGGCGGACGGCGTTCGTGACTGGCGGACGCTGAGCAACCCGGGGGCGGAGCCAGGCGGCCGGACGCGCTGGGAGGAGCCGGGGGAGGGGGCGGCCGCGGGGCCGGGCAACAGAGTCAGGGATTCGGTCTACGGTGCCGACCAAGTGCTGGGCCCGCGGCGGGCCAGTGCACCCCGGCCTGCGCGCGCAGAGGCTCCGGGTCCCTCAGGCCGAGGCGCCGGCGGCCGCGCGAGGCGGGTGGGGTGGGCAGCGTTCGCCGGGCGCGCTGTGCGCGGAGCAAGCGTGAGGCGGCCGGGGGCCGGGACGCCATGTCCATGGAGGACCCCTTCTTTGTGGTGAAAGGGTGAGTGTCGCCGAGGGCTCCACTGGAGGAGGAGGTGGTCGTGCTGCCTGCCCGCACCTCCCCGCTCTCCTCGCTGTAGGGGGATGGGAGGCAGGTAGAGGCTGGCGAGGGGACAGTGGGGACGACTTAGCCTTGAGGGCCATGATCAAGCGTCCAGAGACATCCCCTCCCCGTCCTACCTGGACTTTGAAACCCGTGACCCCAATTAAGCCCCTGGGTAGGGGGTCCCCGTTGGCCTGTGCGCTGCCCTACAACTTATTTGGAGGGGTGGAGGGGTTCAGCAGCTCTGCAGGTGGGAAGGGAGACAGGCGTCCCAGACCAAACTACAGCTGTAGTGGAGAACGGGGCCCTGCTTCGAAGGGGGAAAAACAGCATCTGGGCAGGAAAAGGGAAATGGCCCTCCTGAGCTTTGTAGTTGGCGTGCACGGGGGTGAGCTCCCATTGTCCATTGAGTTCGGAGCGCTGGCCCGCGGACTAGTGAGACCACAACATACCCAGAGGCGTCTGAGCACGTTTGCAGGCTGGGAGGCGGGGGCGCGAGGCTCCGGAAGACAACTCAATTCAGTGGGGGAGTTTTTACCGAGTAATGGGAGGGGAGGAAAGCAGCCGTTCAAACTCAGTGATGATATTGGAAGGAAAACAAAATGAAATCAGCCAAACCAAACTTTCCTTAGCTTTCTGTTAGCACCGGGATTTTCCCACAGTGCTAAAGGAAATGAGTGGTTTCTTTTTAACTCCCTGATTTCATCCAGGCTATTTGACAGGTTTCCCCCGTTTCTTCTGCCTTTCAGACTAGAACAGCCTTAACTTATTTTTCCCTATGAGCTGTCGTGACTCCATCTTTGATTGCTCAGTCGTTTGGAGATAGAAACTTTATTTGCACCGTTACATAGGCTTTATAGCCATTAAACAAATTCAGGAAAGATCGATTCTGTTGTTGTTATAACTTGTCAGCTTTTTTAAAAAATGTCAAACAAACGTTAAAATTCTGAGAACTGCAAAGTTCCGGAAAGATCAGTGCTGATAACCATATAAGTGTCCCTTTGCTTTAAACTAGTTGCTGCTAGCTTCCTATTTTTGTAGGGATAAAAGCTGACCAGTTGCTTGAGAGTGTGTGTGTGTGTGTGTGTGTGTGTGTGTGTTTTAAGGGTTCCTCTCAGAAAATTTAAGTGGTACTTTAGGTGAAATACTTTATTATGAATGATACAGTAAGATATATATTTTTTAACATTTCCCTAAAAAGATTTTCCTTCACCTGACTTTAATTTAGATAGGAAAATGCTGAGTTTAGATTATTAGTAATATGTGGCTCTCTATCTGGAAAATGTGTTGCTTATTAGAAGGATTCATTTTTAGGGGTTGTTTTTTTTTGCGGTACGCGGGCCTCTCACTGTTGTGGCCTCTCCCGTTGCGGAGCACAGGCTCCGGACGCGCAGGCCCAGCGGCCATGGCTCACGGGCCCAGCCGCTCCGCGGCATGTGGGATTTTCCCGGACCGGGGCACGAACCCATGTCCCCTGCATCGGCAGGCAGACTCTCAACCACTGCGCCACCAGGGAAGCCCTAGAGGTTGATTTTTAAGTGTGAAAGCTGTGTGTTTTTTCCCTTGAATGAATGTTCTTAATGCTAAGGGTGCAAAGGTTATCTCTGGCAGTGGAGGCCATAGATATCAGAATTTTTGGTTTGATTTTTAATGGAATTTGTGAAAATGCTAAATTGCTCTGCCATCTTGACTTTTTTTTTCTTGCTAGTGTCCAGTACAGTTTGCCAAGGCTTGCTCACTGATTAGATATCACTGCTTTATTGGAACATTGGCCTGGAGTGTTGGTTGACTTTTACATGGTTTTAGCTCATGTCGTTAAGATGTCAAAACCTTCTGCTGAGGAAAAGTAAAATTAGCTATACGAGTATCTCCAGATTATGTGACGGAATATATGGAGAGCCATTCATGTAGTTCTGTTTATTAAAAGTTTTGAAGAAACGAAATTGAGCTATCTGTAATGAGGTGGATAGACCTAGAGTCTGTCATACAGAGTGAAGTAAGTCAGAAAGAAAGACAAATACCGTATGCTAACACATATATATGTAATTTAAGGAAAAAAATGTCATGAAGAGCCTAGGGGTAAGATGGGAATAAAGACACAGACCTACTAGAGAATGGACTTGAGGATATGGGGAGCGGGAAGGGTAAGCTGTGACAAAGCGAGAGAGAGAGGCATGGACATATATACACTACCAAACGTAAGGTAGATAGCTAGTGGGAAGCAGCCGCATAGCACAGAGAGATCAGCTCGGTGCTCGCCTAGAGGGGTGGGAGGGAGGGAGACGCAAGAGGGAAGGGATATGGGAACATATGTATATGTATAACTGATTCACTTTGTTATGAAGCAGAAACTAACACACCATTGTAAAGCAATTATGCTCCAATAAAGAAGTAAAAAAAAAGTTTTGAAAGTGCACTGCACAGTGGAAAAATTAAAGATGCCTAAATTGTGGCACTTAGCCTAGGAGCTGATAGTCTAATCTGAGAAACAGCTCACCCCAGAATTAAGTAGAAATGACAGGTGGAAATGATTTAAGTGCCGAAGTGAATCCTACAGATGACTAACTCCCCCAGTAGTTCAGAGAAAGGCATCTCATTAGGAACAGTTACGACTGGAACAGCTTTGGAGGTAGTAGTAGGTCTTGAATTAAGTTTCGAAGGTGGGGAGCATTTAGATAATTCAGGCCTGTGTCTCTTCTGGACTCATCAAGAAGAGTCTCTTATTGGTCTTCCTGCTTCCAGTCTCTTTCCTCTTGCATCTGCCTTGGTTCTGTTGGATGAGTGCTCTCCAGAATGCAGGGTGAGCCACACATTCCATTTTACATTTCCTAGTAGACACAGTAAAAAGTAAAAAACAGGTGAAGTTAATTTTAATGTCATCGTTAACCTAGTATAGTGAAAATATTTCAACGTGTGATTAATCTAAAGATTATTAAATAAGATTTTACCCTTTTTGTACTGTCTTCAAAATCTGGTGTGTATTTTTCACTTACAGCACATCTCAATTTGGATGCTAAATTTTCATCAGGAACACTTTTTTTTTTTTTTTTTTTTTTTTGGCGGTACACGGGCTTCTCACTGTTGTGGCCTCTCCCGTTGCGGAGCACAGGCTCCGGACGCGCAGGCTCAGCGGCCATGGCTCACGGGCCCAGCTGCTCCGCGGCATGTGGGATCTTCCCGGACTGGGGCACGAACCCGTGTCCCCTGCATCGGCAGGCGGACTCTCAACCACTGCGCCACCAGCGAAGCCCCATCAGGAACACTTGATCTGTATTTAGAGTTCATTAAACTTACAGTTGAAAAAGTATTCAATAGATTCACATACCCAAATTGTTCCAAATATACTTCAAAAATTTTCGGTAACTGAATTGCGTATCAGTTTTTAAATTTAAATTAATTAAAATTTAGTTCCACAGTCACACTAGCACGGTTCAGTAGTCACATGTGGCATCCATATTGGGCAGCACAGGTGTAGCTTTTCTAGAACCCAAGCAGGAGTTCCCTACTTAACATCACTGAGTGGCTGCCTGTTGCCTACAGAATAAAATCTCAGCACTTCCTGACCTCCTTGACATAGTCTTCCTCTACCCTCCGCTCACTCTGCCTGCCCTTAGCACAGAGCTCCGGCTTCACCAGACTCAGTACAGTGACGGTGGCTGCAGGACTGGATGCTCTTACTCTACATGCATCCACTCTGCCTGATGCACCCACTTAGCTTTCAGCACTCAGTGTCAGCATCTCCACTGCCTCCAGGAAGTGCTTCCTGTGGCACCTGTAACACATTATTGCACCTCTTCCTCTGGCTGTCTTTCATTACTTGATTGTGAGCTCTGAAGGTTGGAGAACTGTTTTTCCTGTATTTCCAGCCCAGCACCTTGAATATATAGCATAAATGTTGAATAAATTCTCTTTGGTGGTTGTGGTTAAGGAGTGGTGGTTCGTGGGTGGGAACCCTACCAGCAAAGGCGGGCATTGTGTGTTTAGAAATCATCAAGGAGAGCATCCCAGGTGCAGTAGGAAGTTTATTTGGAAAAGTAATAATAATAATAGTTAACATTTAAAGGATGCAACTCCTATGTCAGGCGTCACGTGCTAAGTAAGCACTTTATAAGAATTTTCACTTTATAAGAACAGTTTTGTGGTGTGGGTATTAGCCCCATTTTACACATGAGGAGCTGAGGGAGCACAGAGGGGTTGAATTACTTCCCCAGGCTCACCCAGCTAATAGGTAATGGACCCAGGATTCAAAATTCAGCTGCCTAGTTCTACTCACACTGTTAACACTTCTACAGGTACATCCACAGGTACAGGTAGAATAGGGTCAAGAAGAGTCTCTAAGAGGCCATTGGAGATTTTTAAAGCAGGGAAATGACATGAAGTTAGGGTTTCGGGAATATTGATTTGGTAATAGTGTGGGATGCATCAGTGTGTAGAAAGATTAAAAAGGAGACCAGGGCTTCCCTGGTGGTGCAGTGGTTAAGAATCCGCCTTCCAATGTAGGGGACACAGGTTCGAGCCCTGGTCCGGGAAGATCCCACGTGCCTCGGAGCAGCTAAGCCCGTGCGCCACAACTGCTGAGGCTGCGTTCTGGAGCGTGCGAGCCACAACTACTGAAGCCCGTGGGCTTAGAGCCTGGGCTCCGCAGCAAGAGAAGCCACTGCAATGAGAAGCCCACGCACTGCAATGAAGACCCAACTCGGCCAAAAATAAATAAATAAAAATTAAAAATTAAAAAGGAGACCAGTTCGAAAGCTGTTTTAATTTAAATATGCAGTGATTAGTGCCTGAGTGTTTGAAGCTTGTCTTGTGAGGTTTTGACACTCTCGATGTCTTCTTGTTCAGAGCAGAATCCCAGAACACGGGAGAAAACTACCACAGTTGGGCAGATGTGGCCCTACCTGGCACAGACATTCACAGTGGTATTTTCACTACCAGAACCCCTAGCTCTACTGAATCAACTCAGGCCTGCCCCTAAGTTGTAGTTTGTCTAGTTGACCCTCTCCTGTGTGTTCTCACTGGGTGAGCTTGATTATTCCCATTGTGTCAGGTGGTCCCTGTTTATCTGTGCACGTCCTGCACCCCCGTCACTCTGACCCAACTCTCTCCTGTGTGTTTTTCTGTGTTTTCTACTAATTGTTTGACCTCCCCCATGCTATGGGGTGGATATCTTCCCCTTTTTTTCTTTTCCTTCACCCTCCTTAAAAATGCCTGCCTCTTCTTAGCTCTCTTTACTCCTGTCTCCTCACAGCCCTTCGGTCCCATGTCCACTTGGTCACTGGGGCCCATCAGTGCATCCCCTGGATCTCTCTGGAATCCTCTCTTCCTCTCTGGTTTTGGTTCCTCCACCCTAGTTCATGTCCTTGTTCTCTCGCACCTGAACTCTTCTAAGCAGCTTCTTCACCAAGCTTCATTTGCACTGCTGCCAGACGTGACCTCGGAGACACGTTCAGGTCACAGCTCTATTCGGAATCCTTCCTTCTGAAATACTTACCGAGTGTCTGTTTTCTGTGTGCCAGGGGCTGAGGGGACAGCAATGAACAAATGAGATCCCTGTCCTTACGAAGCTTATATTCTAGAGACAGACAGTAAACAAATGAACGAATATATGGTATGTCAGGTGGTGATAACTTCTGTAAGAAGAACAAAGCTGGGCGTAAAGGGAAAGGAAATGCATGTTCTGGGTGTAATTTTTCTTTTTATTTGACTTCCGGAGGCAGTGAGGTTTGGTGAAAGAACTGAGCTTTGTTAATCAAGCTGACCCAAGGTTGGGATCTCACTTCTGTCAATTACTTGGTGTAAGTTTTGGCACATTAGTTATCCTCTCTGAACCTGTTTCTTTATGTACAAAATTGGCTTAACAATGCCTGCTTTATCGGTTATGAGGATTAAATGAGTTAATGCATGTAAGTTGCCTCAGCACAGTTTGGAGTATGTATCAAGTGCTCAGTAAACATTCTCTTTTAACTGTCTATATATGTCTCCATCCAAACAGGCTGCCCTTTCTGAGAGGAAAGACCATGTCTTACTGGTTTTTTTTTTTTTGGAGTAACATTTAAAGTGATATATGCTCATTTTAGAAAACTTAGGAAGTAAAAATATAAAAAAGGATTAAAAATTCATTGAAATACCACCATCCAGAAATAGTTACAATTTTGGTGTTTTTTTAATCTGTTTCTATTAACAGTTTTATGTAATACTATCCATCAGTTTTTGATCTCTTTTTTTTTTGATATAAATATATCAGTCACTGTCCTGAGAACATGACAGGGATTGTCTTTTTAATCCTTATGAAGTAGGTACTAGTATTATTATCATCTTACAAATGGAGAAAATGAAACTTAGAGAGTAAAAAAAAAACAAACTTACAATTCATAAGCCTGTAATTGGAAAGGCCAGGATTTATATAAATGGGTATTATTGTTGTTATTAATCATTAAGAAATTGTGATCATACTGTCTTAAATCTTTTCATCTGTAATTTTTTATATCCTTAAAATGCTTTTGGTGGGGAGGCTTTTTAATCACTGTATTGTATTTTGTTATATAAATGTGATATAACTTATCACCCAGGACAAGGTTTATTTTGTACCTAAATTTTTCACTGTTACAGTTAATATAGTGGCAAGCCTGCTTGTCACAGGTCTTCATTGCTGCTCCTGATTATTTCCATAGCCTGTAGTCCTGTAGCAGGTTTGCTAATTTAGAGGGGGTGCACATTTTCAGAGCTTCTGATGCATGTTGCCAAATTGCCCTCTAGGATACACCCCTAACTCCACTCGACTCACTACCCCAACCCCCAAAAGTTTGATGGGCCCATTTCCCTTGACCCCTTGCCTGTACTGAGTCTCCTTTTAAGAAATCTTAATTAATTTGCTAGGTGAAACATACCATATTTGAATCATGTTGTTTTCATCATTATGTTCAGTAGGTGTTACATAGTATTTGTTTGATGAGTGAGCCCATATTGAGTTTTGGGTTCTGTAGTTTTTTTCCCTCTCTTGTTTGCAACTTCTAATCAGAATAAGCCACTAAGAAATTGAGTGGTGGAATATGAGAGTACTTTGGTACCAAGTGAGCCTCTCCTATAGGTAAAAGGCATGAATGTTGTGGTTCTTTAATATTTTGCTGATTTGGAGGTGTTGTGTGCCCGAACAAGGACAGTTTTATTTCCAGATTCTTAGCTGTAGATCTGTGTTGAAATAAAGGCGTAAGTAAGCAGATGAGCAAGATAGTGTATGTTACATTGTATTATTCTCTAACCATCTCTGGTCTGTGTGTACAGCCTTTTAAACACTAGATTATGAGCTCTTTGAAGGCAAGCATTGTGCATTTTAGTCACACTGTTGAAAAAACTTTATTGGTATAGTCACTGTGAAAAAATTATCCTTATTTAGCGAGTAATTTTATCCAGTAAAATTGAATGTAAGTCAGGTCTCATTTTCTACTTTTTAAAAATCAACCAGATGTTTCTTTCTTTTTTTTTTTTTTTTGGCTGTGCTGTGTGGCTCATGGGATCTTAGTTCCCTGACCAGGAATCGAACCCGGGTCCTCAGCAGTGAGAGCGCGGAGTCCTGACCACTGTACCATCAGGGAATTCCCCAATCAGATGTTTCACTGTAAAAACCACTTTGCAGACATTTGTTATATTGAATTAGGCATTTATTGAATGCCTAATAACTCTATTTGGCTCCTGAAATTATAGTCTGGTTTGGAGAACACTGTGCAGATATGTGAAACAGTGTAGGTGAAAGACAATATACTTTGCGTGTAAGAGTTTGGAATAGAGCTGAGATACTGTGGAGACTGAAAAAACTTGGAAAGACCCCCAGGGGGAATGTTGGTCAGTGACACTTTAGTGAAGCAAGTAGGGCCTCAATCTGGGCCTTGAAGGAAATGTCTGCTTTTCATTTGCAGAGGTGTAAGGACTCTTCCAGCTGGGGAAGCAGTGAGTGAAAGTAGAGCCAGGAATGAGGAAAGGGAGGATGAGAAGAAGACCTGCCAAGTGAAACAGATTTTGTTTCAGTGAGAAATCAGGTTGGAGATTAAAATCGGCCAGTTTTGGGGTGGAGGAGGCGTGGAATACCCAGCTGAGAAGTTTAAAGTTAATGTTTCCTATCGTAAATTCTTAATCAGGAGGTGGTTTTAACTAGCAGTTACTATGCACTTGCCTATGGTCAAACAACTTCTGAGGGCTCAAACCCAGGTCTTCTGATTCCACAAAGAAAATAGATTTGTCTGGAGCCTTTGCAGAGATGGGATTGAATAGGTACCGGAAGACCCCTCATGCTCTGGGTCAGCAGAACTAGAGGCCAGAAGACAAGAAGTCTGAGCCCCCGTTCTCTTATTTGTTTAATGAGTGCAGACTAGTTATCGTGAAAGTTCCTTCTAGATCTAAAATCCAGTGATGCAACTTAAGTAGAGGTTGTGCAAGGTGAGAAGTAAGAGGAAGAGTCAAAGATGATGCTTGTCTAGACAAGTATCAAATCTTGGAAAATAGTGTCTCTGTTGACTAAAATGAGGAAGTTAGAGAAGGAAGCTTTTTTTTTTCTGTTTCATTTTGTTGTATGAATATTTACTGTTTTGTAGGGAGGCTACGATTGCTTTGGTTTTAGGCAAATGGAATGATCCTGTAGGCAGCTAAAAATTTAGGAATTAGTCCTGGGTGAGAGGTTAGGGTTGGAAATGCAGTGGGGAGTCCTCAGCTTCAAGGAATCTTTTGAACCTGCTAGTATTGGTGAGCACCTAGAAGCTATAAAAATAGTGCTGAGAAATACTGGGACCAAGTGGAGGAAGAGGAAAGAGAAAATTAGTAGAAGCTAGAAGAGCACAATGTCACAAAAACAAGGAAGTGAGAGTTTCAAGAAAATAGGCTGTGGTGTCAAGTACACTGGAAATGAGGACGAGTTCAAGTCACCCATGACTTTGACCTGCAGTGTCATTGGTGGCAGTAGTGGTATCCCAGGGGCATTGTGGAAGCAGCAGCAAGTTGAGGTCAAAATTATATATAACTGTAGGAAACTAAGTGAAGACTCTTTTTTTTCCCTCCAGGAGAATTATTGCGAAAGATATTATCACAGTGAAGTTGAATTTGGAAATGGCAGTAAGGTCAAGTGCAGGTGTGTGTGTTTTTCCCCTTAAATACAAACGATGTGAGTGTGGAAGTCAAGCAGTAAAAAGAGCTTCTCACCTAGCCCAAGGGGTTGGTGGTAGAACAGGTTGGTGGGATATGGGGTAGAAGGGTGACAGGGTTGCAGAGGTTTGCCCAGCCTAGATTTTTCAGGTTTCATTAGTAGAGTGGAAACCATCTGCCTTCACTAGCCTCTCAGGGTGTTGATGAAACAGGGACCCCACTGTAAAGAGACATGCAGGATGGGTGCTGCCCCAGGTATAGGTGTTGTGGCTTATTGTGTTTTTCCAAAGGTGGCCACCCCAATATACATCCTGTCCTATTTGCTTTTCTTAACTTGTGAAGCTGGCATTCTTCTATCAAGCTGGGGTCCTCATTCCTTTTCTTTGAACCCAGGCAGACCTTTGTAACTGCCTCGACTGACAGAGTGAGGCAGAAATGACACTGCTTGACTCCTGAAGCTTTCGTCACAAAAGACAACCAACCAATTCAGCTTTCACCTGCATCTTTCTGACTTGGGACACAAGTCCAGCTCTACTGAAGCCACTCTGCTGGAGCACGCACGTGGAGAGACTACGCAGACACAGAGATGCTACCGAGGAGCACCTGCTTCTGCGGCCCCAGCCTGGCAGTCTTTCAGCTGAGGCCCCAGACATTGTGGAGCGGGGACAAGCCGTCTCTTCTGCGTTCGGCATGAATTCCTGACCCACAGACTCCCCATAAGAAATGGTCATTTGATGCCATTAAGTTTTGGGGTAACTGTTATACAACCACAGTAACTGGAATGGATGCCAGTTCAGAGCCTATTAGCAGGGTCAGAGAAGAAAGGAGAAATCAAAAGGCTGATGGAGGCTGCAGCTATGGTTATCCTGCAATTCGTTGGCCCAATTGAATGACAGATTCCGGGAAACAAAAGCTCCCTAATGGCTAAAATACTTCTTCCTCCCATCTTACCAACAAATTTAGTGAGATCCAGATAAGAAATTATTTTATGGACACCTGGATGTATTGCCTGAAGCCCTAAGGGTTGGTTGGGATGGTGAGCCTTTTACCATGGTGGAACAGACTGGAATGTTATATGGCAGGGGCTCAACTAGCAGTGACCAGAGGTTAGTGCTGGGCTGGCTTCAAAAACAAACTGGGGGGGCTTCCCTGGTGAAGTGGTTGAGAGTCCACCTGCCGATGCACGGGACACGGGTTCATGCCCTGGTCTGGGAGGATCCCACATGCCGCGGAGCGGCTGGGCCCGTGAGTCATGGCCGCTGAGCCTGCGCGTCCGGAGCCTGTGCTCCGCAACGGGAGAGGCCACAACAGTGAGAGGCCTGCGTACCGCAAAAAAAAAACAAACAAACTGGGGGGCTTCCGTGGTGGTCCAGTGGTTAAGATTTCGTGCTTCCAATGCAGGGGATGCGGGTTCGATTCCTGGTTGGGGAACTAAGATCTCACATGCCACATGGCGTGGCAAAAAACAAAACTGGATTGGTTAGTCCTGCCAGTGTCAACTCTTTATTTATAAGGAATGGAAGAATCTGGTTTTGAAAGCTTAGATGAAAGCTTTATTTTTGCCTGAAAGATACATTCTTCAAAGATGTGGACTGTGTTTTCATTTTTGACAGTTGCTTACTGGGAAAGAAGCTCTGTGTTACAGGTGGTCCCATGGGCACTGGCATGGCTTGCAGTGAAGGACCTTCATTCTGGTGGTCATAAGGAGTTCATATCCATGAGGATATGATGGGTCCCATCATTTTGATGGGCCGTTTGGTGGACAGCAAGGGAAAGAGGCTCATCTGTAGTATTTCCAATGCTGTGACTCTTGTTACTCATGAAACGTGTAAGACAAAACTGACTTTGGAAGCATCTGCAACAGATATAGGAGCAGAACATCTGCTTGACTGTTGTAGGAGATAGCCATCTCTCTCCTTCAGTGGACTGAAAGATTTCTCTGGGTCAGGAGCTAAAACTGTAATTCCGAGGAAAGCAATTAGCAAGTTTTTGGTGAAATGGTGTCAGACATGATACCCAAAGCTGTCTGTGAGCAGATTATTATTTACCAAGAAGATTGCTAAACTGAAGAGCTCCAAAAATTCGAGGTATACATGACCCCTCATAGAAAGTTGTGAGTGTCAGACTTTAATCATTCCCATTACGCACTTGGAAGAAAAACCTGAAAAGAGCTGCACCTAACTCTACAGGAAACAGAGGCAATATCTTGTGATTTTGACCTTTCTGGAGAGCACAGATGAAAGTGAATCACTGTTGACTAAGGAGTCGGCAGCTGCCCACAGCATGCTCACATGGGCTCACTGTGTGGTGAGCACTAACTATGGAGTAGGTGATGCTGGGCATGCCTGTGTGGGAAGTGCCTAACTAGCCAATTCATGCAGAAACAACTCCCTTACCTTTCCTGGGAAAGTAGGTGAAGAAAATTCCACCAGCTCTTCTCTGCTGAAACCCTCACAAATATCAAACAGCTGTCGTGGTTATATACTCCTCTGTCCTATTCATCTGTTTCCTTGGAATGACAGGTGATTCTAAATATTTAGTCCCAGATATTTACAAATAGTTCTGAATTGAGCAGGTTGTCTCACTAGGTAGGGTCTTGTACATTATTACATTGTGTCTTGTATTTCTTGAAACTATTCAGAAATTCTAAGTTCTTTGGTATATTCTGGTTACCATTAATATTTGGCTTAAAAATAGGTTTTGTCTGTGACACACGTTTTCTCTTCATTCATGCCTTCTTTTTCAGGGTAATGCTATGCTGAGTTGATATTGGAAGAAGAAAAATTGGGAGATGTTTTAAACTTTGAGGGACCCCGTTAGTTGCTTTTTAGATAGGATTCCTTGACATACCGCGTGTTCTGGCTTTTCAAGATCTGAACCATTCCTGACGGTTCCCACCTTTGTGATCCCTTAAAACGTGTCTTAGAAATGTAAACTAAGACTACTTTGATTTTCTCATGTCTGTGCTATTACATGAAAACTAAAAATGAAACCTCTTTGAAAAATAAGAGATTGAGAGTGGAATAAGCCAGGTCACTGGCCAGGCCTGTTGGGTTTTGAATGTTGTCCTGGGAATGCTTTGCAGCATTTTTCTAATTCCTGCCATTTCTTTCATTTCTTCTTTAGGACATGCACAAGTTCTTGCATGCTTAAGGACTCCTTGATTTCACTCTGTGCTGCAAGAATTGAGTCTACCCACCTGCCCCTCCTCCCCCTCGAGTCTGAAAGTGTGGCCCTTGGATCCCAAGGGGGTCTCAATATCCTTTCATAGAAGAGCCCCTCAGCTTAAACTGCTTTTCATGATACTACTCAGATGTTATTTGCTTTTTTCCATCATGTTGACAATAACACTGATGGTGCAAACTGCTGGTGCCGTAGCCTAAATCAAGGCAGTGGCACCAAACTGTACTAGTAGTCATTGTATTCCTCCCTCACAGTGAAAAGAAAAATGAGAATCATATTCCTTCAAGAATGTTCTTCATGAAACAGTAAAAAAAAAAAAAAAAAAATTTATCAAATCTTGAGTCCCAAGAACACCTTTCCTCATTTTTTTAAAAGTTATAATTTACCTACAGTAAAATTGACCCTTTTTAGTGTATACTTCTGTGAAATTTGACAAATGTGTATGGTCAGTAGCGACCACCTCCACAAATAAATTTCAGGACAGATCCATCACCCCTAAAAGTTTGTGTCCCCCTTCCCCCATGCCCAGCATCTGGCAACTACTGATCTATTTTCTGTCCCTATAGTTCTGCCTTCTCCAGAATGTTACAGAAATGAAATCATACATTGTGTGGCCTTCTAACTTCTCACATTTTGCATAATGCATTTGAGATTTGTCCATATTGTTGCGTGTATTTGTGGTTTGTTTCTTTTTATTGCTGAGTAGTATTCCATTGTTCAGATGTACCACAGTTTTCCATTCCTTAGTTGAAGGACATTCGGGTTGTTTTCAATTTTTGGCTGTTACGACTAAAGCTACTATAAGAATTTGCAGGTTGTTGTATGAACCTGTGTGTTTTTGTATCACCTTGAAGTGGGGTTGTTGGGTCATAATGGTAAGTGTATGTTTTGTATTTTTTTTTGTTTTTGTTTTTTATAAATTTATTTTATTTTTGGCTGCGTTGGGTCTTTGTTGCTGCGTGCGGGCCTTCTCCAGTAGCTGCAAGCAGGGGCTACTCTTTGTTGCTGTGTGTGGGCTTCTTATCGCGGTGGCTTCTCTTGTTGTGGAGCACGGGCTCTAGGTGCGCGGGCTTCAGTAGTTGTGGCTCACGGGCTCTAGAGCGCAGGCTCAGTAGTTGTGGTGCACGGGCTTAGTTGCTCCACGGCACGTGGGATCTTCCCGGACCAGGGCTTGAACCTGTGTGCCCTGCACTGGCAGGAGGATTCTTAACCACTGCGCCACCAGGGAAGCCCCTGTATGTTTAATTTTAAGAAACAGCCACACTGTTTTCCAAAGTAGCTGTACAGTTTTGCATTTCTACCAGTAATGAATGAGAGTTCCAGTTACTCCACCACCTGGTCAGCACTTGGCATTGTCAATTGGTTGGTTAGTTGTGTGAAGCCATTCTAAGTTTGTAGTGGTATCTCATTGTGGATTTACTTTGCATTTTTCTGATGACTAATGATATTAGGCATCTTTTCATGTGCTAGTTGTCATTTGTATGTCGTCTTCTAGTGAAGTGACTGTTCAGATCTTTTGTCCATTTTTAAATTGAGTTTTCTTAAGTTTTGAGAGTTTTTTTAAAAAAAATATATTTTAGATACAAGTCATTAATCAGACATGTAATGCACAAATGTTTTCTCTCGGCCTTAGTACACATTTTAATACTCTGTGGGACGAAATGAGAGAGTGCATGAAACACTTTGGCTGTATTGTGAGCTAAGATGGTGACTCCAGGGAAAGCACTTCTGTGATCCAGCTGTGAGCTGAAATAGCTCGTTTTTTCCTCCATAGAATCTTATTTATTCTTAAAAGAATGACTCGCAAACTGGTTATTGAGATTTGCATATGTTCAAAAATCTCAAAATTATCTTGAGATTTTCTCAAAAATGAATGAGGTGAACCTGTCACTTCTCAGAAAACTGACAGTATTTTTGTGGATGATGAAATTAGAGCCTTTTTTTAAAAAATAGAATTTTGGAAAGCTCGTATCAACTGCTATCATCTTACAGATTCCCAGTAGTTAAGTTTTTCTGATGGAATTGGTGGTGATATTATTATATGATTTTGGTTATTGTATAATGAAATGAGTCAGCATTTGGAAAATCTTTGATGCTCAGTAAACTAATACTTTACAAATGACCAGTACGTGATGCTGTAAAATCATATGTGGGTAGAACATCCCTTCACAATACAGGATGGAGCAGTGGGTTGTAATGTATGAGAATATACAACGTCTTTGGTACAATTTCAGCTTCCACGTTGCAGCTAACCTTTAAGAAACTGCCACTTGTTGAGTTTTTGTATTGTGTCAAGAAAGAATATCCACAATTATCTGAAAAGACTGTTAAAATACTCCTCCCTTTTCCAACTACCTATCTGTATGAGGCTGGATTTCCATCATATACTTCAACCAAAACGTATGTCAACAGACTGAATGTAGAAGCAGATGTGAGAATCCACCTGTCTACTGTTAAACCAGATATTAAAGAGATTTGCAAAAATGTGAATCAGTGCCACTCTTCTTACTAAATATTGTTGTTTTAGAAATTTTTGGCGAAAACATTAACATATCATAATTTCATCATTATGTTTGATTAATTGGTAAATATTTTTAAATATCTGTTTGAATTTCTAATACAGTGAGTGGCAACAGATAGAGTCCACATTAATCTGAGTTCTTTGGAGTCTTCAGTAATTTTGAAAAGCGCAAAAGAGCCCTGAGACCAAAAAAGTTTATGGATCACTGCTTCAGAGTTTAATTCCGGCACCCTAGTTGTCTGCTGGTGTGGAGAACGTGGTATACCCTAGCCTGAGGCTTCTAGTTCTCAAAAAGGAATTCAGATTTCCTTTACAGAACTGATAATTTTCATATTCTTTAGAATGAGATATCATTTTAGATACCTTTTTAACTCTGTCTTCTGTTGTCATAGAGGACATTCAACACTTACAAATAAACCAAGTACTTCATATTATGGCAAAATGTATACCTCTTTCTTTACCAAATCAGCCAGAAACCTCAGTATAGAGTAAAAATAGCAGCTTGACATCTCACTTACTTAGTCCTTCTTCTTTTTGTCTCAATAGAGTTTCTCTTTGGCGCTAAAAGCATAAGACTGATGTGAGAGGAAAAATGAGGGGACTTGCCTAACCCGTGAACTGGTTATGAACATAACCTTGGTAGATTCATTGTTGGCCGCGTAGCTCAGTGATTTATTCGGCTAGTCCCAATGGCTGTATTCTCTATTTAACATTCAGCTTTTTAGCTCTCATCAGTATTCACAGTCCAAGATTTTGTAAGTCACCTTTCTTCATGTTGTTAGTGCTGTCTCCTCTGGTACTTGAAATGTCCGAGGGAATAGGATGCGTGCAATTTCTGTTTTAAAGCAATAGGTAACGAACACACTGATTGAACACCCAGAAGAACTGGTTAAGAAATCATAGAAGGATCAAAACAGATCTCTTAGTTTAGGAGCATGAAGGTTATAATCTTTGTACACAAGAGACCATGATTATAAAATGAGTCCTTTATGGCTTTTATATGTGGTAGTGTTAGATTATAATATTTAAATGGTGGATACTGGCCCAATGGCAGGGGCAGGCGAGGAGTTTTTAAGACCTTGGACTGTATCTAATCTGAAAGCAAAATAGGCCGTCGCTCTTATGGCCTAGTCTCACTCCCGAAACATGAAGCACACGAATCTGCTGTACAGAGTTGCTTAATCCAGGAAAGTAGATAAATTGAAAGCTAATAATGTTTAGGAATCTTCTAATGAGATGTTGGATTTTAAAATGTCTCAGATTAAAATAGTTGCCTTCTAAAAGACTAGCTGTGTAAGAGTAACCTTTCCTTCTATCCTTTTTTACCCCTCTTCCACACGAACCTCCCCAGGAAAAGGAAAGTTGTTTTAGAACCTTTTCTTCTGAATATAAATTACTTCACTCCAACTGGCAACATGTGTGAATGTTAACGGCCCTTTAGTTAATTTATATTATAGCTTCTTAGACTACTTTTAAGGACAGTCCGTTAGAAAAATTAAATTTTGTCCTTCACAAACAGACTTGGTAATTATAGCTGCTTAAGTAGAGGCTGTTTTATTTTGAAATGAGCTGAGAATATAATACTCAGCCTATTATTTTAAAGTTTTGAACTTTGATATTTGTCCATGAAGAGCCTTCTGTAACGACTTAAAAACACTTTGGGGAATGGTGGTTGCTGAGGATGGTGTCTGATCGTAAAGGTTCACCTAAGTCTTATAAGTTGCTCGTGGAACATGCTGTCTCATATCTCTCCTTTCCCTTCACCTGAATACAGAGAGGTACAGAAAGCAGTCAACACTGCACAGGGATTGTTTCAGAGATGGACAGAGCTCCTCCAGGACCCATCCACAGCCACGAGGGAAGAAATCGACTGGACCACCAACGAGCTGAGAAACAACCTCCGGAGCATAGAATGGGATCTAGAGGACCTTGATGAAACCATCAATATCCTTTTCTGCAGTGTCTGTGCCACATGAGGCAAGCAGACAGATGGACAAGTTTCATCTGGATGTCTCAAGTACATAGATTAGATATTGCCTTTTATCATTGATTGATGTTGCCCTTATTCGTACCATGACGCACTTAAAATCGTTGACCAGTAATCTAAGGTAGAGTAGTCAAATCCTGCAACGTGAAGGTGGCATAGTGCAGTGATTTTGAGCTTGGACCCTGGAGTCAGACTGGATGTGGAGTCCATAATTTCTATTAATCACAATGACCCCGGGGCACCTTTTAAATTATTAAAAGACAAATGTGTTCTCTAAAACTAGTGGAAGAAAATATGTGAGGGAGTGGGATCAAAAGCACAGTTACAGGGAGATATGTCTTCCCTCGAGGTAGGAGGGATGAGAAAAAGATTGGGGGAGATAGAGAAATTGTGAGATAAGAGGACAAAAGTTTTAATACATACTCGTCATTCAGCAATAGTTATTGAGTGTGCTATGTGCTGGACATTTTGTTAGTTACTGAGGTTGGATTGATAAGCAAAACTATACCAGCCCTTGTAGAATTTACCGTGGGAGTATAGAGGGACTTGGGGGCGGGAGAAACAGACATTAGTCAAATATTGACACAAGTGTATACTTGCAGATGATAAGAGATAAGTACAGAGAGCCATGTGAGTGACACGGGGCAGCAGAACCAAGCTGGGGGTGAGGAGAGCAGGAAAGCTTCACAAAAGAAGCCTCGATCTCTAGGTTAAGAAGCAGAGTTAGCTTCTTGACAGAAGTGGAATGAGTTGGAATGGCAAATGAAAACACCTTGCTGTTTCCCAGGACAAAAGCTGTCCTGGGAAAGGTGATCTGGAGTCAAAAAACGTGCTGGCAGGCATCTGGAAGAGCCCAGCTCAGCTGTGGTCAGACACCTATGGGTTTGCAGTGAACCCAGGCAGGTCATCTCTGCCTCAGGGCACAAGGATCCTCATCTGGCTGTGGGCAGAGAAAGTTTGAGAATGATTAGTGCCAAGTTGACTATGTGTTCAGAAACGCTGGGCCAGATTTTATTGCTGTGAGAGATTCTGTGGTTTCACATGATGTTGGTTGTTAGGTTTTCGATGATGAAATTGCTTTACCTTGACTTTTTGACCCACGCATAGTCGAAGCAAATCCTAGGAAATTCAACCTCGATGCAACCGAATTGAGTATAAGAAAAGCTTTCATCACAAGTACTCGGCAAGTCGTCAGGGTAAGGGATGTGATCTTACTGTGTAATTTGTGCAAGAAATAGCCAGACTTCTCTGAACTCTTCCCTTTAATTTAAACTAATAGGTCAACTCTGAAACTCCTTTTTAATATGAATTAAATGCCAGTTTTCTACATATTTCTCTGATTGAAAAGAAATCTGTTTTTAGTATCGGTCAGCCTTTTTTCTCAGAGCAAAAATGAGAGAGTAGGCTGCTGGCTTTGGGAAGGTTACTGTAATCTTCCTGTCCATACCTCTCATTCCTCCAAAGCAGTTATCTTTTTTCCTCTTTACTTCTTAGTATACTGTATTTCTAGACAAAAAGAAGAACTGCTATTGTAGAAACCATTTGCTTTCCTGATTGATTGGTAATCCCTTTGCATTGTGAAGGGTACTCTTACTGGGTTTGGATGGCGGCCTCTTCCACCATCTGAATTGCTTCTGGAACTCTTGCAACCCATTTACTGACATTTCCATATACAACGGCTTGACAGCCTTTCGGGAGTTATCCAGAGCAAGTAAGCATCTATCAGCGTGTAAAAAATCAGTCCAAGGGAACAAATCTGCAGTCTCAAATTATTTAGATAATAACCTATTATTAAAAAAACCTAAGAGAAAATAGCATTTAAGTGAAATCTTGTATCGATAAGATATGTTTGTATTTTGAAACTATATGGCTAAGCCAGTTGATTAGCATAACTAGATGTAGGAGAACCACCTGTCTTTAACATATGTACTAGAAAGCAGCTTCCTTGAATAAAAAGACTTGGGATCATACCAGTGCTAACATATGGCTTTTTAAGAGTCATCTTAGGCGGGAACCTTGGTGTGTGCTTGCCAAAGACTCCATGTCATGTGATTTCCTTTTGAAATTATTTCAGATGGTAGGTTATCACTGCACTTTAAATATTCTTGTTCCTTTACTCATTAGTTGCCTTTCTGTATCCATGTACCTAAATTGTTTAGAAATAAACCCACATTGTAATGGGGGCAGTAACCTTTTTGGACCTAGGTGCCCCATCTATACGATGAACATTTGGATTAGACGCTCCTAGTCTCTAGCCAGTTCAGAGGCTATTCTGATAAGGAAGCCCTGTTGTTGGGTGATGTATTTTTTCGGTAAGGTAAATAATTTCCCAACTCCTTATTTTATAAATGTAGTATGTGCTTTTTAAATTTTTTGTGATAGATTTTTCTGAAAATGACTTCTGTAGATGTTGGTATTTAAATGGTGCCTTGCAGTGAAGCGTATATTCTTGACTTTAACCATTATATTTGTTTTTCTGCAAGGTAGTACTTGTAAATTCTGCAAATTGAAATTCAGAGGTCAACATAGTAAAAGTTAAGTGAGTTGGTATAATTGGAAGTATAATCCAAAGTTCATTTTATAATAATTGAAAAGCTTTTTGAAGTACGTTCTTTGAAAGAAGTATTCTAAATAAAGTCCATACTTCATAATGTTGCAGTCCTTTTATAGTTGAGATCTAAACTGTACTCAACTGTGTGACCCAACTGAATGTTTTAGAGTTTTTAATCATTCTTCTAATTTATGACTCCTTTTTGAAAGCTGTTACTATTTGCTGGTGATGGGTTAATAGTACCTAACTGAGTTTTTGCTCATCTGATTTTAATAAATTCTAATTGAGGTTTTGTAGAAGAGAAGTGGTAATTGATGCTAACTTGATTTTTTTTAAAAACATTGTGTTGATTCAATATTATTGCATTCAGCTGAACAGTATTTGTATCCAGAACTCTCTGGGTTCCACTTGGAGGACACTGATATTGTGGGATCAGAGAGTTAGCAATTTGGGGAAATGAAACACAAGACCAAGCCCAGATTAGGAATTTGTACATCACAAGTTTATGTAAGCTCCTGTTACTATTATCAGTGGGTTTTCATTTAGTTGCTTAAAGGAATACCTTTTGATCCACAGTGTATGCCAATTGTGCTTTCTCCGTCTTAGGGCATTATACATCTGTTGTTGCTGTTCTACCTGAAGAACTAAATCTTTCTCTTGTGTTTGTTCTCAATTAACGTCCACTGTTTTTGCTTTTTAATAAGTTACTTTTGTTTATCTTCTCAATGTCCACTGTGTTTTAATAAGTCATTTTTGTTTAAAAAGTTTTGTATATGTTTTTCAAAACGTCTTTTAAGTTCGTACAGTTTTTATTAAGTTTTGCTGGCAGTTTTTACTAAAGAAAGCAAAACATTCTTGTTTTTGTTTATATAACCTTGGTATTTTTGAGGTCATCATTTTTACATTTGTGGAGTCACGTATACATCAGAGTTTTCGCTTGTGAGATGTTCGTGTTATGGAAATCTATTGCAGAAGTGACGTGGGGTTAATTTAGTAGTGAAAGGTTTTGCAGTGAATGGCAGAACAGTGAGAGAGGTGAGGAGACCTGAGTTCTAGGCTCAGCTGAGACCTTAATACATTTTCAGCGTGGCAAGTCATTTAGCCTCTCTGGATCTCAGTTTTATCAATTAAATGATCCTCACTAACATTCTCCAACTTTGTTTAAACTTTCAAAGGCAGTCAGAACTATAGCACCGCCTCCCCAAAATCCAACCTCTTAAAACCCAAGAATTGTTGGTAGTCAGTTATAAGTCAAGATAGAAATGGCTTTGGTTAATCAAAAAGGGTGAGTCATACTCTGTGGTTACAAATGACACTGGGATGGGACTCCTCTGAGTGGGAAGCACTGGGATTTACAGTGTGCCGTTCACTCAGCTTGGAAGATGGCATAAAATGGGAACAGGAGCATAAACAACCGGGACCGTTGTTGTTCTTTTGGCAGGTGAGCCATTTTTTATCGATGCTAACTGCTGTCTTGACTGCTTGTTCTAAACTTCTTGTATTAGAAAGAAGATGAGGAAATTCCCTGGCGGTCCAGTGGTTAGGACTCCACGCTGTCACTGCCAAGGGCCCGGGTTCGATCCCTGGTCGGGGAACTACCCACAGTGTGGCCAAAACAACAACAAATAACTGTTTTTTTTTTTTTTTTTAAAAAAGATGAGTAATTATGTTTTTGGCATGACAGGTGGTTAAAAAATGCTCAAAACTGTTTAGTGACATAGTTTAAAATTCCATATCCTAATAAGAAGGTAATCTGTGGTATGGTATCTGGCAACTTTTACACTACATAAAAAAAGTACCATCCTGAAAGTGAAGGCCATAGCTCTTTACCATCTGCCATGGCCCCAAACAGGATGCGTACCACACAGCTGTTGAGTTCACCGACCATCAGAGCTAACATATACCCCCACACACATATTTTATTAAACAGAAAATTTTTAAACTGGAACTTTAAACCGTGTATTTCATTAAAGTAACGCGTGCTCATTTCAAAGAAAATTAGAAAAATTTTACAAGAGGAAAAAATAGAAAAACCTAAACTCAAAATAAGAAACGTAAACACAAAACTTTGTTGTGTTTTTTTTTATTTTTGTTGTGTTTTTTACGTAGTTGTGATCATACTATTATGCAGTCATAAGCATTTTTTATTTTAATTTTTAAAATTAAAAGTAATTCATACTATTTTTAAAATGCAGATAATTTTGATTAAGAAAGGTGAAATGTCCCTCCATTCTGTAATTCCACTCCCTAAAAAAAAAAAATCACAATTTTAAGTATTTTTTCTAGCCATTTTGTAGACATTGAAGTACACTTTTAAAAGAAATGACATTAGTCTGTAATTTTTTTCTATGAAAAAATATTGTGGACATAGTCTTATGTCAGTACAGATATATCTAGACCAGTGCTGTCCAATAGAAATACTAAAATGCAAGCTATCTTTAATTTTCTAGTAGTCATATTTTAAAAGTAAAAAGAAACAGTGAATTTAATGTATTTTTTAACTTAGTATATCCAGAAGATTATTATTTAAACATATAATCAATATAAAAGTAATAGAGATTTTTTGTTAAATTTTTAAAACTTTTTTTTACTAAAACTTCTAAGTCTGGCATATATTTTACGCTTAAGGATATGTCAATTCAGAAGTGAACTTTTCATTGGGGATACTTCATCGCATTTAGAGTTTATAATACAGTTGAAAAGGTTGATTTGCACACCATGTATTTTCCAGACATGTGAAAGTTTTCCAGTAATTGAATTTAAATCCAAATTAATTAAAATTAAATAAAATTAAAAATTTAATTCCTCAGTTACACTGGCTTCATTTCATGATCTCAATACGTAACCGTAATTGGCTAATAGTTATTGGATAGAGTAGATTTAGATTATCCTTTTTAATGGTTGCATACTTTATCAGTCCCCACAATGACCCTATAAAATATTATACAGAAGAAACAGGCACTTAGAAAAATTGAGTAATTTGCACAACTTTGCATAGTTACTAAAAAGCGTAACTAAGCTTGAACCCAGGTCTTTGACATGAAAGACTATGCTCTCAACCTCTTCTCTAACCTGGTTCTATTATGATCTGTTTGATCATTGACCCTATTGGTAGATATTAGGTGGTGGTTAATTTTTGGCAATTGTAAATCATACTTCAGGAACCATCTTTGTGAGCATACCCTGAATATTTAAGTACTAAAAAGTTCAATGAAAATGCACATTGGTTAATATTTTCAAAGTATCTTGCAAAGAGACCTTATCAATGATATTTCTAAAAGCAGAGTGCAGATTCCGTGTTCCTTAATACCTATATCAACACTAAGTAGTGTTCATCTTTTTCATCTTTCCCAATCTAACTGGGAAAAATATCTCTTAACTTGCACTTCTTTGATTATTAATGGGTTAGTGCATCTTTTCATGTTTGATCATTTGTGTTTTTCTGTGAATTGTCTGTTCACCGAACTCTTTCTAAGTGTAATGTCTAGTGCACGATATTACATTGTGTATAGGTTTACCGTAAGTTACTATTCCCTTGTTTGGATATGATGCTTATTTCTACTTTTCTTTCATATTGTAAATAACACTGCAGTTTACATCTTTGCATATCTGTTTCAGTTTATATTTTCTATCATTTCCTTAAAATAAGTCCTATTAGAATTACTGGGTCAAGGCAGTGGATATTTGTTACAAATATCAAAGCTCTTAATGCAAAATGCCAAATTTATTTTCAAAGGGTTGGTCTAGTTTACCTTCCAGCCATTGTTCAAGAGCAGTAGTTTTCTTTTAAACATTTTTATTAAGCTATAATAGTACAGAAAAGTGCATGCACCCCAAATATACAGTTTAAAGAGTTTATAAACTGATCCCAACCATGGAAGCAGACCCAGAAGCATTCCAGAGCATTCCCAGCACCCCCCAGAAGCCCCCTTGTGTGCTTTTACAGTCATTACTGCCCCCCTCACTGTCCTACCTTCTAACAGCAAAAGCACATTCTACAGACAGTGTTCAAAGTTCAACTGGAACTTCAAAGTCACTTTTTCCATACATGTGGGCTGATATTTTTATTATGCAAGTAATGTTCATTATTTTTTAAAAGGCTACTGTAAAATGTATTAAATGCATTTAAAAAAAGCATATATTATCCCACCAGTGAACAATTCAGATATTTGCTTTGTGTAGTTATTAATATATATTAAATAAATGGGATTGTACTATTCATATTGTTTGAATATCAGAATATCATCTTAAACTCCAATTTAATTGATAATTAGAAAAGGAATCCTGCAGTCCAGGAGATAACAGCATAATGGTCTCCTTTGAAGGCTTCTAGAATTTGTGGGGATCGAAGCTTCTCGAACAGTTTCTCACCTGGGAGACTTGTTAAACTGTTCTTAGAGTCTGACTTAGTAGGGCTGGGTGGGGTCCAGGGACCTGCATTTTTAACAGCACCTCAGGTGACTGACTCAGGTAGATCTCAAACATTTAAGAAACATGGCTTATATCACTAAGTTTCCCTTGTTTTAAGTGTACCAATACCTCCATTTTTATGGTGAATACTTTTTTTACTAAGTAAATTTTTCTCAGTTTCTGTGGGTGGCTTTTTATATATATATATATATATATATATATATATATATTTTTTTTTTTTTTTTCTTTTGAGGTTTGTGAACAGATAAAATTTAGAATTTATGGGTCAGCCAGACCCCAGGTAGAGCACCCTCAGAAATCCAGTGGGTGAACGACACCCTACTTGCCCAGTGTCATTTCCAAGGGCTCACATACCCTCTTGTTGAAGGCCTCCAACGTCAGGGCACTTGTTCCTAGAGGCACCTTTCCCATCGTGGGCAGTACTTTAATGTGTGGCAGTAAGATGATCTCTTTACTTCTGCTTTGCTTAATTGCCAACATTTTTCCCACAGAATAACCAAAGTGATCTTTTAAAACATGAACCAGAATACGCCATGGCCCTGCTCAAAATATTTTAGGGGCTTTCCATTGCCTTAGAGCAGGGGCCTGCAGTCTCTGGCCTATGAGATCTAAGAATGGTTTTACCTTTTTTAAAGGGTGGTTAAAAAAAAAAATCTGACAAAGGCTGAATATTTAATATCTACTCCTTTACAGAAGAAGTTTGCCAACCACTGCCTCGGAATAAAATCTAAGCAGCCTGAAGGCCCTGCGTGTTTTGGCCAGACGTGTCTTACATCCTCCCTCTGACACCCAGCACACAGTGGCTCCTTCAGACAATCGGGCCTTCCTTCTCAAAAGCTAAAGCATTGAGCCTTTCCTGCCTCCAGGCTTTTGTGCTTGCTGTTTCCTCTGCCTGGAATTCTCTGCCCTTGCTCTTTCTGTGGTGGGCTCATTCTCGGCCCTCAGGTCTCGATCAAGTGTCACCCTCATCTTTCTAAAGTGGCGTTCACCCACTGGATTTCAGCCCCGTTGACTCCCTTCCTTCCCCAAATGCACGTCATCCTGTTGAAGTGTGTGTGTGACTGCTGTTTGCCTCTTGTCCACCATGATGTGAACTCCGTCAGGCAAGGACACTGTCTGTATCGTCACTGCTGTGCTCTGGCACACGCTGGGCATCAGTCGGTATTTGCTGAGCGAGGGATCAGGCAGTTTGAAGGTTGCAGCAAGGTGGTTGTCATTCAGACTTCTCATAGTAGGAATCCGGAAAGCTGTGGCACTGTCTCGTCTACCATTCACTTGTCGTGGGTCTTGGAAGAAGTTTTTTAAAGCCTAATACTTCAACATTTGCACCTCTAAAATAGCCTGCTTGCCAACAGGAAATTATAAAGTATTTTGGCATCCTTTTTTTTTTCAAGAAAAATTGTATTATAATAATCATGTACTCAGCTGAAATTATTTTAAAGTATATTGGGTTGTAGTTAAATATGATGCAAATGGCTCATATTTAATAAAGTGTTTTATTTTTAAAATTTTTGGCTGCATTGGGTCTTTGTTGCTGCACGCGGGCTTTCTCTAGTCGCAGTGAGCGGGGACTACTCTTCGTTGTGGTGCGCGGGCTTCTCATTGTGGTGGCTTCTCTTGTTGTGGAGCATGGGCTCTAGGCACACAGCTTCAGTAGTTGCGGCACACAGCTTCAGTAGTTGTGGCACATGGGCTCAGTAGTTGTGGCTCACGGGTTCTAGAGCACAGGCTCAGTAGTTGTGGCACTCGGGCTTAGTTGCTCCGTGGCATGTGGGATCTTCCTGGACCAGGGCTCGAACCTGTGTCCCCTGTATTGGCAGGTGGATTCTTAACCACTGCACCACCAGGGAATCCCCAAGTGTTTTTAGATTAAGTAATTCATTTTTCTTTGCATACAAAATTATTTTTGATACCACTCTGGAAAATACTGGTGTTAGAAATAGTCTATACTTCACATGAACGCAACTCAAATAAAATACGTTACCTGTTTATCACTATTTGAAAATATTCTCTGGCATGTAATGGTAAATATACTTTATCATAAAGTGCATGGTTTTTTAATTTTTTTTTTTTTTTTTTTTTTTTTTTTTTTTTGCGGTACGCGGGCCTCTCCCTGTTGTGGCCTCACCGGTTGCGGAGCACAGGCTCCGGACGCGCAGGCTCAGCGGCCATGGCTCACGGGCCCAGCCGCTCCGCGGCACGTGGGATCTTCCCAGACCGGGGCACGAACCCGTGTCCCCTGCGTCGGCAGGCAGACTCTCAACCACTGCGCCACCAGGGAAGCCCGCATGGTTTTTTTTTTACATGTATTATACTTAAAGATGCTAGCCCTTGAACACAGCTTTTGTTTGTATACCTCAGGGTTGCCATTTACTGGCTATGTGACCTTGAGAAAGTATCTTAGTCTTTCTAGATCTTAGTGTCCTCAATTGTAAAATGAAGGTAATACCAGCTTCACAGGGGCATTGTGGAAAGTCAGTGATCATATGTGTACATGTTTAACAGTGTTTCCGGCCTATGGTAGGTACCCAGGAAGTACTTTCTCTTTCCTCATATTTAAATTTAGTATCCAGGTTACTTCTTTTTAAGGGCATGTCCTTCTCTTTATTTCCTTTATTTTTGAGACTGAAAATAGAAGTCAAAGAATGCTGTATTTTTGTTTAAAAATTAATAATAAATTATGCATATTTTGCTAGTGTGCAAAATATTAACCATGATTTTGTTTAAGGATGTTCATTTGTTTTCTGGTGTTCTATTTATCTCATTAGGACATGAAGGATCAGATGTCAACTTCATCTGTGCAGGCATTAGCTGAAAGGAAAAATAGACAGGTGGGTCAATGTCAGAATATACAGTATCAATCAAAGAAAATACAGAGATATTTGGAATTTAAAAATTCTGACTTCGTGTATCATGTATTCAGGCAGAAGACCTTGTGCGCTGAGCCCGTAGTGATGCTGGCAGGCAGCCTCGCCTCCGCTCCCCTCCCTCACACCCTCTGGTTTCCTCCTCTGGGCTCCGGTTGCACCCTCTGCGTACCTTAGAGCCTTTGCTCCAGGCCATTTATTCTGCACCTGTTGCGCGTATTCCATGTACCAGGCGCTCTGTTAAGAGCTGTAATTGCTTACTTTCTCTGCTGGACCTCAAGCTCCTTTGTGAGTTAGGAGGGATGGTGTCATGGTCTTTTTTCTTTTTTTTTATTCTTTTTATTTCTAGCTGCTATTACATTGCCTGTGCATAGAACTCACTAGACATTTAATGATTGAAATTTTATGTAAAGCATTTGAGGAAACTTAAATGTGTGTTAATTTAATGTGTGTTAAATCTTTCACCATTTTAAGTATCTTTTGTTTTTTTGATGTGAGGTCCAGTTTTTATAAGTTATTACAAATAAATTATGAAACCTAATTTCAGAAACCAAAGCCCAGATATTGACACATCAAAAATAAAAGCTACAAGAGACCCAGTCCTTGAATTTATTAGACTGTTAACTCAAGAAATCAGCTCGGCATTTTTTTTTTTTCAGTACACGGGCCTCTTACTGCTGTGGCCTCTTCCGTTGCAGAGCACAGGCTCCAGATGCGCAGGCTCAGCGGCCATGGCTCATGGGCCTAGCCGCTCCGTGGCATGTGGGATCTTCCCGGACCGGGGCACGAACCCGTGTCCCCTGCATCGGCAGGCGGACTCTCAACCACTGCGCCACCAGGGAAGCCCAGCTCGGCATTTTTAACTAACTAGGAATCAGTAGTTTATGATGTAAATGCTCACTTTATACCTGTAGGTGTTTCTTGACCCCCTTAATTTTGAAAACAAGTATTATAAAAGCTTGAAAAGGGGAGAGGACTCTCTAAATACCACCTAACTTAATCCTGTTTCCTTTCCCTGCACCTCATTTTCCAAGTCATTGTTTTTTTCTTCCCATTTACCCTCCTTGCTCTTCTCAGTGCAGCTAGGAAAGCCATTAGCTAGCCATCCCGTCTGGCACTAACTCTTAAGAGAAGCTAGTGAACGGCCGCAGGCTGGCCAAGTTTTGGAGTCCCCTTTTCGTTTCTGCTTCAGCTTACAGAAGTTGAGTGACAGTTACCTGAAGTATCAGTAGTTTCGACAGTGAATAGTAACACCTATCCTCTATTACTTCTATTTGTATTTTTATTCTCTAGATAGTATATTTAAACTAACATAAATAAGTAAAATGTGTGTTTATAGGTAGCCTTTCCAAGTATGGCTGGGAATTTTGTTTTGGGCAGTGAGTAAAATGTCTCCGAGTCACAGGGTTTCAAGGAAAAGCGGGGCCAGGGTTCTCTAAGCACTCACACAGACACAGTCCACCTCGATTCTTCATCTAGCACCAGGTGCTCCTTGCTTAGCCAGGACCTCCTGCTCTGGCACCTACACACAGGCTGGTCCTTGGTGCTCTGGGCCCTCTATCTTCTTTCCCACTAACCAGACTCCTGGAGGTCAGACTGAGGAAATCTAAACTGCCTCACAATAAAGCACAGATGACTCTTAGCAGCATGACGTATGTCCACCCAAGAGTGGACCATAGGTAAGCTAGAAAAAATAGCCCTGACTGTGACCCCGGGAGCTCCAGTTCTCTGCCCATAGCCTAATGATGCACTGTAGCCTTTCTCTGACCTTGAAAAAATTATCACTAGGCCCCAGTATCCTCCATAGAGTCCTTAGAGCCTTCGCATCAGAACGAGCAGGACCTTTGAAATCTTGACAGCCCTGCAACCAGTTTGGAGCAGAGCCATCCCCAAAAAGCCTTGGGTCTGCCTTATACCAGAGACAGTTACCATCCAGACTCTTGACTGAGACCCTGGGCTGCTGGAAGCTCTCAGGCCTCCGGATTTTCTTCTCATAACTGCCTCAGAACCATCCTGAGCTTCCTTGAACATAGCCTCAGGTGTGGCCATTTGACTGAATTCACATCTGAAAGTCAGGTGAGGCTAATGTCAACATTGAGGGGCTATGGGAGGGCTTTTCAGACAGAACTAAGTAGTCAGGTAGGCTTTTAACAGTTCCAGAGCTAAAAAGTACCTGGAGAGAAGATCTGACAGCTCTTCAAGGAAGAAGAATCCTATTCGCCAGCGTCTTCCGATTCTTTGTGCAGGGCTGGTTTGAGCAGTACTTTGGCCAAGTCAGAAAGGCTTGTGGGCATTCCAGGCAGGGCCAGCTCACATTGCTGGCTGGCCTCTTCAAGGAAGGAAGACATTCCCAAACTTATCCTTTTCTGGCTACAAACTTCCTCAAATTCACACTGAGAAACCTGACCCTGGCATCTGGGGGCCCAGGTCGAGAACTGACTTCAGGGCCAACGCTTGCCTGGGTCATCAGGGTCACGCACCCGCTGTGACTGTGCTGCCTGGTGAAGCAACCCCCAGTTCTGTCTGGGAAACCTGCAGCCTTTTAGTTCACCTGAAGGGCATTGGGATTTATCTGTGGGTTACATTGAATACACATTGATGGTTCTTGCGCCTTCTGTGTGTGAGGGGCTGTGACTTAGCTGCTTGTCATTTTAGGGAACGCTTTCCTCCCCCCTCCCAAAAACCAAAACTTCCCTGGGTCATACTTAAATAGAAAGGACTCTAGCTGTCTGGAATCAGTTAGACTAGAACCTACAACAGGTCTCTGGTGAACTTCCAAGGGTGCTAGGAAGAGCTGGCCCACAGAAACCAAGTGCCTTTAGATCCACAAAGCAGTACACAGATGGGTGTTTGTTGATTTCAAGTTGACACTTATTGGCATTTTAATGGGACAGAGCCCATTTGTGAGTCCCGTTGGGAGAGCTTGGAAATAGAGAGTACCCTTCCCGGCATTCCTTAAATTGTACCCCACAGGCACTACCCTACACCACTACATAAAAGGCTGACCCCAGGGAGGCCAGCTTATGAGCACTGGGAGAAATCTTTGTATCATGGTGATGGGGTATTTGTTCAGAGATAGTAATGGTTTGTTTCTTCTGCCCTGCTGCCCCCTGCCCCACTCTCGCAGGCCCTGCTAGGAGACAGTGGCGGACAGAACTGGAGCACTGGAACGATGGATAAATATGGGCGCCTTGACCGGGAGCTCCAGTTGGCCAATTCCCATTTCATCGAGGAGCAACAGGCACAGCAGCAGGTACCTGAGAACCACCAGCCAAGCACAGGGAGGTGGGAGGCCAGGTACCTCCCTCCCCGCTCCTCTGCCACCCCGGGGGGCTTGACAGGCAGGATGGACCAGAGCTCGCCCTGCAGCTGCCTGAGTCTACCTGTGTGATGATTGCATATAGAAAGGCTGTTTAAAACATCCTTCAGAGCATGACAGTTTCCAGAGAACCAATCTTGATTAGATTTCTTAGGACAAGCAGACCAGACACCCGAAACTGACAGAGGAGGCCATTGATTTAAAAACACAGCAGCCTCTTCCCCAGCCTCCACTTCTGTGCTGGGCTTTTTGTTCATTTCAACAAAGGCACTTCGAGAAAAATTCAGTCCTTGTTTTTTCATTGAAATTTTTGGTTCCATTATATATAAAAATGATTGCTTTCGTGGAGGTTAAGGGGTAGAAGGAAAGTGAGGTTGATTACACTTGTATTGTTGCTTTTGATATGTAGTTGTATTAATAAAAGGAAGCTAATAATAAAGTATCTGGGGATTTGAGGATTATCTATCCATCAAAACTACTGGTTCTTGAATACTGTGTTTTATATATTCAATGTAGGTTATGTGTTCTTTTGTTCTTCTTCTATTAGCATGTCTGTTTAACCATTTGTCTACTTACATTGCTATTAACCAAGCACACTTTTTTTTTTTAATAAAAAGGCGACTACAACACAGTTAAAAGTAACTATGGCTCTGAAGTTGTCTGCTTGCTGTCACAGAGCCTCCTCTAGTTGTCCTTGAGGAGGGAGCAAAGGACTCTGTGTGCGTAGTTTTTCCACATCTAGAGATCTGCCAGACTTTCTCTTGTAGTTAAGCTGTGGCCGGCTGTTGCCGATTGAGACCTTGACCCTGGCAGCGGGCTTCCTCTTCCCAAGCGTCCCCATGTGTCTGTGGTCACTGCACAGGTGCTTTCGGCCATTGTCTGTCCCTTGCTGGACTTCAGCCAACCAGGGTAAATCTCTCTGGGTGGTTTCAAGCCCCGCTGACTGCTCACAAGCTGGATCAGCAGGGGAGATCAGTAGCTTTACAACCCAGCCTTTTGAGCAGCGTGTTCTCCGAGGCAACGGTCTGGTCCTTTGATTTCTGGGCTTTGCTTCTGAATGTGAATTGTCCCGAGTTGGCAAGGAAGCTAGCAGCTGCTAGAGTGCTGGGCTTGGAACCAGGTAAGATGGATTTTAATTGCTGATTTCCCATTTCTCTGGCACCAGCTGATCGTGGAACAGCAGGATGAGCAGTTGGAGCTGGTCTCTGGCAGCATCGGGGTGCTGAAGAACATGTCCCAGCGCATCGGAGGGGAGCTGGAGGAGCAGGCAGTGTGAGTACCGAGATGCCCCTCTTGCCGCAGAGAAATGGCGGGAAAAGCCGTCTTAAGGACCCGTAAAGAGCCTGACAGTTACATGGCTAGTAAAACCAAAAGCTATTTTGCTTATAGCTGCATCTTTATTCTGTTTCACAGAATGGCCTCTCCAAAAGAAGCGAATCTGTCAGATACAATTTTCAACAGGGTTTAGGCAAAGTTATTAACATTTTTAAACACCTGCAAAAACAGGAACAAATTCCTCCAAGCAGGTATTTGAAGTATTGTTGTGAATGGGAATGTGAAACTGATACGGCTGTGTAAGCTCTGTGGAGATTTTTGTCCCAAAGAGGATAGGACACGGGCTAACTTAACATCCCATGCCTCTCCCACTACATTCAACTGGACTTTCTGCTCTGTATCTTTAATTTTAATTTTATGGGGAAAAAAGTATCAATTTAATTCCAACTGATAAAAAATTCTTCCCCCACAAAAAGAAAAAGAAGAAAACGCAAGAAAATATAACTGGACTTGTTTTTCCTTAAGAACAATCTCTTTGTGCACTCCTTAAGTATGACACCAAAAACAGCATTCTTAAATGCTACCATATATATGTAATACCTTTACCATTTCACAAATACCTTTTCTGAAAAAAATAATCGTTCCACTAGGATATTTCAGAAACTCTCCTACCTCGATTTTGTGTTCAACATTATGGATTCATTCATTACAAATTCAAATTGGGCATCTTGTTCTACTGGAAGGCCCCTGGGTATCCACAGAGGAGCCCAGAGAATAGACAGTGTCCCTGCCATCAGAGTTTACTGGTCACTGGATGGAACAGATGTTGCATAAATGGTGCAAGTCGTTAAGTGATGACAGAAGTGGAGGGCTAGGCTACCGCGGTAGGGGATGCGTGGTGCCTTGAGGGCCCTAATAGCCTGAACTGCAGACCTGACTCAGTCTAAAGTCCCTGAGAAGAGAAGAGAGGTTTAACTGGGACCAGAAGGATGAGTAGAAGGTAGCCAGGTGGGGTGAGACTGGGTGGGAGAAGCGGGGGAGAGGGGAGGGCCTACCGGAAGGAAGAAAGAGCCCTGTGACGATTTCAGGGTGAAAAAGTGCACAGAACAGAGAGGTTTAGTGTGTCTAGAGCATGGGGATTGAGAGGGAGGTTGCAGAAGTGAAGTCAGGGAGGCAGAGAACAGATCAGGGAAGGCCCTAGAAGCCATGTTAAGGAGTTCGGACTTTTTATTCACAGGGCAGTGGGAAACACAGCCCCACGAAGGTTGTGTTAGTAATGCCGTGGCCAGGTTTATGTTCTGGGGGAAGCCCATCGTTCTGTGGTTTAGATGATGAACCGCGGTGGAAAAGCCTGGAAGCAGGGAGACCAGGTCAGAAGCTGGCGGAATAAGAATCTAGGCATGCAGTTTAATTTGTCTAAAATGCATTCTTACCCTCAAATGTATTGTGGGGATGGGAAAGGACGAATTACTTGAGCAGTTTCCCTGGTTGGGTAGAGGTAGAGCCTGGCAGACTTCTGGTTACAGATGGTGAACTGAACACAACCTCTTATCTCTGCTTTTTCTCTAAAGTCCACTAGAACAGGAACAGAGGGAATTTTTTTTTTTTGGCGCACACGGGCCTCTCGCTGCTGTGGCCTCTCCCGTTGCGGAGCACAGGCTCCGGACGCGCAGGCTCAGTGGCCATGGCTCACGGGCCCAGCCGCTCCGTGGCGTGTGGGATCCTCCCAGACCGGGGCACAAACCCGTGCAGACTCTCAACCACTGAGCCACCAGGGAAGCCCAGGAATTTTTTTTTAACGGCATAAAATCTATGGGGACATAGAGCTTGGAATAAGAAGCAATGACCTTTACATTTTAGATACTGCAAAATAGATGAATGGTTACTGACTCAACAGACCTGAGAAAGCCCAATCTTCGGCTAGCCAGAGGGGAGAGCCAAGGAGCGGTGTGATTCATGCCCCAAACCCCCGAGCTGGGAGAGGAGCGTTTCCTCACTTATGATAGTGTAAACCCTGAATGTTGACCTTATCAAACTGTGAGCCAGTTATATTGGAAGGAAGGAAGGGGCAAGAGAAGTGGGAAGGATGCTGATGTGGGGTATGGAATGGGAGGAGGGCCAAGCCCTAGCTTTTCATTGTGCGGAGTCAGCAGGGTCGGGATACTGAGGTGCCAGCGTGTAGCTTCAAAAACTGGAGAAAAAGCACCGAGAGAACAGTGCGAGGGGCTGAAAGCAGTGGCCCTCGGGGATGCGAGACAGCTGTGTTTTTTTATAAGAGGCCTTGTAGGTCTGTTTAGCTCTACAAACCGTATATGTGTATAACTCTAATAAAAATAGTAAGTAAATTAAAAGGAAAAAACATGGGTCTTGGACTTAGACCTCTGCTGTCCAGTACAATAGCCACCAGCCATCAAGTACTTGAAATGTGGCCAGTCTGAACTGAGAAGGGCCCTGAGCGTAAATGCATACCAGATTCTGAAGACTTAGTATGAATAAAATGTAAAATTACATGTCAGAATGATAATTTTTAGGTATATTGGGCTAAATAGGTCGTTAAAATTAATTCCCCCCCCCCCTTTTAATGTGGCTACTAAAAAATATTAAGCGGCATATGTGACTCACATTGTATTTCTTTTGGACAGCGCTGAGTTAGTTGGATCTGGGCTAGAAACTTGGTTAGTGGGTGGTTAGTGGGTGTACTTGGGCTGGAGGTTGGATGACTTACCCATTTTTGTCTTCAGTAAGAAAAGTAGCTCAGCATTTGGCCCTGCCCGGATAGGTCTGCCAGCTGCAGGGCCCAGATGCTACCAGGATCTAAAATGAGCTACAAATGTTTTAATTTGAAAATTCAGGTAAGGGACAAAGGCTTGTTTATTTAGTTGTCAACATGGAGTTTATTTAATGATTGACTTAATGAGGAGTTGGTTGCCGGAATCCTGCAGGGCTCTCAGGTGCCTCATGTGGGCACAGCCCAAGACCAGTAGTTCTAGCTGCCCTTGATGCTGCCAGGGGAATAAAGCGTGGTTAATAAGCCCGCCGGTGCTAATTGGTGTGTCACGTTCCAGCCTCAGGATAATCACATATTAATCTTAAGTTGAAAAGTCTGGAATGCTTAGTAATTTATGAAATTAAACACCGTTGGTATAAGTATTTTGGTGTCTTCTTTCCCACCTGCACCTCGGACAGCAACCAGTGTGAGCTTGTCCTCTGTGGGTGTAGATGAGGTGCACACACTGTCAGGAACTCAGCCCTGAGGCCGCCAGCTTTATGCTAAAGCATAGGGTGCCTTAAAGGAGGTGCTTATTTGATCAAAGTGTATTTCTTAACTCACACTGCTGTAAAGTGCTTTGTGTATGACAGGAACCCTGGCAGGGAAGCTGCGCTGATAGGATTGCCCCATTTTACAGATAAGCAAACAGGGTCCCTTGTCCAAGGAAGCAAGTGGCAAAGCCTGGTTGTCTGGCTTCACACCGCGTTCCTTCTGCTACACTGCACTGCTGCTGAGTTTGTATTATTGTATGGTCAGGTCCACACTGGCCTTGTCTGCAATTCTGAAATCTAGAAAGCTCTAAAAAATTCAAAATTAAAAAAAATTTTTCAGCAAACTCATGTTACCGAAAAACCTAACCTGAACTGACTGCAGCTATGACTCCTCATAGTTTTCTTTGCAGAAATAGTAACTTGTGTGTTTGATTATGGGGACTGTCCCAGACCCTGCTGGGGTCTTGGCTAATACACAGTGTATGTAACTTACTACTTCTTTAAATTTCCAAAGTTCTGAAATCAAAAACATACCTTGTCCTAAGGATAAAAGACTGGGGGCTTGACCCCAACGTTGCCTGTTGGATGTTTGCTAAAACTGAGGCCCAGATCCATGGCCAGTGTATCTGGAGACTGTGCTGACCAGCTACCTCCTGCGTCTGCTTGTCTTTCTAGTATGTTGGATGATTTCTCTCACGAGTTGGAGAGCACTCAGTCTCGGCTGGACAATGTGATGAAGAAACTTGCAAAAGTATCTCACATGACCAGTGGTATGTATGCGCTTTTAAGCTCGAGAATTCTTACTAAATTCTAGAGACACAGTCTAGGGGGTCTCTCACAGGTGTGCCCATTCAGATCCCTTTCCTCTGGCACATTTTTCTCATGCTTTGGGGTCAGAGAGTAGAAGACCAGCACGCACGGGCTTTGTCTCCTGCTCGTGGCCTTCACCTGGGAAGTGCCTTTGTGGTCCGCACCGTGCAAGGCTGATGGTGTCGGATGACGTTCCTTCTGGTGGAGTAACTTTCTTTACAATTACAAAATCCTTCCTTTTTTTTTCCTATTTCCTTGCCAAAATAGGGAATTCATTTTAAAACAGTAATTAAGAGCCAGTTACTGTTTCTCCTGGACTGACTTTTCACCGAAAGAAAAACCTCTACCATTTCAGAATAAGATGGCCTTGCAGATCTCATTTAAACTGTTTTTATTTAAATTTGTAGTAAACTATTCCAGCAAATTTGCACCAGCCTGGAGATAAAGAAGCAACATTTTTCAAATTAGTTACTGTGTAGGAAGATGTTTTCCAGTGACTATTCTTTTTGTTACTACAACCCATCTTCCCTATTATATGAGAAATAGTACCTTTTTAAGTCAAAAGAAAATCCAGTATCTTTTTTTCCCTTTATTTGTGGGAGTCTCCGGGTGAAGGGAGGAACTGAGACATTCTTCAAGGTCATTGTGAGGATTAAATGAAATAATAATTAGTGTACAAGCGTTTAAGGGTGTCTCTCATGTATTAGTACATAGTAAATGTTTGTTTGAAAAAAAATAAAGGATAAGACAGGTGGAAGATGGCCCTGGGGGCAAAGGACCTGTTATATTCAAGACAAAGGGAAGCTCCTAGCTTCCCGGTTTCCTTCATTCTCTCCAGGGGCAAAATCTTCATGCTTCTAGCAGGCTCTTCATTGCCTGCGGCAGGCACCAGCTTAGTTCATCTTCCACACACCTAGAGGGAGGTTTGCAAAGTCCTCTCCTGCTTCCCTCTGTTCTCTCCTCTTCCACCCGACCCCTCTTTAAAAAAAAAAAGCGTTTTACTGAAGTATTATATAACCAATTTCAACCAGATCTCTCACTAGTTTATGTATTAGTCGCAAAGTCAAGTAGCTACTTCAGCACCAGTTTTGTTTGGAGAAGAGCAGCGGAACAAAGATGCACTGTGTCCTTGTCCCCAGCATTCTGGGTATGAATAATTTAGAAAAGTACTTGCATTGTGATAAGTGTTTCCGTGTGTATAAATAGCACTAGGCCTGCTTATGCCTTCTCCTACTTGCTCCCAGAAGAAAAGTTTGGGGAGCAAAGTAAGAACTTCAGTTATGTTTGTCTAAGAAAGAGAGCCAGGAAACAGAGCCTTTAGCCTGAAAGGCCCTTAGGTTTGGACAGCTTGCCTGTGGGGCTCATTTTAATCTCTGTTTGCTCCCCAGAGAATTGCTCGGGGCCTCCTACTTGGCGGTGTTGGCTTCAATTTGACAGCGAGGCAATTTGTGTTTGTCTCTGTTTTCCTCCATAACTTTTAGGAAAGTTCACTGCTTTTCAACCAAGCCTGTGCATAAAGAGTGTCAAGACACGCTGAAGTTTGATTAGGCAGTAACTAAACGCCCACGCTCCACAGCCCTGCAGAGGCGAGACCTCCCCCCCCCCCGCCCAGTGCTGGCTGCTTCCTGGGCAGAAATCACCCAAGACGCCATGCTTACTATTTGGAATGACCCAAGAGAGACTAATCTTCTCAATCTCCTGCCCTCAAAAAGTATATTCTTTTGTGTGGATACCAAGGTTTTCTTCCCCTCACTTTCCCAAATTCTGTTGTTCATCTTTTCTCTTTAGGGGAAGAGACTATATTGGGAGGGGGAAAAACCTGTGGAGTCCCCTTTTTCCCCCTGACTTTTTGAGGCAGGTCCTGAGCTTGCAAAAAGCTGGTTTTGTGACTTGAGGTCACAAGAGCCCTTGTGGTTAGTACCCACCCCTTCTGGGGGTAAGTCTGCTAGGGTAACAGCTAGGGGTTGCCCAGTTCATGCTTCCTAGAAGCAACTTAACACTTCAGAGGAAAGTGCATTTAAAAGAGCATTCCTGGGTTGTGCTAGCTTGTGTGATGGCTGTCCTCCTTGATGAAAACCCCTATTTAGTTCAGTTGCAGAAGAGAAAGTGAGTGGAGGTGGGAGGAGGGTTGGGTAGAGGCTGACGGGAAGCTGGTTCAGTATTGGAAATCCAGGTCTGAGATGGCAGGATGCCTTGTTAGGAAGCATTTACCTTGACTGTATCATCCTAGAATATAGACTAATCATTTTAATGAGAGGGCTTTTAAATTGTCATAAACATTTTAAAATAGATGAAAGAATGGTAGGTACTTGAGTTTTCTGGACCACTGAAGTGATAGTTAAACAGATTAATACTATTATCTTTTAATACCATAATCTATTATCTATTACTCTTAAAGGCCAGCTCTGCTTCCCCACACCTTTTGGACTAGTCTTGTTTCAGAAAAGGAACAGATGGACTTGAGGTCTTGACCCTAATCCCCAGTTACTAAGTGAGTTTCTAGCATGTGTGATGGAGAGCAGGATGAGCCACTAGGAAGGTACTTGCTTTACTCACTACTGTTTGGTAGCACTTCTCTTGGCCGGTTCTAAGACTTTGCTGTCCGTGGCATTTAAGTAACTGAAGTACATGTTTTGTGGACTTGGCGCATTGCTTTGTGGAGAGTTCTGCAGTGTATTTTCTTAGATTCAGACCTTTTTATAATGTGATTCTCAGTAGCTCTGGTGTGCGAAAATCTGCAGGCTTTCAAATAAACTTTCGGTGAATCAGTGTATGCACCTTTATATTTCTACTTAAATGGAACTCTTCCTTCCAGCAGTTGAGCTGCATTGTCACAGGCTTTATCTCAGCCTGACCCTTTGTGCAAAACAGCAGGGCTCCTCTGTGGAGAGGCTTGCTCTTCCTACATCTGCCCAAGTGAAGGGTGCGTCCTGACGACAGACAGCATCCTGTGCCCCGACTGTGGGCCCGCAGAGGGTGCAAGGGTATTCGTGTTGTGTAGTTTTCCCAGCAGCCCTGAGAGTTAGGGGGACGCAGTCAGGATTGTGGGCGGGAGCCTGTGTGGGCCCTTCTGTCCCTCGGCGCCTCCTTGCTCTCAGCCATTTAGATGGATTCTGGCTACTTTGTTTACTGCACCTGTTCTAAATTGTGAGTAGGGCAGAAAGCTTCAGAAAAGACATTCCACTTTTATTTATAGATAAGCTGTGTCAGTTACTTCAACACAGTTACTGGTTAAGTGATCTTTCTTGCCCAGGGGTGGTGTGAAGTTCATCACCCCGTGATCACTGCAGCTTGCTTTTTCAGCTCATTGTTTCCTGAAGTGACCAGCAGTAGCTTTCATCTCCTTTCTATCCTTCCATTGTGCTCATTAAGAAAAGAACATGATTACTGTTTAAATGATTTGATTATTTTGGTGGGAGATTAAAGCTGACGAGCTTTGATCTGTAATACCAATGCCAACATCTTTTCCAGGGATGTGGTAACTGCCAGAAGAGAACTGTGATCCATAGATTTTAATTAGAGACTTGAGACACAAAGCAGGTACTTGTTACAAGGCTGGCTTTCAGGGGACGGGCAGGGTTGTGAATGCACATGCAGTGCAGGCCAGGAAGAGCAGCGGTAAGAGTCCAGGTGCCCGGGCAGGTTCAGAGCAGCGGTAAGAGTCCAGGTGCCCGCGCAGGTTCAGGGCCTCTGCCCATTCTGTCTGCATCCAGGTGTTGCCTTAAGTTTCCTGTCACTGTATCTTGGGGGACGTCGAGTCCCGGGAGAGCTGACCCTCGTGTCCTGCCTTCCAGATCGGCGCCAGTGGTGTGCCATCGCTGTCCTCTTCGTGGTCCTCCTGGTCGTGCTCATCCTCTTCTTAGTGCTGTGACAGCGTGGCCCCCGGCTCGCTTCCTCCTGCACAGGAACCTGAGGGGAGAGGGAGAAGCAGCGCACGGTGTGCCCGCCCCTCGCGTCCCTCGCCTGGAAACACAGCCTGCGCTGACTTTTCTCTCTGTGACCCCACCATGGAGATCAGGTCCTTCAGCCCAGCTTGGGGAGGGCCGGCGGGAAGAGGAAGTCGACGACTGCACACTCCTGGTGCCCCCTGGCCTGGATCCGAGGACAGCGGGCCCTGCTTTGCCCCCCTGGACCTCGCTCCCCCTGGAGGGCCTTCGAGGAATCCAGAAAAATTCGCAGACTCGGCTCGTGTTGGCTGTTGCTCATTCCATCCGTCTTGGCAGCTCCTCCTGCCCCCCACCCCCGGCTCAGACCCTTCCCCCGCCAGACAGCACGCGCTGGCCCATCCAGGGGCATCCATCGGGGATGTGGGCCCCTGGGTGGGTTTCACATCCTGTCGCGGCAGCGTCCCTTTGCCCCTGAAAGCTGGCGGTTAGTGGGGACAGAGGGCTCGGAAGTACTTTGTGACAGAAGATGCAGTGACTGGTTTTTCAGGGATAAGTGCTAGGGTGAAAGTGCTTCCCCGAGCACAGTTTTTTGTGGTAGGAATAACCAATGGAAAAGAATGAAAAGCACTGGGCTTTGGGGGTGCTGGCAACTTGTGGCTTGAATGGAAGGGAGGACAGGGCAGCAGGACACAGCTGGAGAGGGCGGGTGAGGTCACCAGGGTCAGGCCCTTGCTGGATTCATGTCGCTATCCTACAGCCTCCTCCCTAGAGGTGCAAGTTGCATTTCTAAAGTGACCCTTAGATGAGCAGCTCACGTGAGTGGACTGAGATCTCGAGGTGGTGTCATCGGCAGTTATTTTATTCCTGCAGCACTCTGCCTTGGGGGCTGGGGGGGGGGGGCGGGGGCAGCACGTTGACTACATTTACTCAGAAACTATAATGTCAAGAAGGCTAGTTCTGGACCAGATTTTTCTTACCCTGTGAGTGATTGCAAGGATGGGTAGGTGAACTTGGTTCCTTTTTCCCTGAGATGACAGTTCAATTTTATCATCCATTCAAATAACTGAGCCAATCGAAATTTAAATGACAGACACTTCAGTTGGGTTTTAGTAGCTGAAACTGCTGAGACACTGTACCCTTCACGCTTCTGATGACTTTTAAAATGCCTCCCGTGTACACATGTATATAGGATATTTTTATAACCTCCCTGATGAAAACCTAATATTGAAGTAGCAGCTGCGCCCAGAGCCAGCACTTGGCAGTGGAGGCTGCAGGTCTCTCCTCACTATCTTTTTTGCACTTGGGAAGCACAGCAACATCTGGGTAGAGTTCTAGCTTTGACTTCCAGCTCCCCATCTCTTGGGGCCCACTCCTCAGCACGCTTTTTCTTCTTGTTTTGTTTGTATCGTTTGTTTGTGTTGGGCTTTTGTTTTCTGGTGTGTGTGTGTGTGTGTGTGTGTGTGTGTGTGTGTGTGTGTGTGTGTGTGTGTGTGTGTGTGTGTGGTTTGTAATGATGTACTTGCCTAGCTAACCTTTGAATTGCACTTTTTAATAAATATTTGTAACAGTTTTTTAAAGAAGGGTATTATATCATGGTAGGTAAGGAAATCTGCCTGTTGATGAAAGCTAAAAGCAGGTTTATAAAACTAAAAGGGTGATTGACATCCACGTTTACACTCAACTCTATGTGACATATAAGTTATTTCTTTTCAAATTAGAAAAAAAAGTGATTATTACAAAGGGCTTCAGGTGTAGGATACTAGATTATTTGTTTTACAGAGTTTTGAGACTTTGTTAAGATAGCCTTCTACAAACTGAGGACAGGGCTGGTCCTTAGATTTGCATTAAAATGTACACGTCTTTTTAAATATCCATGTGGACCTTGTCTCAGTACTGTAATCCCCACTTTCCACGTGACACGAAGCAGCCGGCTTCTTGATGAATTACAGGGTTGCCCTGTTTAAACGCCATGCTATTATCTGGGTGTTACCAGTTTACTGTGCCCCTCGAAACTGACGTGTGTCAGCGGGGCCTGTTGGGAACACGCTGGTCATGAGTGAGTAAGCTTCTCCCCAGGCTTCAGGGACCAAGTTCTGTGACGCCGAGGCTTAACCACTAAGTGTGTGGGGCTCTTTAGAGCCGGCAGGCTCGCTGATTTAAGGTGTTTGCTAAACAGTGGCTGTTGTAGACCAGACTGGGCTGAAGCTGAAGAGGAATCTGTTTAGAAAGAAAAATTGCTTAAAGTCCCGTCACTACGGCATTCTCCCTGTAGGGCCACTGCTCTTTCTGGCCTCGGAGGAGCCGTTCTCCGATAGGCCGCCTCTTCATGTGTTTGTCAGAGCTGCTTGGCCCGAGATGTAACCTCTGGCCTACGTGACCTGATCCTGAGACCCACCCTGTTGTACCAGGACTGAGCAGTCACTACAGACCAGTGTTCTCTTGAAGACCATGCCCACGGCCCAGTCAGACTCCAGACTGGCAGAGAGAGCATGCCAGGGGCTTAGGTTTCCTCATCAGTGATCCTGATGCTTTGGGTTCCTTGCAAGTGGTCCCCTGACCCTGAGTGGTGGACTGGGGGTGGGGGGCGGAGTGAATGCCCGTGACACCCCTACTAGGCTTAGAGGCACTTCCTGTAGCCGTGGGGCTTTCTCTCTCCTTCAGCCTCTGTACTTTGTGCTGTACTCGTCATTGCTAAAAAACTGGCAGAATATGACGGCTAACAAACAGAAAGAAAGAGCTCAACTTCTGTTTCTTGGAAGAGCATTTCTCCTCCACTGGTTTGGTGAGGTGGGGTGTAGAATGGGGTAATGAACCATGGAGAGCATTTGCCAGAGTGGGACTCCAGCTGGAAAAGCGAAATACCTTTAGTTTTTGGTCCTGATTTTTGATCTTGTCTTTGTGAGAACCGTGAAGAATCACAATGCGCTCTGTGTGCCACTACCGTGTGGCAATTGGAAGTCACAGCATGTATGTTACATGAGGATCTTCACGCCAGAGTCGGGGGAGAAACTTGGTAACTTGCCCATTATTCTCTGCTTTTAGCCAGAGTTAAACAGACTGATGGGTCTGGTAGCCAACAACTTGGCAACTTCCACTCCTTCTCACCTCGTGAGATTAAGGGCTGCGAAGAAAAATGCAGTCTTAACTCCAGCAGAAATCTGTCTCCGCTAAGTGTTTTACCTTCTGTAAGTGAAGGTGGCAGAGCCAAGATCTTCCTTTTGGTAATTTCCCTGTCAAGTGAGACCATTACCACCTTTCTAGAGAACGCATAGCATTTGAAGATCTCAAACCAACTGATAAATAGGAGTTGTTTTCCCACTCTGGAATTTTGACCATTTGGCGTTACCTTGTACACAGGACAAATTTGTAAACAAAACAAAATTCGGACTGTCTGGAAAGCTGAAGTTCTAAAACACGGAACGCACTACCGTCAGTGCTCCCTCTTCTTCTAACTCTCGTTGGCATTTCTTCCACTCCCAGGTTTTTTAAGATTTTTTTTTTCTTTTTGAAGACTGTTCTTTGTCCATCAAGAGCAGAGAGAAGGTGAAGCCAAAGGGTCCTCAGCCCTGCAGTCAGGTGGCGCTGTCCCCGACCACAGTCGGGACACGAGGACAGGGCCCCGAGGGGCCGTCAGGCGCAGCGGCCTCTTCCTCCAGGGCCCTGCTCGAGGGGCAGCTCAGCCCCTGGGCTGCCCTGGCAGGAGGTGGTAAGACTCTGTCCTGCCCAGCTCCCATCCTTCACAGAATATGCTTGTGCTGAAAACAAGGAGCTCCTGTCTTGCAAGGCCCGTGTCAGTCTGTTATCTATAAAACATGTGCCGTCCCACCATGTCTGCCTGATAACGCTCACAGGGAGGCTGCTGTCGCGTCCAGAACCCCAGGAGAGTTCTTAGTAGAGAGAACAGCCCTTCAGAGCCTAGGACGGCACTGTTGTGAACCTGGAGACCGAAGCCGGGTGCCGGGTCCCCCAGGCTGGGGCCGAAGCTCCAAGCTAGCGGACTTCTGGGGTGTTAGCATCCCTGACGGTAGCCTCAGAAGGACTTATGGTCACTTCGCTCAGTAGTCCTCTTGTTCAGAGTTGAAACACTTTCAGCTCCCGCAGCAGACATGGGAGTCACTGGGTGGGTTGCAGTCCAGACTTGGCACCAGGGAGCCTGCACCCTGTCTGGACCAGGCTGACCTCAGTGACATGACGTAGTCTGGTAGTGGCTTGTCACGCTCCCGCCTCAGCCCAGCCACTTGATGTCTTTTGCTTTGGGACAACCACTGGCGCTCTGGTCACGTTGCTGCGATCTCCATGCGCTGAAAGTTCTTTGTTATATGATATTATAAGTCTCTTTACTAGGACAGACGCTTGGGGAGGTGAGGATAAAAGAAAAAGAACTTGGTTTCCCTCCGACATAAGCTAATGTGTTGGCGCTGTCTTCCTTCTGATGTGACCTTTGTCCAGAAATGCCCTTCCCCGAGGCCGTGCAGATGGGAGCTGTGCTTAGACTGGGATTGTCCGATCACCTGCCCTACTGCCGGGGTTTCACATGAACATTTCATGGTCCTGGTTTGCCAGCTGCAGCCAGACGCTTTGTGAGAAAGTATATTTTACCTTTTTTTTTTTTTAAAGGTTATGAGTTATCAAACCCGGAAGCCACTTGATTATCCAGGGGTGTTAGAAATAAGACCACCTGGCTTTGCTGTCTGCTGACCGGAGCTCTTGAGCCTGTTCCCTGGTGGCAGCCCAGCACTCCACTCCAGCCCGGCTTTCCGTCAGCCCCGGGGTGGGACCGAGTTCAGGACGGTTCTTTCCTGCTCTGCAGAAAGTAGGTTCTGGCTGAGACCCTGCTACTGAATGGGAATTGTGACGCCACAGTTAGTCGGTTCCGGGAGAGACAGCCGTCCTAATCCTCAGGTAGATAGTGCGTCTGTGCCCTGTTGTCTGTGCGAGGTGAGGAGAGGCCAGGCAGGTGTCCCACTAATAAGTTACTGGAACTGCTCTAAGTGCCATGTTATGACGTCCTGGCTGACCCAGGCTGGGAGAACGCGCAGGGTTGGGGGGTGGCCTGGAAACCCGGAAAGGGCCAAAGAAAGCAAGCTGTAAATGATGATGGATTTGGTTTTTGTAAGTGGAAGTAAGCTTTCACCGGCTCATTTGTAATAAAAAATTAATGTAATTAAAAACAGTGTGTAATATGTGGCAGTGCTCAGCAGGACTAAACGATTGTTTTTTCCTTTCAAAGATAAATAACCTTACGGCGTTTTATTTTTAATTAACTAGAAGGTACAAACAAAAGAAGTGAGATCAAGGATTAGAAATGCAAAATGCCGTGGTGATTTCCAGATGGTGCTCTCCCCGCACCCAACACGAGAACGGTGCCAGAGCCCTGGTGCCAGCAGTTCACAGCCCCGCTGTGGGTAGAGCTTGCTTCCTGTATGCAGTGGGTCTCCAAGTGTGGTGTGGGACCGTCAGCGGCGGTGGCATCCCCTGGTAACTTGCTAGAAATGCAGATTCGCGAGCCCCGCCCCAGACTCACAGACTGGGGTGGGGTGAGTGGGCTGTTTAACAAGCCCTCCAGGGGATTTGATGCACAGTCAAGGGTGCGAACCACTGCTTCTGCATCCTGGAATTTAGGCTACAGTAAACCACCCCTGTAAAATGAAACAGCTTCATGGCCTTCATTGTAATCCTGACATTAAACAAATGTTGATGACACTGTAAACTTGAAAACTTAAAAAAAAACAAAAACGTGTTTAAAAAAGCCTCAACTAGCTATCCTTAAAAGTGATATTTTTACACCCTTAAGTTTATCAGTAATGTTTCTTACTTCTACTCTTGAAATCATGTTACAACTGCATAAAGACTACTGTTCAGTATTAAAGAGAAATGGAGAGACCATGAACTTTGTCCTGGTTTTTGATTTGGTTGGTTTTTATTTTTAGTTCTTTTCATACCGAAACAGAGCTCCCTCCCCTCCTTCCATCCCCATTAGTAAACATGGATACGTGCATATGTCTGGGGTGGGAAAAGTTTGTGCCTGGTGGAAGATGTGAATTCTAAACTGTTTTCTCCGGCTGAGTGCGTTATATGAATTCTTAAACCCCCAAGCAGCCATACTATTCCTTTCCAATATCATACGACACAGTTTCAGTTGGAATGAGGCACCTGAGGGAGCAGAGAGACTAGAACACAAAGGAACTGAGTCCCGTATTTCCCTCTTGCTGAAGTGTTAACCAACAAGGATAGTGCCCATCCCAGCTGGTAGCTCTGCGGGACAAGGCGACCGGGCTACGTGAGCTCCTTAAGGGCAGGGATCTTCCTCATTCCTCTTGCCATCATCACCCTTGCTCAGCCTGACTGAGCACCTTCTGTGTGCCAGGCACTGTTCTAAGTACTTGCTGTTAACACATATAGCACTGGAAATGGCTGTGTGAACCAGAGAGGTTTTTTCATCTAATATTATCATCTCAGATCTGCACATGGGGAAATTGGGAAACAAGTAGTTTCTCAAGGTCCATCCACTGGACCACATACTGTGCCCCCGCTGCCTCACATAGAAATTGGCCCAGCAGTGCTTCCCGAGTCCTCAGCCTGACGTCCCCCTAATAGCCAGAAGGGGCAGAGGCGAATCAACATACCAACCAGCCTCGACAGAGGAGTGAGTGCTTACTTTGAGAGTTAACGGTGACTATTTCAGGAGGAGGAAATGGTTCCATGTATCTCCTGATAAAAGCCCATCACCTCCCTGTCCCCCAGGGGCCAACGTGAACCACGTGGCGTGGACAAGGGGAGAAGCGCATCCCCACGGCTCAGCAAGAGTGCTGTTGTTCCCAGGTCCCACTGGCTGCAAGTCTTACACAGAACTCTTGTTGGAAGTGCTAAAAGACGAGGCCGAGGCCCAAGGCAAAAACGGAACTCACAGGACGGGAAGACCCATCCGCGCCATCACAATGTTTTCACTGTCCAAGAGGACACGTTCCAAGTCAGTGCGCCCCCATCCCTGGAACATCGGGGTGTCAGTTGTCTGCGAACAGGGCCCCCACTCCAGGATGCCGACAGCCAGAACGCAGCGGTGGCTCCTGTTTGGTGCAGGCAGAGCCTGAGCACAGACGTCCGCGCCACTACCTCTCAGGGAGGGAGCGATGGGCTCCAGAAGCCGACTTGGACATGTACTCGCAAGGCCAGCCTCCCTGACCTCTGCACTGCCGCTTCCTCCCTCCCGTTCTCCCTCAGGGACACCGTTAAATACTTCGTGCCCATTCACAAAAGCTCACGGGACTGGCCGGCCTTTGGGAAGTGGTTGTAAACTCTTCCAGGAGCAAATTTCTCAATCTTTGTATCTCATTAGTAGCTAATACTTCTGGCCAATACTTGATGAGAATCTGATGTGCCAGCAGGTCTTTGACCAAGGCCTTAGGGACACGTTGAGGAAGTAAAACACTTTTTTGTTTATTCTCACAACCCCATGAGGGAAACACTCTTTTTTGGGGTTTTGATTTTATAAGTTTACTTATTTATTTTTGGCTGCCTTGGGTCTTCGTTGCTGTGTGCGGGCTTTCTCTAGTTGCGGCGAGCAGCGGCTTCTCTTGTTGCAGAGCATGGGCTGTAGGCGCGCACGGCGTCAGTAGTCGTGGCACATGGGCTCAGTTGTGGCGCGCAGGCTCTAGAGCGCAGGCTCAGTGGTTGTGGCACATGGGCTTAGTCGCTCTGCGGGCATGTGGGATCTTCCCAGACCAGGGCTCGAACCCGTGTCCCCTGCATTGGCAGGCGGATTCTTAACCACTGCACCACCAGGGAAGTCCCAAGGGAAATACTGTTGAGGCCCATTTTGTACCTGAAAACTAGGGCATGGAGCAATTCAGGAATTTGCCCAAGGTTACAATCAGTAAGTGGTAGAGTCAGAATGGGAACCCAGGTCTGACTGGACCATTATGCAGCCTCCCTGAAAAGTCACCATCCAGGTTTCAGGGGTGGCAAGCAGATGTTTCTTTCAGCAAGCCATTGTTCTAACCAGGAAACGGTAGAGTAAAGCCGAGGAGAGGAAGAGGGATCAAATAACCTGCAGTACAAGTTAGCAGCGGATGAAAGCATTGAACTAGAAGTGCCGAAGATGATGATGGACACCAGCCACTTTGGACTAGACCGTAACTCGAACCCTACAAGCCTACTGCAGAGTTCAAGAAATCTGATCAAGGACCTCAATCAAGCGGTTCAGCCTTGCTGATGAAATGTTCTGGAGCTTTTGTTTATTTGGCTGGAAATGCGCAAAAAATAAGTGAGGCAAACATTATATAAACTCAGAAAAGCCTGGAGACAGTCTGGGGAGCACAGGATGAGAAAGTTGTGGCATCTGAAGGCTGCTGTGAGCTCCCGTGGCTGCCAGCATTCCTTGTTCCTGAGATAACACCGAGCTGGAGGGAGGCTAGTGAGCCTGGGGCTGGCTCTCCTGGGAAGTCTTTCTGCTCACCAGGTGCAATGGGGCCTCCTGCCTGGGGCTCCCATTGTAGCCCTTGGCACAGGGTTTGTCTCTGCACAGCTGTAGCTGCCTCCACCCTGGGTATATGGGCATCGCAAGGGCAGGGCAGGCCTCTCCCCAGTACCCGGCATCTGGCCAGACCCATAAGGGCAGCTTCACAGTGTGAGTTGGGGCCTGAGTCCAGATTGCAGAAGGACAAGACAAAGGCGGGCCCAGCAGGCAGCCCAGCATCCACAGGAGAGCCCGGATACCCTCCAGGCCTGGCAGGACAGCTGTTAAGCCCTGGCGCCGTGGGCAGAGTGTCAGAGCCAGTCCCAGCAGCCCCTTCCTCGGGGCCCAGCACTCCGACCTAGCCAAACCCGCAGCCTAAGAGAGCTGGGCAGAGCTGCCTGCCAAGGAAGGCTGTTGCCATTTCTAAGCAGGTGCTCTGGCTCTATAGGAAAAGGAAAACTCAGAGAGGATGATGGGGAGGGAGGGAAGGAAGGGGACCAGGTGACAGCCCAGCCTTTGCAGTAGCTCTGGAGGCAGCCTGGAGACTTGGGGTGGGAAATAGGTTGGGCAGATTAGGGAAGTCCAATTGTTGCCAGGTAAGTTTGGTGGAGGATAAACAAGCAGTTCTATGGGAAAAGAACCACAATGAAGAGCCCTTGGTACCAGATTCTACGGGAGCTAAGGGGAGGGAGCCACAGCATGCAGGTGTTGAAACTGAGCAGGACCCTGTGGGGCTCCTGGGCACAGAAGCCTTTCTGTCCCCCATTTCTTGTTTGTAGGGAACAGACTCCAGCCTCCATGACCTTCCCTGAGTTCCAAAGGGCAGATTCGAACAGCTGCTAATCAGAGAGGGGAGGGGACGCAGAGACAAGGAAGGAGCGGCCAAGAAACAATAGTGCAGCCTTGGGGCAGGTCCTGGTTCTGCCTCAAGGGATACACATAACAATATCTTTGAGTTCTTTACAGAACTAAAAGCCCTAACAAATGGACGATGTTAGCATTCTTCATTCCAGAGAAGACACCCTGAGGCCAGATTAAAGGAACCAGGAGATTACCTGAGACCAGGTTAAAGGAGTGCAGGCCCTGCACACACCCTAATCTTATCAGCAACCCCACCCTTGAACCACTGCTATAAAACTCCTCACCAAATCCTCCCGGATGGGGACACACAGTTTTCAAGGCACGAGCCTGCTGTGTCCCCCTTTGCCTGGCAAAGCAATAAAGCTGTTCTTTTCTACTTCACTCAAAACTCTGTCTCCGAGATTCCATTCGGCACTGGTGCACACGTTTTCAGCATCAGTGTCAGGGAATGCTTCCCAGGGTAGGCACCTCTGACATTTTTGAAGGCTGTCTGGGGTCGGTGGGTGGACAAGGGGAAGATAGCTCCAACAAAGGCGCACAAATAAGCTAAATGAATGGGTGGATGAATGAATGCGTGGAGTTGGGGTGTGGTGGAACCAACAACTGAAGCTCAAACCAATAAATGTTCACGTGGGACTTCTGCTGCCAGAGGCCAGCTTGGAGGACCAGGAAGTCCAGTCCAGTCACTGCATTCCACCCCCAGGGCACAGGCCTCCTCTAGATGACAGGGATGTAGGAGCAAGGAGGCCTCTTCCCTCCCCGCCCCCCCCCCCCCCCCACCACGCAGGGGCCAGGTGCATTCACGCCAGCCGCCAGGCCAGGTTTCATCAGCTTCCAAGCTGGGCAGCGCTGGGCCCTGAGGACAGAATGGAGGGGCCAGCCTCCCGGCCTTAGCCCCAGGGCCTGTTCTATGCCACCCTCGGAGCATGGCCAGAACACACTTCAGATTACAACTGAGGACACACGTCTGAAAGAAGCGTTTCCCACACAAAACCTACCCTTGCCTTGTGCAAGGAAGCTGTTATTTTTTAATGTTGGTCTTTCTTTAAAAGATAGATTTTGTGACCCACTAGTGGTTGTGCCTGCAGTTAGGGAAACACTGTTCTGTAAAATGATTTGCCCGCCCTACTCCTCTCTCCCCGCGGGGAGGTGGGAGCGCCAGCTCCATTTCCCTGAAGCAAAACCCGAGCCAAGCCCCCCACGCCGTCATGGTGAAGGTCACTGCGGAGCCGGGCCTCGCGAGCTGCTCACCGACGGAGGTGAGCCCCACAGGGTCCCAGGAAGGTTAATGGACGCAGGCGGGGAGTTGCAGAGGGCCAGGTTCAAATCCTCCCTCCGCTAATTACTTGCTGTGTGACCTTGGATCACACCTTGGACGGAGTTTCGGACTCCTAGTTCGTAACACGGAGATAAGTAGTCCCTCCCTCGCAGCGTCGCCGTAAGCATTAAGGATTGTGACCATTATGTCCCCAGCAGAGCTCTGGAATACTTGAGCAGGCAGAGCAGGGTGGGAGACGGCACAGCACCTGCGCGTCCCTGAATTCCCAGGTTCACCTTGATTTCCAAAATTCGAGCGGTGCCTGCTGTTCCTCCACGCGACAGCCCTCGGGGCACTGCGCGCACCAGGTCCCCATTACTGCACCCCGCCACGCGTGCCCGCCCCTGCGTCGCCTCACTGCTCCTCCCGCCGGCTCCAGCTCGTCCCCCATGCCGCGCTCGGCGCGCCGCCACCACCGCCTTCTTAGAGCCGGGCGCGCGCTCCGTGCAACTCCAGGCTGCCCTCTCTCCCCCGCCCCCGCCCCCAACGGTGCGTTCCTCGAGGCTAAACTGAGAGTCGTCTTCCTCCCGGCCCCGGGCGCCGAGCCAAGCGTCCTGGGTGTGCGGGGTGTGGGGCGTGTAAAACCCCCAACAACCCGGCCCCGTCAAACTCCAGGCTCCAACCCTCCTGCGGCTGTGAGCGCGCCTGCGCCCGGCTGGACGTCCCCAACGGGGCAGCGTCCGGGCGCATCCCTGGCCCCACCGAGACGAGCGGCCGGAGGCGCGGAGACGCGGACCGGGGCAGGCGGCCTGGAGCGCAGACCCGCCCCAGCCTCCTGCCGGCGCGGCGGGGGCCTCCGGGTCAGCGGAGGGGCGGGAAGGGTGCGGCCGGCGCAGAGCCCCACCCGGCCGACCCGACTTGCCCGCGACACCCGAGGAACAAAGTAGCCTCGCGGGGAGGGCGCGGTGGGCGCCGGGTAGTAGCCCGCACAGTCGCCCCCTGGTCGCTGTCCCGCGACACACCTCGGTCCCCACGCCGGGGGCACCCGGCCGCACCCTGCCAAGGAGACGCGCTCTCGCCTCCCACCTGCCCCTCCGCCACCGAGAAGAGGCGCCCCTGAAAACAAACAAACAAAAAACAGAAAACCAATCAGCGTCGGGGCGCCCTGGCCTCCCAGGCCTGCCTGGCGAGCACCGGGCCCGCGGTTTCGGCAGGAGGCTTCGGAACTTGCCATCCCACTCCACCCCACCCCACCCCGCTCCCGTCATCCTAAGGATTTGACGTCACGCCTGAGGTTAAAGTTGGGGCCACTTTCTGTACCGTGTTGTTGCAGTGTCAGGTGCCTACCTGTGCGAAGCGAGGTCTGGACACGTAGCGTACCATTACACTGCCACCGGAGGGGCGGAGAGCCGACTCGGGAGAAGTCCATACCTTTACACATGCTGTTTATTTTCCGTGTCTGGGCGTCCTTCCCCTTACCTTCCTGTGAGTTCCTCCTCGTTTTACAAAACCCAGCGTGGACGCACTTCCTCCCACTGCGTAAGCCTGCCTTCCCCCGCCCCCCCCCACGTCTCCCGCCCCGCCCCTCTCCGCTAACCACTTAGGCTCACCACCGGGGCTAACCAGGTGCTTCCTCTCACTGCCCCACCAGGCCAGGTGGGAATGCTTGATCTGCCCCTAGCCTCTGGCCTGGTAAGGTAGAGCCCGTCTTTCTCATCTCTCTGAGCTCCTGTCTGGCATGTGGCCTGGCGCCTAGTTAACACGATGCTCTAAGTAAGAGCGTTCTGATGGTCCTGTGGGAGGCGCGGATGACGCAGGGCTGGACATAGCTTTCTAGGTCAGTAGTTCCCCAGGCAGAGCAGATGGGGAAGGTCACACAGGAGGCTGGAGAACCCAAAGCCCCCTCCCACCCGCACAAGTCAGGGCCCAGCATCTTACCCCAGGAAGGAGGGCCTTCTGCCTCTGTGGAATTAGAGCAAGGAAGGTCTACTTCACACACAGCTCACAGTGCCTCCCTCCCTCCCCCCCATCCAGCCTTTGCTGGCATGGGGGGAGCGAGCTGCATCCAGCCTTTGCTGGCATGGGGGGAGCGAGCTGCAGTAGGAAGAGTGGGCGCTGACTCAGAGTGCGGGTCTGAATGGCCTCCATTGCTGCTAAACTTGGTTCTCCATCTGCGTAAATGAAGACAATAAATGGGACATCCCAGGCTGGACTATTTTAAGGACAAAATAAGATGTGTCAAGAGCCTGACCCCCCACCTGGGATGTAACAGATGCAGCTGCTCAGTACCCCCTAGAGACCTTTCCCTGCCCAGTCCCAGCCCTAGCACCCCACCCCCGCTTCCATTTCTTCTCAGCTGAGGCAGGGTATCGGTATTGTCATCCTCACCAGACAGAGAAAACAGAGGTGACTTTTGCCCCAGAAGCATTTTTCAACATGAAATTTCCCCAAAGTTTTATGACCACAAGGCCACAAGCTGGGGTACGGAGCCACTAGGGTTTCCCCACCCGTGTAGTTTCTGCTGTGGGACTATTTCTATGCTTTGGGGGCCCCAGGCTGCTCTCTGAGGTGTCCCAGCACCCTCTTCACATCCTGAAGGCCCAAGCACTTGTTCCATTGGTCCCCCTGCTCACCTGCTAGAGCCTCCCCAACCCCCCTTCATCCCACCCCAGGCCAGCCCAGCCTCCCCGTCCTGCAGTGCTGGGGGGCTCTGGGAGCCATGCTTTCCCCCCACCCTCCAGGGACAGTAAAGAGGGGTTTTAACTGGCTCCTGCTGATAAGGCCCTAGGAGGGGAGAACACTCACTGCACACACACTCCACAGGATTGCCTGACCCCTTCCCCCATCCTCTTTCTCTCAGGCCAGGTGTCTCCTTCAGCGACCTTGCCTGCTGAGAGGTGCAGTAACACTCACTCTAACCCGATTCTGTTGTGTTTTCAGCACAGCCTGCACCCAGCCAGTTGTAAAGCAGCCCTGGGCTGCCCACTCCAAGCCCCCCCCACCCCCACTGCTCCTATCCGAGGCCCCTTAGCTCCATTCTGTCTCCTGCTCCAAAATGCACCTTGCCCAAGGCTCCTCCACCAGCCAAAGGATGGTCTCTGCAGGCTTCCGCCTCAACCCTGGCGTCACCCCAACCCTCCCCCTCTGGCATGCCAACACTGCTCACTGCTATGCTTGTTTCCTCCCTCCCCCTCCCCTCCCCCTCCTCCACCCCAGGCCCCTGCCAGGCTAGTGAAGGTCAAGTGAGCATCCAGCCCAGAATTTAGCAATTCAGAGTAGGATAAGTTTCAGCGTTGTTCTTTAATAATTTAAGACTGACACACAGCCACCTACTCCCAGAGAGTCCCAACCCTTTGGGCAGTGGACGCGCCCAGGCAGGACAGCCCATCCCGCTGCTCGTGCCCTGCCATCTCCCTGCCAGTGGCCCACCTACAGCTGCCGTCAGGGAGTCTGGGCAGAGAGCTTGTGGCTGGGGACAGCTTGGCACCAGCTGCAGCCCGTGTCCAAGGTCACAGGAGAAGGAAGACAGAGGTCCTCATGGCCAGGCTGTGGTGGGGGGCAGGGCTGGTCTGGCCGGTCCCACTGGCCACAGCTGCACTTCCCTGAAATTGGTCTCGGTTTCATTTTGTTCCTTCAACCTTATATCACAAAGATTTCCCAGAACTTCCTAATATTCTGACTACCAGATAACATCTCCCAGATGTTCTCCCACCAGACCACATGTGCTAATTTTGGGTTTGGAATATATGGTCAATGGCTGTAAGGCTGTTACTCCAGGACACTTTGTCCATTTCTGGAAAAAAAAGCAAAGGTGTCGAATGGGAGCTGGGAGAAATGAGACTGAAAAAGGCGGGCTCAAGGCCAATATGGCCGAGTACTTTCTTTGGCTCTGGAGTGGGAGGGGCTGGGGGAGCCCTTGACAGTGTGGGATGGGACCTGGGGGTAAGGCGATGCTCAGGGACCCACCGAAGGACCCACTGAATCTCTCTCCTCCCCCTGCCAACAAAGGTGCAGGAAGATGTTGACAGCACCTCAGGCCTGGTCAGGGCGGAAGACCCATATCTTTTTCCCGGTTCTGCATAAATTAACATCCTCAAACAACATACACAAACAGGCTCCTTCCCTCGGCTAAAGTGGTCAGTCACAGAAGCCCTGCCGAGGCCCAAGGGGTTTCGAGCCACCACGTTCCTTTTCAGTAGACAAAGCAGCTTTATGTAGTGCATTCCCAGCCACCCCCTGGGGCGGCTCAGAGTTTCCAAGGGGGTGACGGTGAGGGCAAAGGCACCTCCGGGTCACCGTGGGGCAGGCCTCTGCCGCAGCACACGGATCGACAAGCTCTCCGAGTGGGCCAGGAGCTCCCTAATGTGAGCCAAGCCCAGCCCTGCAACCTTGGCCCCGTTCACCTCGAGGATCTCATCCCCCACTCCCAGCAGCCCCGAGTACAGCTTGGCCGTCCTCTCATCAGCCATCTCCTGCACGTAGAGCCCTGCAAAGGAGAACAGGAGAACTGACACAGGCAATCCAAATCAAGGACATGCAGCTCTGTGGAAGGCCCAGGTGGATGCTGTTTGGGGTGGAGGGGAGGCAGGTGCTCATACAGGGCACTACACGCACACACGCACACACGCACACACACTCTCCCTCATTGTTCCACTCCACAACCGCAACTGGCCTTATAAATAGATAGTGTGCCCACCTCCATGGTATAACTTCATTTCTCTGTCTCCTCTTTTAAAATCCTCCTAATATAAATGATGCTTTAAGCTGTTATTATTCATGTATACCCCAGTGTGAATGAGCTAATCTTATCTTTTTCTGGGATAAGCTTTGACTGTAAAATAGGGAGGAAAATGTTGAAAAATTGAGACAAAGACCTACTACATGCCTGGCACCCTGCTAGGTGGGATTCACAAATAAGACCCAGCTGCTGCCCTCAAGTAGCTGGGGGGTGGATGGTATCACTGGAGTAGCGAACGTGGCTGAGGTCGAATCCAAACCTGGTTTGCTTCACAGGATTGTCTGGGACTAGCCCTGGCCTCAGTCTTCCTCGGATACAGTTCCTTACTTAGGATTCAGAGGCTTCTGGGCAAAAGCCCAGGAAACATAGAAATTCTGGCCGCATGTTTAAAGTCATCGTGGCTCACTTTTCCCTTCTTCACACATACTCTCTCCCCTCAGTGACTTCAAGAGGCCCCACCTGGCTGGGACCATTCCCTGGGTCTCTAAGGTAGGGTGAGCCTGGGAAGAACCTGCTTCTCCTTTCCTGGGGTTCAATTCGAGGAACTCAGTGGAGCAGGCTCTGGAAGGTTCTGGAAGCCTCGAGCTGCGCTGGGCTCCCTCGCTACACAGTGCAGGACGGTCCAGCTGAGGGAGCCCCTCTTGCCTCAACTTCTGCTGAAAACCTTACAAACTCTCCGTCAGCTGCTTCCACCTGACAGTAAGGGAGCACAGGCTCTTCCAGGGAAAGTTGGGTGCCCTCCACCCGGACGCACTGAGTGAGCACAGGTGTGCAGAGCTCAGGCCTTTCCGCAGGAGGACTGCAGGGTGGGGACCCTATGCCGCGACAGCCCCTGCAGGACTCACTCAGGTTAGCGTTGCCTTAAGCACCTTCGCTGCTCCCCAGCCTGGACTTGGCTGGCTGATTAGAAACATTAAGCAGCTGCCCATCCCTGACTCCCTGCTTCCTCTTCCTAAAATCAGCTTCCTTAGAAGGGACCTGAAACAGCATCTCGTCTGGTCCCCCAGTCTCCAGCTGGAAGCCTTTTAAGATGTCTTGGATGAGTGGAAGGTCATCTTCTGGTCCGCTCAGCCCCGCAGGGGATTCTGGCCCCAATAGAAGTCAAGCTTTGCAGAGCCCACCCTCTGCAATTCGGGTTTGAAAGTGCATTGAAACCTCCTCTGAGGCACCTGAAGGTTTGCAGCTCTGGCTGTCGCAAATCCGATCTGTTGACATACTCCTCCCTGGTCTGACCTGCGGAACGGCCTCTCAGTGCTTCTTGGCAGGGCTGAGCCCTTCCTGCAAGGCCGGCTCCCTCCTGACAAGGTCTGTCGGCCATCTTGGCTGCACAGGGCTTTTCTCTCAGCCCGTGCCCTATCCTTTCCCTCTTCTTTCTGGGTTCTTTTAACAGCTTGTCTGCCCTGTGTGCATGTTGGTGGCATGGGGAGAGGCAAGTAAGGAGGGCAGGGGTGGAGCCGGCAGAAACGGCTGCTGTACCGCAGAACATGCCAGTCGGGAGTGATGAGAAAACCCAAAAGAACGCAGCTGGAGGCCCAGACACTGCTGTCATGCCTGGGGTAGGTTTCACAACTGAAAGTCACGACACAAATATGACAGAAAGACTGCTATCGTAGGCATTTACCGTCTGCTGGAAACGGCCTTTGTTAAGGATGTATGATCTCTCTGTTGTACTCAATTAGAAGCAGAAGGCGAAGCCTGCTGTTCTCACATGCCTGTACAGAATCAGATGTGATAGCCAGCAAGTAACACCAGCATCTTGATGTTTTGGTGAGGAATGCAAACCCGCCCCAGCTCATGGCCCCTCTGAGGCCCAGGAGAAGTGACCCTTGGCTGCTGGAGCATGGCCTGTGGCAAGGAGGCACCAGCACCAGTCATGTTCCATGTGTGAGGGGAGCTCTGCGTGACATCCAGCAGCCAACTGCAGTGGCAGAAGCAGGGCACCAGCTGGGCAGGACAGGGAAGAGCCTGCACCAACTAGGTGAGGGGCATCCTGGGGAGCGGGCCCGGCCAGAGCCCAGGAAGCTCTTGGTCATTAAAGACCCCTGCCCATCAGCAGTCTATGACAGGGGATGGGGGGAGGGGGTCCCACTGCCTGCAAAGGGGCCTAAAGGGACTTTTGGGGAGGATGGGGGGTCATAGTAGAATGGCCAGTTGGGTATGATCTCACATTGACAGATGACGCAGATCATGTCTGCCCCCGTCTGGAGTTCTACTCCCGCAATACACATTCTTTTTCTGAAGAGGGAGGGGAAGAAATGGGCCAGGCACTTTCCCATATACCTCACTGAATGCTCCTTATGACTCTTCCAGGTAGGGTTTCATTAGCTTCATTTTACAAATTAGAGACCCGAGGCTCAGAGTGGGTAAGTAACCTGCTCAAGGTCACACAGCCAGCGGAGGCGCTGGAGTACAAACCACGCTGTCGTCCAGCTATGCCTGCATGCTGCCTCTCTGGAAGAGCCTGTCTCCCTCACCGAAGGAGAGAGGAAGCTGGAGGAACGGGCAGAGTGGCTAACAGGCCGTGGAGCACTTTGCAATGGTCAACATATGCTCACAACGGCCATCTCCCTGTGAGGAGAGACAGGCGCCCTCCTGAGGGCCAGAGTGGGGAGAAACTCATCCTCCCTTCCTCTCGCACTCATGTAAACTCCATCAGCCAACGGTCAGAACTACCTTCAAGTCAACCAGACCACGGCCACTTCTCACCACCTCCACAGCCACCCCAGTCTAAGCCGCCACCACCATGTCTTCCCTGGACTGTTGAAATAGCCCTAAAACTGGTCTCCCTGGCTCCACCATCACCCCACTAGGGTCTGTTCTCAACACAGCAGCCAGTGAGCCTGTTGAAGTGTTCAATCAGAGCACGTCAGTCCCTGCTCCAAGCGCCTGGTGGCTCCTGTCTCACTGGCAAGAAAGCCCCTTCTGCCCTTAGCTCAGTCTCTCTCCCCCATTTCTGGGCTCAGCTGTCTCCCCACCTTTCTGCCCTCAGCTCAGTCTCTCCCCTTCACCCCTCTGTCCAGCTTGACCTCCTTGCAGTTCCTCCCACAGGCCAAGCTCATTCCCAGCCCTCAGGGCCTCGCACTGGCTGTTCCCTCTGCCTGGAACGCACTTCCCCAGACACCACATCGCCCACCCTCACTTCACTCCACTGTCTGTCTGCTCAGGGGTCTCTTCTCAGAAAAGCTGCCCCACCGGTACTCCCATACTCACTGCCCTTGGGCCTTATCCTGCTTTATTTGTGTTTGTTTCTTAGTACTCTTCGCCATCTGACATACATATAACACATTATATGTATATATAAAATATATAAAAATATAAATAAACATGTGTGTGTGTGTGTGTGTGTGTGTATATATATATATATATATATATATATATATTTGTAGATACAGTCTAGCTCCCTCATGAGAACGTGCACTCCTGAGGATGAGGATTTTGTCTGTTCCATTTACTGCTCTATCCCCAGTATCTACAACCACCTAGGAGGTGCTCACGTATATTGTTGAAAAAGAACTGATGGAACATACGCAAGAACTCGCTGTGTTCTGCAAGTCTGGCAGCAGGCAGATTTCAGCCAGGTAAATCATCTTGACCTCGGAGATCAAAGCAGAGGACTAAACCCTCCGCGGCACAGCCCAGCCAGGGCAGCTTTGCGCGTGTCTTTCTGCATCTGTCTCTCCCTTTCTTCCTCCTCACTCTCCTCTCCTTCCCACTCCTGCACGTCTGTCTTCCTTCCTTCCTCATCTCATCTGAGAAACATATGTCAAGGTCCCTTGCCCTGTGATGGATTCTGACCCACAGACCTTGGGGAAAGGCCTGGGGAAGTCACTTCGCCCTGAAAGATTCATGGGGCAGGGCTGAGAGCTGGCCAGAGTGCAGAAGGATGTTCAGAGCCCCTCCCTGGTCCTGCCAGTAATGAATCAAGACCTAGCAGGCCGCCCAGCCAGGGGCCTGGAGCCAGCCCTGAGGGAGGGGCCTGGACGCACAGACAGGCAGGCACGGTCCTCGGTCCACGTGCCCAGACATACTCCACAGCTAGAGGAAGGGAACCAGTTAAACACACCAGCCACACCCAAGGGATCCGGAGAAGCAGCCAGCACGAACCACCTCCCTCAGGCTCTCCAGTGACAAGATGGCATTAAGATTCTGATTTCAGGATGGACAGAGGGACAGCGGAGCAAGCCTGCCATCTCTACCCCCTTGAGGGGAGAATTCCAGTCCTTTCTCTGAGAGGCTCTCTGAGTCCAGAGCTCACTCATTGTTCAGCCAAAGACAGGAGACGAAAACGACCACAGCCAGAAGGCACTGCAGTGGTTTGCCAAGGCCCCAGGGCTGTGGAGCCAGAAAAGGGGGGGGGGCGGGCCTACCTGAGTCCCGGCGTCCATTCCCAGAGGCCACACAGAAGCCGAAAGTGCCCTCCGGGGAGCGCTGTAGCTGCAGCTGGCTCGTGCCGTCCGGGAACACCTCCACCATGCGGCCCACAGCGCGAGCCAGGCCCGGGGCACTCACGTCCTCCACGCTGAGGGAGGGCCGGGGCGGTGCCTTGGCTGGCCTATGAGGGGCCGGAGGCGAGTGAGGGCAAAGAGAGCCAGCACTGGGGCCCAGCCCCTCCCTGGCTGAAAGATGGTGGATGCCACGAGCCAGGGCTGAGCCTGGCGGGTTCCCACAGCCGTCTGAGGCTCCGCAGAGCCCGCTGCAGACCCAGAAGCCCCTCCCCCAAGAGCAGTGGTTGTTAACCTTTTTAGGTGCAGAGATCGCTCTTGAGAATCTGCTGAAAGCTTTAATTTTACATAAAACTTCCAGGAGTTAATGGACCCCCTGAAGTTCCTCCATGGAGCCCCGGGTGAGAGCAGCTAGCCTAGCAGGTCTTATCAGAGAGGGTGGATTTCTCTAGGCAGGGTCACAGGGCGAGGGCCTCTTTGGGGGCCATGTCTCTGGATCTTCAGTAAGATCTTTAGCTGGGCTAAGGAAGCTCCCTGAACATTCTGATTTCAAAATGTAGAGGGACGGAGGAATCAAACCTTCCAACTCTACAGAAACCCCAACTCCTGTCCAGTTGCACAGGACAAGGGCACTGAGGAATGGGCTCCAAGACCCCTGAGGCAACTGAGGCACAGGTAGTCAGCCTCACTTTCTCTTTTAAAGGGACCCCCCCCCCCCCCCGGGCCGTGCTGCTAAGGCAGGAAGCATATAACTCCACTGTCCATGCCCTGGGTTTACACTCTAAACCACTTGCCCACTCTTACCTGTCAGCTGCATTGTGATGCCCTGGCTCCCCTACCAGGTAGAGGTTGGACCGGTCCACCTTGCCACTCAGCAGAGAATGGAGGTTCTGAAAAGAGGCAGCTTTCCAACGTTGGCGAGAGGGTGACACCTAGTGGGAAAGGCCCAATATTGCAGGTGAGAAAAGCCACCTGGCAAGGGCTTGACAGAGAGGGGACCCCAACCATGAACCTGAGAGCCTGCTAAGAAAGTAATGGCATAAGCTTTTGTCATTACTTCAAAGTGCTTAACAGGAATAACCATAACTTACTTAAGGAGATGGGCCTATGTAGGCGTTTTGAAGCTTCAAAGTAAAAAATATTGGGGGCTGAAATAAAAACTGAATAGGGTAATGCTAATTATCTCACTTATTAAGAAAATCTAATTTTTTCCTTGATTATGAAAAAAGGGTGAAATCAATCACAGAATAATAAACACAATTGTAGAATTAAAATCTTAGTTTGTGATTCTTTAGTATCCCTTTTATGATTGCTGACGTTAAAAATTTTATCAAGTATGCACCTTAAAACGCTGTGCATTAAAAAGATGGACAAGACGAAAGTCCCTCAAGGAGTTCGCACCATGGTGGGGGTGAGGTGAGCATGGACAGGTCAAAAGCCCTAAATGCACGTTGTAAGTGTGAGGCTAGAAGCACAGACAACGCTGTGCAGGGAAGCAGAGACAGACTCAGCTCAGGAGGCTCCAGGGCACTGGAGGAGCTGACGCCTGGGCGGGGCCTGAAGCATGAGCTCTCCAGGTGAAGACGGAGGTGGGGTGTTCCAGGCAGAAGAAATAGCAGATGCAGAGAGAGATGGGAGAAAGCACGGATGTTCTGGAACATACTCATGGTCTAGGTGGCTGGGCTGCAGAGGTGATGGGAGATAGGCTGGAGCCAAGCGGCCACACCCGGAAGGACCTTATTTGACCTGGTGAGGAGCCACTGAGTGATGTTAATCAGAAGAGTTACAAGGTCAGATCTGTGTTCTAGAAACTGACCCAGTGAGGAGGCTATTCCAAGGGTGGGGGTGGGAGGCAGGAAGAGGCCGACTTTTAAACAAATACCGCACACATTATTTATCACACTGGAAATCCGTGCTCTCAGGAAGATGTATTATCAAGAAGCTTAAGAGGGGCCCCTGACCTTGCCTCAGGGCTCCGGAGGGCCTTCTGGGAGAAGTCAACTCAGAATGGAAAGATAAGCAGGCATTCCCCAGGGAAACGGGGGAGGGGAGAAGGGAGGAGCCTTCCAGATGCAGGTGCAAAGGTCAAAGAGCCATAGCCACTAGAGGATGTGGGAGCAGCCCACGTGGCGAAGGTGCTCACTGCCCACTCAGAAGGGCAAAAGGAAAACCAAGCCAGGGCAGCAGCCATCCACCCTCTCACCACACACACCTGTCAATACAACAGTCTAACAGGAAGGTGTTCACCCTGAGATGTGTCATGAATATACCAGGCTGAGATGGAGTCTTCTTTCATGTTCTTTTTTCAGTTCTTGAACAATTCTTTCTGCTGCGCAGTCCTCCTGGCACTTGCTCCCACTCTTTCTTGGCCAGCTTACTTCCTGACTTTGCCCACTTGGCTTACATTGCCCATAACCCCTCTCCTACACTAATGGGCTGTCATTTCCCTTGGGCTTACAGAGATTGAAGCTTTGATGGCCATACATCCTGGCACCACGGCTCAGACACACTGGGGACAAATCTAACTTCATGAGAAAAGCAGCAAATTCCTGGAGCACAATGCCACTCTAGGCTTTTGTCCCCAGCTTGAGATGGCTTTGCTTTTGTTTGTCTTCCATTCATTCATCCAGCAAATATTTATTCTGTACGGGGTGCAAGACAACCAATGCAATTTTCATTCAGCCTGCGTTCTCTTCCCTGCTTCAGCCTGAAAAATGAAAGGCGCCAGTGCCCCAAACTGCAATCGCCTGCTTCGTTCTGCCCAGGGGAGGGAGCAGCGAAGAGAAGAATAGACATAATACCTGGAAACACCTGGATTAGAACAGCACTTCCAGAGACATAGCTGAGAGTTAGGTGCTACTGTTGGTTTGCTGTTGGCTTATCCTCTAGCACGTGGGAGGGGGGACTTTAGCAGGCTGCCCCGCATTCACTCACTCACTCACTCATTCATTCACTGTGTATTGAGTATGTCTACCATACTAAGCATCATACTGAATATTTGGAATACAAAGATCAAGTAGTGTCTCCGCAGGGAATCACATTCCACTGAGGGGACACAGACAAAAGTTAAAATACTATGTGACAAGTCCCGTGAAGGAGGGAAGCACAGGATGAGAAGGGAAGACAGAGCAGAGGTGCCCAGCTCAGCCCAAGGAGGGACTGGAAGTGGCTTCCTGGAGAAGGCAGTGCCTTCAGTGTTGATGGAGGAGCAGACATTAGCAGGTAGAGAAAAGCATTTCTGGTGAAGGGTCAAAGTCAGACTGTGTGGCCTGATTACAGAACTGCAAAGTCAAGGATAAATGGGGTCAAGTGTTAGAAGAGTGATGAGATGAACGCAGTCAGATCACAGAAACCCTTTGGCAATGTCGAGTGACCTGAACTTTATCCTGGGGGTGATAAGGGACCAACAGCAGGTGTTCAACGAGGGGGTGGCAAGGCCAGATTTGCACACTAGAAGGACCACTCTGAAAACCACATGGAGAAAGACGGGGCAGGGATGCTCGCCAGGAGGCCGCTGAGGTGATCCAGGTGGGAAGTGATCTGTGCTAGACTAAAGAGTGGCTGTGGCCATGGAAAAGGTTCCAAAACGATCAGGCAGCCGACACCAGGACTGGGCAGAGGTGGCAGAGTGAGGGTGGGGGTCTAGGATGAGCCCAGGCTCGGGCAGCGGGGTGGAAGGACAGAAGCTTGGGTGCTGCCCACTCCCACTGTGTCCAGGGAATCCATGGCTCACGGATGGACTGTGGGAACGCCAGTAGCTTCCCCTTCTCTACCTGGGACTCCTTGGGCAGCACCCGCAGCACTTCTTTCCTCCTTCCACCTTTCATTCCAATGGTGGCTACACCCCCACTGGCCTCACACACCCCTCGGCTGGGCCCTTGGGACTCACCGGATGCAGGGATTGTAACGATGGGGCTCTCTTCATTTTGGGGGCGCTGGTGTGTGAAGCCGGGCTGGGCGCAGGGGGCTGCAGCTGCTCCACACTGTAGCTGCGGGACTTGCCCAGCTTGGGCCTTGTGCCCTGACTTGTCAGGGCCAGGAAGAACTTTTTCAGCCCCAGGGTGGAGGAGATGCTGCCGCTGCTTTTCTTGTTCTTGTCAGAAGGGGCAGCTGAGGGCAGGCTGGGTCCCACACTGACCCCTGGCAATGCTCTGAAACGCAAAGATGGACATGAGGTGGGTGGGAGAGGGCCGGAGGAGGCAAGGGCCCATCCTGTGTGCCCCAGATGGGCCCACACCACTGCCTCACTGATGAAGTGACAGCCAGGCTGCAGAAAGGAAGCCCGCGCGGTTTTCTGAAGGATGCTCTGCTTGGGTAGACTTTAGGGAGAAGCTCAGACAAGACCCCTGGTGTCACACTCAACTGTGGGTTCACTCAATCGTCCATCCATCCAATATTTCTTCAGAACCTCTTCTAGGCCTCTTCTTGGCAGATCACTGGGGTATGTGATAAACATGACAGGCAAGACCCTTACTCTCGGGAGCTTACAAACAACAGAGTAGTAAACAAAGGAGAAAACCCACCAGCAACCGATCAACAGGGTGAAGCGGAGAGTGACACGGTGGCCGGGGAAGGCCTCTCTGAGAAGATGACATTTAAACCGAGGGCTGAACGGCAGCAAGGCGCCAGTCCTGTCGAGACCGGAGGTGAGAATTCCAGGGCAAGGGAAGAGCTGGAATCACAGCTCTGGGCAGGAAGAGGCTCAGTGTGTGGTGGGTTCAAGGACATAATGGGGCCAGGTCCACAGGATTTCCAACATAATGAGCAAGGGGGGAAAGAGGGGTCAGATGGGGTCAGACAGGTGGGCCGAGGCCGGATTACACTGAGTGCTATTAGCCAAGGTAAGGGGTTTGAATTCTACTCCAAATGAGAGGAAAAACCATTGGGGGGTTTCAGCAGGAGAAATGACACCATTTAATTAAGGTTTTAAAAAGATACCTTGGACTGCGGTATGGAGAAGGAACTGCAGGGGCGAGAGGGAAGGCAGAGAGCAGGTAGGGACCATTAGATTTGTACAGGAAGAAGGAATGCACCGAGACCAGGAGAAATGCCGTCCAGGTGGCTGCAGGAGCCACCTGTGTGGATGGCCATGTGCTGTGTGTTTGCCGGGAGGAGGACCCGGGGAAGCAGCTTTTGTCGAGAGTGATTGAGACTTCCACTAGGCCTTTCAGGCATCCCAGCGGAGATGTCGGGGGAGCTGGATACACGACTCTGGAGTTCTGGGGAGCACACGGGGCTGGAGATCTGGCTTCAGTGGCATGTGAAGCCTTGGGCTACATGTCACCAGGAATGGTGCGTAGTGGAGAAGAGAAGGCCCGGCCAGAGGACCAGCTCACCAAGGCTCTGAGGCCCCAGAGCAAGGACTCAGACCCTCAGTGCTGGAGGAGAGCATGGAAACATGAGTGCCGGGCTGTTTCCCAGCCCAGAGTCAGGAGCAAGTCCTCTCAGACGGAAAGCCCATCCTGGGTGCACCTCGAGGGCTGGGACTGTCTGCACAGCTGTGCCTAGCACAGTGCCTGGAGCTTCAGAGCATTCAATGAAAGTACGAGCGAATAACCACATACACTAGACTGAACGGGGCTGGCAAAGGAGTGCTGGGGTGCCACGCTTGCACCTAGTCTAGGAGTCCCCCGAGGATGGGGAGTAGTCAGCTTATCACGCTGCCACTCCAGGGGGTCTCCTTCCTCACCCAGCGCCCTAATCCCCCACCTCCTGCATCAGGGCTGTTGCTCCTGTCACTCACCGGGATGACACATGCCCTACAGAACTTGGCTCTGTCCTCTGCAGGCCGCCCTCTGGTTCCTGGCCGGACTCTGTCTCCTCCGAGGCCGGGGAGAAGGTGATGCCCATGGAGCTGATGGTGCCAACAGCTGCTGAGGCGAGACAGCCCTGGAGTCCTCCTGCAACAGCCACAGCATCCCTCCTGTGTCACTGATCCATCCCCATGGGTCATGGGCAGGGGGCAGGGGGCAGACGTTCCCAACCCAACGACAAAGGCAGGAGAGCCAGAGGAAGACGGAGAGAAGTGGGAGCCCCACGAGAGCAGTGGAGGCAGTGGTGAGACACATGCCAAGCAGGGAGGGGTATTATTTCCTGCTGAACCCCATCACCCCCAGCACAGCACCTCGTGCACAGCAGATGAGAAATAAACATCTGTGAAATGAAGGGCTGCTTGTGATAAGCCGTGTCCCTCCTGTATCAAGAGATAGTTGGGGTGGGGAGGCGGATTTTGTATTCCTGGGACGAAAGCCGCAACCTTGCTGGCTGTGACATCTAACAGCTAAACGATAGCCACCGTTTTTGGAGCACGTGTGACGTTCTAGACAATGAGTAAATGCCCTACAGAGACTATTTCATGGGTTCCTAGATGGGTCCTGTCATTCTTCTCAGGTTACAGAGGAGGAGCCCAGGACCTCCTGGCTAATGAGAGGAGGAGCCTCACCTGGCCCTCTGCTCCAGGTCTCGAGCAGGTGAAGGCCAGGCTGCCCAGAAAGGTCTGCATCTCTCAGAATAAACGCCCCGTAGGAAGTGGGTAGGGGCAGCCAGCAGCCAGCCTAGAGCCCGCCCGCCCGACAGAAGAAAACCACACCTCAGCACAGGGCAGGCGGGAGCTCAGGGTGGGGCCTGCTTCCTCAAGGTTCGTGTGAGCAAGGGAGGGAGAGGGAGAGTGTTTGCTCCCCGCATGTAGTGGAGCGTGTGGCCGGCACACCGGGGCAGGGCAGGGGGGCGCTCGGCATCCACATGCGCAATAAGGTCAGTGAGGCCTGTCGCCTCTCTGCCCTCTTCTCCTCCACTCTGTTTCCAAGCCCTGGTTCCCCCCCTACCCCCCCGAGCCATCACAGCCCCAGGGCTGCCAGAGGCGCGGGCACGGGAAGGCAAGGCTGTGTACGTCGGGCCTGTTATCTCTGCCTAAGAGTGAGCGGCTGAGCTGCTCACCACAGATCACAACATCGGGGATCACAGCCCAAGGGCCGCCAATGCTCAGGATTTGCCCATGATATGAGGACCCCTTCCAAGGGCAGAGGCGATACCCTCTATCTTTCAGCAGCCTTTGCTGCTGAAACCTAACAGCCTGCCCAGCAGGCTCGGGGATCTAGGAGGGCTCGGGCACCAGAGAACGACCCCAGCACTGTTTGTAGGAGCTCTGCCCACTGGGCACCCAGACGGCCCGTCTGCTTCGCCACATGGAGGAGGCCTCGAGGGCTGGATTCCTGCTGAATTACTTCATTTATCCATCCCCCACAGGGCCTAGGATGGCGCCTGGCCTGTAGCAGGTGTTCAGTCAATACTGAATGAATGAGTGAATGAATGAAAGGACGACCTTCAAGCAGAAGGACCTTAGCCGTGTGATTATTTGGCGTTTGCTGCTCTTAGTAAATCCTGGAGCTGCTGCTTCTTCCTGCTCTGTTGGTAGCAAAATTCCCTTAAAGCCCAGGCCTCTGGCAGCCACAGAGCTTGGAGCTCCTGTACACACCTCAGGGCTCCCACTACCGCCGCCCCCAGGGTGAGCTAGCTAATCCGCCTCCAGGCTGATGTGGAATCCTGTACCAGCCCACGGACCCCGCCAGCTTCCCCAACATTCGCCGCGGCTCTGGGGGCTCCTCGGGGCTGCTATAGGAACGGTGCCTGGGTGTGTCATCTATGAAGATGAACAGTAAGTGAAGACTCGGAGTGCCTGGTGGGCCACAGACCCAGCCTGTGGCCTCTGGTCTAGGGCCGCCCTAGCCCCAGGGGAATCCCTTACCATCTCCGTGGTCCTCCGGCGGTACTGCAGGCTTCTGGCTGTAGGTGCCCTTCTCCCCACTGCCCGCGAGGATGGCTCCTCCCCAGGGCTCCTGCAGCCCCTGGGGCGTGCTGTTGTTGCAGTGACTGGTGGACGGGGCCCGCAGTGGGTGCGTGACACAGGGGCTGCGGGGCTGGGGCTGCGGCCGGGTGAGCTCACAGGCCCTGGGAACTACGCTTCTGGAAGAAGGCACGGAGGTGTCCATAGGCTCTCCCTGGTCACCCGGCCTGCGAAGTCCAGCCAGGGCTGCCTTCCTGTGAGACACAGGGGAGGTGGTTTTCTTTGAAGAGGGAGGAGTCGGCACCCAGCCTTCGGGGGAGAGGGAAGCGGTTGGCTGCTGGGCCTGGTGGGGGGCAGAGGGCTCTGTGTGGCTCTGATTCGGGGAGTCAGTTCCCAGAGACTCTTGGCTGTCCACAACCTGGGCTTGTCTGCCTGGCCCCGAGGAGCCCACCTTCACGGAAGAGGCGATGGCATAGGCTGTCCGGGAATCCACAGGCTGAGCCCAGTGATTTTCCAGCCCTGGTCCAGGCTGGGACCCCAGGGAAACCCTCTTAGAGTCCTGGACAAGAGGCTTAGAGAAAGCATCTTCTCTGGGGAGCAAAGTCCCCTCAGGCGTCTGTCCCATGCCTTCTGTCACCTCATCCAACACCTCCACTAGCTCCAGCCCAGGCAGGTAGTGCGGGGCCTGGGGGCTCCGGAGCGGCCCCATTTCAGCCTTTTGGAACCACCTGTGGCCTCCCCGAGGCCTGGAGGCCCGCAGACGGGGGCTGCTGCCGCGGACCCTACTGGGCTGGGAGGTCCCGGCCTCCTCACTGTCGGTCCTGCAGCTGTCGGAGGTGTCCGTGCTGTCCAGGGCCGAGTCTACCTCCTCGGGGCGCGCCTGGCCCCCGATGTGCGTCTCCCGGATCCACTCGGTGTGGAGTCTGGGCTCGGCAGGGAAGAGCCGGAGGGGGCCGCCCAGGCCCCGAGGGCTGCGGGGCTGCACCAACGCTCCCTCCACCCCGCAGGCGGCTTCGCGCTCCCGGAGGACCCTCGGGTCGGGGGCGATGCTGTGGCCGCAGGCTCGGCACCTCCTTTCGCTGCCCTGAGCGGGCGGCGGCGCGGGAAGGCCCCGGGGCTCCAGCCCGCCCAGCAGCGGGTGGAGAGACCCTGCGCCCGCGTCCTGGCGCCGGCAGCCCCCGTGGACGTAGTCGGCGAGGTCGGGCTTGGAGCGCAGGGGGCCCTGGTCCGCCGGCTGCAGCGTGGTGCTCAGCACCTGGCGCTGACGCTGCTGCAGCCGCTCGAGGTAGCGGGACTCGGCGTCGCGGGCTGATTCATCCTCAAAGCGGACGTGGGACGGCGAGGCGGCCCGCTTCGGCCACTGCCCGCTGCTGGACTCCCCGCTGGAGGAGTCACTCGTGTTCCCGTTCTGGAGGTTGTCTCTGCAGGCAAGGGTCATCCTCGGGTCCAAGGCTGGGCTTTTCCACCCATCTCTGATGGGGAGGCGGGAGGAGACAGGTCACGGGCAGAAAGGGGAGGAAGGTACAGACTCCCCGCTGGGCACCCACCAGCCCCGCTCCACCCTGGGGTACAGTCTCCCACTGTGCTCAGTGGAACTACAACCCAAAGTTGCCCCCAGTCAGGCTCCTCCGGAGTCGGGCAGCAAAGCAGAGCAGCTTACAGGTGCATCCTGCTCCTGAACACAGCGCTAAGCAAAGTGAACACAACCGTCTGCACGTTTGGCTCTCCCTCTGCTGCCTGGCTCAGCCTGAGTTAAGATGAAACACTGTTAAACTCAGGATTGTACAGAAGGATGATACCGAAGTCCTCGTGCGTGTGTGTCTGTGTGTGTGTGTGTGTGTGTGTGTTTAGGAGAAGTGAGCCTGGCCATCATGGGCATCTGGTGAATTGTGATGAATTGTGGCAATGCTGTATTTTTTATAAAGGTTTAATGGGAAGAGCATACTTCAAGTCTCCATGGAGACTGTGTAGGACCTGCAGTCAGTGTTTCTAAACATTCCTGCTCTCAAAAGTATCTACTCAGGGATCCTAATCATCTTGCTTGGACAAAATTTAGACAGAGTGACACTGGTGTTTCTTCTTGGTCTCTCCACCTTGTCTGTTCCAACACCCCCTCCTGTACCTGCCCCTCCCCAGGCCCTCACATACACGCTTGCCCCGAAAAGCTGTGATGACAATTACTGTGCTAAGAAGAGACCTCAACCTTTGGTCTGGGAGACACTGTGGCTGGTGGTCAAGTCCTGCTCAGCTCAAGAAAATACCTGCACAAATCTCACACTGGGCCTCTTAGAGCCAGGCAACCTGAGGTTCAGACCCCTGTGCAAAAGGACCCAGGCCTACAGGTCATTTCCCATCAGAGACCACCTAAGTAGAGACAAGGCTCCTCCCTTCCTTTCGCAGCAGCACCTCCCCACCAATCTACTGCTGAGTGGCTGGGATTCACATCATTTCTGACATTTCTCACTTCTTTGTCACTCACGTTGGACCCCTGCAGTGGCCTCTTATTCATTGGTCCTCCTGGAGCAAAGCTTCATCACACCATCACTCAAGGGGGACACAGGATCAAGTTCACAGTCTTCGGGGTAAAAATACAGGCCCTCCACATTCCTCTCTGCCTTCCTCTCCAGCTCTGTCCCCCACCACCCACCTGTAAGGCCTCCACCCCATCTACCTCATGCAACCCTCCTGCCCCTGTCTCCTGGAATGTTTCTTCTTAACCTGACTGCATTTGGTTCCTAGGTATTAAATCTTACCTGTGTACAGAGACCATGTGTGGTGGTTAATTTGATGTGTCAGCTGGGCTGGGCCATGGTCAAACATTATTATACTTGATCAAACACTATTCTTGATGTTTTTGTGAAGATGGTTTTTTGGATAAGATTAATATTTAAACTGGTGGACTTCAAATAACGCTGATCACCCTCCATGGTTTGATGGGCCTCATCCAATCAGTTGAAGGTCTTAATAGAACAAAGACTGATCTCCTCTGAGCAAGAAGGAATTCTGCCAGCTGACTGCCTTTGGATTTGAGCTGCAACTCTTGCCTGGGTCTCAAGCCTGACAGCCTACCCTACCGACTTTGGACTTTAAAGCTTCCATGATACCATGAGCCAATTTTTTTAAATAAATTTTTCTCTCCATATATAAACACACATCGTGCTGATTCTTTCTCTGGAGAACCCTGACTAATATACATCTTGATGGTGTCTCCTCCTCTGAATACCCATGCCATTCATCATCAGAGACTCGGACGATGTCAGGGCTGGAAGGGACTGCCATGACCACGTGACCCCTCCTCGTTTCTACAAAGGAGAGGCCACACAAGACCAGTTCCTGGGCTGACCAGCACCTGAACAGCTGGGAAAGGCAAGGTGCAGGAATTTTTTCTCCCTCACGGAGCCACGAAAATAGAACTAGACATTGACCATGCTAATGGTCAAGTGCTGTCTGGAGACAGGGGCCTGGATTTTAGAGACCTGCTACTTCTTTCCAATTACCGAGAAGAGCACCCATGTAGACAGTTATCTATGCCGGCATACTTTATGTCTTACGTTACTGCTTTCAGTCCTCAGAGCGCCTACAAAGGCTTCCCTAACTATACCCTGTTCCTAGCACATTTTGTTCAAGCCTGTCTTGACACTCCAACTTCTTATAAATGAAATGTATGTGAGTGATTGGTTGATTTACTAATCCTTCCTCTAATTGGATGCTTCTGGAGGAAGGATGCCAATGCTCTCAAAAAGGCTGCCTTAATGTGAGTTCCTTCCTCACCAAATTTCACAGCTGCAACAGAAAGACAGATGTGGTATGCAATTAAAAGGAAAAGTGTTCAGACACTAGCAGGACGAAAACATCCATGTTTAACAACTACTGTTAAAACATGCCAACCAGTGGGGAGAGCAGCCACTGAACGGGTTGATTTCTCTAACTATACATGGCATTGACTGGACTGGACAGTGTGTTCTTCCAGGCTGTGCTTTCTGTATGGATAGATGGTCTTGCCTGTCTGACTCAGGTGAACATGTGTTCGCCTGGGCTCTGAGGGTGTCACTGGCCATTCCTAATCATCCCCCTCCCTGGCTGCCGCGATAGCCAAGCCACTGACTAGTCTCATAGCCCTGATGGGTTGGAATGATCTGGATCGCAGATGGTGTGGACTATGATGTATAGAGGCTACCCTTGGGGGTCACGGGATAGAATGAGAGGTCAGAGTTAAATCGTCCAAGACTGATTCCCTGCAAAGCTCCGTGGCAACCAGCTAGGGCTGAGAGCTTAAGGCACTCACTCACCTGTGCCATGTCAGATCACTACAACCTCAAATCTTGGACCCCAGGCCTCTGGTCACACCAGGAGAGGGGCTGGTGCTCACCCAACCGTGACTGCTGAGCCGGTGGAATAAAGCTAGAGCCAAGGTCCTGCTGTGTCATACTGCATTGTACCCTAGGTCCCGATTCACACCAAGGAGTGGGGTGAGTACTTCCTAAGTCAGGCAGCTGAAGAGTGCCACAGTGCAAGCTCTGGGGGCCTTCCTGGAGCCTGACACTAGGTGTTCACTAGGTGTTTACCCTGCCCTGGGATGCAGTGGGCAGTGGGGGACTGCACACCTACCACCACTCCTGACTCCAGCATTTCCCAATGGGTGCTCCTCCAGGAGAATTTTTTTTAAAAGAACTACTGCGAAGCAAGTGGGTCTGCCTGCTTTGAGATCTGAGCAGATGCTATGCTTGAAAGGGCTGCTCTGAGGAATACTGAGGCATTGTCAGTCATCCTGTTTTCTGGAACCCATATGCACACAAGGCCATCTTATCACTAGGCCCAAGAGCTGCAGTACGTGGGAGCCACGATTCTTCCAGGGCCCACGAAAATGTGTTAGGTTCTTTTAATGTCAAAAGAGAATAAATAAATGCACTTTTAAATCAAAGAAAACATTCTCAGATGTAATATTAATATATTCACCTTTAAGCCAGCATGGTGATAAAATATAATTTTTAACTTTGTTTGTGGAGGAAGGAGCCCACAAAGGCAAGAGTGCCTAGGGCTCCCAAAAGTCATACCGTGGGCTTGCATTTGGAGAGGGATTTGTGGCTGAGATGTACAGCTCCTGAGTAGGCTCACCCCTGGTGAGGAGGGTACAGCGTCTCTCTGCTTGTCTCAGCATGGCTGGGGAAGTCCCTCTGATCCCCCTGCTTGTGACAACTCTCTTTAAGTGACTGTGAAGCACTGCAGTGCCCTTGCCACCTAGGACCCCATCTGCACCTGCATCTCTTGAGCCTGTCAGGATCTCAGAAGGGGCTGTGAGATAATCACTCTGGTGGGCTCACTGTCCGTGTGGGGTTCCTGGGTCAGCTCTCCAGAGCATTTTTGCCCAGTAAAGGAAGGCTCTAGGCAGAGAAACAGCATCACCTCACCCCCCAGAAACAAGAGGAGCCCCACTGAGCAGAGGCTCTGCCCCTGCTGCACAGGCAGGATGCCCTGGTCAGCCAGGCCCAGCCGGTGGAGGAAAGGCCCACTGGGAGATTCAGTACACGGGCTTAGACACAACAACCCCCTCCAAGTCCCAGAGGGCGATGCCCTGCTCTGCTGACAGGATGTGGGCTATACTTTCTGAGGAGGGAAAAATAAAGCTCAGCTTTCGAGGCAGTACATTCCTAATCTAATAAGGAAGTCCAGGTCCTGTCAGCCACATTACCAACCTTAACTTTTACATTCAAGATGGAGAATCGAGCCATCCTGGAATTCATGCCAAAGGTACAAACAGTATTTTTGTTCTAAAAGAAGAAATGGAGAGATGCAGGAGAGCTTAATCACATAAGCTTCCTTCAACTCAGTTACTGAATCCCAGAGGTCTCCACCAGTAGTGCTGGGACCAGTGCATAAATGTACGGTGAAGATTCTGGAGACAAGTACCGAGCGAATAAGGCGCTAGAGCAGCAAGCAAACACCATACCTGCCGAGCTTCTCAATATTAGGCACAGCAGATGCCTCAACCATCCCTCTCGGAGAGGATTCTGTCTGCGCAGACTCTGGGGCTGAACGGCCTCCTTGGGAAGGTCGCTTGCTACAACAATGCTGTCCTAACCACACAAGCTCCATGTGGTCCTATGTGGCCACTACCTGACATAGGACAACAGCACTTACGGTGTCACCTTCCCAGGCCCTGCCTCTTGCTCACGTGTTCTGCCCTCCTGGGATTAGGAACACCAACATAGGTGTTCCTGTCCCCCAAATGGCAAGAGGTTGTGCTTCCAAGAGCTGCTCAATTTCTACACTGATTTGCTTCCAGAAAATGCGGCTGCTGCTTTCTACCTCTTCACCTCCTGAAAGCCAGTCTGTTCAGGATTGCCCCAGCTACCTCCAGCTAGACCTGAGATAAAGAAGACCTTCTGGAGACTGCTCTGCCTGCCCCACTCTTCCATCATTTTTCATCAGCCTGCTCTTTGGAAGGAGTGATGCCTCTGGGCTCGGGGGGTGCATGAGGGGCTCCTGCATCTAATGAGGCCCCAGGCCTGTGTGGCACCTCCAAGTTAGCTCAGCATGTCTCTCCAGGGCGATCTGACAAGGATACCCTTTAGAAGCATTTGCAGCAAGCCATCTGGCATTGATTTTTCAGCTATACCCTCTGAGAATTCACCAGTGCTGCCAAGTCAAAGTAATTCTTTTCTGGACACAGCAGCTGCTAAAGTGGGTCACCTTGCATTTCAGTAGCATTTCTGCTGCTGGAGAAGAGCCTGGTGAAAGGGAACCTACTTTAAGCTTAGTGACTGGGGTGGTCGTGAGATGCTGACGTGATGTGGGGAAGAGGAAGTGTCCAAAGTACATTTACACCATCCAGTCTGTTTTGCAGATAGTCTTGCCTGTTTTGAGGCTCCCCAACTCCACCTAAGTACCTAAAGAAAGTGGAACCGGAGGTTTCCATGGAAGTCTAAGGCTCTGGGCCTCATATACATGCAGAGTAGAACAGTTAGGATGCTTCAGAGGAGCCACTGCCATTCCTAACTAGTGTCCTCCAGCCAGAGGGAGACAAGGTACAAAATGTGGAGATAAAGAGTAGCCTGTTTGGTACATCTTGCCAGGATTTAGGGTCTCCTGAGCCCCTCTCCCAGGGGTCACAGTGACACTGAACACAGAGGCAGGCTGCAGCCTTCTGCTCCTGCTGGAGTCATCTCAAAGGTGCCAGGAAGGTACTCAGCCTTTAACGAGAGGGCTCAGCATCCCCTCAAAGAGCACGCGATCCAGTTCCGCTGAGAATCCTCGCTGCCTCTAGTGCCCCCTGTGCCGTGGTCCTGCTGGGGCCTGGGGCACTTTGGCACAGGCTGGCGGCCTCATCGCAGGCCAGCTGCACCAGCAAATGCCACATGTAAGTGATTGCTTGGGATGCACTGTACACGGAACAGGCACAATGACGGGGATGGGATGTCATGCAAGGAGTAGCCACATATGTGGAATGCTGGTCTGAACGTCCTTGAACTTGTACTTTTCCCATCTCTTCATCCCTGATGAGCTCAGCCTCCCTCATAGCTCCAGCATCGTGAAATCAGGGTAATGCCCAAATCCGCACTTCTGACTTCTCTCCTCTACGGCTCCTGTATCCAACTGCCTGATAAGCATCTCCAGTGGGTGTTCTATGGGCAACCCTTCCAAAGCCTGATCCTGCACCTAGGCTTCACCTCTCGGCTAAGGACCCACCACACCTCCAGACACCAAGTCAGAACCTGGGCTGCATCCTGGATGCCTCCCCTTCTCATGCTCCCCTCATCCAGTTGATTAAATGATTAACAGTCAGAGGTAACACTCGTATCGTACTCACTATATGCTGAGTGCTGTTCTAAACACTTTACATATATTAACTCACATAACCCTCACAACAACCCTGTTAAGATAGGCACTCGTATGATTCCCATTTTGCAGATGAGGAAACTGACACACATAGACTTCCCTAAGAGCACACAGCTAGTAAGTGGCAGAGCCAGAATTCAGTGGTCTGGTTCCAGAGTCTTAACCGCTTCTCTGCTGCCTCATTAAGCCTGCTTGCTCTGTGTCCTGGCAATCTCTCACCTCCACACCCTGCCCCCATCACTGCTCACCAGGATCACGGTGCAGCCTCCTCACTGCCCCTGAGTCCCCAGATCCAACCCATGCCTGCAATCAGACCAGCTTTCCTGAAATGCAAATGTGATGGTGCTACCCACCTGCCTCAGATCCTTTGGTGGCTCCTAGCTATTACGGGAGGCATCCAAACTGTTCAGCAGGCCTGGAGGCCTCCATGACTGGCCTCCACCGAGCCTTCTGGCCTTCACACCGTGCACCCCCCAGCATGTCCTCAGGCTCCAGCCTGGCCAAACTCCTGAGCATGGTGCTTCTGCTCAGTTTTTGACCCCAGGATGCTCACCCCTGCCTCCCTCATCTGCCCTCATCTGAATATCTACGTCTCCTTCAAGCCCCAACTTACAAGCCACACCCTCCAGAGCCTCCCCTGTCCTTTCCAGCGGAGTTACAGTAGGCTTCCTGCCCTGCACATGCATCTTTCCTCTCCTACACCACCGCCCACGGAACCGTATTGATCCGTGTGCCCATCTTTTTCCCTGGAGACTGTGACCTCTGTCCTCCAGGGAGCTCGGATTATGTTCCATAACAGAACACGGGCAGGCCCTCAGTGAAGGTGTGCTGACTGACTAGAATGAAGGCAATGCCTGACACAGGAAAAACTCACACACAGACAGGAGGGAGGAGTGAGCAGCGGCATTATGGCTGGATCCCATCTCTTCTTCTGCCACAGCCCTCCCAGGCCAGTCTGAGCCGGGCCCCACTCACCGGCTGCCCTGGGCAAGGGTGGGCACAATATCGTGGCTGGCACGGACGGGCCGGGTCCTGGCCTTCATGCGGGCTCGCTGAAGCAGATGCTTGGCTTCCTCATGCCTGGGGCTCAGCACGGGCTCCGGCTTGGGACTAAAGGACCTGCAGGGTGGCACGTGGGCCAGAGCAGGTTGGGGAGGGATTAGAAGAAAATAACACGGATTAGGAGGGCTTTAACAGTGTCGAGCGTGGCTATGCCAGAAACAGCCCTGCGTGTGCAGCCTTCCTTGTCCAGCTCCCACACGGAGGGCACCTAGCCTGGGGCCTGGGGCCTGGCCCTGAGAGACTCTGGATGGGACCAGGGAGCTGGCCCACCTTGGACATCTGCTCAGAGACCGGAGGCAGAGAGCCCAGGAGGATCTAGAAGAGGGTAGGGGAGTCTCCAGATTATTCTATTGTTCCTTCCCTGGGCAGACAGAGGGAGTTATCTTGGAGGAGGGGGAGAAAAGGGCCTGGGGTTGTCGGGCTGGGCTCGTGCCCAGCCAGCCAGATGGTCTTCACACGTGTCCCCTCCCTCTCTCCTTCTGTCTCTCTCTGCACCCACACGTACCCACTGGAGCTCCCACCGCACCATCCTGAGCTCCCACTGCAGACACAAGGAATCAGCGCTCTGCCCGTCACTGTGCTGCTCCTCTGAGGGAATGACATTTTCATAAGGCCTCAGTCCCAATCCCGACAGGCATCAGTCCCAGGCTGAGAGACATGAAGCTGGACCCACATTAGGTCAGCAGTGGCTCGGGTTCATAATAATAAAGGTCCTCTAGCAGTCCTCTCCGCCTCCCGCGTGTGCTGCCTCCTCCCCAGCCAGTCCAGAGCTGCAGAAAATGATAGCAGCTCTTTTTCAAAGCCACCTCCCAGACAATGACATGCAGCCAGCGCTGGACTCCCCCTGACCGGAGCCCACCTCCCCAGCCAGGCTGGCTGGGGACGGGTGCGCTCTCCACTTGACAGATGAGGGCTCCGGAGCACAGAGGAGCACCTGGTGCGTCGTCGCTCAAGGTCGGACATCGAGTGAAGCAGAGCAGGCGTCAGCCAGCCCCAGTGTCTCCACATCCCCCGTCCCCTCCCCGCCCCTGGTCCCAGAGCAGGCCGAGGCGGAGTGGCTTCCGCAGCCCCGTGGCTGCTCCTGTCCTCACTGCACATATGTTGGGCTGTCCTCACTAGGGGGGGTCCGTAGAAAGAGGACCTGGGCAGGTAGAGGCTCAGCCCGGCCTGCATCTCAGACTGCAGCCCGCCAAATCCCGTGCCTTACCCACCCCATGTGTCACCTGGAGAAAGGGGCCTTGTCTTGACAAGGGGAAGGTACCAAGTCGTTTCCTAGGTGACAGATGACAGAGATGTGAGTGGGAAACGGCACAACGCTGAGGTCTCCTTGGGACAACCTTAGACAAGCTCTGGGCAGTCCGTGATTTTTTTTTTCCTTCTTTTTTCTTTTTTTCTCATTATTTGCACTTAATCCTGCAATTGGGGCCAAGATAAAAAATAAGAACTGCCAGAACAAAGGCACCATCTGTGCCTATGAACCCTGGCAGGGCCCAGGCGCAGTGCGGGAACCAGGAGGGCTTACGGCAGAGAATGAAAGTGAGTCTCCAGGCCTGCTGCCCTGTGAGGAGAGGCCTCCCTTTGCACAGCTTCCCGGGCAGGCAGGGCCTCCAACGTACGGCCGAGAGCAGCTGTGCTCCCCGAGGCTCCGGCTCCGCCAGCAGAGATAATGAGGTTACCAGCCCGGGGAGAGACGCATCTGCAGCCGCAGGCCTCTGGCTGCCAGCCCGCACGCTCGGAGCCTTCCGGTGACAGCTGTGGTTCCCCGGCTGTCGGAGGGCATTTGTCACAAGACCTGGTGGGCAGGCAGGAGGGCTCCAGGCAGCTGGCCAGATGCTGCCAAGATCGGCCTTCCCCCCAGGTTTTTAAACCATTTTCCAGCTTGGCTGTTTCCTTTCTGCTCCCTCTACTTGGAGCTGTTAATTTTTTTTTTTTTCCATCAGCTGCCCTGCTTTGGTTCCTGGCAGACAAAGCTGGTTTCTCCACTGATTAGAAAAGCAGGGTTTTTTAGGCGCCTGGAGGCATCCATGCAGTAACAAACTGAGCAGGGAGGGGAGCAGCAGCTACCTTCACAGATGGCAGCCAGGGTCAGCGGGGCAGGCAGCTCCCGGTCACGGTGCACCCTGGAGAGGGCAGGCCCTGACAGCCCTGTGGCGGGAAGGGGGTCTTTCTCCCAAGCGGCAGGGGGCAGACAGGTGCACCGCTGTGAGCCTGTCCCAGTCTAACTGCCCAGCCCCCATCACTGCATTGTCTTGGTCCACCCGAGGGGCAACAACCCTGCCCGGCAGACAGGTTCTGACTCCTGAGGAGAAGGGAGACTCTCCACTCTAATCCGACCACAGCCCTGGAGCCAACCCCTTCCCATCACGGACTATAACCCACCGTCCCAGCTGTCACAGTTCCTTTAGAGATTTCCTGGAAGGACTGGGGTGGTCCCTGTGTGGCTTGGCAAAGACAACTCCATCTGAGCACAGAGAGCTTTTGTCATGGCCGTGAAAGCTCGCACATGGAGGGCTCGTGAGCTCAGCGGGTGAGGCACAGGGAGAAAGTGGCTGAGTGCTTCCCCCAGGCCTGTTTCCCCATCGGTAGACAGCGGGAGTTACACAGGGGACAGAACTCACATTGCCACCCTGTAAGCCAGGGCCTTTGGCCAGGTAGCCTGCCGTACCACAGGGTGGGGTGGGGGACCCTGACGTCCTCTGCGGGGGGTTCACAGATGTTTGGCCCTCAAGAAGCAGCAACGCCTAAAAGGGCTACTGGCTGGGGACCACGGGACTTCCACGTGCGTATTCTGGCCCTTCCATCTGCCCCTCCAACCACCAGCATCCTAAGCTGCTCCCCAGGACAAAGGGCGGCATGCAGCCCCCTCCTGCTCTGGTCTCTCCACCTAAGCCCATTTCCTAGCAGAGAGACAGGCTTACCTCTGACTGCAGCTCCCCTCCCACCCAGGCACAGCCAGGTCAGGCTCTCCAGTCAGGACAACCACCATTGTCCCCCAGTCAGAGAGGTCGGGGGGACAGAGTGTCCTCCTTCTGCAGCCATCATAATCCTAGATTAAAATAATAAGCTCCAGCAAGTCCGGCTTTAACTCTTTCATCCCAGGAATATGAATTAGGGAAACAATTTGGAATGTAAAGAGATCTGACATTTCCCAGATTCCAGGATGCAGCAAGTAGAGGGAAAATATAGTGTACAGAACACATATAAGCCTTTCTGCCCAGCATTTGTGCCATTTTTGTATATTAGAAAGCTTTTTGATGACCAAGGATAGAGCGCTCCTGCTGTCACACTGTGTGCGGTTCCCCGAGTGAGGGGAATAGGAAAGGTGGGCCCGGAACCGATTCTGGAACACGTGCTCCATGAAGGCAGGGGCCTGTCTGGGCTCATTACCACAGACACCTTCTTCCCAGGGCTGCGGGACACGGACAGGACAGAGCTGAGAGTGGTGGTTAGAAGCGTGGCTCTGGGGCAGCCTGCCCAGGTTCTAATTCTGGGCTGCCACTTACCAGCTGTGTCACCCTGGCAGGTCACTTAGGGGTTAAGGCTCAGCTTCCACCTCTCCTAAAAAGGGGCTCAGTTGTTAAGTGAGACTGATCCCCTTATAAGTGCTGAGCACAGAGCCAGGAACTTGGTGAGATTCCATCGATATTAGCATTTATTATTACTGCTTTTACTATTTGCACCATTATTTTGTTAAGTTACTCTCACCCCCTTACTGAGCAAAGGATGGAATCCCTGAACACGAACTAAAATCACCTGCCGAAGAGATCCCCTTTTCCTCTGCCAGAAAGGCGTGTTTAGAAGAGACAGGCCATCTTAAAGCTAGAGAGGGTTTGGTGGGTTTTGTTCTAGACCTTCAGAGCCCTTAGCAGGGCTCCACAGAAAAGGCAATTTCCATAGAATGGGGAATGGGAGGAGGCTGTTTGGTAGCGGAGGGACACTGCTGCCCAGATAATAAAAAGGCGCTTCTCTCAACAGAGAAGGAAGAGCTGTTTAATAATGGCATATACCTGGACAAAACTCTAATTCGAAAAGATACATGCACCCCTATGTTCACAGCAGCGCTATGCACAACAGCCAAGACATGGAAACACGCTACGTGCCCATCGACAGACAAATGGCTAAAGAAGATGTGGTACATATAGACAATGGAATACTACTCAGCCATAAAAAGGAATGAAATAATGCCATTTGCAGCAACATGGATGCAACCAGAGATTATCATACCAAATGAAGTAAGTCAGAAAGAGAAAGACAAATACCATATGATATCACTTATATGTGGAATCTAAAATATGACACAAATGAACTTATCTACAAAACAGAAATAGACTTACAGACATAGAGAACAGACTTGTGGTTGCCAAGGGGGAAGGGGGGTGGGGGAGGAAAGGATTGGGAGTTTTGGATTAGCAGATGCAAACTATCGATATTATATACAGAATGGATAAACAACAAGATCCAACTATATAGCACAGGGAACTATATTCAATATCCTGTGATAAACCATAATGGAAAAGCATATGAAAAAGACTATGTATAACTGAATCACTTTGCTGTACAGCAGAAATTAACACAACATTATAAATCAACTATACTTCAATAAAATAAATTTTTTAAAAAAAGAATGGCTGCTGTGGGATACGCCTCATTGAACACCTTTGAAAAGATCTGGGTGGAGGTGTGCAGAGCTTCCCTAGGACGTCGACTCCTTACAGAGAGAGCAAAAAGGCTCTGTCCTTGCCTTCCTGAAGAAGGAGGACAAAAAAATCCTTGTGGGCTGTCGCTCTGCTAGCACTGCATGTGTGGAGGCAGGTGACCAAGACACCCCCATCTAGGGGGACAGTGGCCTGCTCCACTCTGGAGGCCATGGAGGAGGGCTTCCTCTTCTTGAATTTCAGCCCAACTCCTCAAAGATGAATGGTCTTGAGCAAATTAACTTTCTTGAGCCTCTTTATTCACAAAGATCGGTACCCTAATGCGATTTTCCTGTGTGGGGTGTATGTGAGTGTGACAATGACACACATGCATGGCGATTGCAGGCAGCACTAGCTGTGAGGTAGGGCTTGAAGTGCTAGCATCCTTCCTTCTCCACCAGGACTTAGAACCCTAGATACTTCAGGAGCACGGTACGTAGTTGAAAACACTGGTGAGTGGTTAAACAAAACTTTTTTCTTTTTAGTTGTAGTCTTGGCAGGTTTGGGAGTGGCGAGGGGTTCCCTCTAGTTTCCCTTTGCGTCTGTATATCTGAGTTGGTGGGCAGGATGGGGAGTGGCGGGGGGTATGCAGGACGGACAGGGGCTTGGCTAGTCTTCATTACACCCTCGCCCGGGGGAGTCCTCAGTTACAGCCCTGCAAATCCTGGGGAGATGCAGGAGAGTTTCTTCTCCCAAGCTCACCCCCAGGGCTCCTCATGACCCCCTGAGACTAGGACCAGAAGATCCAGAACCCAACCAGGGAGCCAGAATGATCCCCAGATCCCCTCACCAGGCTACCCGTGTACCAGGCCACGGCACACAGCAACGTCCCAGCACTGCCAGAAGACAGGGTCATCCTACTGGAGGGAGTGGATGTGGCAGGAGGGAGACAGCGAACATCCCTCCATTTCCTACTGCCTTACCTAAAACCTAAATTCCAAGGCTCTCCATCAGTGGCCTCAGCCCACATTTCCACCCTGTGTCCTGATAGCATCTTCCACGCAACCCACCTCACACCTCTCCCATGCACTTCTGCAAGCCTTACCCATCTGGAATGTCGTCTCCTGGCTCCACCCAGATCCTGTCAAGCTCACAGGGGCGTCCAGCCCTTGGTGAGCCCTCACTTATACCCATGCATGCATGCTTCTGCCGAACATTTTCTGAGTGCCTGTTCCGTGCTGATACTCAGCAGGTACCGGGTCCCAGGGATAAGAACAGCATGGTCTTCGGCCCTACGGAGCTCCAGAAGGAGCTCCACCAGCAACAGCTATGGCCAAAGCTGATGTAAGCAGAGTGGGCAGTGAGGGCAAAATGGGAATTCCTTCTGAAATTACACACAGTAGTAGGGCCACAGGAGAGTCTTCCAAAATGCTAGGTAATAAATTAAGTTTTAAAAGCCCAAGATTTTCTCACAGCTGTGGGCCTGACCACTTGAGCCACAGGCCAGGCCTCTGAGATTCTTGAGGGTTCCCTGTCTGCCCCTTCTTTAAACTGGAGTCTGCAAACAGCTTTGGAGCAGGGAGTTTTGACCACTAGCCATCTCAACAGGGGCCTGAAAATTGGGACCCACCAAAGTCTGAGTTGCCGCCGGCTGGCACCCTGTTCCTTCTTTTCTTGTGACGAGGTGTGTACAGAGAGACTGGGCTCCCCATTGTGAGCCTCAGTTTCTGTATCTGTTGATAGAGATGGGCACGATTCCACCATGGGGATGGGGGGAAATCAACAACCTAGGAAATCCTCTGAGCTTCCTTCATCATTACAGCACAAATGAAACAACCCCAGAGACGCTCTCCATTTATCCCACAGCGGAGCAGTAGTTAAAGTCCCTGCAGACACACTTCAGGATCTGGGCCCCCCAAGATCACACACATGGAAGGCCCTGATTTGAAGCAGAGTGGGCCTGGGTCACATAGCACGGCCTCTCCAATGAGACTGCCAAGGAAGGCCCTGGGCCTCAGGATGCATGCAGCAGCCCAAGGCTGAGTGCCTTTTTGTAAAAAGCTGACTCCCTTTCGGTGCGGGGCCTGGGGCGAGCATTGTACTGACTGCTGCTGCTCCTCTGGTTCCACGTACTTTTTGTACGAGCGGGGCAATCTGTAATCCTGATACGCCCTCTCAGAGCCTCAAGACAGGGGAGAGGCCAAGTGGATCCTGGCCATTTTACAGACAGCAGGGACGGGACACCATGGGCTGCTAAGAACGGATGAGGGCAGAGCCAGTCCTGAGCAGAGGATCCTTCACTTCCCCCCCACCCCCCATCTCTAATAAGTCCAGTGCCCAGACACGGCCATGAGCAAGGTCGCTGACAGCACTGACCCCGCTGGCCACCTCTGAAGTGCTTACGTCTCACCTCATCCTCTCCCCACCCCCAGTCAATCCCATTTCCTGAATCATGTCAACAGTGACTTAGGAGAGAAACGAGCTTATCCCATGGAACCTGCCATTCACCCTTCTTTGTCTATACTTGAGAATACCAGGTTGGGGGAGGCCGAGGATCCCCGGATCCCTAACCCAAGGCATGGCCTGTGGGGACAGCTTGTGGCAGTGCTGCTTCATGGTTAGGGCACAGCGCTTGGCACGGAGCAGCTTTGACTGTGGACCCTGACTCCAAAACTTAACAGCTGTATGACTGGGCAAGTCATTTAGCCTCCCCCCAGAGGGGTCTCTGTCAGTGAAACAGGAACAATCAATAGGGTTCGCTATCAGGATAAAGTGAGGATGTGGTGCAGCACAAGGTCTGGGAATTGAGTGTCAGCATGGTCTTCTGGAGGGAAGGACCACCAGGTTGCTCCGGTCCTCTGGGACGGAGTCTCCTCTTGCCCCTCAGTAGAGGGGACAACCATTTGGTCCTGGGGCATTTCTGGTGTTCCCTCGGCATCTCAGGGGTCTCGTCTCCACGGTCGACTCTCCCTGTGACCATCGCAATGAGCTGGGCCAGCTCCCCAGTCAGACAGTGACTACTGTCTTGGTCTCTGCTGTCACCATCATTTCAGGGCTTCTTGTCTTATCACCATGCAGAGCAGTAACAATTGAGGACATAATTAAATACGTGTTGGGTTAACTTGGTCACGGGGGTTATCTGGTTGCAACACTGAACTACACTGATGCTAAGTTTGACTGGGTGTGAAACTGGACCTTTTATGCCTCAAACACTGAGAAGATCTGAGGGGCTCACTGCCCGAGCACGTCCTGACTGATGTCCTGGCCCCTTCAGGATGGCCATCATGATGGTGACCACAGTCTCAGAGTCTACACTGCCCAGTGTCTTCAGCCCCTCAGTACACAAAGCCCCAGGACCCTGGTCCCATGTGGCCAGGGGTAAGGAGCTGAGGGAAGTGTGCCTTATTCCAAAGGTCTCTCGGGGAGTTCAGCTATACAGAAGGAGCATCAATAAATCCATCCTGCTTAGGGGAGAGATGGAGCTTGCAGTGTCTTAGGGACCACTTTAGTATCTGACCAAGAGACTCAGGAATAGAACCAAATGAGGAGCCCTGTCCCAGAAGGGCTCTACACATGGCTGACCTTTCTCCCATCCTTGAACTAGGATGTGTAGAGCCCTCCTGGGACAGGGCTCCTCATTTGGCTCTAGAGGTATGCTCTTTGGCCCTTCAGCCTGGGTATCTACTCAGCAGGGGCCTGAGTATAGATCACCAATAAAGGTCCGTGGGGCACTGTGAATGAATGACCTTCCAAACAAGCCAGAAGACAGTTTTTCCCATGCCAACTCTATGCCCGGATATACGCTGGGCACCAACCTCATTCCACACACACATTCTCTCCCTTCATACATAGACATGTGAGATCATCATACATTACACATAAGCACACACCTACACATCCTACGCTGACACCCACATACCTTATCCAAACCCTAACCTGCTGCAGATGGTCTGGAAGGTGAAACAATAGTCCAGAAATCCCTACCCTGAGGATTCTACACAAATGCCATCTCCTCGCAGGACTGGGGGAAAGTCCCTCCCAACCCCATGGTTGAGGTTCTTTTCCTTTAAGATGCGTGTTTTTATTATTTGTTATCCAACATGTGAGTCAGGAGCTTTGGCTTCTCCTTTCAATAGTGACCTCTGGACAAATCCCCCATGGCCATCTTGCAGCTGAGACTTCCTCCCCCCCCCCCCCCCCCCCCCCCCCCGCCGGCCCAGGTAAGAAAGGGTGAGAGTGGTGGGGGAGGAGCAGCGGCAGAAGAAGAGGCCCCACCTCCTCTGGGCACAAGGTCTGTGGGCCCAGGCTGCATCCTTTACGGCCCCCCAGGGAAGGACAAGGGGACAGGGCGTGGGCCAGGGTGTCGCTGAGGACCACAGTCACACCCCTCCACATCGCGGCCGGGCTAGGAGGGGATATGAGGAGAGGCTGACCGTGGCGGCCGTGGAGGCGGGAAGAGACCCCTGGCAGGAAGGGGGCAGGCACGACTCCAAATTATAAATAACGAGGGAGGAAGGAGACAGAGAGCCCCCTCTCCGCCAGGCCCTCAGCTGACGCCACTGAGAAGGCCAGTGGCCAGGCAGAGGCTGAACCCCTTGAACCTGGGCAGCCCTCGCTTTGTGAAAGCAGGACTGGGGGGCCCTGTCCACATGTTCTGAAGGGGAGGGAGGTCAATAAGTGGAATTTATCAGGCAGGGAGGGGCCTGATAATGGAGAAGTGACACTGCTGACCTTTGCCCTCAGCAGAAACCACGAGACCCTCAGGAGGGTGACGTCACTGCACGGCTGAGGAAATGGGGCCGCTCCCAGCTCCGGGACCTCTCTCAGTTTCACGTGCCAGGTGCGCAGCAAAGACTGAGGAGGAGGCCGAGGCCTGGGCAGCCACCAGCTCAGGCCCACAGATGGCTCCTCACCCTGCCCGGAGGGTAGTCTTCTCACCTGCCTGGTCGGGACACTGCCCCAGCCCCATCCCAGGCCCAGCTTCCCAGAGACATTCGTGGAGGGGCTAGAGCAAAGTCAGGGAGGCTGGGGGCAGTGAAGGCCTTTACATAACCCAGCACACCCCTTGATTGGGAAAGGAACTGGCGGAGTAAAAGCCTTGCATTCGGATATTTTCCCTAAGGATTTTCACGTCCATTATCTTGTGTTCAGCCTCACAACAGTCCTGAGAAGTATCAATACATCACACAAGTATTATTTGGCCCACTTTAAATATAAAGAGACAGAGGCTGGGGCAGGGAAATGAGTCCCAAGTCGTAGAGCAGGTCGTTTGCAAAGTACTCTTCACTGTGCTCCGTGCCGCATGGTTTTGCACAAGTAGCAGCGGCACAGCCTGGGCCACGGGGGTGGCTGGTGCCTTCTAAGAGGTCTCCGGGAGGAGCCATGGCCACCTGTGCTGCAGGGTTTGCCTGCCCTCTCTCTGCTCTCCTGATGCTGTGTAAATGAAGGTACAGGGACAACTGCCAGGAGGGAGGGAGGGACAGAAGATGTGCGCTCTGAGATCTTACCTGCTCTGGTCAGCGTCGTGCAGGGAGATGCCGGATTCCCAGTCCACGTCCCCTGCTAGTCGCTCTAGGACCCAGAACAGAAGCAGAGATCAGGGCAGAGCCAGAAACTGGGCTCTCAGCTGCCACTTGAGAAACATGAAGGAGAAAGTTTTCTCCAGAAGCTATTTACTCCCCAGATGACTCCGACCCCTGAGGAGGAGGCATAGCCTGTTGTGGTGACTGCTGGTGGGCACTGTCATGCATGAGCTGAGGGGTGCCCCAGGGTCCCCTCAGGTGCTGGGTGAGGGAAGAAGGAAGGGAAAAAGCTGCCTCCGAGGGCTGAACGCTGAGCTCAGACTGACAGGACGCTAACCCTGTTTGTGGAGAATGGCTCCTACCAAGAGGACAGTGAGGTCTACTGTGGGGTGAGGATGTGTCATCTGAGGGAGGTGCAAAAAGCTACTCTAGAAAGAGCTACAAGCCACAGGGAAGAAATTGTGGTAGCCTCCACCCCAAGGATAGAGGATGGCCTCCCATCGGTCTGGGGGATCTGGGGGGACTTTAGCAGATGGGGCTGAGGTGGTAAAGAATCTCTGTCAAAGCCAAGACTAAGCGGACATCCTGATGAATTTGGTGACTGCCAGCCGTGCTCTCCCCCTTTCCCGCCCCACCCTTCCGCGGTAACCCCCTTCCCCCTTTCCTTCTCCTGGACTCCCTCCTGTGCCTCCACCACCACACCCACAGAGTGGGCCTTACCTGGCACAGCTCTGTCCCGGGATGAAGTCCAGGCTGGGCTTCCCACCTTGGAGGGGCCCTGCCCCCCAACACTTAGCATCTCCTGCAGCAGAAGGCGGTTCCTCTCCACGCGGTCAGACAGGGACAAGGTGCTGCCCCCGGTGCCCAGGGTCCCCAGGTCTCCAGCTCTCCAGAGCTCCCCCAGCAGGGCTGGCCTGGGGACGAAGTCCTCCTCGGACGTCAGAGACAAGCTGTCCAGGTCTTCCTGTGTGATGAGACCATCCTGCAGGGGGTATGACCTTCCTTTCCTCAGGCTGGGCCTGTGGGTGGTTTTGTTACAAGGACCAGAGCCCTCAGGCTGGCTTGGAGTGACTCTGTGCATGGAGCTCTCTTGCAAAGAGCTGGGCCCTGGCGGCACAGCCCTGTCGTGGTCAGGCAGTGTCCGTACTGCTTCTGGAGGCCACGGGCTCCTCCTGTTCCAGCTCTGGAGCCCAGAGGCAGGCGACCTGGGAGGCCCGGGGGCCCCGTTCCTGGCAGACTCCTCCTCAGTGACGCTGCTGTCCAGCAGCCCATCGTTTGGGTTCTGAGCATGATGGACCACCACGGCATCAGGTAGGGAAGACCCCTCTGATGGAGTCCTGGTTCCACCCACCTTGACTCGTCTGCATTTGGGTTTCTTGAGGGATGGCCGCTCGTGAGAAGTGAGGCAAGGGCTTGCCCCCTGTTTGCCTGCTGTCATCTTCTCCTTCAAGGCCCTCACCTTGGACTCCAGCACAGAGGGGCCTTGGACCTGTATCCCCTGTGCCCCAGGAGGCTGGGGGGCCATCAGGCTGGGTGTTCTGTCTTCTCGAGGACAGGGCCAGTGTCTTGGGAAGTGTCCATTCTCCGGCTGTGGCTCAGGGCCACTTCTCTCCACAGCTGAGGTCACCTCCATGGAGCTGGCTGTTCCGCTCCCTATTTTGGGTCCTCTGGAGGAGAAAATAGACAGAGTTCCTTAGACCCAGCACCTGGCTAGCTCCAACAACCTCCTGGGTCCCCAAAGTGCCTTGGGATAGAGCCCTGTCCAGAGAAAAATAACTTGGGGTCAGAGCAGGGGATGCCCCCTAGACAATGTGAAAGCACCTCGAAGAGTACAAATCATTGGACGGTACACATAAGTTATTACTGAGTTTTTTCTTCCAAGTCTAAGTAGTGTTCTCATTTTTCTACCCCCATTTTACATGTGGGGCACAGTGGAGAGTCAAACAACAACCAATCTTCTGCCCAGTGTGGACCAGAGTGAAAATGGGGGCCAGATTTCCCAGTCCCTGGCCTCTTGCTTTCCTGATAGGTGTCAGGCCTCAGAGGAGGATGGCAACACCTGCTAAGGGCCAACAAGCTCTTCCCTTTCCAAGGGGAGCCAATGCAGAGGATGGACTTCAGGAAGATACCACCCAGGATCTGACCCTCTGGCAGAAGGGGCCCCCTGTGCTCAAACCACAGGAGCGCAGCATGGGGCTGTGCCCACAGGGCAGCCAGGATCAGGTAGCAATGCCTATCAGCATCTGCTCTGTGTCAGGCAGGCCTGCAAGCACTTTCAGACATGCTCTCGCAAATAATCCTCACGCAGTTCTGCCAGAACAGGATTATTATCCTCATTCTTACAGACAGAGAAACTGAGGCACAGAGAGATTAGGTGACACGGGAGCTAAGGGAGGCCCAGTTGGGAACGCAAAGCTTCTCCTCCCAAGGCCAGGGCTCTTCCAAAGCACTCAGTGGCCGTGTACCCCCATTCCCCTACTCCTACGAGGATATTGGTCTAGACAGGTTAAGTGACTTGCCCAAATTACACAGCTCCTTGGTGGCACGGTTGATGTCAATGTCTTCAGAGGGAACAAAAGTGAGCACGAGATTTTACTCACCAAGTTGTTCTGTGCACACATACATGCCACAATGTCTTAATATTTATCCTGCTCTCTGAGAACATGCTCCGTCTCCATCATACATCTAGATATGTCCCACTTGAAGTAAACTGCATGTATTTACATAAATACATGCATCCATATTGACACAAATTACAAACAAGAAGTTATTCACCTCATATATTGACCAACGATTCACCACAGAATTCTCTTAAATGCAAGTCCCTCTATAGTCACTTACTACAATTCAATTTTTACATTTCAGGAATATACATATTTCACCAAGCAAAACACACACACAGTGTGTATGTTACCTCAGTTTTAAGCCTGTGAAGTTTAAGGCCTATCTTTGGGAGGAAGAGATCATTTACTACACCAGTTAATCTAGAAGTTACCAGCTTTGTCTTGGCAGCCCGGCCACCCGTTCCTCTCTTCTAAGGTTCAATCCAGAAAGCAGGGGACGTGAAGGTAATGGGAGCAATTTCAGTCACATTACAATAACTTTCTTTCGGGTAAATTCGAACAGCATTCCAGAGATCATCCATCTCCGGAGACCTGGAAGGATGCGACCTTCCCCTGGGGAACAGTGGGTATCGGCTTGTGCGGCTCGGCACCGCCGAAGTCTACGGCCCAAGTGCTGTACTTCTCTAAGCCGGAGACGCTGAAATGAAGACGGACGTGACGGACGGGCCTCCCCTGCGACCCTCCCTTCCCGCTCCCCACTGGCGGTCTCGCCACCCCCGGCCCGCCCGTCGCCTCGCCTCCTCCGTACTCACTGAAGGCTGCCGCCGGCAGGTCGGGCCGCCACCTCCATCCCTTCCATCCCCGGCGAGGCCGGGGCCTCCTCTCCCCCCCCTCCCTCCCGGGCCCGCTTCGGGGACCGGGGGCGCGCGGGCTCGGCCGGGGCTCCGAGAGTGCGGCCCGCAGGCCTCGGCCCTCGGGGCGCTCCCGGCTGGTCTCCTGGCTCTGCGGGCCGCCCCGGGGCTCCGAGAGGGGTCAGGCCGGAGCAGCCGACCCGCGGGCCGCGGCCTCCCTCTGGGTCCGGGGAGGGGACGCGGGGTTGGGCGGGGAGGAAGCGGCATGGGCTGTTAGCTCATGGTTCGGCCACGAAGGGGAGAGAGGCCAAGCCCGGCGCCTTCCCAGCCGGGACGGGAAGAGGGAGCGGGAGAGCAGAAAGGAGGGGCGGCGGAAGGGGCTAGAGGAGCGGCCCTGACCCCCACCCCGCCCCGCCGCCCTCCGCGCTCGCCGCGGTCCCGGTCCCGGCCGCCCGCGCCCTGCGGAGCTGCCCCTCCCGGCGGCGGCGAGCGATGCCCTCCAGACGTCTAAGCGGCAAGCACGCCCGCGAGTTTGGGGACTCGGACGGGGCGGGGGCTGCCTTCCGGGCCGCCGGACCTAACCTCTCGCGGCCCGGGTAGCCCAGTCCGCCCGGCGAGCGCCCGCAGCCGAGGCTTCTGGGAGAGCGCGGCCGTGGGACGCGGCTCCACGCGAGCCAAAGCTGCGGAAACACCACTTTCTCCCAGAGCTTCGCGGGAAGGAGTGTAACCCTACACCCGGGGCGTGGGGAGGAGGCTCGGCTGTGGGCTGTCTGGGTGGAAGCTGAGGAATGCCCTTTGTTTAGACAACTTTTCCGGAGGAGTCGCCCTCTCCGAGGGGCCGTCTCCTTGGAGGTCAAGGTCATTTGTTTCCGCTTTCCAGCGGCGCGAGGGGACCCGTAGTGGACGAGAGTTCCCTCATCCTGTCCTGCTTAGGGGAGAGCCAGGTGCCTGCACTGGCAGTCGCCTTGAATGGGGACCGATTCTCGGGGGTTCTGGGCACTCCTGAAAATCCCTTGTCACTTTTTCCAGACCTGGGATGAAGTAGCTGCAAAGGACTTTACCAGCAGCTGTGGCCCCAACCAATTGGGCTTGCTTTCTCTTTCCGCCCAGAGGGAGGGGACAGGTCCCCAACTATATCCAAACCTATTTTTCCACAACAAACGGGAAACAGTAAGAGAATTAGGACCCAGGAGGTTCCGGAAATCTCTACAAAGGAAAAGTGCTGATCGTTTCCTTCTGCCAACAAGTTTCTCTCTCAAGCGCGGTTGCTATTTGCACTGAGGCACTACAGTCACCATCTAGATGACAGACCTGCAACAGTAAGGACCACACAGTGCGCTAACTGCTGCGCAGAGCCAGGAAGGGTGGCAGGGAAGGATGGTAAGGAGGCCTGCCCTTAAGTGAGTAGGAGTTACCCTGCAGAAGAGGGGGAAGGGGGCATCTGGGCAGGGCAAAAGCATACAGGTCTGAGAGCAGCTGTTTGGGGAGCTGTGGGTGGACTAACCTTGGGCTAATTTAGGAACCGGGGAGATTATCTAGGGCAAACCCCCTGTGTTACAGAACAGGCCCAAGGTCACACAGCTCTGGGACAGGTGGTCTCCAGAGTCGTGGGTAGTGCTCTTGCAGTTAACGTATTCCCAGAGGAAGCGGTTCTTCCAACAGGGCATTTACCATTCTGTGCTTGTTAGTACCGATCACTTCATAATACAGTAACTGGTACCATTTATGGAGGGCGCCCTGTGCACCTGGCATTGGGTTAAGCGCCTTACATTCCTTGTCTCAAACTGCAGCCTTAAGAGATGGGTACTGTTTACTGTCTCCTTTCTACAAATGAGGAAACTGAGTTAGGTGATCTGCCCAAGGTCACAGAGCTAATAAGTCCAAGACCCTCACATTAACCCCACAGTACAGTGCTGTTGCCAGCATTCTGCGTGTTCAACATGGAAAGATTCCGTTTAAAGAAGTAAAACTAATTGTGAAGTGCTGTGATAGTCAAATTATGTTGCCATGATGGTCTGGCCCTTACATTTCTGGATCCTTTCTGCCTTCCTATTCTGCCAGCCCAGGTAAAATCCTGTAAACCTCAAAAGACTCCTTCTTCCCCTCCATATGCCATGTCAACCCTACCAACAACGATACTATTACTATTATTGGGGACCTCCTATGAGGGAAGGCATTCTAGGTAGGACCTTTTAGATCTTTACAACAACCCTGCAAAGTAGGTATGGTGTATCCCCACTTTAGGAATATGGAAATCGGGGTACAGGGAGGTTAAGGGACTTGCCCAAGGCCACACAGCTAGTATAGCCAGAGTCTGAACCCAGTTCTGTCTGGGTCCAAGACCTTCTGCCTTGCTTCCTCCTTTCATAGACGCAACTTTGGAGCTCAGCCTCTTAGAGGTTCCAGCTCCAGGACTCCGGCTCCCACCCCTCCCCCAGACGTTAATGATCTGTAAGGCAAGTTTCTGAAAGTTCTAGCAAGGGCTTAATATTTAAAGGAGACCTGCCCTCCACCTTTTAAGATGCAAATAATCACCTTCAATTTACTCATTAAGTTTGTTATTTTGCACTTAACAGGGGGATGGGGTGTCATAGCTATACAGAGGCACCCGTCCTAAAAACACCAATAAGCAAATCCTTAGAATGCTCTTAAATTATCATGGCATTCACATGTCTGAGGGCACTTCTCATTCATCTGGTTTCTATTTGGTTCAGCAAATATCTCTTGAGCTCCTACTATGTGCCAGGCACTGGGGAGACAAAATGTAGTACCACAGACCCTGCCCTTGAGGAATTTCCGGTCAAGGTGGAGTGGGGGAGGGGCAGGTGCTTAAACTTACTGTGTAAGTGGTCCCATCAAGGTTAGCGTAGCGTAGAGGTGTGGGTCGTTCACAGGAATAGCAAGATTGAGATGTGTGTTGGGTGGGACGGGAGGTATCACGGAGAGCTGGGTCTTGCAGCATGAGCAGGAATTAGCCAGACAGAGGGGGAGGGGTGGGAGAGGCACGTCAGAGGGGGGGATTAGCATAAACAGAGGCACTGATGTGTGAAACTGCCTGGTTTAAGCGTTAAGTGTAAAAGTTAATCTGGGAAAGTCTGGGGCTGGGGTGAGGCTGCAGCGCAGGGCTTGCGCTGGCCCCTGGTTGAGGGCCTCTAGGCCCGGGGTGAGGAGTTTGGACCCCGTCCTTTGAGGTGGGAGTCCCTAGAGGGTGGTCTGCATCAGGCCTTAGCCTTGAGCATGGCGCGTTTCTGGGCTGGGGAACTGCCTTATTTCCTTGTGTATCAGACACTTTCATTACCAACCTTTGGAGAGAAATCTAGGAGGAACATGAATATATAGTAAATAGCAATCATGTAGTCCCCTTCCTCCATTTGAATCACCTAGGGAAACCCACCATCCCAGGAAGCCTCCTTCCCCTTAGCCTGGATGAAAAAACAAGCCTCACTCCTCCTCTCCACCCTCCCCCAGTGTGCTCTGAACACTCAGCTTGAATAAGGAGCCTTGTGGGCTGTGGAAATAGGGTTTCACTTAGGATGGAGGGAAAGGATGAAACAGTCCTTTGAGGTCAGTGCGTTAGAGCAGGTCGGGTGGGAATGGATGGGAGGGATGCCTCTGCCATCCCTCCACTGTACTGCCTGAAGGACCTTGTCCAGCTGGAAAGCAGAATTTCCTGGTCGCTCCTGTCCTGGTCATGGGGCACGTGGTCGGAGGAGCACTCAGGCAACTGATCCTGGCAGCGACTCCTGGGGACACTGTTCACTGCTCAGGGCCTCCCCTCAGGCCCTCATAATTTCCTTCCAGCAGAGGCTCAAGAGAGTGTCAGGACTGGTCTCCCATGTGCCTGCCTCTCCCCTGCTTGGAACCCTCCCACTATTTCCCAAGGTTTACTCTGACCGGTGTCTGTGTAGACTCTCCTGGGACTCTGCTCGAAAGGCTGTTGCTCAGGTCTCACCCTTGAAGATTCTGATTCCTTAGCTGGAGTTAGGCCAGGACTCTGTTTCCTAATAAGCTTCCCAGGTGATTTTGAGGCCCAGTTTCAAGAAGCCCAAGTCGTCAGGTTAAAAGGCAAACTCCTTCTTATGGCACAGGGGTCCCTCCAGCCTCGCTCTCACTACCCCGACAGCCTGTCCTGCACACCCACCATATTGAATTGCTTCTAGTTTCCCCGACTGGCCACAATGGTTCACATCTCCTCACCTTTGCCCATCTTTCCTTCAGCCTGACACACACTGCTTCACTCCACACACATATACATCCCATCCCAATTTGGATGTCTCCTCCTAGACCTTCCACACTCAGCTCAAATGTCGCCCCTTCAGGGACACCTTCCCAGCAACCTCTGCAGTCCTCCCAACCTGGGTTAGGGCATCCTGGGCCCGCTTCTGCCAAAGCACTTATCACATTGAGTTGTCAACATCTGACACGTCACAGAGTGCTACCTGATCCACATGCGCGTTCCTGGCCCCAACACGTGTCCGGCACATAAAAGCTATTGACTAGATGCCACGTGGTTAAATGAAAGAAAAAATCCCTATCAGGTAAGGATGCCTAAGAGGAGAAGAGGGGGCCACTGCTGCTAAGAGCATCAAGATCATTTCAAAGGATTTGGTTAATTCCCTCAGTATGGCCCATCCTGCCCCAGGGCCTGTGAGAAAGTCGGTCACTGGCAGGGCGAGGACCGGCACCTGGGCTTCCTGATGACTGCCATTTACGCCTGATGCTCAGGCCTCCTTGCACCTGCCCCTCCTCTCTTTCCCCAAAGTGGCCATTGATCACAGACAGTGGCGTGGACCTTACACTTCAATTCTGAATGAGCCTGGAAACTTGGAGATAAAATAGCTCTCAGAAGAAGAAATAGATGGGGAAGGGGAGAGGAGAAAATAACAAGAGAGAAGCATGCAAAAATATGTTGAGAGAAGACAGCAGGTACATAACAGTCAGGCAACACAACAACTGGGCACCTCCAGAGAGCAGCCGCTCAGTTTTCTAGTCATGCCGCTCTGCACATGCCAACACACAAGTGTGAATACACGTATGCCATGCTGTCCTTTGCCACACGTGCCTGAATTGACTAAGACCCAAGAAAGTCAAAGGCGTGGTTCCTACCTGGTCAGGGTCAGCCTGCACTGCTCCCCCCAGGCGGGCAGGCAGGAAGCTGCTGGGATGGGACAGGACCTTCCCTGGAGAGACGGACTCCAGACTTCACTGCCCTTGAGGGCCACTCTGAGTCTGCTGGGCGTCTGTTCCCGTGTGAGCCCGAACTGTAGCTTTTCATTTCATAATCCTAATCATAAGGAAATGACTGGGCTTAGGCAAATATTTTAAAACTCTCCCTCCCACTCTCCCATGCCTGGCCTGTGGGAGGCCGTCATCAGTATAAGGAGAGGACACCTAGCTTTCACCTGTCTGTCAATAACCATGGTCATCTTGGCCAAGTCAATTTTCTCATTAACTAAATGAGAGCAGATGCAGGGAGAAAGGTATTGGAGGTTGACTGAGAGCTGGAGTCATGTTTGTGACAGTTTTTGATCTTGAGAAAAGACAGAAAATGCTCAGTACTATTCAATAACTGGATTAAGACATAGGAGAGTCTATGAAAGCCTCGGGGAGCCCTTTCTAGCCCCAGGCTGTGCAACACCTCGTCCTGCAGGGGTTCTTGCCTTGCCATTCCCTCCTGCCCCCACGAGCCTGGCAGGTTTTGCTCCGGACACAAACGAGCCTAAGAAGCAGCCTCTCTCTGAGCAAATTCCCTCCACTTCCGGGGGCCATTGGAAAGTTTTTTTTTCCTGGGTTAAATATGTGGTGGGCGAGGTATAGAGGAAAAGACCCCAATTTGAAAAGTTCAGGATTAGTCTCTGGCAACCTGGGTTCAGCTCTGGCGGGACCACGTCTACTTGTGGGTCCAAGGACTGGTCACTCCGAGGAGTTCAGTTTCTTCATCTGGAAATGCTGGGCTGGACTAACAGGTCCCAAACTAAGCTTCTCAGAACCCCAGGGCCCTGTGGGGTATGAGTAGGTCTCCTGTGAAAAAGAGATTTCAAGTCCAATAAATTTGGGCGATAATACATGCCATCTCATCCTCCTGGCAGGTCATTAGGCCCAGAGGCATTTCAAAGGCTTAGCCAAGTCCTGAAGTGAAAACAAAACAAAACTAAACCAGTTTACCTTTGCTTAACTTCGCCTTTCTCAAAAGTAATGGACCATGGAAACTGTTTCCCCCCAAATAGCAATTAACATCTTAAGGAACACACTTTGGGACAACCTGGACCAGACAATCTCTCAGGTTCTTTCCTGTCAGGGTGGTCTAGGTCTCTTGACACAGAGGGGAGGAGCAGGCAGCTGCTGTGCAGCAAATTCTAGGATCCCATAGAGAGGGCCAGGCTGCAAGCAGAAAAGACTCCCTTGGGGGCAAGTGGCAGCCCATCCCAGCTAAATTTTATTTTATTTTTTAAGAAAATCTAATGCTAAGAGGAGTTAGAGACCAAAAAAGGTGAGACTGAAAAAAAAATCTCAATTTCCATTCTGATTCTTTGTCAATTTGACTAAGTCAGTTCACCTTAAAACTAACAGCCTCACTTTGCCCATCTGAGAAAAGGGAGAGCAAGGGAGACTTGGTTGCAGTCACTCAACATTAATCCTCAGAGAGGGGTTTCCCAACCTGGGGTCCCTAGACACCTGATGGGGAGGGGACCGTAAGCTATATCCCATATTTAAAGAAGTCTAAAGGAAATTATACATTTACCATGAGAAGTGTCTTTGCTTTTGACTGGTATTGTATCAACTCAGTATGACAACGTGGGTTGTCATGGGGACAAGGATTATCATGCAATAAATATGGTTGGCTTGTTGGACAAAACCTTTACAGACTTAAGGGCCATAGAAGTAATAAAAGAATCAGCTGGTAACAAAAACGTAAGAAGAGGTTGGGTCCAAAACAAGTTTTAAGAGCTATGGTGGAGAGCAAAGGGGTGGATGGGGTCTGGAGGAGGTTAGGGTGTTCAAAGAGAAGATACCGCCCCAAGGAGAATCTGGGGTTGCCTGCAGAGGTACGTTTAGTGTGTAGAGGGCTGTGACACGGTGGCCCTTTTCAGAGCTTGCTGGGGAAGGGTGTGAGGTGCTACCTTTACTGAGCTGAGGAGAGAGGAGTCCCCATAGGGCCAGTGGGCTCAGGGATCAGGCTAAAGTAGATTCTCTATAACTTCTTAGAAAGCATTCTGGGAGTGCCAGTGTCTGAGGGTTTGTCATCCCTTGAAAGCTCTGATTTTGTACGTGCAAAGTCCTGCCCATTGAGCCCCACATAACCCCTTCATAAGCAGCCACGTTTGGAAAGGTTCTCTGCATGGTCCATGGCTATTTTCTTTTTCCCCCAAGATGCTGTTCACCCAGAATCACCTCTCTACTCTCCTCCTCCCCTTTCTCTCTCTTGGGCCTCTTCACCAACATCTTCCCAGCAACATCTGGCTCCATTTCTGCAGCAGTCTTAGGAGCTGGGCCCTGGGGACTTGTTTCTGCCCCCAGGAGAGCAGCAGTGAAAATCATAGTTGGTACATCCCTCTAAGTCACCAAAAAGGTGCTTAGCTTTTAAAACTTCTTCAGTATGGAGCATCTAAGACAAAAACAATCTTTCTCTTGCTAATGTTGATACTGCTAATAATATCTCTTACTGAGTTTGGGCCATTTCTGTGAAGATTTAGACGAAATAAGAGGAGAACTGAGGTGGATTCCATCTGCCCCAGGACCTGAGCCAGGCTTCTGGCTTTAGCTAACTGGCGAAAGCTGAAAAGGATTTTTCTCTAGGGTGTTGAGTACAAAACATTTTGGGGTGTGTGTGTGTGTGTTTAATCATGTCAAATGACCTGATAAATAACTGCATAATTTGGGCTGGAGGAGTTAAAGTATAGGGGAAAATGCAAAAAGCTTTGAAATGGTCCAAAAAGCATTATTGGGTGCACTGTCTACTGCATCCTTTCAGGTTATCTGAGTTATTTTACAATTCTATAAATTGTAGAAAAACTGACAGTAATGCACATTATTTTCGTCCATACGAATGCCAATTATAGTTGGTGGAATTGACCCATGAATATTGACCAGTTTTGCTGATTTTGCATTTATTTGTAAATTTTTCTCACCATTCCAGATGTCTATATATTTGCCTGCGTTTCAGATTCTCTTCTGAACAGGTTGTAACACTGTATGGGTTCTCTTATTAATTAATGACAAATAAAATCTATAATTCTATGAAAGGCATGACTATATCCTCTTTTAAAATTACCTTTTGAGGGGCTTCCCTGGTGGCGCAATGTTTGGGAGTCTGTCTGCCGTGCAGGGGATGTGGGTTCGTGCCCCGGTCCGGGAGGATCCCACATGCCGCGGAGCGTCTGGGCCCGTGGGCCATGCCTGCTGAGCCTGCGCGTCCAGAGCCTGTGCTCTGCAATGGGAGGGGCCACGGCAGTGAGAGGCCTGCGTACCGCAAAAAAAAAAAAATTAAAATTATCTTTTGATGTGTCCACAGAGAAGGGGCCATGTGAGGACAGCGAGAAAGCAGCCGTCTGCAAGCCAAGCAGTTACGCTTCCAGAGAAACCAAATCTGCTAACATCTTGATCTCTACCTACCAGCCTTCAGGACGAGAAATAAATTTCTGTTATTTAAGCTACCCAGTATGTGGTATTTTGTTATGGTAGCCCTAGCAGACCAAGACAATTTACCCAATTTGTTTATCCATTTACCTGTTGATGGACATTTGGTTGTTTCCAGTTTTTTTGCATTGTGAATAAAGCTGCTATTAACATTCATATACACAAATTACCTTTGGCCAAATTTATTCAACTCATGTTTTCAATTACGCTGATATTTCTTAGCGTAAACCAGGCATTATGGTTGGACACTGAGGAGAGAAAATTAGATAGCACCCTTGTCCTCAAGAACAGTCTAGAATGGGGGGGAAATTTGGGGTGGTGGGTAGAGACTGACAAATGACCAGACTTGATAGAGATAAGGAGTGCTCCAAAGGGGGTACTGGTGGAGTGTAAGAACAGGGGCATGTTAGTTTTTCTGAAGGAAAGTGAAAGTGCTTGCTGGCTTTTCCTGGGCAGGTGAAGGGCAGGAGGAGAAATTCTCTGGAGAATCAGCCTCACGCGTGGAGGCAGGGAGACAGGCTTTCCTGAAGCTTCCATTCCAAGGATGGGTAGAAATGAATATGGACTAGCAGAAGGAGGTTGGATTCTTAAGAGCCTCGTGTCCTACAATATATAGGACAGATTGTAGGTAGCATTTAAAATTTCAGAAGAGTAAAATTTTTGGCTTCTCATATCTCCTGGCATGTCTAAGGGAACAAATACCGTGGTCTGAGAAGTCACTGATGATTTTGAGTCACTGATGAAATGACATGGTTGGATGTGTGTTTACAAAAACAAAACAAAGTTCCGGATTGCAGAGGGAAGATGGATTAGAAGCAAGGGGACTAGTGCCCCAGGGTAGGTTCTCCAGTAGAAGGTGCTGAGAGGAAGCATGGGGTATACAATATTTGTTAGAGAGCTACACCTGTGAAATTAAAGGGAGAAGCAGGATGGGTGGAGGAAGAAGTTGAACCACAGAGAGGGGCCGACAAACACTTGGCCAATCCAGCATGAGGCCCTGGGGTGAATATTGCCCCTCAGAGTTGTCATGTGTTGGGACAAGATGGCTGAGCATTTATATGCCCGGCATAAAGAACAGTCACTCCACATGGATTCGTGTAGTCACTGGACGTTGATTGCCCCAGAAAGGGCATGGTTTGTAGTGAGGTAGCTGTCTGCCACTGAGGCAGACCCTGGAGGAGCTGTCAACCAGAGACACTGCTCACAGCAGCCCCCTTACCTGTGCCCCCACACCTGTGAAGCAAGTCCTTCCTTGGACAGAGATCTGGGCGGGGCACTTCTGTGTCCATCTTAATTCACCCTTTGTGTCATTCGGCTCACTTTTCCACACATGTCCAGACAGCAGTTCTTCAGGACTGTGGTGAGATTTTCTTCCCGAGGGAGGTTAGTAGGACAAGCCAGCCCCCCACTGATGCAGTGGGTCTCTGGGCCACAGTTGATGCTCCTTCACTCTAGATGCCTCTCCTCGTCAGTTATCAGCTCTCCCAGCTTCAGAGGCTAGTCTGATGATATGACCCAGACCTTACCCCCAAGGGGCCTGGGCCCTGGTCACTGTGTCCTTGGGCTGAGGTTTCTGTATCTCTCCGTTTACAGGCACAATTGGGAGTATCAAGGGTGCCCAGGTCACCTGTGTTAAAAAATAATTTTCTTTCCAGAAAAAAGACAAAAGCATGACTCTTCAACAGATACAAAGATTAATGAGATATGTGTATATACACAAAAGCTCAGGGAAGCCAAAAAGCACAGATGTTTATGGCATAAATGAAAGTTGGGATGAACTGCAGGTAGAGACAAAGTTTTTCTCTACAGTGGGAAGAGAGTCCATTAAAATCACTACTGGACAAGACAGAAGTTACATTTCCTATAACTTAACAAAGAGTTGCAAAACAGCTTGAGTTGAGGAATAAGACTAGAATCCGATAATCCTGAAGGATTATAAATGATATATTATAAATTATAAATGATACACGTGTTCTTTGAAACATCTGTTTTCTACACCTCGGTGCCAAACATACTCCTCCCGTCCCCGCTGCTCATAATAGCAGCCCTCCTCTTCCTGATGATCGGGATCAATTACTCTACCAAACCATGACTCCTCTGTTCGCCTGCTGGTGCCTGGACAGAGGAAGCCCAAAGTACCCTAGCTCATAATTCAGTGGGACCAGGACTTCCAGTCCTGCAGAGCTCAGAGTCAGGGGACAGAAAGCAGAAAGTGGATTAATGAGCTTGATGCTAAGTGGAGCTATTCCTGCTTCCACACCTTGGTACTCAGACTCTGTGTCCTTCCCTTTGGGGGCCCAGTACCATATACAGGGTTTTGATTCAATGCATGTATGGAATCCTGGAGTGTGACACCCATACTCACAGAGTACTGCCTCTGCTTGGCACTTATCTATGCTTTCAGTATACCATTCCACAGCTCTTTCAGGCTGGCAGCTTCTAGGTGGTGAATTCCATGGTCATGAGCTGACTCTCACACCCTCCATGCTACAGTTAGCCCTCTGGTCTGAGGTGGTATTATATGGAATCCCATACCAGTGGATAAAGTACTCTGAAAGGCTTCAGATGGTGGTGCTGGTTGAGACCCTCTGTGGTCAGGAAAAGGCAAACCCATAACCTGAATATGTATCTATTCCTCTGAGGGTAAAGAACAAACTTCTGAACCTTCCAGGATGGAAAGGGCCTAATGTAGTCAACTTGTTACCAGCTGGATGGTTTTGTCTCTTGAGGAAGAGCAACTAGTATGGTGCCATAATGGGCACTCCGTTTTGGTCTCTGTTGTAGGCAGGATGACTCTGGTGGCAGCAGAAGCCAAATTACCTTTGGTAAGTGATAGTCTACATTTGTGGCCCATGAATAGCCTCCATCTTTGCCCCCTCAGCCACTTTGTTCATGTTTCCATCATGCCAACACGGGAGCGGCTGATGACAGAGGCTGGCTGAGGTCAGTGGGATGAGTCATCTGTCTGCTTGGTCGTTTAGTTCTTCATCAATGGTGGATGCTGTCTGAGGATGTTAACATGTGATTCAAAGATTTTCCCACTTCACCCCCATTTCCATAAGTCCATCCACAGACCTTTACCCCAGACCCCTTATCCCTGATCTTCCTGTTTTTCCTAATCAGCTAGCCAGGCCATTTGCCACGATATAGTCTAACCTTGGGTCACTTCTCCTTTCTGCACCAAGTGGATGACCAGTACACTGCTCAAAGCTCTGACAATTGGATTTTCCTTCATTACTGTCTTTCAAGGTTACCCCTGTGTGAGGCTGCAGTGCACCTACTGTCCAATTGCAGCTTGCACCCACATATGGAGCTGACCCATCCATGAAACGAGCTCAGGCTTTTTTCTCCTCTTTCATTTGGTTTTACAGGGTGTCCCATACAGCCATAGGTGTGCCCTGAGGGAGGAGCTCTCAGGCAATCATGGTAGGTGAGAGGGGGGTCTAGGTTACTTGTTCATGCAGCCTGCTTGTGCCCTCTGACCCTCCTAATGCTCAGTCCTGCGGGTACCACTTCCACCCAATCTGACTCACTGGGTCTGAAAGGACCCAGCATTTGATGGGCAGTTCTAGCCACAAGGTTGGTTGGTGACCCATGGTTAGACATTCTTTCTCTATCAGGGACCACTAGCAGGTTAGAACTTGTTATTCAAAGGCATATAATCCTTCACTGCAGAAGGCATGGTCTTACTCCAGAGCCTGGGGGCTCGCATTGGAGTTTGCCACAAACTCCACATGGTATCTTTCCCCACCACTGATATCTCCAACAACACCATAGGGTCTGTCAGGTCATAAGGCCCAAGCAGCAGGATTGCTCACATGGCATCCTGGGCTGGTTGCAGAGTCCTTTGCTGCTCTGGGACTCATTCAAAGTTCGCAGCCTTTCACATCACCTGGTACATGAGTCAGAGCAGTATCTCTGGGTGTAGAATATGCTGACTCAAGAACTTGAACAGGTTTACCTGGAATGTTTCCTTCTTTATGGTAGGAGGTACAAGATGCAATAATTTGTCTTTCACTTTGGAGAAGAGGTCCTGGTTACTGGACCTGATGACTGGACTTCTAAAAATGTTACAGATGTGGCAGGCTCCTGAATCTTCTCAGGGTTTAGCTCTGACCCTCTGGAACACGCGTCTTATAAAGGTCTCCAGTGTGCTAGCCACCTCTTGCTCATCTGACCCAATCAATATAATGTAATCAATGCAGTGGATCAATGTGATGTACTGTGGATGTCCAGCAGATCTGGATCTCTTTGGACTTAATATGGCCTTGGAACAAAACTGTTAATGTATACTGTCATTGTCTCAGAAATGTGAATTGTTTTTGATCCTCTGTTTTTATTGGAAGAGAAAAGAATGCCTTCACCAAGTCACTAGCTATAGACCATATACTTGAGGTGGTATTGAGTTGATCTAATGAAGATACCACATCTGGCATTGTGCCTGTGTCTGTCGTTATATTTGATTGAGCTTGTGGTGGTCTACAATGACCCTTCCTAATTCATCCAGTTTCTTCAGGGCCCAGCTTGGTCAAACAAGGATGGAGAGGAGGAGCAGAGGGATAGAATGTGGCAATAATCTCCATTCTCCTGTCTCCCACAATATGACTTTACATTTATCTATTTATTTATGCCTGGGGAGAGGGTTAATTTGAGACTTCATTTGGCCTTTCCCCATATGATACTTCTTATTCTGCAGACCAACCATGCAATGTGGGTGTTGGCCCAGCTGCTAACTAGGTCACCCCAATTATATGTTTGAGGACTGGGTAATGGACCACTGGGTGGGCCCAGGGGTGCCGTGGATCTCTGTAAGCTGGACATCGGTCAGGACTACAGTTATTATCTGGCCCCCGCCCATAGGACCCACGCTAACGTGGAGGCCATGATGAATCAGGTCTTTGCGCATCAGTGATAACTCAGGTCCTATGTCCAACAGTCTTCAGAATGTCTGGGTATTATTCCCTTTTCCCTAGTGCACAGTTACCTGAGCAAATAGCCATAGGTGCCTGTGCGGAAGACCTAGGGGAATCAGTGCTGTGTATATGTGCCATGATATTGCAGTGTTTTTCCTCCTGTGGACCCAGCCACTTCCGTCAATAGTTCTGGGTTTGAAAACTGGCTCAGGTTCAGAAATTGGGCAAGCGATGTGCCTTTTTATCGGGCAACTGCCCTCAGCTTCCCGCTCGTCCATCTTTCATTTCTTCCGCTAGTAAGCTGGGTAGTACAATTTGGGTAACTGCCCATCTATTTCGTCTCTAGGGACACTATTCTAGTAACCATTCTTATAACTCTCCGTGGTTCTGACCTTCTTGGCTGCCACTCCGTCTGATCTTGCCAGTCATTACAGTAATCATGACCGACTTTGGATGGTTTTGTGCTGCTGCCACCTGGCCTCTGTTGTTTCTGAGTCCTATCATCCCTATTGCTATCAGTCTACACAGTTCTGTAATGGTATTTTCATAGCAGAGAGTCACCTTGAACTTTTAGTGAGGCTGGTGTAGCTCTGACCAGTACATTCTTTATGACCTTTGTCCACGGTATGTCCTCTTGGCCTTCCAGCCATTGTGTATCCAGCATGCCCACTTCCCTGAGCCTTGTAGCCACTGCCTTCACTGTCCACTGTAGCAATTCTGGAATTTTAACTTTGCTCAACATGGACTATCACTTTTTCCATGTTTCTAGGAGCCATGCTAGTAGCAGGTTTGTACTGACTCCTGGAATTCTTGCTAGGGAATTAAATTCTGCATCTTGGGGAGCACTTCCAAGTCAAAAATTCTTCTCTATTCAATCTTACATTTGGTCCCTTTCTTCCAGCACCCTCAGGATCTCCTCCAGCTCCTATGGAATCATGGAATGGGGATGGGGAGGGCTAGTGAGGATTATGGGGAGGTATGTCTATAGGCTCAGACTGTTCTCAGGGGTTTGAGGAGTCAAAATAACCAGACATTGCATCTGATGTGTCAGGTTTTCCCAAGAGTGGTCCTGACCTAGCATAACAGACCTGCCTTTGTTGGGTGTTTAACTGTCTTTGAAGGTCTGCTACTCTATTAAGTCCTGGGCTTGGACCTTCCTCCCCCTCTTGCTGTAGGAGATGAGAGCTTCTTTGTATGCAAACAAAGAGGCCCTCTGGTTCCACATCTGACTTTCAATTGCCTGGTACTTGTCCTCAGCTGTTCATGATCCTTCTGTAGACATCAACGGCACTTAGCAATAGCCATCCAATCTCATCGCGCTATAGCTACTCTCTCTACATCTCCAATGCCCGATACGTTGCAAGTTCATGCCTTCCCCAGTATACCATCCCAATTCACCATGGATAAAACTTTTAAAAATTGGAGGGAAGGGAAGGGAGGGAAGGAAGGTGGCTGGCTCAAGGGAGAGGACTCCCGTGAAAAGCAGTCGATTAGGGAGCTCATTTGTTGTTACTGTTTAGTTAAAAAACAGTTCCAAGAGTTGTCGTCCCTGGAGGGGCGGAAGACAAATTCTCAGCAACAATCAGGGGAACCCAGCTTGTTGAAGAACCTATAGTTGTGTGCGTGTGTGTTTTGTGGGAGGGAGGAGAGTGTTCTCTGATTTTCTTTAAAATGGTTATGTTGTGATCTGATCAGGCATAGCTTTGGAAAGAAGCAGTAATTCACAAGCCACTTCCTAGCCCCTGCCAAGCAGGAAATTTTTTTTTCTTCTTTCTTTTCCTCTGAGAAACAGAGAATGTGGGCTATCAAGCCAGTCATATCAGAGACCTAATCCCAGGTTCAGTAATTACTGCAGTGTCCACAGCCAGTCACTGAACACTTTCTCCTCTATAAATGGTGCCAACACTACTCGATGTACACTGATGTGAGATGGGCCTTGCCTGTGGTGGGAAATGAGGGTCAGCAGTGACTACTCTGCCCTTGAGGGACCTGGTCTGTTCTCTGTGGGGTGGAATAGAAAGTCCACAGGATGAAGAAGCATCTGCTAATTATCAGTGAGGGAGCATCGGGAACAAGTTTTCACACAACTTCTCAGCACAGGATCAAAGTGAGAACACTGACCAGTTTGCCAGTAAGCAAGCATTCCTAAGAGGCACAGCCTCTGTAGCAATTAAAAAAAAGCCAGTTACCTCCTAAATGTACTCAGTAGCTTATCTACTAAGAGGCTCTAGAAGTTACCTTTCAGTTTTTGGTGTTTTTTTCTTAAATTATTTTTTTATACAGCAGGTTCTTATTAGTCATCAATTTTATACACATCAGTGTATATATGTCAATCCCAATCTCCCAATTCATCACACACATACACCCCCGCCGCTTTTCCCCCTTGGCGTCCATATGTTTGTTCTCTACATCTGTGTCTCTATTTCTGCCCTGCAAACTGGTTCATCTGTACCATTTTTCTAGATTCCACATATATGCGTTAATATACGATATTTGTTTTTCTCTTTCTGACTTACTTCACTCTGTATGACAGTCTCTAGATCCATCCACGTCTCTACAAATGACCCAATTTCGTTCCTTTTTGTGGCTGAGTAATATTCCATTGTATATATGTACCACATCTTCTTTATCCATTCGTCTGTCGATGGGCATTTAGGGTGCTTCCATGACCTGGCTACTGTAAATTAGTGCTGCAATGAACATTGGGATGCATGTGTCTTTTTGAATTATGGTTTTCTCTGGGTATATGGCCAGTAGTGGGATTGCTGGGTCATATGGTAATTCTATTTTTAGTTTTTTAAGGAACCTCCATACTGTTCTCCATAGTGGCTGTATCAATTTACATTCCCACCAACAGTGCAAGAGGGTTCCCTTCTCTCCACACCCTCTCCAGCATTTGTTTGTAGATTTTCTGATGATGCCCATTCTAACTGGTGGGAGGTGACACCTCATTGTAGTTTTGATTTGCATTTCTCTAATAATTAGTGATGTTGAGCAGCTTTTCATGTGCCTCTTGGCCATCTGTATGTCTTCTTTGGAGAAACGTCTATTTAGGTCTTCTGCCCATTTTTGGATTGGGTTGTTTGTTTTTTTAATATTGAGCTGCATGAGCTGTTTATATATTTTGGAGATAAATCCTTTGTCAGTTGCTTCATTTGCAAATATTTTCTCCCATTCTGAGGGTTGTCTTTTCGTCTTGTTCATAATTTCCTTTGCTGTGCAAAAGCTTTTAATTTTCATTAGGTCCCACTTGTTTTTGTTTTTATTTCCATTACTCTAGGAGGTGGGTCAAAAAAGATTTTGCCATGATTTATGTCAAAGAGTGTTCTTCCTATGTTTTCTTCTAAGAGTTTGATAGTGTCTGGTCTTGCATTTAGGTCTTTAATCCATTTTGAGTTTATTTTTGTGTATGCTGTTAGGGAGTGTTCTAATTTCATTCTTTTACATGTAGCTGCCCAGTTTTCCCAGCACCACTTATTGAAGAGACTGTCTTTTCTCCATTGTATATCCTTGCCTCCTTTGTTATAGATCAGTTGACTATAGGTGTGTGAGTTTATCTCTGGGCTTTCTATCCTGTTCCATGGATAAATATTTCTGTTTTTGTGCTGGTACCACATTGTCTTGATCACTGTAGTCTGAAGTCAGGGAACCTGATACCTCCAGCTCTGTCTTTTTTCCCTCAAGATTGCTTTGGCTATTCAGGGTCTTTTGTGTCTCCATACAAATTTTAAGATTTTTTGTTCTAGTTCTGTAAAAAAATGCCATTGGTGATTTGATAGGGATTGCACTGAATCTGTAGATTGCTTTGGGTAGTATAGCCATTTTCACAATATTGATTTTTCCAATCCAAGAACATGGTATATCTCTCCATCTGTTTTTGTCATCTCTGATTTCTTTCATCACTGTCTTAATAGTTTTCTGAATACAGGTCTTTTACCTCCTTAGGTAGGTTTATTCCTAGGTATTTTATTCTTTGTTGCAATGGTGAATGGGATTGTTTCCTTAATTTCTCTTTCTGGTCTTTCATTGTTAGTGTATAGGAATGCAAGAGGTTTCTGTGCATTAATTTTGTAACCTGCAACTTTACCAAATTCATTAATTAGCTCTAGTAGTTTTCTGGTGGCATCTTTAGGATAATCTATGTATAGTATCATGTCATCTGCAAACAGTGACAGTCTTACTTCTTCTTTTCCAATTCGTATTCCTTTTATTTCTTTTTCTTCTCTGATTTCTTCTCTGATTGCCATGGCTAGGACTTCCAAAACTATGTTGAAAAATAGTGGCGAGAGTGGACATCCTTGTCTTGTTCCTGATCTTAGAGGAAATGCTTTCAGTTTTTCACCATTGAGAATGATGTTTGCTGTGGGCTTGTTGTATATGGCCTTTATTATGTTGAGGTAGGTTCCCTCTATGCCCTCTATGTTTTTTATCATAAATGGGTGTTGAATTTTGTCAAAAGCTTTTTCTGCATCTATTGAGATGATCATATGGTTTTTCTTCTTCAATTGTTAATACGGCGTATCACATTGATTGACTTGCATATATTGAAGAATTTTTGCATCCCTGGGATAAATCCCATTTTATCATGGTTTATGATCCTTTTAATGTGTTGTTGGATTCTGTTTGCTAGTATTTTGTTGAGGATTTTTGCATCTATATTCATCAGTGGTATTGGTCTGCAATTTTCTTTTTTTGTAGTATCTTTGTCTGGTTTTGGTGTCAGAGTGATGGTGGCCTCGTAGAATGAGTTTGGGAGTGTTCCTTCCTCTGCTTCCTCCGAGAAGGATCGCTGTTAGCTATTCTCTAAATGTTTGATAGAATTCGCCTGTGAAGCCATCTGGTCCTGGACTTTTTGTTGGAAGATTTTTTTGTTGTTGTTGTTGGAAGATTTTTAATCATGGTTTCAATTTCATTACTTGTGATTGGTCTGGTCATATTTTCCATTTCTTCCTGGTTCAGTCTTGGAAGGTTATACCTTTCTAAGACTTTGTCCATTTCTTCCAGGTTGTCCATTTTATCGGCATAGAGTTGCTTGTAGTAGTCTCTTATGATGCTTTGTATTTCTGCAGTGTCCATTGTAACTAGAAGTCACCTTTCAGTTTAACAAATATTTATTAAGCCTCTACTATCTACTAGGTACTTGACACATTTCAGTAAATATGATTTTGTGTGACTTCCTGGTGACAACAGAGCACATTTGGAAAAAGAATGTCTCCTCTCCCCTGAATTGTATTACTGCTAGAGCCCCAGACTAGTCAAGGTTGGGGCATGGCCGCAGAAGGAAATCAGCGTATATCCTCATGAACACTGACAATAGCTGGCAGCAGGGCACATACCCTATCCAGCAAGTCTTTTAACGAAAGCTGCCAGGGAGGGGCTTAAAGTTTTCTAAGGAATCTATGGAACTGCAGAAAAAAATATCTAAATTCAATAGTTGACAGGAACAATCTTTGGCAAACTGAAGTTTCTAAGCTATCTTTGATACTTCCTTATAGAAGTGCTACAGGAGCCCTAACTGACTAAAATTTTAAGTTTTATTGGCTCATCTGGTCAGAAGGTAGTGTTTGAGAAACCACAAATATAGCAATTTTGAAATTTAGTAAAGTGGCAATATATTTGGGAGTTAATATTATTAATATGCTTTTCCTTGATTCTCTTGCCTGTTTCTCTTGAGTTGCTTGGTTTTCTCCTTACCCTAGAAACATTTCCTTAAGAAGAGTAGCATAGTAAATCTACTGCCAAAAATCATTTGATTTTGGTTATTCTATTCATTTATGCAGAAAAGAAGCCATAGGGCTGCCCTAGTTGGAACAAGGCAGAATGCTATTATCATCCTCATTCTCATTCAGCTATGCAGTCTATAAAAATATATTAATATTTGGGGAAAAACTTCATTTTATAAAGGTAAACACTGGACTTTGATGTTAATGTGTTACTTAATGATATCACTTAAATTTGTTTCCTGTGTAGGAAGCTGCCCCCAGTTGTTAAAAAAGAACTACATCCGTTCAGATAAGACATTCCTAAGTGAATTATAAGATGAATTATAAGGACAGTTTTTTGGCAATAGAAAGTTCTGAAGAAACAAATCTTGACAGTTCTAATACTTTTATTTTTAAAAGGATGAGTTAAAAAAAAAAGCCCAAATAATAGGATTTGATGTTTGCCTGGGAAGTGGTAAAAAAGAATCTCTAACTTGGTGATAGAAAATTCAGCTTATCCTGGGGTGCTGATACCTAGTAACGTGACAGTCTGGCTTTTTTGGCAGTGGTTTCAGATAAGTAGTTTAGAAGTAATTTTATCATCTTTCCCTGCTTGTCTCCATAAAACTATAATAGTTATTAAACCAATTTTAACTAAAATTAAGTATCAAAGTAATGCCTAGTATATGATAGGAACTGAGTAAACACATACTAAATTAATTTTTTAAGAATTCAAAAATTCCTTAATTTCCTTAGGGAAAAGGTGGGAAAGTAAGAAAAAGAAGTGTCAGAAACTGTAAAATTATAGAAATTCCTCAAATCAGTTTTTGAAAAATAGCTTCATGAATATTTAATAAAATTTATGTATTTAAGTAAAACCAAAAATGTGTAAAATTAATCATTATTATTCTCATAAACTAAGAAAAAAATCTAATCACGGGTTCGTGCCCCGGTCCGGGAAGATTCCACATGCCGTGGAGTGGCTGGGCCCGTGAGCCATGGCCACTGAGCCTGCGCGTCCAGAGCCTGTGTTCCGCAACGGGAGAGGCCACAGCAGTGAGAGGCCCGTGTACCGCAAAAAAGTAAAAAAAAAAAAACAAAAAAAAAAACTATAGTGTATTTATATGCCTATAGGTATACAAATGTTGAACATGTATTATTATCATCAGATTATAGAAAGGGCTGTTGAGTATCCAGTGATTCATATATATTCACAGCTTATCTTTTTTTAAAAATTTAATTATTATTAAAAAAATTTTTTTTTGTCTGCATTGGGTCTTTGTTGCTGCACACTGGGTTTCTCTAGTTGCAGCAAGTAGGGGCTACTCTTAGTTGCGGTGCGCGGGCTTCTCATTGCAGTGGCTTCTTTTGTTGCGGAGCAGGGCTCTAGGCACACGGGCTCCAGTAGTTGCAGCACGCGGGCTCAGTAGTTGTGGCTCGCGGGCTCTAGAGCACAGGATCAGTAGTTGTGGAGCACAGGCTTAGTTGCTCCGTGGCATGTGGGATCTTCCCGGACCAGGAATCGAACCCATGTCCCCTGCATTGGCAGGCATAGTCAACCACTGCACCACCAGGGAAGCCCCTCACAGCTTATCTTGACTTTAACCTGGTAACTGCACATTATCATATTAGCCTAGATAGAAACGTAGTAAGAATAGAACTTCTGATATTAAAATAAAATGAAAAGGCTTTTTGGCTTAGTCAATAAAATATTTTTCTCTTTCCATTTTGAGTATACTCATCCTAGGGTCAGTTAACTTCATAACTTTTCCTAGAGATATAAGGAGTAATAACTGATCCAGGAATTCCACAGAAAATTCTATGTTCCCATACACGGTCTGGGTATGCAGTGATAACAGGTGTCTGGATCGCCAAGATACAACTGAACAGGTCATTTCATCTGGTATTTGAGATTCTTTGTGTGAGTTAAAAAAAAAGACCTGTTGCATCAATCCATTGCTTTAGAGTCACACTTCATATATTACATAAAGAAAAAAGGCCATTTATGATTATTTTTCCATTTAGTAAAAGAGTTAAAAAAAATGTTCACCCTTGAAGTCTGTTTGCCCTAAACCCTTATACAAGTTAGTCCTAAGAGGAATCATGTTCAGGATCCAAGAAACCCAGAGAGAAAAACAGAGTCACACAAACCATTCGCCAGTGACAAAGGAGTCAGCAAACTGTTGGAAAACAGAGAAAGCTTGTAATAATGAAAAAAGGACAGAGTTTTTTTAACCAATCACTTGTTTTCTTTTAAAAACACATAACCACATTAACTTTTTGTTTTATACAACCATCTACAAACTATAAAACAGTACCACATTGTGCATTTAACCTACTTTCAAGAAGGGAACTCCACACTTCGTAAGAATTCTACCCATGTAAGAAAGAAGGAAAAAGGAGACAGGTAATAGCATAGTCACAGATACAACATGAGTTCAAGCAAGCATCAATTCTTTGACGTCACCTTTTCCATTTACCAGAGTGGAGAGAGTAAGAAAGAAAGCAAGGGAGAAAAAAGAGGGAAAGCAGCACCCACAGAGGACTAATCACATTCCATAGTTACTTTTGACAACTATAGTTCAGAGTTTCATAGAATAGTATCATTTGACCAACACAACATGGTGGGGGTGGTGAAGGAAACATAAGTAGAGGGAGAGGATTCAAAAAGACAGGTACCTTTTACACCCTATTGCCCTCCTAAATACTCTTCATGGATACAAGCTTCTGTGTTAATCTGGAAAACAGCAAGATATTAATCTTCACAATGTGATAAAGCTTAAGAGTTCTGCTCTTTTTGCAAACGTGAGTGGCTCACAATTTCACTTTACAGTTCAAAAGAATAACAACATCATGATCATTCAGGATTCCCCACAATCTTCCTCCCTATTCCCATCACGCTGGTGTTGCTACAGGACAATCAGGGAAGTGTGGGTAGGGACTTCAGAGATAATGATGAAGGGATAGTGAGATGGAATCCTCGCTTTTTTAGGAGTCCACATCTTTCTGGTAGTAAGTCTTCCCTCTGATGTGTGGTGGTACAGAGGAAAGGGCATAGGAAGAACTAAGGTAACATGGTAGAAGTAACTGGTTTGAAGGTATACAAGATGAGACTGTGTAATTAGCAGACACACTGAATCCAAGGCAAACAGTTGGTTATTTGATTGTCCTCCTTAGGTTGATGGCACCATAAAAAAACAAAAACAAACAAACAAAACTGAAGGTGACTTTGATTTAATAATAAAACGAACCAAAGGTCTGCTACAAGGAAACATGCTTTAGATGAAAAGCAGTATAACGATTTTCTTCTCTTCAGGGGAAACTCTCATCTTGTCCCTCTGACTTCCTCTTCCACAGTGAGTAAGCAAATTCATTCTGGAAGGTTGTTTTTAAGGGGCAACTCAATATCAGAGTTTTTCTAATTCATACCAGAAAGGCATTATGAGCCATTCCCATCAGCAGGCTCCTCTCCATTCCCAGGCAAACTTCTCATATCATTTAAACTAAGCTCTTCCAAATCTAATGAAATGCTTTTACTTTTCCATATTTGGTGAGTAGTGTGGCTTAATGCTGGTTGAATTAATGGTTTGTAGCATTGGCCAGCACAAATTTCTTATGCTCTAATATAATCAACTCTATCCCACATTCCCACTGTGCTCTGACATTGTATAGACTGAAAATACAATGCAGAGGGTTAGCTTTTAAGATTTGCTATCAAGACTGATACCTGAAATGCAGAAATGAAGTGTGTTTAAGTTATTTACAAAATGTCTTTAATTTTCCTTGTTTCAGCTAATCATCCAAAGCAAGAAATAAAAGTTAGATGTGTCATAAAATGAATTAAGCCCATAAATTTGATTTACTCTTCTTTACCTAACTTTTCCTGAAGTTCTACTGAACTTTTACTGTCTTAACCTAGTGACACTGATCTTATTTATTGTTGGCTTTTAAAATTAGATTTGTTAAAAGTATGGGGATTTTGTAGTTGAGAAAGCCTTAGATTCAACATAACTTTTTTCAATCTGAGAAGCTATCTTAATGTTAAAAATTTCAATGTTGTATAGCAAGAAGTACTTATTTTTTTGGGCTAGAAAATTTCATGCAAACTATTACAGAAAACAATAATCTGAAATTCGTTTACCAAATAAAGTGCAATCACTTCAGAAAAACCTAAGTTTTTGAATAAAATAATGCCATGGATAGAGTTATTTTCTAAATTACTTTTCTTAGACTAAGAAATTTTTCTAGTCATTGCTTAGAAAATTGCACTTGGGCATAAAGAACTATTTCCTGAATAAAGCAAAGTAGTGGAGAAAGATGGTAGGGAAACACAGGCAGGTCTCTTACCAGCTGTATAACCACTGAAAGGAGAGACAGCAAGGCATTGTCACCTCCATGCCATCAAGCTCATATACTTTCCTAACTGCCCTGCTGCCAAGGTCCAACATCCTTTTGCTCTTCTCTGCTATCTCCACAATTATTTTATTTCTCTTCAACTAAATGTCTGTTAATCTGATGCCTGTATGCTCAGTAATAAGCTACTTTTTTCTATTCTTAACTTGCCTTAGTTAAGAAAGGATGAACTGCTTTGTCTAGTTATCATGACTGTACTTTGGTCAAATCATGGTAGAAGGATACCATATAGCAACAAGTTACTTCTAGTAAAATCTGTTAAAATCTTAGAACTCTCATGTTGAGAATATTGGGATGCCACAAATCCTAGGGGCTGGGCTCCATTTTCCTTCTTTAAGGGTTCATACATGTTACTGCTGAGGTGACTGGCATTCTCCTCTCACATCATTGCTTCTGAATTTGAAGTTAAGCAGGTTTCTTAAGGAGAAAAATGGCTGATGCCAGAAAAGAAAGATGCACATAGGTTTTCAACATCTTTCCAATATTAGAAATAACTATTATAACCTAATGATGACGTAATGTTTGATCATTTTATTGTCTCTCTGTATTGGTATGAAATCCTCCTCAATGACTCCATTTTAATAGTATAGGCAGCCTTAATAATAGGTGCATATTTGTGCATAGAAAATAAGCCAATTTTGTCTTTTACTTTCTCTACACAAATCAATGCTTTCCATACTTTCTTTCATAAAATGAAAAAGGAATTTTATTCGTTTTTTATATTTCCTTTTCATTAATTTGGGGAGTATTTTCACTGATATCAAATTGAGTGATTCTCAAATAAAATAAAGCTAGAATTTCTAAACCTAAAATCAGATGAAGTTTTACCTTTGGTTAGATTGCTGCTCCTTTAAAATGACTCTGTGACATTCATTTCCTAAGAGTTCTATTGAGAGTTTCAGCGTACAAGAAGCTCCAATAAAATTTTAGGTAGGATATAGCATTCACAACGGCTAGGGCATATAGAACTTAGGAGAGAAAAATGCACAATGCCTTTTTCGGAGAAAAAAAATTAAATATATATTCTGTCTCCCAAACCATTTTCTCCTGATGAGGAAAAGCCCTCTTTTCTCTTTACAGCTTTAGGAGGAACATAAAGCTGTTGTGTTTAAATACATATTTGAGTAACTGTCATAGTAAGTTGAAAGTTACATAAGCCTTATCATTCTTGAATAGACTATGCTGATAGGATGAACATCAGAAAAATAATACATTCTAACATTGTATTACCTATGAAAAAAATAATACTGATTAGGGCCTAGAATCATAATAGTTGAAGAAAGACCAAATTGGTCATAGGATACACTGAAGTAAAAACACTGGAGAATTCAAATACCAGAAGTCAACTGTAAGATTTTGTGTGTCACTATATAGGTTTACTAGTAAGAATGAAGTTGACAACTCAAATCGCTCTGGATACACATTAGTACCACCAATTTTATTTGTACAGGAAATGACTGGTCCACTGGACTTATCTATGTATTTCAGGAATAATTACTGCTACTTTTTGACAGACCAGTGATATTTCCCCCATAGTTTTAAAGTACAAAACCAGAATAGTTAGAAAAAAATCCCAAGTATAAATAATGTGACCTTTAAACTATTAAGGGTCACTAAATTGTTACCATTGATTATCATAAATGATTCAATTTATTTAAACTAAAAAAAAAAAAAAAACCCCAAATTAAACTTCTCTTCTTCAGTTTTGGGCCAAGGAACATGCTTGGCAAAACAAAAAAAACAATAAAGGCCACAAAGTTTTATGATTTTTCAGGAAAAAAAAAAAAAAAACCTCGATTCAGGAAGGGAACAGATTTGGGGAACTTGTAAGAATAAAGATGAAAAAAAGAAAACCTCCTTTAAAAAGAAACTATTTGTCAGTTAATTGGCAGAATTTTGGTAGTAACAGGAACTTTAATTAATCTACTGGAATTACGACAGGGATGAGTAAAGACTTGTGATACATGGGAGAAGAGCTGATGACAAAAGGGTATACTAAGGGGTAGTAACCATGTTTTTAATACTAAGTGATAATACTAAATTTAATGCCAACCACATTCAAGAAAGTAAAATCCCTTATGGCTTTTGGGCTTATCTGGATGACTTAGGAAATAGGAAAGAAATTAGACAAAGAAGTGAAAATGAGCATTATGTACAGACCATGATAGTCTGAAATTTCTAAGAAATACTTTTTGTGTATAACCAAGTTCAAGACCCCCAAATTTTAAAAGCAGTTTTTCTATCATAGGAGGGGCATGAAATCCAATGTTCATCCTTTAAAACTGCTGGGAAAGGGCTTCCCTGGTGGCGCAGTGGTTGAGAGTCTGCCTGCCGATACAGGGGACACGGGTTCGTGCCCCGGTCCGGGAAGATCCCACATGCCGCGGAGCGGCTGCGCCTGTGAGCCATGGCCGCTGAGCCTGCACGTCTGGAGCCTGTGCTCCGCAACGGGAGAGGCCACAACAATGAGAGGCCCGCGTACCACAAAACAAACAAACAAACAAACAAAAAACAAAAAAAACTGCTGGGAGAAATGGCTGCTAAGGTCTGTTTTATCACTGTAATGTAAAAGAGGAAGGATAATTTGTTCTATGCTCTCAAAAGCATGGTTTCCCCAAGACAGACTTTGAATTTGATCAAATTCTGGCTAAAGTAAGAGGGCCGATAAGAAAAACTATCCAATGAGGGTGTAGAGAGTCTCTGAAATAGCTCTGTCTTCTAATTCTGAGTTAGTAAAGGCTGTACTTCAATTACCCTGCATGCTGAAGCTTAATAAGGCATAACTTCAGTTGTTACGGTTGGAATATGGGCAAATGTATTCCACATCTGTTCCTTTAAAGAAAAAAGTATCAGAGTTCTTAAAGAAATTTCAACTGGTTGTGTGGAAGTGTGTGGATGCTTTGTTATGAGAGACATGCTCAGGATTCTAAAGCAGCAGCAACGTAAGAAATCAGTAATAAAACTTTGGCTTAAAATTAAAAAGAAAGGAAAGAAAAAGTCAAACTGGTGCAAGTTGTCTCATGAAAGAGGTATTGTGGACTAAACCCTCATAAATGCTGTCCAACATTAGTTTCCCCTGTCTTCTTTCACTGTTATCACCTTCATTGTACAGGAGTTATATCATTCTTTTATGGTTAAGTTTCATAAATAATGAGAAAACCATATGTAACAAATACATCATATTTCCCACCCACCCAGCAACCCTCCCCAAAATAAGAAAAGTTACATCAAATTAAAAAGTAGCTTCATGAATGAAGGTACTGCTCTAAGTTGCACTTTCCCTGCAAGTGCGGCCAGTGCTTTTGCGCTGGGTATGAAGGAAAGGAAAAAATTCTCCACATAAACAGACAAAAAATTTAAAAACCAATGTCCGGTTTCAACCAGTCAAAACCGGGCCAAGCGGAAGCCGAGATATCTCGGTACCGTCCCATCAGAGGGTCCTTGCAATGCTTGTTCTTCATCCTGACAGGTATCTGTGTCCTTGTGATTGTAAACAATCCATAAGATACTATGTTTTTGTTCCTTAAAATGTCCTCTGATTGGCAAAATGAAGTAAATATTTGTTTTAAAAATAGAAAATGAAAATTAAACCAGAAGAAAAGGAAAGAAACACAGTGAGCTTGTTTGGAGTCCATAGGATCCGATCTGGAAGAGCTCGGAAAATGTGTTATATGTCTTCTCCTGTTTTCGGCTGGAAAGGTACTAGAGGTTGCGTTGGTCGAGGAAAGAACTGTAGAGTAGGAAAACCAAGGATGTTAATCTAGACTTCAGAGGATTCAAGTGTTAGCTTCATCATCTGTGTCTTCTATCAATACCTTAGTGTCACGAGCCTTGGATCTAGTGGTAATAACAGGAAAAAAAAAAACTTAGTCCATTACTAAAATACAAACACATCCAAAGTATTAGGTACATTTCCAATCTTACTACCATTAAAAATACCAGGCACAGGCACCATACACTGTTGGACACCAGATGGACTGTTCCTGGAGTTTCGTATTCAATTGTTGGTATTACTGGAAAAACACTAAGAAACTAGATTGCAACCAGAGGAAGGAAACAAAAACAATGCCAGGTCATGTGCAATGGAGGGACTTTGATTTTATGATGTATCTCTTTAACCTCTTTGAGTGACAATTTTCATCTCTGTAAAGCAGGAATAATAATACCTATTTTACAAAATACTGCTTTCACCTCATGGAGATAGTATGAATATCAAGTGAGAAAATGGATATAAAAAACATCAGTAAAGCATTAAACAAATATAAGGAATTATGATAAGGATGATAGAAGAATCATTTGAGGTACACATGAAAAACCAGGAGAGTTGGCCAGCAGGTGATAAGACCTAAGGAGAGACATGACAGTTGTCTTCAAACAGTTAACAAAGTATACATAGAAGAGGCAGAAAACGAAGTTATGTTAGAAAGCCCAATCAGGATCAACTGGTTGAAATTATAGTGAAGCATATTTCAACATAAGCTATCTACCACAATAATTATCCAACAATAAAAGTAGGTGCCTCGTATAGTTATAAACTTCACTATCACTGATGACTGTCAATCGGCATAAGATGACCAACTATTCAGGATGTTGTAAAAGACATTCCTGCATGGGATGAAAAATGGGATTAGATAATGTCAAAATGTTCTGCAACTCACAAGCCCCATGAGGTGAAGTGGGTATTATTATTATTACTCGACAGAGGTGAAAATAGACATTCAAAAAGTTAAGGATGTGCTAAAGGTTGCATGAGTCACAAAGTCAGTACTCAATCTCAGAACTTCTTAGATTCCCTGCTCTCTTGTTACATATATTACATATAACCTGCTCCATTGTTCTAAATGTCTTCCTCTGGTGGCAATCTAGTATCCCAGCGTTCTTCCACTGAACACCTGAAATTGAACGTAAACTAATCTATTGCCAAAGAGCTCCCTTGTTTCTGAAACAAAAAGAGTGTATGTTTAGGTTGCCCTCTGCTGGTAACTAACAAGGATTAGACTTTCCAATTTAGGAACTCAATGAGACGACCACCCACAGCACTGCCTTCTAGCCCTTTGTGGCCCTTATCTTGCTGACTCCACCAGCCTCCACATCCCCTCCTCTTGCTTCTTCAAACTCTGCTTCCTGCTGTATATAATAATATCATGCTTTGTTTTGATGTTCTTCCTCCTGACCTCCCTGACCATTCCTTTCCTGCCCCTTTTGTTGGTTCTTTTTTTCTCTTGCCTGTGTTTATTCCCTAAGACTCAGTTCCTTGCTCTGCTTTTCTTTTCTCTACCTTCTCCTCTTCAGAGAACTTCTAAATTCTATCTAAAGCTCAGGCAATTTCTACTCTGCGCCCCTGTGGGTTATTACCACCTCCTATTTTTTTTTTTTTTTTTTTACTTCCTTTAAAATGTTTCCTTATTTTCTTTTTAGTCCTATTGTAACCATCCTAATTCCAGTCTTTAATGTTCCATACTTAAGAATACTGCACTGGTCTTTTAGTTGAGCTGGCCTTGAGTTTTCCCTTTCCCAATATATGTTGCACAGTGCCATTAAAACTTATGAAAATATTACTTTCATAATGTCATTCTATGAAAAAATTCTCTGTGACTCCTTCCTGCCTACAAGATCAAGCTTGTACTTTTCAGCCTTCTACAATCATACTTCATCTATTCAGCTAAATTTTCTTACTATCTGTTACTAGTTTTAGTCACATGGCTTTTCTTTCTGCCCCTCATTTCCACCTTCATGTCTTTACTGTGCCTCTAGCCTATTCAAACACTCCCTTATCCTTTAGAAAACTGCTCATGCTTAACCTGTCTCCTCCTTCACTCCAATCCACTGTGCTAGCCACTGTCTCTAAATTTCAAATGCAGCAACAATATACCCTACATTTATTGTTACTTTTAGGAATATACAAAGTAAATGACTGATAAAAATACTTTTGTAGGTATTTAGTAAAAAAGTAAAAATAATAATAGCTTACACTTATCGAGCTCTTTCTGTGAGGAAACTGGTCTAAATCCCATGTCATCACAAATTTAATCTAACCAGCCACCCTATGAGCAGGACCATATTAATCCCAATTTAGAGATGAGGGATAATATAGAGAAATTAAGTGATTCGGCCAAGATGACATAGATGGCAAGTGGCAGAACTAGGATTGCTAAAGTTTATAACTTGGAAATGATTTTTATACAAGATATACTGAAGAGTCAAGTAAATTATTTTCCAACAAATTTTCCCCAGTGTACTTTTAATGCCAAATTAGTAAGTATTAATTAGCATATTAATGACATTTTACACTATGTGTTCATTAAGACATTCTATATATAGGTTGGATCATATGAAACTGCTGTTATTGCTGGTTTTTGTGGTGAAACACGGTTGAACGCCAGCAATTTCACCTGGTTCAACCTGATAGCTTCTTAACTTAAATGTTATCCAGTACTAAAACCTGAAGGGAATTCATCTCACAGAAGTGGAAGCTATACATACTGAGAAGCAAGGCGAGGCCGGCGCAGGGATATGCTCTGGCTGTACTTCCATGGCCGATTCTTCTGGCGGTTTCGTACCCCGTCTTCCTGGTCCATCATCTGCTCTAGAAGCGTCTGATCATCTGCATTCAGAGGGGCCACAGAGATGTCCCTCACAGCACGGAATTCACCACAGTTATTCAGATGTTCATTCTCCAGGCGGAAGAAGTTCCACACAAATCGCCTTAGCAAAATGGGGTAGAATAGGCAAATTACTTATAAAATTTGAACATACTATCACCTGTAGACCTCCCAGTATAACAAGTTTCCACTCATAGAAACAAAAAAAGGAATTAAGGACTAGAATACTAAAATAGAATAGAAAAAAGATGGTGTGGGGGGGTGTGGGGGGAAGGGGACAAGAAAGGAGTAGGCAAAGGAAAGGGACTCATGGAATGCAGTTTCAGAGTACTCATTCTTTCCCTTTATTGAACAAATATTTATTGAAGGCCTACAATATGACAGGAAAAGGCACTGAATGAGACAAAGCCTCTTCCTGTATAAGTGCAATTTCTAATGACAGAGACAGATAATAAACAAGTAAACAATTAGCTAACGGTAAGTGCTCTGAAGAAAATAAAGCAGGGCAAGGGTATAGAACATGTTTCTTTGAAGAGATGGCATCTAGCAAGGAAGCAAGTCAGGTAAAGTCCTACAGAAAAGTATCCCGGGCAGAGGAAACAGCAAGTACAAAAGCTCCCAAGCTGGACAGGACTTTGGTGTGTTAAAACAACAGCAAGGTCAGTGGGGTTGGAGAGGAACAGGAAGGTTAAAATGGCAGATGAAGATGGAGAGGTAGAAAAGAAAGGGGCCTGATCCATAGAGGGCCTTATAAGCCATAGTGAAGAGTTTAGATTTTTAAGTGTGATAGAAAACAAGGAGAGTTCTGAGCTGGAGAATGATGTGATTTGTTTTAAAAAGATCATTCTATCTGCTGAATTGTGAATAGACCAAAGGAAGATGAGAACATCTGAAGGAAGACCAATTAGAAAGAGATGATGGAGACTTAGATACAGCTGGGGATAACAAAGGTGATGAGAAGCAGACAGACTAGGGATTTATTTATGAAGATGAAGCTGACAGGACTTACTGACATGGGATATGAGTGGTCTCAGGTTTTTGTTCTCAGTGAATGGTGACACCATTTACTAGAGATCTGGGTTGTTCCTATTAGGCCAGAGCCATTAGATATCCAAGAGGAAAATTCAGTAGCTACATGGACATGAGTTTGCAGTTCAAGAGAGTCTAGGACTATAGACAGCATAAGAACAGTATTTCAGGTCATGGGCTTAGGAATAATATAAGTGGAGGAGAGAAGATTAAAGAGGATTAAACCCTGGAGCACTCCAATATTTACAATTTGGGAAGAGGAAGAAGAACCAGTAAAGGAACTGAGATGGAATAGATAGTGAGACAGAAGAGTGTAGTTTCTGAGAAATCAAGTGAAGAAAGTGCTTTGCTGAGAGGTAAAATAAGTACAGAGAACTAACCACTGGATTTACATAAAGAGGATAAAGAGGCAGTATGATCTAAGAGCACAGATTCTGGGAGACTGTCTAGATTCAAATCATGGATGCTGCCACTTACTAGGTGTAATAACCTTGGATGATTTACTTAACCTATGCTTCATTAGTAAAATGAGACAGTAACAGTACCTACCTCACAAGACTGTTGTGAGGATTCACTAAGTTAATACATGTAAAGGGCTTAGAACAGTGCCAGGTACATAGAAGGCAATACATAAGTGTTTGCTATTATTATTATTGATTATTAACAAAAGCAATTCAGTTTGAGTATTGGGAAAAGAAGACTTGAGTTGAATTAAAGGGAGAATGGGGGAGGAGTCAGAGGGCAGAGACAGCAAGTACAGACATCTCTTGAAGAGCTTTGCTGTAAAGGAGAGCAGAAAAATGGGCAGTAGTTGGAGGAAGACTCAAAGGAGATTTTTTGCTTTTGCTTTAAATGGGTGATAGAACATCTGATTCTATTATGAAGCTGATTTTTTTTTTTTTTTTTTTTGGTACGCGGGCCTCTCACTGCCGTGGCCTCTCCCGTTGCGGAGCACAGGCTCCAGACGCGCAGGCTCAGCGGTCGTGGCTCACGGGCCCAGCCACTCTGCGGCATGTGGGATCTTCCCGGACCAGGGCACGAACCCGTGTCCCCTGCATCGGCAGGCGGACTCTCAACCACTGCGCCACCAGGGAAGCCCCGCAGATAATTTTTTAAAGAGAAAAAAATCAAGAATAAAAAAGTAATTGGGCTTGTCTGGTGGCGCAGTGGTTGAGAGTCTGCACGGGTTAGTGCCCCGGTCCGGGAAGATCCCACATGCCGCGGAGCGGCTGGACCCGTGAGCCACGGCCGCTGAGCCTGCGCATCCGGAGCCTGTGCTCCGCAACGGGAGAGGCCATGGCAGTGAGAGGCCCGCGTACCGCAAAAAAAAAAAAAAAAAAAAAGTAATTGAGTTCCCTCTTTTTACTAGAACAAAAATTTTTTTTAATGTATAAAGCAGCATACATGAAAGAGAAAGGAGTATTTGCGGGGAGGCGTTATTGGTGATGGAGAATTTCAGGTCCCAAACCTAGACATCTGAGAAAGTGAAGAGGGGAAGGAGGGTTGACAAATGGTTTGGAGAGAGCACTGACAGCAACAAGTATACTGCTTCCAGATTCAATCTTATTTTATCAGGCCATCCTGATATATGTGCCCATCCTGACTCGGAGGAAAGCTATACACCTGTCTAAAAATATCTTTATTTCATCTTCATTTGTGAAAGATATTTTCACTGGGTAAAGAGTTCTAGGTAGGGAGTTATTTTCGTTCAGCACACTTAAGATACCATTTTAATGACTTCTGACGTCCACTGTTGCTGTTGAGAAGTCAGCTGTGAATCTAACAGCCATTTCTTTAAAGATAATCCTTTCTTTTGGGCTGCCTTTTTTTTTTTAATAAGCATTTTAACTAAAGCACAACATAAATATATAAAAGTGTGCAAATTTTAAGTGTGCAGGTTGGTTAATTATTATAAAGTGATCACAATGTGTAATTATCACTCAGAAACAAGAAATAAAAAATTACCGTATACCTAAAGCTGCCTGTATGGCCCCGCTATGTTATCTTCTAGAGAGTTTATTGATCTACCTTTCATATTTAGCTCTGCAATCCACCTGGAATTGATTTTGCATACATTATGCAGTGGAAGTTGAGATTTATTTTTTCCCCCATATGGATATCCAGTTGACTCAATATCATTTATTAAAGAACCTTTTTTTCTCCACTGTTATATAGCCACCTTTGTCATAAATCAGGTAGTGTCAATGAATGTGTGGATCTGTTTCTGGACTCCCTATTCTATTGCAGTGGCCTATTTGTCTCTTCTTTGTCTCGTCAGACACTGTCTTACTTATGGTAGTTATATAATAGGTTTTGATATTTGAGAGTATAAGTCCTTTACTTCGTTCTTTTCAGGATAGTCTTGGATATTCTTGATCCTTACTGCTACCATATAAATGCTAGAACTGGCTTGTCAATTTTCACATACATACATCTTTCATTAAATTTATTCCTTTAGGGCTTCCCCGGTGGCGCAGTGGTTGAGAGTCCACCTGCCGATGCAGGGGACGCAGGTTCGTGCCCTGGTCCGGGAAGATCCCACATGCCGCGGAGCGGCTAGGCCCGTGAGCCATGGCCACTGAGCCTGCGCGTCCGGAGCCTGTGCTCCGCAGCGGGAGAGGCCACAACAGTGAGAGGCCCACGTACCGCAAAAAAAAAAAAAAAAAAATTTATTCCTTTAGGTATTTGATACATTCCAGGGCTATTCAAAACGGTATGTTTTTTTAAAATTTCATTTTCTAGTTGTTCGTGACTTTTTTAGAACATTAATTTATGTTAACCTTATATATTCATTCTAATAGCTTATTTGTAAATTCTTTTGAATTTTCTACATATACAGTCATGTCACCAATGAATCATAGTTTTATTTCTTCCTTTCTAATCCTTATACTTTTTCTCTCCTCATTGCACTAGCTATATCTGCAGTATGATGTTAAATAGAAGTGGTGACAGCACGCATACTTATCTCATTCCTGATCTCCAGGGAGAACTTAGTGTTTTACCATTAAATATGATCTTTTTTTTATTATTTATTTTTTTGTAGTGTTTACTTTTTTCATAAACAGGCATTGACTTTTCTCAATGGCATTTTCTTTATTTGTTGAGGGTTGTTTTCCCCTTTATTCATTAATGTGGTGAGTTACATAGATTGATTTTTAAATGTTAAATGATTTTTGAATATTACATCTTACATTCTGGGAATGAACCTAACTTGGTTGTGATGTATTATCCTTTTTATATATTGTTGGATTCATTACCCAATATTTTGTTTAGGATTTTTGCATCCCTGGACATGAGAAATATCCTTGTAGGTTCAGACATCAAAGTCATACTGGCTGCACAAAATGAACTGGGAAGTGTTCCTTTCATTGTCTCATTTCCCTAAAAGAGTTTTGTGTAAAACTGATATTTCCTCCTCATATATGTGGAAGAATTCCCTGCAGTTTTCTTTGTATGAAGAATTTTAATATGGATTTATTTTCTTTGCTACATATAAACCTATCAGATTTTTAATTTCCTCTTTATCGGTTTTGGTAAATTGTGCTTTTTTGAGGAATTTGTTCACTTCGCTTAAATTTCTAAATTTATTGGCACAAAGTTGCTCATAATATTGTCATGCTCTTTTAAAAAACATCTTTAGCATTTTTGATATTTGTAATTTGTGCCTTCTTTCCTTGATCAGTACTATTTAGACATTTTGACAATTTTAGTAGTCTTTTAAAAGAACTAACTAGCTTTGTTAATTTTCTCTATTATATGTCTGTTTTCTATTCCATTAATTTCTGTTCTTTATATTTTCTTCCTTCTACTTTTTTTGAGGTTTGATTTGCTATTTAAATCTTTTTTCTAATATCGAGCTGTATACTTTTCTAATATATACATTTAAGGCTATACATTTCCCTCTAAGCATGGCTTTAGCTATATTTTACCTTTTCTTTTGTTACATTTTCAATTTCATTCTATTCAAAATATTTTAAAATTTTCATTGCAATTTCAACTTCAACCATGGGTTATTTATACATGTGATGCTTAATTTCTAAACATTTGTGAATTTTCAGATATCTTTTTGTGATTTTACTCCTCTGAAGTTTGTTAAGACTTCCTTTACAGCCTAGAATATGGTTAATTTTGGTAAATGTTCCATGTGTAGCATTTGTATTTAGTACTTGTTGTATGCAGTCCTCTAAATATGTCAATTAGGTCAAGTTGGTTAATTGACTACTTGTTTACTACTGAGAAAAGTATGTTAAAATTCTTCTCTAAAATTATAAATTTATCTACTTTTACTTTTTAGCAGTGTCAACTTTTGCTTTACATATTTTCAAGCTATGTTATTAGGTGCATACAAACTTGAATTGGCTATCACAAATGAATCTCAAAGTCTCTAGGTCTGGCAAATTTCTTTAGCACAAAATTGGCTTTAGTGTTCTGCTTATCCTGGGATATCTGCCTTCACTTAGCATTTGGGCTATCTTGTCAGATCACTAATGTTTTTAGGAAGATTAAAAAAACATTTTATCTGGTATTTTTAGTGTTTCCACTGAGAAGGTTGGGCTGAATAACCCAAATTGCTAAATTGCAAAAACCGATTCTTAAAAGATTTTAATTCTAATTCCTGTTCTAAGACTTTTTACCTCCTTATTTCCACTCATGACTCTTCCAATGGAGCCCAATTCTTTCTTTCCTTTCTTTTTTTGATTTAAAAACCTTTTATTAAGTACAACACACATTCAGAGAAGTGAACAAATCTGATGGGCACTGCATGATGAATTTTAACAAAGTGAACCCATCATGTAACTAGCACACAGATCAAAAAACAGAACATTACTCCACCCCTCACCCAAGGAGGTTCTCCTGGTGCCACTTCCAGTCACTGTCCCACAAGGGCAAATACTATTTTGACTTCTAATACCATAGATGAGTTTAGCCTGCTTTTGAACTTTATAAATTTGGAATCATACAGGGACATACTCTTGTGTCTAACTTCTTTTGCTTAATATTTTGCTCTGTGAGATTCATTCATGTTGTTATTTAGTCTTTTGTTCTCATTACTGGATAGACTTGCATGTGTGAAAATACCACAATTTATCTATCCACTCTATATTGCTGGGCACTTGGGTAGTCTCCATTTTGGTCTGCTATAAATAGTATTATTGTGAACATTCTTGTATGTGGGTCTTGGTAGCCTTAGGTTAGCACTCCTGTTTACTATATACCCAGGTGTTCATGCACAGCTTTGGTAGATACTGACGAAGAGTTTTCCAAAGTGGCTGTTGTACTAGTTTCCTCCTACCTGCAGTGTATGAGAATTCCAATTGTTCCCATTGTTCTACATCCTCATCAATACTTAGTGTGTCTGTATTTTTCATTTTAGCCCTCATAGGTGAGTAGCTATATCTCAAATGTAGGTTTAATTTGTATTTCCCTGGTGACTAAGCATGTTAAGAACCTTTTCGTATGTTCATTAGCCATTTGGATGTTCAAATGGAGCCCAGTTCTAAAAAAGCTTCTAAGTCATCATCAGCAGTTACTTTAACTTTGTAAGAATTAATCTCTTAGTCCTTCAACCAGGATTTTCCAATTCTGAGGCTGATGAAAAGTTTGAGAAAAGTTGGAAAATTTAAGCTTTTCAAGTATAAGTTTTAATAAATTCTGATTTATAAGTATTGAGCAACTTTTTAGGTAAAAAAGAATCTTTGATAAACTTTTCAGTAGTTTGCTTACCGGAAAACCTCAAGGGGAGCAAAGACAGTAGCAATGATGTCCCTAGAATGAGGCAACAAAGTCATGGAGGTAATTGAGATTTGGATAGTCCAAGCAAAGCGCAGGATCACATCCTCTACGATGGCACAGTAATAATAGGCCTGAGGAATAATAAGCAAATTGAGTACACTTACCATCACGTTTCTTACAAATAAGCACACTTAGCACAGTAACAAGAGTCACATATCCTACTGACAAGCACAGGTTAAAGAGTTTTATATTTTAGAAAGATTTCACCAATTTAGTTTTTTTTTCTTAAATGGTACAATATTTAAAATGAATTTATAAATATTGTTTTACTGAATTTCAGTAATCATTTAACAAATAAACTTCATTCCCATATTGTATACCAGGCTCTCTTCTAGACCCCAGAAATACAAACCAGATGAAATCCTTGATCTGACTGAAATTATCCTCTAATGTGTATGTGATACACTAATGACTCAACAGTTAATATTAGAAAATATTAGCAGATTTATTAACTCTGTTATTTGCACTTTTATTCTCAAATTGCCTTACCCTCCATCTGAAAAAATTTTGCCTTGCTTTTTGATGTCAGTAAATAAAATTAAGCTTGGATTTCACATACATAGTTAAATTTAAGGAATGTTCCATTTTCACATGAGGAAGACAGCACTCAACTAATCTTTCCAGGTACTAGTATCCAGTATTTGAGAGTCCACGCTTACCTACACAAGTCTTAAGTAAACAAACTGCCAATAGACCAGAACTGTAATTCACGGATTTTCTCACTACTAATCTCTGGATATCTAGCTCTTTAAAAATATGTATTTAAAGGTTATGACATCTTATGGGAAATAGAACTGATATGTATTAAGCCATAGCACTTATTTTATTTTAAAAAATTTAACAAAGGAATACTAGTCATGTCAGAAGCCTATTAAACAAAAGAAACAGCAGTCCCCTTCTTGTCCCATTCTCTAGAGACAAACATTTTCAAAATTTATAGCTATTTCTTCTATTATTTATCTTCCACATTTCTAAATAATGTGTGTATATTGCTATATCTTGATTAATCAATTTTAGACATTATCCACTGCTTACTATGATGAACTTTATGAAGATTTTTAACACATTAACATATCTCCCTCTTCCCTTCCCCATCCATCCAATAGAGCGATAATGTAATTTTTGGATAAATCCACATGCAGTGAACTCATTATTAGGCCTCTCAGTGAAGAGCTACAATTTCATGTGTCTTTAAGAGCCAGTCAAGTGGATCCACATTTCACTGATGTGGGAGCTGATGTTACCAAAAACTGAAGGTCTTTTGGGAGGAATACACTTAACTTGAGGTCAAGAGACACAGAAAAGTTAAGTTTTAATATGGAGATAACAAAAATGCTTCCTGGACCTGGGTATGGTGCTCAATAGTATGCGTTGTTAATGCCGAGGAACTGATTTTAAGGTACATATAGCTGTGTTAATTTTTAAATGAAGTACCACTGGACTCAGCAAATAGCTTCTTCCTTTTTTAAGAAGAATAAATTTTATTCCAGTATTTGCCTTTTTAATATTGAAAGGGGTATGGTGATCCCCTAGAACATTTTTCTTATACATTTGCAAAGCATAATGTACAAAAGCATATACTTTATTTTCTAGGGTCATGAAAATATATAATAACAAAAAAACTGATTCTATTAACTAGTTTTATTACATAAAAATCAAAAAGTTAGAACTATTTAAACGGAGGAACGAATATTTATGTAAAGATATAAACAGTTCTCAAAGCAACCATTATAACAAGAAATAAATGTATTATCTCTCTCAGTAAGGCAAGAACAGTTCAAAGAGCAATAAGGCACATACACTTGGTGAACACAAAAGGCCATCTTTACTTGAATGCATGTCTGCTGTCTGACTTGTGCTTACTATTACTTTTTTTGATTTTCTTTTCAAATGAGACTTATAAAGATATATCTAGTATCTTGGTCATACATTCTAAATTTGCACATTGGGATTGCTACAGCTTATGTTAAAAAAAAATCACTGTCAGTAAACATCTCCTTTTCTGCCTTCATTTGTTTATACAAAGTTACCCTAATATACTATTCTTCGTATTCACTCTCCTATCATTTATTTTTAATCCTCACACTTGAAAACAGCCTTCCCTAATCACCAATTAAATACTACACATTCACGCATTTTCAAAGTGCAATTCTGAGGTACTGGTGACATTCTAACACAGTATAAAGTATTAGTGACCCAATTTATAATCTCCTCCACATCACAGAATTTTAGGACTGGGAAAGGATCAAGAGATAATCTACTATAACACCCTACCTTATAGAAAAGAATACACCGTAGTCTGGTTGCCTGAAATTATACAGCTAGTTAGTGAGAGAGCTGGGATTAGAATTCACTTATAAGGATTCCCAGTTCATTGTTTAATTTCTTTCAATATCTGAGTAAAGATACTCTTGGCCTTTTGACTTTTTAACTCAGCCTCTCTCATCCTTTTATTCATATATATATAAATAAGATTGCTAAAATAATTCCCACATAATTATCCATATATTTTTGGATTAAATTGGAACTTTAGGAAAATTGATTGAAATAAATGAAAGGAGAAGCCTTCTTGATGCACCCAAGCAAAGTCAGGCACTCCCCTTTCCTTCGTGCTTTCATAGCGCTGCTCATTCAGTCAAGTATTTATTCATTCATTCCACAAACATTAAGTCCCTGTATGCCAGGGACTATGCTGGATAGTGAGGGATATAGATACCTAAACAGGTAATTAAAATACAGTGTGACGACTACCACAACGGAAATTTGTATAGGGTAAAATGGGGTTAGTACGAATGGCTAATTATGCTTGGAGAAATAAGTAAGGCTTCTTAGAGAAAGTAAAAACTGACTTAAAAAGAAGGAGCAAGAGTTTGCAAGGTAAACAAAGGGGAAAGAGGGCATTTGAGACGGAGGGAATTGCATGGTCAAAATAAATCATAAATGACACTAAGTTATTTATTCCTCTATTCTAGTCTTTATCACATTGTATTGCAATCTGTTTACTTATCTGTTTAGAATATAGATTAAGGCCTCCTTGAGAACCACAATTTTACTTTGTTTTTATTTCCTATAGCGTCTAGCATATAGTAAACATCTGATACATTTTTGTTGACTGAATGGATTAGTACTTTTTGGTAAGTATTTTCTCTAATTATATTAGGTTGGGATTGGGTATATATTGTAATAGGTACACCTGAGTTGTTGTTTTGTTTTTCTTTTTTAAATAAACCCAAGGACTCTTTGTACATACTTTTTGGGGGTATACAATCTCTTCCCGGAGGAAAGTGTTTTCTCCTGCATTCTTATCAAAAAGACCCCAGTCCATCTTCAGATCCCAGATGAGGGTGTAACAGGAACTGATGATACAAAAGACGATCCACAGGTAAAAGAACACTACGGTGTCTGAGTGACCTCGTTCTGAAGAAAGAAAAGGGAAAGAGAAAATTACTAGATTCAGGTAAAATTCTTCATTAAATAAAACTAATTTAAAAACAGATTCTTTCTCCAGCTCCATAAAGGAAATAAGATTTTAAAAGAAATCTCCTTAGTAGGATCATTGTCTAACAAAAGTTAAATAATGAATCTGATTCTTCTGAAGTTCAAATAGTTATCAAACATTCATCAAATACACAAAATTTGTACAAATGTGCATTTAGAGTTTAGAGGCTTTATGGTGAAAACATAAAATTTCAAATAAATTTGATGGAGGTTTTGAATATTACAAAAGTTGTCATTTTAGTTTTTGCCATCAGGTGGCAGCTTAGGGTCAAAGATGAAAAAAATTTATGAAACACCAGTAACAAGGAATGTGCTGCATTTGCTTTAAGAAATTCTTGGATTGTTTTTACTTTAGAACAACATTTCCTTCATATATGTAGATCTTAATACTTATTGTGAAAGCAATCGGATAATTTTAATTCTAGGTAAAATGCCAGAAAGCAACAGATTGATGACGAATGTATCCTTAAGAACATATATGAAAGCAAACTTCTCTCAAATCACAAAGCAAAGAATGATATGTTTGCTTCTTTTGGATGTTATTTAATGATGCAAAGGCTTAATGTGACTTTATGCTGGGAACACTATAATGTAACTTTGGGTTTTATGCTGAGAACACTATAAAGTGCAATAAATCAGAATAATAAAAATAATTTGCAAAGGTAGTTACACAACCTAGTCTTTTTCACTCTCCAGTGCTCTGTATATTCTCTATGAAACTTTTCTTTGACAAGTTTGAAAGTCATCGTGATGTTCTTTGTATTCTCTGGTTGTAGGATATAGGTATATAACTACTACTAATATGGTCCTCAATCATTAGGAAAAAAAGGTGTCATCTAATTCAAAAGAAGTTTAAATTGTGGTTAGTTTCCCAAAGGCTTAGAAAGTAAAGGATGTATCATGCATTATCCATAATCCTTCCTATTAAAATAAACAAGTGCTGGGAATTTCCTGGTGGTCCAGTGGTTAGAACTCGGTGCTTTCACTGCTGGGGCTTGGGTTCAATCTCTGGTCAGGGAACTAAGATCCTGCAAGCCATGCAGTGCGGCCAAACAAACAAAAAAACAAGTGCTTACTGATCATTTTTAGATAGTAAAATGTTAAGTACAGTATTATTCAAAGGCACCCTTTAGACATTTATAATCTAGTAAGTTGAAACAGCCATTTGTTATTGATGCTAAATTTGAGATCAAAATAAAATAAACAGGGGCTTCCCTGGTGGCGCAGTGGTTGAGAGTCCGCCTGCCGATGCAGGGGACATGGGTTTGTGTCCCGGTCCGGGAGGATCCCACATGCCGCAGAGCACCTAGGCCCGTGAGCCATGGCCGCTGAGCCTGCGCGTCTGGAGCCTGTGCTCCGCAACGGGAGAGGCCACAACAGTGAGAGGCCCGCGTACCGCAAAAAAAAAAACAAAAAAACCCAAAGGACTATGAGAACATCAAGAAGAATGGGACTGTTTCCAGCAGTAGGAAATAAGAGGAAGTAGCATTTGAGTTATTTCTAGAAGGATAAATAGTGTTGTAAAAGTCAGGCAGATGAGGCAAGGCTATTCAAGGCTAAAAGAAGATAATGAAAAGCCATGAGGGTGGGAAACTGCAAGGTATTTTTGAGAAGTTGCAAGTAATCTAAGTCTAGTGTGGGTGAAACACAGAGGATGTGAGGGAGTGGGTATGATTTGAAATGAAGCTGGAAAAGACATTTTGGGTCTGACTGTGGAATGCCTTCTTGGGCCTTAGGATTAGATCTGTATTTCAGAAAAATAATGGGTTGGCAGGTTGCTTTCATCAGAATTACTTAGTTGGTTAAAAAAATACAGATATCTCTGAGCTCCAGTGTTGTGTTAGCATCAGTCTGTACCAGCTTTATGAATCAATTGTCAAATTTTCAAAAACTTTGCAAACTGGTTGTTAAACATAGTCATTATTAAAAATTAAATTACATAAACTTATAATTAGCTATATTAAAAACAAAGGTAATGAAAACTCAAATTCATCACTTCCTAATTACTTTACTAAATTTTGATATTATTCTTTTAGGTTATATATGTTTATTTTATCTATATAATGGAAATACTATACATCTTTTTCCAACATTCCATGTTAATCATCTTAGTAGCTTGAAATTGGCTATGGTAGCAGTCCGTATTTACACCATGGAAATCAGCAAACACTGAAAATCAGTGCTCCCATCCCCACCCGAGAGCTAGTTTTTAAATATATACCAGCACACCACTGTTCACCTTCTCCTGGAAAGTCAGTGGTAGGGAACAGAAACAAAAGTTTTAAAAATGGTCCACAATTGATTCTAATGAACAGTCAAGCTTGGATATAAACACATTTTCAGGTTTAAACTATTTTCACAAAATCTTTTCTTCATCAAGAGCAAATTGGGTTAATATTTATTCTATAACATTGTGCCATATGAATTATCATTTAAAAGGTCTAACAAAATATTTACTTATTATCTAGGTTTAGTTGGATGTGTTCTAACATACCTGTTCACTTCATTCTATACACAGATATAGAATCTAGCCGAGTTGTATTGTTCAATAATTACCATCATGGTTGCATTCAAAAGAATTCCATAACTCATCTACTAAGGTTTGCAAAGAATAAAGCAAATTTAGCAACAAAATAAAATTCACTCTTGTCGTATTTTCAAAACAAGATCAACACAGAGATAAAGACCTAAAAGGAACTGATAATGAAACTAAAAGTAATTTTGTTATTTCTTCTAGATTTTAGAACAAGTTCTATCCTCAGAATATAATTCTTAAAATGGGACAATGGGCTATGGGGCTTCCCTGGTGGCACAGTGGTTGAGAGTCCGCCTGCCTATGCAGGGGACACGGGTTCGTGCCCCGGTCCGGGAAGATCCCACATGCCGCGGAGCGGCTGGGCCCGTGAGCCATGGCCGCTGAGCCTGAGCGTCCGGAGCCTGTGCTCCGCAACGGGAGAGGCCACAACAGTGAGAGGGCCGCGTACCGCAAAAAAAAAAAAAAAAAAAAAAAAAAAGGACAATGGGCTAAACTGCCTTCCTCTAAGCCCATATCATTTCTATGAAATTGCTATGAAACATATACAAGGACTTACTGACTTAAAAAAATATACTTTAACAGAATATTTTATAATAAGTAATTTTTATCTTATGAACTTCTTCAATGATTTGAAGAAATCAAATATTTCGTCTACATATGCTACATTTTGGTCTTTTTAAAATTACTACCCTACGTGATCATTTCCATCTCCCAAATGAGGAGTGCTTCTCCCTGAAATCATCTGCCTTCATTGGTATTCAGAGGTTGTACCGGGAAGATATTATCACTTTAGGCAAGCAATTACATCTAATTCTCTGTTGGCTAACTCTGGTAGCCCACTTTAGTAATGTTCAGAATCACAGAAAATCAAGTCATTGGTATTCCACACTAAGTTTCTATTACACACCGGCCATGTTAGAAGCATAATTAATACCAGACAAATGTATGGTAATTGGTATCTAGTGAATCTAAAACAAATAAAATAAGCTTACTAGAGTTTTGTACCCATTAACCATCATAGGAAGGATAAAGCAAAATAATATGTTGGGAAAAGTGCTGAGAGCGAAATCAGAAAAATTACATATGGACATCATTGTGAGTCATATTTCAGGAAGGATATTTTAAATATGAAAAAGTGGCACTGTGTAAAAACAAAGTGAACAGTTTTCTTTCAACCAAAACCTTTCTACTCTGGTAAGAGCTTACCAGGTTTTAATCTGAAATTAAATAAGGAAACAAATAAAATAGACTGGGGACACTGTTTTCAAAGCTCAAACCTATATAGGTAAGCAGAGTTATGAGTGAGTTTGGCTATCAGTTTATCCTAGGACAGGCAAGACAGACATTATATTCCCATTTTACAGTTAAGGAAGCTGAAGTTCAGCGAGACAGTCAGTAAGTGGAAAGATAACTGTATCGGAAGTCACAAGATCTGGGTTTGAATCCAGACTCTGCCTCTTTCCAACTCTGTGACTATAGAAAATTCATAATCTTCAAATGATTGAGACAAAAATGGAAATCATTAGGCCTAAGGATAAATGAGGAAACTAGTAATAGGAATCTTTAACCAAGGAACTTTTTTTGTACTAGACAGCACTGTTTCTCTAAGTCCAACTCAACCTGAAATAATAGTTCCACAAAACTATTAAGTAACATTAAAAATATTTCTAAGGTATGTGGAAAACAGAATTTAAAAAGTATACACATATTATTATTTCAGACTGTATATAACTTTATGTTTATAGAAATACAGAGGTAGCTATCCCTGATGAGGAAAGTAAGATTATTAAAGGGATTCATTTTAACTTTATGTATTTATGTATTATTTGAATTTTCTTTTTATAGCCATATATACATATCCATGTTTTATTTGTATAATTAAACTAAAAGAAAAAGGAAGAAAGTGGGCTAAAGAAAACAGTTACCATCAGGGTGATGATATTTTATAAATGATTTAAACAAGAGTTTAATGCTGCTATATTGTTTTTATAATAAAAAAGTACACAGGAATTCATTTATTCATTCAACAAATGCTTACTGAGTGTCTACTACTATAAGCTGTGTTATTTATTATATAGCTATAATACTTAAGATCAGCTGCAAAGAAAAATCTGTTTACTTCTACATTCAACAAACATATGCTGAATGTCTACCAGGTAACCAGGTATATTTTAGAGAACAGAAAGGTACTGAAGAACTATTAAGGACTAAGTGTGAAAGAGGAGACATGTAAAATAAACAAAAGCACAATGTGAAAGTGCAACTGTGGAACTGTGCATACAGGAGGAATCAATAGGTTAGGCTTTCAGGACGGGAACAGCCAGGAAAGGCTTCCTGGAGGCGGTGCTACTTGAGCTGAGCCTTGAAAGTTAACAGTCTTGAGTTAACCAGGTTTGTGAGGCAGAGAGAGCCATATCAAAGAATAGAAACCATTCATTCAACAAATGAACACCTACTTACTATATGCCAGATATTATTCTAGATACCAGGCACACAGTAGTGAATCTTATTCACCAATGGGCAAATTTCCTACCCTAATGAAGCTTACTACTTTAGTTGGGGTAAACAATTATCAGATATACAAGTAAACAAGACAATTTCAGACAGTGAAAAGTGCCAAGAAGGAAACAGAACATGGGGACTTCTCTGGTGGCACAGTGGTTAAGAATTCACCTGCCAATGCAGGGGACATGGGTTCGAGCCCTGGTCTGGGAAGATCCCACATGCCACGGAGCAGCTAAGCCTGTGCACCACAACTACTGAGCCTGCGCTCTAGAGCCTGCGAGCCACAACTACTGAACCCGTGTGCCACAACTACTAAAGCCTGCACGCCTGTAGCCTGTGTTCTGCAACAAGAGAAGACACCGCACACCGCAATGAAGAGTAGCCCCTGCTTGCCACAACTAGAGAAAGCATGCAAGCAGCAACAAAGACCCAGTGCAGCCAAAAATAAATAAATAAATTACAAAAAGAAAAGAAAACAGAACATGGTGACATGATTGAGACTGGCAGAATTCCTTTAGATAGTGTTCAGGCAGAGAAGGTCTCTAAGTTGATATCTGAGTAATGAGAAGAAGCCAGCTACATGAAAAGCTGGAGGAAGACTTACATATATAATATTACATTTTCTAGTAATCATAATTTAAAAGGTAAAAAGAAACAGGTAAAATTAATTTTAATAATATATTTTGTTAATCTAATATATCTAAAATGTTATTTTAATGTATAATTAATGTATAGAATAAATTATTATATAAAGTCATTGTGGCTATTAGAATAGAGACAGTGAGGAAAGGCAGAGTACTGTTTTGAGATACAGGAATGAGAAAAGGAAAGAGATTAGACCAGGTGGCTTACTGAGACAAGGAAAGCCTTTTTAGGGTGAGAGACTGTTGAACGTATATATAGGTTGAAGGGAAGGGGCCAGTAGTGACGAAGAGATTGAAGATTTAGGAACGAAAAGGGGTGACTGCCAGAGCAAGATCCTGAAAGAGACAGGAGGAAATGAGGTCAGAGCACTAAGGTGGGAAACCTTATTCCAAAGTCTGGGAAAAGTATGGTGAGAATGGATTTGGGTTAAATAAGTATGTATATAGGCAGAAGATAGCTGAAGGAAAATGGCTCCTGATAGGTTCAAGTTTTTCAGCGTACAGGAGACAAAGTTAGTCTGTAAAAGTAAAGAGGGAAAGACTGAGTTGGAGGTTTCGAGAAAAGCAATGAGAGTTATCATGAAAACCCTTTTCAAGTTAATACCCTTTTCTGAGATGACAAAAATTTAATAATAAAAGTTAGCAAAGGACAAATTAACATGTGTAAGTTTAGAAAGAGGGTAATATCTCCTTCCTATGATTTTTTTTAATAAAACATTTTGTTTGTGCTTATACTATCTTTTACTGTGATATAAACATACTTTTTCTCTCTTTCCTATAAAACTGTACCCTATCTAGCATTTTAAAAAGAATTTAATTTTACAATGGAGTAAACTGTATATGTGTTTGTATTTTTTATTAAATTGTAATGTCTTTAAGGGAAAGATCTCATGCCAGCATTTTTCCAAGGCCTATGTACTCCACTCCACACAGCGGGAACTCAATTAATTTTTGCCAAATTGAATTGAGGGCAAGTGCTGTGTTTTACTCATTTTTAAACTTTCTCTACAATGCCTTACATTCCAACAAATACTTGGGGAAGGCAACATGGTTTCTGGCAGCCTACACATACAATGTGTCCCTAAAAACTTGTATATAGCTGAACATGAAAAAGACAAGTAACAGATGTACATGTTATATGAGGATTTTGTTTCCTGAGAACTAAAAATAAGAAAATAAAACCCCTTATTATATCTTCCTTGTCTTTTAGACATAATATTTAATGACATTATTCCCAACATCTTACAGACATTTTTCGTTTTTACTCTTTACAACAGAACACAGGATAATCTCTTCAAATCGAATGAGTGTTGGCAATGACGTTTAAACGTCGCTGCTTTCAGTATGCCTAATGATTTCCATCTTTGCTTTAATGGTATTAAATTCGAGACATTTCTTTTCAATAATGAAGTGTACTATCACATATAATTCCCACTCATTTTAATAAAAATGTACAAAACAGAACAAAATCTTCAAATAATCACACAAATACACTAGTATTTGTGACAAAGAAGGTGATGCTGCCAAAGCTGTTAGTTGGCAGCTAGTGCTACCATGTGAAAGCAGGAAACATTCTGAATCCAAAGGATAACTAAGGTGTGTGTGACTATCTGCAAAGTCTTATAACATAATACCCAAAATGTTCAGCTTTCAACTGAAAATCACTAATCATACCAAGAACCAGGAAGATCTCAAACTCAGTGAAAACAGTCCATCAGTAGACGCCAAAAATGAGATGAGAGCTGCTGGAATTATTTGATGAAAATGCTTTTATGAACAATTATGAAATGCTTGAAACAATGAAAAAATAGGAAGTCTCAGCAAAGAAATAGAAGACATAAAGAAAAACCACATGGAAATATTAGAACTGAAAAATACAATAACGAAAATAAAAAACTCAGTGAATGATGTTAACAGCAGAATAGAGAAGACAGAGGAAATAGTCTGCAAACTGGAAAACAGGAGAATAGAAACTAACAAAGCTGAACAGTGGAATGAAAATATATTTAAAAAAAGAAAAAGAAGAAGAAAGAAAAGAAAAGAGATTCAGGGACCTGTGGAACCATAAAAATGTTCGAACATTTGTGTCATCAGAGCCCAGAAGGAAAGAATAGGGAGGGGCTGAAAAAGTACTTAAAGAAATAATGGTCGACAACTCCTCAAATTTGATAAGAGACATAAACATACAGATTCAAGAAGTTGAGCAAACCTCAAATAAAATAAATCTAAAGCCAAAACACATTAAAATTAAACTTCTCAGGCTTCCCTGGTGGCGCAGTGGTTGAGAGTCCACCTGCCAATGCAGGGGACACCGGTTCGTGCCCCGGTCCGGGAAGATCCCACATGCCGCGGAGCGGCTGGGCCCGTGAGCCATGGCCGCTGAGCCTGCGTGTCCGGAGCCTGTGCTCCACAATGGGAGAGGCCACAACAGTGAGAGGCCCGCGTACCACAAAAAAAAAATAATAAACTTCTCAAAACTAAAGACAAAGATAAAAACCTGGAAAGCAGTCAAGAAAAACCCAAAACTTTAACGGCCAGGGTTAAAACAATATGATTGACAGTGGATTTCTCATCAGAAATCTTCTGGAGGCCAGAAGAAAGTAGCATGAAATTTATCAAGAGCTGGAAAAAAAAGAACTATAAACCCAGATTTTTATACTCAATGTATACAAATTTTTATACTCAATATCCTTCAGGAAAGGAAGGGGAAATCAAGACATTCTCAGATAAATGAAAACTAACAGAATATATTAGCAGATCTACCCTGAAAGAATTGTTGAATTCTCTAAACAGAAAGAAAATAATAAAAGAAGGAACCTTAGAACTTCAAGAAGGAAGAAAGAACCAAGTAAGCAAAAATATGGGTAAATATGATAGGCTGTACTTTTCCTCTTGAGTTTTCCAAAGTATGCTTGACAGCTGAAGCAAAAATTATAACACTGTCTGATATGGTGCTAAATGTATGGAGGAAATATTTAAGACCATTACATTATAAATGGGGGAGGGTAAAGAGATGTAAAGGGAGGTAAGGTTTCTATAAGTCACTCAAAATGGTAAAATGATGACACTAGGACACTGTGATAAGTTATGTATATACAATGTAATACTGAGAACTATTAAAAAACCTATACAAAGAGAGACACTCAAAAATGTTATAGATAAATCAAAATGGAATTTAAAAATATTCAAGTAAATACAGAGAAATAAAAAGCAGAGAGAGCAGAAAACCAAAAAAGAAAATGGCATACTTCATTTAAGTTCTAACATATCAATAATTACATTAAATGTCAATAGTGTAAATATATCACTTAAAAGAGATTGGCAGAGGGGATTAAAAACTATGACCCAATTACATCCTGTCTACAAGGACTCACTTCAAATATAATAATATAACTATGTTGAAGGTAAAAGTATGGAAAGATATGCATCATGTAAACAATAATCAAAGGAAAGCAGGGTGGCTATTTTACTATCAAATAAAGTAGATTTCAGAGCAAAGAAAATTAGTGTAAACAGACAGGGCCATTATATAAGTATATTAGAGTCAATCCACAAAGAAGATGTAGCAATCCTCACTGTGTCTACATCAAACAACCAGAGTAGCAAAATACATGAAGCAAAAGCTGATAAAATTGAAAAGAAAAATAGACAAATCCACAATTATAGAGATTTCAACTCTCCTTCTCAACAACTAATGGAACAAGTAGACAGAAAATAAGCAACAATATAGAATTCAACAGCATCATTAACTAATAGGATCTAATAAACACTCCACCCTACAACAGCAGAACATACATTCTTTTCAAGTGCCCAATGAACATATAGCAAGATAGGCCAAAAAAATCAATAACAGAAAAATCTTCAAACACTTGGAAACTAAACAACACACTACTAAATAATTCATGGATCAAAGACAAAAGTCTCAAGGGAAATTTAAAGAATACACTGAACTAAATGAAAATGAAAATGTAACATATCAAAATTTGTGGGACTTGGCTAAAGCAGTGCTGAGAGGAAAATGCATAGCATTATACATATAATTATGCATACATTAGAAAAAGAGAAAAAATATCAAATAAATAGTCTAAGAACCCACCTCAAGAACCTAGAAAAAGAAAAGCAAAATAAATCCAAAGCAAGCAGAAGGAAGTAAGTAATCAAGATAAACACAGAAATCAATGAAATTGAAATGAAAAATGGAGGAAAAAGATCAATGAAACAAAAAGCCGATTCCTTGAAAAGATCAATAACTAAATAATAATAATTCTGGAATGGATAAAAGTATGTGTTTTTCCCTCCTCTCCTGCAAAAAGACACAATGTCATTTCTTTAACTAAATGGAATGCTACTGACCATAATTATTTTACAAAGAAATACAAGGATTCTAAAAGTTTTTGACACCGTTTCAAGTGCTTAGTTTATGAAGCTGTAAAAAAGCTTCAGGTACTACATTCATAAGGGTAGAAACTTTTTCTTAGTTAAACTGAAAAAAATTAAGCCACAGACACAAGCTAAAATTACAGTCAATTAAAAATGGAAATAAGATTGTGTAAGATTTAACACAGCAAGATCCTTTTTGACCCACCTCCTAGAGAAATGGAAATAAAAACTAAAATAAACAAATGGGATATAATGAAACTTAAAAGCTTTTGCACAGCAAAGAAAACCATAAACAAGACGAAAAGACAACCCTCAGAATGGGAGAAAACATTTGCAAATGAAGCAACTGACAAAGGACTAATCTCCAGAATTTACAAACAGCTCAATATCAAAAAAACAAACAACCCAATCCAAAAATGGGCAGAAGACCTAAATAGACATTTCTTCAAAGAAGATATACAGATTGCCAACAAACATATGAAAGAATGTTCAACATCACTTATCATTAGAGAAACGCAAATCAAAACTACAATGAGGTATCACCTCACTCCAGTCAGAATGGACATCATCAAAAGATCTACAAACAATAAATGCTGGAGAGGGTGTGGAGAAAAGGGAACCCTCTTGCACTGTTGGTAGGAATGTAAATTGATACAGCCACTACGGAGAACAGTATGGAGGTTCCTTAAAAAACTAAAAATAGAACTACCATAAGACCCAGCAATCCCACTACTGGGCATATACCCTGAGAAAACCATAATTCAAAAAGAGTCATGTACCACAATGTTCACTGCAGCTCTATTTACAATAGCCAGGACGTGGAAGCAACCTAAGTGTCCACTGACAGATGAATGGATAAAGCAGATGTGGCACATATATACAATGGAATATTATTCAGCCGTAAAAAGAAACAAAATTGAGTTATTTGTAGTGAGGATGGACCTAGAGTCTGTCATACAGAGTGAAGTAAGTCAGAAAGAGAAAAACAAACACAGTATGCTAACACATATATATGGAATCTTAAAAAAAGGTTATAAAGAACCTAGGGGCAGGACACGAATAAAGACACAGACGTAGAGAATGGACTTGAGGGAATGGGGAGGGGGAAGGGTAAGCTGGGACGAAGTGAGAGAGTGGCATGGACTTATATATAATACCAAATGTAAAATAGATAGCTAGTGGGAAGAAGCCACATAGCACAGGAAGATCAGCTCAGTCCTTTGTGACCACCTAGAGTGGTGGGGTAGGGAGGGTGGGAGGGAGACACAAGAGTGAGGAGATATGGGGATATATGTATATGTATAGCTGATTCACTTTGTTATAAAGCAGAAACTAACACAACATTGTAAAGCAATTATAGTCCAATAAAGATGTTAAAAAGGAAAAAAAAATGAACTGTGAAATAGTTCAAAATTTACTTAAAACAAAGTAGATAAGAACTTCTACATCCCCCATGCCTATAGCCTACTGCTTAAATCAAAGAAAGTAAAAAAAAAAATCAATTGATCTGGTTTTGTTCTTTAGAAAACCATGTTGTTGTTGTTTTTTTCCCCTTCCTGGCATCCTAACCTCTTCTAAGTAAGTGTTGTCAAACACAGTGTTGTCATACATTTGTGCATTGTGATCAATTGTAATTTGTTACTAATGTTGAAGTATTTATTTTATTTACTTAAAATAAGTCTATTAAAGAATATCAATATTAACAAAAACAAACAAAAAAGACTGTATAACATTTAAGTAGTCAAAGAGCAGTATACAGTAATAAGAGTTGAATAAAATATAGATAAAAAAATAAATGTTAGCAAAAAATGACAATATATATCTACATTATGATCAATTAACAGATCTAAGAAGGAAGTGAGAGTATATATAATAGGAGGTATGCACAGAGAAAGATGGAATGCCAAAATCTCTTCCACCATTTTCCACACAACCTGCCAATACTCTAAACTAGTATAACACATCAGATCTAAAAAAACCATCTGAAACAATTCTTAATCTCAGAATCCAAGACTGTGATGTCTTTTTATAGAAACCTCATTTGACGCATTTTCTTTCAAATTGGGTATCAGAAATAGAGTAAAAGTTAAATTATCCCAAACTTTACCAGGACTTCTGAAACATCTATTCAAATATTTAACCTAGGAAGCATCTCATCAATCACAGTATCAATTCACTTTGAGATTTAATTAAAAATAACAAAACGAAAAGACAACCCTCAGAATGGGAGGAAATATCTGCAAACAAAGCAACCAACAAGGGATTAATCTCCAAAATATACAAACAGCTCATGAAGCTCCGTATCAAAAAAACAAACAACCCAATCAAAAAATGGGTGGAAGATCTAAATAGATATTTCTCCAAAGAAGACATACAGATGGCAAAGAATGTGAAAAGATGTTCAACATCATGAATTATTAGAGAAATGCAAATCAAAACTACCATGAGGTATCACCTCCACCATCCAGAATGGCCATCATCAAAAAATCTACAAACAATAAATGCTAGAGAGGGTGTGGAGAAAAGGGAACCCTCCTACACTGTTGGTGGGAATGTAAACTGGTACAGCCACTATGGAGAACAGTATGGAGGTTCCTTAAAAAACCAAAAATAGACCTACCATATGATCCAGCAATCCCACTCCTGGTCATACATCGGAGAAAACCATAATTCAAAAAGATACATGCACTCCAATGTTCACTGCAGCACTATTTACAATAGGCAGGATATGGAAGCAACCTAAATGTCAATCGACAGAGGAATGGATAATGAAGATGTGGTACATATATACAATGGAATATTAGTCATAGAAAAGAATGAAATAATGTCATTTGCAGCAACATGGATGGACCTAGAGATTGTCATATTGAGTGAAGTAAGTCAGACAAAGACAATTATCATATGATATCGTTATATGTGGAATCTAAAAAAAGGGTACAAAAAAAAAATAAAAAAAAAATAAAAAAAGGGTACAAATGAACTTACCTACAAAACAGAAATAGAGTTACAGATGTAGAAAACAAACTTATTGTCTACTAATGTTTACTTAAGTGTGGCCAATGAATCACCTTTAGTAGAAGCACCATGAGGTGCATGTTAAAAATGTATAAATTTCTGGATCATCACCCTAATCCTAGTGAATCAGACTGAAGGTGGGCCCAATATTATGCATTTTAAAGTAATAATCCATGGTGATTCACACAAATACCGAAGTTTGAGGATCCCAGCATTACATCATGCTGCCTTGTTGGAAATAACTTTTTAAAGTAGAAAAAGGAATGGATTCAGAGACTGAGAATTATGGTTTTGCTACTTACTGCCATGTGACTCAGGGCAGGCGATTTAACCTTCCTGATATATTAAAATAATAATAACATCTACTTTCTCTTAGGGTTAATATCAGGTTCAAAATGAAATAATGTGTGCCAAGATGCTACATATTGACAAATAGCTCTATTAGAATAACAGAATATAAAGAGCTGAAGGAGCCTTAGAAAGACAGTCTAGGCCAACTCCATTTTAATTTTTTTTAATGAAAATAACTATTTTCCTGTTTATAAAAGAACTGTACATTCACCATAAAAAGTTCATAAAAGGGCAAACAAAGTGAGAGCACTGGGCAATCATATTACCTATAAATGTTATTTTATTCATTTAAAATTTTAATATTCTTTTCATTTTATAATTATAATCAGAAGAATGCTAAATAATAGTGATGATTGCAGATATTCTCATGTTAGTCCAGATTTTAATGAGAATGTCTCTAACATTTCCCCTCTAGTCATGATTCTAGTGGTTAGCGTGGGATGCTGATCGATAGATTGTGTGTGTGTGTATACATATATGTGTATATATGTGTATATATACTGATCCTATATGTATACACAGTACTTGCTATATTTAAGAAGTATCCTTAAAAAAAAAAAAAGAAGTATCCTTATGTATATTTTTAATTAATGAATGTCTCTGGCATCTATCTAGATGATCAATCACATGGCTTTTCTCCTTCTGTCTAGTGATATGGTAAAATATTCCTAAATTATCTTAGTCGTGGTAACTCCAAAGCCCATGTTCTTTCTCTCAACATGAAACACTGCCATTCATTAAGATGGTGCTTTTAAAATTCTTACTGGCAGAGGATTTGATTAAATTGAGCAGAGAGATGGATCTGGCTTTCTAGGCAAAGACATTCCACTTTCTGCAACAGAAGGTTAAATGAAGGATAAATTATAAACATTGATTTCAAATATTAATTTTTTTTTAGTTGAGGAAGGAAACATAGTTAGTCATATATTCATAACTGAGAAGGAAGAGGAAGATTATACAACGGATCCTAGACTTTCAGTTCATCCTTCTTCAGTGATTCAGGGTTTTCTACACCAGCTATGAAACGTTGTGTAAGCTTCAATATTCCACTTTGGTGGATGTTCATTTCTTTTGAAAAGACTTCCTGGTAAAGTTAAAACAGCTGCAAGCAGTACAATTCTACTTTTAAAAGAAATATGCTCTAGGGTATTATTCAGAGGCAACCAAAAAGTATTTACAGAGAGCCCTGAGAATCCCACATGAGGAAACAAAGAAATGAAACACATCAATGTGATATTTAAGCAGTAGGTAGATGCTTTATTTTCCCTCCTATTAAGTAGCAGCACTATTTTTTTAATATGTGAAGAAAATACTGCTTTTAATATAAGAAAAATTTCACTCTAAACATTTCAATTAAAACCACATCTTATACCTCATTCAAAATACTACCAGTGAAACTAAGTATTGGCTTACTGGTCTTTGTTTCCATATTTTACTCGCTACATTCTAGGAAGCATGCTGGAATGTTTATTAACAATATATATTAAGGAAATAGCCAGCCAGCTTTAACAAATACCTAATTACCTCTGGTATTTCTCAGGAAGTGAATTTCATGACCCTAACAAAGAATAAAACTCTAAACAAATTATTCATGTCAATCCATTCTTCCATCACTTGCAACAGTGTCAATATGTTAGTGTTTGTCTCCCTTCGATTCAAGAAAGACTTTCAATTTTCTTCCAGAGAGAAATTATTTATATAGTTGAGGTGACTCCACATTGCTCTTACTAATAAAAGCGTGTGACTGTTAATGTGAGATAGCTAGTTCCTGGCAATGTCTTTGGTTTTCCACGAATGTGGCCATTAGGACAAAGGGATCACAAAGTGGGCCTAACCATATAAAAGTACAGTCTAATTATTCTCTCTCAATGTACCTTTGTGCTTCCCCAAACACAAATTTATCTGGCACTTGTAGGGATAGCACACTACCCTATCTGATCTTCCTTTGTTTACTACGAGTTTAACATTTCACCTTTGGGAAGAGCTCAGGTCATTCTATAACATTAGAAGGCAGTATGGTAGAGAAAAATAATCACAAGACCTGGGTGTGAATTCTAGCATGGTCACCTACTTGCTACTTGACTTTGGAGCTATATTGTTTGTACTCAGATTCACAACCTACGTTCTTCCACTTCATAGCTGTACGACCGGCAAGTAACTTAACCTCTCTGTTTTGAATTTCCTCACCTAAAAAATGACGATCAAGTGATTACCTCCAACAAAGACTCTCCTTTTTATTTTGGACCATACAGAATTTATTCTGGCAAAGAGAAGCAGCCACATCCTAATTCTAGAGGTACTCGTAGTTGCAGTTCTAGAGATAACATTGGTGTCCAGCATTGGTAGTGTTGGAAATACAAGCTGTGATGTCTTCACTGCCTGTGGGAATTTCTGTAAGCTACTCAACATCCTTTAAATAAATCTTTCTTAAGATAACCAGAGGGTTTCTGGTGGTTGTGATATGAATCTTGGGCGTAGGGGGTTATTGGAAGGCAAAAACCCTGTAGTTTTAGAAACCATCTTGGAGACTGAGGACTTGGATTTCTCTCTCCTTTCCGAAAGTGTCATTTAGTACATGTGTATTTCCACAGCAAGTGAATAATGGAGAATAATAATGGCAAGACACAAAGTGTGGTAGCCATTCTCTACAATGGCATCCAATGTTCCTTGCCCCTTGGTATTCACCTCTCTCCGTAATTCCCTCCCACATTATTCCAGGGTCAGTCTGTAGCACCCAGCAGAAGTGATGGATGGATAAAGACTCTCCTTGACCTAAGTATAGTCAGGCTCCTCTAAGTTCCCTAGACCGAAACTTTGTGTCCATCCTTGTCAAGCATGCATCACCCAGTTGTAGCAAGAATCTTGCTAAGTCAGTTCAGAGAGAACCCTTTACCCTTGATATCTGATCACCTCAATCTCTCATCAAATTCTTCATCCTCCACCTTTGGCATCTGATCACCCTGATCTGATTTCAGCAAAAATCCTGTCAAGTCAGTTCAGCCAAAATCCTCCCTTACCCTTGATGTTTCCTTTTAGCAATTTTCCACTCATTGACCACCACCCTGCTCCTTGGCTATAAATCCCCACTGGTCCATTCTATATTCAGAATTGAGCCCAGTTCTGTACTGAGATCACTTTTCCTCTATTGCAACAGTTCCTGAATAAAATTTGCTTTTGCCAATTTAACTACCATTCAGCTCTGATTCTAATACCTCATAATGTTGCTGCAAAGATTAAATGAGTTAATATATGTTAAATGCTTAAAAGAATGTTAGCTCATAGAAGTATTCAATAATTATTAGCTTTAAATAATATCATTATTCTTTGTGGCCTTTCCCGTTGCGGAGCACAGGCTCCGGATGCACAGGCTCAGCGGCCATGGCTCATGGGCCTAGCCACTCCGTGGCATGTGGGATCTTCCTGGACCAGGGCACGAACCCGTGTCCCCTGCATCAGCAGGCGGACTCGCAACCACTGCGCCACCAGGGAAGCCCAATATCATTATTCTTCATCTACTATTTGCAGGTGCTTTGGGTGACTTTTGACCAGCCACTGTATAATATTCCATGTACCATAAACTCACTGTAATTAAATTATTCTCCTACTGCTGGACATTCATAAGATTACTTTCAATTTTTACTATATAGCGCTGTGAACATATATTCATTTATACCCACTTCTCTAATCACTTCCTTAGGAAAAAGTTATGGAAAGGGAGTTACTAAGTCAAAAGGTATGAATGATTTTAATACTCTTGATAGAATTACCAAATTGCTTACCAATTTATACTCAATCAACAGAATGAGTGTTCATCTCTCCACATCCTTGCCAGCAATTTGTATCATCACTTCCTTGATTAAATATGATTTTAATTTGCATTTCTTTTGCTACTAGTAAAGTAGAACATTTTTCATGTTTATTAGCCATGTTTATTCTACAATATTATGTTTATATCCTTTTCCAATTAAAAAAATCAGTTAAAATTAATTTGTTTTGTGGTGATTAGATTACAGTTTAAAAATATCCACTCCTTTCTTCCGTGACTCTTACTCCATTGATGTTGGGTTTAATAATTTGCTTTGTCTGTTCAGGATGGGCAGACTTCCTTTAGGCTTGGCTATATGACTTCTTTTGGCCAGCGGGAGGTTAGCAGATGTGAGACAAGCAGACTTAAAAAGTGTTTGTGCAATAGTAATTGTTTCTGCTAGTACCACATAAAGAGCTTTTCCTTGGATAACTGCTGCCCCTTCGGCTGGGACCCGAAAATGAACAAACATGTAACAAACTCAAACCCAACTTTCAGGAAAGAGCCAAAAACCCAATGGCAACAGCGGCCTAAAGCCGTGCTATTCAGCTAGAATAGCTAGACCCCAGCCTAGTTCCACCAATTCCCAGCTGACCCGCAAACATAAAGGAGAATAAATAAATACACATATATAAAGGAGAATAAATTACTGCTGTTTTAAGCTGCTGAGTTTTGGGGTGGTTTATTATGTAGCAATATCTGATTAGTACACTTATTGTATTATATTATGAAACTCTGAAAGAAAGAGATTCATGTATAATCTACTACTTATATTCCCTAGAGTAACATATACCTAGCAGGAACTTAGGCCTCATAATTCATTTGCCTGCTCAGTTTTTCTTTTCTTTTTGCTGAAAATACCTAGACACTATACCTTTTCTTGATGTTTATACTTTTCACCAATAAGAGCCTCATGTAAAATTATATATAATATAAAATAATATATAAATTAAAATTAAAAATTTTATTTGCAAGTACTTGTCTTTAAATTCTTTTTCAATTAGACAAATTGCTCCATAAGTTGAATTCATAAATAATTTTGACCTTGTTCTTTTAAACATCACAGATCCTCCAGCAGTATCTAAACAATAATAGAGATTGTTCTTAAACTTTAAATTTTTGTGCATGAGTGTTTCAAAAGCAACACAATTTACATAGAAATGCTAACAAATTACATCTATCAGTTATAAGAGCAATTAAGAAAACAAAGGTGATTAGAGAAAAGTCAACAAAAACAGCTTCAGGGTATAAGGACAAGTGTTTTTTTAAAAAGCTTCTTTTATATGACAAAGATGATACAAAAATATAATTTATTCAAAGCTATAATTAATGTTTTAAAAGAAACTTAAGGTGAAATATAAATGGGATTGTTAGTGTAATATTTATAAAATCATTTAAAATCAGCACAATGTAGGCTTCCCTGGTGGCGCAGTGGTTTAGAGTCCGACTGCCGATGCAGGGAACACGGGTTCGTGCCCGGGTCTGGGAAGATCCCACATGCCGAGGAGCGGCTGGGCCTGTGAGCCATGGCCGCTGAGCCTACGCGTCCGGAGCCTGTTGCTCCGCAACGGGAGAGGCCACAACAGTGAGAAGCCCGCGTACCGCAAAAAAAAAAAAAAAAAAAAAAAAAATCAGCACAATGCCAAGTAGATATAAGTTACTCAAGAAATACTATTAAAGTCCATTTAATAATCAGAAAGAAACAATACCTCACATCTGATTTTATAGCATCAGCAGGATTTAAGCCAATACTGACAAATGGTGAATTCTAAAATAATCTATCTCGGGCTTCCCTGGTGGCGCAGTGGCTGAGAGTCCTCCTGCTGATGCAGCGGACGCGGGTTCGTGCCCCGGTCCGGGAAGATCCCACATGCCGCAGAGCGGCTGGGCCCGTGAGCCATGGCCGCTGAGCCTGCGCGTCCGGAGCCTGTGCTCCGCAACTGGGGAGGCCGCGGCAGTGAGAGGCCCGCGTACCGCAAAACAAACAAACAAACAAACAAAACAAAAAAAACAAAATAATCTATCTCTTTTCTGCATTATTAGTTAAGCTAGAGAAATTACAGCGAAATGTAACAAATTTCAAAAGGGTTAAAGATTTGAGCTACTTTCAATACTAAGTCCAAAATGAAAGCATTTATTCAAATGAGTTGTTTTAAAAAATTTTGTGTATGTCTTTAAAAAGTTTATGGAACAAAAGTTTCCCTAGAGATTAAAAAAAAAAAAAGCATTTCTACTATAGTATAACAAGACTAAAATTTGGAAATTGTGGCATAGCAGCTCATTATTCAGGGTAGAAACAGCATAACAAACTGGCCATACCCCCAGAGAGGAAGCACTTCAGGACTATGTGTGCTCACCCAAAACAATGAAATGACTATTTGCACTGAAGGCACTGAACTACTGCTGAGGAATCCTCATTAGGGGACACAGCACCCCTTACAGAATGTTAAACAAGGAGAGATCTAGAAGATATACGAGATCTGGGCACTGGAAAACAACCAAGCAAAGAAATACAAATGAACTCGGCTTTTAAGTGAGTAGAGAGTATCTCTTTTTTTCCAAGTATTTTAAAATGTCTAATAGTAAATGCTAACAAATGCTAACAAAGGAGTCTAAAGTAAAACATGAAGTATTTTTTAAGAGAAGTTTTTTTTTCTTCTATGTATTCAGAGAACAGCAAAGAGCAAAATCCACTAAGAATTTATAAATATTTTAGAATGTTAGAAACTGTAAATGAAAACCAGAAAATCTAATGAAGTACTCTCTCCCCATCAATAGATTAGAAATAATAACACAATGGCTTTTTTATTACTGTACCTCCCACAGGCTTTTCCTTGCCAAGGCCAAGAAACCTCAAGGACACACAAAAACCATTTAAAGTACTTTCCTGTCTCCTCCACTCGCAATTCCAATAAAAAACTTGTAGGAATTGGCTTCTAATTTAGGCTTGTAACGAAATGCGAATTCTTAAAATAAGATTGGCTGAGAGCTAAATCCTTTGTTTCTAAAATCAAAGATAGAAAATAAAATATACTGAAATGTTTAAAGTGTTTCCTTCTTACTACAAGGGCTAGTTGCAGTATTATCATACTTATTCTCCCAATAATGGGCCTAACCCCCCTCCCTCACCTTTTAAAAAGTGATTCTAAGTATAGCGTTAACCCTTGCGTCTCCATTTTTACAAATCATGTGGCATAAGACATAACCTTTGAAACAATCTTGAAAATGCCTCCAATAATGCTGTTACTATGGTAACTCTTGTAGGCTAGTTCTCTGAAAAGACTCAGATTCCTGAGTCTGAACAAAGTTACCTCACCATTTTCTACACTTCTCCCCCCACCGAGAAAATTTATCCTTTGCAATAGCACATACACATTCAATTGAAAAAGATCAACCTCATTAACCATGCAGAATCTATTCTTTTTAACTTAATGATCATTTCTAGTCTATGTTTTCTGATACATTTCTCTTGGAATATTGTCCAAGGAAACAATAGAAATCAAATTCTGCTTTTGATCACCATTCAATGTCAAATTTTCTGTCATGGGTTCCTTTGTCTTTTTGGTAAAAAAATTTAGTGATATAAATATTTAATATGTAGCAACTATAAAAAGTGTTTTTTTTTAATTTTAGGTATATCATTAAACTACAACCAATGGTCCCTCTAAAAAATGCTTGTGTTTTTAAAAGTTTGACTGTGGGCACATGAATCAAGTTCAGTCAGTAAACAGCTGTGTTACTTGAATAAAAAACCAAACACATTCCTAATTGATACTTACCCAGTACAACACCCTTATCCACACACACACACACACTCAAGGTGATCATAAGTGTTTCTTGTGAAAAGACTTTCCATAAAGGAAGACACACATATACTAGCTCTAGACAGTAAAGAGAATTATATTTCATTTAAAGATAAATTCCACTTGTACAGCAAGTCAGAATTTCTTGATTTCATGTGCGCTACCTTATTTGATCCTTACAACAAATCTGTGACATAAACAGAACAGATACTATGATCTCTGCTTTAAAGGTAGGGTTTTATCTGGGGTTGGGGTGGGGGAACGCCCTACGGATAAAGATGAACAAAACTGGGAAACAGTAACACTTGTAACACTTCTATCACTCATAAGTTACACGGACTTGTGATCTGACACATAATGGGATAAGTGGAATCCTCCCTAACTTAATATAGACAATAAGATACAGCTTAACCATAACCTCTGGGAAGTCTTCTCTACGCTTCCCTTCCTGAGGCCTAGAGGCTGGGTTAGGAACTTAAGCTGTATGTAGGCTGTTCTGGTAACCCTGCCATCTCTTTACCCTCTATTTTAACGTCTCTCTTTTTTAAATTGTGCTAAAAAGCACAGCATAAAATCTACCACCTTAACCATTTCTCAGTGTACAGTTCAGAAGTTTTAATTATATTCACATTGTTGTGCAACCAATGAATGCCTTTTTACCTATTTCCCCTACTAGATCATAAATTCTTAAGGGCAAGAATCGTGTCTTGTTTGTTGCTCTTTTTTTACTGCCTGGCACAGCCTGATACATAGAATATTCTCAATAATTCTTAATCTATGCACCTACTTACCCACTCACCTCCCTACCTAATTCAGAATTAAAACTAAAAAATGAGGTGTTTACACAGGGGTATACATAAGTATATTAATTTCAGTCAAAACTCTGTTGTTGTCGTGTATCGATTTACTACGCTTTCAAAACTGTTGTTGTCGTGTATCGATTTATTGCGCTTTGCAGACAGTGTTTTTTACAAATTGTGTTGAGCAAGTCTACAGGCACTATTTTTCCTTTTGCTTACTTCATATTTCTGTCAAATTTTGTTAATTCTTGCAATATTTCACAAACTTTTTCATTATTATAATAATTGTTATGATGATCAGTGATCTTTGATGTTTCTAATGCAAAAGCATGAGAAGGCTCATTGAAGTCTCAGATGATGGTTAGCATTTTTAATGGTAAAGTATTTTATTTTATTTATTATTATTTTTTTTTAATTTTTATTGGAGTATGGTTGCTTTACAACGTTGTGTTAGCCTCCACTGCACAACAAAATGAATCAGCCATACACATACAGATATCCCCTAACAGTAAAGTATTTTAAATTAAGGTATGTAAAGTCAGAACTTCTTCTGATTTGGCTGACTGGTTTTCTAATTAGGGTATATAGCAGATATTCTCTATAAATTGGATGAGTGTAATCTGCAGCTCCAAAATTTGTTTTCAAAAATACATTTAAAAAATGTGTTAAAGCATTTCATCAAAAACACTGCATTGAAAAGTGTATTAAAATTAACAATATTTTAATTTTCCTAATTGTTTCTTGAGTATGTTGAACTAAACAAGGAGCCTTTAAAACTAAATATATGATTGGTCCTACTCAAGCGTTTTGGTATACTCTCCAGAAAAAGAGAAAGTGAATGACTCTAGTGACTAGTTAACAAATCATTTTTCATTCAGTTTATGTTCAATTCTTTACTCAGTTTATTTTCAACTCTTTGCTTTCAACAAAGAAAACTTGATAGATCACAAAAAATAATTATTAATAATAGTTTACTATGCAATTTTGGGGGGCATATAATTCAGAATTTGTCCAAAAAACTGAGGGACAATGCAACAACAAAATTTCCATTCTTACGTATATAGCAATGCTAACAAAGTTTCTCAGGATTTACTTATATAAAAACTGAAAAATGGAAGAGTAATAAGTAATATAAATTTACCTCATTAAGAAACATTGGGACTTCCCTGGTGGCAGAGTGGTTAAGAATCTGCCTGCCAATGCAGGGGACACAGGTTTGAGCCCTGGTCCAGGAAGATCCCACATGCTGCGGAGCAACTAAGCCCGAGTGCCACAACTACTGAGCCTGTGCTCTAGAGTCCACGAGCAGCAACTACTGAGCCCGTGCACCTAGAGCCTGTGCTCTGCAATAAGAGAAGCCACTGCAATGAGAAGCCCGCACACCGCAACGAAGAGTAGCCCCCACTTGCCGCAACTAGAGAAAGCCTGTGTGCAGCAATGAAGACCCAACACAGCCAAAAATAAATAAATAAATATTTTTTAAAAAAGAAATATTTGTGTAATAATTATTAAAATTTGTAATGTTATGTTGACAACTATAGATAAAATCAGAGTAATGATAATTACAACACAGAAAGAAAAAAATTATTCTAACAAGTATTTTTCCTAATAATAGGAATTTATCTTCCTAGTAACTAATTTTCCTACTAATAGGAAATTAATAATTTAATTTCAATTTACATGCTATGTATCAGACAAAAGTCATTAAAACAAAAGTATATTATACTAAAATAAAGTTCAATGGGACAGAGATGTAAAATTTCTGACTATTGTAGAATTGCTTCATTAAAAAAAATTAAATCATGGTATAATGCCTCTATATTTAGATTACCTGGGTACACTTAGTAGAAACACTTAGCAGCTTTTAAAAAAAATGTGAATATTTAAAATTTACTGGAAAAGATTTTTTTGTAATTATTTAAATTTAAGACAAAAAATTTCAGACATAAACTTAAAAATGTCTGAGAAGTAATATAATTTAAAATAATAAAATAAAGATAATAAAGCAATATATCAATAGTTTAAAAGATTATTTGAATGGGTACATGAACAACAAAAAAAAATCTAAGGACAATACTATCCAAACCACTGCTTCTAGCTTTAGGTGTTCAGATTTGGAGTGTTTGCAGATTCGAGGAATTCAGATTTTCAGCTTCTTACTGAATGGTATCAGTATAGTTAAAGACATGTTATATCCTAAAATATTCAACCAAAAAAAAAAAAAAGAAAAGAAAAACCAGTACTCAATTTTACCCAGGATGGGAGAAAAGTAAAGGGTTATTAAGCCATAGGGTAGCATGTATCAAATTAACTGCCTGACTTAGAAATTCTCTATTAACAACCTTCTGAATCATGATGCATGCCTGGACTGAAAAATAGCATTCTTCACCAAGAGTTTAAATTTGGGGAGTTTTCATGGATAGGAAGAATTAATATTGTTAAAATGACCATACTACCCAAGGCAATCTACAGATTCGATGCAATCCCTATCAAAATACCAATGGCATTTTCTGCAAAGCTAGAAAAACAAAAAACCCAAATTTGTATGGAAACACAAAAGACCCCCCCCAAACAGCCAAAACAATCTTGAGAAAGAGCAAAGCTGGAGGTAACACGTGCCCTGATTTCAAACTATACTATAAAGCTACAATAATCAAAACAATATGGTACTGGCACAAAAACAGACACATGATTAGTAGAACAGAGAGCCCAGAAATAAACCCACGTATTGGGTTGGCCAAAAAGTTCGTTCGGGTTTTCCATAACAGCTTATGAAAAACCCGAACAAACTTTTTGGCCAACCCAATACTTATGATCAATTAAACTATGACAAAGGAGGCAAGAATATACAATGGGGAAAAGAAAGCCTCTTCAATAAATTGTGCTGGGAAAACTGGACAGCTATAGGCAAAAGAATCAAACTGTACTACCTTTTCACATCATATACAAAAATACACCCCAAATGAATTAAAGACTTAAATGTAAAACCCAAAACATTAAAACTCCTAAAAGAAAACATAGGCGGTATGCTCTTGACATCAGTCTTAGCAATATTTTTTTGGATATGTCTCCTTAGAAAGGGAGACAAATGCAAAAATAAACAGGACCTAATCAAACTAAAAAGCATTTGCACAGGGAAGGAAGCTATCAACAAAACGAAAGTGCTGCCTATTGAATGGGACAAGATATTTGCAAAGGATATATGAGGTAAGGGGTTAATATCCAAAATATACAAGTAACTCATACATCTCAACATGCAGAAAAACCCAACCTGATTAAAAAATGGGCAGAGGACCTGAACAGAAATTTTTCCAAAGAAGACATTCAGATGGACATCAGGCACATGAAAAGATGCTCAACATCATTAATCATCATGGAAATGCAAATCAAAACCACAATGATATATCACCTCACACCTGTCAGAATGACTATTATCAAAAAGACAACGAAAAACAAGTGTTGGAGAGGGTGTGGAGAAAAGGGATCCCTTGTGCACTGTAGGTGGGAATTTAAATTGGTGCAGCCACTATGGAAAACAGTATGGAGATTCCTCAAAAAATTAAAAATAGGACTACCACACAATCCAGGAATTCCACTTCTGGGAATTTTTCTGGAGAAAATAAAAGCACTAATTTGAAAAGACATATGCACCACTGTGTTTACTGCAGTATTATTTATAACAGCCAAGGTATGAAAGCAATCTAAGTGTCCATTGATAGATGAATGGATAAAGATGTGGGGGGTATACACACACACACACAGAGACACACACACACACAATGGAATATTACTCAGCCATAAAAAAGAATGAAATCTTGCCATTTGCCACAACATGAATGGACCTAGAGGGTATTATGCTAAGTGAAATAAGTCAGACAGAGAAAGACAAATAGTATATGATTTCACTTATAAGTGGAATCTAAAAAACAAACCAAAAAAAGAACAAACATAACAAAACAAAAGCAGACATACATACAGAGAACAAACTGGTGGTTGCCAGAAGGGAGGCAGGTTAGGGGATGAGTGAAATAGGTGAGGGAGATTAAGAGGTATAAAATTCTAGTTATAAAATAAATAAGTCATGGGGATCTAATGTACAGCATAGTAATTACAGTCAATAATATTGTGATAACTTCTTATGGTGACAGACAGTAACTAGACTTATCATGATCACTTTGTATTATATAGAAATACTGAGTCACTATGTTGTACACCTGAAACTAATATAATATTGTTAAGTCAATTATACTTCAAGGAAAAAAAAAAAACTATTAGAAGGCACTGGAAAGCCACCAAAAGCAGGCAAAAAGCCTGAGCTTACTTTGAAAAGATGTTGGCATAAAGAGTAAGAATTGTGAGTTTGTGGCTTTTTGCCTGAGGGTGCTCCCAATACCCTCTTTCTACTCCAGTCACAGAAAAATCAGTCTTACTGCCTCCAGGACAGAGTCAGGGTTGATGGAACAGCTAGAAATTTAAAGGGGTAATCCTTGAAGGGAGAGACCTGCAGAAAGGGTAAAATGCAAAATCTGAGTACAAAATCTACCAGTATCCCAGGCCGACCAGTGGGTAAGCATGTACAATGGAGAGTCTGAGGAGCTAGCCAAACAGTAGGTGCACATGAGAGAGGAGTTAAAAAAAAAAAAAATTAAGGGAGCTTCAGGATGTATTTCTTTCACTGAGGTACTTAGTTAAATTATATCATTTAACAAGAGTGCCTCCACAGTGGTAAAGTTATTGGCTGCATTATCAATATTACTGCAAAGTGTTCTGCTGGACCAAATCACAAGCTTTACAAAAAACAACCAGCCTAATCTTTCAAGACCATCAGACACACAGCAGCAGTTCTGGAGCACTAGCTAAGGCTCCTAAATACAGCATCTCAATTAAAAAAAAAAAATCACAGAAAAAGAACTTTTTATCAAAGTATCTAAAAATAATTGTAATAATTTCAATTGGTAACATTTCTTTTACCACTCACAGATGAGAGTGCAGCCTCTAAGGTGTAGGCTGATACTGATTTAAATAGACAAAGAAGGAAGGCATTTTAGTAAAAGGAAGTGAGATCTTTGATTGACAGCTCTTAGGAGAAGGTTAAAAATTCAAAAGGAGTGCCTGTATGTGGCTCAGAACCTAAAAGCCTTTTTCTCCTCCCAACAGAAGAACAGTCTCAAGTAATAACTGGTTGCCATGGAGATAAGAAACTAGAGAGATCAGAGAACTCAATTTGCAGTTAAATAGGCTGGAAACAATCCTTACTACTTGGTGAAGGAAAGCGATTAAAAATATACATGATTGCCAGAGGGAATCTTCTTCACGTAGCATTTCCTAACCTCATTAATGAACAAGAAGTCTAAAAAACCAAATGCAAACCCAAGGTGTCTTGGATTGAACCCATTAAACAAATTCAGGACTTCAAACGTTATCAAAATCCTTTCTCTTCCAGATGACTTTGATTCTTTTTAACGGTACTTGTTAGTAAATACTGAAATGAGACTAAAATTGTGTTCAAGAACAAAGTAGTATACCTGACGGGACTGGAGCATCAATGGAAAAAAAAGAAGCATGACAAATGGAAAGGGAACCAGAGTAAGAAACAGATTCAAGTGGTGAAAATCCAGATTTTGAAAAATCTTTTCACAATCAATGAATACCTTTGTGAGTGCTGTAAAGGGCTGCAAACGTCACCGTGAAGAAAGTCGTGGAGTATTTCCCAGCATTAACTAAATGAGGAAAGGCCCTTTTTGTGTCTCGGTATCGGCGCAGGCACTGGATAAAGCGAAGCCAAGCAGGAATGCACTGAACAATAGCCCGCACACCATATGAGTAATTGTGGCAAATTTCTGGTTCTGTGAAGATTTCAAAGAAGAAAAGACTACAATTAAAAAAAAATAACTTGTTCACATCATTTAGAGTCATATATTGTAACCACTAGGAAGTCCATAAAAGCAAGGAACCTGGGTTTCAGAATCACTTTTTTCTTTGCAACTATTATATTCTTAAACTTTTTAGTGGTTGATAAGCTGAGAAGAGAAGGTAAAATACACAGTGGGAACTTAGAAAAATCTGCTGGCTCAGATTTCTGACTATCTATTCTGGAATCACCTTCTTTGGAGTGTGGTAAAACTATAAGACAATTAGGAGATGAGTACACTAATCAAGGAGAAAAAAATTAGCTCTGAAACATCTGGAAAACCTATATATATCACTGGTGACTCCAGTCAATTTCACGAACTCCAAACCACTACAATATATCCACTATAGGTTGTTCACACTCTTGTTCTTTAAATAAAACGAACAAAGAAAACAAACAGCAGAGTTTATACTTTTAAAATGAGAAGAATAGAGTTTGTAAATCAATTTTCTTCAAATTCTGGAAATGTATCAGAGTGGTTCAACATACAATAGAATTGTGATCTGCTGGCATCAATGAAAATGTGTTGGCACTGGCTTCATTAACTTTTGTTAGTCAGATGTTACATAATCTGTCTAAAGTTGGTCTTTGTCATTAAGGCAAAATTCCTTAGTAACTTGAACACCTGGCATAAACAAAGAGTGATAAAAAGAGCCAAAAGAAAAATAAGGTCCCCAAGAAGAATTAAAAAACATCTATGACTTTCTCAAAGCACTTGATCTAATTTCTAAATTATCAGTATTTTTGATCATAGTAAAGCAATACTGTGATAGCAATTGTTGACACTAAAGCATCTGTGATTTAATTACCAATGTATTAGAAGTTTTTTAGTTTTAGAATTCTTTAAGTGTAAGTTGTAAATCTCCTGGCAAATGAATAGCTAAAATTATAATATATAATTTAAGAGCCAAATTATATTAGATAAAGAGATTGCTAAAGGAGTGCCAAGTACATTTAATTAAATTTGTAATATTATTGGATGATCTTAAATTTCTCAGTTATCATTCCCAGTATTTCTTGGTTTACACTGGCAGTTCAGTAGTGTGGATGCACATTCATACCCTACCTTCTGAATCATTTGGCAACAGGCCCCCACTTTCATCCCATTTGAGCTCAAAACTGTAGAAGCAGATCATATATTCCAGGTCCATCAGTATCACTGACAGGCTGTTCAGCTGATCGGCCAGCCAGAAATCAGCAAAGCCTACCTTATGGAAGGGGGCTGTAAATACTCGAAACTGGGAGAAAGAAAAAAAATCAGAAAACACAGAAACAAGAAAGTTCATATTAAATTTCTCTAATTCATGTCTGACCCTGCAGCATGATTACTTTAGTTGATAAAATGGAAACCAATGAACCAATCACAAACACAGGGAACTGGAAACAGTGGCTAGGTTGAGAATTAGTAATGAAGGGAATGAGTTGAATGGACAACTAAGAAAGGAATTAAAAGGGTGGGGCAGGGGGAAGGCAGGAATAGCTACAGTCAGAAAACAGAAAGCAGAGAGGTGGGAAGAGCTGAAGTGGAAAGCACAGAGAATGGCACAAATGCACCGAGAGGACATTTAGCGTTAGTCTAAATTAAATTTTGCTGGAGACCCATGTGCTATGATAATTTCTGGAATATTCTCCCATCTTAGCTAACTGAATACAAAGCTCTTCTTTGCCTACACAGGACAGGAAGGGGAGGATAGCGCCTCGTCTGAAGTATGTATTATTCTCTAACCAAAGTCACTTCATTTCACTAATGCCATGGTGATAATTGTATTTGTCTTCAAATTATGCCACAAAAATCAGCCCACATCCTACTGTTACAAAAACAATGATAAATAAATTCAGGTTACATGTCTTGAGCACTAATCCACTCTGTGTATTTTTCTCATAATGCATTTCTTATAATCCATTAACTATAACAATTCTGAGCTAGGTGTTATCCATATCCCCATTTTACAGAAGACCTATAACAATAACTCCTCCTGACTCTATTCTGTGGAAGCCTGTTTACTACTGCAAAGGAAAATTCTGGCATTGTAGAGAGAGAAAGAATTAGATACTAATCATCAGAAATAAGCTCAAATTGTACAGACTGCCTTGAAAGGCCTTGAGTGAAGTGAAGATGGGATGAAGGCAGCTTTCCTCCTCACCCTGTTAGACCCTTTCTATCTTACACAGGTGAAAATGGACTCCTAAAACAAGGAATTCTGGCTAAGCAACAGTTTTGAGAAAATGAGTCTAAAGCTATAGCTCTCCTGCCATCTAGGTATATTCATTTAATGGACATATCCAGCCTGGGAGACTATGGCTCTCTTCTCTCAGACTTGGCTGGTTCTTTCTATTCTTTCTCTAAATAATTCCTTTGATTATTTCAGGGAAATAATAAATGACTATATTACAAATCAATCCTGGGTGTCAACTATCTATGACAGGTATTGTCTTGGAGCTTTGGAATTTAGACCAGGGGTCTACAGGACACAACACAGGCTTTAAGACATTACTTTCTGGAGCTGATATATTTTGTGTCCACGGTTCAATCTCTGATCACTCGCTTACTCTTTCAGAAAGCTGTTCAGTAAGCCAGATGAGATGTTACCATTTGCAACCATAAGCTCCAGATACAGCAAACTTTATTTTTTTTTTCAGGGTAGGGTGGGGTAGGAGGTATTAGGGATTGAGATGTTAATCATTTATGCACAAAGAGGTTCTGGTACCAGTTTATATAATATTTTAAGAAACTCTAGGTACAGAATGGATTTAAAAGATTCAAAGAGACAGAAACAAGAGAATAATTTAGGATATAACAACAAAGGATCAGGAAGTCTTACTCAGTCTAGTCATGGACTTTTGTGAAACTGGTAGCCTAGGGCAAACTTTTCATTTCTCACTGATGTTAGACAGACTACCATTACTGTCACAACCTGCCACACCCAGCCTCAAAACCTGGCTATTACAGAAAACCTCTGTAAGAGCAGAAGGGGAGGACACTGTATTAAATAAGAAACAAAGAGATAGAGGGATGCACTAGAAAAGGAAAAGAGTGACATAAAATAAAAATTGGAAGGAAGGGAAAATTTACAGAAGAGAGAAGATGAAAAAAGAAAGAAAGAAGGGAGTGGTAAATATTGGTATAAGACAACTAATGAAGGTAAGAACATAATTATAGTCATTCATACATTTAACAAAGATTATTAAGTATTTACTATATGTCAGGCATTGTGGAGGTACTAAATAAATAAAACATGGCCTGTACCCTTAAAGACCCACAATCCCTTTGGTCAAATAATAAATACCTAAAGAAATAATGACAGCACCATGTGGTAACTGCTATTACAGATAGGCATACAAAATACCCTGGAAATACAAAGAAAGGAACAAGTAGTTTGGTCAGAGGTAGGGTGAGTGGAAATGAAAATAAACAGATCATACTTAACTCCCTGACATTAACACATAGTCAAATTCATCTTAGATTTATCTGAATGCCTCCTTTTTTAAAAAAAATTATTTATTTATTATTTTTGGCTGTGTTGGGTCTTCGTGTCTGTGCGTGGGCTTTCTCTAGTTGCGGGGAGCGGGGGCCACTCTTCATCGCGGTACGCGGGCCTCTCACTGTCGCAGCCTCTCTTGTTGTGGAGCACAAGCTCCAGACGTGCAGGCTCAGTAGCTGTGGCTCACGGGCCCAGTTGCTCCGCGGCATGCGGGATCTTCCCAGACCAGGGCTCGAACCCGTGTTCCCTGCATTGGCAGGCAGATTCTCAACCACTGCGCCACCAGGGAAGCCCTGAATTCCCCTTTTTGAGTGAGAATTCTCCTTCCTTTCTTATTCTGGCTAAGGTCTTTCAACTTCTACTTTGTTGTGATTTAAATTAAAATGATAACAATTCACTGAGTAACTGTATTAAGAAAGCTACAGACAACCTGGATATCTGATGTTTTACCCACATACACAAAAAGACCACTAACAAGTTATTACAAAGAATGTATGTTATCTTCTAAGTTAAGATGATGAAGTTAAGGAGATAAACAGTTAAGGAGATGAAGTCTTAATTTCTACTTGTGGATAATCACATTCTTTCCAAATCTGATTTTAAGATTCCTGTTAGGTGATCCACTAATCAAAGTTAAACATGTAGATAAAGTGACCACCAGGTCTAACTGTTAAATGGTAGTGTTTAAGAACACAGATTATGGAGCCAGAATGCCTGGGTTCATATCCCATCTCCATTACATCCTGGCTTTGTGACCTTATTTAACTTCCCTGAACCTAGGTTTCCTCATTTATAAACTGTGGATTAATAGTAGCTCCAACCTCATGGTTTATTAAAAGGATTAAATAAGTTGATACATATAAAATGTCCAGAATAGTACATTATTAAATGAGAACATTTCTCTAATCTATTCTTATAATAGACACGTGTAAAACTTTTATTATACAACTAAAGAAAATACTGGAAAAACCAATTCCAAAATAATATAGCAAAAGACTATAATTTAAAAACTTTATGCAGCCTTCTATAAGAATAACTTGATACTTTTGTTTAGAAAATCTGAGGCATTGTTTATGCTTCCTAACTGGATTTCCAAGTAGGACAAATACAGATCTGGAGAGAGGATATATGACCTAATGAATGTAAATAAACTGTATTAATCTGACATATAATACTAATATCAAAACAAATCAATTTCTTAAAAAAATTTTTTTAGCTTCTTTTGGGGAGAGGAGTAACATATCAATTCCATAGATTCAAATTTAAATATGAATATAAGTGGTGCCCAGTGCCTACCACTATGGCCAAGTGACATATGTTCTTTTTCCACCAAAAATTAAGGAAAAAAAGAAAAAGGGAAATGTAGTTTACTTTAGGATGAAGCTTTAAGAAAAGCTGTATCAGAAAAACATAACTAGGGTAGAAACGTTCTTGTTAAATCACTAGAAATAACTCTAAGGGTAAATTTTCTCAGTGAGATTTGAATTAAAATAAGTCAATAGGTCAATTAATAGTAAAATATTCTATAAATAACATTTTTAGTATTTACAATTATTACAAACATACCAAATCACAATGCTTGCTTCCGTATTTCACTGCTTCTGAGAGTATATTTTACTATTCTCTTATTTCTTATTACACCCCTGCCAACCCATTCCATCAACAGTCCTCATTTATTAACACACAACAGATGCACAGATAAATGTCTACTCAATGGGGAATCGTTCTGCTAATAAGAATAACTGGTCATTCATGAATCATACCCGCTTCCTATTTAAACAAAGAAGGATGCAATGGGGAAATGTTCACTTAGCACATAATGTACACAACTGTATTATTTTGTTATTGTAATGATGCAATCATCTTAACAACTGAGTTTTCTAAGTCTTTCAAATCTCATTTGAAAATAACTTTATAGAGATTTCACAATAATTTAGGAAGGAAAAATAGGTGTTTATAATCTTGTAGTTATTTCCTTGTAACCAGAAGAATATTAACATTTTTTATGCAAATAACAGTTTAGAAACTCCACAAAATCTAGAAATAAAATGACAATCTCAAAATAAGAAAGGTAATCTAATATTGTTGTACTAACTGGAAATGATTTATTTTTAGTATAAATTTCAAGAGAAAAAAATGGCTCAATTTTTTCTTTTGTCTTAAATTAAAAAAAAATCTAAAAAGCATGTTTTCTAGATGATGACAAAACACATTAAAGGTGATGGTATAACTTATGACTTATTAAAACATGCTTGAACATCTAAGTTCCACACTCAGAATTCAAACTCAAAATTAGGCCTAGTGGTGCTATACTTTAAGGGAAGGATTTGCTTCCTTGTTTGCTTGCTTATTTATTTATTTATATTGAATGAAGTTGGTGGAAAAGAGGGAGATTCTCAGTTTTTGATAAAAATCCTAGTGGAAGAAAGAAGAAATACAAATAAATGAACAATTAACTTTGGGGGGAAAAAATCAAGATTTGGGCCATTTTCTTTTTCAGATTGCTATAAATACCTGCCTACATTGGAACATAGGCTGCTTTTATTTGTTGACTGCTTACTATGTTTTTTTAATTGGAAGGTCATATTTTATTTCTTCAGATTGCAAAAATTTAGTTAATGCTAAAGAGAGCATATTGCTAAGAACAACAACAAAAATTATCCTAAACCTAAGGGGCATACAAAAGAAAAAGAAATTAAAACTATAGTTTTCAAGGCAATATACTTTATAAGGTGAAAAAAAAGTGAGACGATAATTATGAGAATTCTGGAAGTCTGTGGAGATTGGTCAATTTAATTACTAACCATCACTCTACTGTTAGTTGTAATTTGTAATCTAAGAAATAATTATACGAAAGCATTCCCAATTGATTTTCAAAATAGAGCTGGTTAAATTTGGAAGTAAGCAGAAGTTCCTTTCCAGAGCAATCTACAATATCCCAAAAAACATAGCTACCATTTTTGCAGGAAATTCTATATCCTAATGCTGAGACTGCTTGATTTTGAGATCATTAAGAAATAGGTAAAGTGGAAGAAGAAATGGAATTTATAAAGTCAATTTCTCAAATTAAACTTGGTGATCTGACAAGATATTCCTACTGCTTTTAGAGAACCAATATTTCATAAAATAAAAATGTTTGATTGACTACTTATAGCAATTTAACAGGAAAGTAATAGTTTTACCACTTAAAAAAAGGGAAAATTCTACATGTTATCACAGTTGATTAATCTTTAAAGTAATTAATTATGAATTATTAATTTGCAAAGTCATTTCAATATCTCGATACTTCATATTCCATTTTGGAGGAAAAAATGCATGAGTGCTTTTCCTAGGGCCACTGTTACTGCACAACATCAGGTGTACCCGCCATACTGCATTCTTTGCCCCTGGAGCTGGGGTACCACTCATTTAGACTACAATGTGAACATGCCTTCTGAAGTTGTGCAATACAGGAGTTTTGTTTTCATTCTGGAGGAAGCCAATGATCAATATACCACTCTAAAAATGATACACAAATTTCTGGACTTACCAGCAGTTTAAGCAGCCAAAACCGGGATTTATAATAGAAAGTTTTGGTGGGGTTGATGAGAAAGAAAACCATAAACCCATAAAGGACAAGTGGGTACACATATGTGGGGATGACACTAACTGGAGCAAAGAAGCATGCCAGAAGGCTCAGGCACCACAATATCCCGAGGAATCCAGCAATCTGATAAAGGATGGGAAAGACAAAAAGAAAGAAAATTATTTTTATCTCTACCATTACTTAAAAAATCTTTAATAAAACAGAGGTAAGAAAAATGTTTAATTATTACATCAACAATCCTCTTCAAATAGAAAATAGATTTTAGTACCCACTAAACCAGCTATATGGCTAATGTAAACTATATCCATGGGATTTTATGTCTTGCTTTGATTACCTCAAAGAGATGCTGATGAGACAAATTGCTTCTCGGATTAAGTTCAAAGATGAGCACATGATTTACTCCAGCCTGTCTCCAACCATACGTGTTGATGCCCAGTAGAAAAAGGAATTCAATCAGAAGAAAGCCACCGCGATAGATTCTTATCAAGGGCCAAATACTTCTATCTGTTTCAAGTTTAAATACAGCTGAAAGAATATCAACTAATTGGTTAGTTAGAAAATTTATAATGTCTCCATTAATTGTCTTTCTCTTAATTCTCAAGGATATAACCCTGGCATAAGAATTTTTAATAAATAAAACATAAACCTAGGTTATCTCAAGAGCCTGATAAACTTGCTTAGAGGTTCTTTCTCTTCTTCATTTCACTCTGCAAAATTCCACCAGAAAAATTTTCCTAAAATTTGACTTTCAGCATATTAGTCCATGGTGAAATAATTTAGAACCATCAGATCAGTTCTGTCAGCTGGGGATTTCTGGCATGACACAACTTCTTTGGCTTTGTTTTGTCCATCACTGAATTGGATATAGTAATGCCTAGCTCACAGCGTTACTATGAAAATTATAAGAAAGAGTATATATGAAAGCAATGTGAAAATTGAAATGTCATATAAATGACAACAATTAGTATTTATAGAATGCTTACTATGTGCTAAGGATTGTATTTTTACATATAACAATTCATCTAATCTTCACAATGGCTCTGTGAGTTAAAAACTATTATCTCCATTTGATTGATGAGAAAACTACAGCAGAGAGGTTAAGTAATTTGCTCAGGTTTACCAAGCTAGGATAAAGCAGAGCCAGGATTTTAACTCAGACAGTTTTGCTCCAAAGCCCATACTCTTAATTACTACATTCAATTGCTCATATGCCCATACAAACGTTCAGTATCACTACTATCCTATAGATCGCCAATAATTATAACATTCAAACGTTTCGGCCTCACAATTCAAGTTCTTCACAATCTGATCTCCAATTAAGTTTCCCAAACTTATAGTGCCCCTAAATTCTTATTTCCTGATAAATTTTATTATCCTTTTAACAAACTAATTTTGCTTATGTTGTCCCCTGTACCTAAAATGGCCTTGCTCTTTCTTTTGACCAATTCTATTTCTACTTATTACTTAAGAACCAGATTCTCATCTGTTCATAAATTTATTGAATCAATATGTTTCATTTTGAGCCTATTCTGTGCCAAACATTTCAATTTGGCTACCAATTTCTCAATTTTCCAAATAACTATAAAATTTACTGTTAGCACTACTCATTTGAAATTTAATTATATACATCTTATATACTTAAATAACCATTTATTATTTATCTTTGTATTCTCTATAGCACATAGCACATTTAATAATTTAAAAATAACAAGGTTTAAGCCTTTGCTTTGGAGTTAAATACTACAGACCAGATTTCAAATCCTAGCTTTACTAGGGCAAATTATTAAATTTTTCTAAGTCTCAGTTTCTTTGTTGGTCAATGGGGAGAATATCTATTCTCGTAAGTTTGTTAAGAAGATTAAATCTGAACAATATATACTAAATGCCTAAAACAGTACGTTTGGCCCATTTTTGAATATTCAGTATATATCAGTTTCTTTTTACTTGATGAAAATTCATTTTTTCATTAATTTGACAAATATTTATTGGGTGCCCATTATGTGTGACACCATTCTAAAAGCTGGAGATTCAGTAATGAACAACAGACAAAATACCTGTCTTCAGGCAACTTCTATTCTGTATAATGTCAGACAGTGAGATAAGTATTTTGAAGGAAAAAAACGTAAAGAGATAAAGAATGTTAGGTGCTATTTTAGGTGGGGTGATCAAGAAAACTTCTCAGAAGATGACATTTGCAGGAACCTTAAGGAAACAGAGACTCAATCATGTGACTCTCTGGAGGAACAGGGCTCCAAGTAGAGGGAAAGTACAAAGGGCCTTAAGATAGGTATAAGCCTTGTGTAGTCCAGGAACAGGAAGAAGGCCAGGGCACTATGACTGGAATGAATGAGAGGTAAAGTGGCAAAAAGTTACCTACAGGCAGATCAGGTAGGACTTTGTCAAGACTTAAGATTTTACTCAGATGTATAAAGCCAATGAAAGGTTTTTCACATAATTGGTATGACCAGATTAATAATTTTAAAGGACTATTCTAGCTGTCATGTGAAGGACAGACTGCAAAGGAACAAGTATGGTAGCAAGAAGATTAGTTAGGAGGTTGAAAATAAAAAAATATATATATGGTCTTACATCCTGATTCCTAACCAAAGACCACATATATAACAGTCAGGAAACAAAAATAATAAGTATAAATCCCAAAGAATACACAATTAAACTACTAGAGCTAATAAAATCAACAAAGTTGCAGAGTACAAGATCAACACAAAGGGACTTCCCTGGGGGCACAGTGGTTAAGAATCCTCCTGTCAATGCAGGGGACACGCGTTCGAGCCCTGGTCCAGGAAGATCCCACATGCCATGGAGCAACTAAGCCTGTGTGCCACAACTACTGAGCCCGTGTGCCACAACTATTGAAGCCTGCACGCCTAGAGCCTGTGATCCGCAATAAGAGAAGCCACCACAATGAGAAGCCCAAGCACCGTAACGAAGAGTAGCCCCCACTCGCCGCAACTAGAGAAAGCCCGCATGTAGCAATGAAGACCCAACGCAGCCAAAAAAAAAAAAAAAAGATCAACACACAAAATTCAGTTGTCCTTATATAAACCACCAATGAACAATCTGAAATGAAATTAAAAAAACAATTCCAATTACAACAGCAAACAAAAGAATAGAACACCAAGGAATAAATCTAACCAAGGAGGTGAAACATATGTACATTGAAAATTACAAAACACTGCTGAAAGAAATCCCATGTTCATGGATTGGAAGACTTGTTCAAATGGCAATGTTACCCAAAGTATTCTACAGATTCAATACAATCCATATAAAAATTCTAATGGCCTTTTTTTGCAGAAATGTCAAATCGATACTCAAATTCATATGGAATTGTAAGAGGCCCCAGAGAGCCAAAACAATATTGAAAAAAGAACAAAGTTGGAGAACTCACAATTTATGATTTCAAACTGTACTACAAAATAGTGTGGTACTGGCATAAAAAAAGATATATAGACAAATGGAATAGATTGAGAGCTCAGAAATAAACTTATACATCTATGGCTGATGGATTTTCAATAAGAGAACCAAGACTATTCAATGAAAAAGAATATTCTCTTCAACAAATGGTGCTGAGACATTTGGATACTCACATGCAAAAGAATGAAGTTGAATCCATACTTCACAGCATGTACAAAAATTAGTTCAAAATGAATCAATGAGCTAAATATAAGAGCTAAAACCATAAAACTCTTGGAAGAAAATATAAGGGTAAACCTTCAGGACCTTGGATTTGGCAATGGAAGTCTTAGATATGACACCAAAAGCATGAATAACACAACAACAAAAACAGATAAACTGGATTTCACCAAGTTAAAAAATTTTGTGCATCAAAGGACATTATCAAGAAAGTAAAATGACAATCTATAGAATGGGAGAAAATATTTGCAAATTATATATCTGATAAGGGTCTAGTATTCAGAATATATAAAGAACTCTAGTAACTTAGCTATAAGAAGACAACTCAATTTAAAGATGGGCAAAGACTTGGGTAGATATTTTTCCAAAGAAAATATACATATAGCCAATAAGCACATGAAAAGATGGTCAATGTCATTAGAAAAATGCAAATCAAAACCATAACAAGATACTACTTCAAACCCACTAGGATGGCTATAATTAAGGAAAAAAAAAGGGAAATCACAAGTGTTGATGGGAATGTGGAGAAAATGGAACCCTCATAAATTGCTGGTGGAAACAGAAAATGATGGAGCCTCTGTGGAAAACAATTTGGTGGTACCTCAGAAGGTTAAAAAGCATTATCATATAATTAAGCAATTCCACTCCTAGGTATATATCCGAAAAAACTGAAAATGGGTACCCAAACAAATCCATGTATATGCATGTTCACAGCAGCAAAACTCACATTAGCCAAAAGGTAGAAACAACACAGCATAGTTATATTCAGTTTTGGTGATACTACCAAACAGTTCTCCGAAGTACTATAGCCACTTCCACTCATTCACTTTCATATCTTCATGGTATTCCATTGTATAGGGGTAATGTCATTTATTTTCTTAAACAGTTCCTGATAGACATTTGAGCTGTTCCTAGGATTTTCCTATTATAAACAAAATAGTGGTGAATACCCCCTTTCATATATGTCTTTGCACCCATGTACAAGTATGTTTATAAGATAAACTTTTAGAAATAAAATTGCTTAATCAAAGTGATTGTACTAAAAAATTTTTACATATGCTGCCAAATTATCCTCTAAAGAGACTGTGACAATTAATACTTTACCACTAGTGTATGAGTGCTTGCTATTTCACACTCTTATATGCACTTATTTTTTTTTTTACTTATTTATTTTTTTGCGGTACGCAGGCCTCAGTTGTGGCCTCTCCCGTTGCGGAGCACAGGCTCCGGATGCGCAGGCTCAGCGGCCATGGCTCATGGGCCCAGCTGCTCCGCCGCATGTGGGATCTTCCCGGACCGGGACACAAACCCGTGTCCCCTGCATCGGCAGGCGGACTCTCAACCACTGCGCCACCAGGGAAGCCCCTTATACGCACTTAAAAAAAAAAATTTACTGGAATATAGTTGATTTACAATGTTGTGCTACTTTCTGCTGTACAGCAAAGTGAATCAGTTATACATATACACATATCCACTCTTTTTAAGATTCTTTTCCCATATAGGTCATTACAGAGTATTGAGTAGAGTTCCCTGTTCTATACAGTAGGTACTTATTAGCTATCTATTTTATATATAGTAGGGTGTACATGTCAATCCCCCCTGGTAACCATAAGTTTGTTTTCTACATCTGTAACTCTATTTCTGTTTTGTAAATAAGTTCATTTGTACCAATTTTTTAGATTTCACATACAAGCAATATCATACAATATTTGTCCTTCTCTGTCTGACTTACTTCACTCAATGACAATCTTTAGGTCCATCCATGTTATTGCAAATGGCATTATTTCATTCTTTTTTTATGGCTGAGTAATATTCCATTGCATATATATGTACCACATCTTCTTTACCCATTTCTCTGTTGATGGACGTTAGGTTGCTTCCATGTCCTGGCTATTGTAAATAGTGCTGCAATGAACACTGGGGTGCATGTATCTTTTCTAATTATGGTTTTCTCTGTGTATATGCCCAGGAGTGGGATTGCTGGATCATATGGTAGCTCTTTTTTCAGTTTTTAAGGAACCTCCATACTGTTCTCCATAGTGGCTGTACCAATTTACATTCCCACCAACAATGTAGAAGGGTTCCCTTATAGGCAGTTTAAATGGTCAAACTCTTGTCTTTGTCAAACCAGAAAGTGAAATATGATATATTATTATTATATCAATTCAGTACAGGTTACTAGGAAACTATAAGAACAAGTTTTAAAAAATCTGAACAGGTAACTTTTCATCTTCATAACACTAAATATCTGGAATATGTGAATTTCAGACAAATTATTAAATATCAGGTCATGTCCCCTTGAGAAACCATAGCAATTATGCACATTATTATTATTATTATTATTATTTTTGCAGTACGCGGGCCTCTCACTGCTGTGGCCTCTCCCGTTGCGGAGCACAGGCTCCGGACGCGCAGGCTCAGTGGCCATGGCTCACGGGCCCAGCCGCTCTGCGGCACGTGGGATCTTCCTGGACCGGGGCATGAATCCGTGTCCCCTGCATCGGCAGGTGGACTCTCAACCACTGCGCCACCAGAGAAGCCCACACATTATTTTTTTTAATGTGAATGTTTGAAAGAAAAAGAATCATGATTGTACATGCATTACTACTGCTGTGTTTCTCTCTCAATTTTCAACTCTGTTATCATTTACACAACCACTGGGAGATAAATAAGGATAGACACCTGGCTTTAACTGTATTTACCCTGCCTCCCCCCATAGACACACAAAGATTAAACAAAGACAGGTTCTGAAGTGAGAGAACATAAATACGCAACACTAAATGCATAAAGCACACACATTAGAAAATAAATCAGATCATCTCACAAAAATGTAGGCTATACATATGAAAGAAAACAAAACCCCAACTTGCCCCTGAATTTAAGAAAACTTCATTTCAATTCATTCACATAAAAAGAATGAAGTTTATTTATCTATTCTTATGTCTTATTTAATGATGGTGACGATGATAACACCATGCTCATTTTGGAAAGAAAAGAAAAAATTTCACACACAGATGAGTAAAGTCTTCCCTGATGCTCTCATTTGAAAGTAATCACTTGTTCTCTTGAGCTGCTTAGAAAACACTTCTATTTTGTAGTGTATTATTATCGTTTTAATATATCTTAATCTCCCTCGTGTAATAAGCTTCATAAGGAAAGGAATTCTCTTATCTATCTTTAGACTCAAGATTATCAAGCATAATCATAGATACATAAAATTAACTTGTTGAATGAATTCTAATACAACCCTGTTCTTGTAAGGTATTAAGCTCATTTAACAAATGAGGAAATTGTTTCAGAGAAGTCACGTCTTTAAAGCCAAAACAATTAAGAAACAGTTGAGCTGGGACTGCAACCAGGCAAGGCCTTTTGTAGATAAGTCAGTGTTCTTTCCATAACAGCTAGCTTGATAATCTAGGGCTGGGCTTTTTATTGTAGTATTTCCATGCATTCTATATAAGTAAACTGCATTCATCCCTGAAGACACAGAGCTAGATTTAAATATGAACATAAAGTATATCAATATTAAAACATGAGCTTACAGTAGACAATAACACAGTTAATTTTTAGTAAAATTGGTGGGAAGGAGAACTCTAAACATACAAATGAAAATACACTGTTAATACGTAAAGTTCACACACTATCTAAAAGCCATTACAACCTGGGCTATAATTTCGTAATATGCAATTTGACAATCTTAATTAAGAAGAATGTTTATGAGGAATAATGAATTCAGTAAATTACTTCTTGAACATCTATACGTCTGGCACTGCGTTAGGAACTTGAAATACAAAAGTGAAAAATACATAGTCCCTGGAATCGAGAATAGTTTAAGTGTGACAGTGATATAAACCTTCCTTGTTCAAGCAGCATTATAATTACTAAAAGTCCAAAACAGATTATAATGGATATTTATACAATAACATCTATTTCTAAGTCATTTTCTGTGCAGACTTCACTGAACAGAATTTAATCCTTTATTAATGACTCACAGTTACTATAAGCACAAATACACAGACTCTTTTTTAAAAAAATAAGTTTATTTATTTTTATTTATTTTTGGCTGCATTGGGTCTTCATTGCTGCGTGCAGGCTTTCTCTAGTTGTGGCGAGTGGGGTCTACTCTTTGTTGAGGTGCAAGGGCTTCTCATTGCGGTGGCTTCTCTTGTGGAGCTCTAGGCATGCGGGCTTCAGTAGTTGTGGCACGTGGGCTCAGTAGTTGTGGCTTGCAGGCTCTAGAGCACAGGCTCAGTAGTTGTGGTGCACGGGCTTAGTTGCTCTGTGGCATGTGGGATCCTCCCGGACCAGGGCTCGAACCCATGTCCCCCTGCATTGGCAGGCAGATTCTTAACCACTACACCACCAGGGAAGCCCCAAGTACACAGACTCTTGGGGTATACCAGGATTATCTGCCCTTAAAGTAAAAGCCCTCAAATTCAAGAATCTTTGAGATATGTGTTTTTTTGCTGTTTGTTTTCTGTATATCATTTAATTTCATCTCTGTCCTTCTCTTCCATCCACTCAAACTTCAACCAACATTTTTTGAACCCTGCTATATCCCAGGCAATGTTTTAGGTGCTGGAGATACAATGGTGAACAGGAGAGACAAAAGCCAAGGCATTAAGGAATTTATATTCCAATGGGAAAGCAGATAATATGAAACAAAATATGTCACAAGTGCTCCAAAGAAAACTAATGTAGGCTAAAGGGATAGAACAGGCTATTTTAGGGTAGGCTGATCAGGGAAGGCCTTACTAAGGAGGTGGCATTTGAGTAGACACTACATGAAGTGAGGGAGTAAGCTATGTAGACATCTTGGGGAAGGGCCTTTCAGGCAATTGAAAGGGCTCATAGATGGGAATGAGCTTGGTGTGTTCAAGGAATAGTAACAAAACAAATGTGGATGGAAACAGTGAAACCAAGTGAAACTGAGTGTGGGGAGGATGACAGAATATGAAGTTAGAAAGGCCCAAAGGGACGAGATCTTGCATACCATAGTAGGAACTTTCAATTTTATTGTAAGAGAAGCCATTTAATGGATTTTGAAGAGGAGAGTGACGTGATCTAACTTGCATCAAAAAGACACTGGTGACTATAGAGAGGCAAGAGTGGCTGTTTGGAGACAAATTCAGGAGGCTGCTGCAGTGTACTAAGAAAGAAATGGTTGCTAGACAAGGATGGCACTGGTGGAGATGGTCAGATTCAGAGCATGTTTTGAAGACAGAGCAACAGGATTTGCTGATGGACTGGAGATGAGGTATGAGGGAAAAGAGAGGCTAAAGGTTTCTGGCCTGAGAAACTGATGAGAGGTGATGCTATATGGAAGAGAAAGCACATTTAGTGATAAAATAAATTTGTTCACATAAGTTTAAGATGCCTATTAGACATCTAAGTAACCAATCAGATATCATTCAGAGGAAACAGTATATAATTTGGGAGTTATTAGCATATAGATGATATTTATAGCCATAGGCTTCAATAAGATTGCCTAGCTAGGAAATGAATGTAGACAGAGAAAGATCTGAGCACTGAACCCAGTGGTACTTCCTAACATTTAGATGCCAAAAGAAAGCTAGAAAGGAGTCTGGGAAAAAACTGCCAGCAAAGTTTAATAAGAAAACCAGCAGAGTGTGGTTTCCCATCAAAATCAACTGAAGAGTTTCAAGAAGGAATGATCCACAATGTCAAAATGCTGCTGAGAGGTAAGTCAAATTCTGTTGGGAGGTTTAGTAAGATTATGCCTCCCTTGTTGTTACATCATTTCTTGATGTTGGGAATGTACTTGTTTCTAGCAATTCCTCCTACCTCTTTACAATTTTTAACTGCTATAGAATAGAATATTATATAATTAATTTTCTTAAAATTATATGCGAAGTAATTGTAAATAGGTTCTGGAAAGGATGTGAGAGTGTCTCCAAAAAGCAAAGTAAATGACCTTAGTGCATAAATTTTGTAAAATCTTATTTACTCTCATCTGTGATCAAGGGAGCTGAGGTTATTGATAACTAAACGCTGAAAATGATGGAGAATAAGGAGTCACAATCTAGCAATGTTTAAAGGGATAATTATATCCAAAGGGGAAAACAAACCAAAATAACCAACACCCACCCTCCCATCATTTATAAAAACAAAAAACTTAGCCCTGACAGATTTCTCTTTCAGTAGCTTTGGTAGTTTGGTAGAGGGACAGAATATGACATAAGCAGATTAGTAATAATTTAATTCAAAATTTAAACTACTCACCGGCAAGCACAAGGGTAATATTCAGTACAATGAATATTCCACAAAATAGGCCAACTCTAAAAGTAGTCCATGCTGGTGCAGGCTGTGGACAGAAAAATAGCATTTTGAGTAAAGGGCAAAATATTGAATACATTTAGTATACAGTGTAATAAATTAGCACTATAAGCCTCAAAGTTCTACCATGAACATATTTTATGATCTGAAGTTTTGTAAATCTGGACCAGGGAATCATCCTTCATTATCCAATAACACTAGAATTGAAGTGCCAGTTTATTCTAATTATTTTACAGAAATCTGTGTCACTAAATAAAGAGAATTAGAATCTCAGGCATCAAATTATATATATACTGAGTTTTCTTATAGGAGAGATTAAAGTGCAATTTCACTTTTACAGTGTGTACATATTTAAATTTTGTAAGTCAGTATTACTCAATTAGAGTTCACATATTTGGTACTATATAATTAAAGACAATGATAAAAATAAGAATACTCATTTTCTGAGTACTTACAGTATTATATTGGAGTACCTTAAAGTGAATTTTTAAATATACACTCATGTCAGAATCTCCAGGATGGGGGCTTTCCTGGTGGCACAGTGTTAAGAATCCGCCTGCCAATGCAGGGGACACCGGTTTGAGCCCTGGTCTTGGAAGAATCTACGTGCCATGGAGCAACTAAGCCCGTGTGCCACAACTACTGAGCCTGTGCTCTAGAGCTCTCACACCACAACTACTGAAGCCCACACCCCCTAGGGCCTTCATGCCACAACTACTGAGCCCACGTGCTGCAACTACTGAAGCCCACATGCCTAGAGCCCGTGCTCCGCAATAAGAGAAGCCATTGCAATAAGAAGCCCACACACCGCAATGAAGAGTAGCCCCCGATTGCCCCAACTGGAGAAAGCCCACATACAGCAACAAAGACCCAACGCAGCCAAAAAAAAAGAAAAAGAGTCTCCAGAATGTGTACATGCAAAAATTATTTTTCTCTATTATAAATGTAATTTTAAATTTAGAAAATAATAAAAAGAAATCTACTGCTTTCCAAAATAAATAAAAGTGCCTGATACTTTAAACATAAATAGATGAGAAATATGGAGAGATGATCTTATCAATTTAAATATTTGCTATGAATGTTATAAGAGAAATTGTAGTAGGTGATATTACATTTAAGATTCTTCAAATGTTTTCTAAAACCCTTTAAATGAAAAAAAACACTGAGACTTACTCTGACTTATTATTCATCAGTAATAGATAACTCTATATTAGTTTAGGACTGAAAGCATTCAGAAGGAAGATGGTCATTTGTCTTTTTCAAAAAAAAATTTTTTAATTGTGTAATTTATCATATTTACAAAAGTATGTGTGTGTGTGTGTGTGTGTGTGTGTGTGTATACACACACATATACATATAAATAATGTATTTGGACTATTAGAGACAATAATAAAAGGTACCTAAACCTATCACCCATCTTTAGAAGAGCACATTTCCATTTCTTTGAAATCCTTACCCCTTCCAGATCCAAAATCCTTCCCTCCTCACCAGAGATAACCATTTCCATGTTTTCTTTAGCTCTATCCCTTCTACATGCAGTCCTAAAGACTTAATTTTTCAAAATTAATTTCCTTATTTTTAACAGCTTTATTGAAATATAATTGACATACAATGAACTGCACATATTTAAAGTATAAAATTTGTGTCTTTCCTCTCTGGATGCTTTTAAGATTTTTCTTTAATTTTCAAGCAGTGTGACTATAATATGCCTGTGTTTTTTTGGTTTTTTTGCGGTATGTGGGCCTCTCACTGTTGTGGCCTCTCCCGTTGTGGAGCACAGGCTCCGGATGCGCAGGCTCAGCGGCCATGGCTCACGGGCCTAGCCGCTCCGCGGCACGTGGGATCTTCCCAGACCGGGGCATGAACCTGTGTCCCCTGCATCGGCAGGTGGACTCTCAACCACTGTGCCACCAGGGAAGCCTCATGTGTGGTTTTTTTAACTGTTTTTCTGACTAAATTGACATACAATAAACTGTACATATTTAAGGTGTACAAAATCTGATATTTTGACATATGTAAATGCCTATGAAACTATCACCATAACCAAGGCAATGAACATTGTCTATCATCCCCAAGAGTTTCCTTTTGGCCTTCTGTAATTCTTTTCCTCTTACCACATCCCATCCCACCTCCAGGCAACTGCAAACCTGCTTTCTGCCACTATATGTTAGTTGGCATTTTCCAGAGTCTTAGGTAAACAAAACCATAATATATATATTCTTTTTTGGTCTGGCTTATTTTTTCAGAATAATTATTTTGAGATGCATCATGTTGTTCCATATATCAAGGTTTATTTTTTTATTGCTGAGTAGTATTCCATTGTATGGATATACCACATTGTTTACCTATTCACCTACTGATAGACATTTGGGTTGTTACCGGTTCTAGGCTATTATGAATAAAGCTGCTATGAACGTTTGTTTTTATATGAACATATGCTTCATTTGTCTTGGGTAAATACTAAGGAGTGTAATGGCTAGATCTCACTGCAGGCGAAGGTTTAACTTTTTAAGAAACTGCCAAATTCTTTTCCAGTGTGGTTATATCATTTTATACTCCACCAGCAGCATATGCGATATCAGAGTTCTTGGTCCTCCAAGATTCAGTATGTCTATCTTTTTAATTTCAGTCATCCTAATAGGTGTGTGTTATCCCATTGTGGTTTTATTTGCATTTCCCTATTAATGATACTAAGCATCTATTCACATGCTTATCTGCCACCCAGACATCTTTGGTTAAGATCTTCTGACGATTTTTAAGTTGGGTTGTTTGTTTTCTTATTATTGAGTACTAGAGTTCTTTATATGTTCTGGGTACAAGTCTTTTATCAGATATATTTCAAAAATATTTTCTCCTAGTCTGTTGCTTTTCATTCTCTTAACGTTGTCTTTTGAAGAGCAGGAGTTTTTAATCTTGGTGAAGTGCTTTTGGTGTCATTTCTAAAAAATCTTTGCATAACCCAAAGTCACCAGGACTTTCTCCTATATTTTCTTCAAAAATTTGTAGTTTTAGGTTTTCATTTAGGTCAATGGTACATGTAAAATTAATTTCTATACATGGTATGAAGAATGTATGGAAGTTGTGCGTTTGGTTTTTTTTTTTAGCATATGAAAGCCAATTGCTCCAGCCCCATTTGTTGAAAAGACTATCCTTTCTCCAGTGAACTGCCTTTGCATATTTATTGAAAATTAATTGTTCATATATTTATTGGTCTACTTTTGGATTCTCTATTCTGTTCCATTAATCTATTTGCCTATCCTGACACTAATAACACACTGTCTTGATTACCATAGCTTTAATAAGATTGATACCACATAGTGTTAATCCTTCAACTTAGTTGTTCCAAAGTTGTTCTGGCTATTCTTGGTCCTTTGTACTTTCATATAAATTTAAAAATTTGCTTAATAATTATTTTTTAAAAGCCCTGTTGAGATTTTGAGTTAGTTTGTGTTGTATCTATGAATCCATTTAGGAAGAAATGATACTTTAAAAATACTGGGTCTTCTAACTTCTCTCATGTATCTTTAATTTCTCAATAGTGTTTTATAGTTTTCAATGTAAAAGTATTGCACATCTTTTGTCAGATTTAACCCTAAATATCTATGTATTGATCTTGTATTCTGCAACCTTGCTAATAAAGTCAGTAATTAGCTCTAGTAGCTATTCTATAGAGTCACTGGATTTTCTAAATAGGTCATCATGTCATCGGCAAAAAAAAACAAACGAAACAAACCCCACCAGTTTTACTTCTTTCTTTCTAATCTAAATGCCTTTTATTTCTTTTTCTTACCTTACTACACTGGCCATAATCTCCAGTACAATGCTGAATAGAAGTGGTAAGAGTGAATACACTTGTCCCTAGTTAGGGAGAAAGCATTCAGTGTTTCATCATTAAGTATGATATTAGTTTTAGGTTTTTCATAAATACCTTTTATTGGGATGAGGAAGATCTTTCTGTTATTCATTTCCATTCCATTCTGGTCACAGAACATATTTTCTATTATTTAAATCCTTTTAAATTTACTGAGGTTTAGTTTATGACACAGAAGATACCACTTAAATGTCTTTTGGTATAACTACTATGTAGATATCATTTAACAAATGCTTTTTTAGGCACAACGATTGCATTTTAGAGGAAAGTATGTAGTAGCCCAGACTATCTGAAGCCCTCCCACTCCCATATCATCAGATAAATATCTCATCTTAATCAGTTGGTCTGACGAAGTTAGCGTGTCAGTAAGAATAAACAAGAGAAGTAGTACAGGATAAGAAGAGAAAGGTGGGAAGACATTACAATTTATTATGAAGTGAGATCTGGCAACTAATTTTTTAAAGTGAAAATAGCAATAGTAATAAACACTTATAAACTTTGGCTGAAACCTTTTTTAAAGTAATGAAACTAGTATATTTTATCAGCTAACAGATCATGTTGATTATTCAATAGGTAAAATGAACCAACCAAACAACTGGAAACAAATACGAACCTGAGCAGCTCCCAAAGGGGGAACACGTAAACGCTTCATAGCTTTTTGTCTGTCACCATCTTCAAGTTCATTGGTCACTACAGCCTAAAAGACACATTGTTAACTTTTAACACAGGTTATACTGAACTTGAGTATTGCATAAATAATTCTGAACCATTTATATATATGGTATTCTGATAACCCCCTGGTGAATATATACTGAATAAAGCAAAAGAAAAAATCATGAGTAAGAATGTATGTATTTAAAGCAAGCAACTAATAACAAAAGGAGAATAAAAATGAGGAGTTATTTCATTAAAAATAAGACATTAATATTATTGAAAATATGTGGTATATAAGTGAGATTCCTGTACCTCAGTTTCAGAGATGAGCTGGTTGATTTTCTTGCATGTATAAAATGGGGCTACTTCTACATGAGCCACTCGCCAATCTGCTCCACGAGATGTTTCCAGGATCTTGTCATGCTTTTTAAGGATTTTTCGGAACCCTGTAAAATTCAGATTCTACAGAAAGAAATGAGAAACACTACTATAATTTCCACCACCATGAGAGAAGATGAAAAATAATAAGCCCTTTGTGTTGACTGAGTTGACTGAAGATTGAGTACTGAGGGAAATGGCAATGCTTTCATAAAAGCATGTACTATAAAAAGATAAGACTCTTCTTTCTTATTTCATTTATTCATTTCAAGGTAGTATGCTATCAGTAATACAAAGAAACTCTGGATTATGAACCCTATTATTTCTATTTCATGTAAATTAATGGAAGTCTTAAACTCAAAACATTTTTATTTCCATTTTCCTATGTACAACTGTTTTCAAAATAGTTAATTTATGTTATTTTGCTTCTTTGATCAAAAGCATATATTCAGAAAATCCTCTGGATTTATCATGAACTGAATACATTTATTAGTTCTTTGCTTTTTGCAGGCCTGGTATAGCTATGTATTTCCCCCTGCTATGTATGAACAAGCACAGGAAATGGATAATCATCTATCTTTCTTAACTTTTATTTTGTTTCCATCCATTCTGTTTGGGGATGGGTGTGCAAAGAGTCAGTGGAAAAGAAGAAGTGATCATACTTACAGGGTTTTGCTGATAACGGGTAGGAGCTTGTACTTTTCCTGCATTTCTACAATATCAAAATACTATACTTTTCTATATTCTCAAATCCTGTTGTTCTTTAATCAACAGACAAAAAAGCACGAAACTGTGGATTTGCAAGGTTCTTTAAATCAGAGGTCTCCCAAATTTGACCATATATCACCATCAGTAAAAAAAAAAATTGAGCAGTCACTCCAAATTAGGTTTTGCTTGCTTGCCTGTTTGTTAATATTTTTTTTCATACTTTAATGGGTCATCTTAAACTCTCCTTGCATGTATACACCATGATTTGGAGACTGCTTTCAATTCATTTTCCTTTCTCATCATTTTCAAAATAAATGTATTCTTACAGGATAGACAGTCTCAAAGGATAAAGGACAGATCAGAACTTTTATAATTAACAATTATTTTCAAGAAGCTTTTTATAATGACCCAAAACAAAAACTTCTGGCAAAGTTAATAAAGTAAAATTTAACAAGGGTATTTCCCTGTAAAATTTAACAAGGGTATTTCCCTGTAACTTTTATAATTAACAATTATTTTCAAGAAGCTTTTTATAATGACCCAAAACAAAAACTTCTGGCAAAGTTAATAAAGTAAAATTTAACAAGGGTATTTCCCTGTAATATTACACAGGAATTCCTGTGTAATATTACACAGGAATATGAAATGTTAATATTTTATATCACTACAAGCAAGAAGAAACACATTTCTGTTTCTTTTTAAAGATAAATTATAAAGCTATGGGTAAATTTCAAAGGAAAGGAATTTCCCATCATATATACCTTATATAATTACTTTCCTATTCTTCTAAAGTTATTTTCTGAGTTATGTTAAATGTTAAATATGAATGTTAAATATTAACATTGAATGTTAATGTTAAAATATTATTATGTTAAATATTAACATGTTAAAATATTAAATGTTAAAATATTAATGTTGAATGTTAAAATATTAAATGTTAAAATATTAAATCACCAAAAAAGAAAGCAGAATTATGAAAGGGAAAGATGGAAATAAGTACATGCATTAAACTTAGATTACTACAGATACGGCACTATAATAACTTTTTTTTTTTTTTTTTGGCGGTACGCAGGCCTCTCACTGTTGTGGCCTCTCCCGTTGCGGAGCACAGGCTCCGGAAGTGCAAGGTGAGCGGCCATGGCTCACGGGCCCAGCCACTCTGCGGCATGTCAGATCTTCCCAGACCGGGGCACGAACCCGTGTCTCCTGCATCGGCAGGCGGACTCTCAACCACTGTGCCACCAGGGAAGCCCTATAATTACTTTTTATTTTAAAATTCCAATATTTACCCATGGTAATACTTGTATTATATAACCTCTAGTTTTTATATAGTGTATGATCCTGTGATGATCTTAACCAGATTAGAAGTAATAATCAAAAGAATAAAATGGAAAAATAATAGCACATAAGGTCTCTTTAAAGATTAGGGAGATGCTTTTGCCCATTTAAATGTTTATTATTTAACGAATAATCTGTTTTTCAATATATTCTTTATAGATTTAACTATGTGAACAAATCTATAAAGAATTACAAATGAATAAATGCCAAGCATTTCCATAATTTAGCATACCTGGTAATTCAACTTTTTAGGTTGGGTTTTAAAATTTCTTTTCTTTCCCAAGTTTTGTTTTAGTTTTTGTTTTAAATACAGTCATATTGCAGCCTGTGGATAATAAAACTGAAAGGGTTCTCAGTGGAAAGTTGAAAAGTCAGTATCTTTTACACTATTAGTGTTAGTTGCAGGAAAGTTAACTATACAGCTGCTTTCATGGAAATTTTGCTGTGGTGGAATATAAAAGTTCTTACATAGCCAGCAGCGGTTGGGTAGACATACATTATTTCTTATTTCTACTCATTACTTAGAGATGCCTCTAAAAATAGGAAGCAAACTATTACTCTTTGAGTCAAGGGCTACTCCTGAATACCGTACAAAAAGGTTTTGGAAAACTGATCTTCAAAAACAGAAGTTTTGTTAACATTATTTTACCATCTCTGATAACCTGGTTTTTAGCCAATTAAGAACCTTTGAAATCCCAATAAGAACAGAAAGAATAATGACATGCTAAGAATTTCCCTTTTTGGATTGACCCATTAGTAGAGCTCAAGGAAATTCCATTTATTTTAATTTCTCAATCATTTAAAGGTTCTATCCTCCACAGTAAAAAATGAAGTACCTGATAGTTCTGCAGCAGGATAAGACTGAGGTAGAACTCGCTGAAGGCCAGTTTAAGGTCTTTAAGATTCCTATGTTGGACACGTTCCTCATGGGACAGGTGGAAGACTGGCTTTCTGCGTTGTCGCAGTGTAGTAACACCAGTGCTTTCTTTCTGTGCATCCAGTGATGACTGAAGTTCATTCTGAAGTGTAGCAAACCTGCGCTGAGCCTCTGCGAGCTTTTCTGTAAGAAGTAAAACAGAACTGTCAAATCATCAAGATAAAAAAGCTGGTAAAAGTTCTCACTGACGTCTGAATTTTTACTAATTAGTCTGTTTCCCTAAAATTTCTAGGGAAAAAAATGCTACATTTAATATTTAGAACTAGATAGGAAAAACATGTTTCAGTGTAATACCCTCCTTTCATTCTACCCCACACTTCCCCTCAGCAAAACCTCAAGTGTACCCTTTCTTTTTACAGATGAAGACTGAAGACACAGAATTTAAAAGCCGTGAAGAGTGAGAATACAAAATGGTACAGCCGCACTGTAATTTGGAAAACAGTCTGGCAGTTCTTAAAAAGTTAAACATAGAGTTACCTTAAGATCCAGCAATTCCACTCCTAGGTATATAACCAAGAAAACTGAAAATATACATGCACACAAAAACTTGTACACATAACACAAACTGGGACTCATAATAGTCAAAAAAGTGGCAACAAACCCAATGTCCATTAACTGATGAATGGATAAGCAAAATATGGTATATATGTACAATGGAATATTGTTCAGCCATAAAAAAAGAATGAAGTATTGATACATGCTAAAACATGGATGAATATTGAAGATATAATGCTCTAAGTGAAAGACACCAGACATAAAATGCCACAAAATTGTGTGATTCCACTTATATGAAATGTCTAGAACAGACAAGTCCACAGAGACAGAGAGCAGATGAGTGGTTGGCAGGGCCTGGGGGGAGGGAGGAATGAGGAGTGACTGCTAATGGGTACAGGGTCTTTTTGGGGTGATGAATGTTCTGGAATTAGATTGTGGTGATGGTTGTACAACCTTGTCAGTATTTATGCTTTGAATCTCTCTCCTCAGGAATAACTCATTCCCTTTTAAGAGCTCACATGAGTAAGTCAGGCTTACCTGGAATAATCTCACTTTCTTAAAGTCAATTGATTTGAGACCTTAATTATACCTGCAAAATCCTTTATAGCAGCACCTAGGTTAGTGTTTGATTGAATAACTGAGAGAAAGTATGTGTATATCAGGGGGAAGGGATTTTGGAGGGCACCTTAGAATTATGCCTACCACATACTTTGAACTGATGCAAATTTCTGAAGACTCCAAATGCCATTTGGTCCCGCAGTCAAAATGGAGATATACAGTTGTTCAAGTGATAGATGGAATATTAGCCCAGGTTTAACTCAGTGGACCCAGTTGGTTCACAGGCTCACACTATGATTATATTTCCAGTTCTGGAATGTATAACTGGAATACAAATACTGGGCTACTGGTGGAATCTCCACATTTGACTCTGACCCAGGAGAGGAAGGGCTAGTGGAAGTTCTGGAATTTCTCCCTATCAAGATAGTAAGCCAAAAGCACAAACATATCCCTAGGGGAACTTCAGAGATTAGTGCCACCACCAGGGATGATGTTATCTATCACATCTCCATTTAACTCATCTGGTTAGTCTGTGCAGAAGTTGGACGAATCTTGAAGAATGAGTGTGGATTATTGTTAAACTTAATCAATAATGGTCACCCTGAAGGCAGCTGCTATTCTAGATGTGGTATTATCACTGGTGCAAATCAACACAGCCTCTAGCACCTGGTATGAAACTATGCATCAAATAATGCAGCTACTTACCTGGCAGCAGAGGCTAGCAATGAGCTCCAGAAATGATACCATTCCTCATTGGAACTGACTAACCACCTAGCGGCAGGTTGCATGCACTGGATGCAGGGGGCAGAGATTTGTCCTCTTTGGAACAAGTGCTTTCTTTATACGGATGTGCCTTCCCTGCTTATAATGCTTCTGCTAGCACCACTATCAACTGGAATGCCTTATCCATTTTCAAGGTGGTAAAGCAATGAGCATATCTATGGAATAAAACGGTTTTATCACATACCCAGAAATAGCTGGCCTAACATAAAGGCTTACTGAAATGAGTTGGGAGACAAAACTCTCAAAGGTTGGGGTTCTGTCTTTCAGAACGCAGTACTGAGACCATTATTTGGTTCTATCCTAACCACAGCCAAAATTCAGTCTAGGAATGAGGGGTGGAAGTAGGAGTGGCTCCTTTCACTATTATATCTAATAATCCACTCAACCTGCAACTTGAGCTCTGCCTGTTGGTTAGTCCTCAAGAGGAAATGCTTCTTTCATAGGAATACAACAATGGTTCTGTTGAATTGGAAGATGAGACTGCCACCTGGCCTTTTTTGGACTCATCATACCATTGAACCAGTAGGCAAAGAAGGTGTTTACTAGTTAAAGTGATTCTGATTCCAAGGGGAATAGATAACACAACAGTAGCAATGAGCATTGTGTCTGCCACCCAGGAGACTTCCTGGAACACATCCTAGTACTTCCATGACCAATAACAGAAGTTAATGGAAAACTAAAGCAATCAAAAAAAGACAGAATTACTAAGGATTCAGCCCCTTCAGGAATTAAAGTTTCGGTTATCCCACCCAGTAAAGAACCCTCACCAACTAAGGTACTGGCTGAGGGCAAAGGAAATATGGAATGGGTAGTGGAAAAAGCAAATAACAGATATCAACTATCACTTCTTGACCTTCTTGTTCTGTCTTTTACATACCTTGTATTTTCCTCTCTATCTCTGTGCTGCATTCTGAGTTACTACTTCAACACTACCAGTTTATAAATTCTCTTTTAAGGTCTAACTAACTTACAGTTTAATTGATTAAGATATTAATTTAAGTAATTATATTGTCATTTAAAAATTTCTAATTGGTTTTTTTTTGCGTACATGGGCCTCTCACTGTTGTGGCCTCTCCCGTTGCGGAGCACAGGCTCCGGACGCACAGGCTCAGCGGCCATGGCTCACGGGCCCAGCCGCTCCGCGGCATGTGGGATCTTCCCGGACCGGGGCCCGAACCCATGTCCTCTGCATCGACAGGCAGACTCTCAACCACTGCGCCACCAGGGAAGCCCTAATTGGTTATTTTTAAAAGTCAATTTTGATAGTTTCTTATTCTTTGCTCATGGTTTTGATACTTTCTTTTATGTCTATAGCCATATTAAGTATATGTTTTATTTTGTACCTGATAATTTGCATATCCTATACAGCAGGAGTCCCCAACCCCCAGGGAACTGGGCCACACAGCAGGAGGTGAGCAGCGAGCAAGCCAGCAAAGCTTCATCTGTATTTACAGCCGCTCCCCATCACTCGCATTACTGCCTGAGCTGCGCCTCCTGTCAGATCAGTGGCGGCATTAGATTCTCATAGAAGTGCAAACCCTACTGTGAACTACACACGCGAGGGATCTAGGTTGCGCGCTCCTTATGAGAATCTAATGCCTCATGAGAGGTGGAGCTGAGGCAGTGATGCTAGTGCTGGGGAGCGGCTGCAAATACAGATTATCATTAGCAGAGAGGTTTGACTGCACAGAGACCATAAAAAATCAACTGCTTGCAGACTCATATCAAAACCCTATCAGTGAGTGTCAAGTGAAAACAAGCTCAGGGCTCCCACTGATTCTGCATTATGGTGAGTTGTATAATTATTTCTATTATTATTACGTTGTAATATATAATGAAATAAAGTGCACAATAAATGTAATATGCTTGAATCATCCCCAAACCATCCCCTGCCCCCCCAGTCCGTGGAAAAACTGTCTTCTGTGAAACCGGTCCCTGGTGCCAAAAAAGGTTGGGGACCACTGCTATACAGCTTTTAAGTGTTTTGTAGTCTTCCATAATTGTAAGAAATGGAACTATTCACCTATATTCAAATTTCACATTTAAGTCAAAGGGAAAATGAATCTAGGGTTTTTTTAAAATACAAGTTAAGCATTTCTATTGCATATGTGTTTGTCTTATTATCCTCATGATCAAAAACAGTATAGAACTTCTTGGTTCACAGTGCACTTTACATCTCAGCAATTTTTTCATGATGCTCCTAGGCCGAAAAATATACCAAACACTTCTATTAAGTAGTTAGGTTCAAACAACTTAAGTATTTACGTCCCAACCACTTCATAGCTATTTGCAAAAATATTATACACAAACACATATATAATGAAAGAATGTGAAGGTTTATCCAAAGTCCACTATAAATTATTATGCTAATTAAAAGCCTCAGGTAATATAGTAAGATCGAAAAGCCAGAATATCCTAAGTAGCATGAATGATCAACTTTTGTTGTTAAAACATTAATACATGAGTTTGCTATCTGTTTAGCTTCCTTAGCCAGAGTTGTCAATACATGAATTTTGTAATTATTTACATCTTTCAGTACAAGGATATTAAAAATGTAAGAAGCCCCAAAAAATGGATAGAAAAAGAACCTGTATGCCAGCAATAAGCCAACAAACAGCCTCTCCATCTGGCAAACTCCTTACTCATTTTACATGGTTAATCATAAATATCATTTTCTATGTAAAATTCTTCTTGTCTAACAACTCTCAGTCACAATTTGAAGCTCCTTCAAGGCTCTCATGGGACTACATATATGCATACATAGAACACTGCATACAATTCTTTGTTTATATTTTTGCTTTATTTACTAACTGTGAGCTCTCTGAGGGCAATGGTTCTATAATCCTCATCTTTTATGATGAACAATTTTTTTACTCTTTTTGTTAAATCCTTTTTTTTTTTTAGATGTTGGGGGTAGAAGTCCATCAATTAATTTATTTATTTTTGCTGTGTTGGGTCTTCGCTTCTATGTGAGGGCTTTCTCCAGTTGTGGCAAGCGGGGGCCACTCTTCGTTGCGGTGCACGGACCTCTCACTATCGCGGGCTCTCTCGTTGCGGAGCACAAGCTCCAGATGCGCAGGCTCAGTAGTTGTGGCTCACGGGCCTAGTTGCTCCACGGCATGTGGGATCCTCCCAGACCAGGGCTCGAACCCGTGTCCCCTGCATTAGCAAGCAGACTCTCAACCACTGCGCCACCAGGGACGCCCCTAATATCTTTTCTTCAGGTATGTTTTACATACCATAAAATTCACCCACTGTAAGCATAAAGTTTGCTGATTTTTTAGTAAATCTGTAGAGTTGTACAATCATCACCACAATCCAATTTTAGAACAGTTCCATTACCTCATACACTTCTGTCATGGTTGCTGGCTGTTGATCCTCACTCCCACCCCCAGGTAACCACTGATCTGCTTTCTCTGTCTACAGATTTGCCTTTTCTGGACACCTTATATAAAGGAATCATACAATATGTAGTCTTATGTGTCTGTCTGGCTTCTTTAACTTAGCATGATTTTGAGGTTCATTCATTTTGTATGAAACTACTTTTCATTATCAGTAGTTTGTTCCTTTCATTGATGAACTGTTTTTCACTGTATGGATACACCACATTTTGTTTAAATGTTCATCAGTTCATGGACATTTGGATTGTTTTTAGTCTTTTTACTATATAAATTATGCGGCTATTAACATTCACATACACTTTTTTTGTGTGGACTATCATCTTCATCTTTGCAATAGCAGGTTCAATCCATGTTTGCTGAATGAATGAATGAATGGATATGTAGGAAAAAAGTTCTCTCTAGTAATCCAAGTTCCTATGTAGAAATAAGGAAAAATAAAACTTTCAAGGGTATTTTGCTACTTTCTTTAAACTAGTGATTCTCTTCCTTAAGGCACGACTGTCTAGAAGAGCATAATGAAAGAGAATCTCTACGTGGGAGTGTCAAGGATAAAGCATATGTTACTTGGAAAAAAGAATTCAATATTACTACAGTTATGGTGTGAGATTTTTTAACTTATCAAAGGGGCATAGGTTTAAAAAGGATGAGAAACACTGCTTTTGACACCAAGTGTCCAAGTCTATTTTGCAATGATACCTCAGTTTTCTAAAGTTAGATCTCCAAAAAGCTCAAATACATGGAACAGCACAGAACCTAAAAAGAGGTATTAAATGTGTATATAAAACTTATTTTGGTCTATGAATGAAAATTTACAAATACAGTTATAAAAAATAAAAATGAATATTCCTAAGCAATTTTATAAATACTGATGAAAACAGCCTATTTTGGCAATAAATTCCAATTTCTATTCATGCCAGTGAATCAAGTCACTCTAAATATGAACAGATTATTATCTTAATAATATTTGTTTAATGCCATAAGCTCTCATACACTGATAATAAAATATTTGATAAAAATTTCCAATAACCATTCAAGACTTTCAAAGTACCTATGTGTCCCTCAAAGAGCTAAAAAAAGATTATCAAGATCTTTAGTTTTAACGAGATTTGTATACATATTTTTACTTTTAGAAAAGTTATTTTAGAAATACAAGGTATCTTCAAAATAGCAAAGCTATCATGTTATGCAACTGAAGAACATTTCTTGATAAAGTTAATGTCTTAGAATACTTTTATTGTCTTTCAATGTTATCATCTTTCTGATTCAATTTATGGATTTCACTGTTACCTGAAATACAAAGTAAGTTTATAAGAATGTTGACCCATTATAGGTGATTCAGGATAGTTAATCTTGTTGCATTACATCCTATTTTTGCACGGCTTTTTCTGGAGTTCTTACCTGAAATTCTGACAACCTCAAATACTTAAGTCTAAAACCTCCATGTGTGAAAATAGCATCCTATTCTTCCATTCCACTTTTCTCTCTAATCAATAACACTCCTTATTTTCTTACAACTCCAGCCTCAGCTGACTATTTGTTATCCTCCTCACCCCCAAATATGTCACGGACTTTAATGCATTACACATCTGGATAGGTTTTTCCCTTGTCCTAGAACACCATACTCCAGCTCTCCCTACTCCCCACACAGCCATTCCCGAACACACTCCTCCAAGAGGATATGGCAAATTTAAACGTTTCCATTTATGCTTCTTCATGTTCGCTTCCACAGTACGTTGTGCAACTCTACAATAACAAATATCATAAATTTTTTTAAAGATATAATTAGTAAAGAAATATATTAGATGTACTCTGATATTTTCCATTCTACTATATTCTATTCATATTTTAAAAAAATGTGCTGACCCTGTGGGTCACTTATTGACCCTGTGAGTCATTTATTGGGTTGCAACCTACAATTGTTTAAAAGAACACTAATTTAGATGATAGTCTGCTTTTTTGTGAAGATGCCATCCTAAAAACCTGTTACCCCATGACTATGGGCATTGCCCATGCTTTCAGTCTTAGAAAGAAAGAAACGAAAAGAAAAGCTAGGAGGGAAGGAGGAGGAAAGAAAGAAGAAAAGACAAAGAAAAGGTTGGTTTCCCATGGCTTGTTTTTGTTTTTTTGTTTGGGGTTTTTTTGCGGTACGCGGGCCTCTCACCACTGCGGCTTCTCCCGTTGCAGAGCACAGGCTCCGGACGCGCAGGCTCAGCGGCCATGGCTCACGGGCCCAGCCGCTCCGCGGTATGCGGGATCCCCCCAGACCGGGGCACGAACCCGCGTCCCCTGCATCGGCAGGTGGACTCTCAACCACTGCACCACCAGGGAAGCCCCGATCACTTTTTTAAAGAAAATGAAGAAAGCAACATTTATTGTACATAGAACGTAAATAATTGTAATTTTAATTTTCATCAGATGTGTTAGAAAGAAAGCAAGCCACTCTAGCTGCTTTAATTCACTTCCCCAACTTCCCCTAACCTCCCATCCTTTAATAGCTTTTAAGTAACTTATTCTGGGGACTTCCTTGGTGGTCCAGTGGTTGGGAATACACCTTCCAATGCAGGGGATGTGGGTTCGATCCCTGGTTGGGGAACAAAGATCCTACATGCCGCCCGCATGCCACAACTAGAGAGCCTGCACGCCACAACTACTGAGCCCGCACACTCTGGAGCCCGCACGCCACAACTAGAGAGGAGCCCAGGCACCGCAGCAGAGGATCCCATATGCCACAATGAAGATCCCACACGCCACAACTAAGACCCAATGCAGCCAAATAAATAAATAAATATTAAAAAAAAAAAAGTAACTGATTTTGTTGTAATGATGTAGGAAGAAACGCTAAGACAATAGAATTTTAAACAATATTACAAACCTATGGTCACCCTACTTAACTAAATATATTTAATCCACATTTTGACACATGAATAAGCAAAGAACAAAACTAGCCATTAAGTCACAGTTGTGGGTACTAGACACATATAATCACCTGTGAAATGAACATTTAGTATTTCAGTGAGAGAGTTTCTTATGTTTCATTATTATACAGTGCCTCAAATTCAATAAGAATAAAGAAAAGTAAACATATAGCAAGATACTGTATAATAGGATTACAGGAATAACTGTATAATAGGAATAGTTTTGAGTAACTATTATCCAATTGGTCTTACATTTACATGGAGACTGAAAATATTTTACAGCCAAGAAATAAATCTGTTTCTATTACCATTATTTTCCTACTTATGAATAACACTACTGTGATTTCCTACCTTTCCTCCCTCCTTTTTGGTAAAGAAAGGAAAAGCACATAACAGTGTTGTGAGTTCCTAACATAAAAACTGAAGTCAAAAATTAGGACAAGCCAGATAAAAACCCTGAAATTATTTCCTTTAGAAACAAAGGAAAAAGCATTTAGATATTTAAAATATTCCAACCAATAAAAAGGGCTTGCCTGTTTTAATTGTGGAATATTAAAAGCAACAGATGTAGTCTAAGAGTTTTTTTTAAATGTAGGTGCATTGGGGCTTCCCTGGTGGTGCAGTGGTTGAGAGTCCGCCTGCCGATGCAGGGGACATGGGTTCGTGCCCTGGTCTGGGAAGATCGCACATGCTGCGGAGCGGCTGGGCCCGTGAGCCATGGCCGCTGAGCCTGCGTGTCTGGAGCCTGTGCTCCGCGACGGGAAAGGCCACAAAGGTGAGAGGCCCGTGTACCCCAAAAAAAAAAAAAAAAAAAAAAAAAAAAAAAATGTAGGTGCATAGAAATACTGCTTAGAAGCCAAGTATTTTGAATGGAGGGAGAAAGCAAACTGGTTCGAGAAAAGAGAAAGATGTGACATGAAGTAATTTGTACTCCCAATGGAAAAGGACATTACTGGTCATCATAAAAAAAAGTTTCTAGCACTACAACCTTCAGTTTGTATTGACTGATACCATTTTCAGTGCGAGAAGACACCTGGGAGAACTCTAGGTCAGTGATCAGCAATGTTATCACCAAAAGGATACCTCCTTTAAAAAATTTCCCTCTCTTCCCATGGTCTTCAAATGTTTGAAGATTTTATCTATAAATCTAAATAAATACCTATATCTTATTAGCCAAAAAATATGTAATAAAAGAAGAACAATAAAATAACTTACATTAGGTTTTGTGAAATATTGAAAATAGCTTCTGACTCCTTACATGTGAAATCCCAGAGGGCTGGGAATCAATTTGCTCATTTTACAAGTAAGTACGTAGAGGTCAAGGAAGGTTACATGGTAAACGTTTTCAAAAAAAATAATAAGGTTCAAAAATCCAAAATGTAATTGATAGGTAATAGACTTTTATGAAAATAAATACATCCATATTTTAGTAGTATTCATTCTGTTTTGTTGGTTTAGCTTTTATAGCATTTGGGCAGGGGGTACTTCAAGGTTTCAGTCAATACTATATCTCACCTAAAAAATAACCATTTTTAACTGACCATTAAATAATTTGTGAGATGTAACTGGGTGGAGGTAGGGTTTATAAGATGAACTCACCCCTATATTATTTATAGTTCTTCATGTGCCCTAGTATCTGAGGATTGTAGTATACAAGACAATCTGCCATGGAGAAAGTGGCTAAATAAGGAGAAAAATGACACAATCTAGGACAAGCACCAATTCTACTTCTGTCAATCATGTCTTCATATTACCCATCATTTCCTGACCTGGCAAAAAGTCAGTCTGAAGACTACCAATTTGTACCTACTCCTTGATGACATCAAGAGACATGCCCTAATGGCTCTGCCAATAAGCACAGAGAAAGGAAGTCATTAAATCATAGCCCCCAAATTTTTAATAGTAGAAAGCCTAAAATTATCTTTGAAAAGTAACCAAGTCTAAAATACCATTTTGCAAACTGAGGGTTGTAACTCAATATGAGATCATGAAAGCAATTTAGTGTATCATAAATCAGCATTTAAAAAATCAAATAGAAACAATTAGAGAATACAGAATATAAGTAGTAAGAATAAGTATTGTTTCATGAGAAAATATTTTTAATCAAATATATTGCACATACACACATATACAGATGCATGCAAACATATAAAACACACACATCTGTCTGTGTAATGAGGTCATAATTTGTATGTATTTTTTACTGTTAACTCAAAATATATAAAGTATGTATCTATTGTTAAGAGCAGATATTTTTCTTTGTAAATCAAGAAGCTTTATCTACTTTTTGTAATCTAATTTATCCAATTAGAGTTGGGTTCAGAGATCCTTCCCAGAACAATCATAGTAAAAGAAAAATGCTAATAAACTTGACCTTTATATTTCTCATTTACAACCTTAGATCATACCCAATAGACTTTTCTCAGTCGAAATACTCTTTCCACTGCAAATGCCTTCCTCTTTTAGTCTCCTCTTCCTCATTCTACATTATATGGCTGCCCTCTCCTCTGTCTACATTGCTGGTTCCTCTTTATCCTCTTACCTCCTAATTGTCGAAATTATTTTTGTCCTTGAACACTGTTAATTCCTTCTGTACATTTTTCCCTTGCTGAAAATCTATGCATTTGCATGGTTTCAAATAATATTTGTTTTGTCTCTGCCTTCTAAGTGCTTGTAACATAGTGAAAAGGACGTGCATATATGCTATGCCCTTTCACAGCTCTGTGCCTTTGCATAAACTACTTCCTCTGCCTAGGAAGAAATCCAGCCATAAATGAAAGATGAGAAGGAGAACACAGAGTTAAGATATTTGCTTCCCTTTTTTTCAAGATGAGGTGATCCCATTTATTTTTTTATATTTTTTTAAAATTAATTTATTTATTTATTTTTGGCCGTGTTGGGTCTTTGGTGCTGCGCGTGGGCTTTCTCTAGTTGTGGCGAGTGGGGGTTACTCTTCACTGCAGTGACTTCTCTTGTTGCGGAGCACAGGCTCTAGGTGCGCAGGCTTCAGTAGTTGTGGCATGCGGGCTCAGCAGTTGTGGCTTGCGGGCTCTAGAGTGCAGGCTCAGCAGTTGCGGCGCACGGGCTTAGCTGCTCCGCGTCATGTGGGATCTCCCTGGACCAGAGCTCGAACCCACGTCCCCCTGCACTGGCAAGCGGATTCTTAACCACTGCACCACCAGGGAAGTCCTTGCTTCCTTTTTTATTTATTTATTTTCTGTTTAAAGGGAGTGATTTGCTAAGGAAACTAATCCATTGAAAAGGGAAGTTAGAGGAAAGTTATTTTCTTAGAGGAAATAATTTCTGGAACAAAGTCTCCAGGAGCTGAAATTCAGTCAGTAGTTATAGAATTTTCCATAGACTGAAGAGGTATATCTTTTCTACAAATATTGGAGGAAAATAAATAAGGGTAAGAATATCTATAGGTATTTGGTGGGAGGGGAGTGGCACAGATCTGCATAAGTATTACACACCAACAGGAATTGAAGGCCTTTATATTTATTTGTAAAGTAGGAGGTATAATGAACATGATGGGGAAGATGCTTGGGTCAGAGAATTCAAGAGAATGGCATAGGGTTTAGAAAAGCACTTTGAAATATGAAAAAGGGCACTGATCAGGATCCACAGGCAGCTTTGAGAACACAGTTAAGAATGCAATAATGAATTTACAGTGGTTCAAATTTGTTCTGCTGTGATTTTTTTTTCCCCGGCTGTCCTAAGCAGCCTGGGGGTAGGCATGAAGAAGGTAAAAGGTTGGACTGGTCCACGGTTGGAGTTTTGCCAGGCAGAGGCAATCAACACAAGGCAATGAGGGTAAAGGGATTAAAAGCTCAAGGACTGATGGAAATGAAAGTAATTCGGGGAGGGGCCTGGTCAAATGGAACAGAATGAGGTAGTCAAAAAAGGTGAGTTCTATGAAATGAAAAAACAGATGTTAAAGGAGTAGGGGAGTAAACATATATTAAAAAAAACAACAATTTAAAGGGTCAGACATAAATAAATAGAAGTTCTAATATTTTCTTTTCTTCTCAAGAGCATCTTGTAGATGCTACTCTGGAGACCATACCCTAGAGAGACAGATATGAGTGTTCCACACAACGGAAAGGCATAAAAGTGACATAATTAATAAGCTGCAACTGTGTCATTCAGCTCTGAGAGAAATGATAAAACCAAGTTTCTGACTCTTTAATGCTTTGGACTGGGCCACAGTGAAGCTCAAGGTATTGAGTCATAATGAGGTCCTGAAATCCTTGCAACTGCAAGAGAACTAGGCAATGACCATATAAGGCTCAAACAGTGAAGTACCAGATGCATTCCTACCTCAGCTAAAGAAAATATCCTTTAATTGCAATATAGTAAGAAAAGCCCCAATTTTAAAATGATCAGAAGTTTCAACAATGACACGGTAGAGTTCCTACTTCCTTAGCAGCAGAAATTGTCTCTTGTATATTGTACCAAACAACTACTTACCTGAATAAAATGTGTTGATTTTGGCAAGTTCTTTTTCACAGGTTTGGAAAAATTTTTCTTCAAACTTGGCAAAATACCTCTTTACTGTGTCCTCATCTGTAACTGAAAGCAAGGAAAACAATATTAAAATTTAGTGTCCAAAGGCGAACTAGGAAAATTATGGAAATAAAAATTTAAATTACTACTTTCTTAGTCTTCGAATGTCAATATATGTATTTCTTTGAAAAAAATGAACTGTGAACTATATTAAGAAAAGGCTAATCAAAGGCCTCTTCACAGGAACACAATTATTTTTTAATTGAATGAAGTTTTCTAAATCTCTACTATAATAAACTTATAGTGGTGGACAAAATACGTGTTCATAAGACTTCAGAAGACACTACTGCAGAGGTGATCAAGGGAAACTAGGTGCTGGGAGGTGAAGTGAGTAGGATTCAGCAGAGAGTAAATAAAGTATCTCAGGATTAAGTATTGCATTCACAAAATGCAACAGATAATGAAGACATGAATATGTAATGTGTTTCTGGAAAAAATGAGTTGATTGTTCTAACTATATTAAATTGCTATCTACTCATTTTTACCTTAGCTGCACCAGACACAGAGAAAGAGATGTAGACTGATAGTTATAAATTAGATATTCCAAACCTTCAGTTGCTGGGTAGGAACATAAATGAGTTAAGTAAGTGGGTAATTGTGCAAGTATGGTGACAAATGGCAACTGACACATTCAGGATAAGTAGTGGTATGGATTCTGGTGAAGCGGAGAGCACAAGTCCATCTAGCTAGTTGCTGCTCAGGTTGTCAGATCTTCCAATTTTTCAGTCAGAAGCCATAAATCTAGGTATTTTAAAAACACTGTGTGGGCCAATCAATATATGTCTTTGCAGGCAGGATCCACTTTGTGAGCTGTCATATAGCATATTGATTTACTGAATCTCGTAGTATAGATATATATAGCTTCAGGAACCCCAAGCCTAAAAAGGGTATGTTTCTTGCCCAAGTAAGCTCTGACTAGACTCCAGATGCTAATCATAATTTAGAACTACCCTATTTCTGGATCTCTGGGGCACTCTAAGCTTGAAATGTCTACAAAAAGTACAGGTTCTTTTACAACCCTCAGATGCTCCAAATCTTAGTGCAATCCTGGAAACCCTTAAATAATTCACCTGTCCAGTAATAAGAGAAACAGTATTTCCCTAAGTAATATGTAACACACATACACACAAATTCATAGTACCAGAGATATTTTAAAGAAAACAAAAGCTTAAAACGAAGTTTAAAAAAGCATGTTGAATCTATTCATTTAATTTGAATATACAAATGTAAAAAAAAAATAGCACTACTACTTCTCTATTTCTTATGCTTTAGAACGGAACAGCCAATGCAGGATTCTACTGATTGTGCAGTAAAGAAGGGACAGCTACTTTAAGTACCTCATGTAAGCTTAGCAATTTAGGTACAATAAAGGCTATAATTGCCCAAGGCCAGTGAGAATTATTTTTCCAAACCATAAAGCAGGTCAAAGCTTTTTTTAAAGCTGACCTTGAGTTAAAGATGCTCCATGGTAACATATGCTGCTCTTGTTTTTTGGTGGCAGGGTGGGGCTGGGGGACCACGCTGTGTGGCTTGCAGGATCTTCGTTCCCAGACCAGGGATTGAACTCAGGCTCCCACAGAGAAAGCACAGAGTCCTAACAACTGGACAGCCAGGAAATTCTCCAGATGCTGCTCTTATAATACATCTGGTTCTAGTTGATATAGAATAAGAGTAAATCTTACTCTACTTTACCTACTCTTTTTTTTTTAATTTTAATTTTGTTCTCTATTGTATTGTTAGAGAAGAAAACCCCAAAGCAAAAAGTGGGCTTGGTCATATTTTCTTTGTTTCCCTATTAATAGACAACTTTCATTACCATAAAATGATGGAAATAAAGAAAGTTGTCCCTCAAAGTGATTTAAATGTAGTTTCTGTTTAAAAAATAATTTTGCAGGGGAGGAATAAATTAGGAGTACGGGCTTAACAGATACACACTACTATATATAAAATAGATAAACAACAAAGATTTACTGTATAGCACAGGGAACTATATTCAGTATCTTGTAATAACCTATAATGGAAAAGAATCTGAAAAAGAATATACGCATATATAACTAAATTACTTTGCTGTATACCTGAGAGTAATACAGTATTGTAAATTAACTATATACTTCAATTAAAAAAATAATTTTAACATATATGAATGTTTCTATATGATGTTGCATATTCAGCAACATCAACTATTCAAAATATTACTAAGAACCTAGAAACAACAAAAAATCTAAGCCTCTGAGAAACTAAAAAGCGTGCAATAAATTTTATGTATTAAAGCATGAACATTCTACCCACGAATCAATGTCATATGAATTCTTCATTTCCTCGATCTAGAGACTATTTTATCTAAAATACCAGCAGTCTGTTATCTAGTTTTCTAGTTCACATATAACTTAACAGCCACAAATCAGAAGAGGGTCGAGTAAGATTACAGCAACACTAAGAAGTAATAGCAAACAGAGAGAGAAAAGGAAAAAAACTATAGATAAAAGTAGCAAGAATAGCTGTGTAAAATAAATTAAATGAAGGAAAATGTTCTTGTCATCTCAGATTTCAAAAGACACAGTAATCTACTGTAATTAGAAGTACACTATTGGTAAAGAAATTAGGAAAACACAACAAAAAGAAGAGAATAGAGAGTCCAGAAATAGATCAGCATAACACAAATTTAGACTGAGATAAAATGGTATCAAATCAGTAAGAATGGACTACATAGCAAGTAAGGTTGGGTGAATTGGCTACCCACTTAAATAAACTCCAAATGGAGTTAAAGAAACATAAAATACTACAAAAAATTAAATAACTCTACATGAAGAAGCTTCCTACACAGTACACAAAACAGCTCTCTGAGAATGACTCAGAGAGTCATGAGAGAATGACTGACATTCTCACAAAATGAAAAATCTCCATATCAAAAGATACCAAAAGCAAAGTTAAAAGATGAACGACAGGGAAAACATACCTGCAACATTTAAAATAAAGAATTCACATGCAAAATATATTTTACAAAACTCTTACAAATCAATATTAAAAAGATACTCCATAAGAAAGATGGGTAAACTAGAGAAATTTATGGAAAAATATACAGTGTACAAGTGAAAGGATGTTCAACATTCCAGATATCAGATAAATGCAACTTTAAAACAATGAAAATATAATTTTTCAACCATTGGATTGGAAGCAATTTTAAAATAGTGGTATTATCTTGGCAGTGGTGAAAGTAAATGAACACTATCACTCCCTGTTGGTGGAATGTAAATCTGTAAAGCCTTTTAGGAAGACAGTAACTATCAAAATTTTCAATGTGTTTAATCCCACATGTAGGAAGTATATTCTAAAGGAATCTCTGCACATTACTTTTAATAGTGATAAAGAAAACAAAGTGATATCCAACAAAAGGGGAACAGTTACATAAATTACAATGACATTATATAACACCATGCAGCCATTTTAAATATGATATGCATATATCTTGGTATTTATGAAAATCCCAAGACACAATGCTGAGGAAAAAATTTAAATAACAGAATATATACAGTATGATTTCATTTATGAAAAAATATAAATTAATATTCATATGTACATTCATAGAAAGAAGAGTAGAAGGATGCATACTAAACTGTTAATTGTGGTTAACTCCTTTGAAAGAGGAGTAAGTATGAGAGGGATTCTCACATTTTACTGTCTACACTTATTATGTTGTATTTATTGTATCCATTACAATGAAATGTATTTATGAAGGATAAACTTTATTGTATAAATAAAAGGTATTATTAACTGGAAGAAAAAAGAAACATGTCACATTCAATTCTTTAAATTATACCTAACCAGCATAGCTAGTTTAAAAGAATATAGTAAAAACCTAACCAGCATAGCTTGTTGAAAAAAATATCTATGTCAGAATTTAGAGGTACATAGAATGACTAAGACTTTCACTTCAGTAATGAGTTGGTAGAATGCTGATTTACAGAACATGAATTTCTATTATAAGATGCTTCCTAAAATCTATCTGCTGAATAATATTAGAAATCAGTAACTAAATTGAAGGAACAGAGAATTTCAGCATTCAGAAATCAACTCGTCCAAGTTTCTTGTCGTATAGGTGAGGAAATATAGGTGTAGAGAGCCTAGATAATGTAAGGTTTTTTTTTCACCCCCTCCAGCAACAATGTAAGTTTTACAGAGACTAACTGTACTTTCTTATTGTAAAATAAAGAATATCAAAGTGACTACAATGTGTTACATGGGTGTTATGAACTGAATTGTGCTCTCCACGCAAATTATCCCAATATGACTGGATATGGAGATAGGACACTGACGAGGTAATTAAGGTTAAATGAGGTCATAAGGGTGGGGCTTTATTCCAAAAGGACTCCTGTCCTTATAAGAAGAGGAAGAGACATCAGAGATGTCCCTCTCCCTCCCTCCCCACCTCTCTCCCCTGCACGTGCACACAGAGTAAAGACCATGTGAGAAACAGCGAAAAGGCCCTCTGCAAGCCAGGAAGGGTCTTACCAGAAGAGCTGGTACCTTGATCTTGCATTTCAAGCCTCTAGAACTTTAAGAACATAAATTTCTGTTGTTTAAGGCCCCCAGTCTTTGGTATTCTGTTATGGTAGCCCGTGCAGACTAACACAACGAATCTAACATGTCCTAATGTCAATTAGTCACAAAACTATTAACTCAATAATTAGTCACAAAAGACTAAACTCAGTTCAAAGAAAGCTGTCGTAAATAAGTGCAAATCTTAGCAAGATATATCAACAAATATAAGATTAGCATCAAGAGGAAAAAAAAAGGAAGACAAAGGGGTGAGAAAAAACACAGAATTGGCAAAGAATGACTCAGAGAGCACTGCTGTAAAGAACCCTTTGCTCTTAGTTAAATAAATATTAATTCATTCAGTTATACTAAAGAGAGAGAGAGAGGAGGGAGAGAGAGAATGAGTGAAAGATTTCTTTGTCATTTCTGTTATGTTCTTATCTTTACCTTGCATTTATGGATGAGTACTAATCAAGGTAAAATATTCCTACTGCATAGCAACCACCATCAAGTGCTTTTTACAGCAATTTTCAGGAATATTTTTATTTTTTACCATGTCATCTTATTTTCACATGCAGTCTCTCAAAAACCAATTCTTTAAAACCACTAGTAACTTCTTCAAATATCTTATATGTTCCATTCACATTTTTATTACTATCAATACTTTCAAGTTTCTTAATTTTCAGATCTGTGAGAGACTGAAGGTAAGAATTATCTTTTTTTCTTTACAGATCCTATGCCCAACATAATGTCTGGTACATAGTATGTGCTCCATACATTACTTTTTTTAACTGTAAAAATGAAACATATTTGTTTCATAATAATTTTGAGAAAATTATGATTCTTTATTAAAGTTTAAAAAGACAAAACTCCAACAATTAAATATTTGTACACAAAGGAATGAAGTTGCACCCCCACCTCACATCATATACAAAAACTGAATGGATCAAAGATTTAAATATAAAATTGTAAAGTATTAAAACTCTCAAAGGAAAACAGGCATAAATCTTCATGTCCTTAGATGAGGCAATGGTTTCTTAGATAAAACACCTAAAGCATAAGTGATAAAAGAAAATATTGATTAAATTGGAGTTCATCAAAATTAAAAACTTTTGTGTATAAAAGGGCACTATCAATAAAGTGAAAAGACAACCACAGAATGGGAAAAAATATGTGCAAACCATATGTCAGATAAGAATCTAATACCCAGCATACATAAAGAACTCTTAAAACTCAACAATTAAAAGACAAAGAACCCAATTAAAAAATGGGCAAAGGATCTGAATAGACATTTCTCAAAAAAAGATATACAAATGACCAATAGCACATTCCAACATCATCAGTCATTGGGGAAATGCAAATCAAAACAAAAATGCCACTTCATACCCAGTAGGATGGCTATAATAAAAGACAATATTAAGTGTTGGCAAGGGTGAAGAGAAATTGGAACCCTCATATACTGCTGGTAGGAATGTAAAATGGTGTAGGCACTTGGGAAAACAGTCTGGGAGTTCCTCATAAAATTAAATATAGAGCTACCATATGATCCAGCAATTCCACTTCTAGGTATATACCCAAGAGAAGTGAAAACAAAAACTTATACATGAATGCCCATGGCAGCATTATTCATAATAGCCAAAAAGTGGAAACAATCCAAGTGTCTAGCAACTGATGAATGGATACACAAAACATGGCATATCCATATAAAAAAATATTATTCAGCCCTAAGATAGAATGTCGCAGTATTTCATGCTACAGCATGGATGAACCTTGAAAATATTATGCAAAGGAAAAGAAGCTAGACACTAAAGACCACATATTATAAAATTCCACTTATATGGTATGTCCAGAACAGGCAAATCCATAAAGACAGAAAGTAGACTAGTGGTTGGCAGGGGCTGGGGGAAGGGGGGATGGGGAGTGATGAAAATGCCTTGGAATTAGATAGTGGTGATGGTTGTGCAAGCTTGTGAATATATTAGAAACCACTAAATTACACACTTTTGACGGGTGAAATTTTATGGTATCTGAATTATATCTCAATAAAAATAATTTAACTCCAAGGTTAACCCTATAAAAGAAACACACTGATAAATTAAAGCATATTTATTTATTTATTCAACAAATAATTATTGTGCCTGTTAGATGACAGGCTCTGTGCTAAATGCTGAATATATAATGATGAACAAGATAGATGTGGTGCCTGCCCTCACAGAGTTTGCATTCTAATGACTAAGGCAGAAAAAAAAAATCCACACAAATAAACAAATAATTACAAACTGTAAAGTATTGTGAAGGCAACAAACAGGGTATTGAGATAGAAGGTAGGTATTGGGATGGATGACTATCCTTTTTGGCAGGGTAAGAGATGGTCAGAAAAGACCTCTCCATAGGAGATGACATTTAATCTGAAACCTGAACCTAAAAGATAAGGAAGAGCAAGGGCAAAATGATTACCAACAGAAGGAACAGCACATTAGGAAAGAAACTCGGGTGCCTGAGGACCTGAAAGCAGGTCACAATGGGACTGACAGCATGATGTGATAGGAAATAAGGTTAGGGAAGTAGGCAAAGGCCTTTACATGCAGGAAGGCCACGTTAAGGAGTCTGAATTTTATTCAAAGTGCAATGGAAAGTTTTGAAGAGTTTTAAGGGGGAGTCTAAAAAAGTAGAAGAAAAAGGTAGAATTAGTTTAGCTTTACTAAAAGATAATTTAAAATAGCATTTCCCAGGACATTAGTATGTAGATGAAGGGAAAGAAGGAGAAGAATTTCAAGGAATTCAAATAAGTTTGGAAATATGAGTCTAGAGTTAAACTGATCCCTTTAATGTAGTAGTTCTCAACTGGGGATGATTTTGTCTCCTGGGGGTCATCTGGCAATGTCTGGAGGCATTTTTGGTTGTCAAAACTGAGAGGGTGTTACTGGAGTCTAGTGGATAGAGGCCATGGATGCTGCTAAACACCCTATAATACTCAGTATATCATCTTCTCTCTCCCCTTTTCCTCAACAAAGAATTATCCAACCCAAAATGTCACCATCACCAAAGGTGAGAAACTTCGCTTTAAGGCAAAAGAAGCTTTACTATGCTAACAAACATTGTTATTATTCTTCAAGAAGGAGAAGTAGTATACTGTGTTTCTTAAGTTATTTACAAGAACACAATCCTTCTTGGGGGTGGAGGGGGAATGGCTGGGGGAGGATGGGGAAGGGGGTGAAGAATATCTATTACAATTTCCAGTAATATGGTTCTGTGGTTGAGAGGCACGAACTTTAATATTACCACCATCTCTTTGCATTTTTATTACACTCCATATGCAATAGTTTCTATGGCTTCTTAGTTTCTCAGAAACTACACATAAATGAAGACAGCTGATAAATAAAAATTAACATGTGACTAGGTTCCATCAAATATAGGAAGAACATTTAGCACTATTGGTTTCATGCTTTTAAGAAAAAAAAAGGTGTTCTGAGTTTTTTTTTTTAAAGTGTGATTTACAAATTAGGAATAAATAACTTGAAATTCTATTTTTTCCCAAATGCTACTTCATCAACAGATGGGTAAGTTATATAAAGCATATGGCAAAGAAGATTTCAAACACTGAAATGTTACTCTAAAATCATTGGTGAAGTAGAAATAGAACTAATCGGGCATCATTCATTCAACAAGCATTAAGTTCCTTGCATGTACCAGGCAATGAGGCAGGTGCTAGGAATATAATGATAAGCAAAATACACATAAACTCTGCCCTCACTCTACCCAAGGAAACAGACTTTAATCAAATACTCACACAAATATACAAAGTGTAGTATGGGTTTTGAAGAAAAAAGTATAGATGAGAAAAAAACAGCAGTGGGACCAATCTAGTCTGCAAGGACTGGGGGAGGGGCAGTGTGGGAGTCTCTGAAAGTGTCATTTGAGATGAAATCTGACAGATAAGTAAGCATTCGCTAGAGCAGCAGAAGCACTCCAAGCAGCAGGAACAGCATATAACATGATACTGTAAAAAGAAACGAGCATGGTACTTTTGAGAAACTGAAGAGGCCTGTGTGACTGGAATCCAGGGAGCAAAGGGGACAGTGGTGGCAGTTAAGGCTAGACAGGCAAGCAGAGGCCTGATCAGTCAGGCCTTGCAGAACAAAGGACTAGCCTTCTTCCTATGACCAATGAGACATCTTTGAAGGATTTTAAGCAGAGGAATAATTGTGATCAGATATGGTTTGTAAATGAGGTGATGTGGGGAGACTAATCAGATCTAGTACAGTAGGTATCAGATGAGAGATCATGATTGCCTGAACAAGGGTGAGGGCACTGGAGCCTGAGAAGAAGTACAGAAACTCAGTAGAGATACTGGAGATAAAATCTATAGGTTTTACTGACAGACTGGATATGGTTCTGTTGCGTACTCCCTGTATTAGCTTGAGTAAGTGACTCTCTGGCTCTGTGTTTTCTCTTTGACAAATGAGGGCATTTCAATAGGAAATCTCTAAGTCTTCCTCAAGTTCCAAATTTCATATTCTGCAATTAAAGTTGTTAATTTCTGCAAAATGATTCTGAATCCCACTAAGATGAAGTGGTCCTAAACAAGATTTTCTGAGCTACCTTGACATTTCATCATATAATATCTAACTAAATGTGCTCTTTAAATAGTCCTGGTAGAACAACAACAAAAAATTCTTTTAATTCACATTAGTGACATATAATTGAGATGAAATTAATCTCATTAGCACTAGCTTTGATATAATTGGAACTATTTATCAGCCCCAATGAATGCTTACCTAATGTCTGCTAGTCAAAAAACACCAATATATGAAATAGCAATAAGTAATTCCAACAAGGGCATAATTCAGTGGTAAAGCAAAACTTTTGAAAAACTATCTTGAATATTTTAAAGTTATGACGAAAGACTTTGAACACATTTAAATAGTTATAAACAATGAAATTTGTGATGCATTATAATTATTTGCATTTTAAATTAGTATGACATTGTTTTAAATATAGCTAATGGAATTTAAATGCCATAGCAATATGATAACTGTCATCCATTCATTATCAAACACTTTTATATCATTTCATTTTCTTCTTGAACTTGTATTTCCATTCTATTTAGATTACAAAATTTATTCTAATATATTTTTGTATTTGAAAGTCATTTATTGATTATCTTATTATAGTTCCTAGCCATTAAATGTATATAAATGAAAATTTAAATACAAAAACTTTCTGAACCATAAAGCTCAAATATTAAAATTTCTTCTGGATTGGGCTATTATTACTATTATTAGAACATACTACATCAATACAACATAAACATGTAATAAGCTTGGTAAACATGAGATATAAAAAGTAAAATGCTATTGGCAATTGGCAAATAAATTTCATCTTTAATTGGATAAAACTTTTTCTCCCAATTAGTTCACATATCCATTGATAAATGTTACTTCATTGCTAGAAAGATAAATATTACATTATTTGCTAAAATGATGAATATTACATTATTTGCTAGAATATTAAGAATATTGTAGAGTGAGACAATTAAGAGGCATTGCTATCCTTATTCTTCATTTTATAGATGTAAGTTCTGAGAAATCTTGTTCACATAAATAAGTAGACTGGAATAAAAGTATGTTCTAGCAATGTCAATTCTTTGAACTCCTTCCAAGTGTTTTCCAAAAACTGCATAGGGATCTATTGTTAAAAATTAGTTTTAATAATATATAAGGTAACAAATAAGCCATTCTTCAATTTCAGTGAAAACAATTTGAGTTCAAAAAGATTTGTTTCCCTGTTAATCACTCACTTTCTCAACATCTACACCATTTGAGTAGTTCAGACTATTCCTTTGTTTGGGGGCCAGAGAGGCTATTCAGATTTAATAATAAACAAGCCTTTCTTTTATAAAACCAGAGAAAGACCATTTGAAAGAGAAATCCTGGACAACTGCCTGGCAATTACTTAGGCAAATCAATTTCAGGAATTAGTATATATGGAAGATCTGGAAATGGATTCCCCTAAAAGACAATAGAAAATAACTTTTTTCCAGCACTGTTCCTTCATTTAACCAATATGACAAAATGCTAATTTGTATATAGATAATATTTTTAAGAGAATTATCTATTCTTTACTGAATGACTTCCATTTGCTAATTCTGTTAGCCTAATTATTTCACATAACTAGAAAGTATATGCCATTATTTTAAGCCACTTTATTAATCAAATCTATGTAGTTTAAATCTACCTTTAGCTGAATTATTACTAATCATAGTTTTTTCACTTCTGTAAAGCAACGAACAGGTCATATATATTATTAAGACTGGGTTTACTATAAACAAACCAAATACAAGATATCTGATGATTGATGATTGCCTGAGAAGTATTAGTTTAACTGAATTTTCAGTCTTCTTTTTTTTTTACAAAGATGAATACAAGAACAAACCATAAGAATTATAACCACTCTGGTTACTTATTCCAAGAATAAAGCTTTCAAAGAACGACAGTTATGTAGCTATCTCATTTCCCTCTGATGTGGCAGGCAGGTAGCTAAAGATAGAATGCATTTATAATGACATAACATCAATATTCCAGTTAGATATAAAAAGCTAGGCCACACAGCTTTCTAACAAAAAATCATTGAAAAATCAAGTATGTTGTACTCTTTGTTAATCTTTTAAGATCCGTAAATTACATCTTTGTTGAAAAGCTTCCCTAATATTCCCAAATTTTATTCTGATTTCATAGCAACATATCAACTAAAAAAAATTAAACTCTTAGCTCCAATTAACTCAAAGCCAGAATTTTATATGCTTCCCTCCTCCTCTATATTCTGAGACTGTTTAGTATTCTTCAAATTAGAGCAGAAAAATAGCCACTGATAAAGACTATTCCAATGACTGATAGAAAATTTTTTAAAAATGCATTCCAGAATCACACTAAGATGAGATAACAAAGGAAAAGTATATAAAGCAATTAAATTAAGGAAATAAACTGGCTACTAAAATCAATTTTTTAAAAAGCTTAGTGATTTTATATGTTTAAATAGAAGGCTTGGTAATGGAAGGTGGTAAAGTTTCTATTTTCTTGAGGAGAAAAGAACATATTCAATTCAATTAAAGAAACATCCCTTACCTAATTTCTGATCCAAAAATCACAGTTTGGGCTCTTAATTACATATAGATAAATTTACCACCTAAACAACTAAAGCATACTTTATAGCTGCATCTGTCTTAAAAGAAAACATGGATTGAGGGTTCTAGTCCAAGACGGCAACATAGACAACTCTTGAATTCACCTCCTCCCACAGACACACTGAATCTATAGCTACTCACAGAGCAATTTCCTCTGAAAGAAATCCAGAAACTAGTTGAGTGACTCTCACATACCAAGTGAAGGAGAAAATGCCCACATCACCCACTTGAAATCATTAGGAAAGGCTGAGACACACTCTCGCCATAAACCCCACCCCTGGTCAAGCACCAGACAATGGGGAGGGAACTCCCAACTCCAATTCCCAGCTTCACTCAGAGGAGAGAAGGGGTTGGACCCCACATCTAAGGGAGAAATCGAAAGCAATACAATAACAGTAGGGTACTTCAATAACTCACTTCCAACAATGCACAGGTCATCCAGACAGAACATCAAGAAGGAAACATTGGATTTGAACAAGTCAAACCAGACTTACAGAACTTCCCATCCAACAGCAGCAGAATACAGGCATACCTCATTTTAGCTTTACTGCACTTTGCAGATAGTTCATTTTTACAAATTGAAAGTTTGTGGCAACCTTGCATTGAGCAAGTCTATTGGTGCCATTTTTCCAACAGCATTTGCTCACTTCATGTTTCTGTGTCACATTTTGGTAATTCTCACAATATTTCAAACTTTTTCAGTATTATTGTATTTGTTATGGTGATCTGTGATGTTTGATGTTACTGTTGTAATTGTTTTGGGGCACTATGAACCGCACCCATATAAGACAGCAAATTTTACCATTAAATGTTGTATACGGTTTGCAGGGCAGAAACAGATACAGATGTAGAGAACAAACGTATGGACGCCAAGTGGGGAAAGTGGCAGGGGGTGGGGTGGTGGGATGAACTGGGAGATTGGGATTGACATGTATACACTGATGTGTATAAAATGGATAACTAATAAGAACCTGCTGTATAAAAAATAAATTAAATTAAATTAAATTAAAAAAAATGTTGCTTGTGTTCTGACTGCTCAAGCAACTGGCTGTTCCCCAGTCTCTCTCCTTCTCCTCAGGCTGTGCTATTCCCTGAGACACAACCATGTTGAAAATATGCCAATTAATAACCCTACAATGGCCTCTAAGTGCTCAGGTGAAAGAGTCACACATCTAACTTTAAATTAAAAGCTAGAAATAATTAAGTTTAGTGAAGAAGGCTTGTCAAAAGCCAAGAAAGGCCGAAAGCTAGGCCTCTTGTGCCAGTTAGCCAAACTGTAAATGCAAAGGAAAAATTCTGGAAGGAAATGAAAAGTACTACTCCAGTGAGCACATGAATGATAAGAAAGCAAAACAGCTTATTGCTGATATGGAGAAAGTTTCACTCATCTGGAAAGAAGGTCAAACCAGCCACAACCCTCCCTTAAGCCGAAGCCTACTCCAGAGGAAGACCCTAAGTCTCTTCAACTCTATGAAGCCTGAGGGGTGAGGAAACTGCAAAAGTTTGAAGCTAGCAGAGGTTTTGGTTCAAGAGGTTTAAGGAAAGAAGCCATCTCCATAACATTAAAGTACAAGGTGAAGTAGCAAGTGCTGATGTAGAAGTTGCAGCAAGTTATCCAGAAGATCTAGCTAAGATAACGAATGAAAGTAGCTATACTATAAAACAGATTTTCAGTGTAGATGAAAAAACAACCTTCTATTGGAAGAAGATGCTATCTAGGACTTTCACAGCTAGAGAGAAGTCAATGCTTGGCTTCAAAGCTTCAAGAGATGGGGGGACTCTCTCATTAGGGGTGAATGCAGCAGAATACTTGAAGTTGAAGCAATGATTATTTACCATTTCAAAAATCCTAGGGCCCTTAAAAATTATGCTAAATCTACTCTGCCTGTGTTCTGTAAATGGAACAACCAAAGCCTGGATGACAGGACATCTGTTTACAACATAGTTTACTAAATATTTTAAGCCCACTATTGAGATCTATTGCTCAGTAAAAAAAAGATTTCTTTCAAAATATTACTGCTCACTGACAATGCACCTGGGTACCCAAGAGCTCTGAAGGAGATGTGCAATGAGATCAATGTTGTTTTCATGCCTGCTGACACAACATTCATTCTGTAGCCCATGGATCAAGAGTAATTTTGACTTTCAGGTCTTAGTACTTAAGAAATAACATTTTGTAAGGCTACAGCTGTTATAAATAGTGATTCATTTGATGGATACGGGCAAAGTAAATTGAAAACCTTCTGGAAACGATTCACCATTCTTTGTGATTAATGGAAAGAGGTCAAAATATTAACATTAACATGAATTTGGAAGAAGTTGACTCCAACCCTCAGGGATGACTTGAGGCGTTCAAGACTTCAGTGGAGGAAGTAACTAACAGCTATAATGGAAACAGCAAAAGAACTAGAATTAAAAGTGGAACCTAGGGGCTTCCCTGCTGGTGCAGTGGTTGAGAGTCCGCCTGCCAATGCAGGGGACACGGGTTCGTGCCCTGGTCCGGGAAGATCCCACATGCCACGGAGTGCCTAGGCCCGTGAGCCATGGCCGTTGAGCCTGCACGTCTGGAGCCTGTGCTCCGCAACGGGGGAGACAACAACAGTGAGAGGCCCGCATACCACAAAAAAAAAAAAAAAAGTGGAACCTAAAAGATGTGACTGAATTGCTGCAATCTCATGATAAAATTTGAATGAATGAGAAGTTGCTTTTTATGGATGAGCAAAGAAAATAGTTTCTTGAGATGGAATCTAGTCCTCGTGAAGATGCTGTGAAGATTGGTAAAGTGGCAACAAAGGACTTAGAATATTACTTAAACTTAGTTGATAAAGCAGTGGCACGATTTGAGAGGACTGACTCCAATTTTGAAAGAAATTCTGTAGGTAAAACAGCAATGCATGCTACAGAAAAATCATCTGTGAAACGAAGAGTCAATCGATGAGGCAAACTTCATTGTCGTCTTATTTTAAGAAATTGCCAGAACCACCACAGCTTTCAGCAACCACAATCTAATCAGTCAGCAGCCATCAACATCCAGGCAAGATCCTCCACCAGCAAAAGGATTATGACTTGTTGAAGGTTCAGATGATGATTAGCATATATTTAGCAATAAAGTATTTTCTAAATTGAGGTATGTACATTTTTTAGACATAATGCTATTGCACATTTAACAGACTACAGTATAGTATAAACATAATTTTTATATGCACTAGGAAATCAAAAAATTGTGACTCGCTTTGTTGCAATATTCACTTTACTACGGTGGTCTGGAAGCAAACCTGCAATATCTCCGAGGTATGCCTATACGTATTCTTCTCAAGTATATATTATACATGGAACATTCTCCAGGATAGATCATATGGTAAGCAAGAAAACAAATCTTAATAAATGTAAGAAGGTTGAAATCATATCAAGCATCTTTTCCAACTACTATGAAACTAGTTCTAGTATGAAATTGGAACCTCTATGTCTCAACCCCTATAGCTATCTTGAACTATATTCAGTTCCCTGAACCAGCCATACTTTTCTTACCTTTGGACCTTAACATGAGCTGTACTTCTGCCTGAACATTTTCCCCCTCAGCACCCGAAAACTGTCTCTTTCCCCAGCCCCAACATTCATATGCACACTATCTCCCTTGTTCCCTGACACGTACCCCCTTCAAAAACCCTTCTCAGAGATATTACTGGCCAGAACAGCCCTGAGCATTTTTTTTTTTTTTTGCAGTACGCGGGCCTCTCACTGTTGTGGCCTCTCCCGTTGCGGAGCACAGCCTCCGGACGTGCAGGCTCAGCGGCCATGGCTCACGGGCCCAGCTGCTCCACGGCATGTGGGATCTTCCCGGACTGGGGCACGAACCCGTGTCCCCCGCATCGGCAGGCGGACTCTCAACCACTGCGCCACCAGGGAAGCCCAACCCTGAGCATATTTAACACATTAAATTATTGACTGTAAATAGTCTATGTCTCTTGGGACAAGGAGTATCAGGTAAATTTCAGGCATAGAATAGGAGAAAGGATATAAGGGAACTAAGTCTTAGGGGGCTAGAAAAGGGAAAAAGCTACAATGAACCTTATGGGTTAGAGTAGAATCAGAGATATCAGTGTGAACTCATGGTTGTTAATATATACATAGGTAGATAGACATAGCAGTATAGATACGTATATATGCAAGGGTTAACACACACACACACACACACACACACACACACACACACACACACACACACACTTCCTGGCTCTATCTGCTGTCAGAGTATAGGAAAATGATACTCTAATGACAATGAGAACACCCAGCACTCAGATCTTGACTTCTAAGTACCATTCCCCAATTAATAGGAGTCAGGGCTCTTAGGAAAGGAGGTTGATTCCAGGGCTGGAGCACAGAAAATACAAGATGACCTTGGAATATCTTGTGATAAAAAATAAGAAATTCTCACAAAAGGATTGGGGGATGTCAAAATGACACAGAAACCATCCTGAAGAAGTTCCCAATGACCAAAGCAATAAAGTAAATGATAGAATAAATGATAATTCATAGAATAAAACAAATATCCACAGGTCCATATTGATATAAATAATTGAATAAGTAAATAAATGTGGGAGAAAGGGCAACTCTCCCTTATAGAAGAATTTTAATTAATAAAGGTAGAAGGAATGAGAAAAATACAAACTCACCATCAGGCAAATACCACAGTATTAAACTGCTGCAGGCAAGACCCACCCACAGATGCTAAGATCAGTGGGCAAAAGTTTGAGGAGCAGGAAGATATTTATCAATACAAAGGGGGAAATAGTAGCTTTACAGTGCAGAAACTGGGTGACACTTTAAGCAAGTAATCAGCATTAATATCACCAATAAAATACGACATATCAACATCATGTACTGTTGAAGGACATATCACTTCTGTGGTATTCTTGACAAAAAGGCATAATCTGAATCTATTAACGAAAAAACATCTGACAAAAGTAAACCTAGAGATACTGTAAAAAAAAAAACATAACTCATCAAAGTACAGTATTCATCAAAGTGTCAAAGTCATGACTAAAGAAATGTTACAGATTGAAGGAGACTAAACAGACAAACAACTCAGTGTAATGTGGGATCCTGAATTGGATTCTTGTACAGAAAAGGACACAAAGAGAAAATCTGGTAGAATTCCAGTAAGGTCTGTAGTTTATTCAACAGTATTGTACCAACTTGTTAATTTCCTGGTTTTGATAATTGCACTACGGTTAAGTAAGCTGTCAACATCAGGGAAAACTAGATGAAGGGTATACATGAACTCTCTGTACTCTTTCTGCAATGTTTCTGGAAGTTTAAAATTATTTCAAAATAAAAAAGATTAATTCAAAATGTCTAGGGTTTGAAGGCAAACCAATTAAAAAATAAAAAACAACTAAACCTAGTCAAGAGAATGATTTAATTGTAATAGCATTCCCCATACTATTTAATTAATAAGACAGTCCAATAACAAGTGTTAAATATCAATGTTATATATTAAACAGTAAATATTTTTAAAATATCTACTATGTGCCAGGCAATGTGCTATTGACTAGGAATATAGTGATCAAGAAGGCTAACATAGTCTCTACACTTTTAGAGAAAACTGATACTAATTAAGTAATTAGAAGAGCAAAGTACGTAATAAAAAGGAAAGCACAGGATGCTAGGGGAGCATGACAACGGGCACTAAGCCAGTGTAAAGTGATCAAGCAAGTCTTTCTGAGGAAATCACACTTCAGATGAGATATAAAGAAGAAATGAAAGGATGTGGGGAAGGAAGAAGTCATAGTATATATGCAAGAGTTGAGAGTATGGCTGACTTGAGAAAAATATCCAGTACTGCTGGACCACACCAAGTGAAAGTAATCTAAAATAAACCTGAAGGCAAAGGCAGGGAGCAGATAAGACTAGGGCTAGGTGAAACCTATAAAAGATAACAAGTAGGGGAGTAGTATAGTCTGATGAACTTTTAACAAGAAGGTGAAGATGAAGAGACTGAGATGTATTTCTAGAAGCAAAGCAGATTAGACATGCTGAGAACCTTTCACAGTACAGAACACCTAAAAATGCTGAATAAAATTTAAAAACCATTTATTTACATGCATAGCTGAAAGAAAGTAAGAGACATCTTCAGAAGCCAAAAACCTAAGAGAAAACACAAATCCATGAAGGAACTGAACACTGAAGCAAAAAGCTATCCCAAGGACAGCTGTAGAGAGAAGCTGATTAATGAAGTAATAAACTATCTAAATTAAACAGTATTTACATATAAACACAGTAATAAGCTCAAAACCAAAATAATTATTTAAAAGAAAGAATACTGAATTAAAAAACCAACAGATATAGATGTCCTTCACCATAGATAATTTGAGAGACAAGCTCTAAAAGTCCACAGCCTAGTGCTGGAAGCACCAAAAGCTGACCTGTTTTTTCTTTCTAGTTGATCCAGCTATTCTGTTCTTTCAATTCTATGCACCACCATAACAGCTTTCAATAAATTCCCATTTTATTCATTCATTCAACTTCAATTGCTTGCAATGAAAGAACTCAACTGATAATCATTTCTACACTTAAAGTAGAACATACCATACATCCATGGAGATGAATAATTTCTACCTACATTTAGGATATCTGTTACCAAGTGAATCACAGCACATGTTTAGGGGAGTCAAGACAGTATAAGCTTAACTTCTATTACTACTACTTCCACTACTAAAGTTTAGGCAACTTTATTATACAATTTAGATATTAAAACAAATGAGTAAACTCTTTAGTAATTGTCTTCAGGTGACTTATTTATTATAAACTCAATTCATCTAAACATCTTTTAGCTTTCTTTTGTGTCTTATGCCAAGGCCACTTTTGTGTCTTGGCTGCCGTATTTCTTCCAGGGGCCTGATGTTAGCATATACTTGTTGCTCAATAAGTACTAGGAGAGATAATTATTATTATATGATAATTATTCCAATAAAGATATTGGAATAATTATTCCAATAAGATTACACTTAATTTGAGAGTAAGAGGTATTAATCCTACCTTTGCTTTGTCAACCTCAAAGTAATGATTTGCTCCTCTGCAAAACAGGAGGATGTTTTGTGCGTACAGTGTTTTAACTCTATAACCTCCATGTTAAATTCTGAACATGTATTAGTACTTCATTGACTCATAAGAAAATGAGACCTTTTGTTTAACATTTGGAAAGCATCAAATTAAGGAAAATTGGTATTAAAATATAAATAATACAATATTACTAAGAAGCAACAGGGTGGGAATTCTCCTTTAGAAAGGGACAAACAATATTCAAAATGAGTTCCCAAGACATAAAAATAAAGACACAAAGAAAGTCAAAGACACTCCTAAAACTGGCATTCTTAACCAGAAGTTCACAGATAAACTATAAAGAATTCCTTCTAAAACTAGATGTAAAATATTAGAGATTCCAGGAGACATCTATCTACATTTTTCATAAAATATGTAAAGTGATTTATTTACCTTAAAGAAAGTTAAGACTTACTGCTTCAGAATGCTAAAATCTCTGAAGTAAAGAGAAGAGAATACAGCAGCAATTCGTCCCTGTTCCAGGATGCTTGGAACAAATTAGTCCAAGTAGACTGCAGTTGACTGAGCTTACTGAATGTTAGACAGTGAAAAGCACTGCTTTTTTCTGAACTTACTGAAATCTTTAGTCATAGAATTTTTATTCACATAGAGGGAAATAAAGTTCTTTTATTGGGCAATATTCTGAGAATCATTATGAACAATAACAGCTTAGAGCCTTAAGGACACTGAGAAATGGCTCTAGTTACTAAAAGAAGGAATCTGAAATGTCTAATAGGCTGGAATATATTCAGTGAAATGAGAAGCTCTTGTAGCAAAGTTTATATACTCTTCAGACTTACATTTAATATTTTCTGTTTAATTCTGTTAAAGGGTAATGTGCATAAATCCTGCAGAGGGAAATACCTGATTATGATTTAATTGTGCAATATCCTCTTCATCTTTTGTCCTCAGAGTCACAAGGAACTGCACAAATATAATCTTGGTCATGTTTCCAATCTAAACTCAGGTGGCATTCCCCAAAAGAAGGTTATAACAGAATTATAGGGCTTGAGGGTTTCATAAAGAAACATCAATTCTGACCATTTATTTTTGGCACATAGAATCCAGAAACAGACCTATGAATCTTCTATGAATGAAGGAGATCCTCCTAGAAAGCTATGAACAAAACATAATGTACAATCTCTAGTGTTTATGTAGTACTCAAACTAAATAAAACTTCATAGGTAAACCTGAGTCTTAAGCCAAACCTCTACACACTCAGTTTAGATGAAAAAAATTTTTTTAAGTTTCTTGTGATAAAAAATGCTTTTACATTCATCACCTCATTAAGAACACTGAGAAACAGGTTATTATAGCAGTTAAAAGTTTGGGCTCAAGACCTAGGCTCTAACCCTAGCTCTGCCCCTTGTTAGCCTTGTGCCCACGTACAAATTTCCTAATTTCTTTAGGCTTGTTTCCCCATTTTTAAACTGGGAATAAAAATATTATCTGCCCTGTGTTTGTAAATGTTAAGGGAGATAATATACACAATTTCCTTAGAACATAGAAACTATATGGAGCGTCATGACTCTTGGGCCACCATGTATAGGGGACAAATTTATTTGATAACAAAACCTATATTAAACAGGGCTACAAATAAAACTTTTGTTAAAGGCTATTAGGAAATAAAAGTAGCCAATAAATTTGTAGATTATTGTTCATTCCTTCATTTTTTCACCCCAAAATAAGAAATAAAAGGCATAAGATATAAACATGTTAATTTGGGGATACAAAATGAAAACTTACTGGTAATTTTTACTTACATTTTTTCCCCTGAAATCACTTCCTCCCTCCAGAACAAATGTGTTCTTAGTTTTAAGCCACCAGCACTGTAAACCTATTTACCACACTTATTTTCAGATAACGATTTCACTAAAAAGTTTTTTTTTAACTGCTGGAAATACTTTACAACTCACTTCTGAGTGTAATTTCTTTAAAAAAATTTTTTGAAAGTATATTTCATTACCTGGACCAGAAGCACAAAAGTTTATCTCCTACTTAGAATTATATTTGACAACTAAACATACCCAACTAGTGCATGTTTATTACACACCAGGTTCAGTGTTCCTTTCCTTCATGATATCATAATATACTGTGTGTATCAGAAAAGTAATGTGATTTACCAAAACTATCTCATTCTTGCTAATTTAAATTTCAATCCTTCCCATCAGCACTGACCTGTACAGAAAAAAACCCACAATGACATATACTACTTCACATCCCTAAGATGGTGATAATCAAAAATTTGGAAAACAACAAGTGGCAAGGATATGAGAAATTGGAACCCTCATATGCTGCTGATGGGAATGTAGAATGGTACAGCTGCTTAAACACAGAGTTACCTTATGACCCAAAAATATTCCACATCTAGGCATATATGCAAGAGAACTGAAAACTTAAAGGCATGCAAAAATTTGTATGCAAATGTTCATAGCAGCATTATTTATAATGGTCAAAAGGTGGAAGCAACCCAAATGTCCATCAACTGATAGAATATTATTTGGCAATTAAAAAGAATGAAGTACTGATACATGCTACAACATCGATGAAGTAGGAAAACGTTTTGCTAAGTGAAAGAAGCTAGTCACAAAAGACCACATAGTGTATGACTGCATTTGTATTAAATGTCCAGAACGGGCAAATCCAGAGACAGAAAGCAGATTAGTGTTATCTAGGATTGACAGAGATGAAGAGGAGGGAAGAGTGAGTGCTAATGGTACAGGGATTTGGGGGGAGTGATGAAAATGTTCCAAAATTGACTATGGTGCTGGCTGTACAACTCTGTGAATATACTTAAAAATCCAAACAAATAGAAAAATGATTTATTTCCCTGAACTATCTGAGAATAAGTTTCAAAATGATGACATCATCCTCATATAATTTAGAATGTATTTCTAATAATACCATTTCCTGCATAACCACAATGTAAACAACAAAATCAGAAAGTTAATAATGATACATACTATCATTTAATCCTCAGATCCTATTCACGTTTCTCCAAAGATCCAGTCCAGAATTACATTTGGTTGCCATGTCTCTTAAGATTCCTTTGATCTGAAACAACTCTTCAGTCTTTCCTGGACTTCAATGACCTTTACACTTTAGAAGATTGCACGCAGTTATTTTATAAAATGTCTCTCAATTTGGGTTTATCTGGCGATTCCTCATGATTAGATTCAAGTTATGCATCTTCAGCAGGAACCTCACAGAACTGATGCTGTGTTCTCCTTACTGCATTTGATCAGATGGCAGATGACTTAGGTTTGTCCAATTACGGGTAATGTTAACTGATTACTTAAGGTGGTGCCTTAAGTGGTAGGCTTCTCCACTGTAAATGAATTTTTTCCCCTTTGTAATTAATAAGCATTTTGTGAAGCATGTACTTCGAGACTACATTAATATCCTATTCCTAATCAAAATTTAAATTTACTGATTTATTTTCATTTTCCCCCTTTGTAATCAAGAAGTATTTTATAGAGAGGTAGCTTGAGACCGTGTAAATATCCTATTCTTAATCAGAATCAAATGTATTCAATCTAAAATTTATATCAGTATGCACTTATGGATCTCTATTTGTTACTATCGTTATTCACTTTGACGCCTAAAATGTCCTAGATTTGGCCAGTGGAAGCCTCTTGGACCAGGCTTCTCTGTCACTTTGACATGTCCCCATCATTCTTCAAGCACTTCCTTACTTTCTGGCACAACAGAGTATTCTAGGCTCATCTTGTACACTCTCTCTCCCAGCCTTGGAATCAACCACTTCTCCAAGGAATTCTGGTTTGTCTTAGTGAAGAAAGGTTCAGTCACTTCTGCACGGTGATATACAAGTTCCCCAAAATCACTACACTATGCAAAGTTGTTCAGTAACAACCACAAGGCTCATGGGTAAAGTGGGATTAGGAGCACAAAACTCAAAACCTTCATCAGGGCACATTTAAAAAACAGGAACCTAATAAAAATAGTATCACAGTTTTATGTATGTTAAATGGCTAAGAAATACATAAATGCTGCAGTAAACGCAGCATTTTACCCAGAAAAAAAAGATCTCAAATTTGCTCGTGGAAGTGGTTGTCTGAAGGGCTATAGTTTTTGAATTATTGTGAACTGGTAAAGAGGGCTAGCTGTATGAAATTAGGGAAAGTTTATAACAGATGTGGACTGGTGTGGTGGATAACACAAGTGGTAAAATGAGATAGCTGGTAAATGTTTGAGGTGTGCACATGCGTGCATCTTGTGTATCTCTACACAGCTTGGTTCAGCTGTGTGTAGTATTCTGAGTTCACCTAAGGCAAAATCATACATAAATAAACACAAAATTCACTTCATTTTCTACCTGTTCCCTAATATATTAACTGCATTGGAACAAACGCATAATTTCAAAACAAGTGTTAGAGCAGAACTAATTATACTTAGAAACTAACATCTGGATGCTCAGTGTACTTCACTGTTATTGGGGTGTTGATTTCCAGGCCCTCTCAGTAGACAGAACTAAGGTATATATGTATACACATCCACCCACCATGTCTATCTATATATGTTGAAAACCATGAGTTCATCATAATATCTCCAATGCCAACCCAAAACCATAAGGTTCATTCCAGTTTTATTCTTCTCCATATCTGAAATTTCCTTCCCTATAAGTTAGATACCTGGCTCCTATTACCTTCAACATATTTACTTATTTGATCAATCCCCTGTGTGTAACCAGTATTCTACGGCTACAGCAATCCACTCCTGTCCATGCAGGTGTCCTCCTCATCCCATTCAGGCTCCAATACCATGCACTGGACTTTTGGACTAAAATATTGGGGAAATGGGGAGTATGGGAGAGGAGGAGAAAACAAAAGACTTTTTAAAGAAAAAAGAGCCCTGAAAAATTTTGAGGGAGGAGAAGAGCCTACTCTTACAAAGTTATTTTAAAATATAAGAAAGGAGAAGAGTAAAGGACAAAATTGGGTTCCACAACATTAAGTATTTTTCTGTAATATAAATATGCTTTATCCTTTATAACACTTTATATTGTAGAAAATTTCAAACATATACAAAACAAGAGAGAACAATATATAAAACAAGCTCTTACAGACCTATCAATTAACAGGAATACAACAAGTATATTGGACATAAAGAAACTAATAGTCAAAATAAATGATATTAACTTTTCCACAAGGGGTCGCTGACATAGTGTAAGACATACTAGGGCCCTGCTCTTATGGAACTCATGTTCTATACAAAGGATAAATAAGTAATTAAATTTAAAAAGATACTTTCAGAATACTATAATGGTTATGAGGAAAATGAAACTGAGTAATATGATAGTGTAACACATGCAGGGAGAATGACTTTAGAATGGATGGTCAGAGAATACCTTTCTGAAGAAGTGGCATTTGAGTTGAGACCTGAATGACAAAAGGAGTTAACCTTGCAAAGATGTGAGAACAAAGGAACAGAAAAGACAAAGGCTCTAAAGCAAGAGTGGCAGACAGATTTGAGGACAGACAGATTTCAGTGGTGGGAAATAGTAAGAGAACTACAGGAACCACTATAAAAGTTGAGGAAATAACGTGCAATTTGAGGAAATAATAGTGCAATTTCAAATACATATTCACCCATTTGTTAACCACACATATGAACATACACTTAGGACTGTGCTAGCTAGAACTAAACTAAAAGTAGAAGACATTACATTCTCTCAGCCAAAATACGGTTATGTTGATTTTATAGATGTATCAAATTGATAGCAATACAAATGATACAAAATTAAGTGATGAAATGAAGACTATGTTACTACAAAATAAAGAAGAAAATTAGTTTTCCTCTGAGCTTATTTATTAGTAGTACAACTGAAGTGACAGTTCTACATTTTCAGTACTGCCTCTTTAAAGTTGATTACCTTTACATGTTCTATTTGTTCTACTTTTTTTTCAGGAGAGATTCAACTATAATTTTTCAGTGTCTACAATTTGCTAGGTCCTGTGCACACAGCAATCTTGAACTGTCAGAACTCCAATTACTATTTTGTACAGAGCAAAGTTAGGTTCAAAGAGATCTGCCAAAAGTCAACTAAGTAGCAGAGTTTGGATTCAAACTCAGATTCTGCTGCTAACCACAGTATTCTTTCTAAGTAAGGCACAGCTAAACTAACTCCTACTTTTGTTTTTTAAATCATTAAAAGCAACGTTTAGATACCTGCTACTTCTTTTCTATGTGGTACGCCTATCAACTTCTAAAACTTAATGTTTCAATAGCAAATTGGAGAACTAATTTTTAGTTCTATGATTCACTGTGCCTATTTAAGATCATTATCAGTAACCTTATCTTTATATATTCGAGCACTCTTTAAAAGTACATTGATACTGTCTATGATGATCCAGTGACAAGCCAGAAGATCTGTGATTTGGAAATTGTTATATTTCTAAAAAATGTAATTACTGAATGTTCAATTTTCCTACACAATCAGACATTTCAGAGGCAGTATGTGGAAGAGCATTCTTCCTCTGGGATCTGTTAAATCAAAATTGGTTAATCTTCGGTTAAAATTATAGTCAATCAAGCGTCTTCACCACAATCTAGCTGTTTAACCAAGGTGTGTGGTCAAGCAATGGGGAAATTCCTAAAGTCTTCAAAGAAAAATGACAGTAATAGTTACTATAGAAGATGAAAATCAGGCAAGTTTCAAATGCCAAAAATCAAGCACGTAAGACTTTGGTAAAAACTGCTATTTCTAAAACCCTCCGAAAAGATCAAGATAAGAATAGGGAGATACCAATATCATCTAATGTTTTATGGTAAAGTTTCAATATCCAAATAATTTTAGCATCTACAACAGAAGTATACCAAAGAGAACAACAAATTTAGTCATATAATTCCAAAAAGAGAAAAGAATAATCTTTTAAAAAATTTTGTCATCTTCTAAGCTAACTACTACCCTTTATTTTGTCACATTTCTTCTGTTCTTATTTATAACCAAAGTTCCTTTTCCAATCCATTGTATCTTCTGCCATCCACGGTTAGCAATTGAGTCTGCAAGTAAATATTAATGTCATAAACATTCAACTTTCACTTGAAGCTTCAATCTTATTTTCACGCATACTCATACTATCTCCTTCCTCTTTTTCCATTACTAAGTGTCATAGATGATGCTATCATTACATTGCTTTCTGTATTTATAAGGGTCGAAGCTCATATCCCCAGACTTATGGGCGACACATTTATTCCCTTTAGACATTAACTCTTCCTTTCTTCTTCCTCTTGAGGGAAACAATTTTCAACGGTCTATGTGAAAGATGAGCTCACCATCCCTTACACACTTAAAATTATAGACATGTTGGTGAGATTTATTTCAATGATTATTGCCATCTGCTCTTTCTATTCTACAGGAAAGAGGGACTGCCACTACAAATTGAACTACTGGTTCATTTAAATTATTCTACCTCTGAAAGTGACCTATATTTAATTTTCTAGGAAATGTATAAAACAGTAATGCATTCTGACAACTATAATACCATGGAAGAACACACAAAATTTTTAAATGCTTTCAGCAGATTTGGCTTCCCTTTTATTGCTATTTTATATATAAAACTGATGTTAATGCTCACAAAGTAAATCTAACATAAAATGTATTAATTTTTTAAACAGTAGCAGGTAAAAGACATAGCTTAAAAGAGCCTCAGTTTTCTGTAAAAATTAGAAACTCTCATTTTCTAATAAATTCATTCCAAGTATTATTTATTAGGTACTGATATGAAAGGCATGTTTTGAATGACTGGTCTCATTAGAAAAGCTATACCAGAGTTCCTCTAGTTACTAACATCAAGAAAATTTGGTCATATGCTTTCAAATTAAGGAACTTACCAATGATTAGACAAGATACATAAATGAGTAAGAAATGCCTTGTAACTGTGGGTTAACAATTTAAAAATATAAAGCATATGGATCAGAAATGAAAAAACTTAAAACTGTTCTTATTCACAGACAACACAACGTGTATGTACCACATCCTAAGAAATCTACAAAAGCACTGCTAGAACTAATAACTGAACTGAACTAGGTTTCAGATTATAAGGACAATATACAAAATTTAACTATATCTCTATATACTAGCAACAAATGATTAGAAAATAAAATTTTAAAACATTACTCTCTATGATAGCATCAAAACATGAAATACTTAGGGATAAATTTAGTGAAATATGTTCCAGACCTGTACATACAAATATGGAAAACTAAAACTACATGGAAAACTAAAAACACCGCAAAGACTAAGTAAGGAAGACCTAAGTAAGTGGAGAACTATATCATGTTCGTTGATTACAATATTCAACACTGTTAATATGTCAATTCTCACCAAAATGGCTTACAGATTCAATGCAATCCCAAACAAAATCCCTGCAGGCTGTTTTGCAAAACTTGACAAGTAGGTTTTAAAATTTATTTGGGAGTGCCAAAAAACCTAGAATAGCCAAACAATTTTGAAAATGAAAATAAAAGCTGGAAGATTTATACTGTCCAATTTTTAAATTTTTATTTATTCATTTATTTATTTTTGGCTGTGTTAGGTCTTTGTTGCTGTGCGTGGGCTTTCTCTAGTTGCGGTGAGCAGGGGCTACTCTTTGTTGCGGTGTGTGGGCTTCTCATTGTGGTGGCTTCTCTTATTGCAGAGCACGGGCTCTAGGTGCATGGGGTTCAGTAGTTGTGGCTCACGGGCTCTAGAGCACAGGGTCAGTAGTTGTGGCACTCGGGCTTAGTTGCTCCGCCACATGTGGGATCTTCCTGGTCCAGGGATTGAACCTGTGTCCGTTGCATTGGCAGGCGGTTTCTTAACCACTGCCACCACCAGGGAAGCCCTATACTGTCCAATTTTGAGGACTTACTATGAAGCTATAATCATGAAAACAAATACTACACTGGCATAAGGATAAACCCTATGGAATACAATAGCCCAGAAATAGACCCACATATGCGTGGTTAATTGGTTTTCCATAAAGATACAAATATAATTCAACCCTTCCTGTATATATTTTCAAACATACGTGAGGCGGAAACCCTATTACTCCATGTTATTCTTTTGGAAATAATAGGATTAAAACGTGTAAAGGCTTACTTTCCCCTGATTAGTAGCATATTAAATACACACAGAAAGGTATCTCAATGTTTTATCTTCTCTATGTTCAGCAATTAGTTCCTCTCCTTTGGGAGCTGGAACACAATCAGCTATGCACTACAGAAATACAGCTGCTTTTCTCTTATCTAAACTAGATCAAGGGACAGAAGTGAGAACACTGACTACATGACTATTAGAATATATTCTGAATGCATACAAAAAACAAAACAGGAGCCTTAAAAAAATGTTTTATTCCAGATTAAAAATGGGAAGAAAAGCCATCATAATGATGGAAAATGTAATGTCAAATAATCCATAATATATCTTTCGAGTGACTGAAAATGAGAATCAGTCTGTGCTGTACCCAATGCTGAAATGCTTTTTATAAAATCATTTCCTTATTAATACTGGAAGGGGGACAAAGGATGAAAAAGAATGAAAAGTTTCAAAATTAAAACCAAAATTTAAATTATTCCCATTTCTTGGGAAAACATTTTCAAGCAAATGTTGATAAGTGCTACAATTCATAGTTGTTTTTCAATATTCAGTAAATATATTCTTTAAGCTTCTAATGTCCCTCTTTGAAATAAAATGAAGTATTGGTATTTTTAGACCTGAAAGCTCCCAGGATATGGAATTCAAAAGAAAACCATACTCCCTCACCCCACATTTTTCCTTCAAACTAAGGTATGTTTCTAATAATGGTGAAAGTGATAATACCGGAGGATATACTAACCTTGAAGTTAAAGCCAATGTTAAGATTTTCTTTCACCAACCCTGCTTACTCTAATTATGGCAGGTATTTTGTTTGAAAAGGCCAAAGGGGAGAAAAGGAAAGGGGAAAGTATTTAATGAATGTCTGCTCTGTGCCAGACACAGTGTTTCACTAATAAATGTCTAATAATCAGTTCTCAATGTGTGCGTGTATGTGTGTGAAATTTATATGTGTTTATTATAAATTTTACCAATATAAAGGACGTATAGGACACAATTTACAATTATAATATCAATAAAATATGCAATACTCTTTATTATAAATTCCATAGAGCCAAGTGATTCTGACAAAATGCTCTTGTTGATTTTGCAAATGTCATAAGAAGCCAACCTAGGGTTGCAACTTATGAATGAGTGTAGTTCCAACCTTAATGTTGTTTCATATTTTCATTTATGTGAAAGAATAAGAGGAAAGTAAAACAACAAAGACATATGTCATAACCTCACACTTGTTCATCAATGAAATGAGCAACTTCTTTGCTGAATTAGATAGTAATTTAGAATATTTCTTTAATTTCTTTTTGTGTTACTCACAACAACAGGCAACAGACTGTTTAATCTGCTTTACTGGCATTTTCTCTGTCACTTTCTTAAATCTAGACAATCAACAAAACAATAAACCAAGCTGTGATTTATAGTATTTACCAATTTCCATGGTATAAATACTACCGTGACCGATTTCTGTCAAGCTACCAATGTGAAAGCACCAAACACAAAGCTGGGAAGAGATATGCAATAGCACATCATTATATATTTCACCATACAGATACAGCAGACATAAATAATAGTACAGTATAGCAAAATAATTAGGAAGTGATGAGTTTTGAGCATTTATATGACATTGCTTTTAACATAAGTTATTTAATTATAAGTTTACATAATTTAATTTTTAATGATGACTGTATTTAACAATCAGCTCATAAGATTTTAAAAAACTTAATCAGCTCTTATGAGCTGGTACAAGCCAGCTCCAGTAGAGTATTGGCTGGATACCATATAAATGTTTCACAGACGAAGGAACTGAAATTCAGCAGTGGTTCATTCAAGATCCCACAGTTAGGGACTTCTCTGATGGTCCAGTGGTTGGGAATCCGCCTTCCAATGCAGGGGATGCGGGTTCAATCCCTGGTCAGTGAACTAATATTTTACATGCTATGGGGCAACTAAGCCCACATGCCACAACTACTGAGCTCCTCAACTAGAGAGCTCACATGCTGCAAACTACAGAGCCCAGACACTCTGGAGCCCATGCACCACAAGTAGAGAGGAGCCCCTGTGCCGCAACGAAAGATCTCACATGCCGCAACTAAGACCTGATGTAGCCAAAAATAAAATAAACAAATTTGAAAAAAATTAAAAAAAAAAAAAGATCCCACAGTTGGTAAATGGTAATACTGTGCTCCAAGCTGGGGTATGACTGACTCTAAACCTGTGCTCTATTATACTAGGTTATCAAAGATATACTTTATACCAAACTTTAATATTAAAATTCAAATAAGGATGCTTTTCTTTGCAAATTTTAAACGGAAACCTGGTTTTGGTATGTATGCTCTTCTGATTTGGAAGAACAGAGAATCTCATAACTTTAAATAAGGGAAGGTTTGCTGCATGGACATAAGGATTTGGGTTGAAAAGCTAGGGACCCACCCATAAAAATCTTGATAGAGGTGTGCCTCATGGGAATTGGAAAGTCATGGCAACTGAGGCACTGGCCAGTCTTCTTATCTCTTATGGTTATATGGTCTCAACTTTTCTGGGTACATCTGCTCATTGTTTCTACCTTGTAGGGTTCAATTAAAATCAGAGTATTTCTGTATTACATCATATTTAATTAGTAATAAAGCTTCCACTATTACCTTTAAAAAAAAACCCTTCACTATCCAAATTCTAGATAACTTATTCACTGAGTATTTACTGAGTGGGAAATAGTATGTATCAATACTAAAGAAACAGCAAATAATCCCTATAATTAAGAACATTAAAAATACAACAATTAAAGCAAAGTAAATTACAAACTAAACAGTGGATTCACCTGTGAACTTTTATGGGCTAAAAAGTACAAATAAGCAATTCATTAACAAATTAATGGATAAGAGCTTTGAACAATAAGAGCCTTAAAATCAGTTTCCTTTTTTTCCCATACTCTTAACATCTCGTAAAAATCAATGCATATCCTAATAGTCAGTGAAGACAAAAACTAAGATAAAAGCTCCTTATAGGCTACAACAATAACCCCATGAGAATAAATTGTTAAGATTACCAGTAATCTTAAAAATACACACACACACACACACACACACACACGCACGCACACAGGATGTAAGCATGATCCTGCATCTTATAACATAATATTCAAAATGCCGAAGAAACAATCCAAAATTACCTTGCGTATAAATAACCAGGAAAATCTCAATACTCATAAGAAAGACAACAGACATCAACTCCAAGATGACACAGATGTTGAAATTATGTTACAAAAACAAATATATGATGCTGTGATATAACTAAGAAATATATATTTAGTCTTCCTTCCTCGTTCCTGGCACAGAGCTCCTAAAACTCTTGTAATTTCCTGAGTGACAGGGGTGAGAGGAGCATCTTTTGTAATTTATAACAAACCACTTTATTTTTAGATAGCCCCAACCTCTTCTCTTTGTCCACTTAAGCCTCTGGGGTAGGATACTTGGGGCGCGGGGTGGGGGAATGGATAGCTACATCTTATTTTCTTTGCCACAGTGTTATTACTTTTGTTGTCTAGCCCCTATGTAGTCACTTTCCTATTTTAGTAAGTAGTCTAGTATTAATATTGTATGTGAAATTAAATGTTTTTTGTGATATAGTCATGACCCACTTTTCCTATAGATTTGGTAAGATATATCTTGCCTCAGTGCCTCCATTGTTGCTGCCCAAATAAGTCTTTTACCCCTATAAAATCCAATATTGACCTTGTTCCATCATTTCTCCTGATATCCAAGGTGAATTCTTTGTCTTTTCCACTTCAGACTATGAATTCATATAGGTCTATATAAAATTTCAGTGCCACAATGTATTCCCTGTGTGAACCTAGGCAATTTATTAATCTATAGATATAAGTTTCTTCAGATACAATTCAGAGATAATAATATTGACCTCACAAGGTTGTTTAGAGGATTAAAGGAATACAATATGAACATCTAGCATAGAGAATTTCCCTGGGTGTGCATTTAACAATGTCAGCTTATTTTCTCATTCAATGGTAAAACTGTGTAGATAAACTAATAAAGTTGGATAACAAAACAAAAATATATAATCAAGAGAAAATATCTTCAGAAATCATTATAAAATAACACCACATACATATTAAAATAATATCAAGAGTCCAGATGAATTGAGTTTTTCTTGACAATAAGGATTGTAAGTTTTCTTTTATGTTGTGGTTAATGCAGAAACTGCATTAACTAAACTGCAGAAAACTAAAGATTAAAATAAACTCCTGAAAGTAGCAAGAGAAAAAACAACTGATTACTTAGAGAGTAACAATAATTTTAATGACTGCAGATTTCTTATCAGAAATCAGAGAGACCAGCCATGGAGAGGGAGTAATATTTTCAAATACACCAAGAAGAGATCTGTCAACTCAGAAAATATATCTAGCATATATATCCTTTAGGAATGAAGGTGGAATAAAAGTAATATCAACAGGAGAAAACCTAAGAGAATTTGTCAGCAGCAGACTACTCTTAAAAAAAAATTGCTAAAGAGAGTTCTTTGGATAGAAGATAAATAATACCATCAGGAAAATGGGAAACTCAGGAATGAAGAAAAAGGAACAGACATGATAGTATCTGGATACACGTAACGAACTATACTTCTCTTGAGTTCCTTAAAATGTTTGACAGTTGAAAAAAAAAAAATGACAGTTGAAAGAAAAAATTATAACCTTGTCTGAAGGGGTTTTCAATGTATGTTGATGTAATAAATAAGACAACTACAGCATAAAGGGGAAAAGGGAAAGAGACCTATTTGGTGTTAAGGTTTCTACATTCCAAATAAAATTGTAAAATACTGATTCTAAGTAGACTGTGAAAAGTGAAGTTTATATATTGTAATTCATAGAGCAATCATTTTTAAAAATCCAAAACTGTAGAAATATATATAGTACAAAATACAATAGATAAAATAAAATACTAAAAATATTCAAATAGGGCTTCCCTGGTGGCGTAGTGGTTGAGAGCCCGCCTGCCGATGCAGGGGACGCGGGTTCGTGCCCCACTCAGGGAAGATCCCACATGCTGTGGAGCGGCTGGGCCCGTGAGCCATGGCCACTGAGCCTGCGCGTCCGGAGCCCGTGCTCCGCAACGGGAGAGGCCACAACAGTGAGAGGCCCGAGTACCGCAAAAAAAAAAAAAAAAAAATCAAATAACCTGCCCTTTACTCACCCCCCCCAAAAAAACAGCAAAGGGAAAATGAATGAAAAGCATAGGGAAAAACCAAAAATCAAATAATAAAATGGTAGATCAAAATCCAAACATAACAATGATCCCATTAAGTGTAAATGACCTATCTAAAACACATCAGTTAAAAGACAGATTGTCACAATGGGTTTTAAAAAGTGATCCAACTATATTTTGTTTACAAGAAACTCACCTTAAATATAATGATATAGTTTTAAAGTAAAAGGATATAAAAAGATACACCATGCAAACACTAATCAAAAGGAAGATTAAGTTTCCATATCAAAGTAAAATTCAGAGCAAAGAAAATTACCAGGGACAAAAAGAGACACCATATAAAGAAAAATGAGTCAATTCATCAAGAATTCATCAATTCCTAAATGTGTATGCACCTAACAAGAGAGCTTCAAAATACATGAAGCAAACACTTACAGAACTGAAAGGAGAAATAGACAAATCCACAATTATAGTTGGAGGCTTCAACAGATCTCTTTCACTAATCAATAAAATGAGCAGATAGAAAATCAGCAAGAATATGGAAGAACTGGGCTTCCCTGGTGGCACGGTGGTTAAGAATCCGCCTGCCAATGCAGGGGACATGGGTTCGAGCCCTGACCTGGGAAGATCCCACATGCCACAGAGCAACTAAGCTTGTGTGCTGCAACTACTGAAGCCCGCGCGCCTAGAGCCTGTGCTCCGCAATAAGAGAAGCCACTGCAATGAGAAGCCCGTGCACTGCAACAAAGAGTAGCCCCTGCTCGCCGCAACCAGAGAAAGCCCGCACACACCAACGCAGCCAAAAATAAAAATACATAAAATAGGGCTTCCCTGGTGGCACAGTGGTTGAGAGTCCGCCTGCCGATGCAGGGGACGCCAGTTCGTGCCCCGGTCCGGGAAGATCCCACATGCTGTGGAGCGGCTGGGCCCGTGAGCCATGGCCGCTGAGCCTGCGCGTCCAGAGCCTGTGCTCCACAACGGGAGAGGCCACAACAGTGAGAGGCCCGCGTACCGAAAAAAAACAATACAAACAAACAAACAAAAAAACCCATAAAATAAATACATTTATTAAAAAAAAAAAAGAATATGGAAGAACTGAACAATAGCATCAACAAACTGGGTCTTTGAAATTTAAAGAACACTCTACCCAACAACTATACATTTTTATTCTTTTCAAAATGCACATGGAACATTCACCAAGATAGATCATATCCTGGGTTATAAAATAAGCCTTAGCAATTTTACAAGAAATGAAATTATATGACATATGTTCCTCTAAACTATAAAAGAATTAGAAATCAATAATAAAAAGATAACAGTAAAATCTCCAAACACTTAGAAATTAAACATATTTCCAGATAACTCACAGGTCTAAAAGGAGCATCAAGGGAAATTAGAAAATATTTTGAAGTGAATGAAAATGAAAATACAACATATCAAAATTTCTGGGATACAGCAAAGTAGTGCTTAGAGGGAAATTTATGGTATAAAATGTTTATATGAGAAAAGAAAGGTCTCAAATCAATAATCTAAACTTCCACATTAAGTAACTTAAAAAATGAACAAAATAAACCCAAAGCAATCAGAAAAAAGGAAAGCAGAAGTCATTGAAACTGAAAACAAAAAACTCAACAGAAATACTGAGTAAAATCGAAAGCTAGCTCTTTATAAAGGGTAATAAAACTGATTAAAAAACAAAAACACCTCAAGCAAGACTAACAGAAAAAAGAAGATAAATTACCAAGATTTAAAATAAAATGGAGGATATAACTAAAGACCCCAAACATTAAAAAGCTAACAGAGGAATAATACAAATAACTATATGCACGTAAATTCAACAACTTATATGAAATGGACCAATTCCTGAAAAATCACAAACTACCAAAATTCACCCTAAAGGAATTAGATAACCTGAAGACTCTTCTAACTTCTAAAGAAATTGAATCATCACTAAAAACCTTCCAAAAAAGAAATCTCTAGACCCAAATGGTTTCAATGGCGGATTCTACAAAACATTTAGCAAAGAAAACTACAGACCAATATCTCTCTTGGATAGAGATATAAAAAACCCTCAACAAAATATTAGATAATTGAACCTAGCAATGTACAGAAGGACCATGACCAAGTAGGGTAGATACCAAAAATGCAAAACTAGCTCAATATCTGAAAATCAAGCAATATAGTCCACCATATTAACAATATAAAAAATAAAAACCACACGATCATATCATTTTATTCAGAAAAAGTAACTGAAAAAATTTCATGTCCTTCAACAATAAAATTCCTAGCAAACTAGAAATGGAAGGGAACTTCCACAACCTAATAAAAGGCACCTGAAGGGCAGAGGGGTGTGGAGCAGAGGTGAACTGCAGCTAACATTATACTAGTATACTTAATGGTGAAGACTAAGATGCGAACAAGGAAAAAGGATGGTCACTCTCACACTTATTTGACATCATATTAGAAGTCCTGATCAATGTAATAATGTAAAAAAAAAAAAGAAGAAGAAGAGGCATATAAATTGGAAAGGAAGACATAAAACTACCCCTATTCTCAGATATCATAATTGCTCATATAGACAATGCCAAAGAATCTACCAAAAACCCCTAGAATGAGTTTTCAAGGACACAAGATACAAGGTCAACACTTTTTAAAAATCAAGCATATTTTTATACACCAGCAATGAACTGTAAAATTAAATTAAAAAACCAATATCATTTACAATAGCTTTAACAAAAGGAAATAATTAGGCATAAATATAACAATGTATAGGATCTGTATCCTGACAACTATAAACCACTGATAAAATATGTAAAAGAAGACCTAAATGGAGAGACTTACCATTGATCATGGATTGAAAGACTAAACAGTAAAGATGTCAACTCTCCCTAAATTGCTCCATAGATTTAACACACTTCCAATCAATATGCCAGGAGACTTTCTTGGTAGATAGATAAATACAGATAAATTGAGTCTAAACTTTATATGGAAAGGTCAAAGGACTGAAACAAATATTAAATTTTTGAAAAAGAATAACAAAGTCAGAGAAATCACATTATCTAATTTTAAGACATAATCATATGTTGACAGTGCGGTACTGGCAAAAGGATATACACACAGAACAAGGAAACAGAATAGAGTCCAGAAATAGACCCAAGCAAATATGGCCAATTGATTTCTTGCAAAGGTACAAAGGCAATTCGAAAGAGAAAAGAGAGTCTTTCCAACAAATCATATTAGAACAACTGGACATCCATACCTAAGAAAATGAACTGGCCTAAACCTCACACTTTCTACAAAAATAAACTCAAAAGGATAACAGAACTAAATATAAAACTATAAATCTTTCAGAAGAAAACAAAGGAGGAAATATTTGTGACCAGAGGTTTGGCAAAAAGATATTAGGCACGATACCAAAAATGAAAAAACTGATAAAATGAACTTCAACAAAATTAAAAACTTTTACTGTGCGAAGGATGCTGTTAAGAGAATTTAAAAAAGAGACAAGCTATAGGCTGGGGGAAAATATTTGCAAGTCACATAATCAACAAAGGACTTGTATCCAGAATACACATATAAGGAACTCTCAAAACTCAATAGTAAGAATATAAACAATACAAAAAAAAAATGGGCAAAAGACTAGGAAAAGATGGCAAACAACACATAAAAAGATGTTCAACACCATTAGTCATTAGAGAAATGCAAAATAAAACCACAGTGATGAAAATGTTCTAAACATAAGACTATGGTAATGGTTGCACAACTCTATGAATATACTAAAAACCACTAAATTATACACTTTACATGAGTAAATTTTATGTTATATAAGTTATAATAAAGACACTAAAAAATAAAACCACAAGATACCATTTACATACGTATTCAAATGTAAAAATAAAAAATACTAACAATGTCAAGCGTTGGTGAGGATGTAGAACAATTCGACCTCATGTGTTGCTGGCAGGAATGTAGAATGGTACAGCCACTCTGGAAAACAACTTCACAGTTTCTTATAAAATTAAATGCAGTCTTACCAAATGACCCAGCAATCCTACTCCTGAGTATCTAGAGAAATAAAAACTTACATTCACACAAAAACCTGTACACAAATGTTTAAAGCAGCTTTTTTCCATAGTCACCAAAAACTGGAAACAACCCTAACTTCCTTCAGCAGGTGAATAGAAACAAACTGTAGTATATCCATTACAGTGGAATACTATTCAGCAATAAAAAGGAATAAATTATTGATACAAGCAACAACTTGCATGAATCTCAAAGGAATTACGCTGTATGAAAGGAGCCAGTATCAAAAATTATATACTGTATTATTCTATTTATATGACATCCTCAAAAAGACAAAAATATAGTAATGGAAACAGATCAGTGGTTGATGAGGGTAATGTGTAGGAGGAGAGTGTGACTATAAAGGGATAGCTCAAGGAGTTTTTTGGGGGTGATGGAGCTGTTCTGTATCCTGATTGTGGTGGTAGTTACATGGATTTATACATGTGTTAAAATTCATAGAACTGTACACCCCAAAAACATACATACACCTTTATGTATGTTAACTTAAAAAATAAATTTAAAATGTTAAGCAATCAGGGCTTCCCTGGTGGCGCAGTGGTTAAGAATCTGCCTGCTAATGAAGGGGACACAGAACTGATCCCTGGTCCAGGAAGATCCCACATGCCGCAGAGCAACTAAGCCCGTGCGCCACAACTACTGAGCCTGCGCTATAAAGCCTGCGAGCCACAACTACTAAAGCCCGCGGGCCTAGAGCCTGTGCTCTGCAACAAGAGAAGTCACCACAATGAGAAGCCCGTGCACAGCAGCAAAGACCCGACACAGCCCTAAATAAATAAATTAATTAATTAATTAAAAAAAAATGTTTAGCAATCAAATAACAGTATCAATTTATATTATCACTACTGCAAGAGGGAAATGAAACAAAGAGAAAGAAAATAGCTTAAATCAAATCGTTTGTTTCAGAAAATGCTATGTTAGGTAATATATAACCTAAATTTTCTCCAGCCTTACCAGCTTGAAGTGTATTAGTGTTAACTCCACTATTTACTGCTTGTTGCCCTCACTTGCATAATGTCTCATATCTCCTTTTGGCCTCCATTCCCCACCCCATCCCTGACCCCAGTTATTTATGGGAGGCCACAGATGTCTCACAGGTGTTCTTATGTTCTCCACATCCTGTCCCTATTTTGTTGAGGTCTGACTCTTACAAATTCATTTAACAGAAGCGCTTCACCATTTCTCATGCTGACCTTCCAAAGCTGCAAATCCTTAAAGAATTCCTTTAGTCCTCAATACATAAGAGGCATGCTAGGTTCTTGCAGAGATGAGGAGAATGCCCTCTCGTAATTATTTCAGGTTCCTTGACCGTGCCATGCTCTCAACTCAAGATCTTGGTGCATGCTGTTTCCTCAACTTGAAAAACTTCCCCACCTTTTTCCTAGCTAATTCATCCTACAAGTGTCAGCTAAAACATTAATAATTTAAGGCAACATCCTCTGACCCTCCCAGATTATGTTAAATTCTTCTAGCACTCTGTATTTCTTCTTTGCAGCGCTTACGTACTTCTAATTACTTATTCGAAATCACTGCTAGGTTACAGACTCCATGAAGACAGGGCAAGTGTCTATTTTGTTCACTGCCATATCATATCTCTGGCATCTAGTATATGGTAGACACACATGACTGGTTGCTGCATGCCTCTCAGAGGTAATAATCTCCCTATCCCTGGAGGTATAAAAAGGAGGTTATAGGACCCTCTCAGTAATAATGTAAAAGAGATTCACACAAAGGATGGGAGTTGAAACTAGAGGACCTTCAAAATCCTCTGAAATATTTTATTATAATGTGAATAACAAATTTTCAAATAATTAGAATACAACTGAACTATTCTGAGTATAATCTATTCTACACTATTCAAGTTCTGGTGTGACACAGTATTGATCAATAAATGTCCTTAAAAGATGCTTGAAATAAAAATTCTGAACAAAACTTAAAAATTAAAGGACGAAACTCAATCCTGTCCTCCCAATTGAATTAACAGATGTTGCCTGTTTTTGTTTGGAATACATGTCACTTCATGGAATTAATTATTTAGCTAATATTTGCTTTCTTATGAAATCTGGTGTTAATTGGAAATCAATTTTTCTTAAGTTTCAACAAGTTAATGTCTAGAGAGAGCCATAATGGAATACCCAAATCTGTTTAAAACCATTTAAAAAGACACTATTTGATTAGTTTTCAAACAGACGTGGACTATTAAATACAGAACAGACACATTCTGTCTGACAACATGTACTTCCAAATTTAAGTGTGTTTCTGCACTGCAACAGGCATTATTTAATGAAGCCACAATAAAAACACATTAAAGATCAACTCTCCCTCATGAGTAGTCAAGGGAACTAAGCTGCATCTCTGTCATTCCTCACTGGCTCACTATAGACAAGATTCTCGAGATCCTTAACATCTGCAAAGACCCTATTTTCAAATAAGGTCACACTCTGAAGTTAATCTTTCTGTGCTCCAACTTCCCCTCTAATATGAAAGAGGTAGTGCTGATTAAATAAAATGTTAACTTTTTCCACAGACACCAATGATATCCTTGTTGCTGCTAAGGCAATAGACTTTTCAGTCCTTATCTTATGAGACCCCCTCCACTGCATTTCACAATACTGACCACTCATAGTTCTTGACACCTTATCCCTCCATCTTGGTTTCCAAGATACTAATCTTCATGGTTGGTTCTTCCTACTAAAAGTCCACCACCTATGTGATTAAGACACCAAAATCTTCATCTCTGGCCCATACTGTCACCAGCAAGATCCTGTGGGGCCTTCCTGCAACAGACCCCCGTCTCACATATCCTCTGCCTGACTCTTGTTTGTAGAAAAGCTGTAGTCTATCAGGCCTTCCCTGAGTCACATAAGCCTGCCTCAAGAATTGAGTGAAAGGATATGAACATGCAGCGACAAAAAATAGCAGTTGGGCCAGTAGAACTGTTGTTTTACAGATGCTAAAACCTCCACCAAATGGAAGAAGTTAACTACTTGATGACCATGAGCACACAGCAGACCTACTGGAGCCTGAGAACTAATAATGTTAACCCCTGTGACGCTGCCCTGTTACCTCACCATCAACCAGTCAGAGAACTGTGCACAAGCTGATCACACACCCTGCAACTCCCCTCCTTCACCTTCCCTTAAAAACTCTTCCCTGAGACCCTTTGCGGAGTTCAGGTCTTTTGAGCACAAGCTGCCCTGTTCTCCTTGCATGGCCCTTGCAATAAACCTTTCTCCGCTCCCAATTCCACATTTTGGTTTGTTTGGCCTCACTGTGGGTCGGGCACACGAACTTGGGTTCGACAACAATTTCACTACTTATTGAGCCCCAAACTTATACACCATACTGAACATCTGCCATTGGCCCTCCCACAAACACCTTGAACTCAACATGTCCAAAACTGAATTTAGCAACTTGGAAGTATAATGGTTAGGAGGCAAAGGTTCTGGAATGAAGACTACCTGGGTTGAAATCCTGGCCCTGCCTCTTTCTTATTAAATGTCTGACCCTGGAAAAGATACTCCAATATTTCTTTGACTGTTTCTCTCATCTGTAAAATAGAAATAATAATTAAAACTATCCCACACTGACAGGTTATAGTTTATGACAGTGAATAAAATCAAGGTCTGAAACGGTCAATCCTCGTTTCACCATGGAGGTTCATGCTATGTTGAGATGTGAGTTTCATGACAATGCATTTGTGAAACCAAAAAACTACAGTGCTTCTTAGAATCAAAGATGTATTTTCCATACCACCACATTTTAACCACATTTCTGTTACCAATGATGTGTACATCTTAAAATATTTTTTGAAAAACTGACATTAAATTGATAACTAAGGAAATATTAAAGTAGATATTGCCTCTCAACATAATGATTATCTCTTTGACTAATTAATGGCATCTTTATTTGGGGTTTAGCATACCAAGTGTTGTTTATTCTAGCTAAGTACTGTTTATTTCTCTAGTCATCACTGCACTTCAACTAGTAGCAGCATGTGTAAGAGATACCACATTTATTAAAGTTCCTTAAAGTGAATCTGTGGTTTAATTATCAACTTCCTACTCAGGATTTTGCTAATCTCAGCCTCTAGCACCCACAAACCCTTACTTACCCTTCAAGGCAGGCCACATTTTAATTTTTCCAAGTCCCACCCAGGCACTTCTGCCTTCGTAAGCCACTACCTCTATTTTAAAAAATATTGAAAATTATATTTTACAATTGCATTAGTATAAAGAGGAATATAATCCAGGCTGGATTTATTATTACATATTCATTCTTTTTTTTTTTTTTTTTTAGTTTATTTTTGGCTGCATTGGGTCTTCGTTGCTGCAAACGGGCTTTCTCTAGTTGCAGTGAGCAGGGGCTACTCTGTTGCAGCATGCGGGCTTCTCATTGCAGTGGCTTTTCTTGTTGTGGAGAATGGGCTCTATGCATGTGGGCTCAGTAGTTGCGGCGCGTGGGCTCAGTAGTTGCAGCGTGCGGGCTCTAGGGCGTGCAGGCTTCAGCAGCTGTGGCTCACGGGCTCTAGAGTGCAGGCTCAGTAGTTGTGGCACACAGGCTTAGCTGCTCCACAGCATGTGGGATCTTCCCAGACCAAGGCTCGAACCTGTGTCCCCTGCATTGGCAGGCGGATTCTTAACCACTGAGCCACCAGGGAAGTCCCTCATTATTCTTATACTGCTTTCTTTTTCTTCTGATTTTAAAGTAAATTAAAATGGAAACATTTTTTGTGGGCTCCTAAGAGAACTGTGGGCCCTAGGCACTGTACTTACAGTGCTTAATGGATAAATCAGTCTTTTTTCTAGGTCCTGCTTCAATGTCACCTCTTCTAGACATTCTTTGATCTCCTCCCAAACTTGACTCAAGGCAGAATGTCATCTTCTTACTCTCACAGCACTTGGTTCTCTTTCCTCTTATAATATTTATCTTATTAAAGTAGACACTTAATCTTCTCACCTACCATGGCTTACTCATTTTTTTTCACCACCAAATTTAGCAGACAATTCTGTTTTTTTATTAAACTAAGTGTTAACATACTCAGGAAAGAATCCACTCTTCTTTCCACTTTTGTTTGTAGAAAGAAGGGTAAAGTAGGAACTGTAAGAACAGAAAAGACTGTTAAACACTATGGTCACGTACATTATCCAGATAGAAAGAGGTTTTTAACCATGTGATGCAAATCATGAAATAGCCAAATGCCTCAAGAGGCATGCTAAATACCTCTAGTCAAAGCATCTGGATGATCCTACAATGAGTTGTTAATTCAGTATAATGAAGAAAGCAGAAAACTGCGTTTAAACATGGTTTTAAATGACCAGGGCTTAAAGGATAGAGAACAAAGAGATTCCAGAAAGGAGCTGAAGACAGGTAAGGGGAAGAAAAGAGGAGGAGACTATTTTACCATCAGTAGTTTTCTGAATGGGACTATATTATACCATCCAGTCCCTAAGCAGATAGGAGTAGGTTTTCAAGAGGCAGGGACTCTCAAAACAGAAGAAAATGAAAGGAGTCCCGGCCTACTACAAGGAGGAAGTGAAAGCAGTTCCTTATGTGCACTCTTACTAGAGAAGACAGCTATCATATACACAGTGACTGAAAGAATTTTCTTTGGTGCCTTTTGTGGCAAAATGGCCCTAGTACAATAATTGGAATATTGACTCTACGGTTACTTAATTGATATAACGATGGTTTTAGAGATGAAAAATATGTCCACATGCTACAACTTCAGGAGTTTTTTAAGTTGTAACATTTTTGTTATGTAGTATTGCCAACAGATACTTTATGACTTTATTATAATTTTGGAATTACATGATATGAAAAGCTTCAATAATTTATTAATGCTTTAGGTTTCTACAGGGTCTGACTCCCTAAAAAACTCCTGTCAAATAGCAGAAAGTGGAAAAGGGGGAAAGATGTTTATAATTTATATGCTCTTTAAGAAAATACAAAGCAGCCTTTAAAATTTTTCAATGACAAAGCTTTATGGTTTACCAGAAACTTTATCATTCCAAAACTGAAAAATCCCTAATATATAGAGGACAACTGCTGTGTTAAAATATAAAATTAAAGAGAATGTTCTCCCCACCCAACATAATTATTTTGTTCTTAAAAATACAAAGAGTGATGATAAAATAAAATGTATTCACATTAAAGGCCTTGGGGGACACTTGATAATTCCACTGATGTGTGTAAGCACACCACCTGTCCAAAACACACTAGTCTATAAATAATCATAGCTCTTCCCATCCCCAAAATGGAAACATCATTTCAGGAGGAAAGCAAGGCAAGAGAGACAACTGTGTCAAGTTGAAAAACAGTCTGAACTCTATTTTGGGACGAGTGTTCTGAGGGTCAAACTTTTTGCTTTCTCAGGCAGGATTTTTCAAAGAACAGTCAAATCCCAGATTAATAAGCATAAATGAATTTATCAGTTAGAAACAATAAAATTACATTTTTGTTCAATTAAGTTACATTATACATCAGATCATTTTCACCACTGGCCGATTTCTCAACTAATTTCTACAATTTTTTTTAGTCCTTTCTTAAAATGAGAGTTCTAAAATAATTTAAAACATATAATTGAATGTATAAATTTAATATAAATGTTTCTAGTTTAAGGCTTAACTTTCTCTAAGCGTTCCTATTCAAATGCTCATTGTATATAAAAAAATAAAACAACAACAACAAAAAAAACCTAAGCCCTAATAATGTGTCTTAGAAAGACACAATTTATTAAGACAATGACTTTCAAACTATGACACACATAACCAATAGCAAAATGACTGTTCCAATCCCTGCTCAAACTCAAGATAGGCACAACTTCTTTCCTCACCTCTCTCAAAGACCCACTTTGATACTGTCCTAAGTAACATTCCAGACCAATTACTAACAACTACCTAAGTCTACCCTCAGTCTGGCAAACTCAACACTCTCATACTTGTTGGCTAAATGTCAACAAATGGTACCAAAAAGAAAAAACACAGAAAACAAAGAAATCTTACAACCTAGATTTCTCCAGTGTCAGCACTGAAATGGAGTAATTTCCTTCTAAATTCTAATGACATCTAACTACCACATGCTCTGGTTTTACTCTCTGATCAATTCCACCTTTTAAATATTCTGAAATGGACAGTACAACTGATTAATAAGGCACTCTAGAAGGGTACATCTCTTGAACAGAATAACACGTATACAATTTTGCTTACTGGCTAGTACAAAAAAGGACAATAACATTCTAAGTGTGTGGTTTTTAAACTTTAGCATGCATCAGAATCCCATGAAGAGCTTATTAAAACACAGATGGCCAGGCCCCACCTCCTGATTCAATAGGGCTGAAGTGAGGTCTAAGAATATACATTTCTAACAAGTGCCTAGGTGATACTGATGCTATTAGTCCAGGGACCACACCTGAAAATCACTGATCTAATGTTAAATCATAATATGCATTTTCATATCCTACACACAAAATCATACCTTAGATTGCTCTAATTCATTAATTTTTAAAAGTTACTTTATGTAAACAGTTTTCAAATTTCTTTTATTAGATGATAAATAATCACCATGGTGGCCTATTTCCTCAAGTCTTTTTTATGTTTCACATCTACCAAAAAAGAAAAGCTTCCAAAAAGGCTAAAGGACTATCGCACTACCTACTGCTTTAATACAATGGAACTTGAAAGGCTTCAGAAATTCTGTCCTATGTCACTGCATAATTACATTTGCCATTAATCAGGTTTATTCTCTAAGACACTATGCTTTGGTTTGGTTTATATAACTAAATTTGTTTTCCTTTTAATATTTCTTGAAAGATAATCTAATAAACTTTATTACCATATAAAAAAGCAGCTTCTCTCCTATCTCCTAGCACCCTCTCCTCTCTGTCAGAACCACTTATCATTTCATAAACCATACATTGGCTCTATTGACTTCTAAGAAATAAAACTGTTAGAAAGATGCTAAAACACATGAATATTTATTAAATATCAAAATCAAACATTATAATCCACTAGACAAGACCCTAACATACCTCTCCAACTCAGATTCTCTTACACAATCCCTGTTCTTGCAAGTCTATCTGCTAACTTTCCTCCAGATTTCATCCTTCTCAACTGTAAAGCTCTATGTTCTCCTCTTTCAATTCATATCACCTTTAAAACCAGTGTGAATCAGGTATTAATTCATTTTTCCCTGACTGCATTCAATTCATTCTGATCATTTTTGATCGGCAAACACACATTATGTTTGAACTATATTGTTTTGTACCTTTCAAAAAACTGTTTTCCAATCATTCAGTGTGTATTTTCTTGTCCCCAAAAACTGTGAAGTTCTTTGATTTCTTTTGATTCCTTCATTTAAAGAAAACTATATTCCATATAAGATGGCATGCAATATATGCTTACTAAATACCACAACTTTGACAAATAAACAAGTTTACTAAATATCAGTGTGGAAGGGAATGTTAGTGCTTCCCTATAAACTGTATCTTCTCTTCTGCCTGGCACACAAATAAACAATATCTTTGAGTTCCTCTGCAATTAGGCAGGGTCACATAACCGAGTTCTGGTCAGCAGAATGCAGGTGAGAGTGATATATTCTACCTCTAGGCCTGGGCAATTAAAATCTCCCACACAGTATCCTACACTCTCTGTTTCTGTGGTGACATCTGAAATCACAGACTGAAAATGGTAGAAATACGTATGAAGAAGCCTGGATCCTTAAATCACTTTTTGGAAAAAACTTATCTAGGAGAATGTCCTGATCAGGTATACCCATATTAGATTTTGTGTGAATGAGAATTAACCTTCATTATGTTATACTGAAATTTGGACTGATTTGATACAAAATTAGCACTACTGATATTAACATGGACTATAATGTTTAGGAAATTAAAGAAATCCTTTTATACAATTTCCCAGCAATTTAACTAAACTGTACATTGTCCTAAGTACAACGTGAAAGTATTAATAGCCTTTATTCATTCATCAATGTTCCTTCACTATATTCAATATTACAGTAGATTATGTACAGTATAACGAAGTAGATGATATGTTGTGACATTTAAAATTTATTTGAAAATCATTTCTTACACAATATTTATTACTAGAGAGAGCACTTATAATATTTCATTCATCTTAGAAACAGAACTACACTATATCTGAACCCCTCATGAGGGCTTTACTTTTAAGAGCTATGCAGACAAAGTAAATTTTTCAATTATAAAAGCGACAAAAACAACTAATACTGTGACCAGAATAGGTTGATTCCATTTAGCAGAGAACAAGTCTTAACTTTTAAGCCACATTTACCTGTGTCACTATGTTCCATCATACTATCCTGATCCAAAATAAATAGTCAAAACACTTTAATAGTCATCTAAGTACCACTGTTGAAAATTATATTACACTAACACACACACACACACATACACACCATTTGATACAGATAACAGAAAAACTGAACTAAGAACAATTCCAATTGAATTCTAATTTAAACCATCAAAATTATTTAATCTCTTGGTTTAAAAAAAAAACTTCCCCCAAACGGAAAATACTTTCAAATATACAAACCACCTGGAGTAAAAAAATTAAAACACTATTTAAGATGTATAAGTATCAGCAAGGAAACCAGGAAGATATCCTAACACAGCATCTTACGTAAAGTCCAAATTTTTCCCTTTGTTACTTTCTGCTCAGTGAGTGCATCTATTTTTTAATTTGAAAGAAAAACATTTTTTCCTAGTTTTCCGTCTTTCTTTTTTTGTTACAGCCCTCAGTTTCATTAGCTGTCTGGCCTTATAAATGTTATCACCAAGATAAAATGTTCCTAACAAAATGTGCCTTTCTGAAGGTAAAGAAATTAAAAATTAACAGGTCACTTCCTACTGCAAAGAAAACTATAAAGCTCTATTAAATAGGCAGAGCATGTCTCAAAATAGGCTTCACCTCCCCAAAACTTTTACCCCCATAATCTATTACATAACAGTTAGTTAATACTAAGAGTGAAAATAATGGTTAAAGACTTTAATGAAAACCATTACATTAGTGTTGGTGAAGAAATCCAGAATGTATTCAGGAAACTTGTTAAGTCCTACCATCTACTGGCTAACTAAAACCTAAGAAATAGCCTTAGAGCAAAATTTGTGATACTGTAGTTCAGTTAGTTTTGGATGACTGATTTAAGGGTGTACATGGCAGATAAGTCTAAGGGCTAAGAGAAAACTATTTTTAAAACAAATTTAGGAGAAAGAAATATGTATATGTACTAATATGTATAAAATGGATAACTAATAAGAACCTGCTGTATAAAAAAATAAATAAAATTCTAAAATTCAAAAAAAAATGTATATGGGAAGGGGATAAAAAACAATAACTTTAACAAATCTTTATAGACCTGTCAGTCTTTTATAAACCTATTTTATCTCATCAGAGAAGAATGTTTATAATAACTCAAAGTGATGGAATGACTAAATATATAAGCTAGGATTACTACTATTATTATCTTATCATTTTCTCTAAATTATGGCTAATTTATATGGGCCATTATAAGATGTTATGCCCACGTGTGTATTTGCCAGTGCACTGCTAGCAGACAGCTAATCAGTCTTAATGAGGGTCCTCATTATAATTATTATGGATTGAGAGTTTCAAGGCTTACGTCTAGAACTACACATTCACAACCCTCACAACTCTTCTGGTTGAACAGTCAAAACATAAGATTTTGAATCTAGAATGGACTTTATCAAGCATCGAATCCATTTCTCTTATTTTACAGATAAAGCAACTGAGGCCCACGGATAATCATATAGCTAGTTCAAGGCAAAGCTGAGATTAAACTAAGGATTCTTTTTGACCGTAATGTAATTCTTGATTTATTGTCTTCAAACTAGCTAAACCTAACTAAGCCCAAAACCCCTTACAAAATAAAAGAAGAATGACAGCATCTTCAACATGAAAAGCTAGTAAGAGTAATACTGATACATACTTAAGTTTTCATGACATTTAGGAGGTGAGAGTAAAACTCCAGTCACCTATTAAGACCAGAGAATGAACATGGGAATGCATCAAGTTACAAAACAGAGATAATACACTTATTTCTGATACAAGTTTAACCTGTTCCCTGTAGTCCATATATGAACATTGTCTGTAATTCATGGAGCAAAAAGTGATAATTAAATCACATTAGTAAAGAATTAAAGAAACCAAAGAAACAATTTCTGGTATGTTACTGAATGCATTACACATCATAAAGAAAGTGTTGTAGTCACTGAGCTGAAAAAAACCCATGTCTGTCCTATTTGATTCTTTGGTAATAAAAGTTGCAATGAGTTTTACAGAGCAAAGTACTTGATACAGGTAAGAAAGAGTAAAACTGTGAGAAGTATGCCACTTTTTCCCTTCAGTTTCCCTGCTCTATAAAAGAGGGATGATAATGATAATAATAAGCAAGCATTTTAAAACAAAGGGTAATATTTCTTCCTGTTTGCATTATTTCATTTCAATGCATTATACTTTTTAAAGTGTCTGATATGCTAAGGAAAATATGATAATCATAAAATACTTATTTCTTTGCCATAATTTCTTTAGCCTCATCATACCAAAAAAGGATAAGCCAGATTAAAATTATTAATAATTTCTGGAACATGTTTGTAAAAAAAATACACAACTCTCGATAACTTCATGATGTGCTGGTTTTATTTTTTCTGTTGCACGTTAAAGTCACATATAACGTGACTTATAAGTCTCAAAGCTGAGACAGATAATGTTAAACTCGTGACTTAAAAGGTTAAGGACAAGAAAAAAAAAAGCAATGCCTGGCTTAATATAAGATAGCTGGATGCTCCTATCTGCTTCTGCATGCAGTCAGTTGCAATATATTACGATTAAAGAAAATTAAGTCTCTCACATATGTAGTTGGAAAAGTATCTTAATATCCTTTTCAGATAATTGTGTATATTCTTTTTTGATACCACACCAAAAGTCAGCAAGTAGTAACTTGTCTTAAAGGTTAGTTGCAATGTGTAAGTATATTTTTTCATACTGTTAACATTAAAATCCATTTGTCTACCCTCTACTTTGAATAGATCTTATATCCAATCATCACTGCGTAATAACATGCACTGGTCATTTGGAAAATATTAGTTCACTGAGTTATACAGATCTTCCAAAAGTTGACACATTTCATTTTAAAATGACATCAGTTAATATTACGTCTGGTCTCAAAAGAAAAGTGTTAAGTAGTGGGAAGCTGTCAAGCTTACACTGGCAGATAAAAGTTTTTCCAAATTCTTATTTTCACTTAAAAGCTCAAAATTTTTTATTGGTAACTAATATTGTCAGTTGCTTTTCTTGAAGTGATACTCTGTTCATTTTTGAGAAAATGTCTATTAAAGAATGGTGGATACTTTAAAGTATGTTTAATGTTAAAGACATTAAACATTTAACAGACAGGCCATAGTTTGTCAGTTCCTGTGAGTAAAAACACACACATAACTACATATATGTAGGCCTGTCACTGAGAAAATATGGTAACTATCAATAATATCAGTACTTTAAGTAAGATGGAAGAACATCAAAAAAGTATTTGTAAGTTGGACAATCCAAGGCCATACCTTTTGGAAAACATAAAATACTTTTCAAGAAAGATACTTTCAACTTTCCAAACTTGTATTACGGTCACTGTTAAGTCATTTTCTCCTTGGTAGGTGGGGAGTGGGGAAGCTGAATGGATAGTGATGATTTCGGCAATCAAGACTTTAGCCAATTTGATTCTGGGAACAGGGATAACCTGAATGCAGGCTTCCTTCTGCTCCCTACTAACTCCAAGTAATTTGACCTTCCTGAAACATAAGACTGTTGTCACCCATGGGCAATTGAGTGTAACTCAGGACTTGATAACTGTTGAGATCCTTGCAGAGAGAACTGGTGTGGTCTTCTCCCTCATGGGCTGGATATGCAATTGTTGAAGAGCACTGGAGTTTAGGAAGAGGAAGAAAAATCAGGCCGTTCTGGGAGGCCCTCAGCATTTAGAACACTGTGGAAACGTAAAAGATCAACATCAGCCTAGTATTAGTGATCCACACCTCCTTAACGTCACAAAAATAAATGGGTGGATTGAGTATCCCTACAGAGAATACAGAGAGAACAGCAAATAAAAGTATTCCTCTAGGTGCATCAGAAGAAAACTGACATTAACCTGCCTGTCTATACCCCTGTAGATCCATGGGGGTAGGAACTCATTTGCTTTCAACCAACCACAGGATTCCCACCAATTCATACTGTCTAACCGCTAGACCTAAATTCAAAAGGTCCACAAAGACAAAGGGATCCAGTAGAGCAAATAACAAGTAGAATAATCAGCATATAGAATAATAAGAAGACTCAGTGAAATAAAATGCTGGAGGAGAAAGATAAAACAATGAATAACATAATTAGACAACTAAATTCTGTATAAGGAATAATAAATTCTTTCAATCTGTAAAAAACATGATTTCCTAATTAATGATTCAGTTGATGTTCACCACTCAAACCCAAATTTGTATCCTGGAAGAGACAGTGGAAAAAATCTCTCTAAGCCCAGAACAAAAAGTCTGAAGCAGAAAACATGAGTAAAAACATGACACTTTAAAGACATATCCAGGAGACCTAAAATGCAAATGGTAGGAGTCTAAAGGGAGAGACAATTTAAACAAATCTAAACACATATATATGTGTATATATATATATACACACACACACATATATAAACAAATTTAAACAAATTATATAAAGACCTAGATGTCCAGACTGAAAGGACTCACTACTAACGAGAAAAAAGTCCCACACATGAACATATCCTGTAAAATTCCTGCTCTCTACATCAGGAGCTAATAGAGCAAAAGACAAACAAATAAAAGAAATAGACAAAAAAAAAATGCTTAAAAGAAATAAAAAACATACTTGAAAGCAAAGCAATTTCTAACTACTTAGGAATTAAGAAACATACTCTTGGGACTTCCCTGATGGCACAGTGGTTAAGAATCCGCCTGCCAGTGCAGGGGACACGGGTTCAATCCCTGGTCTGGGAAGACCCCACATGCCACAGAGCAACTAAGCCCGTGCACCACAACTACTGAGCCTGCGCTCTAGACCCGCGTGCCACAACTACTGAGCCCTGGCACCACAACTACTGAAGACCGCACGCCTAGAGCCCATGCTCCACAACAAGAGAAGCCACCACAATGAGAAGGTGGCGCACCACAACGAAGAGTAGCCCCTGCTCGCCACAACCAGAGAAAGCCCGTGTGCAGCAACAAAGACCAAACAAAGCCAAAAATAAATAAAATTAAATCTTTAAAAAAAAAAAGAAACATACTCTTGGGTAACCCTTGGTTAAAAGAAGATATCAAAAGGAAATTTCAAAGACTGTAGAAAGCAATAAAAAGCAAAAGAGACTAATTTGGACCAAAACCTATTAAGCCTAAACAATAAAGATAAAAGGTAAAATTAATCCAATTAAAAAAAAAAAAAGGTGTAGGGGGTGTTAAATAAATCCAAAAGACTTATTAGGAAAACAGGGATAGCAAAACAGACGAAGAAGGAGAAAGGACACATAAGCACAGATAGAGGAGAGTTTAAAAGACATAAAACATATACCCCAAGTGATTGTATGGCATTGTCAACTTAAACAATATGAATAACTTTCCAACAAAATATGAATCACCAAAATGATTCAATAATAAGTACTAAATTTGAATAGTCAAATTACTATAGAAATGATTGAAAAGTGATTGGAAAGTTACCATTCAAGATCAGATGGCTTCACCATCTCATTCACCCCCCACTTAGGGAAAAAATGATAGTTATGATAGCTGAAACTTATCTGAGCATGTTATCGGCATGGCACTGTTCTAAGGACTTTCATATGTTACCTCAATTAATCTTCATACAAAATTAGAAATAGTAACTACTATAATCTATATTTTATAGGTGAAGAAACTGAGGCACAGAGAGTCTAAGTAACTTGTGTGCTGCTTACATATATAGGTAGAAAAACCCACATAAAATAAAACTAGAGACGTTCAAAAGAGTAATTAATATACTATTATCAGGCATGGTTTATTCTAGAAATGTAAAGGGGGGGCGAGTAAAACATCAATAAATCTATCAATAATCAATTATACTAACAAATTAAAATAGAAAACCCATATGATCGTATTAATAGATACTGAAAAGGCATCTGATCAAATTAACCGATCATTAATATTATATTATTGTGTTATAGATAAAAGAAGCAAAAAACATCCAGAATTATCTTACACAGAGATATCTTATAGAATTATCTTACATGATCAAACCTAATTATAATACAATGTGGTAAAGGTGAACATGGCAATTAGAAGATAAATTCTGGGGTGCTCACAGAGGGGAAGAATCAAGTTATGAAACGAGGAATATTTCAAATTTTTCTGCACAATGAAAGAATGTAGCAGAAAAAAGGGAAAAATAAGAGTCCAAGAAAATAAGTCACTGTATTCAATCTGATTTAATACTACTATTTGTATATCCATGTTGATAGGTCATTCCAGGCAGAGAACTACAAAAACATGGAGTGCCCAAGTAATCATCTAATTACACAGCCTTATCTCCCTGAAGAAATAAACAGATCCTTTAAGGGAGAAGTAACATCCAAATGTCTGGCACTCAACAAATATTTTTGATTAATATTTAAACACTACCATCTATCTGTTAATGATGCATAAGGCTTCTACTGTACATCAGTTAATCTTATGTCTATCATTTGTATATTCCTTTTGTCTCTTCTGGGCATATTAGTTAACTATCTATAAAATATCAATTCATGGGCTTCCCTGGTGGCGCAGTGGTTGAGAGTCCGCCTGCCGATGCAGGGGACACGGGCTCGCGCCCTGGTCCGGGAAGATCCCACATGCCGCGGAGCGGCTGGGCCCATGAGCCATGGCCGCTGAGCCTGCGCGTCCGGAGCCTGTGCTCCGCGACGGGAGAGGCCACAGCAGTGAGAGGCCCGTGTACAGCAAAAAAAAAAAAAAAAAATCAATTCATTATACAATTCTTAAGCAGTCATAAAAATCACATAGAGCATCAATGCTATTAAGCTTACACGGAGCCAACATCAATTAAAAAAACAAAGGAACCCACAACTTTCAATAGGATACAATTCGAGGTGATTTACAAGGGTGGCAGAAACAAAGTTGGTATAAAAGTCAACAGAAGTTATACTAGAATGCCTACTGAACAGGTTAATCTTGATTTCTAAAGGTTTATTTAATTATTTCTGCAGAAAAGTTTATAGCTGCTTCCTTTGCTTAGCCAAATAAAACAAAGCCAAAAAAAAGTAAATTTAACAATCTAAACTTTCCCTAATATGGGAAAGTTTCTACAAGGTAGAGCTAGAACCAAAATAAATTTCCAAAACTCCAGTGGAATCTATATTTATTTTGATGACTAATTAACTGATGGCTGCCAATATTAAGGCCTATCTGTGTAGATCCTAATAAATTTTAACTTTTGTAATAGATGGTATCAAATTTATAATATGCATTATGTATTCGATAAATGAGTAAACTGCTAAAGTCAAATTTTTACATTGTTTTTCCAGTTATTAAGAAATTTGTTAAACACCTAAAAAAAGGTGTATGTCCCAGAAGACTGCCTGCTGCAATGAAAATCATGTAACATACTCTACTTAAGAAATGTACACATTTTTGTAGTATGCAAGAATAATGTAAATTAATTATTTGATTAAATTCCATAGCAGAGACTTTTGTGAGAGATGTCTAGACTGCATTTTTTTTTTTAATATACAGCAGGTTCTTATTAGTTTAGACTGCATTTTTAGGTATTCTCACATTTGGGATATATCTTTGAACCCAGTCCTACAATGTATAAAAACTCCTTAATTATACTCCTTGCCAGTTAATTCCTCTACATCCCTCAATTCAAAGGCCACTTCCTCAAAGAAACCCTCTCAAATTATCCACCCCCCAATTCATCAAATTTTCCACCATACACTCACAAAGAACCCTGTACTTTCTCAGATTCCTTATTACCAACAGAGTTGAGTACCATTCTGATGCTTCTCTATTAGACTATAAACTCTACAATTACAGGGACGTTATCTGTCATACTTACAATTTTATCTCCTCGCATAGGACAAGTACTCAATAAACAATGCTAAAAGAATGAAAGACTAATAAAATGATTTAACTACTAAGAAAGAACTAGTATAAGAAAATATCATTTTTTGACCTTTCAGCCAGACCAATTATATATGTTTCTCCCTACCATCTTCTTATCAATAAACTTACCTGTTGCATGTCCTTTTTTCAAATGGCACTTAAAATATACTCAGTCCTAAACTCAAATCTCCCAATTAGAATAAAGCATCTGGAGGAGAGAAACTATGCCTTACTGGAACTTTTGATTCTTTAGAATATTCTGACTTCAAAAATCTTCAAAAATGCTTACTTTACAGTGACCACAATCTTCAATTCCCGCTTACTTGTCTTTTCTCATCATATCTGTCCAACAGCTCCTTTGCAAAATTTATGTTACACCTGCTGCTACCCTTCCCTACCAAAGTCACCTCTGCAATCATTAATATATTCTGTATCTTGAGGAACAAAAATGACTGATTTTACTAGAGTAAAGGTCAAAAAATGTATATGAGGACAGATAAATGATTCATCTAAATCGTATTATATGTGAGAAATAAGCTTATATTTTAAAAAAATGACTCACTATAGCATCCTTTTAATTCAAAAAAATAATTACAAACTCCTACTTTCAATAAGAATGTAGTAGGTCAAAACAAACACTTACAATGCAACAACTAGAAAAGGCTGGATAAGTTTTAAAATCTTATTTGTACAAGTAACAGAGAGCTGTGGGAGCCACAAAGACTTATAGACCAAGGAAAACTGTTCAGAGTAGAGCTGATGATCACCAGTTGCTTTTTTGTTTCCAAATTCACTAATTTCTGACTTAGGCATGGGCTATGGATTGGGTTTGACCCAGACAGGGAATCTGTGATGGGGGAAAAAGAAACCCACAAAGCTTCTAGTAGTTATATGGGATAAAACTTGAGGGTATAGTAGTTTAGGACACAAAAGCCTGACAGAGGGAGGGGCCTTGCCTCAAGTACATAACTCACATCAGTACACTTGCTCCTCAAGACATCTGCCAGGTTTTAAAGGTACATGGGTGGCAGGAGGGCTGAGAACCTCTGAAAAGCAGAGCTGATTTCCTACAGCATTTCAGGGCCAAGGGGACAGAGATAAGCCAGGTTCTCAATCAAAATCACCAGGGCTTAGGAAAAAGACCAACTATAGTTTTAGTGAAACTATGAAAAGTGCACCCAAGCTCAAACCTGGCTCAATCCCTGACTGGATTGAGGTACTCAGCCACTCACCTATCTGCCTAACAGAGAAAAGGGAGAATCCTCTCTAGTCAAGGATGACATCATCTGAATTCTCTAAGCTTCTTTTATATATATCAATACAATGTTCTGCATATAATGAAATAGGCAAGAAAACATGATAACCAAGAGAAAAACAACAAACCATAACGCAGACTCACTGATCATTCAGATATTGGATTTATAAGAGAAGGACTTTATAAATAATCTATTTTAAAGATCCTTTCATTTTTGAATTGAAAATGAAACAGTAAGTATTCAGAAGGATTATTTTGACTTTTAAATACCCTTTTAAGAATATCAAGGTGGGAGTTCCCTGGTGGCATAGTGGTTAAGAATCTGCCTGCCAATGCAGGGGACACGGGTTCGAGCCCTGGTCTGGGAAGATCCCACATGCCGCGGAGTAAGTAAGCCCATGCGCCACAACTACTGAGTCTGCGCTCTAGAGCCCGCAAGCCACAACTACTGAAGCCCATGTGCCTAGAGCCCGTGCTCCGCAACGATAAGCCACCACAATGAGAAGCTTAAGCACCACAACCAAGAGTAGCCCCCACTCACCGTAACTAGAGAAAGCCCGCACACAGCAAAGAAGACCCAATGCAGCCAAAAATAAATAATAAATAAATAAATTTATAAAATAGGTGTAGAACCAAAATGTGCAACAACCATATAAAAAGTGGAGGGTGAAAGATAAAGGTCCTAAGGTTCTACTGGGGAATAAAAGTAATATTTTGTAATAGAGTTAATAATTCAAGAATGCATTTTGTAATTGCCAGTGTTAAAAGAATTTAATATGCATCAGTTTCTAGAAAAATGCAAACGTTATAGATCTGCCATCATAAAACCATAAATTATGTAACTGGAAAGCATCTCAGAGTTAATTATAATACATAAAGCATAATCTCAAAGCCAAACAAATGACTGTTGATGTGAACTTGCAAAAATTAACAAAATTTGATGGACTAAAAGTCCAGTAGAAACCTTTTATCCTGAGAGAAAGATTTCAGATATAAAACTAAAGAACTGTTATAAATACAACATAGATGTACTCAGGCTGACAGCCATAAAAAGAACATAAGTTGGCAGAGTCACCTGAACAAAGACAGTCTAACACTATAATCAAGAGGAAACGATGGTGGTAAGACATATTTATTCCACAGTCACACAGGCACTGTGACATCCCTAAATTTGGTCTCTGATTACAGCTGATCCAAGGAGACCTACAGCTGATGGTTAGTATACCAGGACAACTACTGGAGAAAAGTGGCTGTTAAGTCTTTGGGCATAGAGGGTAGTAAATTGCACACAGAACCAAAAAAAGAGATGTACTCTAAGAACTAAGAGTGATTAGAATCACATAATTACCAAAGTTCTACTCTAGGTCAATAGGAAAACTTTAAGATGATACATTTTGGGAACTGTGAAATAATAGAAAAAATATATATACATACATACACACACACACACACACACACACACACACACACACACATATCTCTTTCCCTGGTTCCTAGCATAGAGCTCCTAAAAACCCTTGCAATCTCTTAAGTGATAAGAGCATTAGGAGCATCTTCTGTTCTAATGTTTGGCCTTTGATCCTGGTTCCTGACACAGAGCTCCTAAATCCCTTGGAATTTCCTGGGTGATGGTAACATCTTTTCTGCCAATGATGAAATGTTTGGTGGGCTCCTGGATGGCAACTGATCACCAGAAAGACCAAGCTGTGATTAGAAGCTTGGAATTTTCAGCCCCATTCCCTCCCCTTCAGGAAAGGGAGAAGTGCTGGAAATTGAGTCAGTGATGGATCATGCCTATATGATATGAATTCTGTATAAAAATCCCAAAGGTACAAGGTTCAGAAAGCTTCCAGGTTGCTAGGAGACTGGTGTGCTTGGAGAGGGCATGGAAGCTCTGCACTCCTTCTCACACACCTTGCCCTATGTATCTCTTCCATCTAGATGTTCATCTGTATCCTCTATCATATCCTTTTATAATAAACCAGTAAACATTAAGTAAGTGTTTCCCTAAGTTCTGTGAGCTACTTACTCTAGCAAATTATAGTACCCAAGGAGGGGGTTGTGGGAACCCTGATTTATAGTCATTCAGTCAGAAGAACAGATGACAACCTGGGATTGGCGTCTGAAGTGGGGGGAATGTTGGGCCAGTCTCATGGGACTGAGTCCTTAACTTGTGGGATCTGACACTAACTCCAAATAGGTAGTGTCAGAATTGAATGGAATTATAGGACAACTAGCTGGTATCACAGAGAACTGCTAGGGGGTGGGAGGCATACATTTGGTGACCAGAAGCATCAGAAATGAAGTGTTCTGGGCAAGTAGTGACACACAGGAGAAGTGAGTTTTTCCTACTCAGGAACTATATTCAGGAATTACACTCACCTCTTAACTTGAAGTGTGTTCCATACAAGGGATTTGTGCTTTTATCAAGTCCCCCATTATAACCATGGGTCACATAATATACCTCGGTTTGTATCCACTTTGGAAACAGTTTCAGAACCTACTTGAATCATACCACAATCTGTCCCAGTAATTTTATCATGGTGACCTCAGACCCAGGAAAACACCTAATACTTTCCATTTACTAAATGGTTAGGTCAAAATAAGTTAATAAGTATTTGTGTCGTGTTGGGCACTACCTACCTTCTCAAACACTGATATCACATTGGACACCACCACCTTCATTCCCTGATTTCAGTAGTTTTCATACAGTACTTGCATTTTATCTCAAAAGCCACTGAAAATTCATCTTCACAAATATATAACATCAAAAGGAAGATAGTGAGATCTAACAATGACATTGTGAACTACTTAGTGCTAGTAGTTTGAGCAGTTTCCAACAGATGTCAAGTAATGCTGTATTTCCCTCAGAAATGTAAAATATCTCTGTGCACAGTTTGGGCACCTCAGGTACATAAAATATTAACAATGACTACTCTATAAAAGAATGAGTAAAAGGTTATTAATAGAGAGTGAACAAGTAACAGATAATAAGCAATGGAGAGAAAGAGAGTGAGGCACAGACAGGAGGTTTGGGAGAGCAAGCGTGAGCAACAAGGAGAGCTTAGAACAGAACACAGCAGAGAGAACAATAAAAAGAAAACCACAAAAACAGGAAGAGACAGAGACAGATGGTGAGAGGAAGACAGATGCACAAAGAGAGAAAGACAAATAAGGAGAGACAAAATGATGAACAAGAGACAAACTGTCAGATGAATAGAAAGACCAAAAGGCAGACAGACAGAGAAACAGACTGATGAACAGTCAAGGACAGGGAGATACTGATGGCGGGAGAGAGAAACAGACAGAAGCAGATGGACAGATGGGGGTAAACACAGAAGAGAGGATCAGAAAGGGTACGACAGCATTAGAAAGAAAGGGAGAGAAAAAGGGGGAAAGAGTGAGTCAGAGAGACAAGGAGAAACTGTCAGGAAGAAAGAGAAAGACAGGCAAGGATAGACCCAGATATCAGGGTATCAGAGAAGGGGCAGGTAAAAGGGAAAAATACTAAGAAAGAGAGATACAGAGAGGCAGTGGGCACAGAAGTAGAGGAAAAAGGAAATCAAGAAAGGAACTCAAGAGAGGGTGGTAGGGGAAGGAAAAAGAGTCTTCCCCCCACACCACCTCCACCCAGGGGAACAGGGATTTTATTCATCATTTCATTCATTACTTTAAGCATGACCCCTACAGTCTACTAGTGCATAAAAAAGAAGCAGGAATTAGCACAACCATTCTTAACGCTGAGCTCTGCACTCCAGAGGTTTTTCTGGCCATAGGGGAAACATTCTCTCTCTGCATATTATTAGCTAATATAATCTACTTTCTTACTTCAGGTATTAATATTCTCATTGACAGAATTTCATGGAGCTTTGTGAGCTTCCAAAGGTCTCTGCTCCAATCAACCAATCTAATTGACCAATAATTTGTTTTTCCTAGAAAGACTGTAACAGCATAAAATTACATAGGAAGCAATTTTAAAAGAGGAAACTACTGAATTCTAATGTGTTATGTTTTCAGGACAAACCAGCTATGCATACCCTTTCAATGTATTATAAGAATAGTATTAGTCTGGGTTTTTAAAAACTATTTATTGAAATTTCAAAATTAATAAAGCAGAAAGTAGAGAATAATATAAGCCCCAACATGCCCAAAGCCCAGCTTCAACAATGATTAACATCTTGCTAATATCATCATCACATTTAAAAATGTGAAATAGGAAATAAAACTCTAAATATATTCAACTTTTTCCTTTATTGTTCCATAATTTTTAAATGCATTTCAACTTAAACATGTTGGACTTTAAATCAATTATTTTAATACTAATCGTTATGAAATTATCATACAAATGTTTCACTAGTGTTTCCAGAATTAGACCCTCTGTTCTTAGATTCAATAAGTCTATGTCTACACATTTCCCAGATACCTATATATCCCAGGTCTTCTAAATATTTTATAAATGTAGATTATTCACAATCTATTCCAGGAAAACAAAGTGTTACCATCCAATGGTCAAAATTATGTTGGAAAATTAAGTTGGAAAATATATTACAGTTTGTCTAATCCAGGGATTCTCACACTTGGCTTCACATAATAATGACCTGAAGAGCTTTAAAATATACAGATGCCCAAGTCCCAAGATTCTGATTTAGTCAATTTGGGATACAGCCTGTATACTGAGGGTTTTTTTGTTTTGTTTTTAATGTTCCCCAGGTGATTCCAATACGCAACCATGGTTAAAAATCACTGATCTAGTCCAGCTTCCTACCAAATGCAAAAATTCCCTCCAATAACTGTGTATAGTAACCACCTGACAACCAATTCCCAACTCAGTATATCTCAGTCAGTTTAACTTTAGGGTAATTTTAATTATTTGAAAGTTCTAACAAGCAAAATATGCCACTCCATACCCACCAATCCAAGTTCTAACTTATCTAGGTCATATAAAATAATTCTTATTCTTGTTCATCATCAGAGCTACTCTAAGTACTCTATGCTCAACTTTTCTTCATTCATTTACCCCTACAACAGTTTTCAAACTCATTTCCATATACTAGTGGTTCATTTCTAGAAAAGTTCAATATCCTTTTAAAAACATAGCACCTATAATCATTCCTCATACTCCAGGAAAAGGATGGTCTGATTAGGGCTTTGCATAGTAGTATTATTACTTTTGTCTGTTCTACACAACTTAATATAAAGCATTAATGTTTTTTGAAAGTTATATCTTACTACTGGCTCAAATCAAAGAAACAGGTAAATCCCTAAGGGTTTTTTTTTAATATTAACTGTAATTATGCTCCCATTCTTCCATCCTACAGGTTTTTTAAACTTCACATCTAACCCATTCTATTACATTTAACTAGTAGTGTGTTGGTAAATGTTCTCCAATTTGACGGGACTAATCTGTAGCATTTGCCAATTTCTATAATGTAAATACTCCCATCATGGCCAATTTCAAGCTACCAACACTGAACACAGGATTGGGAAGAGATGCAGATAATCATCACAAGCCTATGTGAGACAGCTTCAGCATACCACTACATATAATTCATAATTCTTAACTGCAAGTTTCCATCACAATCTTTATTATTTTTTTGAGATAGCCTCATCCACCAGAGGGCAGACAGCAGAAGCAAGAATAACTACAATCCTGCAGCCTGTGGAACAAAAACCACATTCACAGAAAGATAGACAAAATGAAAAGGCAGAGGACTATGTACCAGATGAAGGAACAACATAAAACCCCAGAAAAACAACTAAATGAAGTGGAGACAGGCAACCTTCCAGAAGAATTCAGAATACTGATAGTGAAGATGATCCAGGACCTCGGAAAAAGAATGAAGGGAAAGATGGAGAAGATGCAAGAAATGTTTGACAAAGACCCAGAAGAATTAAAGAACAAATACCTAGAAGAATAAAAGAACAAACAATCAGAGATGAACAATACAATAACTGAAATGAAAAATACACGAGAAGGAATCAATAGCAGAATAACTGAGGCAGAAGAACGGATAAGTGACCTGGAAGACAGAGTGGTGGATTTCACTACCATGGAACAAAATAAAGAAAAAAGAATGAAAATAAATGAAGACAGCCTAAGAGACCTCTGGGACAACATTAAACGCAACAACATTCACATTATAGGGGTCCCAGAAGGAGAAGAGAGAGAGAAAGGACCCGAGAAAATGTCTGAAGAGATTATAACAGTCAAAAACTTCCCTAACATGAGAAAGGAAATAGTCACCTAAGTCCAGGAAGCACAGAGAGTCCCAGGCAGGATAAACCCAAGGAGAAACACGCCGAGACACATAGTAATCAAATTGACAAAAATTAAAGATAAAGAAAAATTATTAAAAGCAACAATGGAAAAACAATATTATTTTTTTGTTCATTTTTAAATATTTATTTATGGCTGCATCAGGTCTTAGTTGTGGCACACAGGATCTCTTGTTGTGGCATGCAGGCTTCTCTCTAGTTGTGGCGCTTGGGCTCCAGAGCGCGTGGGCTCTGCAGTTGTGGCCCACGGGCTTAGTTGCCCCACAGCATGTGGGATCTTAGTTCCCAGGCCAGGGATTGAACATGCGTTCCCTGCACTGGAAGGAGGATTCTTAACCACTGGACCACCAGGCAAGTCCCTCCATCACAATCTTTAGAATCCTGTTTTGAAAAAATTTTTCCCAACCCAGTCCATCCTTAAGATTTTGATGCAGTATGTATACAGACTGGAATCCAAGTATTTCTATATTTTAAACCAGCGTTCCCCAACCTTTTTGGCACCAGGGACCAGTTTCGTCAGTTTCTTGGAAGACACTTTTTCCACGGGGGGTGGGGGGTAGGGTGGGGGGAGGGGTGGCTGGTGCAGGCAGTAATGCGAGCCATGGGGAAAGGCACATGAAGCTTCATTCACTCACCAGCCACTCATCTCCTGCTGTGTGGACTGGTACCAGTCTGCGGCCCGGGGGTTGGGGACCCCTGTTTTAAACAATCTGTAGTTTAAATCAGGTAGTTCTGAAGTACACAGTCAGGTAAAAACAATCAAGATCTTTTTAACTCATCAAGATCTTTTTTTAGGTGTCTGCCATCAAGAGAAACAAATTTTTTTTATTCCTTCACAAAACAAAAATTTTAAACCATGCCTTGTTTTCATTAAAATAATTACTAAAAATATTAAACTAAAACTTTCCCTTACAACTGGCACAAATCTGTCAATAGTCTTTATTATAAGTATTTCAATCAGCTACAAATCCCCTTAAATATATTACCATTCATCTTATATTTTTCCATCCTGGCCACAGGCATAGCATAAAAGGTTTAAAAAACTGTCTTCCTGAGATTGTATGCCTATGGCATTCTGCTATTCAATTATGAGAACTAACTTCAAAAAAAAATTAGGTGAGCTTGGAATAACTTGCTTTTGTGAACCAATATGCACTCCTAGAAGACGACCAAATTACTGAACACTCAAACATAATCCACTTAAGGAAGGTCCACTTCTGGGCTGGAAGAGTAGCTGGAAGCCAACTAGCACCCTCACATTAAACTGGTAAACTGAATAATATACATAAGTAATCACTACCAAGGGAGCAAACAGCTGCTGAAAAAGCAAAAACTGAAGGAAAAGGACCTAATTCCAGAGAGGGAAGAACCTTAGAGAGGTGAGTTTACCTTCTGTAGCCGCTGAGCCTTGTACGTTTGTTATTTGATGTTCCATGCATGAAGCCAAGAACCTGGACTTACACATGCAGAGGACTGCTTCTGGGAGCCAAATAAAGCAACAAAGTTTTTAGCAGACAAAAGCTTACATTTCAAGAAACTAAGAAAAGAAGAATACATTAAACCCAAACAGGGAAGAAGGAAGAAAATAAAGAGCAGAAATCAATAAAATACAATCAGGCAAACAATAAAGACAAACAATGAAACCAAAATGTGGTACTTTGAAGACATCAATAAAATTGATAAACCTTTATTCATACTGATCAGGAAAAAAGATAATATACAAATTTCCAATATCAAAATTAAAGAGGAGTTGTAACTACAGATCCTGGAAACATTAAAACGTTACTAAGGGGAATACTGTGAACACCTTTTGTAAATAAATCTGACCACTTAGAGGCAATGATCAAATTCCTTGAAAGACAAAAACTACCAAAGCTCACTCAAGAAGAAATATATCTATAATACCTATGCAAAAAATTTAACTTATAGTAAAAAAAGAAAAAATTTTCTCATACAGAACACTATAGGGCTGGATATACAAACTCTTCTACAACATAAAAGAAGAGGAAACAAGTCTCAATTTGTTCTATGAGGCCAATATTACCTGATCCCCAAACCAAAGATATTACGAAAAAAGAAAACTATAGAGCAATATACCTCATAAACACAGACACAAAAATCTTTCACTAAATTTTAGCAAATCTAATTCAGCAAAATATTAAAAAATAATGCCATGACAAAGTAGGATTATCCCAGGAATGCAAGGTTGGGTTTAACATTTAAAAATAAATCAATGTAGTTCATATATTAACAAAAGAAAAAAGAAAAAAAGTACAATTATCTCAATTGATGCAGAAAAAATTTTTGACAAACTCCAACACTCATTGCTGATAAAAATCACTCAGTAAATTAGGAATGGAAGGCTACTTTCTCAGTACACTAGATTATCAACAAACATCTACAGCAACCTGTTCCACCACTGTCTCCATACTTACTTCTGAAACTTATTGAAAAGAAAAGAAAACTTATTGAAAGCTGGGGGTGGGGGGGGTGTCAGTGGGATGAATTGGGAGGTTGGGATTGACATATATACACTAATATGTATAAAATAGATAACTAATAAGAACCTGCTGTATAGCACAGGGAACTCCACTACTCTGTACAGTAGAAACTAATACAACACTGTAAAACAACTATACCCCAATAATAAAAAAATAAAATAAATTCAATTATAAAAAACATACAGCACACAAAGTATTACACATTTCATGAGGACACACACAAAATAATTCAAGATTTTCTGGAAAAAAAAAAAAAGAAAAGAATTATTTCTTCAGAGTGATATTCAGGAGGTTTACAACGGATCTAAAAATGGGTGTAACAGCAACAGTAGTAACTATAACAATAAATTAGAATTATACTATTTTACTTTGCAAACTGTATCATTACCTTATTTGTGGAGCAAGCTCATTATAAGGGCTTGATAACAGGTAAGCTCCTGATAAATTTCTTCTTTTCCTTCTTATTGGCTCACACCTCTTTTTAAAAATGTTCTGAGATTCTGAAACTAAACTGAGTCTGATTCCACTCTTAACAAGACGTTTGGGAGGCCAAGCGTACTTATTAGCCTCTGAGTGAAAGGTTATCAGGTGCTTTGCTGATCAACAAAATTAATCAGTTGGCATTCACTAAATCCTCAAAGCAAAGCAAAGGAGACATAATGAAGTTTAAGTTGCACTGCTGCCAGTCTCAATAAGCTAATAATCTATTTAGAGAGACAAATATAAACATTTACATAAACATGAGGTTTTAAACTTTAAACTATTTTAAACTTTAACAACAAATAAAGAACTATCAAAAGTTCATCTTAATCAGTTACATACATGTTACACAAAGCCAAATTTATTATTTGACTTATTTCAAACCTGGCTCACTCTCTTTATTCCTATTTCTTAGACAAAATTGCTTATACCACACTACCTATATCACTCAATGCCTCCTACTAACTCTCTTATCTACCAGTCTACAAATTCTCTCCATACTATTATTTTACCGTTTTTCATAATGTTGATTATGTTTATAAATTATGTATTCTCACATATGCTCAAATCTCCCTACATCTTCCTCTATAAAGTTTGTCTGCCCATGGCTGACCACTCATATCTCCCTCTACATGTTTAAGCACATACATGTGAGTATATCCCTCAGGATTTTTCTGAGATAATCCAGTACAAAAATTCAGGCAATGGTTTCAAACTCCCTGGCCTTTGTCACTTTATTTAAGGATTAACCTAATTGGTTCAGTGAGATGTGGCCAAGCCAGTTGCCCAACAGTACCCCACAATTTTATTAAAACATTTTCTATAATGGTCTATCTACTATGTATTGGAAACCACAATATGAAGCTGAATAAAATAAAGCCCTATCTTTCAGGAATTCTTGAATTATTAGAAGAAAGTACAAAAATAATTATAATGATATTATCAGTACTATAAGAAAATTATACATAAATGTTTCATGAGAAGACAAATGAAGAAAGATCAGAAAAAGACATGACATTTAGCTGGGAGTAGGAGTTTTTTTGTTACATTTCAAAACAAAGGGCATTCCAAAACCATAGAACTAGGATGCACAAAATCAAAAAGGCAAAAGTAACTGGTTTATCCAGATATCCACATCCCTATTCCTCTCTCTGAAAATAAAGTTTCTGACACAGAAATACGTCTCAGGTATTTAAAACATACACGCTATAAATAGAAATACTAGTGAATTTGTTGGGTCAGAATGAAGCTATTTCAGATAAATGCTTTTAACTGCAAATAAGACTTAAAGAAGAAATGGCTTAAACAAGAAAGAAATTCATTATCTCACATCACAAGAAATCTGGAAGTAGGGCAATTCCAGAATTAATTTCAGGTCAACATCATCACATCATCAAGGATTCAGATTCTTTCCATCTTTTTGCTCAGCCACCCTCAGCATGTCAGCTGTTCCCCCTCATAATAAGAAGATGGCTGCAGCAGTTTCAGGCATAATATCACCACACAACAAATATCTAGGTGGAAAAGAATTTACTTCTTCTCTTCTATCTCTTTTTATAAAAGCAAGGAAACCTACACAGAAATCCATATTGTAGAAATCCTCACCTCAGGTTTTATTTGGCAAAATGGTCACAAGCTCATTCCTAAATCAAACAGTGGCTTAGACCAATAATTTAAAAACTGTTTTAGTCTCACGACCTCTTACACACTTTTAAAAATTATTAAAGACCCACAAAAAGCTCAGTTTATATGAATAACATCTGTAACTATTTACCATAACAGAAAATTTAAGAAATATTCACGATAAGTACTTTATCAATTCACATAAAATAATCTGGAATCCTACTCTATAATCTTTAAAGTGTCAACTACATTCACAATCTATACGACAGCAGGATAGAAGCCAAGGATTGGAGTAACTATGCTAAAAGCACAGTTTTTTTTTTAGGTTGTCCTATACATTTTTTTTTAATTGGACTATAATCGCTTTACAATGTTGTGTTAGTTTCTGCTGTACACGAAGTGAATCAGCTATATGCATACATATATCCCCTCTCTCTTGGACCTCCCTCCGACACCCCCTCCCCCACCCCATGCTGCTCATCTAGGTCATCACAGAGCACTGAGCTGAGCTCCCTGTGTAATTATTTTTAAATAAACACAAACATACTTTAACAAGGTATAAAAAAGCACAACTGACAAAAATGAATTTGTAAGGTAACAAAACAAGTTAACAAGTTCTTCAAAAAGTTACAAATTCACTTCATTACATTTATCAATAGACAGCTTTTATTTATACCTATGGAACAAAGTGTTTTATTCTTTAATACTTTTTTTTTTTTTTTTTGCGGTTACGCAGGCCTCTCACTGCTGTGGCCTTTCCCGTTGCGGAGCACAGGCTCCGGACGCGCAGGCTCAGCGGCCATGGCTCACGGGCCTAGCCACTCCGCGGCATGTGGGATCTTCCCGGACCGGGGCACGAACCCGTGTCCCCTGCATCGGCAGGCGGACTCTCAACCACTGCACCACCAGGGAAGCCCTCTTTAATATTTTTTAATCCATTAATGGCACTAACAATTGTGCCTCTGAATTGAAATTAATCTCAACTCGTTTTCTTCCAAACACTGGCTCACTATTCCCCAATATCCTATTGTCACCATCCACTAAATTAACTAACTCATGTTTACTGTAACTTAAATTCTCATAAAAATGGACAAGTCAGACAGTGTCTACAGGTCAAAGATACCAAGAAACAAGTATTGACAAGCAACATCCAGTGCACCCCGAATTTTAATTACTTGTCAAAGACTTCATTAAATTAAAAAGTAACCACAATAAGCATTTGAGCCTATTCAGTGTTCCACAGTTATAAAGTTGGAACTGTACCTTGAGGAGGTATAGATACTTATATTTCACCATAAAAAAACTAAACAAGTGTAATTTATAATACCCAGAAAATAAAAATTATTCACATTAAAAATATTTTTACATACATCAGCATTACTATTTTAGTAAAACAAAGTACATTTTATTTCATTTTTCTCATTGTAAATGGCAAGGAGAAAAGACAGCCTCCCAAGTTAACTAATTTTAAATGTCAATAAGATCCACCCTTCACTCAGACCTACACTCCTCAAAGCAACTCATGCTCCCAAATTACTTCATATACCTACTTACCTTAGCAACCAATGAAAACTTCCATATTTAGCCCCTACATTAAATGTTAGAATGAAAGTAACCTTAGAGTCACACTTTGCACAGTTAGAAGTTACAGAAAATTAAAATGATTCATATACATTTGAAGATTTCTACAATTCTGAGGATGCTTTTTAAAAATTGCACAATGGGGGCTTCCCTGGTGGTGCAGTGGTTGAGAGTCTGCCTGCCGATGCAGGGGGTACGGGTTCGTGCCCCAGTCCAGGAGGATCCCACATGCCGCAGAGTGGCTGGGCCTGTGAGCCATGGCCCCTGAGCTGAGCCTGTGCGTCCGGAGCCTGTGCTCTGCAACGGGAGAGGCCATAACAGTGAGAGGCCCGCATACCGCAAAAAAAAAAAAAAAATTGCACAATGGAGGTTGCTTTTGAAAAACAATATATTTAGGTTTCAACCAACAAAAATGAAAGCTTAATTCTAAGAGAAAAAGAATGATCTGCAAAGCCATATAAAACCACAATTTCAAATGTCTTAACCATGTAAGGGAATGAGAGAGGACTGACAAGAGAGCAAAAGAGTAAGGAAGAAGGAAAAAGAATGGGTAAGAGGTAGGGGAAAAAATAACAATGAGAAATATATCAAATATAAAAAGATGGTACACTACCTTTTAGTTGCAAGAGTCCTAAAATTGATCAGAAGAACTGTAATTCCTTAATCACTAACTAGTGACCCTGGAAATTTGAAATTTGGTTCATCTCTCTAGGTCCTAGTAACCTCATCTTCTAAATTAAGGGGAACAGACAAGGTCAACTTTTCCCAAAGTGCCTCACAGAACTTTAGTCCCTAAAAAGAAAAAAGGGTTTCAAGGTCAAATAAATTTGGGAAACATTAAATACTATATCTCTTCCTCTTTGATGGTCACAATGTAAACTAAATAGTAAGTAAGAAAAGCCCTAAAATGCCCTAGAATTAAAAATAATAATAATATTAATAAAGAATAGTAGAAAATTCTATTTTTGTTTTATTAAATGTTTTACAACCTTATTTGGCGACAAAACACTTTCTGCTCATAAGTCGTAAAATAATTCAACAGATCAGAAAACACTCTTTATGAAACATCTAAAATCTCATTACTTACATCTATGAGTCGGTTTATATTTATCATATATGCCGCTAAATGTCACCATTAGAAAGTACTGATTTTAGGACTCAAATACATATAAAGAGCAATGAAATTGAGACTCCAACTTGGGAAACAGGGCTAGGGTAGAAGCACAAATGCTCTGGAAGAAAGGAAGTCATCTTCTAAACAAAGCAGAGAGAAAAACCTGTTTCTTCTTATAAAGTAGAAGTAACGAAACTTCCCAAAGAACATGCCTGACATCCAAAAAAGGGAAAAGAAAATGGCCCTAGTATGGACAGGAAGAGATAAGCCTGCCTTATAACTGAAAAAAGTGCCTGTCTTTCACAAGTCACCCCTAGGAATTCCAAGCTGGTGGCAGCACTACTTTAGTATTGGGGGAAATGGCAGCAGTATGAGAATGCTCGTAAGAGTGACTATGGCAGCTACCAAAAGAAGAAATGGACTCAGAAAGATTTCTGCAGCTGATATAGCCTATAGTTTACCTGACACATGAATCCATCTACAATATTTCACACTAGGGATGCTCAGTCCAGTCTCCCACTGACTACCTACAGGAACCGGGAACCACACAGATAGCTCAATCTTTTTTGTTAAGATTAAAACAATTTTATTACAACACTTTATTGTTGATCATTGATCTTTCCTCATTTCAAAACCTCCCACACACCTCTTCTGACCATATTTTGATGACAAGATGGGTCAGTGGAAAGAATGCTGAAATGATCTCTGGAAACTGAAAATCGAACACTTGCCACTGATTATGTGTTTAACATTGAGTTAACCGAAAGACAGCTCCTAACTTTGATTTCTTAAACTGAAAAATAAAGCAGTCTCCAAGATCCATAAACACTCTAACATCTTATGATTCCAAGACTCATTATGGCATGGTTTGTCCACTTACAAATCTGCTTACTCTGGCCAAGAGTGCTAATGAGTCTAAATCCATTAGTGTGTGGTGCTCAGAATTAAATACGAGATTCTAGAAATGGTCAATTCAGTAAAGAAGAGTGGGTTTATTACCTTCTTTTTTCTAAACACTATATTTACATTAATAAAGATTTTGATCAAATTAGATTTTCTGTGGCCACATTACATTCAGATAACTATACCTGGTTATCCAGCACTGTGGATCCTACTGACTACTCTTAAGCAATACTGCACTAAAGTTGATCTCCCTTATCCCATACTTCCCAAATTGATTTTTTGGCACTGAATATAAGATTTGAGATTTTTCTTAATTAGCATGTATCTTGATTTGTTTAGGCCACCATCTTAGCCTAAGATGGGATCAAATTGATACTTCATAATATTAGCTACTCTTTCCAACTCAATAAGTGGTTGAAATACTATTATTAGCATTATCAACAAAGACACTGATTAAAATGCTGATCAGAAGGGCTGGCTGATCAACAGAAAAGGGTAACGCTGGAAATAAAGCTTCCACCTTAAAAAACTAGAAAAAGAAGAGCAAATTAAACTCAAAGTAAACAGAAAAAAAGGAAATAATAAAGATCAACAAGGAAAGCAATGAAATAGAAAACCAAAAAAAAAAAACAAAACAGAGAGAGAAAAATCAATGAAACCGAAGGCTGGTTCTTTGAGGAGAACAATAAAATTGATAAACCTCTAGCCAGACTGTAAATTAATAAAAAAGAAGACACAAATTGCCAGTAACAGGAATGAACAAGGTAACACAGCTACAGATTCTACAGCTAGTAAAATAATGATATGGGAATATTATGAGCAACTTCATACCTATAAGTTCAACAATTTAAATATGCTAATTCCTTAAAAGACATCAACTACCAAAGTTCACTCAAGAAGAATGGATAATCTAAATACCCTTATTTAAACCTTTGCACAGAGAAAACTGCAGGCCCAAATGACTTCATTGCTGAATTTTATCGAACATTTAAGGAAGAATAATCCCAATTCAATAGAAACCCTTCCAGAAAATTAAAGAGAAAGAATTTTTTCCCAACTCATTCTATGATGCCAACATTACCCTGATGCCAAAACATGACAAAGACATTACCAGAAAAGATATCTATAGACAAATATCCTAATGAATATAGATGTAAATATTCTACTTTTATTTATTTATTTATTTATTTTTGGCTGAGTTAGGTCTTAATTGCAGCACATGGGATTTTCGTTGAGGCATGCGAGATGTTGTTCTTCGTTGCGGCGCACGGGGCTCTCTGCTGTGATGCGTGAGTTTTCTCTCCCTAGTTGCGGCGCGTGGGTTCCAGGATGCATGGGCTCTGTAGTTTGCAGCATGCGGGCTCTCTGTTGAGGCACGCGAGCTCAGTAGTTGTGGCACATGGGCTTAGCTGCCCCGCAGCATGTGGGATCTTAGTTCCCAGACCAGGGATCAAAACTGCGTTCCCCGCATTGGAAGGCGGATTCTTTACTACTGGACCACCAGGGAAGTCCCAGATGTAACAATTCTAATGAAATTTTAGTGAATCTAATTCAGCAATATATAAAAAAGGTATGTGGTGACAAAGTGGGGTGCTATAGACCGAATATTTTTGTCCCCCCCCCAAATTCATATGAATCTTAATGCCCAATGTGAAGATATTAGGAGGTGGGGTCTTTGGAGGGTGTTTAGGTCCTAACGGTTGAGCCCTCATGAATGGGATCAGTGCTCTTATAAAAGAGAACCCACAGAGATCCCTCATCCCTGCCACCACATGAGGTTCCAGTAAGAAAATGACTGTCAAAGAGGAAGCGGGTCTTCAACAGACACCAAATCTGTCAGGTCATTGATTTTGGACTTCCCAGGCCCCAGAACTGTGAAAAATTGTTGTTTAGAAGCCACTCAGTTTATAATATTTTGGTACAGCAGCCTAAACAGACTAAGACATGGGGTTTATCCTGGGAATGAATGGTTGATTTAACATTTGAAAATCAAGCAATTTAATTCACCATATTAACAAACTAAAAAAACAAAAGTTATATGATCATCTCAACAGATGTGGAAAAAGCACTTGACAAAGTCTAACACTACTACTCTTTTTTTTAAAAGTTTTATTGAAGTATAGTTGATTTACAATGTTGTGTTAATTTCTGCTGTACAGAAAAGTGTTCCGGTTATACATATACATATTCTTTTTTTATATTCTTTTTCCGTTATGGTTTATCACTGGATATTGAATGTTTCCTGTGCTATATAGTAGGACCTTGTTGTTTATCCATTCTATATATAATAGTTTGCATCTGCTAATCCCAAACTCCCAGTCCATCTCTCCCCCATTTCCCCTCCCACTTGGCAACCACGAGTCTGTTCTCTATGTCTGTGAGTCTGTTTCCATTTCATAGATAAGTTCATTTGTGTCATATTTTAGATTCCACATATAAGTGATATCATATGGCACTTGTCTTTCTGTTACTTTCTCCACCTAGTATGATAATCTCTAGTTCCATTCATGTTGCTGCAAATGACATTGTTTCGTTGTTTTTTTTTTTTTTAATTTACTTGTTTTTATTTTTGGCTGTGTTGGGTCTTTGTTGCTATGTGCAGGCTTTCTCTAGTTGTGGCGAGCGGGGGCTACTCTTCGTTGCAGTGCGCGGGCTTCTCATTGCAGTGGCTTCTCTTGTTGCAGAGCATGGGCTCCAGGCACACGGGCTTCAGTAGCTGTGGCATGAGGGCCCACTAGTTGTGGCTCACAGGCTCTAGAGTGCAGGCTCAGTAGTTGTGGTGCACGGGCTTAGTTGCTCTGTGGCACGTGGGATCTTCCCAGACCAGGGCTCGAACCTGTGTCCCCTGCATTGGCAGGCGGATTCTTAACCACTGCACCACCAGGGAAGCCCCTCATTCTTTTTTATGGCTGAGTAGTATTCCATTGTATATATGTACCATGACTTCTTTATCCATTCATCTGTCAATGGACATTTAGGTTGTTTCCATGACTTGGCTATTGTGAATAGTGCTACTATGAACATACAGGTGCATGTATCTTTTTGAATTATAGTTCTGTCTGGATATATGCCCAGGGGTGGGATTGTTGGATCCTACAGCAACTCTATTTTTAGTTTTTTTGAGGTACTTCCATACTGTTTTCCATAGTGGCTGCACCAACTTACATTCCCACCAATAGTAACATTACTTACTCTTGATAAAAACTCTCATCAAATGAGCCGTAGAAGAGATGTCCAATCTCACCACTTCTATCCAACATTATATTAGTGATTCTACCTGGTGTAATCAGTCAAGAAAAAGAAACAAAAGACATCCAGATTGGCAAGGTAGAGGTAGAACTGTCTTTACTAGCAGATGGCATGATGGTCTGTATAGAAAATCTGATGGAATCTACAAAAAAGCTACCAGAACTAAGAAGTGGGTTTAGCCAAGTTGCAGGATATAAGATCAATATATACAAGTCAACTGTACTTCTGTATACTAACAGCAAATAATTAGAAACTGAAATGGAAAGACAAAACCATTACAGTAGCATCAAAAAATGTTAAATACTTAGGGATAAATCTGACTGAAGATGTAAAAAACCTGTGTACTGAAAACTACAAAACACTGCTGAAAGAAATTTAAAAATACGTAAATGAAGAGATATACTTTATTCATCATATGGAAGATTAAACAGAACTGATAGCATATAGTTAAGATGTCAATTTTCCCCAAATTTAAAGATTCAACATAATCCCAAATCCCAGCAGGCTTTTTTTTTTAATAAAAATGTACACCTTGTTATAAAATTCACATGGAATTGCAAAAGACGTAGAATAACCAAAACAACTTTGGAAAAGAACAAACTGGAGGACTAACATGATCTGATTTCACGACTTACTAAAGCTTTGGTAATCAAGAAATATAGACCCACACATTTTTGACAAACATGCAAAGACAATATACTGAAGAAAAGGATAGCTTTTTCAAAAAATGGTATTGGAATAATTGACAGCAGTATGCAAAAGTTAATTTTTTCCCCATAAATCATATCATATACAAAAAATTAATTCAAAATGGACCACAGACCTAAATGCAAAACCTAAAATTATAACGCTTTTAGTTATGAAAACAGAAGAAAATATTTGTGACCTCGTGTCTTAGTTTGGACTACTATAACAAAGTGCCATAGATTGGGTGGCTTAAACAGCAGAAATTTATTTCTCACAGTTCTGGAAGCTGGGAAGTCTGAGATCGTGGTGCCAGCATGCTCAGATTCTGGTGAGACTACTTCTGGCTTGCAATAGGGTGCCTTCTTGTTGCATCTTCACAAAGCAGAGAGTAGAGAAAGGAAGCAAGCTCTCTCATGTCTCTTTTTATAAAGGCAATAATCTAATTCATGAGGGCTCTTCTCTCAAGACCTATTACCTCCGAAAGGCCTCACCCCAAATGTCATCACACTAAGGATTAGGCTTAAACATAAGAATTGGGAGGAATACAAACATTCGGTCCACAGTACCTTGAATTAAACAAAGAATTCTTAGAGTTGACCAAAAGCCTGATCCATATAAGAACAAACTGATGAATTAGACTACATCAAAATTTTAAAACTCCACTCTGGAGAAGACACTTGTAAGACAATGAAAAGACAAGCCACAGACTGGGAGATAACCTCTGCAAAGGTTACATCTGATAAAGATCTGGTATCCAGAATATAAAGAGAATTCTCAAAACTAACGAATAAGAAAACGAACAACCTCATTTTAAAAATGGGCAAAAGATTTGAACAGACACTTCATCAAAGAAGATATACAAATGGCAAATAAGCACAAGGAAAATGTTCAATATTGTTAGTCATTAGAGAAATGCAAATTAACCTGCAATGAAATACCACTATGTTCCTATTAAAATAGTTAACATTAGACTGACTATACCAAGTATTGGTGAGGACACAGGAAAAACAGAATGTTTATACACTGTAAGAGGGAATGTGAGATGGAACAATCACTGTAGATCTCAAAATAATTAGGCTGAATGAAAAAAGCAAAACAAGGGTACATGTTACATAAATAAATACAATTACATAAAACTTTACAAAATGCAAATGATTGATAGTGAAAAAAAGCAGATCACTATTGAGGAGGGGTAGGATGGGGTGGAGTGGGAAAGAGGGATTATAAAAAGGTATGAGGAAACTTTGGGGAGTGATAGGTTCACTATCTTGATTAAGTGGTGGTTTCATCAGTGTATACAAATATCATAACATCAACTCTACACTTTAAATATGTACAGTTTCTTGAATATCAATTATACCACAATAAAGCTTTTAAAAACATATATTAACCAGGGGAAAAAAAAGAGAAAAACTGCTTTTCTTGTCACTTTACATGCTGGTTAAGACTACAGGTATTAGAAGATTTCTTGTAAATGCAAATTAGACTTCATTTCATTTGGGGGGAAACTTTTTGTATAAAAACAAAATGTTTAATTTTATGACTTAGAAAATTAAATGTTATCTTTATGAAATAGTTTGTAATTTTTAATGGCATGATATTTTAAATAATACATTCATTTAAAAAAATTTTTTATACTTCTCAATAATCTTTTTTTCTTTATTGGAGTATAATTGCTTTACAATGTTGTGTTAGTTTCTGCTGTAGAACAAAGTGAATCAGCTGTATGTATACATATATCCCCTCCCTCTTGAGCCTCCTTCCCAGCCCCCATCCCACCCCTCTAGATCATCACAGAGCACGGAGCTGAGCTCCCTGTGCTATGCAGAAGCTTCCCGCTAGCTATCTGTTTTACACATGGTAGTGTATATATGTCAATGCTACTCTCTCAATTCGTCCCACCCTCCCCTTGCCACCCTGTGTCCACAAGTCCATTCTCTACTTCTGTGTCTCTTTTCCTGCCCTGCAAATAAGTTCATCAGTACCATTTTTCTAGATTCCATATATACACATTAATGTACAATATTTGTTGTTCTCTTTCTGACTTACTTCACTCTGTATGACAGACTCTAGGTTCATCCACATCACTACAAATGACCCAATTTCGTTCCTTTTTATGGCTACTATTCCACTGTATATATGTATCACATCTTCTTTATCCATTCATCTGTCAAACATTTAGGTGTGCTTCCATGTCCTGGCTATTGTAAATAGTGCTGCAATGAACACTGGGGTACATGTATCTTTTTTTTTTTTTTTTTTTTTGCAGTACGCTGGCCTCTCACTGCTGTGGCCTTTCCCGTTGCGGAGCACAGGCTCTGAACACGCAGGCTCAGCGGCCATGGCTCACGGGCCCAGCCACTCCGCGGCATGTGGGATCTTCCCGGACCGGGGCACGAACCGTGTCCCCTGCATCGGCAGGCGGACTCTCAACCACTGCGCCATCAGGGAAGCCCCCCATGTATCTTTTTGAACTATGTTTTTCTCAGAGTATATGCCCAGTAGTGGGACTGCTGGGTCATATGGTAGTTCTATTTTTTGTTTTTTAAGGAACCTCCATATTGCTCTCCAAAGTGGCTGTATCAATTTACATTCCCACCAACAGGGCAAGAGGGTTCCCTTTTCTCCACACTCTTTCCAGCATTTATTGTTTGTAGATTTTTTGATGATGGCCATTCTGACTGGTGTGAGGTGATACCTCATTGTGGTTTTGATTTCCTTTTCTCTAATAATTAGTGATGTTGAGCATCTTTTCATGTGTTTGTTGGCAATCTGTGTGTCTTCCCTGGAGAAATGTCTATTTAGGTCTTCCACCCATTTTTTGATTGGGTTGTTTTCTTTGATATTGAGCTGCATGAGCTGCTTATATATTTGGGGGATTAATCCTTTATCAGTTGCTTCGTTTGCAAATATTTTCTCCCATTCTGAGGGTTGTCTTTTTGGCTTGTTTATGGTTTCCTTTGCTGTGCAAAAGCTTTTAAGCTTCATTAGGTCCCATTTGTTTATTTTTGTTTTTATTTTCATTACTCTAGGAGGTGGATCAAAAAGGATCTTGCTGTGATTTATGTCCAAGAGTGTTCTGCCTATGTTTTCTTCTAAGAGTTTTATAGTGTCTGGTCTTACATTTAGGTCTTTAATCCATTTTGAGTTTGTTTTTGTGTATGGTGTTAGGAAGTGTTCTAATTTCATTCTTTTACATGTAGCTGTCCAGTTTTCCCAGCACCACTTATTGAGGAGGCTGTCTTTTCTCCATTGTATATTCTTCCCTCCTTTGTCAAAGATAAGGTGACCGTAGGTGTGTGGGTTTATCTCTAGGCTTTCTATCCTGTTCCATTGATCTATATTTCTGTTTTTGTGCCAGTACCATTCTGCCTTGATTACTGTAGTCTGAAGTCAGGGAGCCTGATTCCTCCAGCTCCATTTTTCTTTCTCAAGATTGTTTTGGCTTTTTGGGGTCTTTTGTGTTTCCATACAAATTGTAAAACTTTTTGTTCTAGTGCTGTGAAAAATGCCACTGGTAATTTGATAGGGATTGCATTGAATCTGTAGATTGCTTTGGGTAGTATCATCATTTTCACAATGTTGATTCTTCCCATCCAAGAACATGGTATATCTCTCCATCTGTTTGTGTCATCTTTGATTTCTTTCATCAGTGTCTTTTGCCTCCTTAGGTAGGTTTATTCCTAGGTATTTTATTTTTTTTGTTGCAATGGTAAATGGGATTGTTTCCTTAATTTCTCTTTCTGATTTTTCATTGTTAGTGTATAGGAATGCAAGAGATTTCTGTGTATTAATTTTGTATCCTGTGACTTTACTAAATTCATTGATTAGCTGCAGTAGTTTTCTGGTAGCATCTCTAGGATTCTCTATGTATAGTACCATGTCATCTGCAAACAGTGACAGTTTTACTTCTTTCCAATTTGGATTCCTTTTATTTCTTTTTCTTCTCTGACTGCCATGGCTAGGACTTTCAAAACTAAGAAAAGTCATAACGAGATTATATTTTCCTGTTCTTCTTCTAAATACTTATGGCTAAAAGTAGGAATCAGTTACACCAGGAGTATAGGATTAAAAATAATCTTGTAATAAAATCTTCACTAAAAAATTTCATAACTACAAAGAAATCATGCCAGAAATATATATTTACTGATGAGATTTTTCTTCCTTTTCTTTATATGGTAACATAAATTTTACCATTCTAACCAATTTTAAGTGTACAATTCAGTGGTATTAAGTATATTTACAATGTTGTGCAACCATCACCATTATCTATTTCCAATCCTTTGTACTACCTCAAATGAACACAGTACATAATCACTAAGTATTTGTTAAGTGAAACAAAAGCAGGAAATTAAAGATACTTCTTTAGACTCAGTCTTTTAAATCATAAAAGATGTGAAACTGAGATGCTACTATTTATAGGAACAGCAGGCAAAAACTACTGGCTAATTATTAAACCCATCTGATAATTCTGAAAATTCATATTTGTAAATACATGTTCAATTAAGCTGCATAGTATCATACTGACTGAATATAGTGCCTTAAATAGTCTTCTTAGCTTTTCTAAATTAATTTGACCTAATTGTTTCTCACCAGGGGTCCTAAAAGAACTAACTAAGAAACACTAATTAGAAATATCACTGCCATCCTCCTCATGTTACTACTTTAGCACCAACACTACCACCTCCACAGAAGGAACAAGTGACCATCAGAAAAAATTAGTATACAGATTAAAGACATTCACGAGCAAAATCAGAACCCCGAAAGACCTCTTCTAAGAATTAAAAGTTAAAATCTAAAATATTTTGCATAAATGCCCAGAATTCATGTTTGCAACAATCAACACTCTGCTTCTACTGGGATGTTCCAAATTAACAATGTATAGAGTTTTTGGAGAGTTAGGGTAAGAACCAGAAAAAGAAAACTAAAATCAGGAAGCACAACCTTCACCTTTCTAGGTCCATAACACACAACATATAAGTAAGAACAGAGAAGAATGAGGTCCTATATCCCCAAGCCCTATTCAGATGGTGTTGTGTAGGCACTTTAAACACTAGAATTTACCGGGGCTTCTCTGGTGGCGCAGAGGTTGAGAGTCTGCCTGCCCATGCAGGGGACACGGGTTCGTGCCCCGGTCTGGGAAGATCCCACATGCCGCAGAGCGGCTGGGTCCGTGAGCCATGGCCACTGAGCCTGGGCGTCCGGAGCCCCAAATGTTAAGATATACTGGTCTCCCAAATAAAGTCCAACTTTTTAAAAAATTTAAGCTTCTTGGAAATTTGGCCTCATCCTTAGAGTTCACTATTCTCCTATAATAACCCTCTGCTTCATTTAAAGTGTTCTATTGAATCCCCCCGAACGTCTTATGTACTTGCACCCCTTTGGTTTTGTCCTGTTGCTTCCCTGTGCCTAGAAGGCCCTCTCCTACAGCTATAACTATGCTTCAAGACCCAAATCAAATCTCAACTCCTCCATTAATCATTCCCTTACTACTTCGTTTATGAAGATTATTTTGTGTACACAACAGATAAACTGTTCCTGAGGATATCTACCTAATATGCTGTGCTATTCTTGTATTGTTTAAAGTTCCTCTCTGCTATAAATACCCCAACTTATTTACCACATCATGAGTGAACGGTATCATATTTTTCCTTAAGTAGAAAGACTAGTCGTAGTCTTCTAAAAGGATAACAACCTCGTTCTACTAAGATGACAGAGATGTCATAAAGAAAAAATAAAGAGTATAAAAATAATAAATCATACAATATAAATTTCCTTATTCTGTTCCATCCTTTATAAAAGAAATGCACAAATTCAGCTATTTCACTTTCCCATTATAATGACCAAAAGATTCCTTTTTGAATAGCCTAATAAGAACATACTTTAGAACTGCACACCAATCGTGGAACAACAGAAACTCTTAAATATATTTAATCACACTAGATTTGCAATGCCCTGATTCAAAGTATAGATATTTCAACCTCAAGATTCATGTGCCTCGGGAGTATATGCAAAGTTAATTGCATGTGATAACACACCAATATAAATTCAATTTCCTTTTCCAATCTCACTGATTGCACCTTTTGTAACAAGAACATAGCTGATCAATTTCTCATCAGGAACCACAAATTGGCACTCAGTCTCATAGTGATAAACTATGTTTTCCCTCTCAAACTTCAATAAAGAAAATGAAAATTTAATCTGTATAGGCAGATTCCCTACCCCCAACACTCTAATGCCAAAGAGGTGTACTTGTGGTTCCCATGCCTAAAGAGTATTATTCAATCCTAAAATTCATCACAGTTCACCTTTTCAGCTGTAGCAGACACTTTCAAGTCTAAAGTATACTAAGAATCTAAGTTTTAATGAATGAGGTATTTTATCTTAAAATATAAACATATATATACATATATGTATTTATGCATATGTGGGTATGTATGTATATATTTCTCCCCACTGAAAAACAAAGCCTAAAACAATGAATAACTCAGTAGCAATGATACTCTGAAAGAAGTGCTCATATGTGGCTTCTAAAGGAATTAAGACTCCTTGGTTATCACGAAAAGAATCAAGACTCCTTGGCAAAATGGTTGATTCCAGCTCCCAGGCTGGAAATATGTTAGATGAGTCTGGAAAGTTGTGTCATATCAGACAGAAAGGAAGCTATCAAAGACTATGAGGGTCATATCAAAAGGAATGAGGAAACCACTTGAAAAGGCTCCTACTGGGTCAAAGTTAAAAATCAGATCATTAATACGGATAAAAACTACAATGGACCAAAACATACTAAACAGGTTTAAACATATTAATTCATTAAAACACTTAAAAACATTTCACTGGTCATCTTTGGAAAATGTTAGAGCAGCAATGTTATTTTGAAAACTATAAAATAAAAGAATTAGGCAATCATCCTACCTTTCCTATGCAAAGAGTTAACAAAGGTAAGTTTCTCTTTATAGAAGGCTGGCTAATAAACACAAGAGCATTAAGATATCACCACTAGGCTTCCCTGGTGGCCAGCGGTTAAGAATCCGCCTGCCAATGCAGGGGACACGGATTTGAGCCCTGGTCCGGGAAGATCCCACATGCCGCGGAGCAACTAAGCCCGTGTGCCACAACTACTGAGCCTGCGCTCCAGAGCCTGCAAGCCACAACTCCTGGAGTCCGTGCTCTGCAACAAGAGAAGCCACCGTAATGAGAAGCCCGCACACCGCAACAAAGAGTAGTCCCCGCTCACAGCAACTAGAGAAAGCCCACGCACAGCAACTAGAGAAAGCCTGTGCACAGCAACAAAGACCCAATGCAGACAAAAATACATAAATAAAATAAATAATAATAAAATTAAAAAATATACATATCACCATTTTGTAAACCTTAACAAATTCATGGATCTGGGGCTAGGCAATGATCATCAATAGCTAGTAAGATTACAAAGAGAAACAATCTGACATTATATATCCCTCCTAAAAGAGGTACACACCAGCACCTATAATGTGTTCTTGGGAAAAAGTATATATACATAATATTTAACCTGATTTAGATCAAGTCTCTAGATTTAAATACAAATTTACAGGAAATACGGAGAACAGATACCATGTTAAGGTATACCACAGGAGTACAATCAGTAAAATCCAGGCTCTGGGAGACCAAAAAAACCAAGCAAGCCAGTTTGTTCCATCAAGTAATAATGATAATAAACATTTTTTAAAGAAAATAGAAAACACAAGAAAAATAAAAGAGTTGGAGGGGAAATCTATAGATCAGCTCTAACCAATAAAACATTCTTCAATGAGTGAAATGCTCTATGCTGTCCAGTATGGTAGCCCCTAATCTCATGTGGCTCCTGGGCACTTGATATGTAGGCAGTGTGACTGAAGATCACACTATTTCATTTTAATTGTAATTAATTTAAATTTAAATAGCTACTTGTGGCTAGTGGCTACCATATTGGATGGTACCACTATTGATCAATGGAGAATTAAGAGACTTATTAATCACAGTATATCATATGATTGATCTTATTTGCATCTCTAGTCAAAGTAATAATTTTTTTAAAATATATATTACTAGAAATTTCTTAATAGTATTAAATATCTGTCTGATATTCTTAATAATATTAAGAAATTACTATTAATATTTTTTATGTGTGATAACTGTATTTTGGTAATTAGGGCAGAAACTATCCTTTAGAAATATTTACACCAGAGAAAACCATAATTCGAAAAGATACACACACTCTAATGTTCATAGCAGCACTATTTGCAACAGCCAAGACATGGAGGCAACCTAAATGTTCATCAACAGATGAACAGACAAAGACGTGCTGTGTATATGTGTATGTGTGTGTATATATATTCACACACACACACATACATACATACACACACACATATATACACAATGGAATATTACTCAGCCATAAAAAAGAATGAAACAAGGCCATTTGCAGCAACATGGATGGACCTAGAGATTAATATACTGAGTGAAGTAAGTCAGATATCGCTTATATGTGGAATCTAAAAAAAAATGATACAAATGAACTTATATACAAAACAGAGATAGACCCACAGACATAGAAAACAAACTGATGATTACCAACAGGGAAGCGGGGGGATAAATTAGGAGTTTGGGATTAACACATACACACAGCTATGTATAAAATAGATAAATAAGAAGGACCTACTGTAGGGCACAGGGAACTATACTCAATATTTTGTAATAACCTATAAGGGAAAAGAATCTGAAAAAGAATATATATATGTACATACATATATGTATAACTGAATCACTTTGCTGTACACCTGAAACACAACATTGTAAATCAACTATTCTTCAATTTTTTTTAATGTACCTTAAAAAAAGAAAGAAATATTTACAGAGAAATGATATAATTTCTGGAATTTGCTTCAAAATAATCAAGGGGGATAAAACAAGACTAGGCATTGAATTGATAAGGACTGAAGCTGGGCGATGGATAAATGGGATTCTGTATACATTCTCTCTACTTTTGTATACCTTTGAAATTTTCCATAATAAAAATTTTGGGGGGAGGAGAGGACACTTAACCTGCATGCTAGGAAGAGGTTTGCCTTTCTGTTTCCCCCAGGAAGGATACCAGAAATATAAAAGAAATTCTTAAGAAAGATAGTTTGGTTAGAGGCAGATAAACTGTCCTATACTATATTTTATACACTCAAGCCTGACTATCTACTGGACAGCTTTTCACTTTCTGGGTATCATACTTGAACTTTTCTTTGACATCATTTGACTGCTCCTTTCAACATGGGTAGATTAGAATATGAATGCAAATGCCTCAGTTGTAGCTCTAGCTCTAGCACAAAATTTGAAGGAAGAACATTAATCACAATGTATTTTTTTTTCAATTTGGATTAGGGATATGGTAGGCCAAAACTGACCACGACCACCCCCACCGGAGGCAAATGCTATCCTTGTCAAACCTCTGGAACCTGTGATGTTATCTTATTTGGAAAAAGGGTCTTTGCAATGTAATTAAGGATCCTGAGATGAAATCATCCTGAATTACCTAGATGCCCTTAAATCCAATGAGAAATGTCCTTAGATACACAGAGAATAGATAGAGGAGAAAAAAAAGTGACGAGGCAGATATTGGACTGAAGTGGCCACAAGCCAAGGAAGCCAGCAACCACCAGAGGCTGCAAGAAGTAGATTATCCCCCCAAAATTCCAGGAGTGCAGCCCTGCCAATACCTTGATTCACACTGTGGCCTCCAGAACTGTGAGAGAACAAATTTCTCTTACTTTAAGCCACCAAGTTTGTGATAAATTGTTACAGCAGACACAGAAAACTAACAAAGGAGATTATCTACTCTTTCAACCATTGAATACCTTATTCCTTCTTCATATTGCCTCAATAATTAAACATTATTGAGAATCTAAATGATTTTTAGAGCATCTTTTCCATTTTGAGGTCAGGAATTTTTGTTTCTTTTATTCAATGATGTAACCTAGTGCTGGAAAACTACTCTCTGATCATAGCTTTTTTTTTTTTTTTTTTGCGGTATGCGGGCCTCTCACTGTTGTGGCCTCTCCCGTTGCGGAGCACAGGCTCTGGACGCGCAGGCTCAGCAGCCATGGCTCACGGGCCCAGCCGCTCCGCGGCATGTGGGATCTTCCCGGACCAGGGCACGAACCTGTGTCCCCTGCATCGGCAGGCAGACTCTCAACCATTGCACCACCTGGGAAGACCCTGATCATAGCTTTTTATGCTTCTTTCTACCTTTCTCATTGGTGTTCTTTTACTAAAAACCTAAGGTGGTTCTACCTAAAGAAATAAGAGCATAAAGAAAAACTTCCCTTAACTTTAAATTCTGCCAACTTTAAGCCTTAACAATCGTTCCAGTTTTCTAACACTAGTTTAGAAAATTCTATCTGAAATCATCATATTCAATACTCCTGTGTTATAGTACCCTTTATATACAATGTAGAGTATACACCAATAATTCCCAGAACATTTCTGCTTCATGACTTAATGTTTTATATTTATTCCTTCTCTACTTTATGACCTTCCCTCAAACTTACCAATAAAAAAAGAAATACCACTATGTGACAAATGACACAGTGCCCTTATGTGTTATTGACTTTTATACGCAAAGGAAAATTTTAAACACTGAAAATATTTTAAATACTCTGCAGTGTCGCAAAGAAAGGATTAAAAGCCTGTTCAAAGCACTTCTTCATTTCTTCTAGCTTCCCACCTATATGCTACTCAAAGTTGATACATATTTTTAATCACATAATTTACTACCTATTTATATTGTCATCTTATGTCCTAACAATGAGCATTAAATTATGTTTAATTCTCTGTGAAAGAGAAGTAGATATTTTGTCAACTCGAATAGTAATGTTATTTATTATCCAGAAGCACATCTTTCCTATTCATGAACTAGTTTGAGGTTAGTGACATCTTTAAAGAATACACAAGTACATTTTTGAAGGTGATAATATTTTTTACCTAGAAGTTGTCATTTCCACAGTACAAATGAATATGCAATCCTTTTCCAAAGTAAACATGAAATAAGCACATCCTTCAGAAGAAAAAACTCCATTATATGTCTCTGAATATCAGTCAGGTCTTTTGATCCTTTCTAAAATAAGTTAATGGGGAATAGAAAATATATCATTCTTAAAGAGATGACAATTATTTTTTTGGCTTGGCTCCTGTCTCAACTTCCACTTCTTAGCCATCTGTATTTCTTTATTTCAAAACAAGGTTGCAGTGGCTACAAATGAATCCAGCATTTCATTCTGGAGGTTAAACTCTCTACTCATCTATAGTCTTCTCATGCAATATAAACCTACTACTAGCAGAAGGACTTCTGAAAACTGACAGTAAGTGACTAAACAAAACAACACTAATAGAAAAGTGGAACTTAGAAAAGATACTCTCCTGCCACTGCCCAGCTGAAAATGTAACAAATTACATATAGTTCTCCCTATTACAAATATCAAAAGGTTTTATTTCTAGGTCAGAAAAAATTTTTTTAAAGAGACAGTGATACAGGATAGCAAAAAGGAAAACTGGGGGGAGGGGAGACACAAGATTAAAAACAACATAAGAAAAGTAATGTATTATGAATGCATAGATTTAACAGTAATCCTATACATGCGAAAACTACTTCATGTATTTTAGAAATGCAATTCGGTCTTCCATCCTCTTGAAGCTCACATCTGTTAAAACAACAAAGACCTATGGAGAGAGGTGAGGTGGAAGAAGATGCCTGAAGTGGACTCTGTCCGTTCAAGCGTATAATCAGAATGAATAATTTACAAGCATACTTTCATCTTCAGTGCCACTAAGAGCTGAATTCTAAGGAGCTTAGGGAGACTGTAAAACATCTGCTAACCAAGTTGAATATGCAGAGGAGACCTAAGCAAAAATGATCCAACAAACCTGTTCATAAGATTGGGAAAGGGGATGGGGGACTAAAAAGAACTGGCCGAAAACCAGAGGCTAATACAGCAGTGGTCAGTGACTTATATTCTTAACTATATCTATTCATTCCATTTTAGAAAGTCAGATAGCTGTATTAAGCTAACTGAATCAGAGAGCTATATCAGGCTAACATTAGCTATATACTCCCCATCAAAAGTAATATTTTATAAAATAACAAAAGAGGCAAAATGTGAAAGGGAAACAACCAAAGCACCTCTAGGTCTTTCCATTTTAATTCAAATAATATAAAAACATATATTCCACTAAGTAGACATATATGGAAAAAATTCTCCAACAATTCATATATGTATTTTTCAGATCTATGCCTATTTCATGTACCTTTGAAAGGAAACATACCCAAACAAAAAGAAGTGGTTTAGTGTCTTACAAAAAATATACAGTCACCCAGTAGCTTATAAAATATGATTTCTCAGCAATCAAAGGAAACTCTATGCTTGGCATCAAGACAACACAATGCCAAAAAATCTTTATAAACTAAGATCTCATATCATCTGCTTCTCGCTCAGTTTTAAAGAAATGCTATGTGTGTCACCTCAGACTATATCTTATGAAATTACAGTCAGCATCATAAGACAACAACAAACAGTATGCTTAGCCATCTAACCAGAAGGTAAAATTCTGCATCTAAAAATCAAGAGAAGTTAAAAATTAAAAAAAATAAATAAAAACAAAGGAGCAAACTAGGTGAATTTTAAAATAAATGGTACTTTGGCTTTAAGGAAGATTGAGAGAAAGGATTCATTTTTATTCCTATTCATTGATGTGCTCAGTAAATATGTAAGGTATGTGCCTATTTTAGATACTAAGTATAAAATGGTCCAAAAAGAAAGACAAAATCTCTGGTCTCAAGGGACTTATCTCAAAATTAATAAATCAATGAAAAAACACAAGATATAAAAAAACTGTATGCAAAAATAAATAAATAAAATAGGGTGATGTAATACAAAGTGACTGCGTGGCTACATAAGATTGGGTATTCAAAAGGCCTCTTGAAGGACACAGCTATGGAATGATCTAACGAAACAAAAGGCAAGAGCTTAGGCCCTATTGTAAGAGCAAGCTTGGGCTGATTTAGGTACACAACAAAAGGCAATGTGACTGGAGCCTAGTAAACAAGGGGGAAAACGGCAGAAGGTGAGGTCACAGACATAGGACCACATTATTTAGGGCCTTGTAGGTCAGAGTAATAAATTTTTACATTATACCCTTGGACTGTAAGAAGCAGCCTCATGAAACTTATTGTCATGCTTTTTGTAAAATAGCTGTTGGGGATACTATCCACCACACCAAACAAAATACTCTTCACGAAGGTGCAAAGGAAGAGTTTCCCTCAGATCTCATGTTCAGTAAGAGCTGATCTTTTTCTGAGTAACTGGTATAAATTTACCTTATGTGAATTCTGAAATTAATCATGCTCTCCTCTATCCTCTGAACTCCAGCAAAGTCAGGGCTGAATTTACAATTAGTTTCTGGCAACTGTATAAATCTTATGGCATCTATTTTTTTAATAAACTTTTTATTTTAGAATAGTTTTATATTTACAGAAAAGTTACAAAAGTAGTACAAAGGATTCCCATATACTCCCCCCCACCCCCCGGCTTCCCCTGTCATTAACATCTTACATGATGAGTATGGTACATTTGTCACAATTAATGAGCCAATAATGATACATTATTATTAACTGAAGTCCATAATTTACTCAGATTTCCTTAATTTTTACCTGATGTGCTTTTTCTTCCAGGATCTTTATGGTATCTATTCTATATATTAAATTTACTGGAGCTTTATATCACTGTTTTATCTTTATTTTCCCCTTATTCTAACCTCTATAACTACTGTTATCTAATTATTTTATTTAATTCTATAAACCTTTCTCAAAAATTCTAGGAATTATGTGGAGCAATAAAAAAATTAGTAGAAAGAGATTTCTTGAAAGACGCAATTAGCTTTTGCCCAACAAGTCAAGTAGTTCAGTATTATTCAAAGTAGGTAATGCTTTATAAATCTTTTAAAAATACAGAGACTCAAGGAAATGTCCAATTAAAAATGTTACTCAAAGATATCGTTTGGATAAAAATATAAAGTCAATATAAAAAAAGTATTTTTATGTTTCAGTATTAATCTCTTGAATTCTCTCTCCTTTTGTTGTCATATATAGCATTAGTAATCCTGATTGTTCTTACTGATCCATGCAACCTTAACATGGTCTCTGATTGTACAAATCTAAGATGAGGGTGAAGCAAAATGATCTTTTAATGTCTCTTTCAATTAGAAGTGTCGATTTCTTAATTCTGTGACCTAGGCTGACTGTCAGATTCTCACATTTTTGTATCACAAGAGTGGAAAACATTAATGCTTCTAAACAAAAGATACTACATTTTAAAAAGAAGATGGCAAAATAAAGTTTTAAGCTTTACTTGAAAATAATTCAGAGTACAAACTAAAATAAATTTAGTGTATAAATTATATGAAGTGTATAAGTTTATATATTATATATATATATGAAAATCATATGTATCAAAAATATCCTGAGGAAGGAGGAAGTTCCCCAAAAACAGGTGTTAATATTTACCTAAGTAAATTTGACAGAATTTGACTACGTCAAATGGGTACCACAATTAGGAGTTCTGTTGTCATATCTATAATAAATTGTCTTGCCTCGAAACAATTCTGATTATCAAGATGTGACTGATTCACTGATGCTGGGACTTTCAGTTGGCAGCTTAATTTAATCTGCCCCAAATACCCAAATACCAAATACCACATTGACAGCAGGAACTATAAAAACACAATATAGTTGAAAGGTTTTTAGCATCTATTTCCAAAAATTCCTCAAAACATTATTTCATTAAACACTGACTCTAAGGGTCCTAAGTGTGCCTGCTCCTCCACATAAAAAAATATATATACACTATTTTAGTCACTTTAATACCCTTATTCTACTGTCACATATGCCCTACAATTCTTTCTGTAGAAAAAGATAAAATAAATAGTAAAATTCTTAATTATCTATGCCATTATTTAAAATTCAATGCATTGTGTTAGTTTTAACATAGAATTTTAATTCACCTTCTTAGTCATATTTCTAAATGTAAATGCCTACCAAAAATAACAAAGATTACACAGAAGCGTAGGTAATGATATATATCAAAGGAGATTAGATATAAATTGATAAGGAATGCCTGTTAGCACTTTAAATATATCATTTCAGAATATGAGCATTTCCTAGCTATAACCATAAGACATTTATTTTAAATAAAAGTAGAGACCCTTTATTTTTCATGAATCAATGTATGAATGATTCATGAAATTCACTCTCAAAGGACGAATGAAGCAAAATAACCAAGCAAAATAACCAAGAATCTGAATGTTTATTTATTTTAATAATAAAAGCAACTTTAAGTAAATGCTCCTTGATATCTTAATACACTGAAATTATTTTGTTTGGTTGGTTTACTTTTTTTTTTTTTGCGGTACATGGGCCTCTCACTGTTGCAGCCTCTCCCGCTCCTGATGCTCAGGCTCAGCAGCCATGGCTCACGGGCCCAGCCGCTCTGCGGCATGTGGGATCTTCCCGGACCGGGGCACGAACCCGTGTCCCCTGCATCGGCAGGTGGACTCAACCACTGTGCCACCAGGGAAGCCCTAGTTTACTTTTAAATGGGAAAAAAAGCACCACTTTATCTATGAAGAATAAAGGCACTATCCTGAAATTAGAAGAAAATAATCCACTAGTGTAAAAAATAATAGTCAACTTCTAATCAACAAAAACTTTCATATACTGTGCCTTTTATCTAATTTACTTTTATCAAATAAACCACTTCACTCTTTAAGAATCCATTTCAAGTTACCTTTCTTTCACTATAATCAGAAATCCACTCGATCTTAAACAAAAGTACTGTGAAAATATGAAGCTACTTATTTTACTATAACTAATCTTAAGTAATAATTCAACAAAAATGTTTTTTAATTCTAATAACAATGTTAAGTTATAACGATTTAATATATGTAAATAATCAGTACAGCTATTACTTATATTCAATTCAATGCAATAAACATTTAAAAAATAAACATCCTATAAATGCTAATAGAATAATCAGACTATAGATGAACTTAAGAAGCCTATAAACCTACTGGCTAGTTATTGCCTGAAAAAATTTAGCATTAACAATACTGGTCTAAAATTCTTTAAGATTATTTATGGCTGGGGACTTCCCTAGTAGCGCAGTGGTTAAGAATCCGCCTGCCAACGCAGAGGACACAGGTCCAAGCCCTGGTCCGGGAAGATCCCACATGCCACGGAGCAACTAAGCCCGTGTGCAACAACTACTGAGCCTGCACTCTAGAGCCCGCAAGCCACAACTACTGAGCCCCTGTGCCACAATGACTGAAGCCCGTGCACCTAGAGCCGTGCTCTGCAACAAGAGAAGCCACCGCAATGAGAAGCCCGCGAACCGCAACGAAGAGTGGCCCCTGCTCGCCGCAACTAGAGAAAGCCCACGTGCAGCAACAAAAGACCCAACGCAGCCATAAATAAATAAAATTTATTTTTTTAAAAAAAGATTATTTATGGCAAGGGTTCTCAACTTTGGCTATTTTATTAGAATAACCTAGAAAGACTATAAAACTATCAATGCCTGGGCTCCACTCCCCATATCCTATTTTAATTGGCCTGAGAAAGGTACTAAGTATCAGTATTTGTAAAACAAACATACAAACAAAACACAAGTAAACTGAGTTAATTGTGTAGCAGATTTGAAAATCACCAATTTATGGTATACTCCAGTTTTAAGATTAAAACAAAAAACTTGCTTACTGGCACCAAAAGTCTTAAGTCTACTAAAACTTAAGGTATACAAAAAGAGGAGAATGAAGAAGAGAGAGAAAGACAATATTCAAAAAAATAATCAGGGCTTCCCTGGTGGCGCAGTGGTTGAGAGTCCGCCTGCCGATGCAGGGGACAAGGGTTCGTGCCCCAGTCCGGGAAGATCCCACATGCTGTGGAGCGGCTAGGCCCGTGAGCCATGGCCGCTGAGCCTGCGCGTCCGGAGCCTGTGCTCCGCAACAAGAGAGGCCACAACAGTGAGAGGCCCACGTACCGCAAAAAAATAAAAATAAAAAAATAATCAAGGCCAATCAAACATTTTTTTCCTTTAAAAATGTTAAAAGTTGGGACTTCCCTGGTGGTGCAGTGGTTGTGAGTCCGCCTGCCAATGCAGGGGACACGGGTTCGAGCCCTGGTCTGGTAAGATCCCACATGCTGCGGAGCAGCTGGGCCTGTATGCCACAACTACTGAGCCCGCGTGCCACAACTACTGAAGCCCACGCACCTAGAGCCTGTGCTCCATGGCAGGAGAGGCCACCGCAATGAGAGGCCCGCGCACCGCAACGAGGAGTGGCCCCTGCTCGCCGCAACTAGAGAAAGCCCGTGCGCAGCAACAAACACCTAATGCAGCCAAAAATAAATAAATTTATATTTTTTTAAAAAATTGTTAAAAGTTGAAAGTCCTATCTTGGACTTTGTGATAAATCTGCTGACGTTGCATTATTTTATAGATAACTGCTAAATAAAAATCTAGAAATACAAACCCAATAGCAAGAATAAATGAATGACAGAAATGATTATCATTTAAATTTAACACCATATAAAAGAGAGTAATTTAATATAGTATCACAATGCAAATGAGACACAAAATTATAGTCCCTTTAAATAACTTTTTCTAACCTCAATACTACATAGAATGTTTCCTTAATCTACCTTCCAATACCTTCAATTCCCCAGTGTCTCTAAAGAGAAAAATTCATTTTAAGAAGACAAAAACTACATGGGATTAGTTTGTTTATCTGAGAATGGAAAGAATGAACAGGTACAGAATATTTCCCTTATGAAAGCAGTACATATATCTGCATGATCAGCCTAGAGTACTCCCTTTATAACAGGGTCCAAAGAAGTTAATGTCTCTGGACAATGAGATAAAGAAAAAGTTATTAACTATAAATATTTGTCATTTTAGCATACTTTGACAGAATTCAGTTTTTCTCCCATAACAGCTAAAAGTATATGAGAATTACTAGCAACATGATCCAGCATGGAGGGATGAATAAAGATCATAACTTTCAACATATCTCAGAATATCTTTGTTACAAACCAGATGGTAAAACTTTAAAAAAAAATTAAGGATAAGTAGTCCAACTTTGAGAATAAAATTAAAAGAACCAATATTAAAGCAAGTAACACAGGGTGAGGAAACCAGCTTAACTTCCACGCAATTTCATTTTTCTTACATTCTTAAAATATTTTGAGGAGGTACTCTTTAAGACACATAAAATAAGAGATAATAACCTAATAAAGAACTAAACATTTGTCTTCAGTTAAATATTAGAGAATTATATTAACTATGTTAAATATATTAAATATAATCCAAAATTTAGTGACATATTATAAAAGTAATACCCAGGTGCCAATACCCTAGTAAAGATTTTGAGATGCTGAAGGAAGCATATTTTGAATTCAGAACAGTTAGAGCTGAAAGATATACACTTCTATGTCATTAAAGACAATGAGATTTTTAATTACAGGTCTGTAGTTTTAATAAACAACTTCATATTCATCTCTCCTGAAAATATGTGATGCAAAATTTTAAAAGACTATCCAGCCTCAGAAGGAACACTCCCTCAAGAAATAGTTGTCGAATTAGCTAATTATTTACTGACACAAGAACTACAACTTTAACTTACAACTCTCCAAACCTATCAAAGGTTAAACCCATAAAGAATGAGCTAGTGAGTAGAAGCTGAGGTAACAGAGGATCAATAAAGATAACTGGAAAGATAACCACTATCCTTAGGTCAGTCATTTTATGACTGCCAAACTCTGCACAGGCATACATATACATGCTTATAAACACACACACACACACACACACACACACACACACACACAGAGTAAATATCGTTCATTGTTTTACTAGTCCCAGTCTAAAGACATGACATAAATAGAAAGAAAAAGCTGTGTTGCCCAGACTAATTATGAACTAAGGATTTACTGAATGATGGATGGATGGATGAATAGACAATAGAGACAAATATAAAAATACATTGTTTGGGGGAGGGAGCATGACACAGATAAGAGCTTTAACTCTAAACCAATATCTATGATTCACAATGCTAAGGTGATTTGAGGACATTATAAGAGATCCATCATAAAGTAAATGTGAGCTAAACAAAAAAAAAAAGTTTCATTGAAACACGAAGTAATCATAATATATATTATAAAAAACAAAAAAGATTTATATAGTAGGGCAGGTTATATTAGTTTTATACTGTTCAGTTTAAAATATCTTTTCTTAAAAAGTTTTATGTGGCTAAATGTAGAGATTAATGCATCTTACCTTCCACAGAAGGTGCCTGGTCCTGAGCTGAGTACAGCATATCCTTAAAAGCCTATTAGAAAGAAAGAAAACATACATGGAATCATGAGTAATCTTTACAGTAAAAGCATTGTGAGCTAAACAATTACTTCTTTTTCAATATCCAGACAATGACTACATACGGTTCCCTAAATTGAGAATTTAGTGAAATACTTTAATAAGCTAAAACCCAAATACTATACTTTCTTATCAACCCAGTATTGTCCCATCTTTAAGATGAGGGCTAATGTGTACACTTTAAAAATTAAGGGGCATTTGGAAAAGAATGAAAAATCACCTGAGAGATCATAAAATCTCTTGACTAAAAAAAAAAAAAAATAATGATAGAAACTGAGAACAGTCCTAGAGGAATACAATGGAACACTGCATAAGAAGATATAAAATGCTGGATACAAATTTTTTTAAATTGTGGTATCATATACCTGAACATAAAATTCACTATCTTAACCAGTTTTTTTTTTTTTGGCCATACGTGGGCCTCTCACTGTTGTGGCCTCTGCCATTACGGAGCACAGGCTCCGGACGCGCAGGCTCAGCGGCCATGGCTCACGGGCCCAGCCGCTCCGCGGCATGTGGGATCCTCCCGGATCGGGGCACAAACCCGTGTCCCCTGCATCGGCAGGCGGACTCTCAACCACTGCGCCACCAGGGAAGCCCTTAACCAGTTTTAAGTGCACAGTTCATAGTGTTAAGTAAAGTTACACTGTTGTGTAGACAATCTCCAGAATTCTTTTCACCTTGGATACAAATACTTTTCAGTGGAGGTCTGGAAAATCCTCTGTTAAAAGAGTTCAGGACTATAAAGATAGTAGAGCTTTTATTGTTTTTTCCAAACCAATAAGTTAACTAACAATCATATTTAGGTAATTTAGATGGTTGCAGTTTGGTCTCTTGATAAGTGGTTTTGGGACAGGAATGAAAAGTACTTCTTCATACCTACCAAAATGGTAGAATCAATTAAGTGGATAAACTCCAGAGCAGAAGAGCTAGTCATAAGCTTAGGTGACTTTACCTATCCCATAGCTTCAAATACCATCTAACCAACCACTGGTGATTCCCAAATTGGCCTCCAGCATTCCTCAGCCTCAGTACAACTGACATTTGGGGCCAGATAATTCTTTGTTGTGGGGGCTGTTCTGTGCATATTAGGATTTTTGGCACTACCCCTGGTATCTAGAGATTCACTAGATACCAGCAGCAACCAACCAAAAATGTCTCCAGACACTACCAAATGCCCCTAGAGGACAAAAATCACCTCCCCAGAACCACCGGCCTAGAGTCATTCAAGCATATAAAACCAAAAAAGAAGAAACAAACCTCCAAGGTAACCCACTCTGTATTCAAGTCTAGTAAATTACATTCTTCCCCAATGAAATTACCATTTACTTTAAATTAATGACCAACCTGTCAGTTCCATGACTAACCCTAACCAGTCTGATAATATACAAAAGCCCTAAGTGAATAAAACAAAGATCTAGAACTTCTTTTAAGAAAAAATGTATATATGCTCACTACTTTCTTTACTATTTCAGATGTCTCAGGAACCACTAACGTCCAGTTTAAAAAAAGAAGTTAGCTCAGATCTTATCAAACATCAGAAAGTCTTTATTTCAGTTCACAGACTGGAATTTTATATTAAAGTCCTATACAAGTGCAGAGTAGGGAGCTTCCCTGGTGGCGCAGTGGTTAAGAATCTGCCCGCCAATGCAGGGGACACAGGTTCAATCCCTGGTCCAGAAAGATCCCACATGCCACGGAGCAACTGGGCCCGTGTGCCACAACTACTGAGCTTGCGCTCTGAGAAGCCTGCGCACCGCAATGAAGAGTAGCCCCCGCTCTCCGGAACTAGAGAAAGCCCGTGGGCAGCAATGAAGACCGAACGCAGCCAATACATACATACATACATACATACATAAATTAAAAAAAAAACAAGTGCCGAGTAGTAGTTATGTTATGGTTCTTCCACAGAATATTTTAAGAGGGTAAATGAATAGATTGCTTAGAGCAGAGTAAATCTCCAGAAATAGAAAAATATAAGAAGAAAGGAACAAAAAAATCCAGCCAGAGAATACTTAAGGAAATAAAGCTATCATGGAAGCAGGTAATACCAGAGACTCAAACATCTAAATGAAGTTTTTCAACTTCTGAAGTATGATAGGCATGTTTACCAAAATCAAATGAAGTTATCAGTAACCAAATAAACCACCAATGACTAGCAGAGTAGCTTGTATGCAGTAGGAGCTCAATAAATAGTTCTTGAATTCAAAAGGGTTTCTCAGCACACTGAAAAAAGCACACTAAGTAGAATCTCTGGTACACAATTAAAATGAATTAAATTTGCAAAAGGAAAGCTTACCAAATTAAGGTTTTAAAAAGATGATTTAAATTTTATAAAGAGAAAAATTATGATAGTTTTTTTTTTTTTTTTTTTTTTTGCTTTACGCGGGCCTCTCACCGCTGTGGCCTCTCCCGCCGCGGAGCACAGGCTCCTGATGCGCAGGCCCAGTGGCCATGGCTCACGGGCCCAGCCGCTCCGCGGCACGTGGGATCCTCCCAGACCGGGGCACGAACCACCATCCCCTGCATCGGCAGGCGCACTCCCAACCACTGCGCCACCAGGGAAGCCCGATAGTATTCATTTTGGTTATAAAAATAAATCATAATTTCATTTAAGTCAAGATAACTCTCGGTAAAATCAGGGACAACTCTTTTTTTGCTTCTTACTACTTCAGTTTTCCTCTGAATAAGAGACCCTCTATGTTTTTGATAGTAATACACTCTAGAGAGCTCTATAAGAACTCTATAGGATACCATTCCCTGTCAGTGACTAGAGAATAGCCCCCAACTGGGAACCAGTGGGGGAAAATCCTACAAAGTGTTGTCTATATTAATACCTATGGATTGTTCGTCTGTAATATGAGTCACCTGGGTTGGGATCAGTACCTCCAAATGCACAAAACAACAAATTCAAAGTTTCCTCAATTCATGATGTTTTACTTCAAGAAAATCCAATACTGTACATGAAACTCTGAATTTGTATAATAAATAAAATCAATATGTATTCATGTGCATTACAAAAGATTTCTTTGATCACTGCCAAGGGCCCAGGGTTCAATCCCTGGTCAGGGAACTAAGATCCCACAAGCCACATGGCACGGCCAAAAAAAGCAAAAAAAAGCAAAACAAACAAACAAAAAAAGATTCAAAGCAATTCTGATGCAATCAGCATCTCTACTGTAATGTCTGAGTTACAAAAATTAAGTTATTTTTGTTATGATGTTATTGAAATATATATAAACTAGGACAAAACTCTTAGTGTTTATAACAATGCATATGACAGTAAAATCTTACAAATTAAATCCAAATACAACCATAAAACCAGTATTATTCAATCAACAACATTAACATGACAGAAAACAAGATGTTTGCTGAAACAAAATCTCAATTGATAACACGAATACAATGCCAATTTACCTGTTCTGAGTTTGGAATGCCCAGATAACTGCGTCAGATGGGATCTACTGTAAGGCAGTATAGTCAGTGGCTAGAAGCTATGGAGTCAGACAACGTGTATGAAAACCAACTCTACCACTTATTAGCTGTGTAACCTTAGGAAAATTAACTTCTCTATACTTCAGTACCTTCATCTGTAAAACAGGAATAGTAATTACACATACCTCACAGGTCTACTGTATGAATTTAAAACACAAATCCTTATATTAATTATGCTTCATTATTATACATGAAGAGTACTTTGAACAGTGCCTAGAACACAGAAGATGCTCAAAGAATGTTAGCTAATAGAATGTGAACTACCACAAAACTTATGTCATGTAGTGGGCTGTAGCATCATTTGGCGGTCTACTAGACATGAATACATCATTTATGCATTAGATATGCCTCAGTTCTTAACTAACTCTTCACAAAGTAGTACAATAGTACCCGGAGCCAACATGACCAAACAAACATAAATAGAGGCACTGCAATCTCCTGGCATTACCAGCTTAAAAGATGGTCAACTAGATGATTTAGAATATGCTATTATATTTTCTGATGATAGCTGACATGAGCACACACAGTTTTTAATTCTTATAAGAAACCTATAGATTCCCAAGAAAATATAGGCAGTCCCAATCTGCGAACGCATTAAATAACAAAGACTCCTAATTTTATTACTTAAACTTTCTACAACATATCTAGTGTATAAAATAGGGTATAGTTCGAACTTAACATGTATGTTCAATAATACCGCCAGTAAAAATTTCTTACGTTGTTAATTTTTAGTAACCCACAGTAGATCATCTCTAATCTCCTTTCCAAACACATGGGTTTTACAGACCATTTCACAGAACAAGGATCAGAAGCTAGAAAGATTCCTACTTCCTATCAACTCACTATTAGCCGCACATATAACATACTATAAATATTACCATCTCCATCAATAAAATATCTAATCTATGTTGTTCTCATCTGTCTGCTTCAATATTCATTCAAAGTCAGCATATGGCAATCTAATTATTGGATTAATGAACAATAATATAAACACAGGCATTTGAAGAGGAAGGACAAGGAATATTTATTATAAACCTTTAAAGGAATCATAATCCCTGTTAACAGTGTTTAATAATTTGATAAAATTTACATCAGACTTTTTTTTATTCTGAAGGTTTTTCCAAATGGTACTATTATAATTTTGATATATACTTAAAAATATGTACACTATGCCTGATCTACATACCCCAGAGATAATGTGAATAATGTGCAAGTGAGTTATATCTGACCTGGTTTCTTTGTCTCGTCATCTAGAAATCAGTCATGTTTTCCTGATACTAAAGTGCTAAGAACAGTTCTGTAAATCAAATTATAAACCTCAAAAGAGGGCACTGAGCATTCTCATATGTCCTGTACAAAGAATGACCATCTAATTAATCTTCATTTCTATCCCCAAATAAACTAACCTAGCTCTGTTTTTGATGATAGAAATGATCTGTAAAAAGAAACTCGTATACAAATTTTTTTAATCTAGTATGTTAAAATTTTAAATTAATGTATTCTTGTACATACTTAACAATCCAAAGGCTGTAGTATATTAGAAGCATTATGCATGACTCAAAATTTTCATGGAATTTAAATGTACCCCATCAGCAAAGGCAATTCAATATACAGAAGTTGTTACAACATTAAATTATTATTGAATTTGTTAAATGTATAAAATGTATATAATTTATAATAGGAAGAACTAATTTGGAATACGTCCCGTTATATTCACATTTATAAATTACCTCACTAACATACTCTGATATCCACTGACGTGGCTTTTACTATTTCTATGTGGATATATCCCAAATCTGTATCCTCAGCCACACGTTTGCTAACACATACTCAAAATGTCCAAAATTCATTTTCTTCCCAAAGCCTACTCTTCTCATGTCTTTATTTCTGTTAATGTCACTGCCAGTATCCACATCACACAGATTCACAATCTCAGCTATTGTATCACTCATTCAACAAATATTTGTGTATCTGCTATGTGCCAAGCCTGTTCTAGGCACCTAGGATACATCACAAGGAAAATAAAAATCCCTGTCCTAGCTGAATTAACATTCTTATATTCTCCTCCTTTCCACTCCTAAGTTTAGTGATCTGATTCGTCAATGCCACCACCACAACCTCTTTTACATTCATTCTCTCCTATCCATTCACCTGAACTATTTCAACGGACTCTTCACTGATTTACCAACCTTTAGGTTTTCATCTCTCTAACACATCTCACAAACAACTGCCATATCAATCTTTCCAAAGCACCAGTCTGACTCTCCTCTTAAAAACTTACAAGGATTTCCCAATGGCCACAAAATAAAGCCCATATTCCTCTGCTGGCCTATAAGGCACCCAGAATGATCCAATCTATGTTTCTAGGCTTATCTTCCGAACTGAAGAAAGCCAATTTCATTTTCACAACCTGACCCTCAAGTCAAAATGAATTACCTATTACTCACTTTAGAGACTTCAATATTTCTTCCATCTTTGCCTTTTGTTTACAACTATTACCTCTACCTGGAATCCCCTATCCCTACTTCCATCTTTTCAATCTAATTTCCAAATCTTAACCATCCTTCAAGGTCCAGATCAAATTTAATCTCTTTTATGTTTTGTCCTGATTCCTCCAGCTGGAAGTCTTTACTCATTCCTCTGAAATCCTGTAGTACTCTATTTGAAACCATTTATAGCACTTAATATTTCCACCTTATGTTTTAATTATTTATGTGTGTCACTTGTTCACCATTTGACTGTAAAGTCAGGGTTTTAGCCACCTTGCTTGTACTTGTATAAGAAAGGCTCATCATAAACATTTCTAGATTACTTAATATCATCATTAAAGAAGTTACTAAGTTTTAGTCATTAAATGAACATTACTGCATGTCTACTCTGTGCACTATGCCAGGCTCTAAAGAAATAATGGTGGATCAAGCAAGGAAAAGACAGTCATATAAATAGATACATTTTAATATAATATGTTAAATACTTTAAAAATGATCAAAGCATATTGAAGGCTTAACTAACATAGTAGCAATTTAAAAAAAGAAGGTGATATATGGGAAAGAGGGGGATACCAAGAAGCAAAATAGGAAGATTAGACAAACAACTAAACATGAACTAAGGGAATTAAAGATCTCTAAGATTTTGAGCATAGGTAAACCTAGAGAAAGAGGCTTAGTGATACTATTAACCGAGCTGCAAAAACACCAAAGAAAAAACTTGGGCAAAGAAAAGACAGGAGTTTGGGTTAACAAACCACTTCAAGTATCCACAGGACAACTGAGATGGTCAGCAGACAGATGAAAACAGAGATCTACAGTTTGGAAAATAGGTCAGAGCTAGTGGTTAAGAGTTGGAAATTATGTGTATAAGGTGATTTGAAACTGCCTATGCCCTAAGTAAATGAAATTTTTCAGAAAGTAAGTGGACCAAGGACAGAATCTTTTGGAATACAAAGCAACAGAGAAGACAATAAGGAAAACACCAGATGTATAGAGTGCCACAGGAATTAAAGGGGCATTTCAAGAAGGAAGATATATTAAAAATTATCAAAAGTTGCTTAGAGGAGACATATCTGCACCTCCATGTTTTCTGCAGCATTATTCACAATAGCCAAGACATGGAAACAACCTAAGTGTCTGTCAACAGATGAACGGGTAAAGAAGATGTGAGATACACACACACACACACACACACACACACAAACACACGATGGAATATTATTCAGCCGTGAGAAAGAAGGAAATCCAGCCATTTGCAATAACTTGCATAAACCTTGAGGGCATTATGCTAAGTGAAGTCAGAGAAAGACAAATACTATATGATATCACTGAAACGTGGAATTGAAAAATGCTGAACTCAAAGAAACAAAGAGTAGAATGATGGTTACCCAGGGCTGGGGGGTGGGGGAAATGGGAAGATACTGGTAAAAGGGTACAAACTTCCAGTTATAAGATTAACAAGTTCTGAGCATCTAATGTACAGCATGGTGATTATAGCTAATAATACTGTATTATATACTTGAAAATTGCAACAATGGATCTTAAATGTTTTCACCAAAAATATGAAATGGTAATTACGTGATGTAATGGAGGAGTTAGCTAGTGCTATAGTGGTAATCATCTGCAATCTATAAATGTATCATATCAACACACTGCACACCTTAAATTTACACCATGTGTCAATTATATCTCAGTAAAACTGGAAGAAAAATTTTAAAGAAAACTGAGAACATTTGAGTTAAATAAAACAGCTATCAAGGAAGGGTTCAGTATACTAACAATTATTCTGTTTCTTCAGCTGGAAGGTGAATACAGATGCCTATTTACCTACCTATCCATCTGTCTGTCTGTCTGTCTATCTATCTATCTAATTGGAATGCTGCAACTGAATTATAAAGAAACAAAAATAGATAACATTAAAATGCCTAACATTAGAGCCTATAACTTAAACTATTCATATGTAAGATGAATAAAATATATCCTTAAGTTAAAGGAAAGAAAAATTAAAAGCTGCTTAGAGATCAAGAAGAGACTAAGAAGAGATATAATTAGGTCTGAGGATCAGGAGCTCATTGGTGACCTTCAAAAAATGGTTTCAGTAGAGTAATGGGGCAGAAACTAGATTAGATTGCTTTGAGTACACGAGAGCTGAGGATATGATGACCACAAATACTGATCGATAATAAAAGTAATTATAGTTACCTTTACTGAATGCCTACTATCAGATATCGTTTTGAGTATTTTAAACACACTACTTTAACAGAGGCCCACAACTCTTTAATGTAAATATGATTTTCATTTTACCACTGAAGATCTGAAATTCAGAAAGGTTATTAAAGTATCATCTTGCCCAAGTATTGCTCATTCTGTAATCCACGCTTCTTTGAGAAAAAGACACATAGCCCACTATTTGGAGTGAAATCTTATTTTCTAAGATTTACCTCTAATTTTGGCCTCTCAATTTTCTGATACTCTTCCTTTCATTTCCAAAACTTTTCTAAACCATTAGATTTTTATATCAGGTGTGGTAACTAGCCTCTGAAATAACCCCCAATGATTCTTAACTCCTGGTAGTAATGCTCTTGTGCAATCCCCTCCCATACTAAATAGGACTGACCTCTATAACCAATAGAATATTGCATAAATGACCGAGTACTACTTCCAAGGCTAGGTCATAAAAGGCACTGTGGTTTTCATCTTATTCTCTTTTGGATTCCCCACTCTGGGGAAAGCCAGCCATGAAAAAACTGAAGCAGCCCTATGGAGAGGTCCAAGTGGTAAGGAACTGAGGCCTCCTGATAAAAGCCAGCACAAATTTGTCAACCATTCGAGTGTGCCATTCTAGAATTGGATCCAGCCCCAGGCAAGCCTTGAGATGACTGCAGCCTTGACTGGCATCTTGACGACAACCTCACAAAATATCCTTAGCCAGAATCACCCAGTTAAGCTGTTTCCAAACTCTTTACACACAGCAAGAGTGTAAGACAATTAATGTTTCTTATTGGTTCAGCAGTTTTAGGTAGTTTGTTATAGAGCAACAGATAATTAATACATGAGGCTAGATTTGAAAAACATTTTTATATCACAGAATGTAATGTTATTAGATCATAACCAACATCTCTGGCTTGTCTTGATCAAAGTACCTAAAATTTTTATTCCTATAAAGATACAAAAACTATGGAAATGAAAACTATGACAATTTCAAGTAAGTGATTTATTTAGCAATAACAAGCAAAACTGCATTCCCATAAGCCACAGCCACCAATACTGTAATTTAACTTATACCCTTGAATGCCCTTGAGAAGTCACATAGCTGCACTTCTGAGCTGGGACGGAATAAATCTGATAGATTAAATCAGCATCCTCCTTGTCTAAGGATCCTATTCTGACAATAAAATAAAGCTGATAACAAATGCTCTTTTATAACTAATTAAATCTGTATGGCTCATTCTTACATTTACTATGGTAACAACTGTAAATTCTCTGAGGGCAGAGAGCAGTCTCACTTCAATTCTTATGGGCCACAGCATCTAGCACAGTACAGGTTCAAAGTACATTTGTCAATTGCACAGACTTTGCAACACAAAGCCTAAATATCCAGGTCTTCCCTGGTGGCGCAGTGGTTGAGAGTCCGCCTGCCGAGGCAGGGGACACGGGTTCGTGCCCCGGTCCGGGAATATCCCACATGCCGCAGAGCGGCTGGGCCCGTGCGCCATGGCCCCTGAGCCTGCGCGTCCGGAGCCTGTGCTCCGCAACGGGAGAGGGTGAGAGGCCCGCGTAACGCAAAAAAAAAAAAAAAAAAAAAAAGCTTTATTTCAAAGCCTAAATATCCAAAATGAGCACATCAGTTAATTTTTTAAGTAACCATGTTATTTTTATTGAATTATTTTATAGCATTTCCAGTTTCATGAAATATCAAAATGCAAAGTCATTTCTTATTTTTCCTAATTTTCATTATCTTTTATTTCTACGTAAGATTCAAACCTCTTTCATTTACTAGCCACAAGAAAAGTTCTTAGTGTGTTTGGCTTCCAGTCCTCTTTAATATATAAGGTTTATACAGGTTGGTAAAACATGTCGAATTTTGACCAAATATAATAGTATGGCAACATAAAATTCTCACTCTGTTCTTAGTTTGCCTGTTTATCTGAAAGAAAACAAAAAAAGGAACCCAAAGGTTCTGCAATACACCTGTACACTTATAAAAATGGTTTCTAATCCATCAGTCTCAGACCACTTCATAGCTCCAATTTCAATACTGTAAAACCTTATAAACTAGGTATTCTCTGTAGGCTAAATAATGTTTCCCACAAATACATTACCACTTGTCAAAATACATGAAGGTATTAGTACTTAATAAAATACTACCATATTTCATCGAGTCTAAGATACCGTCAATTGTTAAGACACACCATTAATTTATGTATCACTGCACCATTATTTTACGTACCATTAAGAAAGAAAAACATTACCAATTAACTATGTGACATCTGTAAAATGAATCTCAATTTCAAAGGCGTAGGAATGTGGAACAAGGAATGTGCATCTTAGAATCTACAAAATGCAGTAATTCATTTGGTCAAAATGTGGTTTCTCAAGCAATGGATTCTAAAAGTCCAGCTACCATCATTTGGTTTCCAAGAAATTTCATGATGTTGAAGGAGTCTTGTTATACTAAAAGATTGAGTACCAACACCCTAAAATAAACGTCTGCTGAATAAATGAATAAAAGTTACTCCTATGGCTTATTTTTAATGAAGACAGAAATTAACAGCTATACTTTATTGAAAAGCATCTTCTATAGGTCAGGCCCTTGCTGGCACTTTCATATATTATTATAGCTAATTCTCATAATAATCTTGAAAGGTAAATATTATCCCCATTTTGCATGCAAGAAAATTGAGGTTCAGAGAAATAAAATAACTGTTTAAAAGTCCACAGCCAATAAATGAGGGAAATGCAATTAAAGCAAAAAATTTAGATAAAATTAAAGCTACTTTCTCTACTGCCTTCAAGATGAATGGATCCCATATATCCTCCAAAGAATCTTACTTTATCCTACTCATTCCTAAAGGTTCTATCCTATTTTCCTCACTCTGTTAACAGACAAATTTCTCAAATGAAAAGTACACATATGTTGTCTCAATGACTTTAACCTCTTAAAACCTGGAATAAAGTTAGCAGAAGACAATTTATGTTCAGAATTCACTAATGAGCAAGGTTTATCAAATCCAAAGGCCCATCCTTAATCCTCATTCTCATGAACCTGTCTACAAAGTATGTTACTGCTGATAGTCCATTTACCCTTAAGACCCTAAACTCCTATGACGTTTTTTCCAAGATTTCCTCTATGTCTCTATTTTTCTGCATTACATACTTTCCCTTAGTGAATTAATTCTTTAATTACTATCTCAATTGTAATAAATCTTATCTTTGATATAATTTTTCAAATTCCAGCTAGTACTTATCTCTACATATAGACATTTTGTGTATGAAATCAGCATACTTAAGATCTAATTTCATGAATTTACCACCCCCATAAGTAGCTCTCCTCTACCAGTTTCCCTAGGTTTAAACCATTATATCTATATTAAATTCTTCCCTCCTTCAACCCCTATATCTGGCAACTCATCCAACTTCTGTTATTTAAAGTATAAATATCAAAGCACCTACATAAATCACTGTGCTAAGCAATAAAAAGAGATACGTTAAAACATGTTTAATAGGGACTTCCCTGGTGGTCCAGTGCTTAAGACTCCATACTCCCAATGAAGGGGGCACAGGTTTGATCCCTGGTCAGGGAACTAAGATACCACATGCCGCACGGCGCAGCCAATAAAAAAAAAAAAGTTTAATGGTATTACTTTACCTTTACCAATAATATCTTTATTTAATTTCAAATGCTAATGAGAAAAAAAGAGATCTAACTACTAAAATATTGTGTATGCTTGCAATTACACAACTTGGAAGGGAGGTGTTGCTTTTTTTTTGAATTTTATTTTATTTATTTTTTTATACAGCAGGTTCTTATTAGTTATCCATTTTATACATATTAGTGTATATAGGTCAATTCCAAGAAGGCAGATGTTACTTTAATAGGATACTATGTGTTTAACAGGGCAGGTTCACAAAATATGCATTAAATTATTATTATTAATTATTGATATCATTGCTAAAATTTTTTAAACATAAAGTTGTTTAAACAATGTTTTAGGGCTTCCCTGGTGACACAGTGGTTAAGAATCCACCTGCCAATGCAGGGGACACGGGTTCGAGCCCTGGTCTGGGAAGATCCCACATGCCGCGGAGCAACTAAGCCCGTGTGCCACAACTACTGAGCCTGCACTCTAGAGCCCGCGAGCCACAACTACTGAAGCCCGCGCTCCACAAGAGAAGCCACTGCAATGAGAAGCCCCCGCACCACAATGAAGAGTAGCCCCCGCTCGCCACAACTAGAGAAAGCCCACGCACAGCAACAAAGACCCAGTGCAGCCAAAAATAAATAAATAAAACAAATTTATTTAAAATAAACACAAACAAAAAAATGGTTTAATAAGTTTTCCTTACATAAAACCTATCATATTAAATAACACTGTCTCTAAAATGGAAGTAAGAAAGGTCAAGGAGGAATTTCAAAATTCTGCATTTGATAGTAATTTCTTTCCCTAAAACATTTTCTTCTCTAATACATTATGCTTACAAATCAATTCAGAAATTCTAATAAGGCTGTACAACAAAAGTGCAAAAGAAAAAGGAAAAAGTTACCAATTTTCTTCCCAGTTTTTCATCTCTACCAAAACCAAAGAAACTTTCAAAAATGTATACATTAACCTTTTTTTCTTTCATAAATAACCATTAACAAGTAGTAACATAAACTTTCTGTTCTATGAAATCCTGACCATGTAACACCATGTTAAGAATCCAGGTTCTGGGGCTTCCGTGGTGGCGCAGTGGTTAAGAATCTGCCTGCTAATGCAGGGGACAAAGGCTCGAGCCCTTGTCTGGAAGATCCCACATGCTGCGGAGCAGCTAAGCCCATGCACCACAACGACTGAGCCTGCGCTCTAGAACCCACGAGCCACAACTACGGAAGCCCACACACCTAGAGCTCGTGCTCCACAACAAGAGAAGCCACCGCAATGAGAACCCCAAGCACCTCAACAAAGAGTAGCCCCTGCTCACTGAAACTAGAGAAAGCCCGCACTCAGCAATGAAGACCCAACACAGCCAAAAATAAATAAGTAAATAAACTTACAAAAAAGAATCCAGGTTCTGAAATAAGACAAACCTGTGTCTGAATTCTGGTTTTAACCATTCACTACCTATGTGACCTTGGGCAGTCTACTCAATCCAAGGCTCAGCGACTTCTTAAAACAGGGATAACAAAACCTACCTTAGAGGGTAAGGATTAAATGTAAAATGCCTGGCACAATGGAAACACTCAATAAATATTGGCTGTTATTATCATCATCATTGTTTTATTATTTTTTTTAAAAAAGGAAGGGACACTCATGAATACTTAACGAATTGGTTTAATACATATTCTAATCTCCTCTAGTCAGATGTGCCCTGACTTTGGCTTGGCAGCGTAAGAGATGGGGAGATGGGGGGCAGGGGGGAGGGGAGGTGCTCTTCATGTACATGTAACCTGTGTTAACATTCAAACAGATATGCTACGGAGAAATGCCCAAATGATTTTTCAACTTTCCTGAGTCTTGCTCTCATCTCTACCTAACTCCTCAAGCCTTACCATAATTCCTCAGTCCTGTCTCCTCACCTACAATAGGTTTCTACCTAGATGGGGCAATGGTTAATTTTCTGTAGTTGAGTAAACAACATTTTTAAGGTTTGAGTCTCTTAACTTACTTAGTCTTTTAATTGACACACACACGAACTATTTGAGGTCGTTAATGTGAACTAATGGATTAGGTTCAGATAAATGTTATTAACAGAGTATTTAAGTAATCATTAACAAGAACATTTAAATTTATATGGGTTCTTACAAAGAAAATTTATTCTTAAAATTAAAAGTAAAGAAATGTTTATATGGCAGTGATAAGCCTCAGCAAGGTATAGCAGTGAGCAGGAGGTCAATACTTTTATTCCAGGCTCTCCTATCAGCTAGTTGTGAGACTGACCACATATCTTGGCCTTTCTGTCCTCGATTTATTCATCTGTGAAACAGAGGGCTTGAGAAGGTCTTTTTCAACTCTAAAACTAATTCTAGTATTAAAAATTAAATTTCCATTACAGAAGTGAAAAGAACTAAAACTAGACAGTCTCTGAAAACTCAAAGGATTCACTTAAGTTATTCAAACATACTTAGGAATGCACATGTGAATTTCACCCCAATTTTTAAAAAAGAAAAGAATATGAAGGCACAGTCTATAACTGAAATGAATGCAAGTTACAAGTAACCAAGGAGAACTAATTTATTTCAAAACCATATAATTGTTCCCACCTGAATTTCTTACTGTATATAAAAAAGGACAATTTATTAATAAAAATATCACAGATAACAGGAGTAATACCTAAAATCAACAAAGCCATTTTCCAAGAAAATATGAACTGGACAAGCCCAGAGGGACAAAATTTGAGGCTCAGTTTCCCTCACAAAGGTACTGTTAACCTAGCATTAACTAAATAATTTTAATAGCAAATATAGGCATAGGCATTGTCTAAGCACTTTTCATATTTTAATTCATATAATCCTCACAAAAGTCCTGTAACTAGAGTGAAGTAAGTCAGAAAGAGAAAAACAAATACCATATGCTAACACATATATATGGAATAAAAAAAAAATGGTTCTGAAGAACGTAGGGGCAGGACAGGAATAAAGACGCAGACTTAGAGAATGGACTTGAGGACATGGGGAGGGGGAAGGGTAAGCTGGGACAAAGTGAGAGAGTGGCATGGACATATATACTCTACCAAATGTAAAATAGATAGCTAGTGGGAAGCAGCCACATAGCCCAGGGAGATCAGCTCAGTGCTTTGTGACTACCTAGAGGGGTGGGATAGAGGGTGGCAGGGAGGCTCAAGAGGGAGGGGATATGGGGATATATGTATACGTATAGCTGATTCACTTTGTTATACAGCAGAAACTAACACAACATTGTAAAGCAATTATACTCCAATAAAGATGTTTTTAAAAAGTCCTGTAACTACTATTACTGTCCCGATTATACAAATAAGGAAACTGCAGCACAGAGAGGTAGAATGACTTGCCTGAGGTCACTCAACTAGTAAACTGTCCAGATGGAATATGAACCTAGGCAGTCTGGCTTCAGAGTTTCTTCTCTGTACGCGTTATTGACATATAAGCATATGATGCAAAATAGTTAAACAATAAAATGAATCAGGGTGATTGTGTTCACTCAGCCACTAACCAAGCCATGTGTCCCTGAATCACAACCTCTCTGGACCTCATTTCCCACTCAAGTAAAAAAGGGAATTGGACTTAATTAGTATCTGAAATTCCTTACAGGTCTAACGTTCCATGATCTATGGAAGAATCTAAAAGCCAAAAGCCATGACTGTGGCATAGCAACAGCTATATCCGCTGTTCTTTATCTTCCTCTTCTTACACTTATCATTATATCTCATTATTTTTTTCTTATGGCTCATCTTTATAAAGTCCTCTATTTAACAGCTGCCTTCCTCATAATAGTTACACTGATAATCTTGAGGAAAAAATAAATTAACACAGGTGAACTCTGACCTCCAGACCATACTCTACTACCTCCAAACCATGCAGACTGAGACCTGGGACTAAAAATAGACCAGCCATTACTTCAGCAGGTGCTGGAGAACAGGTAAGACTACGCCTAAATGTACTTACGTATAAATGGATGGATTTATTTATCTTTCATAAAGCAGTATGATGTAGGAATTAAAAGCAGGGGCTCTTTCAGTCTCATCTCTGCTAACCACAATTAGCAGTTTCAACATAATCAGTTACTTAATGGCTCTAAGACTTAGGTTCCCCATCTACAAACATAACTAACATAACAACCTACCTAAACAGCTTACTATAAAGAGAAAACGTTTTTAAAGTAATGTCACAGTGACTGACAAAATAAGCACTCAAAAAATAACAGCTGATGGGGATTCCCTGGTGGCGCAGTGGTTGGGAGTCCGCCTGCCGATGCAGGGGACACGGGTTCGTGCCCCGGTCTGGGAGGATCCCACGTGCCGTGCGGCGGCTGGGTCCGTGAGCCTTGGCCGCTGGGCCTGCGCGTCCAGAGCCTGTGCTCCGCAACGGGAGAGGCCGAAGCGGTGAGAGGCCCGCATACCACAAAAATAAAAATAAAATAAAATAAATAACAGCTGTTGTTCCTGCTACTGCTACTGTTACTGGCACTGTTACTGCCACCACTGTTATTTACAATTCGCATATAAAAAAGCAAGAGTTCCAAAGTGTGACAAATTTGATTTCAAATTCTGGCTCTACTACTTACTAGATGTGTGGCATGAACAAATTGACTAGTCTCTCTAAGCCTGGGTTTCCTCATCAGTAAAATGGAGATAATAAATCATCTATCTCACAAAACTGTTGTGAAGATTAAATGAAGTAACATACTGATGACACCTGGTTCCTAACTGGTCAATAAATGTTAATTCCTTTCTCCTTAATGACAAAAGGACCACATTTCCACTAGTTCAATTCAAAGAAGAGAGAATGAAAGTGGGAATCTCAGGAAAGACAACTTTCTTTTCTCTATCATCCTGTGCAGGTGGGATACACCAGAGAATCCTCACTTATGGGATTTCCTTTATCCTCTTATGTGCTTCCTAAGACTAGAGAGCTTTTTCTCAGGCCATCTCCAAACATTCTGAAAGGAGTCCTGTGCTCTAAGGCAGCAACTCTCAGAAACCCTTTCAGGGGAGCCAAAAGGTCAAAACTATTTTCATAATAATACTACAACTTCATGTGCTTTTTTCACTCTCATTCTTTCATGAGTACACAGTGGAGTTTTCCAGAGGCTAAATGAAACGTGATGTCATGTCTCTGATGGCTAGTAGAGGTGTGCTTGTATACTCTTGTGTTTCAGACATTTCTTAGTTTTAATTTCTAATGTAGCATATTATCAATAGACATTGAAATCCTCAATAATTTTTAAGAGTTTCAAATGGTCCCAAGACCAAAGAGTTAAAGGACTTCTCTTAGGTATAGAAAAAGCACACAAAGCACTTGGATTACTGTGAATTACAACTTTACCAATTTAGCTTAAATAAGTAATTCACACAATAATCTAAAAGCTTCTCATTTTCCTGTATGATTACATTTCACCCTTCAATCTTCAAAAAAATCACTTGTTCACTAATTATTTATGACTATTCAGTGACAGAACTGGGTCTAAGGACTTACATCTCCTTATTCATGGTCTACAGTCTTTCCAAATACTGCAGGTCATCTTCAATAAGCAATGACTATGTTTTCTTAATCAACATACTGTCCCTCCTGTTACAGACAATATGAAAATTGTAAGTTATGCTTACAGCAGGTTAATTAAACTTTCCTCTGACCTATAATAAACAACTTTTTAAGGATTTTCTGATCAGTCCCCATAGATACCACACCTGCCTAGTGATGGGAAGAAACAGGTAACCAAATTTCTTCCTATAAAGAAATTAAATTTAAAGGCATATAACATAAAACGTTTGAAAAGCCAGGGAGAATTCATCCATATTATGAATCCATATTATTTACACAAGTGATCCAAATTTCACCATGTTCCAAGTCCACAATCTACAATTTTCCCTTTCTACACCATTTTTAATTTTGAAAGCACTATGCTGACTAAAATATAAAACCAAACACACACATACACACACACACACAGGAATACTGTTTATTGGGACTTCCCTGGTGGCGCAGTGGATAAGAATCTGCCTGCCAATGCAAGGGACACGGGTTTGATCCCTGGTCCAGGAAGATCCCACATGCCACGGAACAAGTAAGCCCGTGCACCACAACTACTGAGTCTGCACTTTAGAGCCCGCAAGCCACAACTACTGAGTCCATGTGCCACAACTACTGAAGCTCACACACCTAGAGCCCACGCTCCACAACAAGAGAAGCCACCACAATGAGAAGCCCGCACAATGAAGAGTAGCCCCCGCTCACCGCAACTAGAGAAATCGCACGCAGCAACGAAGACCCAATGCAGCCAAAAATAAATAAATAAATAAATTTATAAAAAATAAAATACTCCTTTTTGTTTTTTTCTATTTTTAAGACAACAAAAGAGCTAGAATTTAATGACAAATCTATCAGCCTATAGGACATAATAGAGCCCCTATAAATATTTGTTGAATGAATGAATAATTTTTTAAGGCATTTGTTCACGAACATTGTCTACTTGGCTTCTTTTAAAGATTTTTTTTTTTAAATGTGGACCGTTTTTTTTAAAGTCTTTATCGAATTTGTTACAATACTGCTTCTGTTTTATGTTTTTGTTTTTTGGCCGCGAGGCATGTGGGACCTTAGCTCCCTGACCAGGGATCGAACCCACACCCCCTGCACTGGAAGGTGAAGTCTCAACCACTGGACCGCAAGGGAAGGCCCTACTTGGCTTCTTTTAGCATTTACTAGGTAAGGGGAAGAACTGAAAAGGAAAATACAACTGGGCAAGAATCCTAGTGAATTCTGACAATCTCTCAATCCCAAAGGCCAATTAAATACCAAGCAACCCACAAACCACCTGCAGTTAAGCTATACAACTTGAGAAAAATCTTCCAAACTATTTTTATGTCATATCACTATTAAAAAAAAAAAGGGGGGCTTCCCTGGTGGCGCAGTGGTTGAGAGTCCGCCTGCCGATGCAGGGGACACGGGTTTGTGCCCCGGTCCGGGAGGATCCCGCATGCCGCGGAGCAGCTGGGCCCGTGAGCCAAGGCCGCTGGGCCTGCGCATCTGGAGCCTGTGCTCCGCAACAGGAGAGGCCACAGCAGTGAGAGGCCCGCATACCGCAAAAAAAAAAAAAAAAAAAAAGTTTACTATGCGCCTCCAATATATGTACCTTTGTTTATAAATTATCTCCTTCTACAACTGTGTACATTATAAAACTCAGAACTTTTTTAAGTGGAAGTTTTAAAAGATGAGACAATAATAAAATAAATAATTTAAACTTTCATTTGTGAATAATGTGAAAATATTTTTAATTTCTCTTAAGAAATTATCAATAACAATACTTTTAAAGAACAACCTAACAGAAAAAGTTCATTACTTTTTAAAATCTTAGTTTTTAGTATCTCAAAGGCCTAGTTCAAACTTCAGGATTCACTTAATTTTGAAACTTGATTATAATGGCTATAAGCTGGAAAACAGACCTCACAAAGGCAGAAAACTCTAACACATAACATACATTTAGGGTGTTCACTGTGGATGACAAAGGATGTAAAATCTTATTTCAAAGAATTATCTTAATTATTTTGAAACTTTTTGGCAAACGTCTTGTCAGGTCTATTAAAGTACCATTGTTTTTTCTGTAATTTGGTTGACAAAAAGCTAGTACTAGAAGTAGAATTGTCAGCTCTGCCATTTTCTTGTTGTTCACATGTGCTTGCATTATGCTGTTATGGCTGGTACTGCTGTTGAGGCTTCTTTACAAGAGTCTTTTTAAGTCACATCCATTTTATAAGAGTTAGTTTAGTCAAAACTAAATAATATCCATAAATTCATCTTAACTATGCACCCATAAACTGGATTAATTGCTATTTGCTGAAAGTGAACAAACAAGTGAGAAAACTATTAGCAATTCTTGTCTCTCTTTCCCTCAGACTACCTCCTAAACAAGGTCATTGCATCAATCCACTTATTCAATATAAGTAAAATTTCATTTCTTCTTGTCATATGCATAAAAATGAATATAATTAAGCCATCTAAAACTACCTTCTCTTACTCCATGGGAGTGTTGGGTACTCTCCTTCGGGGGCTATGATGCAAATATACTTGCAACATCTAGCCAGCACAACTCAATCAGTCTCAAATGCTTTTCAGATTAGAATTGGATTTGAAGTCAGGACTGATTTTCCATGGTCACCTCGGGTCAAATAAGAGTCTTATGTTCTTATGATCTGGGCCTTCACTCAAAAACTGATCCAAAACCAACCTTCAGGGATGGATGGACAAGTGTAATCTTTCCAGGACACTTAACCTAACGTACTTTATTATACAAAGATAATAAAGAACAGTAATAACTTCCTGTTTTATACAACATTCATTCACTCACTTAAGAAACATTTGTATATGCCAGGCATCTTACTGCCATACTCATTTACAAATGTTATTTTAAATATGCTATATTGTACTTTCATTTGCCGAAGTGCCTAAAAGAAGAAGTGTGGTTTGTGCCCCATCGGGTGGCCAAACTGGAAATTTCAAACAAGTTCCAGCAAGGCAAGTTAACCGTAACTAATTAACATAATACCTTTGGGAAATTGAAGCCTGCAACACAAGTGTTCTCATGGGAGAGTTCTATAAATGAAAATCACAATAATGTTATGGCAGTGTTTCCTTACACTTGAAAATAAGGGATATACAGTTTATGGAAAATCCCTTCCCAAATCTTGCAACAAAAAATTAAACTATGACCATCACTTTTTACTTAAGTTAAATAAAAGCTTCACTGGGTCAGCTTTCCAGTCACAGATTAAAATATCATTTAAATTATTTGAAAGGAGACTATTAATTTAAAAGGATGATATTAATAGTAATGCTTTAAGTTCTGTCCTCTTCATATGTAAAACATAATGAAACCATAAAAATGTACAGAAATTTGGAGCTATATGGGTCCTTAGAAAATAGAGGGCTGTGAGCTTAGAAACCATCAAGTCCAATTCTCTCACTTTACAGATGAAGAACCTAAAGCCCAGAAAGAGGAAGTGATTTCGTCAGGGTCACACAGTCTGGGTGACCTGACTCCCAATGCTTACACATCTGTGCTCAAGAGACTAGCTATCTATATATGATCCTGGACAAATAAATAACTTAACCTTTCTGGACCTTAGTTTCCTTGCCTGGAAAAAAAACAAGGAGGCAGATAATCTCTCAATTCCCTTTTAACTCTAAAGTCCTGAAATTTAGATACCTCATTATTTTAGTACCTTACAAAACTACAGCGTACACTGAAAAAACAATTCCTGGTTCCTGAGAAACCAAAGCAGCACAGGACCCTAGGGAAGAAAATACAAGTCAGCAGCCTAAGGCACCAAATATATTTGCTTCTTTTGCTAATATTCTGTAAAATATTAACATGGTCATACTAGCCTATTTGGTTGAAACTGGTCTAAATTAATTTTGATTAATCAATTACAGAACTCTAAAATATACAATCACTGATACTAAATTTTAAAAAGTACTCTTTGGGGCTTCCCTGGTGGCGCAGTGGTTAAGAATCCGCCTGCCAACGCAGGGGACACGGGTTCGAGCCCTGGTCCAGGAAGATCCCACATGCTGTGGAGCAACTAAGCCCGTGCGCCACAGCTACTGAGCCTGTGCTCAGTAGACCGCGAGCCACAACTACTTAAGTCTGCGTGCCTAGAGACTGTGCTCTGCAACAAGAGAAGCCACTGCAATGAGAAGCCCACACACCGCGACAAAGAGTAGCCCCCACTCATGGCAACCAGAGAAAGCCCGCATGCAGCAACAAAGACCCAACGCAGCCAAAAATAAATAAATTAAAAGAAAAAAAAGTACTCTTATAAAGCTTTATTGATGTCTTATCTTATATGCCAAGATTTACACTCAAATAGATTATTGGAAACAGGGATAGTAGTCTCTTCCCATTTGTGTTTGTTGTTTGTAAAAACTATTCACAAATGGATCAAACTGATTTTCTTTATATGGTTTCTCCATGTTGCTCTATTCTTTTATGCTCTGTTATTCTGCCTATGAAGACCAAGTCTGTGAACGCCACAATTCATTTTTAAATTAGAAACTGATAATTTTCAGGATATTGATGGATCACTAACAATAATTTTAACAATCCAAAAAACGAAATCCATTAAAAGTTAAATCAAAAACCTATGGGGGTGGGCTTCCCTGGTGGCGCAGTGGTTGAGAGTCCGCCTGCTGATGCAGGGGACACGGGTTCGTGCCCCGGTCCGGGAGGATCCCACATGCCGCGGGGCGGCTGGGCCCGTGAGACATGGCCGCTGGGCCTGCGCATCCAGAGCCTGTGCTCCGTGGCGGGAGAGGCCACAGCAGTGAGAGGCCCACGTACCGCAAAAAACAAAAACAAAAAAAAAACCCTATGAACTGGGACTTCCCTGGTAGTGCAGTGGTTAAGAATCCGCCTGCCAATGCAGGGGACACGGGTTCAAGTCCTGGTCTGGGAAGATCCCACATGCCGCGGAGCAACTGAGGCCGTGCGCCGCAACTGCGGAGTCTTTTCTCTGGAGCCCGCAATCCACAACTACTGAGGGCACGTGCCTGGAGCCCGTGCTCCGCAACAAGAGAAGCCACCACAATGAAAGGCTCACGCACCGCAACGAAGCTGCACGTCGCAGCTAGAGAGAGCCCGCACACAGAGGCGAAGACCCAGCGCAGCCACTAAATAAATTAAATTAATTTTAAAAAATACAAAAAACCTATGAACTACAACAGAACTTGAAAAGCTCTGGCCCTATATTCTTATTTTATGAAAGAGGAAAGAACCCTGGAAAGGCAAAAAGACTGTCCCCATGGCCTCATGATGAACGTGTATAAGAACTAGCACTTATTGTATGACCGTGTGTACACAATAATACATATAATCGGAGATGTAAAACAACATTTTCAGCTTCAACCTAATTCTCTGCTTATTTCAAGTAAAATTTAATATAGCAAAATGACATAAAACCAAAGAAGCTGAACAGTTCATAGTCGTTCACAGCACTAGAAAGCAGCCTACACAAGAAATCAGGAGTAATACACCCAAATTTCATCACCAGTACTTGAAAAACAAATTCAAGTGTCTGGTCTACTAAGTGTTTCAAGAGCATCATCTTCACATATGAGAAACATGTTACTGCACTATGAGAAGGTTCTTTTCTCTAGCAAATGCTAACATCTTTTATGATGTCCTTTTTTCCCCAAAGTTTTAAGCTGCCAAAATTCCTAGACTCTAAAGACGCTTATTTATGCCCCTTTAACTATTTTTAAAGGAACAGCACCAGCTCTTGAGAAATAGTATACAACACACAGACCCCAACCCTATAAAAAATGTCTTTAATGGCTCCAATTCACAAAGAAAAGTGCTCCTTATTAGTTTTGCCTACCAAACAATGAGCTTTTCCACAACAGGAGTCACATAGTAGGGACCCTCTGCAGAATAAAATTTCAACAGTTAATGAACTTTTCAAAAAATAATTTCTAATTGGCCTAGGAAAGATAACGCAGTCACACATTTGAAATGTGTTCCTCTCCTCTCTGACCAAACTAAAGTAACCATTTAGGACTAATGTCCAAATGGAGTATGTGAATGAAGAGTCCCAGAATGACTCCAGCCACAAAGCTGACATTATAAATCAAGAGGTAATTTCATCTTCAAACTAAATCTTATGCTTCTCCTTCCAGCCCCAGAAACTGTATTCCAGATTAATACAATTCTATGAAACAGTTAAGTGCTGTAATACTTAAAATGAATCATAGCATACAATCAGCCACTATTACTTCTCCCCAAATGAAGCATTCCATACTATATAACAAATATAAGATGTTGCTTCAGCATGCTGTGTTCTATGAAGAACTAGCAGTGGTGCTGAAAATTACTACTAGAAAGATGAAAGACCAATACCTTCCTTTCAATAAAAACCATCATCTGGACTCTAGCCAAGGTTTTAAAACTGACCAAATGTTATTAGAAACAATAAATCAAAAACTCTACAGGCTGAAAAGCTAATCCCTTATTTCATTCTTACAAAATGTAGCCACAAAACACTACAAGAAAATTAAGTTTAAAGAAAGCATTCATAATTTTAGGCCTTTCACTTCTGGCAATACTCAAATACTGTATGTTACAATGTGAATTTATTTTACAATCTTCAAGGTTGTTTAACCTACTTACATCCCTTTCCTTTTCTTCAATTATTACAACTGTTATACGAATAAATAAACCCGCGTTGTTGCCTAAACATCCTATCAATGAACTTAAAACAGAAATTAAATAGAAAAGCGAAATATCTCAATTTATAAAACCTAGCTAGAATATTTGTGTTCATATTGATTTTATACTCTTTGTTCCTGCACATAACATAGATGTGAATTCCTGGAGGTTACAGATTAAGTCTTTCTCTATCCAGGAGCTGAACTGCCAGCCACTGAGAATACCTATTGCAATGCTTAAAGCCCTTCAGGTATCTTGGCTTCTGAAAATATAAATGAGCTCGTTATCTTCACTTTTCTTTTTATTAGTGTAAGGTTCCTTATCACTATCTATTAAATACCTTTCAGGAGCAGTTATCACAGAAATTAAGGGTGAGGAGGGCCATGATTTCTGTAATAACACAGGTATGTTTTCAAAGTACATTGTTTACAAGATGGTACTTTTCTCCCTAGCTAACAAAAATTTTAGGAAAGAAAACCTTAAAATTTTAATAACTCCCTTCTCTTTCTTCCTTCCTCTTCCCCTTCACTCCATTCCAAAACAACAGAAGAGCCAAAACCAAAGATATGATTACTTTATATACTTCATTAAATTAGTGAAAAAACGAATCACCGTCTTTTTATCAAAACAAAATAGTTGATTACGATACGTTTGCATACTGTAACCACCGCATGTGTGATACACATTTAAATCAAGTTTCAACGCTGTTAACAAAGCCTTTGTCAACAGTGGGCAAGTGGGGGAAAGCTGAAGGGCTCTGTGGAATGAAGGAAATCACTAGAGGGGCTTATCTGGGAAGAGAAGGATTCCTTGGTGAGAGGTGAGCAGAGAGAAACAAGACCTAACCTTGGCGAGGGGGCGCTCGCCCAGGGTAGGAACCAGAGGTCAGGGTGAGCGGGAGGAGGGGATTAGCGCGGAACCGCCGCGACCCCAGGCTACCCTTACACCCCGACTCCCCCACCTGCGGCTCGCCCTCCCACCACCATTCCCCAGCCCCGACCGGCTGTGCCGTCCCTCCCGGTCCGCCGCCCGCATATCCGTTACTCCGGCGGCAGCGGGGCTGCGGGGGAGGGGAAGGTCAGCGGGGCCCGGAGGGGGCCGGCCGCGGCGGGGATGCCGCAGTGGCTCCCCGCCGCACCGGGTCAAAGTCCGCGGGGAAGCAGCAGGAGCGGAAGGCGGCGGTGGAGGTCGGGACTGGCGAGATGGTGGCCCCTCCGAGTCCTCCCACTACCCGGCCGCTGCCGGTACCTCATACTGGATGTATTGCTTCCTCCACTCGGGAGTGATGTGCGCGGAGAGGTGCTCGGCGAACTTCATCCTGCCGTCTCCCCCTCACTCCCACTCGGATCCAGCAGTTACAGGCGGCGGCGGCGGCGGCGGCGGCAACAGCGACTCCGACTCCTCCCCACATGGGCCCCGGCGCGGCGCGGCGATGCGCTTCTCTCCTCCTCCGCCGCCGCCGAGGTCTCCTCAGAGCCGCCCTCCCGCCATCTTCCTCCTCCTCTCCATAGCCCCGCCCCGCCCCGCCCTCTATACGTCATCGCCATGGTAACCGCCTACGCGCACCGACGAAGGGGGCGGAGTAAGGGGCGGGCTTTGCGTACATTCCTCAAGGCTCCGCCCCTTCTGGGCCGGACGTGCTGAAGGCACCTCCCCTGACCTCTTACGTCTGGCGCCTGTGGGCCTTACAGCTGCTCTTTACCGCCAGCCTGGGAAGCAGCAGTGCTGTTATTGCAATTAATATTAATACTGTAGCAACAATAATCCACACAAGACGTTTATATTTTCAAAGATTTGTGCAGGGCTTCTGTGGTGGCGCAGTGGTTAAGAATCTGCCTGCCAATTCAGCAGACACATGTTCGAGCCCTGGTCCAGGAAAATCTCCAAAGCTCGGAGCAACTAAGCCAGTGGGCGGCAACTACTGAGCCTGCGTGCCACAACTACTGAAGCCTATGCACCTAGAGCCTGTGCTCTGCAACAAGAGAAGCCACCACAATGAGAAGCCCACGCACCACAACGAAGAGTATCACCCGCTCGCCACAACTAGAGAAAGCAGCAACCAAGACAACCAAAAATAAATAAAATAAATAACTATATTAAAAAAAAAAAAAGATTTGTGCAAACGTTTTTTCCATTTTGATATTTATTCTTCATAAAACCCTCAATGATGGATCAACATTAATCCAAACTGAGTAACTAAAACAGACTAAATAGTTAAGGGCCACATGTATTTAAAGGAATCCTATTTTACATGCTCTAGGTGCTCAATAAATGCTTGTTGAATTTAATTAAAGACGTCAGTGCCAAGAATTGCATGCTGCTTCTGAATTTCAATGTAATTATCTAGTCCCGGGGCTACCAGAAAGGCCAGCAAAAACACCTGGGCCCAAACCAGGATTGTGGGTACCAGCTGGACTTGTGACTTAGCTTCCTGGAGATTAGGAGTGGGGCTGAGAGGGTAACCAATGTTGGGAGGAAAGAGAATCCTCTAGAGTTACGGTTGGATCTCTACCCTCAGGGAGACCAGACATGGATCCAGCACCCAGGCTGACTGTCCTCGAGGAGAATGGAGAATAGATCACACACACAGCTTGGCACTACTTTGAGCATGGGAGTGATTGTCCTGGAGGACCTGATTTGGGACACTAACCAAGGTCCTTCCCTGAGTAGAGGAGCCCTGGATAATAATAACTAACATTTGTTAAGCACTTACTGTCCATGTAACAAACATTATTCTAAACCCCTTATACGTACAGTACCTTGTCCTTTAATTCTCACAATTTTGAGGATGTCCAAAGACTAGCGGACAACCATGACCGAGACAGTACTCTTAGTTATCAACATCTACTGTTGGCTTTTTTTTTTTTTCCATGTGTTTTTTCCCCTTTCCCCTTCCTCTTAATTCATGCCAGTAGGGATTCCGCAATTATTTCCTCAGGACAGGGGTGATGCATGATGGAAAACAGGCATAGGCTATGAGTCTTTCTGACTTTTATTGTACAAAAAAGCCTCAACCTTGGGTGAAAGGGTAATCAGGGTCAAAAAAAGAAGAAGAATAGGAGAAGGAGTGAGGACTCCTCTCAGCTCAGCACTATACCCTGCTGCCCTCCATAACAATTCCCCTCTACTGGAGGTAAAGGTTGTCAGGAGAAAAAAGACAGCAAGAGAGGGCTAGGCTCCCAGGAAGGAGGCACAACCACAGAGAGATAATAACTGCATGGTGTGCCTAGGAAGACAGAACCAGGAGCAGCTGCAAAAGAGATTGTGGGCCTTTACCAAGTATAGACTAGAATGGTAGACTCTTTTTTTTTAATTGAAGTAGAGTTGATTTACAATGTTTCAGGTGTACAGCAAAGTGATTCACATGTAGATATAGAATCTTCTTTTTCAGATTCTTTTCCATTATAGGTTATAGTAAGCTATTGAATATAGTTCCCTGTGCTATACAGTAGGTCCTTGTTTATCTGTTTTATGTATAGTAGTGTGTATCTGTTAATCCCAAATCCCTAATTTATCCCTCCGCCTGTTTCCCCTTTGGTTATATAAGTTTGTTTTCTACGTCTGTGAGTCTGTTTCTGTTTTGTAAATAAGTTCCTTTGTATCATTTTTTTAGATTCTGCATATAAGTGACATCATATGGTATTTATCTTTCTCTGTCTGACTTACTTCACTTCGTATGATAATCTCTAGCTCCATCCATGTTGCTGCAAATGGCATTATTTCATTCTTTTTTATGGCTGAGTAATATTCCATTATACACACACACACACACACACACACACACACACACACACACACCCCACATCTTTACTCATCTGTTGATGGACATTTAGGTTGCTTCCATGTCTCGATAATTGTAAATAGTGCTGCTGGGAACATTGGGGTGCATGTATCGTTTTAAATTATGGTTTTCTCCAGATATATGCCCAGGAGTGGGAAATGGTATTACAGGATCATATGGTAGCTCTATTTTTAGTTTTGTAAGGAACCTCCGTACTGTTCTCCATAGTGGCTGCACCAATTTACATTCCCACCAACAGTGTAGGAGGGTTCTCTTTACTCCACACCCTCTCCAGCAGTTATTATTTGTAGACTCTTTGATGATGGAAGAATGGTAGACTCTTGGCAGCAACTCCTGTAGACCGTGGCATCCAGCTCCCAACAGCACCATACCTTGGTACCTTAACTGTGCGCAAGATTCTGGAACCATGACTCAACCCAGAGAAGACAGGAAATCCTCAATACTATTACCAATAATTCTTAATTTTTCTTATGCTGGATCCAGAGCCCCAAGACTCAGTTGGGCCTGAAAATCTTAGTTTATCTACAGAATTAAATTTAATAATAAGTTTCCTATTCCTAGCATTACTTCAGATAGTTCATTGACAGAACAATCAAATACTTAGTATTTATTGAAAACCTACTTTCTACAGAGTACTGTGCTAAGGTACTAAGAATGATAATCTGAATAGTTTTAGTCTGAATCAGAAGTAACTCTTACACTTTCTTTTGTAAATAGGCAAATAACTCTTCATTCATCAAAATTTTACTGAACACTATGATATGCCAGCCATGCCACTTTGGGAATGAAGGACAGTTCAAAAATAGGGCTTCCCTGGTGATGCAGTGGTTAAGAATCCGCCAGCCAATGCAGGGGACACGGGTTCGAGCCCTGGTCCGGGAAGATCCCACATGCTGCAGAGCAACTAAGCCCCTGCGCCACAGCTACTGAGCCTACACTCTAGAGCCCGTGCTCTACAACAAGAGAAGCCACTGCAATGAGAAGCCTGTGCACCACAACCAATAGTAGCCCCCGCTCACCGCAACTAGAGAAAGCCCACGAGCAGCAACGAAGACCCAATGCAGCCAAAAATAAATAAGTAAATAAAGAAATTTATAAAAATAAATAAATAAATAAGACTGTATTTTCCTTGGACATCAAAATCCAGTCAGATAGACAGGCAGATAGGCCAATATCTAGATTACAATGTGATATGCACTGTAACTGAGGTATCTACAAGGACACATTCAGCTGACTAGGAAGGGAAGGAGGGTATCCCAGAAAAAGTGGCTTTCAAATACAGTCTTAAACAACTATCTGACAGGGAGAAAGACACCTCCAAAGATCTCAAAGGCAAAAAGCAAAGAGAATTCAGGGCTGTTAGAGAATGGCAAGAAGTTGTCTGACCAGAATATCCTTTAAGGCAGCTAAATGTCCCTGCCTCAAAGAAACTGTCCCCATCCCCTTACCTCCCTTACCCATTCTGGCTCCCACATCCCCCGGTGCACTCTCCTCACTGTATTGTCAATAATAATTTGCGTCAGACTATGAGCTCCTTGAAGACAAATTGCTCTTTTCTCTCGTTTTCTCTAATTTAGCGTGGTGCCTGGCATTCAAGCATTCGATAAATGTTGATGAAGAAAAGAAAGAAGGAAGGAAAGAAGGGAACGAGAGAAGGAAAGAGGAAGGAAAGGACAGCCACATAGAGGGAAATTGCAGGAAATAAAGTTAAGTTGGAATAAAATTGTACAGGAATAGATCATGACAGCATAGGCAGTGCGGGATCTTTGAAGTCTATGCAGTGACTAACTCTGCCTTGGGAAAGCAGTGTAGTATGGCTTCCTGGTTTTGAACTATGGCTCTGGGAATAGACAGACCTGAATTAAAATCCCAACTCTGACATTTATAGTGTGTGACTTTGGGCCAAGTACATTAGCGCTTAATGCCTCAGTTTCCTCATCTCTCAAATGGGAATAATAGCACTTCCCTGACAGGTAGTTATGAAGATTAAATGAAATTCTGTACATAAAGCACTTAGCATAATGACTGACCTCTGGTTGACCACTCAGTAACTGGCAGCCCCTCGAAAACCTCTGTTAGCGGTGTGAAGAATGGACTAGAGTAGGGACAAACCAGTAACCAATTTACTAACAAGCACCTATGTAGCATTTACTCTGTGACAGACACTGTTCTAAATGCTTCACAAATACGAACTTATTTAATCCCCACAGAGACCCCAGGAGGTAGCTACTATCACTCATCTCATTTTAGATGTGAGTAAACTGAGACAGAGCAGTTAAGAATCTTGCTCAAGGTCAACCACTCAGCAAGTAGTAGAGCTGGGTTTGAACCCTGGCAATCCAGCTCCAGAGTCCTTACTCTTAACCACCATGTTATGTTGACTGTTGATGCAACAACCCAAGCCAGCCACAGTGATGGACAGAAAGGAGGTGTGATGTGTGACTCTAACCGTAGTGACTGGGTAGATGCTGCTGCCACGAACTGAGATAAGGACGTGGAGAGCAGGTTTGGGGCATTGTTGGATGTGTTAAGTAGTTAGAATTTGTGAGACACACAGTACTCCAGTTGGAAATACTGATCTAGAGCTCTGGAAGAAGAAGGTAGCGCTGAAGGCCTGGGGAGCCGTTCACCTTTAGATGATGATTAAGTCCTGGTAAGTCTGCCCAGGGAGAGAGTATACACTGAAATGGAAAGGGGTCCAAGGGAACATCCAGGTATGAGCCTGATAAAGAAGATGGGACAAGGAAAGAGGCTGGGGTGAGGCCAGAGTGGGCAGCAAAACAATAAGGAGAAGCAAGTGTCAAGGAAGCCATAAAACGATGAAAATTGTGCCAAGGAAGCAGTGGTCAACATTGTCAGATGTTATAGAGAGGTTGAGTAGGATGACTTCTAAGCCATTGGGTTTAGCAATTAAAGACTTACTAGTGACCTCAGAGAAAGTAGCTTCCATAGCATGAAGGGCTACAGAAGGCTGAGCAGTGTACAGCATTTGGTTTTTGTATATCCTAAATTGTCATTACTCTGTGTGCATGTTGTAGGACCATGAGTGAGAATTTACTAGTGTACTCAGCAGTTTATCTAGAAATTCACAAGTGCTAAGTCTGAACACTTTATATTTATCACATGTAATTCTAAGTTTGGGAACAGTTATACTTACCACAAAGTAACTCTTCTAAAACTTAGAATTATGTGTGATAAATATAAAGTCAAACTGTTGCTTGAGCAAATGAGGTTAGTGATCATGCTGAAAGGTGTAGAACTGACCTGCAGAGAGATCAAATCTTAAGCTACACTTCCCACTGAAGCTGAATAAGCTAAGATGGCCTAGCAGTGAAGATGATGTTCTCAGTAGAGCTCAGGCTTTGAATTATAGGAGGCCCAGTCTAACTATAAAATATGATAGGTTTATAGATCTAAAAGGGTTCAATAGATGGGCTTCAGGTGGCCCATAGCGCCCATAAAATTACATGCAAAACTTTGTGTGTTATTGGAATATTTTTCTGGAGAAAGGATCAACATCATTTCTCAAAAGTTTTCACAGCCTGAAAACATTTAAAACAATAGCACCAGGGGACTAAACACCCCTCTCTCCCCACCGAAAAAAAAAACTGACATAAAGAATTTATAAATGAAGTTTCAAATGATCCAATTCATTTATTTCTATAAATATCTTTATTTCAACACAATTTTGATTAAGTACACCTTGAGTTTTTTTTTTTTTTTAAGGAGCGAGAAGTGTATTTTGCAAGTTACAAAAGAATATTATAATAGTCATTCATTCATTCAACAAATACTTACTGAGCAGCTACTACTATCACTGCTCTAGATAGAGCAGTGAATAAAACAAAGTCCTTGGCTTCCTGGAGCTTGCTGTCAAATGAGAGGATACAAACAATAAACAAGTATGCAGAGAGAAGTGCATGGAGAAAAGTAAAGCAGAGTAAGAGATAGAAAGATTGTTATGTAATCTTATATAGGGGAGTCAGGAAAGGCCTTACTGATGAGGTGATTTTTAATCAGAGTTCTGAAGGGAAGGAAGGAGAGAACTATGTAGATATGGGTTGAAGATGGGAGTTGGATAGGAGAGTAGGAATCAAAGCAGAGGAATCGGCAAGTGCAAAGGCCCTGAGGTTAAAATGTGCTGAGAAACAAAGATGCCAATGTGGTTAAAGAGTGTTTCAGGGAGACAGAAGGTCAGAGAGGTAGTCAGGAGCCAAATTGCTTAGGGCCTGAGAAGGCTTAGGGCCAAGATAAAGACTTGGGCTCTGAGTGAATTGAGGACATTGGAGATTCTTTTGTTTCTTTTGTTTTGAGTTTGTGTGTTTGTTTGTTTTCCTTTACATGTAGTAATAACCACCTTTTTTTCATGCATTTCTAAAAATCGTGGTAAAATATACAGAACATAAAATTTTCCATTTTAACCATATTTTAAGTGTACAATCCAGTGTCACTAAATTCATTCACAATATTGTACAACCATCATCACTATCTATTTCCAGAACATTTGCATAATCCCAAATGGAAACTCTATACCCATTAAATAATAATTCCTATTCCACCCTCCCTCCAGCCCCTGGTAAATTCTATTTTACTTTCTGTCTCTGAATTTTCCTATTCTAAGTACCTCGTATATGTGGAATCATACAATATTTGTCCTTCTGTGTTTGGCTTATTTCACTTAGCATAATCTCTTCAGGGTTCATCCATGTTGTAGCATGCATCAGCACTTCATTTTTAAGTCTGAATAATATTCCATCGTTACCATTTGTTAGTTGTAAACAAAATATACCATTCACCTGTTGATGGACATTAGGATTTCCACCTTTTGACTATTCTGAATAATGCTGCTGTGATCACTGGTGTACAAGTATAAGTTGAATCCTTGCTTTAAATTCTTTGGGGCATATATGTAGCAGTGGAATTGCTGAATCATGTGGTAATTCTATGTTTAACTTTATGAGGAAATGTAGGTTTTTGAGTGACATCATCAATCAGATAAATTATATATATTTTTTGCTGTGTGAAAAACAGTCTTCAGAGGAGAAGAAGAAAAAGCAAGGTGGGTAAGTTTCCTAGGGCTGTTTTAACAAATTACCACAAACTGGGTGACTTAAAACAACAAAAAATTATTCTCTCACAGTACTTGAAGTTAGAAGTCCAGAATCAAGGTTTCAGCAGGCTTACTCTCTGTCAGCAGCTCTTAAACCTGGTGAATCTCTTCTGTGCCTTTCTTCTCGTTTCTACTGTGGCTGGCAATCCTTGGTGTTCATTGGCTTGCAACCACTTAACTCCAGTCTCTGCCTCCATCATCAAATGATGTTCTCCTAATGTGTCTCTGACTCTTCACAGAGCTGTTCGCCCTCCTTGTGTCTGTTTTCTTTTCTTATGAGGACAACGGTCTTATTGGATTAGGGTCCACCCTAATTGAATTATGACCTCATCATAAATTGATTACATCTGAAAAGACCCTATTTCCAAATAAGAACACATTCACATGTACTGGGGGGTTAGAATTTCAACATATCTTTTTTTGGGGGGACACAAGTCAACCCACAACATGGGAACACTGGTAAAGATGGTATTGTAATAACCCAAGGGACATATGATGGCGATTTGGATCAGGAGGTTAGCGTTGGAGAGGATGAGGAGTGGTTGGAAATTGAATGTATTTTGAAGATAGAGTCAACAGGATTTACTGGTGGTTTAAATGTGGGATGTGAGCAAAAAAGAGGCATCAAGGATGACTCCAAGGTCTTCTGCCTGAGTAATTAGAATGGGATTGGGGGATATTGCCGAAGAAGCAGGGTTGGGGGTGGAGGGTGAAACTCAAAAGTTCAGTTCGGGGTGTGCTATGCCTGTCAGGCACAGAGGTGGAAATGTCCAATAGGCAATTTAGAGTTTGGAGGTCATCAGAGAGGCCCTGGGTCAAGATATAAGTTTGTGAGTCAACAGAATAAAAATGATATGCAGAACAACCCATGGGATTGCCCAGAAAATGAGTGTAGATAGAAAAGAGAAGAGATCTAAAGACAGATGCCTGGGATACTCCAATGCGTAAACGCTGGGAAGGTGAGGAGGAAGCCACAAAGGAAACTGACAAGAAGAAATTAGGCTGAGAAGAAGCCAATACAGTGAGAATTGATCATTCTTTCAGGAAATGTTTCTATAAAGGGGGAATAGAGTAATAAGGTAATAGTTGAATTGGAATATGATAACAGAGGGGGTTTTTTAATGGGAGAAATAACAGTAAGATAACAGCATGTATGTATTCTGGTGGAGGTGATTCAGCGTAGAAAGAAAAATGATTATACAGGAAAGAAAGTGCACATAAATTTTCTGTGTAAAACCAGACATAAAATACACATATTTGATAGTGATACAGGTTCAAGAAGGATGTTCAGAATGGTTACCTCTGGGTTAGAGATTTCAAGGGATTTTTACTCGTATTTTTCTATGTTGCTTTCAATTTTTACAAAGTGTATTTATCAAACCTACAAAAACAGTAAGTGTTCTGTTTAAATAATTCCAGAACAAGTGATGTCCAATGAGTACAAAAAAGTATCTCTGCAGCATTTGATACTGCAAGCCACAAGAAAGAAACCAGTGGACTGAGAGATAGAGAAAATCCAGGGGATGAAAACTCAAGCAAGGGCCCAGAGAAAGCAGAAGAGTGTAGACAAAGGATTAAAGGGAGGAGACACTTGACATCATTTGAGACTTGGGGTTGGGGGTGATAGTAATGATTGGGGTAGACATACATAACTTTGTAGTTGGAGGGGAAGGAATTGTCTCTAAGGAGACAAGTTCATTTGCTTGGGAAAATGGGAGCAGAGTTGGACAAGAGGTATGCAAGTAGCACTGAGTATAGAAACTATTCACTTGCAACAGAATCAACTAGAAAGATTTTGTCAGATTTTCCAGCAGTGTTCAGCAGTCTAGGAGCAGGAATTGAAGGAAAGGACAGTTCCAAGGTTAGGAATTGCAGAAAACATCTTAGGACAAGGAGATAAAGATACTGAGGTACAAATGGAAACAAAATAACAACAACCAAGATTTGTTGTACTTCACATGCATTATTTAATTCAATCCTCATAGCAATGGATAAGGATTAAAAGTACATTAGGTTAAAAAAAAGTATATTAGGTTAAAACATAGCAAAGGATAACAGTAAAAAAGGGATATTTTTCATTGTACAGATGAGAAAACTGAGGTTTGGAAGGTATGGCCGATTTGTTGCCAGGTTTGGGAGCTACCTTCCTAGATGGTGGGATACCCCCATCCCTTAGGACTTGATAAGAGGCAAGACCCCAGCTCCCACTAGGTGTAAAGTGGGCAGATATCCCTATCCCGGCTCTTTGGCAGGAAGTAGGTGGCTCATGTTTGTCCAAACAGATGCTTCTGCCAGGAATATAGTCTCATGTGGAAGTAATCAAAGACATGGCAACAGGTGGAGCATATTCTCAGAGGCTGCAGCAGATTTCAAGTCTAGCAGTGAAAACGGCATCAAGCGTCCAAAAACTGGACTGTCAAAGGCAGCGTCCTGACCTGATTGTTTCTCTGGCGTGACCTCTGTTCTGTTCTCGGCTATAAGCTTTTCTTGGCTTCTGCCTTTTTCTTAGACTCGTTTACAAGCCTTCATATAGATAATGTGAGCAACCCAAAACAATCCAATAAAATCTATTTCTGTTTAAGTTAACCGGAGTCAGATTTTCCTGTTTATAACCAAGCACCCTGGATGGGTCATAGCGATTAAGAACTTTGCCTGCCGCTGTTGCCAAGGAGGTACTCAATAATCAGATACATATAAGAATTTTTATGAATGGGGCTTGTTTAATGGGCTCATGGATCAAATGGTCATCGTAGCAGGGATGGAGGATATGCAGGGGCTCAAAAATATTGTCTTTCCCTCACCAAGGCTGATCTGTCAACTGCTTATAGGGAACAACACTGAGTCCCTAATATAATTTGGGATGAGTCCCATATTTGGAGTAGAGATAGACCAGTCAAATACCTGGTGCAAGACTGATTACATTGATCTTTTTCCATCATGGGAGTTGGGGACAGAAGAATTCATTTATTCTCACTAGAGTAAGTAATAATTCTAGATATGGATTTGTCTTTTCTGCCAGCTATGTTTTTGCCAGCAATACCGTCTGTGAACATTTTTATTTACTGTCACAGTGTCCCATTTAATATTGCTTCTACGAAAGAAAGAAGTGAGAGAAAGGAAAGATGTCTATGGATTTCACTGGTCTCTCCACGTATCCCATCACCTATAAGCACATGCCCTTACAGAATGGTATTATAACCTATTAAAGACTCCGTTGTGGTACCAGCTAGGAGACACCACGCTGAGTAGTTGGAGTTCTGTGCTATAGAATGAGATAATGTTCTAACCAGTAGCCAATATATGTTGCTGCTTCTCCCAGCCAGACATGAGTCCAGAAACCAAGGAGTGGAATGATATCACTTCTCATTATTACATATAAGAACCCAGTCAAAAAGTTTTTGTATCAGTTTCTCATAATGCTTGGCTCTCTGCTGGTTTCGAAGGCTTAAAACCCAGAAAAAAATTGCTTCCACCCGAAGACTCAACAATGATTCCATTAAAGGAGAAGTTGAGATAACCGTTTGACCTATATGGGCTCTTCATGATGTTAAAAGATCAGGGCTTCCTGTATTGCTGGAATGATTGGTCCTGATTTTCACAAAGAACCAAGAGTTCCCATACAAATGAAATGGATGGGTAGGAGGGTAGGAGTGGGTCTAAAACCAAGGGTAACCTTCATGGTAACCCCTTGTGTTGTTCTGTCCAGTGATAAAAGTTAATTGAAGATGTACCAGCCCAATACAGGCAAGATCACCAACGGTTCAGACCCTTAGAATGAAAGTTTAAGTTACCCCATCAGATAAAGTAGCATGACTAGCTGAGGTGCTAGCTGAAGATTAAAAAGAAAAGAAAGAAAAGAAAAGAACGTGAGAGGGGAGTGGAAGAAAGTTATAAATACCAACTATGGGCTTGGGACCAGATGCAGAAATAAGGTCTGTACTAGCTACCCTGTTTTCTTCCTGGCTTTGTAATGCATGTAGTAACCAATTTTCTTTGCTTACTCTTTCCTTTTTCTCTAGTATTTCATATGGCTGTGTGAGGTGGCGAACTTTATAAGTTAGACCTTGAGTCAGAGGATATGAAGGTGGTATTGTGACCAAACTAGAAGAGGAATGAACATCACCTTGGAGCCAGGAGTTCCTCTAGGGCATTCCTGATTTTCAGACAGCCCACTCCTCCAGGCCTTTCAATGACACTAGTTCCCTGGATTCAGTCCATCCTGACTAAAACTGCACCAGTGGCTTTCTGTTATCTGTACTTAAGCGCTGACCAAAAAGCAAAACAAACAACACTGCAAAGAATGAAAAAATATAAGCAATGTTTATATTGTTATGGAATCAAAATGATTATGGAATAGTGCTTTAGATTATTTGTTTTGGTTACTTAAAAGAGCTTTTTCATTTCTATTCAGGCTATAAAAATTGCTTTAGGCCACAGTGTAGCTCACTTTGACATGGCTTTATCTTTTTATGAGTCTCACAGATGTCTTGATCAAGGAGAAGAATTGCTGTTTTCTGCCAACACTTACATCTTTAAAGTCAGAGAAATAACCTTTCCGAGAGTGCAGCTGGTTCCTGAGGGACGGGAACCACTCCTATCTTATTCACTTGTAATGGCACTTAACACAGTAGCCTCCACAAAGTAATATAAATTGATTCTTTAATATATGCTTCCACCCACCCACCCAGGAGTGATAAGCATGACAATTTTGGGGTCCATGCAGATCCATTCTTATTATAAAAACATGTCATTAGAATCTAGGCTCTTTCCCCAACACCTGGAATAGTTGAAAACTTAAGCTAGAATCAGAGACTTGTAAGCAAGGGGTGATATATTCAGAAAAGTGAGAAACCTGAAGCATTCAGGGATTGGGGAGTCTTGTTATCATGTATACCAAAAGTCCTACTGGAGTACATAAGAGTCTTTTGGTATTCTGTTCAGTTACCAGTACCTCCAATCAAAAAATTCCCAACCTCAAGGAAGTTTGATTTTCATTGTGTTTTTTCTTAATTATCAAATTAATACCCACTAATCATAGAGAATTTAGAAAGCACAGAAAGGTAAAGAAGCAGAAAAAAAGATCACCCCATCTCATCACCCAGGAGAAACTACTATCAACATGTATATTACTTTTTTTCTTTTTAAGTTAGCATAGTTGAGAGGTTAGAGAAAGTGAGAGGTGGAGCAGAAATGTATCCCTCTCTTGTAACTCTTTAGTGTCCCTGACATCAGGGTACCTGTCCCTGAGGCATGCTCCACAAGCTACCCAAAACCTCTGACTTGGCCATTAAAACAAAGAGATGTTGGGCTTCCCTGGTGGCACAGTGGTTGAGAGTCCGCCTGCCGATGCAGGGGACATGGGTTCATGCCCCAGTCCGGGAGGATCCCACATGCCACGGAGCGGCTGGGCCCGTGAGCCATGGCCGCTGAGCCTGCGCGTCTGGAGCCTGTGCTCCGCAACGGGAGAGGCCACAACGGTGAGAGGCCCGCGTACCGCAAAAACAAAAACAAAAAAAAAACAAAGAGATGTTTTGTCTTGACTCAGAGGGAAGGGGTTACTCTTTGTGTGACAGATTGATATTAAGAAAAACCAGTTAGGGAAGCCCAGCATGTTCCTCCCACCAGTTGACAGTACATTTCATCTCATGTGTTTCCAGCTGTCTTCTGAGAGCCAGGATCTGGGTGGAAGGAGGGCAAAGAGGGCCGTGAGAAGCACCAGTTAGATCTGAGGAGATAGGGTGTGTCTGTAGAAAGCTCAGTATGTCAGTATGATTGGAAGTGGGCAAGGAGTAAGATTTGGATGTCTGTTGGGCAGGTTTATTTCGAAGAAACTCTTATGGGCTCCTGCTAGTGAATGTCAAGGAAAAAGCAAAATGGGGGAGGAGACACAAAGCAGGACACTGCCTACCGCATTAAGAAAAACATTCATCATTTCCTGCTCCTGCTCTTTGTATATCTCTGAAAGCTGGCTTCTGACAACGGCCTTTAAAAAAAAAAAACACAAAACCAACTTTCATTTGTTCACTTCCTGAAATCCTGAAATGAAACGCACAGCCCCAGGCAAAGCATGCACTAAAATGAAAGTCAATTTTTCTATCTCCTAGTGAATTGGAGGTTTGGGTCTTGTTCAATGGTATATTCCCTGAAATGCACCCGGACAGATTTTCAGTGGTGACTCCAGTGCTGAGCAGATGATTAACTTCCTGATTATTTGGACTAGGACCTAAATAATTCAGCGATCTATACTGGTTAAAGCTTCTTCTTCATACTGCCCTAAAAAGAAATTTGTTAATTCTATCTCCAAAATATCTCCTGAATCAGTTCACTTCTTCCTGTCTCCAGAGCACTGGTCAACATATTCTCGCACCTTAACTGTAATATTTAATAGCTTCCTAGCTGGTCTCCCCTTCTGGCCCTACTCCACTGTCCACACAACAGTCAGAGCAATCTTTCAAAACATAATCCCATCACGCCTTTTTCTTGCTTCAAACCCTTCAATGTGGGACTTCCCTGGTGGCACAGTGGTTAAGAATCTGCCAGCCAATGCAGGGAACACGGGTTCGAGCTCTGGTCCAGGAAGATCCCACATGCCGCGGAGCAACTAAGCCTGTGCGCCACAACTACTGAGGCTGTGCTCTAGAGCCCGGGAGCCACAACTACTGAGCCCGCGTGCCACAACTACTGAAGCCCGCAGCGCCTAGAGCCCGTGCTCCGCAACAAGAGAAGCCACCACAATGAGAAGCCCGCGCATCGCAACAAAGAGTAGCCCCTGCTCGCCGCAACTAGAGAAAGCCCACATGCAGCAACAAAGACCCAACGCAGCGAAAAAAAAAAACCTTCAATGCTTCCCATGGCATATATGATAGACTCCAGAATCCTTACCATGGCCATACAGGATCTGTCCTTGACCTTCCTCTCCTTCATCTGGTCTCACTTTCTTCCTAATTCACTGTGCTCCAGCTTCACTAGTCTTTTTTTCAGTTTCTTTGAGGCACCAAGCTCTTTTCTACCTTAGAGCCTTTCCATGTTCTATCCTGCATGAGATATTTTCCTCCCTTCTCACTCATCCTTTGAACTTCAGCTTAAAGGTTGAAATGAACTTCAACTTCATTGACCATCCACACCCAATCTAATTTAGGTTCTTCCTCTATACATAGTACCCCATACATTTCCTTTACAGTTCTTATTAAAATTTGTGAATATATATATTTAGTTGTAAGATTTTTAAGATCCAGTTTCCCCAACAGATGGTAGATTCTAAGAAGATAGAGATTATGTGTGTTTTGCTCTGCTGTATCCCCTAGTGCCTGGCACAGTATCTGACACGTAGTAGATGCTCAGGACTTCTGGAATGAATGATTTTACATCATTTGGGTTTGAAGAATTTAAAATAATAATTACTGAAAAGATAATTTCCTTGTGTTTGTTTTTTGCTAATGCAGGACACATAAGAAATACACAACAAATATTTGGTGATTGATTAATTGACTAACTAACTTTGGATTGATATTTTGGTAGGGAAGAAAGGTATCACACCTGGAGACAGGCTAGAATCAAAGACACCCAGATATAATTACAGTCAACCCTTTTCTTACTGTGGTGAAAGTGAAAACTGTTAAAGTGAAGATTAGGTACAAACATTTATAATTACTTTAATGATAGGGCCTCTTAAAAAAAAAAGAAATCAAGATGTACTAGAGCTGAATATTACTGGGCGTGGTTGTGTTATCTGTAGGGAGAGGCTGTGATTGGCTGTAAGGGGCTGAGGACTGAAATCAAACATCTTGCTGGATTCAGTAGGCTTGGAAAGAGGAGAGTACAGACTAAATGTGGAGTGTATGCAGAAAGCCCTTTCTCATAGGGTAAAAGATATATTTCAAACCTTGAGCAGCAGATACAGCCAACAGCCCAACCTCACGGTTACCGATGCTAAGCATCATGGTGTGGATAAATTTTTGTATAAAATTAGTTTAAATATATATCATAGGGAGCCACAGTCTTGGCTTGAGAAACTAAGCTGCATTCACTCTAGGATTTATGTTGATATGTCCAGGCATGTCTGACTTAGCAGAGGTTTTATTTGTACCAAAGGGCATCATAGCAGTCATTGGACCAGTAGAAGAGAGAGGTGAAGCTCACAAATTTAGTTCAAGGACTCTAGTTCAAGGTCAGTGTCAGTGAGAAGGATGATTAAATCCCAGACAGCATCTGTCACTGTGATTGTCCTCCAGCCCAGTTGAGCTTAGGGAGCAGGACCTGCAGAGGGATGGACAAAAGCAAGGCATAAGGTAGTACAGTCTACAAACAGTGCCAGGGGAGGTACAGTCAGGAGTCAGGTCACAATGTGGGACATGTGAGGACTCAGAACGGACATAGGAGACCAACCTACAGCTGGATCAGAGAGGGCATGGGACAGGACACCAGACTGCAGTGGCATCAAGGGGACGCTGGCACCTTCAGTGGGCATTGTCCCTCTGGTGCTTCTTTGCAGGTTTGGAAGTATTTTGCAGAAGCATACTGACCTTGGTGGCAACATGAGAGACGTCACTGGATCAAACCAAAACAGGAGAGGAGAAAAATGTGTGAAAACAAAGAATACAAGATCATGACCACCCAGGGGCACCCATGGGCCCTTTCAGAGCTACTTGGAAGGAATTTGTTATGAGTTGAATTGTGTCCTCTAGAAAACCATGCTAGCGTCCTGTCCTCCACTACCTCCTCAGAATGTGACCTTATTGGCAATAGGGTCACTGGAGATATAACCAAGTCAAGATATGGTCCTTTGGGTGGGCTCTAATCCAATATGACTGGTGTCCTTATAAGAAAAGGAAAATGCTAGGTGAAGACACAGACATACCAGGAGAATGCCAAGGGACGAAGAAGCAGAGATTGGAGGGATGCAGCAGCAGACCAAGGGAGGCCAAGTATTGACGGCCGCCATCAGAAGCTAGGAAGAGGCAAGGAAGGATTCTCCCTTACGGGTTTCAGAGGGAGCGTGACCCTGCCAACACCTTGATTTTGGACTTCTAGCCTCCAGAACAGTGAGACAATAAATTTCTGTTGTTTTAAGCCACTGGGGAGTGGTACTTTGTTACAGCAGCCCTAGGAAATTGATACAGAATTTGAGGAAAGGAGTTTTTCAGAGTGAATAAGACAGTCAAAGAAAGAGACATTGTTTCATTGCTGTTATTTTGACCCTAATTTTCCCCATAGATTTGTGAGGCCAGAGAAACGCAATTATACAGGACAATTATATAAATAACATGCCAAACAGCTAAGCTTTTAATTGCTGACTTCAATTTAGTCAGTTAACGTGCCATGATTTAGCACATTTCATGCAACTCTAAGACATGCCTGCATCTAATTAAATAAAATAATGTATGTAAAGCTCTTAAAACAGCACCTGGCACCTAGTAAACCTTCATAAATGTTAGACAAGATTATTATCATCATCTGATCATCCTGATCCTAGAACTTTCAACTGTTCATGTCTCCTCTGCATCTGAGTGCTGCCGAAAACTTCTGAGAAAACCTCACACCTAGGCAGTCGGGCACCAATGAAAATTAAACATCACCAAACTCACCGGAGTCCCTTACCCTGCCTTGGTTTCCCTAGTTAATGCTCTTTCTCATTCTCTGCAACTTGTATTTCAAATCATACTTCCTCAGACCTCCACCACCCTCCATTTCTCCTCAGTTCTTACCACCAAACCTATGAACCCACGTGTATCCATAGCTATCCTGGACTTGCCCCTGTTATTTGCACATAAGTGGTACCCTGGTTGCTTTCTGGTCCAGGTGATCATTCTTCATTCTTCCCTCTTCCTAATTTACACTTTCAGTGTGTAACTCAGTGTTGTTCATTCTGCCTCCTAGGTATCTTGCCAATCCACACACTTTGGTTTATCTCCATGGCCACCAGCTTGGCTCAGATAAGCTGATTGTGTCATTGTCCTGCTTAAATCCTCTCAATGACTTTCTACTCCTCTCACATCAAGAAAGTCCTTCACATGTTTACCAGACCTCCCCATGCCCCAGTCCCTCTTAATCCAAGCTCTATCAGTTTTTCTAACCTCCCCTCTTTCTGTATTTACACTGTATGCTCCAGGTTAGAGAGTAATTCAAAATACCTTCACTTCCTTGTTAAAATGACTAACACTTACCTGCTCACTATGTGCTGGGCACACAGCAACTCATTTGTCGGGACAACAAAACTATCAGCTTAATACTGTTACTATCCCCATTTAAAGATAAGGAAATAGGGGGCTTCCCTGGTGGCACCGTGGATAAGAATCTGCCTGCTAATGCCGGGGACACGGGTTCAATCCCTGGTCCGGGAAGATCCCACATGCCGCAGAGCAACTAAGCCTGTGCGCTACAACCACTGAGCCTGTGCTCTAGAGCCCGCGAGCCACAACTACTGAAGCCCACGTGCCTAGAGCCCGTGCTCCGCAACAAGAGAAGCCACTGCAATGAGAAGCCTGTGCACCGGAATGAAGAGTAGCCCCCGCTCACTGCAGCTAGAGAAAGCCCGCGTGCAGCAACGAAGACCCAACACAGCCAAAAATAAATAAAATAAGAATTTTTAAAAATAAATTTTAAAAAAAGAAAGAAAACTGTTAAAAACCAAATAAAGATAAGGAAATAGAGGCACGGAAGTTAAGTAACTTGCCCAAAGTTACAATGAAAGTAAGTGGTAAGTCAGGGTTGGAACCAGGAATATTGGCTGTGCAGTCCACACCACTGTGCCATTCTCTGACCTTGTTCCCACTCCTTCAGACTCTTCCCTCAGCCCCAGCATTCATCTTCATCCTCTTAATTTGGCCGATTCTGACAATGTCTTCATTTCTCAGGGTAAACGTCCATTCCTGAGGGTCAAACCTCCTCGCTCCATGTCGTCATGTCTTCCGATCTTTCCATTCTTGTTATTATTTAACACCTGTCTCATCTGCTAGACTATAAGCTCTGTAGGGACAGGAACATGTCTACTTTATTCACAGCCACACCCTCACCACTTAGCTTATGCCTGACGTATAGCAGGTGTGCACTAAGTATTTCTTGACTGAATAAAAGAATGAACAGTTACTAGTCACCATGAAAAATCTATGTATATAGAACACATAACACAGTACCTGGCACATTGCATGGACTTGATAAGTATTTGATACTGTGTTCAGGAAATGGTAAGGAGTCTGGTTTGACTAGTGTGTGAAGGGTGTGAAGAGAGGTTTTGGCGAATGGTTCAAGCCTGTTTAGTGAGCCAGAGGAGGAGAGAATTGCATGATGGAAGGGGTTATCAGTATGTAATCTTGCAAAGGTAAATCTTAGCATTTCAAAATCCCTCCTTCCCAGCCCAGGATGATTTTTGATTTTTCTTCTAACCACATCACCCAATCTCCCTATGACAGACTTCAGCAAAATGTGATTGGTGGGCTCTTGGGACTTTGGCAGGATCAGAAGCGTGCACTAATGACCCAGGTGAAAACAAAGAGCCGCTGTGCATCTGTGTAACACAAACAGCTACCTCCTCCCTACTAGGAAAAGGTCTATCTCAAATTCTAATCTCTATGAGCACAATTGAAGATTTCCTATGCCTATCTCCTTTGGAAAAAGTAAATAATTTATTAACCTCAAAAGGCTTCCTGGAACACTGGGTTAATCCCTTTAAAGGGATACATCTGGACACCCTAACTTCATTACAATTCTAGACTTGAATGCTACCGGGTATGTTTTGTTCTTCCCCAAACTGAGTGGTGCCAGGGAGTCTAGAGACAAGCAGTCAGCAAGCCAGGTTCAAATCATTGTCTCTTTGAGGCTGTGTTTTGGCAGCCACAGCAACAGTAGGTTCAGCCTTCAAGGAGCAGTAAACTTCTCGTCACCCTTCAGTGACCCTCAACGGGAAAACTGGAACCAAAAGGGGATGACTTCCAGGGAAAACAGCTGATCCACCCACCACCTGTACAAACATGCACCTAACTGGCCTGACATGAGAGTCCTTGGGGAAGGGCTTTGGTAAACCAGAGGAATTGCCAACATGTGAAATCAAGCCTCCGTGCTCTGCACATGCCAGCACCACAAAAGATCGTGCTGTCAGAAACCACCCGCATTACAGAGCTACTTTATTCCAAATCATTTTGCTAAATCACATCCCCACCAACTACAGGCCAGCGACTGTACGGGACTCTTGTCATGGGATCAGTGTCTCTGGCCCTATTTTCACACCACAGGAGACATCTATCCTTTTACAACATTCAGGTCTATGGCAAGCTGTTAATTATATTTGCCGTGAAGAACCAGTAATGAAGGGATATTTCGTGGCCTTTGACAGAAACCTCAGACTCAGCAACCAAGGAACTGAAAGCCCTGACCTCAAGGCAGTCTCCACACCGGCCTCCTGCCTGATGCATATTTCAAAGTTTGCCAGGTTTTAAAGCGTGGATTACCTTTGCAAATGAAAAATTGAACAAGCAAAAGCATTTAGTGGCGTGTTATTCCAGTTACAATGATTTTGGAAAGGCTGCTTTGTTTAACCCTAGGCAGAATTTCAAATGAACATAGAAATAAATATCCATTTGTTTCATTATTTTCTGTTTATTCTACCAGGATTTAAAATATAGTATATATTGATCCCAAATAAGGTTTCTTGCCATTGTAACATGCATATATCAACCTACTGAAAAAATTATGCATATTGATAAAGTATTTAATAGTTTTAGGGGCATTCAATATCCAGCCACCCAAAAGATAGGTTGTTTATTTGTTTAGAGGATTTTGCATGGTAGTGAAATTTTGAACTCTGTACAAAAGATAGAGTCTTATTCTTTCAAATATTTCAAACCTTTCATTTATAAGAAAAATGATTAAAACAAAGTAAAAGAAATCAGTATTGTCTTTACCACAATAACATTTAGTCACTACTGGCCAAGTACGTGGTATTTTATCAGGTACTATTCATCTAAATACTTTCATTGTATACCTACTATGTACCAGGTAACTCCCAAAATGAAAAGATTAGAAACACACAGTCTTTGCCTTCAGAGAGTTCAAATCTAGAAGGAGAAACAGATTAGTACAACATAACGTGGTAAATATTATTGGAGTACAATACATGCTAGCTGTACTTGATGTATAGATGTATAAATGAAGCAATTAATGAAGGAATGAATTAGCAAGGATATTTAGGGAGTATAATAAATTCAGCATGGAAGCAGGCAATAAACATATAACATTCAACAAAAATGGAGCATGGAATATTTTTAGATGAAGAAAGTTTCAAGAGGATTCAAAAGATTGAAGATTTTAGCTGTAGGGTTACAAAAGAAATCAGAAGTCCTACATTCAATTTATTTGCATGTTGGTAAACCCAGACTTCAACACGAAACACATGATAATAAAGAGCTAAACTGCAAAATACAGGAAAAGTAAGAGAGACAGGAATCAGATCGTTACATAATGGTATGATTATTCACACTCTTATTTTGGATTTATGAATGTCTATATCCGATCATCATGACATACCTATGTTAATATTTCCAATGTTGCTGCAATTAACCAGAGCATAAGTCACTACAAGTGAAGGTACTAGAAAGTGGTATAAGGTAAAGTTGGGCCAATTCTCCTCCTTTGGGTCTTTGAAGTGCAACATAATATCCATTTCCACTGCAAAGGGAACAAAACCCTCATCTGTGACTCCCTCAGAAGAAAGAAAAAAATTTTATACAACAAACAGAACTTTTCAAGGACTCTAGGGGCTCAGGAGAAAGAAAGAAAATGACAATAAGTATGTGCCAAAAAATATGGTAAGTTTTGGTCTAAAGAGGCATTATGTTGTAATAGATTTGTTATTGCAGAGGTGCATTCCAACTGTATTATTTTGCTATATGACCTTGGCTGTCATTGCCTCACCAGTAAAACAGGGGTAATAATGCATGCTCTACCTATCTGATGAGAATGCATGCTTCTTAAATAGTGTAAAATGTATGAGATGTTTGAAAACATTGTGAAAATATAAAAATCCCATATTAGATTTGTTGCCATTGGGATGATAGAGTTCCAGCAGGATGGTATTTTTCGTGTATAAAGGATGAAATAACTTTATTATAGGGAAATAAAAACATATTATAATGTAGGAGATCTCTCTCACAATCCATGCAATAATAGGAATGAAGTAACAGAAATATTCCAATTTCTCTATTTCAGGCCCATCTATTTCTAGTTCTAGGGTAGGGTACAGTTTGTTTCTGCATTTTTCCTTCTTTCTTTCTTTCTTTTTTTCTTTCTTCTTTTGTTTATTTCTTTTTCCCTTGCTAACCTTTCATCATATCTTCATAAACATTTCTAAGGCTATTTCTTGGCTGTTAAAATATTGTTGTGATTATCAAATTTTAATTGAAAACCTGAAGGAAAAAGATCATAAATACCTGTTGTTTCCTCTAATAAAGTCTAGCCTGCGTTCTGCCAAGAACATCTAGAAGTTGTTAAAAAATAGCACATTTCTTTATTTGGACTCAGCTGACTTGTACTTCTGTGGACCTGTCGAAATGTTAAATAATAAATTGTTATCTCTGAATAGATTCTTCCTTGCCCAAGATACAGTCAAAAAACGTGTTTTAGATGAGTCATTCAACCAGAATAATTTCCCTTCAGATTACTAGAGTCATTAGGGGGGAAAAAATAAAACCATGTGAGTAATTTTCCATGTATCTCGGGTTCAATATCTAAAATGTTTCATAGGCTTTGTGCATCACAAGGCAGTTTATTTAAAAATACAGGCACATCCTCTTCTCTGCTTCTGTGTGTCCCTTCCTCTTTAGCAGCTGAAGGCAGGTGCATCCACGATGAACAGTGTCAGCAGCCAATACCCCTGTGCTTGTGTGTCATCGTTCCGAGCTAGGAATGAGCATGTCCTAAAAAGCCAAGTGGAGAGCCCGTCCTCCTTTTATCCCATCATCACTCTGACCTATAAACAACAACAATAATAACAAACCTTATTAACAACAATCCAAACAACCTGTGCACAATGCACGATGCAAAGGTACAACTTCTGTAGCTAAATAGAGCTTCAGCCGAATAGCCACCCGACACATTTGCTGCTGTTACTGGGGGGGAAAAGGAATGTTGCTTTGGCTCAAAGCAAGGAGGGGAATAGGCGGAGGCAAAGGAGAGGAGGAGGAAGAACCCTGCCTTTGACAGGGGTGTTCCAACTGAGAAAATCATTTCTCACCCGCCGTGAGGAGCAGGTGAGCCACAGAAACAGGAGAGTGTGTTGTTCCTGACCCCTGCCAGAAAATTCAAAGAAGATTAGGACACTCATCAGGAGAGGCAGTGCTCTGCATGAAAATCTCCAGCTTTGATTTTTTTAGTTAAAGGCGACATTCCAGAAAAATGTATAGCCGACATTCCTACCATTACCCTGTCTTGCCATTCGATATTGCACAGATGCTCTGCTAGGGAAATTTGATCAATATATTAGATTCCTGGCAGAAAGATGCTATCAGACAATGCATGTATGCCTTGACATAGCTCAATTTCCATCTGTCCAAAAAGGTATTGATTTTCCGCTCACGGAAGTGCACACACACATACTAAGAGCGCTTACAGAGGATGGGGGTTGGGCAGGCATTTATTCAAGAACAGGCAGCTCTGCCATTCCCCAGACGCATTCCAAATACCCTCTGGCTTGGTGACTTAATATTCGGATAATCTATATAAACTCCTCACATCAGGATGAAATCGAGGGCCGATGAGCAAAACCAGTATTCCTCTGCTCACTCTTTGAACGCTAAGAACTCTCAGCTTTTTCAGAAAATGTGGCCCTCTTGGAATCCTATTCCAGGCTTACTTCACATGAAACAACTTCCTGAAGCCCCATCTTCCTAACTCACCTGGAATTAATTCTGCATTTCTTGGTCACAGTCTTCTTTCCCAACATTTGGAGGCCTGTTAACACTTCCCTTACCACTCTTTTGTCCTTTCCTCATTTCTGTCAGTCTATTTCTGACTTAGACCACTGTGGTAGTTATCCAGGCTGCTCTTCATCTTCTGGGCTTAGGCTGGGATTCTACTCCCTGGTCCCTCTGTGGTTAGGTGGGGCTGTGTGAACAGTTCTGATTAATGAGTGGGAGTAATTTGTATCATCTCCAGGTTGAGCTTTTATTTATTAAAAAAAATTTTTTTTTAATGTTAACCAGAAGGTAAACTTGAGTGTAATTGTAAGACAGACACACTTTTTGACTAGTTTCTTTGAATTCTAGATCAGTGATCCTGTTTTGTGATGTTCATGGAAAACAAGTTGAGGACTTCATCTTGTAATTGATTCTAAGTTTCAGACTGTGTTTGTAAACAGGATTTTGCAGACATTCATATTTCCTTCTTAAAATATATCCCTTTCTGTTCAGTAGTTAAACAGAGAAAGAGGGTCTAGTGCAGCCTCTCTGGAATTGTTAATGATGTACATCTAGTCCCTAGTTTTTTTACTTTTCGTCTCGTGTCACATGATCGTTGTGTGCACACACGGCATAGAAGTTTGCTGCTGAGAAGCCAGGAACAGAGCACATGCCGTGGACGAACAGTGAACACCAGTTAGGCACCTTTGCTTCCCAATCCACCCTCTCTACCTTCTCAGTTCAGTTTTTAATCTCACCCTGGGTCTCCTTGTGAAGTTGGAGGGAAGTTTATACAACAACAACCGCGCGACACTACCCTGTGCCCCACTCTGACGGTCAGGAGCCTCTGCTCTCAAGCGAGGTGCCCGTTCTGTGCTTGGATAGTCAGTCAGTTATTTGTGTATGAAACAGTGTACAAATCAATGTTTTGAAAATAATGATCTCAAACTTTCAAAGTTAAATTTTAAAAAATTTGATCGTTTGCCATATCGGGTGGGTTTACTCTTAGAATCGCATGCTGTAGAAATGCTCAAAAGTGCATATAGGACTCAGTCCTTAGATGTTCTCTTTCTTTTCAGAAATAACCTCTTTAAAGCTGTAACCATTGCTCCTCTGTGCACACGCATCGCATCGGAAGCCGTGCAGTCAGCAGCTCTACACACTCACCTAGCGGGATATTCACTGTTTTCTTTATTCCTTTAAAAACAAGTCCTGTTCCAAATGATTGCTGTTGGAATTGGGGGTTGGGGCGGGGTGGTACAGGGAATGGAGAACTCGGCCTCCCTTTGTGGATTCCTCACAGCCCGGCTCTCCCATGGAACCAGCCTTTTGCACCGAGGCAGACCATTTTTCTAACATGCAGACATCCCTGGTTTTGTGTGAGTCCAGTGTGGAGCGGTGGCGTTGGGACGGCGCAGGCCTCCTCCCCTTCACCAAGCACTCCTGTAGAGGCTACCCGCAGCGGCTTCTCCATCCTATGTTTGCACCATCCTGTGTGCCGTGTGCCCTGGACCCACAGAGAGTGGGACAAGCACCCACCCCACCCCGCCCCCACCCCCCTCGGCACCCCTGTAGAGCTCTCTGCACCCTGTCCCTCACCTTTTGTATTTAATTTTAAAGTCAGTGTACTGCAAGAAAGCTGGATGCAAGATAGATCCTATATTCACTGTACTGTTATTGAAGATGTAATGAAGCAGTTTGACATGAAAAAAAATTTTATTTTTTTAACATCTTTATTGGAGTGTAATTGCTTTACAATGGTGTGTTAGTTTCTGCTTTATAACAAAGTGAATCTGTTATACATATACATATGTTCCCATATCTCTTCCCTCTTTCGTCTCCCTCCCTCCCACCCTCCCTATCCCACCCCTCTAGGTGGTCACAAACCACCGAGCTGATCTCCCTGTGCTATGCGGCTGCTTCCCACTAGCTATCTATTTTACGTTTGGTAGTGTATATATGTCCATGCCACTCTCTCACTTTGTCACAGCTTCCCCTTCCCCCTCCCCGTATCCCAGGCTGAGCTTTTAATTGTCTATGGAAGAGCTTCTAGAGGAAAATATTGATATATTAGACTTCATAAAAATACAGAACTTCAATATGACAAAAGATATCATTAACAAAATTAGATGGTAAGAACCAAACTGAGAGAAAATATTTTTGAAATATGTAACGAAAGGTTAGTAACCATGTACAAAGAGAGTCTACAAATCAAAACACACAGGCAGATATAAAAACAGGCATTTCACAGTAGGAGAGATATATAAGTAGCCAATAAATATACTAAATGATACTTAATCTCAGTTGGAATTAGGGAAATACAAGTTATAGCGACAATATTACATTCTTATCTTTGAGATAGACAAAATTCAAATTGAAAACTCAAAATTTGGGGCTTCCCTGGTGGCACAGTGGTTGAGAGTCTGCCTGCTGATGCAGGGGACACGGGTTTGTGCCCCGGTCCGGGAGGATCCCACGTGCCACGGAGCGGCTGGGGCCGTGAGCCATGGCCGCTGGGCCTGCGCGTCCGGAGCCTGTGCTCTGCAACGGGAGAGGCCACAACAGTGAGAGGCCCGCGTACCGCAAAAAAAACCCTCAAAATTTTAATAATTTACAGAATCAGCAAGTGTGGGGAAAAAGGCATTCTCATTCTTGCTGGTATAATGTTATTGGAGGGCAATTAGCAATATCTTTCAAAATTATAACAATGAATATTTTGACCCCAAAACTCTATTTCTAGGAATTTAACCTACAAAACTATTTGCATGCAATACTAACAACATTCATTGAACAATACCATGTGTCAAGCCCTGTCTAACTGCTTTATTTATATTAGTCATTTGGAACCCGTGAGGTAAGTTCTATTCTTATCCCATTTTACAGGCAAGGAAACGGAAGCAGAAAGACTAAGTTAACAATTAATAAGTGGCAGTGCAGGCATCCAGACACTCACTTCTGTGTGACACTGCAGTACTATGCTGCCTCTCTCAAAGAAATATGCATAGGAATATATATTGCACCATTATTTGTAATTTTTTAAAAAGATGAATGAAAGATGAATGTTCAACAATAGGAGAGATGGTTACACAGCAAATTCAAATTATAGAATATTATGCAGTAATTCAAAAGAATGAGCCCAAGAGAACTGAAAACATTTAGTCATGCAAAACATGTAGAATATTCATAGTAACATTATTCATGATAGTCAAAAAGCAGGAATAACCCAAATAACCCAAAAAGCAGGAATAACCAAACCCAAACCCAGAATATTTTGACTATCATTATCCATTATAGTCAAAAAGCAGGAATAACCCAAATCATGAACTGATAAACAGATGAACAAAACGTGGTCTATCCATACAATGGAAAATTATTCAGCCCTAAAAAGGAATGAGGCTCTGACACATGCTACAACATGGATGAACATTGAAAACATGCTAAGTGAAAAAAGACACAAACAGCCATATTTTGCATGATTCCGTTTATATGAAATGTCCAGAATAAGCAAACCTAGAGAGACAGAAAATAGATTATAGTTGCCAGGGGAATGAGGGGACAGGGGAATAGGTCTAACGGCTAATAGATACAGGACTTCTTTTTGGGTGATGGAAACATTCTGGAATTAGACAGTGGTGATGGTTGCCCAACATGGTGAATATAATAAAAACCATTGAGTTATATACTCTAAAAGGATGGAATTTTATATTATGTGAATTATATCTCAATTTCAAAGAGAGAATGAGATAAGTATCTTTGTACTGGTACAGAAAAACGTTAAATTAAAAAAGCAAACCTCAAAACAATATGAATAGCATGTTTCCATTTGTGAAAAAGGAAACAATACATGTGTTTGTAAATGCATAGGAAAGAGTCAACCAAAATACATATTAGTCTGTTAACAGAGCCTTCCTCTGGAGAGAAAATGTATTTGGGAGAGAGAAGTGAAAGGCAAACACATTTTTACTGTATATACTTACGTTTTGAATTTCTTTACTATAAGCATATATTACTTTAATAATTTTTAAAACAATAAAATATGAAAATAAAAACATTTAAACATAATTAAGCTAGTAAATAAAAATAACCTCCAGAAATAAACCATAGGCAAAATAATACGATGTAATGGCAAAGCCCTGAACTTGTAGCCAGGAGACTTGGTTTCCTGGCTCAACTCTGCCTTAATGACTTGTGGGTCATTAAAAAGTTCATCTAGCATCTCTATGTCTCAGTTCCCTTGTTTGTCAAACAAGACAGACTAGATGACCATGGGACATTTAGCTCTAGAATCTGGATTCTACCATAGGTCATCCTCCCTTCTTGCTCTGTTGCCAAGGTTACTCACAGCTCCAGCCTTTCAGACCATGTTTTAGACAAGCCATTAAATACAGTCATGAGTTTACACATATTCCAAGATCATATCATAACCTTACAAGAAAAGGATCATCAACCCCATTGCCCAGCTTCTGCTTAGTTATGACCCTTTTTGTTTTATCTGATGGCAGTTAATTTCACGGACCTAGGGCTGAGTCAAGTAATAATTCTTGGACAAACAAGATAATTGGCCAGACAGGTCATTTTGCTGTTGTTGTTTAAAATATTGAAATCTCATTTAAGAAAGCATGCAACTCTGAAATAACTTATTTTCCTTTCATCATGTACATAACTTCTCATTTGTCTTTTCATTAAATTTTCCTGGCCCTGGAAAGAAAAAAAGAAGGTCAAAAGAAAGAGAGAGAGTCGCAATTGCCCTGGGAACTCGGGAGTGCAAAAGAGGAGGGCTCAATGAAACACTGTACATGAGTGAACAAAAGAATGTCTGAGAGAATGAGAGACATTTCTGTTTCCTTCTCCATCAGTGTTCCAGCTCCTCTGCCTGGCGGCTAGACTGCTGCAGCAAACAGTGGAGATTATGTGCCCATCTGAAGGGCCTGGAAGAGGGTCCTCCAGAAGCAGAAGCTCATCCTCAAAGAGCTGGACCAACTCCATCAAGCACAGTGCCAGCACAAGTAGATGCCCCCAAAGTACCAGCATTCTACACTTTCCCATCTTCCACAGGAGACACTGAAGGAGAATAGAAAGAACCAAGACTTTGGAGCCTGGAAGACCTGGGCCCACTTCCTATCTCTGCCACTGACTAACTGTGTGACCTTGGACAACTGTGAAAACTGCAGGATTGTCATGAAGGTTAAACAAGATAACAGATGTAAAATGCCTACCACGGTGCCTGGCACACAATAGGTAATTAATGAAACACATAACTGTTTCTCATCTCTTAATTCTTAAAGGACCCAGGCCTAAAGTTTTGCCCAAAGCAGACCTTGAGATCTGCTTCAATAGAATGTGTTTCTGAGAGCAACGATATAATCCACCCTCTTATTTTTTTTAATTTAGTACTTTTAATGTCATTTTACCCTGCTTTTTTTTTGCGGTACGCGGGCCTCTCACTGTTGTGGCCTCTCCCATTGCGGAGCACAGGCTCTGGACGCGCAGGCCCAGCGGCCATGGCTCACGGGCCCAGCCGCTCCGCGGCATGTGGGATCTTCCCGGACCGGGGCACGAACCCGTGTCCCCTGCATCGGCAGGCGAACTCTTAACCACTGCGCCACCAGGGGGGCTTCTACCCTGCTTTTTGAACAAGGGTCTCCCCATTTGTATTTTGCACTGGGTCCCACAGATTAGTTAGCCAGCTCTGAGGATGTGTCAGACACTGTGTTCCCTTGAATCCCCTTCCCTCTGCCTGAGGTGAGGAGGAAACCCCAATTCCCCATTCCTCATGGATGAGGGAAGATCACACCACCATCTCTGAGTCAATCCTCCACCAGCTTCTCTCCCTTCATTCTTTTGTGGTAGAGCGTAGTAGAGTAGAGATGGGTGATGGATAGGCCAGCCTCTCCTATACAGGTGGTTTAGCACTTGGTTTTGGAATGTGTGGATGCGCGGCACTTATTTTTTTGCCCTTTGCAATTGGAACCTTGACACTGGGACTATAACGGCCTGGACTGCAAGGGAGCTTTAGCTCCCTGTAACCACAAGGGTGCCCAAAACATGCCCAGGAGGATAGATGGACCAGCAAGGAAAGGAGGGGAGATCCCTTCAGTCCTGTCCGGCTTCCTTCCTGGCTGAGAGAACACGTGATTTCCCGGTGATGGAGGTGGGTTTCCTCGCAGGGCGCCCTTGTACAGAGTGGTTCTTCATTCCAGGGAACAACCACAGCTGTGCCTTTTGCCCCTGAGCATTCTCAGACAGTTCATCATGGAGGGGCTAGGCAGTCTGTTGGAAAGGACACCCAGAGTAGTACTGTTCCAGGCAGGTCATGGGCCAGGCCCAGAGCCCTGCTACAAAGTGCTGACAAGATGGTAACCCTGCTGGCGCTTGTGAATGGCCTAGCGGGTACCCTTCCTTTGACCAAACTTCATACATAAAATATGGCTTGCTTCAGAAACCCTCAGAGTTTTTAACCCAGGATACTTTCCCCCTGTTCTATGTGGCAAAGAGACCAGGAAAGTCATATGCTCAGTCTCCTCTGGAAAATGGGCAACGAGGGTCATGAGAATTTCCAGTTGTAGCAGGAAAACTGGCCAGCAGGCTGGGTCTCCATTGAGGCTCAGTCAGGGCGGGGTCAGTGTACAGCAAGTAGGGAGACTGGCCTTGATCCTGCAAAATGCTATTTTCTCCATATAGTCTACTAGTCCCCTGTCAAATTCTTATATGTTGCCTGCAGGGCACTCACTTCCTTTGTAGAGCCAAGAGGTCAGTTGAAAGGACATTAAGTTTCTTTCATTCTGAGTCCTCCAGTGTCTCAAGGACAATGCATCAGACCCTTGGGCTAGAACTAAGTCAGGTCCTAGGAATGCTGGCCTTAGTCACCAGGCCTGATGCACAGCCTGGCTCATAAGAGATGGTCTTCACGGGCTAAAGCACTTCTGGAGAAAATGACACGATGGTGCACAGGCACCACTACAAGCGCTGGGTCTCCAGCTTCTGCTGGTCTCACAGTACTTAAAGTGCTGTTCCTTGCTTTGTTCACTTTCCCTTTCCCCTGAGTGACCATCCAAACTTTCACAAGTTCCAACCTCCTGCCCAACCTCCATACCCCTCACCCTGAGCAGATTCCTCACCGCCTATGAATTTAACCACACCCATCCTTAACGTCAGCTACTCTCTCTTATCTCGGAGGCTGGCTGAAGTTTCCCTTCCTCTGTCAAGGCCTCCACCCATGTCCTTAACCCCCTCGTACTCACTCAGGAGACTTCCCTCCTCAGCTTCTCTCCTCTTTCCTACCTTTGCTCTCTGCTGCTCGTTCTTCCTCCTTTCCCAGTCTCTCTGAGAGTGAAACCAACTGACACTCCTTTCCTAGACTTTATCCTCCTCTATTTTGTGCCTTTCTCTCTCCTTCTGAACCACTTCTGCTCCAATCTAGACAAGGTGGGAGGCTCAGGGAGGCCAGGAGTCAGGGTCTGGGTACCCAGATGGGGAGGGGCTGGAGTAGAGCCCCAGGACATGGAACAAAAAGGGAACTGAGGGCAGCATCAGGTGAAATAGGGTGAGAACAAAAGAGATGGTCAAACACTGCATCAATCCAAAATACACCGGGCAGAGAGGGGAAAAGTGGATGGGAGTTAAAGGATCTATGACTAGAAACAGGAAGATAGAGCCAAAAGTTGCAGGAAATTGGAAGGGAGCCAGAGCAGAGAGATTTCTCAAGGTGCAGACACCCAGTCTAGCCTCCATTTATAGGGAACCTGTGGCCTTGCCCATGGGTGGAGAGGGAGCAATTAAGGATGCCAGGCCTGTCTGGACAATTTTCCTCCTCTGTTAGTCTCCTTAAAAGGATAATCAGTGAGCACTGCTCTATTTCTTTAGTCCACCTTCACTTTAAAACTCACTGCAGGGCTTCCCCGGTGGTGCAGTGGTTGAGAGTCCACCTGCCGATGCAGGGGACGCAGGTTCGTGCCCTGGTCCGGGAAGATCCCACATGCCGCGGAGCGGCTGGGCCCGTGAGCCACGGCCGCTGAGCCTGCACGTCCGGAGCCTGTGCTCTGCAACGGGAGAGGCCACAACAGTGAGAGGCCCGCGTACCGCAAAAAACAAACAACAAACAAAACTCTCGGGAAGCAATCACCAATGGTCTCTGCGTTGGTTCTTCTCTGAAAAACTCCCGCATGAGTTTTTCCTCCTCCTCTTCCTCCACTGCCCAGTACCAAGTTTGTTTTAGGCTCTTCTAACCACACTCACAATCATTAGGCGTTTTCTTCTACTGTTGTGTATTTTAAATAACAGTTTTGCTGTTAACTTCTAAATCTAGAACTCTGGTCCTTCTTTCTCTCCTGGTCATCAGACACACATCTGAACTGTTTGGCTCTGAGATCCCCAAAATGTTACTTGTGTGTACATTGTTGGTCAGAAGTGTCATGTGGCAAATGCAAGAACGGAAAGGGCTGCAGGATAAGGAAAGAAAACATAATGAGTGCCTACAAACAAGCTGTCAGGTCAAGTTATTTCTAAAAGAACAGGGATTTTAAACTTTTCTCTAAGGTGTTTACACACTCCCCAAATTCCTGTATAGGATAACTAAATTAAACTATCCTTGAGTATATGCCTGACTTTACCTCTTTCCTAACTGGGGCACCAAGAGTAGACTTGGGTCATAGAACTGTCACATCTGGGGCATTGTCTTTAAGGGAACTTATACTGAAAGTGGGCTTCTCTGTCCAACTGGCAAATTCTTTCGATTCTGTTAGCTTTAATTCCTCTGAAAGAGAATCTCATTGGCACAGCTAATCTTTGCATCCCAGGCCCTCCTTGGGAGGGAGTTCCTGCTTTTGCCTGGGAAGTCAGCAAAGGCTTCACAACGGCTGTGACATTTGAGATAGCCTTAAAGGATGATAGGTGCTGGGGGTAATTGTGTGTGTGTGGCAATTTCAGAATTTTGCAGCATTATTCTAAATCTAGAGCCTTCATTCAACTATTGTTTACTTTTTTCTTTTTCTAAATCATAAGAGTCACTTTTATTCTTAAAAAAACTCCACATCTGAAGGAACTAGAATGAGTCTCTCTCCCTCATTTTGGTAGGGACACTTAACAAAGTCTAGAATAATATTCTCCCATTCATTCATTCATTCATTCACTCAGTAGTCAGTGCCTGCTATAGGCTAGAGCATTTTTTACAGGTTATAAAATGCAGTTTACAGATTATTTTGTTTAAGCCTTATAACCACACTACCTCAGTAGTTATTGTTACAAAATACATTTAATTCAGAAAACTGAGGATCTAGGGAGTTAAGTAACTTATTCAAGATCAAATCATAAGTATAGTGGGGGAGGGGAGACTTGCATCCAGGTTGAATCTCCAAAAACTATGTACCTTCCACTGCACCACACTGGGATGACTCACAAAATGGTGTGTTAGATCTGATATAATTGAACTATGTATCAGTAACTTGCCATCAGTCACTACCAGCTAACATCTGACATATGTTAGCTGAACATTTTCCTAAACTGAGAGTTCAAATTATATAACCAAAATGAGTACTCTTCTAAAATAATTCTACAAGTCTGAAAAAGTTTTCTAAGCAGATTAAGAAATAAATTTGCTTATTTTTAAAACAAGTATATATATATATATATATATATATATATATTTTTTTTTTTTTTTTTTTTTTTTTTTTTTTTGCTGTATGCAGGCCTCTCACTGCTGTGGCCTCTCCCGCTGCGGAGCACAGACTCCAGACACGCAGGCTCAGCGGCCATAGCTCACGGGCCCAGCCGCTCCACGGCATGTGGGATCTTCCTGGACCAGGACACGAACCTGTGTCCCCTGCATCGGCAGGCGGACTCTCAACCACTGTGCCACCAGGGAAGCCCAAAATAAGTATATTTTTAATGAGTAATAGAAAAGTCTGTCTCTCTAGCATTTGTCCTTTTCTTCTGTCCTTAGAAGCATATAGATAATGTTTATTAATATATAATAATGCTGCCTTCCACACTATGAACTAGTCATTCCTGCTTATGTTTGCTTTTGGCCTACTCAGTCCATTTGATTGTAGGGCTAAGAAATCAGTTCAATCCTTGTGAGTAACTTTATTTTTGCATCCCCTTTCTCTTTTGGATTGGAAAAGTAACAGATGCTTATTGTATAAAAGGCAAATCATACAGATGTCTTAGGAAGAAAAAGCCCTGGCAATCCCACCCCCAGACGTAACAGCTATTAATAATGTGGTACAGAGTCTTTCAAATTTCCTCATTCATATACCAACACATACTATATTTACACATATTTTTCCATAAGTGAGATCTGCCATACATACTGTTCGGCAATTATTGTTTGTTTTTTGACAAACAAACAGCTATCGTTCTTTGTCAGTATCTATAGATTGATCTCAGCTTTCAGATAGCTTTTGACAAAGGAAAACATCCGTTTCACAGAAACAGAATGAGTTTCAAATGTTTTGCCAATGCCTGCCTTAATCAAAACAAAGCCTGGGTGAGAAAGTGGGGCTAAGTGCTATATACTGAAAAAAATCAGCATAGCTTAATAGTTGTTCCTGTTACACAATATGTTGTTGTAACATTCAGCCTTAAAAAAAAATTAGGCCATTACATCCACTTTTCGACTTAGCAGCCAATGGACCAGAGGTGAAATGAGGAACGTTTTGGAAAATACCCTCTCATGGGGTTGCCTTCAGGTAGTGTATTGTAAGGCTCTGAGACATTTCAACAGCTTGCCACTAGCTAGAAACATACTTCCCAACACCTCAGCACTGATCTGTTAATGCCTCTCATTTAGTGAGAAACACAAGACAGATGAGTCAGTGTGCTGGGCAATTAACCCGTCAGGGGCTTTCTTCCTGAGCCTGGGATAACAGGCAGAAAAAGGAATGTAATCCTTAATGACTAACAAAGGGCACTGCTGGAGGGATGGGAACACACACGTACAAGGCATGTGATGGGCTCTCTTTTTCCATCTGGAACTACCTGCCAGTCATCTCCTGAACTTACACAGATTTTTGCCATAGATTGATCTTGCCTGGGAATGAGATAAGTTTTTTCCCAGCTGTCTTGGAAATGGGAACTGACATATGTGATAGACTACACTCACAGAAGGCTGTATGTCTAATATTCCAGGTCTTGGACTGTCCATAAAGAGCCAAAGAAGTAGCCTAACACCTGCCAGCATTTTATAGGACACAAAAGAGAATATATGTTCTCACGCTGAGCCATAAATATCAACATTGGTCCAGGGATTACCTGAAATTTAGCCTTCTGGAACCCAAGTCATAGGCGTCAGAAAACTGAATATGCTATGTTCTTTTTCATGTTTTTACATAGCTTTGAGGCTTGTCAGGGAATCCTGAGGCTGGACTTACAGGAAGCAAATGTTTTGTAATAATGCTTTACTAGTATTTTTCAAAACACTTTTTTTCCCCCTTCCCTCCATATTATTTCTTTATTCCCTGAGATATTTTGCTTTGATTCCTGGTTTGGGAATCTTCATTTTTCAAATGAAAAGTTTAATAGTGCAAAATATTTCGAAGCTAATTCTTCTTCCTTTCCCCTAAATCTTTGGTTTGCTGTCATTAAGACAAGATCTGACAAGCAGGCTGCTGGAAGTTTTCTACACTCTCTCAGTGTAAAACTGTGGGAGTAATAAAGTAAGTTTCGGAGGGATAAAAGGAGGACAATGGAAACTTCTTAAGCTGTCTGTGAAACTGTCTTAAGTTTTCAGCAATTATTCTCATTAATAATGTTTAGGTTAATAATTATTAGGGTGACTAAATGTCCCAGGTTGCCCAGGATAGTCCTGGTTTATGCCCGTGGGGCCAATATAATTATTAATAGCATCCCCTTTCTCTTTCGAAAGTGTTCTGGCTTGGACACTAAATTACATGATCATTGTTAATCATATAAGACAGTATTCTGCCAGCACAATGGAAGTAGGGTCATGTAACAACTGTACACTGAACAGTATATTAATTGTATATTAAACAATGGCAGTTTTCCGTCAAAATTGAAAGTGCACATATCCTTCATCCTAGAAATTTCCCTTCTTTGAATCTATTCTGTAGAAATTCTCATGTTATGAGCAGATTATATACATACAGATCATGCACACACACACACACACACATACACAAGAATGCTTAGTGAAAATTGGAAAAGATCTAAATGTTTATCAGTAGTCTAGTTAAACACAACAGAGTCCTATGTAATTATTATAAAATAAGGTGGTAGATCTATATGTGTTGATGAGATGATGAAATATTCATGACCTATTTTTAGTTTTTAAAGATTTATTATTTATTTATTTTAATTTTTGGCTGCATAGGGTCTCAGTTGCGGTACGTGGGATCTTCCGTTGCGGCACGCCGGATCTTTCATTGAGGAGCATGGGCTTCTCTCTGGTTGTGGTGCGCGGGCTTCAGAGCTCATGGGCTCTGTGGTTTGCGGCACACGGGCTCTCTTGTTGAGGTGCGCAGGCTTAGTTGCCCCGCGGCATGTGGGATCTCAGTTCCCTGACCAGGGATCGAACCCGCGTCCCCTGCATTGGAAGGCAGATTCTTTACCACTAGACCACCAGGGAAGTCCCTCACGACCTATTTTTAAATAAAAAAAGCAAGTTGTGGAAATATATATGTGGCAGTGCTTGCTATGGCTGGCTCTGAGTAGGTTCAGATGAGGTTCTCTCATAATCTCCTCCAGTTCCCACCGCCACCCCCCCAAACCAGGCCAAATCAACGTCAGCCTAAACACTAACTGCTTACTATGCAAATGAAGCTTCTCTCCTAGCCTTTCCATTTAACCAGATTGCGGCCCCCTCCCCTCAAACACACACAGACACATCCTCTCCAATATACTGTGTTGGCCAGAAAGTGCCTTTGCTTTTTAAGTAAAAATGGAAGACACATTTTTCATTTTCACCAAGTTTATTGAACAATGTATTCACCTTTTGTTCCCCTACCTTCTGCCATTTTTCAGGCAATTTCATAATTCCATCTTCCCAAAACTTTTAATCTTTTTGAGCAAAGAACTGTTCCAGGTGACTTTTACAGTCTTCCAGGGAATTGAAATTTTTTCCATTAAGGGAATTTTGTAAACGCCAAAATAAATGGGAATCCAAAGGTGCAATGTCTGGTGAATATGGCGGATGAATCAGAACTTCCCAGCCAAGCTGTTAACAGTTTTGCCTAGTCGTCAAAGAAACATGTGGTCTTGCATTATCCTGATGGAAAATTATGCATTTTCTTTGACTAATTCTGGAAGCTTTTCGTTGAGTGCTGCTTTCAGTTGGTCTAATTGGGAGCAGTACTTGTTGGAATTAATCGTTTCATTTTCCAAAAGGAGCTGGAATAGAAGACTCCCTTCCAGTCCCACTATATACACAACACCACATTCTTTGGAAGATGACTGGCCTTTGGTGTGGTTGGTCGTGGTTCATTTCGCTTGCCCCATGATCTCTTCTCTTCCACATTATTGTACAGTTTCCACTTTTCAACCCCCATTCACAATTTGTTTGAAAAACGGAACGTTTTTGTTACGTTTAGTAGAGAATTGCATGAGGAAATATAGTCAAGAAGGTTTTTTTCCCTTAACTTATGTGGAACCCAAACATCAAAGCGATGAACATAACCAAGCTGGTGCAAATTATTTTCAGTGCTTGAGTTGGATGTTTTGAGTATGTCGGCTATCTCCTGCATGGTATAATGTTGACTGTTCTCAATTAATGTCTCGATTTGATCGCTATCAACTTCAACTGGTCTACCCCACCGTGGAGCATCGTCCAGCAAGAGATCTCCATCATGAAACTTCACAAACCACTTTTGACATGTTCAATCAGTCACAGCACCTTCTCCATACACTGCACAAATCTTTTTTTACCTTTCAGTTGCGTTTTTACCTTTCTTGAAATAATAAAGCATAATATGCTGAAAATGTTGCTTTTTCCTTCCATCTTCAATATGAAAATGGCTACACAAAAATCCAACCATTTTGATGTCTTTTTTTAAATGCTCGCTGATATGACAGCTTTCACATCTAACAAAATTGTTTCAAATGAAGTTAAAGACAGCTAAGTGCTGCTAGAGCTATCTTACTGAATAAACCAAACTAACCTTTTGGCCAACCCAATAGAAATTCTGGAGAGGCCATAATCTGCAATACAATCTTCTTGTTCTAATATGTATATTGGAAAGAGATTTGCAAAGCTTTGGATGGTAATTACTTCTGGGGAGCAACTGTTATTCCCTTCTGTACTTTTATTTTAACTCATAAGCATATATTTTATGTTTATAATTTTAAAAATTAGTTTAGAAGGAATACATGAGTAGTTTGCCATATAAAATTGTATATTTTAGGTGCATCTAGGGCATCTGGAAACTCTTAGAGAAAATGAATAGGGAGCCAGACCTCTGGCATTTTTCCTGTAAATATACTTTGGAGTGGATGTGGCATATTCTATACTTATCTCCCAATTATCAGGCTAACTGAGGAAATAAAGTTGAAATGTAGCTTTTCGTTTCCAACTTTTTCATAATCATTTAAACTGGATCAGTTAAACAGATGCATTGGTTGCTTGCTCTGAATCTCTTTGGAAGTAGATTATGAAACAACTACTGGAAAAAGAGTTAAACAAGAAACAAAAGAAAAATAAGCTGATATAAAAATCTAGGGTTGGAACTGTGTCTTTCGCTGGAATTTCATGGAGCACACCGGGGTCTCAGGGAATCTGTATGGGACCAGCAAAGCGGCCGTGAGGGCGGTGCAAGCCGTGAACCGCATCTGCTTGTTGGACGTAGTCCTGCAGGGCGTGCGCAACATCGGGAAGACTGACCTGCGGCCCATCTGCATCTTCCTGCAGTCGCCCTCGCTGGACCGCCTGGAGCAGCGGAACACAGACACAGGGCAGAGCCTGGCCGTCGCCCGGGCCGACCTGAAACCTGAAGAGCAGCAAGGAGCCCGGCCTGTTTGACCTGATCATGGGCAACGACAGCCTGGACAAGGCCTACTGGGCCCTGAAGGAGGCGCTCTCCGAAGAAATGAAGAAAGTTCAAGGAACTGGCCCCTCCTGAGGAGGTCTGCCAGCTCTGTCCCCCCCCAACGCCTACCCCTCCGGGGCCTGGGGCCTGGCATCCAACCCCTGCGGGCCAGGGTGGCTCTGCTCGCCTCGGCTAGCGCCCTGGGGTGCGGGTGCTGCCCATCCCCCTTGCTACCCCGCTGCGGTTGTTGAAGGACCTTACCACCCCCCAACCCTCCACCCTTCTCCCCTCACCCTGTTCTCCTCACACCCCTTCCCCCCTCGACTCCCTCCCCGCCCCCAACCCAGCTTGCCTCGTATCCACGGGCTCCCCACTCCCAGCTCTGTCTCACCTCTGCTCTCATCTCTGTTCTCCTATACTCTCTTATAGGGCTTAATTTATTCTATTTCTGTTTGTTTCATCATTTGCGCCAATCCCTGCTGCCACCCCCTAGTTGGATGGTAGCTTCCTTCAGAGCAGGGACTGATCCACATTCAGATTGGAAGCGAAGGTGCCCGGCACAACACCTGACACATAGTAGGCACTTATACATCTTTGTTTAATAAATGAAACCTTGGCATAAAAACACAACAACAAAAATTCCTCACCTCTAGCTCTACAGAGAACCCTGGCAACCATTTAAAGTTCCCCCAGGGAAGGGATACTCTTGGGCAGGTACAACCTTGTTTTGGGTTGGTTCAGTGACTGAAGTTCATAAGTTTCTCGGCATTTTTTCCCCTGTTGGGTATTGGATTGAAGTGCTTTTTGTAACTGCCACATTTTGCAGTTTCCCTAACCTTTCTTCTGGGAAATTAGAGTTAGAGCTTTGGAACTAATGGGGTGAAACAACACGCATTCTGCGTACACCTATTGTTATTGGTGGCTTAGCTGTGCACAACACTCTGGATGAACTGGCTCAGGAGACACAGTGACTCATGGCATTTTCCCTGTAACCAGAGGTGACCTGGAGCACTTCAGGCCAGGAGGAAATTAGTTTCTCACCCTCTAGTTCTGTAGCTCCGATTGTGGACGAGTCTGGGCACCATCTCGGCATCCATCAACATGACTGAATTAGTTGCTGCTCTATCTGATAGTAATGGGGATGGCGCCTGGCTACAGGAAAACTTCCTTGCTTAGCTAAGAGAGGTTGTGACCTGCCTGCCCATGGATTTAATGGGAGCATGAAAATCTGCATTTGACTAAAGCTTTAGTATCCCCAGTTAGAGACTCGGTAACATTAACTAGGCAACCTCTTTTAAAACCCGTGAGTATGAAGCTATTAGCTATTTAAATTTTGCGAATTAGCTTAATATTTATTGACTGTTTCCGACATCTAACTGAGAGCTACTTGGAAAGTAGGCACTTGGATGGAGGGTAGGGAATGGGAGAATACAGAAGATGCCAGAGAGAGGAGGTTTTGGGGGCACAGACATGGTTACTAAAGACCACAGACCTGGCACTGTAGAGAGGATTAGGGGAGACCCAGAGGCTGTCCTGAGCACTTGGAGAAAGGGATGAGTGTTAGAGAAAGGTATAGAAAAGATTCCTGAAAGGGAGAATCAGAAGGTCCCTAAACTTTGTGTGTACAGTAGTTTGTTTTTGTATTTGTGGTCTCCTAGTCTAATAAGATGAAAATTAGTAGGCTGATCTAAGAGGGAATCTAAGAGGGAACGTGCACTACCACTGATAAGGATGGGCAAAGTGAATGAAATTCTGAGGGCCTACTGATTTTTTAAAACATATTTATAATTATTTGGTTGCACTGGCTCCTTAGTTGCGGCATGCTAGCTCCTTAGTTGTAGCATGCGTGTGGGATCTAGTTCCCAGACCAGGGATCGAACCCAGGCCCCCTGCATTGGTAGCACAGAGTCTTAACCACTGCGTCACCAGAGAAGTCCCCGGCCCACTGATTTTTTTTTTTTTTTTGGTACGCGGACCTCTCACTGTTGTGGCCTCTCCCGTTGCGGAGCACAGGCTCTGGATGCGCAGGCCCAGCGGCCATGGCTCACGAGCCCAGCCGCTCCGCGGCATGAGGGATCTTCCCGGACTGGGGCACGAACCCATGTCCCCTGCATCGGCAGGCGGACTCTCAACCACTGCGCCACCAGGGAAGCCCCGGTCCACTGATTTTTAACATAAAAGTTTGTTTGTTTTTTTTTTTAATTTTCAGAATTAAAACATTTCAGAATTACAGAAGTAATATGTATACAGGAAACTTGGAAAACATAAAAAAGCACAAAGGACCCAACAGACAAGCAAACCAACAAAAACAGAAGTAATTCTACCTCCAGAGATACTAACCTTTACCATTTCGGCATGTATGCTTCCAGTCTTTGTCTAAGCCCATATTCACACATGTGTGTATCTTTTTTAGAATGTAAACTATTCCTACTCACATACTGTTCTACAATCTGGACCTAGTATATCCTGAAACGTGTTAGTGAGGTAGCTGGGGGTGATTTTTCTCTGTCTTTCTGTAGTTCTGTACGCTCACCTCACTGCCCTGTTGCAGGGAGCTTGGTCCCTCGGAGACTGATTGCTGTAGACTGACCCTGCTCACCCAGGGCTTCTTTGTTCACTGACAGGGTACCAGGGCTCAGCTGAAAAAGATGACAAGACTCTGCTAATTCATACATTACTTTGCATATATTTTCTTAAGATGCTTTTAAGTAACACGGAAGATGAAACAAAATAGATTAATGTAATCTGTAGGCTAACATTCAGGGTCCCCCGTTTGTGGAACTAAACCATGTAATCACAGCCTGGGGTAAGAAAGCTGATTATACGCACAGAGAAAAAGGCTGAGACATGCCCAAGGAGACATACCTTTACAGTACATACAAGGGCACCTGCCCGACACCTTCTTTTCCTGTCTCTTAACACTTTGTACTCTTGACACTGGCCAGTGGGCCTGAACTGTTGAGCCTGAGTACTTCCCCGTTGGGCCCTGCCTCTCCTTCCTACTACCACTACTTCCTTACTTTAGCCCTATCTCTCATGTGGATTACTGCAAAAGCCCCATACCTTGTTTCCTTGCTTCCAATCTTGCCCCTATCTGCTCCATCCTCACCATTTGCAGTTAAAGGAACTTTCTGACATGAATGTCTCTGTCTGTTCCTGTTACCTATCACCATGTAATAACAAGCCACCCCAAAACTTAATGGCCTAAAACAACCACAATTTTATTATGCTCACAGATTCCGTGGGTCAGGAGTTCCAACAGAGCATGCAGGGTTGGTTTTTCTCTGCCCTGTGATTCTAGAGCCGGTTTGACTTGAGTAACTGGGATGGGAACAGCTGGAGTTGAAAGACACACTCCTAAGATGCCTCTTTACTTGCACATCTGACACCTAGGCTGCAATGCAGAAGGACAGATTCAGGTGGCACCGTTGACCAGGGGACCTATGTGTGGCCTCCTCAACATCATGGCCTCAGTCAGACTTCTGTGGTGGCTCAGTGCTTCAAGGGCTACTGTCTTCCGGGAGCAAGGTGGAAGTTCCATGGTCTTTAGTGACCTAACCACAGAAGTCATATAGCTTCTTCTCCACTGTACTCCATGGGTCAAAACAGTGAGAAGCCTGCCTCAATTCAAGGGAAGAGAATATAAATTCTACCTCTAGATGGGAACAATGTCAAAAATTTTGCAGCTATGTTTTAAAAATCATCTATCTATCTATCATCTATCTACCTATTTTTCAGATTTGTATAAGCACAAAAGACAATTTTAAAAGGTACACACCAAACTGGTAAAGAGGAGAGGAGGGAAGGAGACTTTCACTCTTTATTCTCTACACTTCCAAAGGAGGGGTAAAAATTAGTGGAATTATAGGTGAGTTTTAGTTTGTACGGAAAATTACTTTCCCTATTACCTCAAGCTTGCAAAGGCTAAGAATACTATGGTAGGTCCTAAGTTGGTACATTCTAAAAGGAAGTGCTAAATCGCCTAGCTAAGCAGGGCATACAAACACATTGTGAAATGCCTCTGCCAGTAACAGCTCATTACCCACCTTCAGGCTATGGCAGAGAAGCTAGAAAACATCTTGTGGGAGGTTTAAGAGGCCAGAGCAAGGGCTTCTTTATAGAGAGTGGTCCTGTTGCTGTGTTCCACAGCTCATCCCATCCCTACTCTGCCACAGGAAACATCCTCTCACCTTAAACAAAGTGAGGGAGCTTCACAAGAATCATTTGGACGTCTTAACCTGTGTCTCTGGAAGTTCGAGGGACACAGGGACTGGTGACTAACTTTCACCAGAAGAAGCCTAAAGGTGAAATGTTGGCTGGAGGAGACTGTCTTGCAGCAAAATGAAGAGAGAGGACTGGTTGGCAGGAAGCTGCCCTTTTACTGATGGGTGGGCCATTGGAATGGAGGTGACCCATTCACAGGCCACCCATGACTGGCGTGAGGGATCCCAGATTCTTAGACTGGAAGGATTATAATACTTCATATTTATGAAATGTTTAAAGGTTTGCAGATGCTCTGGAATTTTAAGAAACATTATATCATCTGAATTTCACAAAAATCTATAAAGGAAGAGTTACATCATTTTAAAGATTTTTATAAAGAAAGTGAGAAGCAGCAAGTTTAGGTGATTTGTCTGAGGTTACAGAGTTAATTAGTACCAGATCCAGGACTCTGCTAACTCTAAATTGAGTGTTCCAGCCTGTAGTGCACACCATGGCTTTCTCTATCTTGGTTAGTACACGGCCCTGCGTCAATATGATAAGGTCATTAATGACAGATGTTATAGCCTCTTGTGGTTGAGAGTTCAGAACAAAATCAACAGTGACCATACCTCTTGGATGACCGTTTCAAAAACCTTCCTGGAAGCAGCTGGGCCCATCTGAAGTGTCCAAGAAAGTATAGACTATAACAAGAATTCACTTAGCATGTTGGTTTTCTTGAAGCCAACAGGGTTTTTGGTTCAAATCATTCTGGGGATGAATTAGAAGCCTGTCCTGTATCTTTAATAAATAGCCACATTCCCTTCCCTTTCCTCCGCAGCAGAACTTGGCAAATGGCATGTTGGAAAGAGAGTTATGCCTCCTTAGAGGGCTTCTAGCCTGTCCCCTGGGATACATTTGCAGGACAAGTTAGGGGGGATTTTCATTATGGAAAATTTGACATTCATTCATTTACACTAGTTATGCATCTTTGTTTTTATTTATTTAAAGAGCAAACACATTTCCTCTGAATAAAAGGAACAACAAATATAACTTGTTAAACATAGCAGACAGGATTCAAATCACTGCTCTGCCCCTTAGTAGCAGTGACCTTGGGCAAATTACTGAAACCCTCTGAGCCTCCGTTTCCTCATCTGTTAAACTGGAAACACTAGGGTTTGAAAGTTTCTTGGTGCCTACTGACTATCTATTCCCCCAGTTTCCATTTGGAGATCCTTCACCCCTACCCTCCAACACTTTGGTCTGGTTGGGGGCCCCAGCACCTCACTCCAGGAATGCAGAACGTGAATGGGGAGAGACTCTTCGAGGCCCCTGGCCATGAGACCAGTTCGGGATGAGCACGTGACCCCACCTAATTGGAGTGCACTGAGCTCTCAGGAGGAAGCTCTTTATTTTCTGCCAAGAAGAGAGACACTGGAAGACTGGCTGGCTGGAGCAGCTTCAGCCACCTGCCCCCACATGGAACCTGAGAACAAAGCCAACACACAAAGGCAGGTGGAGCCAGTCCAGGAGATGGAGGAAGGAGACAAGGTTCTGATAACATTGTGTGAGTCCAGTCATGCCTGAGGCCAGCCCTGTACCTGGACTTCTCAGTCTCATGAGCCAATCAATGCCCTTTGATTTATACCTGTTTGTTCAGATAAATCAAGAGGATCCCCAGTGATAGTCTCCCTAAATTTGAGAAGAAAATAATGTCTTGTAAAGTGCTTGGCAAAATACCTGGTACACAGTAAGCGCTCAGTAAAGGTTAGCTTGATTGTGCATCCTTTGGTGTTTAGTTCAGAAGAGAGGAGACTTCAAACTTATTTTGAATACTGAGCACATTGTGCCAGGCATGGTAAAGAGCCAGTATTATTGAGAGGCTGAATCCCATGAGGTGTGGTATCAGAGATACCAAGAGGGCGCTCCTGTCCTCCAGAACACCTCTCTTTCCTTGGCACTGATAGATGTCAAAAATAGCCATGAATCCCTTTGTTTTAAGACCTTTTGAGAGAAGTTTCTCATTTAGCCATAGCAGCTGTGGGAATGAGTCCATTAGCTCCATTCCTGAGGGCAGATTTTTTTTTTTTTTTCCTGAGGGCAGCTTTTGATAGTGACCCACAGAGATAGTGGAGGCCACTGGGTGTCCTGCGGGAGCCACACCCAAAGGAGACTGCAGCGCTGAAAGTCCAACTGTCTTCCTGCATAGTTTTGCACAGGCTATCCTTGCTGGGCACCCTCAAGAAGCTCCAACCTGAGATTTTACAAGGTATGGACTCTTTCTGAACTTTAAGCTGGGTATTTGGCTAAAATGTCCAGACAAACCTTTATTAACCAGCAAGCATTGCACCTAACCCAGTCCTCCTCTTCTGCCCAGGCAGCCACCAGATCCTAGCCCTCAGCTACAGACGTTCCAAGGGAACTAAGGACCATAAGGACAGTGGCAGCCAAAAATAGCAGAAGCAGCCCAAGATGGTGAGACCGAGGAACGGCTGCAGTGACAAGAGAATCAGAACTTGCTCCTGTCAGGTATGAGTGAGGCAGGTACCTCGGTCATCTGTGACTCTTCCCTGCAGAGGAGATGGCTGGATGTAAAGAATGGAGATCCCACCTGGACTGAGTACGGAGAATAGAGTTTAAAGTGCTTTTAGAAAAAGGACAGAGCAGACCCTGATAAGGACCCAAGTCATATTTCAAAGAAATTAGGCAGAAACACCTGGAATCAACAGTCTAAACATCTTCAGGTGTCCTATTTGACCCTCAAGGCTTCAACTAACTTCCTTCCTCGCTTCCTTCCTTCCTTCCTTCTTTCCTTCCTTCCTTCCTTCCTCCCTTCCTCTTTCCTCCCTACCTTCCTCCCTCCCTCCCTCCCTTCCTTTCTTTCCTTCCTTTCCTTTCTTTCACTCTTTAACTTAGAGCCCTAGTTTTCTTCCTTTTAAACCTATATACCCCACAAAAGTCTCATTCTGTTGATTTGAGTAGTTTCCCTCCTCAAAGTCCCGTTCTGTGGCTACATAGATATTTCCTTCTTCTGTTTATTCAGGAGCTAATATCTGGCAGGCAGCACAATGCCAAAGATTTGCACCGCCAGCTTTGCTAGAATGGCTCTAAGCCACTGTCAGCCAGGCCAGAGCACAGGGCTCCAGAGAAGGTGAAATACCACTTCCTGAGCCTGGTGACCTGTGGAAATAGACCATTCACAAGAATTGAGAGAGATTAATTGAAAAGGGAATAAGCTCTTACACATTAATGTTATTTAAGGTGAAGTACCTGTACACCTGTAATTACTTTGAATCTGCTTCTCACATTTTAGGATAAATTGCACTCTAACATTTTATCATTTTCTACTTCATATTCACTCATCTTTTTGACCTCAATCTCACTGATGCATTTGAATAATTTTTCTGTACACACACTCCAGCTAGTATTAGCCCCAGTACAGAGGAGCATTTCCAAGTGTCCCTATCTCTACATAACATGCGTTAGATAACTTGACAGTGGGGGAAAAAAAAAGGTCTGCAAGATAAGCAGGAATGAAAGAGAATTCTTTATTATAGGTACCATTGGATAGACTATCATGAGACTAAACACAAAATTAGGGTATTTCAGCTTTCCCCAGAATTGTATTTCATATCAGCAACTTGATCTCACCATTTAGAAATATTTTTATATACTAAGGAATCCATTAACTGGCTTGTATTGGTCAGAATTGTCTAGAGAAACAATGTATATGTATATAAATGTATATGTATATATACACACATATACACAGGGCGGGGGGAGATTATTATAAGGTATTAGCTCATGAGATTATGGAGGCTTGGAAGTGTCATGGTCTGCGGGCTGCAAGATGGAGACCCAGGAAATCTGGTGGCTCGTGTGTAGTTCCAGTTCAAGTCTGAATGCCTGAGAACCAGGGAAGTTGGTGATGTAAGTTCCAGTCCAAAGTGCAGGAGAAGACGAATGCGCCAGCTCAAGTGTCAGGCCAAGATTGAATTCTTCTTTCCTCTGTGTTTTTGTTCTTTTCAGATGCTCAACAGACTGGTTGAGGCCCACCTACACTGGGGAGGGCAATCTGCTTTACTCAGCCTACTGATTCAAATGCTAATCTCATCCAGAAACAGCCTCACAGACATACCCAGAAACAATGTTTAACCAAATATCTGGGAACCCTGTGTGCTGATCAAGTTAACACATAAAATTAACCATCGTATGGTTCTATGATGAAAGTAATTATTTTAATTGACAAGTAAGCAGTGGTAGCAATCTGATTTGAATAATTTGAATGATGCAAAAATTCTTAACAAATACTTACCGAGCACCTACAATGTACCAGGTACTCTCTGGACCAGGAAAGGTCAAGGGTCACTGTCCCTACTTTGGAGTATCAGGAAAGGTTTTACAAAGGTGGTAACACTTGAGTTTTCCAAGAAGAATGAGAATCCATAAGATTACCAAGGGGAGAGGATAATCCAGGCAGGGGCAACAGCATGTGCAAAGTCATGGAGGACTATTCTGGGAAGTGTGAGTGGTTCCACATGATTAGATTTATGAAGGCTATTATGAAGGAGAGTGGTAGAAGATGAAGCTTAAGGGGTAGGTAGAGGCTAGCGCACAGGGCCTTATAGGTTAGGGCACACACTGTAGGCTGACATTCCATGAACCACTTCTACTTCTACAAAGTTAACAAAACTTTGATTTTGTTCAGGTGGTAAGGTATCCAGGACCAGTATATAAATCACAATTGGTCAAGCCAATCATAGCAATTCCCTTTACGCTAATGATAATGCTTGGTCTAGGATTGGGTATAGCACTTAGTTATGGCCAGAGAAATAGAAGTCTTGTAGAGGGCACAGAAAAAAGAGTTTCACCTCTGATTAAAAAAAAAAAAAAGAACTCTGTACAAGAAGGAGTTCCCATTTTCCCCATTCCCTTCTTTTGTGATTTGAATGTTGTCATAGGAGGATGTGACATCTAGAGTTGCAATAGCCATCTTGTGACCATAATGGGAAGCCTGAGGATGACAGTCACACACCACGGATGGAAGAGAAAGGACAGAAGACAGTAGGGTCTTCAACAACATCACAGGGTCAACAAACCAATTGTAAGACTGCCTGCCTTAGGACTTTTAGCTTAGAAAACAGTAAGGATCTTCTGGTTACAGCCACTGTTAATCGTGCTTGTTGTCAAATTTGTCATAACTGCTGTTATGGTAAGGGTGACATTTTGGATGTATGACTAAGGAGTTTGGCCCTTATCATGAAAAGAAATGGGAGCTGTGGAGAGGTTTAGACAGAGGAATGTGTTGTCAGATTTGTGCTTGAAAACCATTACTCTGGATGCTGTGCTGGGCTGAAAATGGAAGAAACAGAAGCAGAGAGACCAGTTATGAAGCTACTGTAACTGCCCAAGAGATTAGGTAGAACCTAAGCAAAAGAAGTGACAATAATAACTGGGGGATGAGGATAAATCAGAGATATTTTTAAGTCAAAATAACACACCTTAGTGACTAAGTGGATGAGAGAGGTGGGGAAGATAGGAGAATCAAGGATAGCTCAGAATTTCTGACTTGGTTGACTTGAGATACAGGAGATCTGACTCTCATTCTGGTTCTGCCACAAGTTAGTCGAATGATCCTAGGCTAGTTTTCTCGTTTTGGGAAGGTCAGATTAAAAATATGATAGCAGATTGATCTCATCCCTCTTGACAGCTCCAACTCCCAGGAGCACTTTTGCTGAAAGGACTAGAAGGGGCCAGGAGAACCACCCTGGGGAAGGAAAAACCCCTTTCTCTAGTGGATCCTCAGACTGATTTGTGCAGAGCTGGGTGGTGGAAGACTTTGAGTCTTTGCCTTTTTGGCTTCGGCTGACAGCAGTGTGAGAAGTAGGGCAGGGGGTTCCTTGATGCCTGGATGATGCCCAAGCATGTAAATTAAAACCAGCAAAACATCATTTCCCACATACCCTCGAGACTTATCCTTTATTAAAGTCTTCATACAAAGCCTTGTCCACATCCCCTAGGATTCACTTCGGGGCATGGAGCTCTTTCCTTCTGCAGTTCCTTTACCATCTGGATCTGCCAGCTTCAAAGAGTAGCCATTTGCATTCAGGCAAACCAGTTATTCCTTTTTACATGAGGCCAAGAAACAATGGAACAGGTAAAACGATGTCTTTACCCTGGGAAGCTGAGGGGAATGATGCAAACCAGGCACAAAGCCCAGAAACTGTTGCCAGGATACATCACTGTTGGGTGGCAAAGGTCACAGAACCGTGGAAAGGGTTTCACAAATGACTAATTCGTTTTAATTTATTTCTCTTTATAAAAAGATTGCCTCGGGCTCACCAAGACTTACTATAGTTCAAATTTTAATCTCTCTCACTCCTATACCACTTTTTATATTAGTTTTACACATTATCTCATTTGATGGGGAGGAAGAATTGAGGAATGCAAAGGTCCAGACACTTCCCTCCATTCAGGGCAATTCTGAAGAGCCATCCCATCTCCAGAACTCCCCCTGGGATCAGCTGAGGTCTCTGAGGCAACCGCATCACAATTCAACAGCTCCCTTTGCCAATCCTGTTTCACTCCCACTCTTAGAGGTGTTGTTTCTGGTGGCACTCCCCAGTAAAATTCCTGCATGTGTGAAAGAAACACCAGAGCTGGACAGTAGTTAAAGTGGTAAAAAAACACATTTTATTCAGGAACTATTGCAATAGGAGAGAAGAGATCTCTATATAGAATCAGGCTCAATGTCCTTCAAATATAAGAAGGACAAGTGGGAATTTATAGCCAAGAGCAGGGTGGGGTCAGTGGGTGGAAGATCCTAAGTGGAAACATCAGGGGTAAGGGGAGAATTCTGACTAAATCAACTTGACAAGATTTTTGCTGAAAGCAGACCAGGGAGATCAAATATCATCACCTGGCGGATGCTAGGGGATGAAGCATTTGATCAGGTATTGAGGGTGATCAGATACTAAATTGACTTAACAGGATTCTTGCTACAACTGGGTGATGCAGGCTTGACAAGGACAGACCCTGAAACCCAAGGTCAAAGCCTAGTTAAGAAGAGGCCTTAAAGGAGACTAACTAGCATTTGGTCAAGGAGAGAGTCTTTGTCACAAGCAAATTTCTGTCTGTTTCCTGGGGAACCTGACCTAGGACACTAACATAGAATTGTCAGTCATCTCTATTTTTCTAGGTAAACACACACACACATTCCTATTGTCACATTATTATTTTTTAAAATACTTTAATTCCAACAAAGAAAGAATTACAATCTCAGAATAAATTAAAAATGCTTTGAACTAAATGTTTAGTTTAATTAAAAACAAAACCACTGGTTAGACAAAGACTTCTTATATAGGACACAAACCATAAGCCAGAACCAATTTAAAACTCTGCTCTTTGAATGTCACACAAACCATAAGCCTGAACCAATTTAAAACTCTGCTCTTTGAATGTCACAGATTAGGAAAGAAATATTTGCCAAAACCATATCTGACAAAGAACTTCTTTCCAGAGTATGTACCCTCACAAAGTACTAAGGATACAAACAACTCAATTTTTTAAGTGAGACAGATCCTCTTAATCAAAAAAGAGATACAGATGGAAAATAAGCCCTTAAGAAGATGCAGAACATCGTTAGTTATTAGAGAAATGCAAATTAAAACCACAATGAGGTATCACTACACACACATTAGAGTGGCAAAAACAAAGAAACCAAAAAACAAATCCTGATAATACCAAGTGGTGACAAGGATGTAGAGTAAGTTGAACTCTCAATAGATTGCTGGTAGGAGTGCAAAATGGGACATCCATTTAGGAAAACAGTTTGACAGATTTTTATAAGGTTAAATATTTACCCTGTGACCCAGCAATCCTACTCCTAGATATTTACCCAGTCGAAATAAAACACATGTTCACACAAAGACCCATATACAAATGTTCATAGTGGCTTATTCATAATTCCACCAAACAGAAAACAATCTAAATGTCCATCAGCTGATGAATGGATAAATAAATTGTTGTACCACCATACCATGGAATATTACTCAGCAATTAAAAGAATGAGCTAATGAAACACACAATAACATGAATGAATCTCAAAACAATTATACGAAGTAAAAGAAGCCAGACACAAAAGGCAACATACTGGGCTTCCCTGGTGGCGCAGTGGTTGAGAGTCCGCCTGCCGATGCAGGGGACACGGGTTCGTGCCCCGGTCCGGGAAGATCCCACATGCCGCAGAGCAGCTGGGCCCCTGAGCCATGGCCGCTTAGCCTGCGCGTCCGGAGCCTGTGCTCCGCAACGGGAGAGGCCTGCATACCGCAAAAAAAAAAAAAAAAAAAAAAAAAAGGCCACATACTGTATGATTCCATTTATATGACATTTCGGAAAAGAAAACTGCAGGGACAGAAGTTAGATTGGTGTTTGCCAGGGCCTGAGGGAGAGGTTTAATTTAAAGGGGCAAGAGGGAATTTTGGGGGTGATGAAAATATACTATATATCTTGATTATGGTGGTGGTAACACAACTGTTTCTAAGTTTCAACACTCATAGAACTGCACATGCAAAAAGGGTGAATTTTACTGTGTTCATTTATACTTCAATAAACCAAACCAAACCAAAACTTCACTGTATTATCCTTATCTTTTTTGGTTTTGCCACCGACTAGTGAAAACTTCATCACCTAACAACCCTGGCCTGTAGATATGAAAGGAAGCAGGGAGAACAGGCAGTGGTTATAGGATCAAAAGGGACTTTTTCTGGACAGATGAGGCTGGAACGTGTGTGTAGGCTGAAGGGAAGGAGCTAGTTTTGAGGGGAGAGACCAAAGTTGCTGGAGATGGGGGGAGGCTCATTGATGGAGTGAAAGCTACTTTAATCAGAATTCTTGATGTCAGACAACAGAAACTCAATTCAAACTACCTTAAGCAAAAAGGAAAGTTTGGGGCTCACATAACTGAAAAGTCCAAAAATTTAAAAACAATGTTGTCAGTACTTGTCTTAGCTCAGGCGGCTGTAACAAAATACCATAATCTGGGTGGCTTAAACAAAAGACATCTATTTCTCACTGTTCTGAAGGCTGGGAAGTCTGAGATCAGGGTGCCAGTATGGTCAGGTTCTGGTGAGAGCCTTCTTCCTGGCATGCAGATGGCTGTCTTCTTGCTGTGTCCTCACATGACAGAGGGAGAGGGAGGGAGAGAGAGAGAGAGAGAGAAAGAGGGAGGGAGAAAGCTGTCTGGTGTCTTCTTATAAGGGCACTCATCCCATGGTGAAGACTCTACCCTCATGACCTCATCTAACCTTAATTACCTCCCAAAGGCCCCATCTCCAAATACCATCACATTGGGAGTTAGGGCTTCAACATATGACTTTCAGGGAGACACAAACTTTCACTCTATAGCAGTACTCTAGCTCTGTATTTCCTGGCATCTTTTGCCTCTCCCTCAGCCTTGTTCTTAGGCAAGCTCACTCCATGTAAGACGGCCAGGCTTACATTGGTTTAATAACTGACTATCTCAAGAAAAAAGAAAACTGTCCTGCAGTGCTTGTATCCAGTCTTGAAACAGATTCTAATTGGCCTTATTTAGGTCAAGAGCTCACCTTGTGCTAGGGAAAGCAGAGTCCCATTATGGACAGCCCCAGGCACATGGAAAAGGGAAAGGGGAGTTAGGAAAGTAAGGAATACAGAGCAGAGAGACAAAAACATGGTAGATGTTTACCATAGATCCACAGACTTGGGAGGGGATAGAATTCGAAAGACAAATGAAAAAAACCGTTTGCTAAGGGGTTCCATCCTTTGAGACAGATGGGAATGAGGTAGGGATGAATGAAATGTAGAAAGGGTGGGTGGTTTTTATTGAGGAGAGGGGAATGTGGTCAGGAAAATGAAGTCATTCACAGCTGTGAGTTCCTCTTCTGAGCCTGCCTGAGGACAAGGCTAAGGAGAGAGAAAAGATGCTAGGAAATACAGAGCCAGACTATTGCTATAACCTGAATGTTTCTGTCTCGCAGAATTCATATATTGAAGCCCTAACCTCCCCAGTTTGATGGTATTTGGAGGTGGGGCCTTTGGGAGGTAATTAATTGTAGATGAAGTCATGAGGGTAGGGTCCTCATGATGGGATCAGTGCCCTTATAAGAAGGGACCAGAGATATCACTCTCTCTCACTCAAAGCCCCCCTTTTACCCTATGAAGTAAGGGCGTTTGCTGAGAATGAATCAGTGGGGGGTGTAGAGGTAAAGTGCTAGGCTTTGGGGGTAGGGGTGCGTATAGGGACAAATAAAAGGATTGCCAGTGATACTGAGGTTGGAGATAAAAAATTCTACCCATCTCTTAAGGCTCAGTTGAAATATGTTCTCCATGAAATTGTACCTCCACTGGAAGGTATCCCACGCTCCTCCAAGCTTCATGGCATTGGGGGCCACTCTTACAGCACCCAATATAGTAATGTTTTCATGTTTACATAGTCCTAATTATTCTGCTAGCCACATTAATCAGGTTCCTGGGTTTGGAGACTGACAGTTTGAATAGTGAGTGGAAATACTGATTAGGTTTTTGAGTTTTGGAAAGTGAGAAGTAAAAGTTTGGATGGAGATGGATTTATTTTTAAAAGTATCTGAATCTATTCAGTTCCTGAGTTTGGGTAACAAAAGTTCCGATAAAGAGTTTGAACAGTGAGGATGACACAGGTGTGTGTATGCACACATGAGTGTGCATGCGTGTGTGTATGCCTGTTAACTTGCCTGCTGTATTGTACTCTCTTGAAGGCAGAACTCTTGTGTGACTAATTTTCACGTTTCCACATGTCCTAATGTGGTTGGTGCTCAATATTTGTTAAACGAATAAATAAAAACTCCCAGCTTTCCTTTCCCCGCTTTTCTTTGTTCCTACTAAACTTTACTGCTCCATTAAGATAATTAAAGATGAAACCAAAAGAACAGCTTTAAGAACTACTCTCGTAATTGGGACTGCTTCCAAATGCCATTGTAAGCACGTGCTTTTCTTTTTCTTTAACCCCACCCCCCATTGGACAAAACCTGAAGCAATTTCAGGGGATGGATTTTGCTGCTTGTGTAAAATATTCTGGCTTCTAGTCAAATGGACATTGCAGGAGTATATAAAAATGGCTTTGTTCTCCACACAAATGAGTTCATTTAAGCAGCACACAGTTTTGATTTCTTACTGCCTTTTGGGAGGGTAGAGCATTAGGGAATTTAAAGGTATCATTATTGTATGAAAAGTGCTGAATAAGGAACACCTGAGTGGTAAACAACTCGCTGAACCACCTTAGTGCATCTGGGATAAGGGAGCACGTTGTTTATTGTGCCTTGAACCTGTTTCCAATACAAGGATTGTACACTCCTTGCTTAAGGAGGAACGATAATAACCAGTAACCTTGAACATACAGTACGGCTCTGCTGCTTGTTCATTTGTAACTGTATCCTTAGACAAGGCTGAATCTCAGACAAAAGATTAAAAGATTCTGAAAATGGCTGAAACGTCTTTGTTTCTGCATGTTTGTGTGAGAATGAGGCTAACATTAGCAGAGCTGGCGTTTAATAAATATTCATTGAAAGAGTGGATGAGTAAAGAAAGAGACTCTGCTGCTAGAGATCAGAGCTTAATAAAGACATTTTCATATGAGGAGGCAAAGAAACAAAGTCCCTACACTCTATGTTTTGTAAGTACCCTAGTATTGTGTTCAGGGACGCAGAAATTTGGAGAAAGGGAAGAAATGCACATTTCTGATGGTGGATTAAGGATGGAAGTTAACCAGCTCCAAAGTGGGTGCTTCCATATTTCAATTCATAGCAGCCACAAATGTTATTTGTCTAAATAGGAACATACAGGGAGGCAAGAACATTAGATTTACTTCCCATTTGCATTTCTAACTAGCTCAGTGGTCTTTAACATGTCTTGCAATTCTCCTGAGCCTCAGCTTCCCCATTTGTAAAATGGATATAACTCACAGGGGTTTTATGAGAATTAAATACTATATGTAAACATGTATGAGGGCTTCCCTGGTGGCGCAGTGGTTGAGAGTCCACCTGCCGATGCAGGGGACATGGGTTCATGCCCCAGCTGGGAAGATCCCACATGCCGTGGAGCGGCTGGGCCCGTGAGCCATGGTCGCTGAGCCTGCGCGTCCATAGCCTGTGCTCCGCAACGGGAGAGGCCACAGCAGTGAGAGGCCCGCGTACCGCAAAAACAAAAAACAAAACAAACAAAAAAACATGTATGAGATTGAACCAGGCATATTTAGTCATTCAACAAATATGTATGTGCCAGGCACTAGGGCAAAAAAGACAAGACCTTATCCCTTGAAGAGCTTATAGTCTAGCCGGAAAGATTTGTATGTTTTGAGTATTGAGATAAGTATGGATGGAGCACTATCGAGCAAGAGGAAGAACGCCTAAATCAGATTGGGGAACACAGGGAACACTTCCTGGGGGAGGCAATGTTCAATTGAGTTTTGAAGAAGTATAAGTTACATAGACGAAAATGGGAAGGTCATTCCAGACAGAGCGGTCAACACGTGCAAAGGCAGAGTGGCACTGACTGTTTAGGGAACTAAACATATTGATAGTTCAGTATAACTGGAGCAAAAGGTGTGGGCGGGGAAGAGGCAGCAGAGGGGGTGAGAGAGGCAGGCAGAGGCCAGATCAGGAAGAGCGTCAGGCGCCATGCTTTCAGAAAGTGAACTTTACCACCAAAGGTATGGGCAACCACTGGAAAGTTTGAGGGAGGGTGGGTTGAAACTAGTTTTATGTTTAGAAAGAGCACTCTGGGTGCAATGTGGGGTAGGGGTTGTAGGAGTGCAGCCTACAGGCAGGGGGTCCAGTTTAAGATCCCTATAGTAATCCAGACCAGAAAGAAAGGAGAGTCTGAGCTAAAGTTATGAGAATGGGGAGGAGGAGGTAGCTATAAGAGCCATTTAGGAAGTAGAGCTTGCAGGGCAGGGGTAGAGGGCAGGCAGTGAGGGAAATGAGAGTCTAAGATGATTTCCATCCAACTTGGTGGATGACATTGCCATTCCTTGAGGTGGAGATCACAGGAGAAGGAGCAGGTCTGAGATGGGACTGGGGTGGGTAAATATGATACCTTCCATTTAGGGCATGTTCAGTTTTTTTTTTTTTTTTTTCGGTACGTGGGCCTCTCACTCTCGTGGCCTCTCCCGTTGTGGAGCACAGTCTCCGGACGCACAGGCTCAGCGGCCATGGCTCACGGGCCCAGCCGCTCCGCGGCATGTGGGATCCTCCCAGACTGGGGCACGAACCCGCATCCCCTGCATTGGCAGGTGGACTCCCAACCACTGCACCACCAGGGAAGCCCCATGTTCAGTTTTATAGTCTGTGAGTCACCTGGGTAGAGATGTCCAGGCAATTGGATACATGGATCTGGACTAGAAGTATGGATTGGAAAGAAAGACTAGGACTGTGAGTTCTCCAGTATTTATTGCCTGTTGTTCTTTGGTACTAGAATTCCATCTCTTGCTCTCTCTCTGCTGCAAACATGGATACCTAGAATAAAAACTATGTTTCCCAGCTTCTTTTGCAACTGGGCCTGGTCATATGACTAAGATCTAAACAATGAAACATAAGTGAAGTATCATGTGAGAGGTTCTGAAAACCTTACTTTAGGTTCAACCTATGCGTACCCTGTGCTCCTCCTTTTGCATCTGTCCCTTCCCCTATCTTTCTGCCTGGAAGATAGATGCTGCCACCTTGGACAATAAGGTTGAGACCACTTAAAGGAGAACATCAAGAGGGAAGGGTCCTGGGCAAGGCCATCACTTTGCACTACTCCAGAAGGGATGGTTCAAGCTGTGTATGTGGATAACGCTTCCTGGAGCTGCAGGGCACAGCCTGCGAGGCTGTAAATGGAGGCCCAGGGTCTGGGTCCCTGACGTCATGGAGCTTCTTCATAACAGCTCTGGACTATTTACTCAGACTTTTATGTGAGAAAGAAAAAATTCCAAAACTACTCTTTTGGTTAAGCTTTTAAATGACCAGTATTAGCCTAATTTACACAGGGAATCACCAACCTATGGGAGAGAGTTGAAACCACACATATGGACCCAGTCTCACAGCAGCTTTGTGCAGTGAGAGGAACAGAGGATAACAACAGAGCCTGGAAGACAGGCCCTCGAGGGGCCCCTCCACAGCCTTCCCTCCATCCATTCTGAAAGGGCCTTTACTGTTTGTCCTTTTCCTTCCCACCCTGCCTCGGGGATGAGCATAAGCCTTCTCTACTCAACCACCGCCATTCCGTCACAGACGTTCTACTCTAACCATAAAGATTCACAATTGGGTGTGTGTGGGGGGTGGAGGAAAGCAGCAGGATGATTTTAACAGCTTTAATGAAATATAATTCACGTATCATATAATTCAGCATTTAAAGTGCACAATTCGATATTTTTCACTATTTTCACAGGGTTAGTCAACCATCACCACAATCTAATTTTAGAACGTTTGTACCCTGCAAAAAGAAATGGGATTAGATGTCCATTGGCATCTGTTTCCCATTCCACAGCAATAATTTTTGACTCAGCCATTGTTGGAGCTGAAGTAAACCAACTAGTAAAACCACTGCCTTAGGCATAGAAAGCAGAGAATAAACCTGAGGACACGGAGGTTCAAAGAAGTTCAGTTACCTGCACAAGGTGACACAGAGAGTGACAGAACCAGGTCTCCTGGCTTTCCCTTCAATGTCCTTTCACTTTTTTGAATAATGGCATTCCATAAAGACTCTTTGAATGGAAGTGATAAGGTACCATGGAAGAATAATGGCCTTTATTTTCTTTGGAAATAATTTCAAAATTACAAACATGTTGCAAGAACGCTACAAACTCCCATATGCCCTTCACCCAGATTTCCCAATTGTTAACATTTTACCACATTTGTCTTTATTCTCTCTGCATATTTATATACTTTACTTTTTTCCAAATGATTTAAGAGGAAGCTGCAGGCACAATGCCTCATTAACCCTTAATACTTTAGTACGCATTTTCTAAAAACAAGGACATTCTCCAATATAACCGCAGTACAAACATTGACACAATGTTACCGTCTAATCCACAAACAACATTCAAATTTTACCATCTGTCCCAATAATATCCTTTATGGGTCTAGACTCCAATCCAAGATGATGTGTTGCATTTAATTGTCATCTGTCTCTGGTCTCCTTTAATTTGGAATAGTTCCTTAGGCTTTCCTTGTCCTGTATGTCTTTGACATTTGCAAAGAGTACAGCCTGTAGAATATTGTTCTGTAGAATATTCTTCAATTTGCGTTTGTCTGATATTTCCTCATGATTAGCTTTAGGTCATGCATTTTTCTCAGGGCCGCCACAGAGTAACACTTGGACCAGTGTGTCACATCAGGGATATGCGACGTCGATTTGTCCCACTACTTGTGCCATCAAATTTAGCCACTTACACAGGGATATCGGCTCGGTGCTTTGTGACCGCCTGGAGGGGTGGGATAGGGAGGGTGGGAGGGAGGGAGACGCAAGAGGAAAGAGATATCGGAACATATGTATATGTATAACTGATTCACTTTGTTATAAAGCAGAGACTAACACACCATTGTAAAGCAATTATACCTCAATAAAGATGTTAAAAAAAAAATTTAGCCACTTAGTTAAGCTGGTTCTTCACAGTAAAGTTAATTAATAAGCATTTTGTACTTTTTAATAAGTATTTTATTAGGAGATACTATGATATGATGTGAATAATCTGTTTCTCATCAAATTTTCATCCACTGGTTTTAGCATCCGCCGATGATTCTTGCCTAAATCAATTTTTATTATGATGGTGGCCAAGCCTGATTTTCTAATTCCATCATTCTTTCTATGTTTATGTGTTGGTGTTACACTATGAGGTAGAGTTTTCTCTTATTTATTTACGTATCTCATTTTAGACTCATGGATTCCTATTATATTTATAACAGGTTGTAACATATTAGTCTTGATATTTATTTTGATTCTTAATTGCCCTCAATATGGCCAATGCGAGAGCCTTCAAGCCGAGTCCTTTTGATACGTCCTCCTCATTTCTGAGTACTACGTTACTTTCTGGAAAAAGAAGTTCCAGGTTCATCTTGTATATCCACTGTCCTAGCCCTGTATATTAGTTCCTGTGGCTGCTGTAACAAATTATCCCAGACTTGTGACTTAAAACAATAGAAATTTATTCTCTCACAAGTTTGGAGGCTAGAAGTCTGAAATCAGTATCACTGGGCTGAAATGTAGTTGTCAGCAGGACCATGCTCCATCTGGAAGCTCTAGGGGGGCGTCCATCCCTTGCCTCTTCTAACTTCTGATGGCTGCCAGCATTCCTCGGCTCGTGGCCATATCACTCTAGTGCCTGACTCTGTGGTCACATGATCTCTTCCTCTACTGTCCATAATCTCTTTTTCTGTTTCTCTCTTATAAGGATTCTTGTCATGGATATGTAGGGCCCACCCAGATAATATGGGATAATCTCCTCATCTTGAGAGAAACTTAATCACATCTGCAAAGATCTTTTTTCCAAATAAGGTAACATTTACAGGTTCTAGGGCTTAGGATGTGGATATCATTTGGTGGATCAGTTTTTAGCCCACCACATCTTGGACTCAGTCATTTCTTGAAGGAGTGCTTGTTCTTCTTCATGGAGAAAGATATTTAGAAGCCAAGATGTGAATGCTAGGTATGCTCTTGCTACTTGGATGCCTTTACTTCCTGACACTCTATGCAGATAGAGTTAGGAAATTACAGAGAGAGGTGTGACTATATGTCTGTGAATATGTTGGGCTGCACCCCACAGGCCTACAAGCCCAGTTTCAAGATCAAAGAAAGAGCCTAGAGTCAGCAACAGAGATATCAATGGTTTAATGGGCGGGGCGGGGGGGGGTGTATATTACATGTCTGAAGCAAAGTCCTGGAGCGACACCCCACCATGTGCAGTTCACGGCGGGCAGGACATGGTTGCAGTCTTCACTCCCGAGGTAGGGCAGAAGGGGAGATTACCAGTTATAGGCTCATTAGTTACCAGGGAAACCAGTAGAGGGTCGTGCCCATCACCTGCCCCTTTGATAAGAACAATCCCTAGCTGGGGCTTGGGGCAAGTACGCAGGAAGGTCAGTCATGTGGGTAAGGTAGAGGTGAAGCAGGCACTGGTCGGGCAGGGGATGTACGGAGAGCAAGAGAACGGCCGTCCTGAGTGGCCTGAACATACACTCCACCCCTACACACCCTGCATGACCCTTACAGTCTTGGCCCGCCCCTTTTCCACAATATCCCCGGGGTCAGGTATATAGCAGGCACTGCAACCAGACACCACAAATACAATACAGACAGCAGCAGCCACAGCGCATCAAGAGTAGGATACCCAGTATGCTCAGAACAGTCATTCTCCAGGATGTGGGCAAATTTTGGAGCCAAGCACTTACCAGGTCAATGTAAAGGGAGTCAATAGCAGCAGTGCCTTGTCCAGTTATAAGGAAGGTAAGGCCACCCCTGGTTTTCACAAACCCAGAGCCACCCCCATGGGAGGGGAAACATTCTGGTGGCCTAGCCAGGAGTCAGCAGTCACAGTACAGATCTGTCACCACATGTTATGTTGAGTGCCACTAGGGGTGAACCCATTAGGTCTTTTCCACCAAAAAGCAGTTAATCCCACTAGTTGGACTTGTGTGTCCAGAAGTCAGCCTATTCCATTCCACACAGCATAGCCCAGGAGGGCTCACGGGCAGTCAGTTGTACAGTAATGTTTACCAACAGGGGTCCTTCTGATGCACTGACATGTGGGACAGGAAGATGGTGAGAGTCTTTCTCCCCCATGGTCAGTAGTCCCCACATAATCATAGTAGCCGGGTCAATTTTTCATGGAAGTCCAGAGGAAGACAGTGGCATCTGGCTGTTGACCCAGCAATTAGACTCATTTCGCAGTGAGGCCATTGTTGCTGCCCAGTCCTCGAATAGATTTCCTCCCTCAGGCTAGGGACAAAATATAAGACATCTAACAGACACAACACGGGAGCTCATGACGGTTAAGCAAAATACAAGCAGCAACCGAATTCTGAGGTAATACCATACCCACCTGTGGTTTTTGTCCTGATCTGCATTACAATTCAGAAAACTCAACTTTTCAATAATACAAGAATGTGTCTAAAATCACGTATACAACGGCCACCTAGTTTTACCTCGATGTCTGAACCACAGCTACTCCATTTTGACTCTCAAATTCATTCCCTTCCTCAATGGCCAAAGCAGATGTACAATGCGTGTCTGAAAGGATAAAACAGGCTGCTCTGGTCAGTAAAATGTAAGTTAAACCATGTATAAGCCTTCTGACTTCCCCCTACCTCAATACGTGCAGATTTTTCCATCATTTCCCCTTTTGGTTGCAAATCTTTGAATAGAAAGCACTAATGATCAAAATATTTGTCCCGCAGTGCTGAGGTACTGCCTTCTACCCCAGGTTCAGATCATGTCCCTCAGTGCTAGGCGTCCTTAATATCCACCTAGTCATTCACGTTGGGGGAAAACTAATCAGATCTTATGAACAGGCTCAGAGGTATGTCAACACTTTATAGACCATACATTTTGATCACTTATACCTGGTTGTCACACAAGCATTGTACATGTGCTTTTAGCAACAGACTTAAAGCAAGCAGTGTTACATAGCATGAGTAGTTATACTCTGTGGCAACTTCACTAGAGAATTTTCTTTTCCTCCTGAACATCAGGGCAAAAGTGTGGCTAACACAATAACTTTCATAAATACAGATCTCAATTAACAGAACTAAAATTTAATATCCACTAAAACATAGTCTTACTAACACAACATTGTAAACAATTATACTCCAATAAAACTATTTTTTAAAAAAACATTGCCTTTTTTTCTTTCTGAAATTACCCTCATCTCCACCAAACACAACCAGATCAAGACTAATTTGTTTGCAAAACAAGTCTGGTCAACTGATCATATAGGTCCCTCCAAACTAGCTGAGGTAGAACTCCTCAGAAGGAGTCTCAGACTGAATTCCCAACAGGCTTCTCAAGGCCAGGAAAGTCAAGCCCGAGGCCTGCCATAAGGCTCTGCCCCAGTGGGTTTCTCAGTCCCCAAAATACTGAGATTCCTCCACATGCTAGGAGATAGTCATTCCCATTCACCTGATAAGGCAGCTCAGAACCCAAGAGTCTCCAATTTCTGGAAGCACCAGGCAGTGAGAAAAGAAAAAGATCTCAATTGTAATTATAAATTACTAATTTATAATTTACCAAATTGCCATAACTCATAAATCATGCCATAAATCATAACTCAAGTGAGGGAAAGGTCTTCCCTCTATCTGGAAAACAGAGACCAAAACCAGTAACATTCCAGACAAAACCCCTAAACATTATAACCATATTCACCAGTTCACTCAGTAACTAATCTTTTTGTTAACTTTTTATGAAACCATCAGGTTTTCCATCAGGACTCTTTAATTTCTTACCCTGTTCAGCAGTATAATCTGAAATTTATCAGAGACCTGTTACTGTCACAAGGTCCTTCCTATGAATCTTCTTGAAGATGAAGCACTTTTGCAGAAGCATCAGAGTACAATTACTGTCTACAAATGACAGAAGACTGGTAGCTAAACCGAGACCTTTAATTGCTACACTCAGCAATTAATGTTCCAATATTTTATCCTATTTGAAATGACCCAGATAGTCATTTAACTTCATTTAGTTTCAAGTTACCGAAATCTAGAGACTATTTTAGAGAGACATTCGTAAAACAATTATTTCTAGAGTTTACTTAAAAGCCTTTTTTCTCCTTTACTCTCAGAGATCACAAAAGATTAAAGTTCCAGAAAGCCGTACATAATTTACATCTCAAAGGCACAAGAGAAATACCAGTTCCTTCTAGAAAGCTAGCTTAACCAATTACAAAAGGCTCACTTTGATACAATAGCAGAGCCATTAGATGCCATTGTTCTCCAGATAGCTTGGCAGCCCCCATTCATCAAGGACAGCCACCACGAGGCCCCAAATACTAGTGGACAGCCACCCCGGGAATATCCCCTGCAACTTTCACGATCACCCCTGGAACTTTTAGGCCTCACGTGTTAGTGGACAGCCACCTCAGGATTATACCCACAACTTTTGGTCCCCACATACTAGTGGACGGCCCCTGCCACTTTCCATTCCCTGTCCTGTATCTCCCGACATCTCAGTGAGCACAGGAGTTCCCGGTTTCCTGGCTGGCTCTGCCAATTGTTGGGCTGCACCACAAAGGCCTGCAAGGCTTACGCTTGCCCAGCTTCGAGACTGAAGAAAGAGCCCAGAGTCAGCAACAGAGACGTCAGTGGTTTAGTAGGTGGGGGAGCTTATACATCTGAATCAAGGTCCTGGAGTGACACCCCACCATGGGCGGTGCATGGAGGGCAGGGCGTGGTGAAGGTCCTTGCTTGGGGGGGGGGGGAAGGGGAGATTACCTGTTACAGGGGAATTGATGTCAGGTGGGCTCATTAGTTACCAGGGAAACCAGTAGAGGGGCACGCCCCTCACCAGCCCCTTTGATAAGAACACTCACTAGCTGGGGTCTGGGACAAGTACATAGGAAGGTCAGTCATGTGCATAGGGTGTAGGAGAAGCAGGCACTGGTTGGGCAGGGGATGTATGGAGAGCAAGAGAACAGCCATCTGGAGTGGCCTGACCATGCAGTATATGTATGCCTATGTAAGTATCTATCTATAGATACACACACACATAAATACACATAAATCTAATTTATCTACTCATGTAAAAACCAGGAGCTCACACAGAAACCTTCAATTCCAATTCACCAGTACAGAGTTTATTCCAGCCTTCTTCCTTTCTGTATTTGTAGCTGGAATGTAGATCTGTCCCATAGTGAGAGACCTGGCTTCCATTAGCCTCAAGATGACAGTGAAGGGTTCAGAAGTTCCCCTACGCAACATACATATTCACATTAGTGCTGCATTTTTCTCATCCTTTAAAAAAATGCGAATTGCCAGACATGCTGAATCTTAAATTGCTTATAGACATAAAATGTTTTCAGTTGGATGAACACCTTCGTATTTTAAAACCCTAGAAGACCCTGGGGAGAGTAATTTTCAAATCCACTCAGACACACTAACAGATGATTTTGCCCCTCACTAACTTCTTTTCTGATGTTGTTAATGGGAGGAAGGGTGGAGTTCCGCAGTGCCATTTAAATTCTAGACAAACATTGGATTTATAGTTCTATTGTGGAATATCATTGTCTGACACATAAAGTGGTTTTCTTACTGAGAAATAAAGACTGAGTAGTGGTGGAGGAGGGAAGCTGAGGGAAATTAGTGGATTAGAATGCACGTGGGTGACTCTTCCAGACAAAGTTCTTTGGGCACATTTTGTCTCTTTGCTCTCTGCATTTAAAAACAAAAAAAGTGTGTGTGTGTGTGTGTGTGTGCACGCGCGTGCACGCTCATTTGTGTGGCTATCTTAGCTGTCTCAATCCCTGGGCTGCTTAAGCATTAATAACAACCAAAAACACAACAGATTTTGTTTTTGTTGCTATCGCATATGCCAAGCATCTGGGCTGAGACAAGGAAAATGGAAACCTGAAAGCCTTCTGAAATTGTGGAATGATGACAGTAGCTTTTGGTAGCAGGGACTGGGTTTCATTTTCCCCTTCTGTTACAAGGGTTCAGAAATGAAAGGGAGGACACTTAAAAAGGGGGGAAATAGTCTGGCGACTACACACCACAGTTTAAAGAAGGAAGATGTACATCAGGACGTAGAGGAAGTGACAAGGCAGATTTTGCAATAGTTAAGCCTTTTTTACAGGGTCCAGATCTGTGGCGTGACTATAAAGCAAATAGGATTTCTTTAACACCACACAGCTTACTTAAACATTAAAAGCAGTTGTACCCACTTCAAAGCGGCCACCCAGGGAGCCCATGCACAATGCTAAGCAGAGTGTAGTCTTTCAGAACATTTGGAAACATCTTCTGGAGTTGACTTCAGAGTCACTTAATGAGCCACATGAAATTTTAGGCTTGTGTCTATAGCAACGATTATTTTTTCCCACCCAGACTAGAATTTCCAGCCATTTATTATCCACTTTTATTTTTCTCATTTGACTTTAAAAGACTTGGAATTTTCCCCCCAAATCACTCTCAAAGATCTTTTAATGCAATTCAAAAGAACGTCATTAGTGATAATTATGGTATGAATAACTACTTATTGGGCTACCTGGGATAGGCAGATACTTTATATACATTTTACCTGGTCTTTTTTCTCATTTTACCAATGAGGAAACTGAGGCTCTGAGGGAGATTAAGCAACTGGGTCAAGGTCGCATAGCTAAAAAGTGGCAGAACTTGATTCACACCCAGGTCACCTGTCTCCAAACAAAACTCACGCTTTTTGCCCCAGGCTACAACTAAAGAATCACTCCACTTTTTTTGAGTTATGGCATTTTAGCCCTAGAAACGTGGTGACTCCCAAAGTGGCCATTTCAAAGGCACAATGCTCATTAGATTGTATAAATGCTTGTTTATGTGTTTCAAGCCTGTCTCATTATTTCATTGTCACAGCTCATACTTTATGTCACAGAGAAAACGTTTACAACTGAAAATGCTAACAGGATATTACCCACAATTGAAGATGGTAAATGTTAATATTACCATTTAGAACAATGAGTCTCAGGAACTGGAGGCGGGGTGGGGGGGGTGGGGGGGGGTTGGGAGTTCAGTCTCCCACACGCCAGCCCACCCGCATCTCAGGGGGCCGGGTTGTAGGTCTGGTTTGAAAACAAAGCAGTGCTTTGTTCTAGTGCTTTTTTTCCCCCTGATACTTATGCTGAATTTCAGAAAATGAAAGGAGGGCATGCGATGTTTTAAAGTTTATCAAACGGGAAAGCAGTTGTTTTTTTTTTTTTAATGCAGGGATTTTAAATAAGTTTGGAAAATACTATAAGAAGGAAAACATAATCTGCTTTAATATTTTAGAAATCTTTGCCTCCGTACAAGAGAAAACTGACTGGTAAAAGCGAGAGGTAAGGAGGTCAAAGGAAACACATCTTCAACATCCATTGTTTAATAATTCAATGCAAACCCTCCTTATTATGCCTCTAAAAATCATTATTGTTCTGAGAGGGGCGCTGGGGAGAGGAGCAGCAGCCTCTGGGCACAGAATAAGAGCAGCACGTGAAGTTCCAGGAGATGCAGACGTTCAAACCTGCTCCCTCCTCTTTATGGAAACCCTGGTGGTGAGAGACAAATGCCCCTGAGCATCTGTTCGATAGGCAGTTGTGAATGGCGGGGATGCTTTCTAAACAGATTTGTAGCTGTTGTGTAAACAGCTGGGTTTAAGAAATAGCTCCATTTGCGCCAGCCTATTATTTGACGAAGGAATCTGAGTGTGTGGCCTTGTGTCTCTGAGAAGGTCAGAGCGGTTGATTGTTTGCTGGGTGAAATGCTGCATTTAAAAAGTATTGTGTGTTCAGGCACTTAGGCTTCCACTCTCATTCTGCACCAGTATTTCCACCCCGGTTTTCCTCTGTATTCTTCTTCCTTTCAGTTATTTGTGATTAGAAGGATGGTAAGATTCATAGGCTCCAGATACCATATCTGCTTTATTCACCTGTGTCCTCTCAGGATATAGCATGGTATCTGGCACATGGTAGGTACTCAGTGAATGAATAATCCAAAAGCTCTTGCCGTATCCTGCTCTGGACTCTGAGCTGGGCATTGCCCAAAGCTCATCTGAGTTCACTGGGTCAAATTCCAAAGCAAGCAAGAGAGTCAGTTTTCAATGATGGATGGGCAGTGTGCCACTGCCAGGCCCTCCTCGCTACCATTTGGAAAGCAAACCACTGTTTACCCTGCGAGCCTTTTGGAAGAAAATTGGCACTTTGACACACCACCCTCAAAGGGTCTACCAATCCCTGTTCTGGAAATACAAAATCTGGGTTTCCTCTATGGCTAAAGTCTTGGGCTTAGCCCCCTTGGGGCAGAAGCCAGGGATGAGGGAAGCCCTGGAAATCAGCCAGTGCCATCAGCATGGCCTGCAGCGACATTTCTCTGGAGGATGTCCTTGCTTCAAGCCAAAGGAGTCTGCCATTGGATGCACTTGAGAAGAGATCAACTGCAAACTGGGAGTGGATATGTAGGGAGCAGAGGAGTAGGAGACAGGGGATGCCAAAGCTGAAGAGAGGCGAGAGCAGGCGGGAGACAGGTCTTGCATGGACAAGGAAACCTGTGCTCTGGTCGTACTTCCTGGACTATGAAATGTCCGATACTACAGGGAGGGTATTCAAAGGAGAGAAGTCAAGTAAGCAGAAACTAGGCCACTGGGATCAGAATGAGCTCACCTGGGGAACTTTTGCAATCATGGATGCCTGATCACACCCCTAGAGATCCTGATTTAATTGGTTGGAAGTGGGGCCCAAGCCTCAGTAGGTTTTATCAGCTCCCCAGGTGATTCTAATGTACACTAGATCAAGCAACAGTGAACAGAAAGCAGGAAGAATGTGTTTATCCATGTAACTTCTTTTTTTTTTTTTTTTTTTTTGCGGTACGCGGGCCTCTCACTGTTGTGACCTCTCCGGTTGTGGAGCACAGGCTCTGGACGCGCAGGCTCAGTGGCCATGGCTCACGGGCACAGCCTCTCCGCGGCATGTGGGATCCTCCCGGACCGGGGCACGAAGCTGTGTCCCCTGCATCGGCAGGCGGACTCTCAACCACTGTGCCACCAGGGAAGCCCTATCCATGTAACTTCCTGTCCCACGGCTGGTTCCTCTCACCTGCTGGCCCAGCTCACCCCAGGCACTGAGATCTAGTCTGAGCCTATTCCTAGTCCAGAGAAATTGAAGGGAGCTGATTTCCATAGCTCAGGTGACTGGGTTAATTGGGGCGGTCCCCTCCACTTTCTCCTTTGGTCAGCCAGACCATGTCCTAAATCAGCTGAAGACCAAAAGCCTTGCCTCATAAGCAGTGTGATTGAATTAGCATATAATACAGTGGTTTAACTTTAGGGTTGCCAGTTGCAAATTAAAATACAGAACACTGAATTCAGATTTAATTTTGAATAAACAATGAATAATTTTTTTTGGTATTAAGTATGCACCATGCAATACTTGGGACATATTTGTACTAAAAATTATTTACCTGAAATTTAATAGGGCATCTTGTATTTTATCTGGCAAATCTACTTTAGACTCAAATGTTATGTTTGAATTTAAGAGCATGACTAGCTTTTTATAGCAAAATTGAAAAGATTGGGTTACTGTGTATGTAACCGTTTCACTCTCAGAAGTGTCAAGTTTGAATGAATTATGTGGTCATCCTACGCATGGTGACCCAGGCTGAGAATACCTGGCTGTACGCAGTAAGACAAGGATTTTGTTGGTTAGTCCCATAAAGGAGATGATCTCTAGTTTTCTTTCTGGAAGCCTGGGGTAACAGAACATGAACTCCATCTGGGCAGCTACGGTTAAATCTATTGTACATTTCTGTCTCACTGATGCCTTTCTGTAGCTGGAGGAGGTGGACCCTGTAGGAGGCAAGGATGGCAAACTCCCTCTCTGCCACCAGCATGCCCTGTACCGTGCCAGGGGTGGCAAGGGCTGCAAACCTGACTCTCCCCTGGGTTGGGGAACTCCTCTCACTTGCTCACCAGATCTGGAGGCTAAGGCAGGTAACCATAAAGCCGCTTTTATTTTTACCTTTAGCTGGTGTCTTTATCTGCCTGTAATGAACCATTCATCTAGAGGCAAAAGAACATGTTCTCAATTCCACCTTTGGAACTAGGAAATTAGTCTTTTACCAGATGAAAGCACTCAGCACTAAACCAACTGCTGTTTGTTCCATGTCGTCCCTCTGTCTGTGTCCCTCTCACTGTAGTGGCCCGATCGTACATCACACCTAAGGCAGATGTGAAGAATCAGCCCTGGGCCACGGCCATGGCCCTGATTCAGATATTTATCAGCCTGCCTCCCTGTGTGTGTGGCCCATCCATTACTGAATAGCAAGTATGCCCAGAGCACCTCAGCTTTCTGCGCAGTGCCTGATATTAGCCTCAGTTTTGCCTCCTTGCTCTGATCACCAGACTTTCTTCTCCCGTTTATCAGACTTGCAGCTCCCTCCACCTGTCCCTCCACTTGACTTAGGGCTTTACTGATCCTTGAGCTACAGCATTCTTAAAGCTATAAGATGCATAAGGGACATACTCTCTACTATCTTTGGTCTCCTGGGATCCCTCAGGACATTATACCTGAGACCCTCAATAACCTACTCCCTGTCTGTCACCTAATCGGGAGCAATATTCTGTCTAGGTGACAGCATTCACAACACAGCCATATTACTCCAGAGTCCCAGGCCTCACCAGCCTGGGAGTACCATATTTGGTGATATCTCTTCTCACCCAGAATAGAGTCAGTTCAGTCTTTTCTTCACTTTCTCTACCTCTCCCCACATATTGCCAAGAACGCTTGGCTCACTTTCCATGTATCAGCTCCTTTATAGCTGCTTCCTGAAAAGAAATAACTCTGACGAGTGCTTGCAGGCCCGTCTCCACACCTGCTGACCTCTGGACGGCCCCGATAGCATCCCCACCGCGGCTGACGTGGAGATCTGGTCTCTGTTCTGAAATCCGGACATGCTAGGGAGGCCAAAAGGAAAAAAAGAACATTATTTTATTTTTATTTATTTTGCGGTACACGGGCCTCTCACTGCTGTGGCCTCTCCCACTGCGGAGCACAGGCTCTGGACGCGCAGGCTCAGCGGCCATGGCTCACAGGCCCAGCCGCTCCACGGCATGTGGGATCTTCCCGGACTGGGGCACGAACCCGTGTCCCCTGCATTGGCAGGCGGACTCTCAACCACTGCGCCACCAGGGAAACCCAAGAACACTATTTAAAAAAAATCATTTTAATTGTTATGACCATACCCACTTGCTGCTCTTTGACTTGCTGGACCAGCTCGTTCATCTTCCCACTGAGCCATTGGGGCACCTACAGCTTCTCACAGGCCAGGATGGACAATGACAGGGAAGGTCCTCCCAGACGAGCCCCAGCCAGGCTGAGTACCCAGCTAACTCTATACATCCTGGCCCATGCAAGTCACTTGCTCCAAGCTGCCAGACAGCCCGATGCTGAGAGCTGTCTCACGCCTGGATCTCCGTGGATCTCTGGTTCCCAAAGTCTCTGTTGCGTACTCCGCCCACCTCCCGCAACACCACCTGCTACCCTGGCTGGATAGTCCCGACATTGAATGCCTGGTCCCTTGTGCCCACCCGATCCTCTGTGGTCATGGAGATTCCCCTGTTTGGCCCCAGTTCTTACCATTTCTGTGGCTGGGACTGCCACTGAGCACCTGGTCACCACCACGCTTTTGATTTGGCCTTTCCAAATAACCATCAGCCAAATGCCTTCTGAGCTTCCATTCCAACAGCATGCTGGAGGAAAAAAAAAAAAAAAAAAAGGACAGATGGAAGCGAGGAGGGTGTTCAGGCAAGAGCAAGCACTGAGAGGTGCCAGGGGAGAGCAGAGCAATTATACCAGATAACCCTACTTCCTGATAAACGTTTTGTGCCCTTTCCTCTTATCACTAATTCACTGGGGCTGGAACATGGTGACTCAGCCCTGCGGTGGAACTGAAAATAGAAAGGCCAATACAGATTTTTCCCTTCCCTGAGATGACTTACAGTAGGAAATGTTAAAAAAACTATAAGCACAGTGTTGTTCAATATTCCTAAAGAACCAATGAGTTGGACGGAGCATAATTTAATTTACCAGAAACTTTCATTTATACACATAAAAAAAAAAAGTTTGACTACTGTATAAAGCTAGATACTAACCTAACTTGTTGGAGAGCAAAGTTACAACATCTTATAAAATAAGTAAATGCTACTGAACACTTAGTGAGCTGAACATTCTCTATGTTAACTTTGTCAGCAAAGGCATGGGTTATCCAAAGTCATTTCTGATGTATCTTAACCATATAGAGCTATAAAATAAAATGAGTTCGTTAGTTGTTGGGCCAGAGAACAAATGTTTCTTTATTTCTTAGGGACTCTGAGGTGTAGCCAAAAATTCAAATGCCTAGTATTTATCTCTGAATGTAACTTCTAGTGTTTCTTTTGTTATTGAGACACCCTAGGAGGAACATCTCATATGAGCAATACGGTAATGCTATACTGGTCCATGTGCACTGTGGATCTTCAATGACACTGGTTTTATGACCTCGAACCACTTTCGATTCTACCTTAGCTCCTGCCTAGGAGTGTCACCCAGTAACTGCTCCCCGCTGGGAAGATACCCATGGCTCTTACACGTCCAGTGTTTGTGAGTTTCATTTCCTGAGCCACCGAACTCACCTGCTTCATCCCTCCACCTCACCCAATTCTTCTAATCTCTTTCACTTAGAGCCTGGTTGCCTTTATACTGTTTTGTTTTGCTCCTTCAGCTCACATCCTGGGGAGACAAAATAGCATGTGATTCCAAGTCTGCCACTTACCAGTTCTTCACAACTTGCTCAGCCTCTCTGAGCTTCATTTTTTTATCCATAATAATAATATACCTTCTTATATGGTTATTGAGAAGGTTAAAGGAGATAGAGCTGGAAAGTGCTTAGCAAAGTGCCTAGCACATAGTAAAAGCTCAATAAATGTCAGCCATTATTCCTACTATCTAGCTTTCCTGAGATGGCCAAAGGCTCGGCCATTCTTCAAATCTCTTTTTGTTTGACTTGACACATTCATGGATTGCATTGATAGAATCCTTTCCAGGGCAGCCTAGCAACTTAATCTTTCTCTGCTCGCCTTTCATGCGCTTTTATACCCAGTCTTATCTCTGTGGGTGAGGCCAGACACACGATTCCATATAGCAACAGGGACAATCAGAACATGTTCCTGTAAGTTCTCTTCTACATGTGGAAGGAAGCAGCAGAGGCAAGTCTTACAATATCACCTCGTTATCACAAATGCCAAATTTTGGTAAATCAAGAAGCACATTTTCAGAAACTTCTATCATAAATGTCAAACTCAAGATGATCTAATCTTGATCTTACCAAGAATATCATCTAAGAAATTCTCAAAATGGGTGCATCGAGACATTTTATGGGCAGTTATGCTTTCAGCTGGTTGTTGAGCCCATTTATGAAATTTAAATCTGAAAAATAACCCATGGAACCAGATAATAACCCAGTATGCATTCCATGATCCTACATGACAGTTGGGGGAAACCTCATTATGACTTGGGTTTGAACTGTCAGAAACGTTTCTCTTCGGAAAAGAGCCTGCTTTCATTTGGGGTCCATTTTTTCACTTTGGGGTAAAATGAAAGCCTCTTCACATGTCATTTCCAGAAAAATTATTGCCATTGACCATCAAAGCATCCATGTAAAGCACAGGGTCTGTATAGCAGTTTTTTTGGTTTTGTTTTTGTTTTTTTGCGATACGCGGGCCTCTCACTGTTGCGGCCTCTCCCGTTGCGGAGCACAGGCTCCGGGCGCGCAGGCTCAGCGGCATGTGGGATCTTCCCGGACCGGGACACAAACCCGTGTCCCCTGCATTGGCAGGCGGACTCTCAACCACTGCGCCACCAGGGAAGCCCTGTATGGCAGTTTTTAAACATGGCTGTACAGCCAAGACATGGAAGCAACCTAAATGTCCATCAACAGATGAATGGATAAAGATGTGGTATATATACACAGTGGCTGGATTGTATAATCCAGCCATAAAAAGGAATGAAATATTGCCATTGGCAGCAACATGGATGGACCTAGAGAATATTACAGTAATTGAAGTAAGTCAGACAGAGAAGGACAAATATTTTGTGATATCTCTTATATGTGGAATCTAAAAAACAATACAGATGAATTTACAAAACAGAAACAGACTCACAGACATAGAGAACAAACTTATGGTTACCAAAAGGGAAAGGGGGGAGGGATAAATTAGGAGTATGGGATTAACAGATACACCCTACTATACATAAAACAGAGAAACAATAAGGGTTTTCTATAGGGACTTCCCTGGTGGTCCAGTAGTTAAGATTCCGTGCTTCCACTGCAGGGGCACGGGTTCAATCCCTGGTGGGGGGAACTAAGATCCCGCATGCTGTGCAACCAAAAAAAAAAAAAAAAGGGATTTACTGTATAGCCAAGAAACTATATTCAATATCTTGTAATACCTATAGTGGAAAAGAATGTGAAAAAATATATAAATAACTGAATCATTGCTGTACACTTGAAACTAACATTATATTATAAATTGACTATACTTTAATTTAAAAAACATGGCTGGGGCTTCCCTGGTGGCGCAGTGGTTGAGAGTCTGCCTGCTGTTGCAGGGAACATGGGTTCGTGCCCCGGTCCGGGAAGATCCCACATGCCGCAGAACGGCTGGGCCCGTGAGCCATGGCCGCTGAGCCTGTGCGTCCGGAGCCTGTGCTCCGCAACGGGAGAGGCCACAACAGTGAGAAGCCCGCATACCGCAAAAAAAAAAAAAAAACCATGGCTGTACATTCTGTTACATTCCACCTATTGAGAAGTTGTATCTATATCACTTTTTACTTCAGCCTTCAACAACAGAACATGGTGAGTTTCGAGCCAAGTGGAGGCTAGGCTAAGCCAAAAGAGATGCCTATGGGTGCAAAATTTAAGGAGGTACTCACTCTCCAGTTTGTGCCAGTATGGGCATTAACGTGTGATGCAAAAATCTTCACACTTTGCATCTCTCCATGTGCCTTTACCACAGACCTGCTTGTCTCTGATCATTTAAATTTTTTTCTTTCTAGGCTTTTGACCAGACAGCACTGCCTGGGAAGCTGCATATATTCCCATCTTGGGCCACTCTCTCTTCCACTGGATGGCCAGGTATACTGCTCACTGCACTACCCATTGGGAAGATTTTCCCTTTCCACTGTCTTTCGAGGCAAACCCTTGAAATATCCACAGTCCAAACTGACCCATTCGTAAACCGATCTCAGGCAGGTCTTTAACTGGTTATGTGGGATCCCTCATAGGAACAACCCAATGCAATCATTGGGGGAGGGTGACATGGGGATCTAGGCTACCTAGTCATGCAGCTGTCTCATGCCTTCAAGTCTCGCTTGGGCTCAATCCAAAAGGTACCATTGTCAATTTATGGTAGACTTTGCTGGGCCAATCTGACTTTACGACTTGGTGAATGTGACGGAATCTAGCTCATGAGCAGTTCCAGCATCATGGTCGTCTGATGTCTCAGGGTCGAGTGTTCCATTGCTACTGGGACCTAACTGTACACCTAGAGCTGTTTCACAAAGGACACCTAATTCTCTGATGTGGGTGGCATGAACTTATTCCAGAATCTCAGAGATCTGCATTGTGAATTTTTTCTGCAGCTTGTCATAAACTCCTCACTGCATCAAGGGAAACCCACCCGTGACACCTGCAACTACATAAGATCTGGTGAATCATGTGGCTGAAGTGACGGTGCTAATTGTAGTAGGCCTGGACTTGCTGCAGTGTCCTTTCCTGTTCTGGGCTCTATTCAAAAACTGGAAGCCATGGGTGTCACCTAGTATGTTGACTGGAGTAACATTTCCAGGTGTGGAATGTGGATCAGAATCCAAAGGGGTAGAACCAGGAGCTATGCTTCCTTCTTTTTGGCAGGGGATGCAAGATGCAGCAATTCATCTTTTACCTTGATTTCACCAATTATTCCGTATTCTTTTTCCTGCCTCTTCCATGATGGAAAAGGTCCAGTGCAATGAATCTGCTACCAGAAGGCTGGTGGGTCTCCCTAGGAACTCTGCATTGGTCTTTACTGTTGCCAGATTAGGCTCTCAGTGGTGGCAGTGGCCATATCAACCTTGGTGGGAGGAAGTCCGTAACATTGAGCCTATGAGTAGCTTCTATCCCTATTGCTGTGACTACTCTGAACATGAATTCATTAAGCACTGGAATGTCTGACTGAGATTCAAGAATGGGTCAGCTTATCATCTTGACTTTTTGATAACCTTCTCCACATTGAACATGCACAAGGGAAACAGACATCCTCATTCTGTGCCACTTCAAGATGTCCATCCTTATACATTTTTCAGTCTTCCTGTCACCAATCTTCCCTTCCTTTTCTTTCCAATTCTCTGACCATTCATCCACTGTCTGTGAATCAGTCAGTGCCTATTTTCCATCCTGACAGAGTGGATAACCAAATATACTTCTTTTGTTTTTCCCACTGGAAGGATGTTCCTTTACTATTGTCAGATACGCACCTGATTTGGGCTATAATGTTGCGGCAGTCCCCTTCTGGTTAATGTAGGCACACTGTGTAGAACCATTTGTAAAGTAGATCTGAGTTTTCCCCCCTTGGTCAGTTGATCACAATGGACTCCCCGTGATGTCATAGGTGTGAACTGAGGAAGAGGAGGCAATGCCATAGGATCAGGTGCTGTGGGAGTCTAAGGCGCTGCTCATGCAACTCACTTGTGTCTTCAGGATCTTCTTGAGTCCTGTCTCTTATACACTGTCTTCACTTGATGATGGATCGCTGCTGAGCATACTCTAAACTTATGAATTGCTGGACCAGATATTACGAAGTTCATGATGGGCAGCTCAGTTTGTATTGTCACTTGATGTACCAAAGGTCTCCACCAGGGCCCTGTAGCAGGCTAGGAACTATTTCTTGCAAAGAGAATTATTACCTGAAGGAGCAAGCATAGCTTTGTCCCCCCAGACTCCAGGAGTCTGCATTGTGATTCTCCTCTTAGAATTGCCAAAAGCAAGCATCCCTATTTGCCACTGATACTTTGAGTGTGGCTGGGTCTATTGGGTCATATGACTAAAATTGATGTAGAACCTTTTCTTGCTTTGGGCACAATTCAAAACTGGCAGACTTTCGGTTATTCTGTAAATGGGTTGCAGTAGCACACTAAAATTATGTGCATATTTCTTCTAAAGCCCAAAAAAGCCCCTGCATTTTCATGATGTTTATCTCTTACTCCATGGCATGTATGTGTGTAAGTAAGGTATCTGTGGTGCTTGCTACTTTCTGCTCCTCGGGTCTAATTAGCATGCCATCAATTAACGCAGCATCATAATTTAAAATATATATATTTATTTGTTTATTTATTTTTGGCTGCATTGGGTCTTCGTTGCTGCATGCAGGCTTTTCTTTAGTTGCGGCGAGCGGGGGCTGCTCTTCGTTGCAGTGCATGGGCTTCCCATTGCGGTGGCTTCTCTTGTTGCAGAACATGGACTCTAAGTGTGTGGGCTTCAGTAGTTGTGGCACGCGGGCTCAGTAGTTGTGGCTTGTGGGTGCTAGAGCGCAGGCTCAGTAGTTGTGGCGAACAGGTTTAGTTGCTCCATGGCATGTGGAATCTTCCTGGACCAGGGCTCGAACCCATGTTCCCTGCATTGGCAGGCGGATTCTTAACCCCTGTGCCACCAGGGAAGTCCAAGGTGCATCACAATTTATTTGGAACGTTAAGATGACTAAGATATCTTTGGCCTAGATTAGTGCAGGAAGCAAGAAAGTTGATGTAACCCTGAGGCAAATCCTTGCCACTTGAAAGCAAACTGCTGCTGGTGGGTCTTGTAAATTAATATAGAGAAAAAAGCATTCACCAAATTGACAGCTGTATATTAGGAGTCAGGGTCTGAGATGACCTCAGAATATACACCAAATTGGAAAAACAATTGCAAAAAATGCCTGATTGATTTATGATAACCTACAATCATTCTCCAAAATTTATCTACCTTCTGCACAGTCCAAATAGGTGAGTTAAATGGGGGGTGTGATAGTAATCACTGCCTTGGGATCTAGATCTTTGATGGTGTCACTAAACTTGACAATTCCCGCAAGGATACAGTGTTGGGTTTTGCTTACTATTCTCATTAGGAGAGGATGCTCCAGGAGGCTCTTATTAGCTCTTCCTACTATAATAGCCATCACTCCATGGGTCAGGAAGCCAGTGTGGCAATTCTGTCAGTGGCCTAGCATGTCTATTCCAATTACACTTTCGGGAACTTGGGAAATAACCATACAACAAGCCCATGAGCCTATTGAGCTCACTAGGTGTAGACATAGGCCAGAATGTCATATTTCCTGACCTCCATAAGTCCCTGTTGGACTGGTGGACTATAGTGGGTTTTGGGGTCCTGTGGGTTTACCATCAATTTAGAAGGCTGTGTTAAGTTTCCTAGAGTTTCTGTAACAAATTACCAAAAACTTGGTGGCTTTAAAGAACAGAAATGTATTCTCTCATCATTCTGGAAACCAGAAGTCTGAAATTACGGTGTTGACTGGGCTACTCTCCCTCTGAAGGCTCTGGAGGAGGATCCTTTCTCTCCTCTTCCAGCTTCTGGTGGCTCCTATTGGCTTGGGGTTGCATAACTCTAACCTCTGCCTCCATCTTCACATGGCCTTCTTTCCTATCTCTCCTGTCTCTCATAAGGGCATTTTTTTTTTAAGTTTTATTTACTTATTTATTTAATTTATTTATTTTTGACTGCATTGGGCCTTTGTTGCTGCACACAGGCTTTCTCTCCTTGTGGTGAACAGGGGCTACTCTTCATTGCAGTGCGTGGGCTTCTCATTGCGGTGCCTTCCCTTGTTGCAGAGCATGGGCTCTAGACACGTGGGCTTCAGTAGTTGTGGCTTGTGGGCTCAGTAGTTGTGACTCGCAGGCTTTAGAGCGCAGGCTCCGTAGTTGTGGTGCATGGGCTTAGTTGTTCCACGACATGTGGGATCTTCCCAGACCAGGGCTCAAACCCGTGTCCCCTGCATTGGCAGGCAGATTCTTAACGACTGTACCACCAGGGAAGCCCTCTCATAAAGGCATTTTAATTGGATTTAAGTCCCACCCTAGTGCAGTATTATCCTTATAATTATATCTGCAAAGATGCTATTTCCAAATAAGTTCACGTTCTGAGATTCCAGGTGAACATTCATGTTTAGCCAGTGTCTAGTAATTCCATAAAAGCATGAGACTTTCTCTTTTCCCTGTATCCATCAAGCCTAGTAGATGAATGTAGACCCTTTATGGAAGGCTTGTAGGAAGATCCACAGTATATTTTAGTTGCAGTATGATAGTGTCCTTTTTCAGTGACACAATCTCCCTTTCACGCAAGGGGCTGTGAGTCTACGAATTGGCTTAGATATGGGAACTGAGAGAGCATATCAAGTTAATTCTGGAGGAACAAAATGCTAAATTACTGTTGCATATATCTAAAAGCCCCAGAAAAGGAATTAAAAAAAAACCTAACATTAGTTTGCAGAATTTTCCAGTGGTCATGAACTGGCTGCTTTGGAACTTAAAGGATATATAGTCACACACACACACACAAAAAGCATAATAGTTAAAACAAAAGGCAATGAAAAACAACAGAGACAAAAAACAAGGCAACCATAGTCCACCAGGCTTTACTATATTCTCCCGCCCTGAGCTCCTAATTACTTATTCCTTTATGCTGATCAAAATATGAATTAAGGAGTGTGCCAGCTGGGTAGATGCCCAGGGCACCAATTAATAAGTAAGCAGTAAAACATCTGTGGAATACATTGGCTATATGGTGTAAGTTAATGCAGTCTCCACAAGAGAATTTTTATGTAACTGGGGAATATGTAATTTGGTCATACTCCCACCAAACGAGACAGTATCTCAAATGGAAAATTTAAGATATTCCTGTCCCATAAATAAATATTGAACAAATACCTAACGAGTATTGACTTGAAGAGGGGCCACATTTTTAGCCTTCCTGAGGTGCCACTTATTTTGTTCTAACCTGCCTGTCTTTGTCCATATGATGGTCCTTAACTGGTTTTCTCCATGTCTCAGCTATTATCAAAACTTCTTTGCATTAATTTATTTTCCATTTGGTGTCCTGGTAAATGCTTGTGGAGGATTTAAAATAACAGGTGTTAAGAATGAGTGAGTTGAGTTTTCTAGGGCTCCCTATTTCTCCAGGGGGAACCCTTTCAGAAGGTAGCAAAGCAACTGGTTAAATTGTTTCCCATTGTCTCATGGGACTCAGACTGACATGCCTGCTGAGGCTAGAGATTTAGAGCACTTTGTAAAAAGACATCAGGTGGGACTTTGGATGTGGTGGCTGCTTCTTGAAGATTTCAATAATATCTTAAAAGAACAAACGTTCTAATCTATACAAAGGAATAATATTTTAGCCATAAAAAGAAGGAAATCCTGCCATTTGCGACATGGATGGACCGTGAGGGTATTATGCTAAGTGAAATAAGTCAGACTGAGAAAGACAAATACTGTACAGTCTCACTTATACGTAGAATCTAAACAAACAAACAAATAAAAAACCAACTCATAGAGAAAGAGATCAGATTTGTGGTTGCCAGAGGCAGGAAGTGACGAGAGGGGGAATTGAATGAAGGCAGTCAAAATGTACAACTTTCCAGTAATAAGATACATAATTACTGGGGATGTAATGTACAACATGATGACTATAGTTAACACTGCTGTATGGCATATTTGAAAGTTACTAAGAGAGTAGATCCTAAAAGTTCTCATCACAAGAAATTTTTAAAAATTGGGGGTAACTATATAGGTGATGGAAGTTAGCTAAACATTTTGTGGTAATCATTTCACAATATATGTATGTCAAGTCATTATGCTGCAAGCCTTAAACTTGTACAGTGCTATATATTAATTATACCTTAATAAAGCTGAAAAAATAGAAACAAAACTCTATTTTAGTTGGCCCATCTGAAAGCAGAAAGGAAAAAGATAGGCAGCTTTATTAAAAAGAGGTCCTTTCTAAAAGGCCAAAATATCATGTGCCCTGAAGAATTGTTAAAGCTGAATTTTCTGGAGACTTCCCTGGTGGTCCACTGGTTAAGAATCCGCCTTCCAATGCAGTGTACGCGGTTCAATCCCTGGTCAGGGAACTAAGATCCCACAGCGCCTTGCAAGGAAAGTTACCGCATACCGCAACGAAGATCGCGTGCAATTAAGACCTGACGCAGCTAAAAATATAAATAAATAGATATATTTTTTTAAAAAGCTGAATTTTCTGGGCTAATCTGAAGTTAATACGGACAAAGTCAGGGATGATAGACACAAAGGAACCATAAGACTGAGGTCTGGGTAGAGGAGAGTAATGGGAAGAACATGGTCCCCCCACGAGCCAAGCCACTGCTAGATGGACAAGGGCAACTATACAACACAGTGCCCAGACTGTGTTAAAACCTGTGGAGCAGTGGTGTGCCAAGGGCAAGAGCAGCGGAAGCAGTTCAGTCCAGATGCAGACAATAAAGGGGTGCATTATCTGTGGAGAATTTTAAAACATTAATAAAAGTCTGTACTGTTTGGAACCATCCGAGCTCACTGCTGCTGAAGTTCACATCTTTAACCCTGTGGAACTACATGTTCCTGCTTTGAAAAAGTAGATTTGAAACAAACTAGGGGGACTTCCCTGGTGGTCCGGGGGTTAAGACTCTGCACTTCCACTGCAAGGGGTACAGATTTGATCTCTGGTCAGGGAACATCTTGCAAGCCAAGGCAAAAAGTTAAAAAAAAGAAAAGAAAAAGAAATGAACTAGGATAGTGTAGCGATTGTAAAAGTCAAAGAAAGAGAACTTGAGTTACTCCCATACAGTAATTTCGTGTGACTTTTTGAGTGTTTGCGCTTAAAATTAAAAATAGGGAAACTGAGACTGAACTGCAAGGTATGTTATTGTTGGTAAGTAGAAGTTTCAGTTCATACAGGAAGTGGTTTACTGATTTTTAATAATATGTTTAAAATTTATTTTCCTTTCTTGTTAATTATTATTTTAAAAAAATATAATGTGGATATATTTTATTTTTTAAACTTTATTTTATTGAAGTTATAGTTGATTTATCTTGTTAATTATTTTAAAACTGAAGAATGAGCCAAGGTAACAAATCATTTGTGCAGAAAAGAAAGCAAAAACTCATGGCTCTCTATGTATACATTATACTTTTCATTAAAAAATAAGTAAAATATATGATAATATTTTGAAAGAGGACTAAAAGTTTACACACAAAACTATAGGTAGTGATAACCTTAGCGAGGAGAGTTTTTTGTATGTCTATGTTTTTGTGGTGTTGTTTTGCATAAAACAAAGTCCAAGTAACGTTAAACAAACAAACAAAAAAGAATGAACCAAGAAAATAAAATATTGCATTTGTGTTATGATTTATTAGTTGCCTAAATTCAATCTTTTGTAAACATTTCAGTTTTATCAATATTCACTTATTAATTGTTGGATAATTATGTACATAATATATTACTATCTCAGACTGTAACCAAAGGATCAAAGTTCAAACTGGAAGGTTGATATAACCACTATTGAATAAATATTATGCCTTTTTCTCTTTTAGTACTGCACTATTTATTTTATTTTATCTTTTTTTTTTTTTTTTTTTTTTTTTGGCGGTACGCGGGCCTCTCCCTGCTGTGGCCTCTCCCGCTGCGGAGCACAGGCTCTGGATGCGCAGGCTCAGCGGCCACGGCTCACGGGCCCAGCCGCTCCACGGCATGTGGGATCTTCCCGGACCAGGGCACGCACCCGTGTCCCCTGCATCGGCAGGCAGACTCTCAACCACTGTGCCACCAGGGAAGCCCTTTATTTTATCTTTTTAACTGGAATGATTATATATATGAAGTTCAATAAAAGAACATTTTCACTGTCTGCAATTCTATTCTGACCATTATATGTTTCATTTCACAAGTATTACCAAAAAATTTTTCATTGTATGAAGGAGGGGAGTGTTTAAAATCATCTCTTCTGGGCATTAAATATAGCTGGGCATCAACTGATAATATGGAAGCTCAATGATAGGTACCTGGGGGTTTATTATACTATTTCCTCTCTCTGTCTCTGTCTCTTTCTGTCTTTCTCTTTGTCTCTCTGTCTGTCTCTCTTTCTATCTATACATCTATATCTATATATGTATACAAAATGTTCCATCATAAAACGTTTAAAAAAATTATAGAGACCAAATACATGATATCAATTACGTGTATCTGGAGGGATTAGAGGGCCAGGATTATAAAGGTAGCCAGGAATGGGAAGAAACAGTAAACAGAGATTGGACCTGAGTAAATTTCTGGATAGTCATCATTTAATATACCTGCCTAAGTACAGTGAGTGTGAAAGTAGCTGCATTCAAAGGTTCGGGGATGCAGCAGACTTGGGGAAATTTGTAACTCTCAATACAACTTCTAACATTATGAAAGAAGTTCTCAGATCTTTATTACTACTGCATATCCCTTAGGATTCTGGGGACCCGTAGACGAAAGAATCTAGAATAGACAATATATTGTTATTTTCCTTTGTGGACTATACCCTAGAAGTTAATTAGAGTAAAGGGAGTGACAATAATTGAGACCACCAATAACATCAGGAACTAAAGAATTCTGACGGTAAAGGATCTTCCTCTGGAGCCTGATTCTATTAATAAGATCTTTTATAATCATAGGAGTTATCAGATCCCCATAAAGTAGAATTCTTCAATCTCTAAAATAAAGAAGAGCCACAGAGCCCAGAGTAAAGCCCAGCGCAAGCAACAGTGATAATTTCTGCTTCCTTGTTTCCTCTCCATACAGCTATGCCCAGTGTAGTAATTCCCAAGAACTTGCATTTGAAGAGCTGTTTGCTAAATTCAGGGTTTCCTACTGAGATCTATAGAAGTACAGTTGTTTTGATGAGAAAATGAACTATTTGTAAATGGTTTCAATTTAATAGGTTTCTGCTGTTGCTTCCTTAGAACCAACTCTTTTTTTTAACCTCTTTATTGGAGTATAATTGCTTTACAATGTTGTGTTAGTTTCTGCTGTATAACAAAATGTATCAGCTATACGTATACATATATCTCCATATCCCCTCTCTCTTGCGTCTCCCTCCCACCTTCCCTATCCCACCCCTCTAGGTGGTCACAAAGCACCGAGCTGATCTCCCTGTGCTATGTGGCTGCTTCCCACTAGCTATCAGTTTTACATGTGGTAGTGTATATATGTCCATGCCACTCTCTCACTTCATCCCAGCTTACCCTTCCCCCTCCCCTTGTCCTCAAATCCATTCTCTAAGTCTGCGTCTTTTTCCTGTCTTGCCCCTAGGTTCTTCAGAACCATTTTTTTTTTTTTTTAGATTCCATATATATACATTATCTTTTCTGACTTCACTGTAATCTTTCCTCCACATCACCCCCGGTGGAAGGCGGTTGGGTAGCACTTTTACCAAAAGTTTAGGGTAATGGTTGGAGAGAAGTCAAATTATGCCAGAGCCCAGCAAACTCCTTTGGATGGAATAGCAGCTATTTCTGTTCTGATGGTCGTTGGTTAGCCCTTTGATTGAGGATCTTGCCCTGGCGAGATCTTACCCTCTCCTCTTCAGGGCCCTAGCTTCCTATTGAATAGACTATCCCTGTATATACCTCTTTATCTCTTCCCTCTCTGTCTTATATTCTCCACCAGTTAGCACTCTTGTATTGAATTATAGAATTTTAGAGGCTAAAAGGGCTTTACAACTAATTTACTCCAACTCTATCATTTAACAGATAAGGAAACAGAAGTCCTATGAGGTTGGGCAATTGGCCTGTGATATCTGAGCCAGAACTGGGCCTAAAAACGGGGTTTTGCCTTTTCATCTAAGACTCTTGCACAAAACTATGCTGTTGCCATGGTTCTGAAGCTAGCAAGTCAGACCGATTTGAGGTGCTTATGGATGGATGAATGCACAGCATCAAACAATAGCTCTCTCAATGAAAAGAAAACCTGGCTGATAATTGAAACCTCTGAAACACAAGCAGAGATAGAAGTTGAAGCCTCTGCAGGCTGCCGCCCTGCCTGGGGTGGGGTGTGTGTGTTGTTGTGGGGGGTGGATGGGCACAGGAGATGTGGCGAGTGGGTGGATGGAGACTTGGGTGAGGTCCTGGCTCCACTGTGTCCCCCCAGAGGGATCATGTGGGAAGCCTTTGGTTACGTGACACTGTTGTAGGCACCCTGTGGATTTTACATCACCCAAAGCTATAAATGGTTTTGCATTAAAAAAAAAAAAAAAAGAATTACAGGTCTCCCACAGCCCGCAAAAATATGCTCCACCCAAAAAGAAGCCCATAATTTGGCTGCAACCAGCTGGGTTAAACAAAATCGGAGCCAAGGTTGCCCTGTATTGTCCTGAGAGCTGGCCTAGCATTAGCACGAATGAAAAAAATGTAAAATTACTCACAATGGGCTAGATTTTCTCCATAGGGAAAGCTCTAATAGTTACACAGCAAGACCTTGGCATCAGCCAGGTAAGGTCTACTTGCTGCATGAAAATCACTGCCAAGCTATTATTTATAATTTTATAGCATTCACAAATTGCTTAGCGATGAATTGAGGCAATTTCTCATAACAATTCTGAGTGGCAGGTTGAGGATTTTAACCCTTCTTTTACTAAGACACAAAGATATTGAGACAAATAATATGCATCTACCATAAAAATAGCTGGCCTGTCTATTTACTTTGGCCATGGCTTGTGGTCTGTGACTTGGCCCAATTTAGGGTGACCAAATGTTTGCCTGGGATGGAGGGGTTTCCTGGGATGTGGGACTTTCCATGCTAAAACTGGTCCAGTCCCAGGTAAGCCAAGAAAATCGGTCATCCTATACACAGAATGATGTTACCTATGCCTGGTGCTAACTCCTGGCCGTTTCTATCTGCATATCTTAAATAATATGGCTTTATTTGTTTATCCTAATCTGTTTTGTCTTGCTGTGTTTCAGAAGGCAGAGCCTAAAACTGAATTTTTGTTGCCTTCTCATGTTAGAATCCCTTAAAATAGTATTTACTAGCTGATTGTTCCGTGTTATTCCATTTAGGGAATTCAAATGACTACCACTGACCTCTGAAATGATTTTGGTATTATGTGTCCAAAAGATGGCTTAAAGCAAAACGCAAGTAAGAGAATATGATTTTATTTTTCTACTAAGTAATCCAACTTGGACACCATTCTCTGTCTCCCTAGACCCAGAGGTCACACTTTGTATCTGGGCTATTTTCTTTGACAGAAGAACATTTAAACTTATAAAATTCAGATAGCCACCAGGATAGACATAAAGAAACAATTTACCTCTGGCTAAGAAACCCTTGAGTCAAAATGAGTCCCAACTAACATCACAGACTATTTTATCACCAGCCAAGAGGATAAGAAAGGGCCGTGCCTGCCAACATTTTTATAAGTAGGATGTCATAAATTGGATAAAGTTTTCACTAGCATTATAAGATTAAAAATCCAGAAAAGTCTAAGTAAGGCAATATAACCACTGGCAGGGCCTATTGATGTAAGGCCTCAGGAGACAAGTCAGCGGCAAAGCAGGCCCCAAACACTTGCAGGTTACAGTGACAACCGCAGATTAGCCTTTATCTGCACAGTTCCGTTACTGGTACATTCCACTGCCCTTGGTGGGCAATACCATGACCTCTTTAAAGAAGGTCAGGGAAGCACAGAGGGTGCAATCACAGAACTGGATTGAGGGTCAGGCCAGACAGACAGCTGTCTTTGGTGCCAATTTCTAAAGATCACTTTCAAGAATGAAGTAGAAATATGGTGCCAGGTAAGTTCAACCCAAGGTTCTGCATATAGCTGGTAAAATGTCAAAGTGGCCTACACCAGTGAAGTAGACCATATCATCCAGTGGAAACAAAACAACATTCTTCCCCAGTGGCGGCCCCCACCAGCACTAAGTCAATCTGAAAGGCACTAAATTCTTAGTCCACGTGGGATCCCTGTATCTCTTGGTCTGCCCTATAGAAAGACCTAGAGTATTTCTCACGCCAAGTACATGTTGTTCCAAAGCATGCCCTGCCTCCACCTCTGGATTCCAAGATGTCTCAGGAGAAGCTAGTATTCTCCATAGTGTTCAGGTGTAAATGGTAGAGATTAATAAAATGGGGCTTGAGGAAGTGACTTGAAAGTTACAGTAAAAAGAATCTAAAAAAGAGTGGATATATGTATATGTATAACTGATTCACTTTACTGTACACCTGAAACTAACACATTTTAACTCAACTATAAGCCCATCAAACTTAATTTAAAAATAAAGTAAAATAAAATTAGAATGTGATATCAAAAGAAAAAAAAATAAGTTACGGCAGCCTACCCTATCTAAAGGTAACCTCAGATCGCCTTGAGGCACCTTTTTTCTCTCTGTGCGGTCCTTGCATTGTCCCTGCCTGGTTAGCCAGGTATAGTTGTGCGCAGGCATCTGTTACCCTGGGGAAAGGGGTAAAATGGGTCTTTTTGTGATCTGCCAAAGCCTATCAAGATGCTACTTTCCCTTAAGGATATTTAGATCTCGGCACAGAGCCCAGATCACAGCCCCCAGACCTCTTTTTGTCCTGGTGAATTTCCCTTTTGGGCACCTTGTCCTCAGGTAGATTGGTTCATCCTTACCTCAGCAGGTCCAAAACTATTATCTGAGGCCTGGCTTTGACAAACTACAGGAGCTTCCATTGCCCTGGAACCTTGACTATGCTCTGGTTAGCATATGGCCCAGGCAGGAAGGCCCTCAGGAGGTAGCCACCCTGGCCTTGCACAGAGGGTAAGAACTTACCTCAGAGCCAGGGGTCCATTGCACCATGGATCCAAACCAGCAAGGACACCACTGCAGAATAGACAAGCTCTGTTGGATTGTGCATTGCCAGCTTTTGACAGCCCCGACTGGCCTGCTTGGGCCATTTGCCTACCTCTGAATTCATGGCAATGGTTAGAATGATGGTATACCTGATTGGTCAACTTGGGTCAGCATATTCGCCAGTGAAGCTAGGAGAGGGATGGGGCACCATGATTGACAGCCTCACCAGGACCTGAAGCGGTGGGGAGCTCCAAGTCTCCAAAGAAATGAAGGAGTATGTTATCAAAACAAAAGGGGAAGGGGCTTCCCTGGTGGCGCAGTGGTTGAGAGTCTGCCTGCCAATGCAGGGGACACGGGTTCGTGACCCGGTCTGGCAAGATCCCACATGCCGCGGAGCGGCTGGGCCCGTGAGCCGTGGCCGCTGAGCCTGCGCGTCTGGAGCCTGTGCTCTGCAACGAGAGAGGCCACAGCTGTGAGAGGCCCGCGTACCGCAAAACAAACAAACAAACAAACAAACAAAAGAGGAAGGACGTCCCTGGTGGCACAGTGGTTAAGGATCCACCTGTCTGGACTTCCCTGGTGGTGCAGTGGTTAAGAATCCGCCTGCCAATGCAGGGGACATGGGTTCGAGCTCTGGTCTAGGAAGATCCCACATGCTGCGGAGCAGCTAAGCCCGTGCACCACAACTACTGAGCCTGTGCTCAAGAGCCTGAGAGCCACAACTACTGAAGCCCGTGCACCTAGAGCCCGTGCCCCACAACAAGAGAAGCCACCGCAGTGAGAAACCCGAGCAGTGCAACGAAGAGGAGCCCCTGCTCGCCGCAAGTAGAGAAAGCCCGCGTGCAGCAACGAAGACCCAAAGCAGCAAAAATAAATTAAAACAAACAAACAAACAAAAACCCAAAAGGGGAACGGCCATTTCTGGGTGAACACCTATTCTTTCAATGCTCTCTCACTGCCTACACAAGTCCAGTGTTTTAAAAAGATTTCCACTTTGTGCGAAAGTGGAAAATTGACAAAGAGATGATATATTTCCCCTTGCTCCATATAAAGATTAAAATAATTTTACTACTACTCACTTGGAACATTACTCTATCAAACTGCTGGTAGGAACACAGACTAGTTTCTCTTTAACAATATAGTTGAGTCAGAAAACAATATAATGAAAACTAAATTCCTTCATACTTCTCAAAATCAGATGATCAATGGAAAAGACATCTGACAAAAATCGGTAAAGAAAATGGCATCATTCCCAGTACACATAAATGTGTCTTTTTCCAGGGTGCCAGGTGTAGTCACCACTTTATTAATTCTTATAAAACCCCAGAGTCAGAAGAGGCAAATATAGAAGGATGATATTCTCTTGCTCACTCACCGGCTTGCTCTCGCTCTCTCTCCATCCATTTCAGAAATTCAAGAACTGAGACTTGGAAAAGGGCAGTGATTGGGCCAAGGTGGCACCCTAGGAGTGTTCTTGGTTGCCATGGATATGTTCAGCATCTGACATTTTTTTCTGATCAGGGCCCAAGAGAGAAGAGGCATCACTGACGCCTGAGTCACTGATGAAATATATGTCCTCTCTCACGTCTCCTTTTGTTTCCATCAGAGTGTTTTCTAAGAGTGGGCAAGGCTGCACACTCCCCATCCATTTCTGTTTGCCCAGTAGATTTAGGTGAACAGCACTCAGCAACGTTGGAAAGCAGGCAATTTAAGTTTATCGTCATCCTTTCGGTGCTCAGGGCCATCTGTGGTCTGCTAGTTTTCACCAGCAAGGGAGGGGAGAATGCGATCTTGGTTCTTTCATATTAGGGTGAGTGAGTTGCAGCCATAACTTAAGCATGTTAACTCTGTAAAATTAACTCTGAAGATGAAACGAAATACCTTACCCTTTTTAAATAGAATGTTAGGTAAAGAGCAGAGACAGCCCTTCCCAAGCCTCCCAGAATCACACCATGCCTATTCCTAAAAGCATTGTTAAGCGAATAATATCATTTTAGGGCATGTGGACTCTAAGGAAAGCAGTAATTCCTGTTTTTTACTCCCTACAAGTTTTCTCTGTTCCCAGAGGAAAGAATAGCCACGGACAAGCCTAGTCTAGCTGTGTTGGAAAGAGGCTGGCTGGGCGCAAAATGCCCTGGCTGCCACCCCACCAGCAGAGGTGGTTTACTGTGGTCACTCCATTAAAGTTCTTTCCTCTTTCCCCAATCCTTGCCATGGAACTGGTCTCAGTTATACTGTGCTTCTCTCCTCCAGACTCCAGGGTTCCAGGATCTAAACTCACCCAAACCTCTCACCACCCCTGACCCCCATACTTTCCCCTCTGGGCCAGGTTTCAACCATCCCTCGTTGCACCCATTACTATCAGCTGTTTAACCAGTTGGTCATAGCCTCCCAACCTTATTTCCACTGTCGAAAACTTAGCCCTAAAGACTATTGGTCTGCGACTTTTTTTTTTGACATGAGGACCAATTCAGTAAAATAGAGAAAATAATATAATAAGCTGCTATATCCCCATCACCCACATTCAATCGTTATCAAGTTTTTGCCATATTTACTTGATCTATCCCTCCTTTTTTGTTATTTATTTATTCCTTTTATTTGCTGAAGTACTTTAAAGCAAATCCAAACATCATAATATTTCACCTCTGAATCTCTCAAAATATTGACTTAAAAAAAAATACCACAATGCCATTATCACACTTACCAAAATTACCAACAGTACTTTGATGTCACGAATACCCAGTCTGTAATTAAGTTTCCCCTATTGTCTCTAAAGTGTCTGTTTATAGTTGGTTTGCTTGAATCAGGACCCAAACAAGGTCCCATATTACATTTGGTTATCATTGAAGCCTTTAAAGCTAATTTCCCATCCCTGAGCATCTTTTTAAAAATTTATTTTAAAAAAGCAATCTAAATAGCATATGTTGACTTATCTGATTATAATGCTTAGGGATTTTGTTGTTGTTGTTATTGTTGTTTGTTTTGTTTTGTTTTTTCATTGAGATGAGACCTGGTGGTGTATGTGTGGTAGGAGTGGAGGGGGTTGCTTTAAGATATTGGCATCTAAGGAGGCAAATGGCACTGGATTCGTCTGCAAACCAGAAACAAAATAGTGATTATAGCTAGCATGTATTCAAGGCTTACTATGTGCTAGCCATTGTTCTAAGTGCTTTGCATGTAATTATCTCATTTTTAAAAGACACCTGCATTGGGGGATTTTAGGGTGCTTGTGAAATAGGAAGAAAGTGCTGCCTTTTGGGGGAAGATTATCTAAATGGGTCACAGAGCCTGTGAGTGTGTCTGGTGAGACAGCATAGGTGGATGCGAAACTCTCTGAAGACTGGCTGAATATTCTTCTCTACTCCCAGCTATAAAGTAATGTAAAGGGAATGTTTTTGCCACCACAGAATATTCTCAGGAGGTCTCAGGAAGGGAATAGTGTACTTTAAACCTTTGTCCTGGACAGGGCTCTTTCCTCCATCCCCATCCTGTGTCTTAAGTCATATGTGCATGGCCCAAAATGCCACATCTCTGGCGGTAACCTGGGTGATTCATCCCTGGTGGTGGTGGCAGAAGGCTGGCTAGAATTACTTAGCATGGGGAAGCTTTCTCAATGCTCCCTGTGAGTAAGTGGGATTATTATTCACCAACCAAAATAATTTTGGTTTCTTACCCCTGAAATGGGACCACAAGCCTTATTGCAAAACTTAGAAGTCCATGTGTTATTAAATACTGCTTTCTACACTTAAGGTGCTCAGAGTCTGAAGTTACTGCTGAAGACTCCAGACAGAAGCCCCATGGGAGATGGGCCTAAGCATAGGGATGCCTCTGAGCTTGAAGTGCGTCAGGGTCAGAGGTTCACAGGGGACCTGACTATTGGGACACTGAAGATGAAGTTAGGGGCAGGCCCAGTTTGGTGCTAGGGAAAGCTGGAGCTAGACACTAGCATCTAGTTCCATGAAACCAAATTAGAGTTGAGGTGGTCCAAGATCAGACTTAAATTAGAATCCCAGGTTTATAATCCCAGAACTAAGCTGGCAGAAAGGCATAAAACCAGGGTGGCACCAATCAGCGTAAACAGTTCCTCTGAGTAAAATTCTCTTCCATCTGGTCTCTGTGGAAGACTAGAAGACCTGGCACGACAGCCAGCCTACATCTGCCTTAAAGGCATCGATTGCTCTCTGAACCTAGATTTTTCCCCATAGGGCTGCCCTTATGGGCAGGCAATCCTGGACCTTTCCGAGCCCACCTCCTCTTGTTATGTGTCCATACAGAGCTGAACACTGACATGTGGCAGGCAGGTAATATAAGAATTGCTTCTCTTGGGCAGTCCCCGGTCATCTTTATTAACTGGAAAATAAAACAAGGAATCATTGTTCAGGCAAAATATTTGGGTATAAATTGCTATCACTAATCATAGCCCTAGTTATTCTATCCATTTGAACCTTTGAGAAAATACATGTTTAAGATCCATAAATGTCATTATCTTATTTTCTGCCTTAGGGAAACAAATCTATATAGAGATCCACAACCAAAATAAATAGGAATTTAAATCAAATGGGCTTGCACACCTAATGACCCCCTTCAGTGGTAGAAATGTTTAATGACAGCTTAGTTTATGGAAACCCCAGGGACCAGGTTCCAAACAGTCTCAGCTGGAAAACCCAAGTCTTATTCTTTTGGAAATTCTCAATGATATGTTTTCAAAGCAGCTGATAAAACAGTTAATTATAGTGAGATGTTTGGCTCCTCTGTAACATACACTTTCTTCTAGTCTATGATTGGAGTTTCTTGTCATGTACCCTGAGTGGGGCTAGCTAATGCTACCATATTTTTTTTCCTTGGTGGGGGGAAAATCTCCTTAAATTACCACATAGGTAAAACTTCAGATAAAAAGGCAAAATCTAGCATAAGAGCATTCAGTTGGTTTTTTCCAAATGTCTAGAGAGTTGGTACCCCACTAACCTCCATTTCTCCAAAGCCAGTAGCTTCTTTCTGTGTTGGAAGTCTCTTGGACTGATCCAGGAGAGCTTTTATCTGGTCAAGAAAAGAAACCTCCCTTTTGGATATGTGGACCGTAAAGAAACAAGCAGCGAAAGAACTAAGAACTAAGAACTAAGAACTCTGACATCACCCCTGATTTGAAATGAGCAGAATCAGTTCTTACTGCTCTTGGTGGAAATTAGTTCTCTGTTCTAACAGAGAAGTTGACAAGTTGATTCAATTCAATACAGGCTCATATATCCAATTGCTTACTCAACATCTCCATTTGGAGGTTGAATGGACATCGCAAACAGGTCCCAAACCTAACTTTCAGTCTCTGTGCCACCCCACCTCCCTGCCTCTCACCATAAACCTGCTTCCACTACACCTTTCCCCATCTCAGTTTATAGCAACTCAACTTTCCCATGACTGAATCCAGAAACATCTTTGATGTCTTTTTCTCATTCCCTACAACCACTCTGTTGGGAAATCCTCTTGACTCTCTCTTCAAAACATATTCAGATTCCACCTCTTCTCTCCACCTTTACTACTATCATCTTGATCCAAGCCACTACTATCTCTTACCTGAATTACTAAAAAAAAACCCTTCCACTCTTGCCCCTCTACAATCTGTTCTTAACAGCAGCCAGTGATACTTTCAAAACAGATTGTGCCACTGCTAGTCATAATCTTGCAGTGTCTCCACATTTCGCTCAGAGTGAAAACCAAAGCCCTTACAATAGCTCACAAGACCTCATAGGATCTCTCCCAGCCCCCAGCCCCGCTCTCCAAGCCGTTATCTCTCCAGACCTCCTCTACTGATTCTCTCCCTCTACTCACTTCACTCTACCCATGTTGGCCTTGGACAAGGCGGGCAGCGCTTGGCACAGACCATCTAGATATTTATTCTAGTTCAGTGGCTCTCACATTTTAGGGATCATTGGAATCCTCTGGAGGGGAATTGCCGGGCCCACCAGAGTTTCTGAGGGGGCCTGAAAATTTGCGTTTCTGACAGGTTCCCAGATGTTAACGCTGCTGGTCTGAGTGCAGACCACACTTTGAGAACCTCTGCTCTAGCCTTTCCTTCTGCCTGAAGCTCTTTCCCTGTGTACCTCCTTGACTTACTTCTTCACCTCTTACAAGCCTTTGCTCAAATGTTACCTTCTCAGTGAAACCTTCTCTGACCACTCTATTTTATATCGCCACCTACAACCTCACTCCTGTCACTCTTGATCGATCACCCTTACCCTGCTCTACTCTTGTTTGTCTGTAGCACTCATTACCTTCTAACATTCTGTATAATTTATTAATACAAGCTCCTCAAGGTAGTCACCTTTTAATTTGTTCACTTCTGTGTCCCCAGCGCTTAGAACAGTGCCTGGCACATGGTAGGCACTCAGTGAACATTTGCTGCATGACTGTTTGAATTCTGAATGTTCCCGTAAATTACAAGGGCAAGAATCCTAACGTCTTCACAGGCTGCTTCACAGAAGACTTTTTTTTTTTTTGCCTCTTTCTATTTTCATGCTACTTCCTTCTCTCATTCTCTTCACCTTAAATCTATCTTTTAGGTCAGATCTACTTTCAACGGTGGCAACTCAGCTGTTTCTAACTATTCTCTAGTTTCCTGGTTGTTATTTTGGTGTATCCTGGTTTTAGAGCCTCTGAGAACAGAGACCGTGTTCTGAATAAACGGCCAAGTAGTAGGATCTGAATAAATGCATGTTGGGTGATTGAACATTATCATAAAGAATGTGTAATAAAACAACGGCTGTTATATTCATATTTAAATAAAAGTCAACAATTCACAAAGCCCTTTCATATTAAATTCTTTTAATCTTCCTAAGAATTCTTTAGGTTAGGTAGAAAAAGTATAATTATGTTCATTTGACATCTGGGGAAAGTGAATTTAGGTTAATTTAGGTTAAAATTCAGATAACAGAAGCTACTTCATCGGGATGGAATTATGAAGTCACAAATTTCTAGCACAAAGCTAGAACTCAAAAGATGTTAATTTCCCTTCTCTAAGAGATCTTAGAAAAGCCATAAGCTTTTGCATAAGCTAATATTTATTGGGTTCCTACAATGTGCCAAGAGCTTAATAATCTTAAGCTCTATGTCTCTAGATCTTAAACTACACTCCTGTGATGTATTGTTTATTATCATTTACTGATGCAGTAACAGACTCCGAGAGATTAAATATCCTGCACACAGTCACACAGCTAGCAAGTAATGGAGTCAGGATTTGAACTCAGCTCCAAAAACATTTTTCTACTTCTGTAGAGCACAGTCTTTTAATGGTAAACTTTTCTTTTTAAAAATTTATTTATTTAACTTATTTATTTTTGGCTGTGTTGTGTTTTCACTGCTGTACAAGGGCTTTCTCCAGCTGCAGCGAGTGGAGGCTACTCTTCGTTGTGGTGCTCTGGCTTCTCACTTTGGTGGCTTCTCTTGTTGCAGAACACGAGCTCTAGGCGCGTGAGCTTCAGTAGTTGTGGCACGTGGGCTCAGTAGTTGTGGCTTGCGGGCTGTAGAGCACAGGCTCAGTAGTTGTGGCACACGGGCTTAGTTGCTCCATGACATGTGGGATCTTCTCGGACCAGGGCTCGAACCCATGTCCCCTGCATTGGCAGGCAGATTCTTAACCACTGCGCCACCAGGGAAGCCCAAAGCACAGTCTGTTGACTCAGAGCACAGGGCTTTTCTGTGCATGCCAACCACTAAATGTCATGCTGCCCTGTGCTAATTATTAATTAAATTATTAGCTTCTTTTTATAAATTTTATACAAATTATAAATAAATATTAATGCTGGTCCTCTTGGTTCAGCTACAGGGCAGTGAATCTTAATGGCTCCTGATATGTTTTTTTCTTTGGCTTTTACATACATAGAAAGTGAAGGCTGAAACAGACCTAGAAGTCATGGGTCTTACACTTTTGTTTCACAAATAGGAAAACCAAAGTCCAAAGGGGATAAATGAGTTGCTTAAAAGCAAAGCTAGGGGCAAGGTGAAACCAAGGTGTGTTTTGCTCTCAGTGCAGACCTTTCTTTTACAGAGTGCTTTTTTGAAGGCTTTCGTGACAAGCTGGATGGACATCCGTCTGGTTTGTATGTAAAGCTGGTGGGCAATGCGGGGGTTGGCAAGTGGCAGCTGAAGTACCCTTCGGCGGCCTAGCCCTTTCCTCCTAATGGCACCTGCTGTCATCAGCAGTGCATAATGGTGAGTAGATCCAGATCTGTATCACGTGACAAAACTCAGTTGTGGAGAAATGATGGATAGAAGCAGCCAAGGCAGGAACTGGTGCAGCACCCAAATGTCCTGGCTCAGAGGCGGCGGGATCCAGCTTAACAATGGCTGAGAGCCGACCACTCCCGTCTGTAGTAAGAGGCTGATGTGCTGTTCCTGGTGTGTGCAGGGTGTGAGATCACAAGCACAAGTCTTCCGTCTCCAAAAGATGCTTTCATATAAAAGGGAGATCCTAAGACCCTTTAAAACGTCCCCAGAAAGCTTGCTGCTGCCTTTTGCTGGGAGTGGACAGGGATACGGGATCCACAACCACAGTGCGAAGAACGTTTCTGTTAAGCAAGTCACATGACGCTGACTATGCTTGAGGCTCATATTTGCAGAGACATTGAACTGAAGGCAGCGCAGGTGCATCTCTCAGAGCAAGTCCTGGTGATGGGAACAAGGCAAATGCCTAATTGACCTAAAGTCCAAGATGGGAGTTTGCCCTTCTGCCTGCTCCTCAAAAAAAAAAAAAAAAAAATCCTGGAAAGGCTTCCAGCAAATTCCCTGAACTAGTCTCTAGTTGGTTCAAACTTTAACCTGACCACAATCTTGGGGTAGTTTTAAAAGCAATCTTCTTCTCCACTTCTGTATAACATTGACCATGTCAATAAAGTGGGCTCTAAAAGCTACTTCTGTAAACTGTAACATACCAATATTTCAATTTGGAGCCTTGAGGCTTGTCAGACAACCCCACTGCCCAGAGTAGAAACTCTACAAATATTTGATAAATCAGTTCTTGAAAAATGACTTCCTCGTCTGAACTGGAAGCTTATCAACAGCATGGACTTTTTTTTTTTTTTTTGCGGTACGCGGGCCTCTCACTGTTGTGGCCTCTCCCGTTGTGGAGCACAGGCTCCGGACGCGCAGGTTCAGCAGCCACGGCTCACGGGCCCAGCCGCTCTGCGGCATGTGGGATCTTCCTGGACCGGGACACGAACCCGTGTCCACTGCATCGGCAGGCAGACTCTCAACCACTGCGCCACCAGGGAAGCCCAACAGCATGGACTTTTTCTGCAGTCCCTTAAAAGTTCGTTTCTTGTGCTCACCTATGCAAAACTCTTTGCTCAGTGCTGAGCTTGCAGTAGATATTCAGTGTACATTTGCTGGCTAAGTGAGTGGATTACAGGAGCAGAGGAAGTGGGAATAATCTGCAGCCTTGTTCTTATGGGTCTCTCAGTATTCCCTAGCTGTGTCCTCCATCCACCCCCTCAGGACTTCGCGCCATCACACACACATTCACGTACACCCTCTTCCATCAACCGTGGCCCTGGCACCACGGAGGGCCACCTGAGCACTTTTTCTATATGGATTCACTCGAGGCTAGAACCCTGCCAAACAATTACTTTCCAGGAACCATATGAGTCTGTTCTGTTTCTGTAATGCAGCCAGAGTAGTGTGCCAATGAGCTCTGTGCAAGGATGGGGCTTATTCTTTCAAGCCACTCTATTAGAAAAATCCACCATTGGGCTGTTTGCCCATTAATTAAATTGTCTCATGCGGACGGAAGGGTGGGGAAAAGATCTGGGCAAGCTGTCTATTCCATGTTTAAGTGAATTTATAATAAACTTTGAAAAGGGATTGCAGTTTTTTTCTTCTTTGAGATTGAAACCATTTTGGGAGTAAATACCGGCAAAGAAATTTTATTATGTGATTTTCTTCTCCTACTGTATTATTCTTACTGCTGTTTATTGTTTTGATGTCTTCATTAAAAGATGATCTTCCTTCAAAATAAAGTCTAAATCTTTTTTCAGAATGATTGCAGGAAAGAGCCCTGGCCGAAGGATCAGAGAACCTCTGCTTCAGAACCATCAAAGTTTGAAACATTGACTTTACCCTCCTAAACCAAGGTGTCTGCCCTGCCTACATCAGGAGGTTCTTTTGAAGAGTCCTCCTGAACGCTCCTTGAAAAACTGTATAATGTATTATTTTTCAATATATTAAGAATGTGGCCCTTTACTTCTTTTTAAGAAACTGTTGAGATTGGTAATGACCATTATATTGTAAGAGGGACCAGAAACTAGGTCAACCACCTAGGAATCCTATGTAGAGAAGGCAGGAGGGAAGATGGCAATGGGCAGAGAAGGAGGCATTGGACTGCCCCCAAGTGGCAACTTGGGCATGAAGCCTGGATGGAGGTAGAAAAGAATGACCCCACTAGTTGGACCTGGAGTGCAAAAATGAAACCATCTAAGAAGTCAAACTCATCTCTCATAAGAACCTTTAAATACCATAAAGAAAAACAAAAAGCTAACATATTTCATGCAAATTGTGCTCCAACTCACTGGCTGAATATAAAGGCCTGCCACTTTATATTCAATTCGCTCTCTGGTGAACACAATGAAGTGTTTAGATTCCATTAAGAAACCTCAAAACAAACAAACCAACCAACCAACCTTGGGCCTTTAGAGTTAGCAGGAAAGCTCTTTAAAAGCTCCTCACAAGCTATCATTTCTGCATTCAGAAAACCATTAGGACCTCCTCCTTTGGAAATGCATGTAATTCTTTAGCTTCTGATTTTAAACATTAATATTTTCTTACAGTGACCTTCACTGTCAAGAACAAATTTCTCATGCCTCAGTAGACAACGCAGCCAATTTCTGAGTTGCTGAGATATGGCTTGGATTTATAACAGTAAAGTGACATATCTGATGGAAGGAAAATTGGAGTCAGAAGGAGTTGAGGGACTGGAAAAGTGGGGTGCATAAGCATCCTGAATTCTTAGAAATGCAATAGGATTCACCCGGGCTTTGGGTGAGCCTCGTGCCTGAGAAGGGTACTTGCCAGTTGGGTGATGGAGATATCAGGGGACCAGACAGAATCGCAATGGGAAACATCTCCTTTTCCCTCCTAATGCTTTCAAGAAATGGAGACTTAGGCAGATACCCCTAGAGGCATCATGCAGTGACAGGCAGAGGCAGCAAACTCTGGGGCAAGCTGTTGGGCTTGACTTCCAGCTCTGTCACTGGCTGCATGTGCTTGGGCAGTCAGATAGCCATGTCTTCAGTAGTCCTGAGAGTAAAATTCCAGGTAATTCGTATCAAATTCCACATGTTAGCAAGGTAAATAACCGCTTTTCTACCCAACAAACCCAATTTTACTAAATTTATGAATAGGATGGGCCTTCCCAGTTCTGCTTGCAAAGGAGAAGGTAAGAATCTATGAGTAGAGGTAGAGTGTAGGCTTTGGAGACAGACACCAGGGTTAAGATGCTAGCCCCACCACCTACTTGCTAGGTGGCCTCTTATTGTCTCTTTAAGTCTCAGTTTCTTCATCTGTAAATGGGGAATAATAATAATTTCTATCTCAGAAGGTAGTTGTGAGGATTAAATACAATGGTATACGTAAATTTCTTAACACATTGCCTAGCACAGTGTAGGCACTCAATAAATGGTAGCTATAGTAATAATAATAATTTTCATCCTTGGTATTTGAGACATGATATCATGATGCCTGATTAAGTTGAAGGAGATTAGGATATCAAAGACATCACCTGTATAAAGGTTTAGATCAAGGTATTTCACAGAACGTTTGACCTTCATATCTCTCTTTTTAAAAATGGAATTATTTACTTTTATTTCTAAACACAAAAGAATACATGAACAACACAAAATTTGGATATTTTGCAAAGGCACAGAAATAACCATTGTTAATTATTTTATATATAACAATACTTAAATATATAAGCATATGTATATATTTTTTATCTATTTATTTTTTCTGTAACCTTTTTATTCACACATGACATACAAGCAAAAGGTGCACAAACTTAAGTGAACAGCTTGACAGTTTTATACAAATTGAACTCACTATGTTACTACCAGCACTCTAAAACACCTCCTCTTTCCCACTTTCATTCACAAGTCCTTCATAGGTAACTACGATCCTAAATACTAACACCAAAGATTGGCTTTGCCTATTTCTTTTTCTATTTTTTTAAATTAAATTTTTTTTTATACAGCAGGTTCTTAATCGTTATCAATTTTATACACATCAGTGTATACATGTCAATCCCAATTACCCGATTCATCACACCACCACCACCAACACCCTGCAGCTTTCCCCCATTGGTGTCCATACGTTTGTTTTCTACATCTGTGTCTCTACTTCTGCCCTGTAAACCGGTTCATCTATACCATTTTTCTAGGTTCCACACACATGCGTTAATATACGATATTTGTTTTTCTCTTTCTGACTTACTTCACTCTGTATGACAGTCTCTAGATCCATTCATGTCTCAACAAATTATGCAATTTCGTTCCTTTTATGGCTGGGTAATATTCCATTGTATATATGTACCACATCTTCTTTATCCATTCGTCTGTCGATGGGCATTTAGGTTGCTTCCATGAACTGGCTATTGTAAATAGTGCTGCAATGAACATTGGGGTGCATGTGTCTTTTTGAATTATTGTTTTCTCTGGGTATATGCCCTGTAGTGGGATTGCTGGGTCATAAGGTAATTCTATTTTTAGTTTTTTAAGGAACCTCCATACTGTTCTCCATAGTGGCTGTAACAATTTATATTCCCACCAACAGTGCAAGAGGGTTCCCTTTTCTCCACACCTTCTCCAGCATTTGTTGTTTGTAGATTTTCTGATGATGCCCATTCTAACTGGTGTGAGGTGATACCTCACTGTAGTTTTGATTTGCATTTCTCTAATAATTAGTAATGTTGAGCAGTTTTCCATGTGCTTCTGGGCCATCAGTATGTCTTCTTTGGAGAAATGTCTGTTTAGGTCTTCTGCCCATTTTTGGCTGGGTTGTTTGTTTTTTTAATATTGAGCTGCATGAGCTGTTTATATATTTTGGAGATTAATCCTCTGTCTGTTGATTTGTTTGCAAATATTTTCTCCCATTCTAAGGGTTGACTTTTTGTCTTGTTTATGGATTCCTTTGCTGTGCAAAAGCTTTTTACTTTCATTAGGTCCCATTTGTTTATTTTTATTTCCATTACTCTAGGAGGTGGATCAAAAAAGATCTTGCTGTGATTTCTGTCAAAGAGTGTTCTTCCTAAGTTTTCCTCTAAGAGTTTTATACCGTCCACTCTTACATTTAGGTCTCTAATCCATTTTGTGTTTATTTTTGTGTGTGATGTTAGGGAGTGTTCTAATTTCATTCTTTTACATGTAGCTGTCCAGTTTTCCCAGTGCCACTTATTGAAGAGACTGTCTTTTCTCCATTGTATATCCTTGCCTCCTCTGTCATAGATTAGTTGGCCATAGGTGCGTGGGTTTATCTCTGGGCTTTCTATCTTGTTCCATTGATCTATGTTTCTGTTTTTGTGCCACTACCATATTGTCTTGATTACTGTAACTTTGTAGTATAGTCTGAAGTCAGGGAGTCTGATTCCTCCAGCTCTTTTTTTTTCCTGCAAGACTGCTATGGCTATTCGGGGTCTTTTGTGTCTCCATACAAATTTTAAGATTTTTTTGTTCTAGTTCCATAAAAAATACCATTGGTAATTTGATAGGGATTGCATTGAACCTGTAGATTGCTTTGGGTAGTATAGTCATTTTCACAATATTGATTCTTCCAATCCAAGAACATGGTATATCTCTCCATCTGTTGGTATCATCTTTAATATCTTTCATCAGTGTCTTATAGTTTTCTTCCTACAGGTCTTTTGTCTCCCTAGGTAGGTTTATTCCTAGGTATTTTATTCTTTTTGTTGCAATGGTAAATGGGAGTGTTTCCTTAATTTCTCTTTCAGATTTTTCATCATTAGTGTCTAGGAATGCAAGAGATTTCTGTGCATTAATTTTGTATCCGGCAACTTTACCAAACTCATTGATTAGCTCTAGTAGTTTTCTTGTGGCATCTTTAGGATTCTCTATGTATAGTATCATGTCATCTGCAAACAGTGACGATATTTTTACTTCTTCTTTTCCAATTCGTATTCCTTTTATTTTTTTTTCTTCTCTGATTGCCATGGCTAGGACTTCCAAAACTATTTTGAATAATAGTGGTGAGAGTGGACATCCTTGTCTTGTTCCTGATCTTAGAGGAAATGCTTTCAGTTTTTCACCATTGAGACAGATGTTTGCTGTGGGTTTGTCGTATATGGCCTTTATTATGTTGAGGTAGGTTCCCTCTATGCCCACTTTCTGGAGAGTTTTTATCATAAATCGGTGTTGAATTTTGTCAAAGGTTTTTCTGCATCTATTGAGATGATCATATGGTTTTTCTTCTTCAGTTTGTTAATATGGTGTATCACATTGATTGATTTGCGTATATTGACGAATCCTTGCATCCCTGGGATAAATCCCACTTGATCATGGTGTATGATCCTTTTAATATGTTGTTGGATTCTGTTTGCTAGTATTTTGTTGAAGACTTTTGCATCTATATTCATCAGTGATATTGGTCTGTAATTTTCTTTTTTTGTAGTATTTTTGTCTGGTTTTGGTATCAGGGTGATGGTGGCCTCATAGAATGAGTCTGGGAGTGCTCCTTCCTCTGCAATTTTTGGAAGAGTTTGAGAAGGATGGGTGTTAGCTTTTCTCTAAATGTTTGATAGAATTCACCTGTGAAGCCATCTGGTCCTGGACTTTTGTTTGTTGGAAGATTTTTCTTTTTTGTGGTATGCGGGCCTCTCACTGTTGTGGCCTCTCCCGTTGCGGAGCACAGGCTCTGGATACGCAGGCTCAGTGGCCATGGCTCACGGGCCTAGCCGCTCCATGGCATGTGGGATCTTCCTGGACCGGGGTGCGAACCTGTGTCCCCTGCATCAGCAGGCGGACTCTCAACCACTGTGCCACTAGGGAAGCCCCTGGAAGATTTTTAATCACAGTTTCAATTTCATTACTTGTGATTGGTCTGTTCATATTATCTATGTCTTCCTGGTTCAGTCTTGGAAGGTTATACCTTTCTAAGAATTTGTCCATTTCTTCCAGGTTGTCCATTTTATTGGCATAGAGTTGCTTGTAGTAGTCTCTTAGGATGCTTTGTATTTCTGCAGTCTCTGTTGTAACTTTTCCTTTTTCATTTCTAATTTTATTGATTTGACTCCTCTCCTGCTTTTTCTTGATGAGTCTGACTAATGGTTTATCAATTTCGTTTATCCTCTCAAAGAACGAGCTTTTAGTTTTATTGATTTTTGTTATTGTTTTCTTTGTTTCTATTTCATTTACTTCTGCTCTAATCTTTATGATTTCTTTCCCTCTGCTAACTTTGGGTTTTGTTTGTTCTTCTTTCTCTAGTTCCTTTAGGTGTAAGGTTATGTTGTTTATTTGAGATTTTTCTTGTTTCTTGAGGTAGGCTTGTATTGCTATAAACTTCCCTCTTAGAACTGCTCTTGCTGCATCCCATAGGTTTTGGAACATCGTGTTTTCATTGTCATTTGTCTCTAGGTATCTTTTGATCTCCTCTTTGACTTCTTCAGTGATCTCTTGGTTATTTAGTAACGTATTGTTTAGCCTCCATGTGTTTGTGTTTTTTACGTTTTCTTCCCTGTAATTCATTTCTAATCTCATAGCGTTGTGGTCAGAAAAGATGCTTGGTATGATTTCGATTTTCTTAAATTTACTGAGGCTTGATTTGTGACCCAAGATGTGATCTATCCTGGAGAATGTTCCATGCGCACTTGAGAAGACAGTGTAATCTGCTGTTTTTGGATGGAATGTCCTATAAATATCAATTAAATCTATCTGGTCTATTGGGTCATTTAAAGCTTCCGTTTCCTTATTTATTTTCATTTTGGATGATCTGTCCATTGGTGTAAGTGAGGTGTAAAGTTCCCCACTATTATTGTGTTACTGTCGATTTCCTCTTTTATAGCTGTTAGCAGTTGCCTTATGTATTGAGGTGCTCCTATGTTGGGTGCATATATATTTATAACTGTTATATCTTCTTCTTGGGTTGATCCCTTGATCATTATGTAGTGTCCCTCCTTGTCTCTTGTAACATTCTTTATTTTAAAGTCTATTTTATCTGATATGAGTATTGTTACTCCAGCTTTCTTTCGATTTCCATTTGCATGGAATATCTTTTTCATTCCTTCACTTTCAGTCTGTATGGGTCCCTAGGTCTGAAGTGGGTCTCCTGCAGACAGCATATATATGGGTCTTGTTTTTGTATCCATTCAGCAGCCTGTGTCTTTTGGTTGGAGGATTTAATCCATTCACGTTAAAGGTAATTATCGATATGTATGTTCCTATGACCATTTTCTTGATTGTTTTGGGTTTGTTTTTGTAGGTCCTTTTCTTCTCTTGTGTTTCCCACTTAGAGAAGTTCCTTTATCATTTGTTGTAGAGCTGGTTTGGTGGTGCTGAATTCTCTTAGCTTTTGCTTGTCTGTAAAGCTTTTGATATCTCCAACGAATCTGAATGAAATCCTTGCCGGGTAGAGTATCTTGGTTGTAGGTTCTTGCCTTTCATCACTTTAAGTATATCTTGCCACTCCCTTCTGGCTTGTAGAGTTTCTGCTGAGAAATCAGCTGTTAACCTTATGGGAGTTCCCTTGTACATTATTTGTCGTTTTTCCCTTGCTACTTTCAATAATTTTTCTTTGTCTTTAATTTTTGCCAATTTGATTACTATGTGTCTCGGCGTGTTTCTCCTTGGGTTTATCCTGTATGGGACTCGCTGTGCTTCCTGGACTTGGGTGGCTATTCCCTTTCCCATGTTAGGGAATTTTTTGACTCTAATCTCTTCAAATTTTTTCTCTGGTCCTTTCTCTCTCTCTTCTCCTTCTGGGACCCCTATAAGGCGAATGTTGTTGTATTTAATGTTGTCCCAGAGGTCTCTTATTTCTATTCATTCTTTTTTCTTTATTCTGTTCTGCAGCAGTGAATTCCACCATTCTGTCTTCCAGGTCACTTGTCCGTTCTTCTGCCTCAGTTATTCTGCTATTGATTCCTTCTAGTGTATTTTTCATTTCAGTTATTGTATTGTTCATCTCTGTTTATTTGTTCTTTAATTCTTTTAGGTCTTTGTTAAACATTTCTTGCATCTTCTCGATCTGTGCCTCTATTCTTTTTCTGAGGTCCTGTATCATCTTCACTATCATTATTCTGAATTCTTTTTCTGGAAGGTTGCCTATCTCCACTTCATTTAGTTGTTTTTCTGGGATTTTATCTTGTTCCTTCATCTGGTACATAGCCTTCTGCCTCTTCATCTTGTCTATCTTTCTGTGAATGTGGTTTTTCTTCCACAGGCTAAAGGATTGTAGTTTGTGCTTCTGCTGTCTGCCCTCTGGTGGATGAGGCTATCTAAGAGGCTTGTGCACGTCTCCTGATGGGAGGGAATGGTGGTGGGTAGAGCTGGCTGTTGCTCTGGTGGGCAGAGCTCAGTAAAACTTTAATGTGCTTGTCTGCTGGTGGATGGTGCTGGATTCCCTCCCTGTTGGTTGTTTGGCCTGAGGCGACCCAACACTGGAGCCTACCCGGGCTCTTTGGTGGGGCTAATGGCAGACTCTGGGAGGGCTCACGTCAAGTGCTTCCCAGAACTTCTGCTGCCAGTGTCCTTGTCCTCACGGTGAGACACAGTCACCCCCCGCCTCTGCAGGAGACCCTCAACACTAGCAGGTAGGTCTGGTTCAGTCTCCTGTGGGGTCACTTCTCCTTCCCCTGGGTCCCGATGTGCACACTACTTTGTGTGTGTCCTCCAAGAGTGAAGTCTCTGTTTCTCCCAGTCTTGTTGAAGTTCTGCAATCAAGTCCCTCTAGCCTTCAAAGTCTGATTCTCTGGGAATTCCTCCTCCCATTGCTGGACCCCCAGGTTGGGAAGCCTGACGTGGGGCTCAGAACCTTCACTCCAGTGGGTGGACTTCTGTGGTATAAGTGTTCTCCAGTCTGTGAGTCACCCACCCAGCAGTTATGGGATTTGGTTTTACTGTGATTGCCCCCTCCTACCATCTCATTGTGGCTTCTCCTTTGTCTTTGGATGTGGAGTATCTTTTTTGGTGAGTTCCAGTGTCTTCCTGTCGATGACTGTCCAGCGACTAGTTATGATTTTGGTGTTCTCACAAGAGAGAGTGAGAGCATGTCCTTCTACTCTGCCATCTTGGTTCAGGGCCCTATAAGCGTATATATATATTTTAAATAAAACTGAATTCATACTATACACAATTTTATAATCAGTTTTGTTTCATTCAAAATATGTTGTGCACACTGTGATATTTGAAAACATGAGGTTTAATTTCTGCACACATTTTATTGATGAATATGCAATAATTTAATCAATGTTAGACTGTTGAATATTTAGATTGCTTTCAGTTTTTTAACTATTGTAAATTATAATGCTTTTTTCTTACAGATAAAAACTCCAGTAGAGAAAGATGTGAATATATTAAGGCTTTTATTCATGTACTAGATTTCCCACTAGAGAAATGAATACGATAAAATGTTTGCCAATTTGATAGGTGAAAATGATATCTCATTAGTTATTGTATTTTGCATTTCTTGAATTTCTAGTGAATTTGGATATTTTAAATATGTTTATGGCCACTTGTATTTCTTTTTTGGTGACTTCTCCATTCGTGTGTTCTTTGCCCATTTCTATTGAGGTGTTCCATTTTTTTTTTTCTTAATTTGTAAGACCCCTTATCTGTATGATATTAACTTTCTATCTATCATATATGTTGTAAAGTTAGAAATGGGGAGATTAAAGACTTCCTTTTCTGCTTCTCCTGGTAAAATTAAGCGGGAGAGCCGAATACAAAACTATATATGTAGTATGGTAGTCATTTTATTTTTAAAAGCACATAAAACTGAAGAAAATACTTATAAGGAACCCTATGAAAAAGTTAATAATTTTCTGTTTTATGCTTTTTTCATTTTCCCAATTCTTTGCAATAAACATATTTAAATTACAATTGTTGTGTGCTTTTCCTCCCAATTAGGTTTTAAGTTCCTAGGGGACAGAGATACCTATACTTCACTTGTCCCCTGCAGTGGTTGACAACTGTCTGACAAATAATACATCAGTGAATTAATATTTTTACTTTATTTGACCATAACAGCTTTATTCTCAGAGATATTTTCTTGTTACTTCCACTTGGTCTTGGTTGGTTGACTTGGAAAGCAGAGGAATTAATTAGTTTAAGAGACTAATTTTAGAAGAGGCAGTCGGTGGTGCTCAGTTTATATCTATAGGAAGCAACCTTTGAAGTTTTCAATTAACATAATCAGTTAAGTCCCTCCCCTTACCCCTCAAGCTCTCTCCGAGGTTTGCTCATGAAGAATAGGAACACATTGACAAAACCACAGGGACAAAAACTTCCTTCTCTACTTTTTAATAATTAAAAAAAAAAAATCAGTCTCAGAGCTGTCCCTGTGGTCACTAATGATCTAATGATGAAAAAGAATCAGGACTTTAGCCTTGTGGATATGAAATCCCAGCAGTTAGAGATGAGGGCAAAGGGCAGAGAAATTGGTACTTGAGTAAGACACTGCCCTCCTGGTTCTCCATTGTTACATGGCATTTCCTTCACAGTACAGGGTAAAAAGGGAATTTCTGGCATTGCTTTGCACCTAGGCCTGTTTGGAGTGCAGCAAATGGGATCCCATCACTGCCTGAGGAGGCACTGAGAGCTATCATAGGGGGTGGTCAGGGTTGGTTTCAACTGAGTTTCCTGCAAATGGGCAAAGGCAACTTTAAGTAATATGGCAAAGCAGCTGAGAAATGATATTTCATTTAGTAAATTTGGGGTCACAGTTGCTAGCATATTAGGATCAACTCTCCTAATGATTTTGCCTCAAATGAAAATGAATCAGAGGTCAAGCTCTTTGAGGATAAGCTCCAAGTGTGGACAGTCAGCTATTGGGTGTGTAGTGCCCTTCATGCTTTAGGCGGCAGAGCAGGTCGTTGCAAGATTGGTGTATGGCTTTGCCTGGAAGGATTATTTCTCCTGAATAACAGATTATGGCTCTGGTAGAAAAGTATTCCTTGACATTCTTATTGATCAGCTTTCAAAAAAGAGTAAGTAGAGTGGTGGAGGAGAGGGATGGTGCCAAAGCCCAAACACCTTCAGAGGCAGATGGGGACTTGCCTAAGTGCTCTATTCACTTGGGAGGGACCTAGTTTATCCACCTTCAATACTGAAGACACCCAGTAGGGTTGCCTGATGCTTCTCCTGGTCGGCTTCCCTCAATATTTTTCCTCCTCCTTCTCCTACACCCTCCCCTCAACATCTCCCTCCATATGACACCCTCTATTTCCTTATTTTATTTGAAAAAAATATATTGTCAAATAAATCAGTGTGTTCGATCACTATACTTGAGTACAGCAGAAAAAGCCTTTTGTCTCTGGACAGAAGATGCTTCGAAAAATCTCACCCCATTATCTTCCAGGTAATTTGTCTTTTAAATACTTTTCTCCCACTGAGAAAATTCCAAATGACAGTAAAAAGAGAAATGGTTCATTTAGAAGACACAGTAATGGTGTAACAGTATTTTCTTAGGGTATTAATTAATGAACCGCTAATTGCTACCGTTAAATCACATAAAATGGTAGATATTAAAATCAGTTTTAAAAACGAAGCTTTGCACATATCTCATTTTCCCCAAATAGCCACCTCTCCAATTCCCTTTAGGGTTGTAGGAAAAACCTGCAGTTTACAAAGTGCTTTTCACACATTTTCTCATTTGGTCATTATGTGCTAAAGTATGATGGCATTTCCTCCCTCATTTTCTAAATGAAGATGCCCAGACAGGTTAGGTGATTTGCTCAAGGTCGCCCAGCTTCCTGCCACTCAGCTTTGCTCACTGCTAGTTCTCTGCACGTTCACATCTCTGTGCTACCTTCTGTTTGAAACAAGATGGAAAACCACATCTTATCCTTGGCACTATTGTGTGACTAGGTTATTCTTGTCTTCGCTTTGTACCAGGCACCCTTTGAAATGTGATTCTGAGCTGGAAAAAGGGCTATTTTAATACACACAAGTGAGGCTTAGTTGAATTTTTCCTAGTATGTGCTTATGACTAACGGAACACAGTGTGTCCCAGACTTGTTCCTTCAACACTCTGATAATGTTTGCTTTGCTAGAATCATGAAGTGAGAAGTTCATTTCCTTTCTAAATACCCTGGCAATGTCTAGTAACCAGTTGGGAAAAGGAGATAGGTTAAAAAACAATTTTTTAAAGATGATAAATAAAGGAGAACTTCCAGCTAGGTTAAAAAAACAATTTTTTAAAGATGATAAATAAAGGAGAACTTCCCATAAGTTTGGAGTTAGAGGCTGCTGATAGCCCTCAATAGAAAATGTGGGAAAAACAAAAACATCTTCAATAGAAAATATCAGAAAAGCAAAAAATCTTCCTGCGTATGTCTTGGGAGGTGGAAGTGCCTTAGTTCTGTCTGGGGAGCCCAGCACGACAACCCACCACCACTAATACCTACTCAGAAATTCAGAAACACAGGATGGTACTCATCAGAAACGGCACTCTAATACTCACGGAATGCACCTGAAGACTCCTTCACCACCCCGGCAGCAACAGCTGCTGATGTGACATCGCTAAAACATGGTGATTTGTGTAGGTAATGTTACCAGGATTAGTTTCCTCCAAGAGACACTTCCTGGCTCCAGATCGCTTCCAAGTACTTTAAAACAGCAGAAAAGATTGTGATCCATTATGACAAAGCCAAAATAATTGCTGACACTGTGCTTAGTAATTGAGGGACTGTCTGGCCAGGTTATTTTCAGGTTTTCCAAAGAATAGACTCCTGTACGACAGCATTAAGTAAATGGAGTTTCCAGCAAAAAAAAAAAAAAGGGTGAGAAAAATAAATAAATAAAAAAATTTCAAAGGGTGAGAATTTTGTCAGGGTTCAGGTTCATACTGGGCTCAGGAACTCTCACCTCTGCGGTGTCACTGGGCACTGACATCACAGGCATATTTTCTATACTGAGAATTTGGGTCTCGCTTTAATTTTGCGGTTTTTAAAAAAAGAAGAAAAATAATAACCTGTTATGTGCCCACTATTATGTGGCATCTGTAGAGTAAAGAAAGCCAAGGGGATGACTCATTGTCTCTTGAACGCATCGCTCACATTCCTGTCCCGGGCCTGTGCCCTTTGCTCAGCCCTTCTCCGGACGATGCCCTTGCCCCGCCTCCACTCCCAGCCCCCAGCCAGCCCAGGAAGGCTATGGCCTGTGAGCCTCATCCCTGGCCTGCCATCCTTCTTCCTCTCCCAGTTCAGTGCTGTCTCCCTCCTCTGAACTCTTGTAGCCCTCTCCGTCTGCTAACACATTTACAACTTGGCACGCCCTCTGTGGTATGGATAAATATCTTTTATATCCCATCTCTGCAAATAAGCTGTAAGTCCCACCAGTGCAGGCAAATCTTTCCTTCTTTTCTTTCTTCACAAAAAAATTTCCCTGATAGCATTCCTCAGACCAACTAGGTACTCAAAACCATCTCTCAGTTGGTTCACGAATCCTAGTCTCTTGGAGATAGGGCTTTTGGGAAGCAGAGCTGTCATTTCTCACCATTACCACTGCACTGTGGATTCATGTTGTTACAGCCTCTCAGAGCAAGGTCTGGGAGGAGAACCACGGTGTTTGTTTTATAATTCCATTGGAACGTGTGTTCTCTCTCATCTGTGGCTGTTATGCCAACCGGTGGCAAGGACATAATTAAGAATTATGAGGATTCACGAGGGCTGGGTGTTCTGGCTTAATGGAGTGCGAAGCTTGGCTCCAAGAAGGCCAAGGAAACAAGAGGAAGAAAAGACAGCAGCAGGAGGGTCCCGCCTTCTCTCCCGTGGCCACTGGAGAAAACGTCTGAGGGATTCAGCGTAGGAGTCAGACATCCTGTTCACTTTTCTATGGGGCTTGATTCACCTATTTCGAGAAGGAAGTGGGGCAAACAGATCCAAGTTCCTCATGTTAAATGAAGCTCTTTCCATAGGAGAGCTGACAAAGCAGAGAAGTGGGGGAGGGGGAAGGAGAGACAGCAGAAAGCTACCTAGAAGAGCAAGTGAGGAGAAACAATTCAGTGGAAAGGGGATCGGAGCCGATATGAATATTATCTCAGGAGAGGGAGGTCTTTGAGGGAGAGCTCTTGGGGAAAGGATTCAATTGCATGGAAGAAAATGTTAGGGAAATTTTTACCTGACTCTACAGAAAGGTTTGCTGAGTCAAGGGGTGAGTAATAGATCTGAGTTCTGATGACCTAAGGAGTATGTGAAGGAGACAGCAAAGGTCACAGTGCGGAACGTGAGCTTGCAGTAGATGGAGCTGGGTTCAAATCTCAGCTGTGCGTCCCTGGCCCAGTTACTATCTCTGAGTCTTAGTCTCCTTATCTGTGAAATAAGTGTGTTTCCCACAGTGTTGTTGAGAGGATTAACTGAGATGATGTGAGCAGTTAGTGAAGTGCCTGGCATGTGATAAATGGTTGCTCCATCTCTATAAGGAATGGAACAGAAGGATGGGATATTTCTTGATCTCTTTTTGGGCAACTCTGGCTTTGGGGCTCCAGAGGGTTGCAAGGAGGGACACAGTCAGAGAGAAATTCCTCATGGGGGGAATGCCTGACGCACTTCTAGGAACAATGATGTCTAACGTTGCATTTGAAATTATTTCCTGCCCCAAGCTATAATAGCTCTGTCTGCTCTCATTAGTCACAACAACTTCAGAAAAGTCTGTTATTGCAACTGCTTTGTGTTAGTGGTGTTTCACAACAGAGAGGAGACAGGCCATGTCTGTGCTTAGGCTCTGTTCAGTGGGATGGTAGAGAGGGAATAGCAAGGACTGAGCAGGAAGCAGGATTTCAGAGCCAGGGTGGTGGGTACATTAAGGAGGGCGATACTGTCTCCACAGCAAATATCAAAGGCAAGACTGGCCTCAGAAGGGAAGTAGATTCAATAACATCCATGTTAAACTAACAGATGCGCAGCCGCACAGGTAGAAGAAACCGGGAAATACCTCGTTATTGAATTAACCAAACCAGAGCCCAGAATTGATAAGAAGGTTTTCTTGGGCTCTGTGCCCAATGGCAGTTTATCACGTACTGATTAAGTTAGGTCAAGCTGACTCACCTGGAGTAGCTCTAGCACGTTCTAATTAGACTGTACCCACTAAGTTTACAAAGCCAGCATCTCTGAGCGTCAGCTGTGGCTCCATGCACCCTCCTTTTCCTCTGTGTGACAGGGAGGTTTCCCCGGGTCGCCAGCTTCAGGTATAGGCAAGATGCAGATTAACAGTAGCGCAAAAATGGCTCAAAAGAGAGAAGGATTTCTGGGATGGCTCACAACTACTGTCTGTCTTGTTGTGTCCATGGCTGCAGTGACGCTCCTTGATTGGCTGCTCCAGCACTACCAATGAAATGATGCATGAACCCCTTGGGTAATGTACCAGCCACTGAGGCCACTACCCTCACCACCGGCTTGCCTTGAGGGCGGTGACTTTACACACGCTTCCTTTGCCCCTTTGCCAAAGGAAGGCAGGGAGCAGGGTCCACCCTCACACTCAGGTGGGAACAGGGCGCCTGCTATTCTCAGGCTGTTCCTCCCTCACCCGGTGCCAGTGAGTCTCCCCACTCTGCCCATGATGTCTTCTCGAAGGTAAGCAGCTCTGTCAAGGGCAAGAGCCGAACTGCTGCCGATCATCATTTCCTATCTCTTTAAGTAAACCCCGTTCACCCACGCAAGTGGCTTGAAAGCCCTTTGCAAACATCTGTCCTAAGTCTCTGGAATTTCTGCAGACCGTCCCCCACTTGCTCACTTGGCTACTCATTATTTATTCTAAGCTTTCCCATCAGGGATCTCTCCCCTTCTACCCACTTCATCCTACTCCCCAGTTTCCATTCCACACTACAGCTCCTGTCCTTCACCTTGGAGCTGATTCCCCGGTCTCAACTGCTGCATTCCTCTGGACAGAATCCCAGCTTTCCTCTACCTCAAATACCTACGGCTGTGCTGAAACCTTTAAAACTCCAAGCAGTGAAAAAATATATAAACTATAATTTAAAAATTATAAACCCAAAAATAAACATAAACTCCAACAAATTAAATGTTGACCATTTAAATGCTTTTTTCTTAAACTGTCAAGTGCTCCCCCTACCTGAGTATTTGGAGGCCTGATTTGCTGGTGTTCAAAGCCTCCGCTCAGTCTGCCTGTTGGGGAAGCACATGTGTCCCGCCACACAGTCCGCCCTATGCCCCCAACCCGCTCCCAACCCACCCCACCCTACCCTGACCCTCGCCCTCTGCTGAACCCTAAAGGTCTGTAAGGACCGACCAGCAGCTGCGCTGCCTCACCCAGCCTTCCCTGTCGAGGGACGAGTGACCGGTGGTAGGGTCAGCAGAGCTTGTAGGCTCACCCCATGCCTTGCTTCTAGCTCCTTTCCGCCAGTAAAGCAACCTCTTCCCTTCCCTCCCCATCCAACCCAGACGGTGTATAGATCTGTTTTATCTCTTTGACTCACTCTCATTGAATTGATTGCTACACATTGTTATTTCAACAAAGATGACTAAACCCCAAGTGTAGTGCTTATCTACAGGAGAGGTAGCGTTGACACACTACCGAACGGTCACTCCCCACTGTGGCCGGGCCCAACCCTCCTGGGTGATAATTGAGAGGGGGAGAGCAAATCAAGCAACAGGCTGGGACAATTGTTCTGACCCCAAGCAAATTTATAGGGATCACCAGAACATCCATCATTTCTCACACCAAGCGTTTTATGCCAGTAGAGATGGTTATGCATAATTTATTATCTAATTGACTTGACCAAAAGGCCATGAGAGAAATAACAGGCATACCCAGAAGATGCCCCCTCTCTTTCCTCCCCTCCCTCCCTCCCTCTGCTTCTCTTTCTCTATTTTTCTTTTTTCTTTTTTGTAAAATCAAAGTGCATTCATACAGGGTTTTACTTTTTATGTATAACTCGAAATCTTGATCTCATAACCTCCTTCTTTGAGGCATAACCCTCCCTAAACTCCTTCTCAGAACTTCCTTGAATCAAGTGGAAGTATTGCACCATATATGGCTCTGCCTTTAATTATTAGTTATTTTGATCACAAATAGTTGTCTTGTGATCATATCCTTAGCAACGGGAGGAAGCCTCTTCGCCAGGGAAACCAGGAATGGTGTCTGCTACCCTAGGCAGTGCAGTCTTTCCTGGAACCTTAACCTTGCTTTTTAAAAATATTTTTTGTACTAGCCTTTTTTTGTATTCTTAGCCTACCCCCTTGTTTTCCACCCAGGTCTCAATGGCCGATATGCTTTCCTCCTAACTCACTCATTTTATTTCTTCCAACTAACCTTGACACCTTTAGAGCAGTCTCTTCAGAATCTCCTGCCTATGTCTCACCATCCACTCCACAATAGACACAGGTGCCACAGGAGGAGAGGGGAGTCAAGCCAGTCTAATATTTTGGAAATGATTTAAAGATTTTACCCAAGAAGAGATATCAAGGAGGTTCTCAAGATGGACAGTGGGGTGAAGACCAGATAAAGGAAGCAAAGTATATGGGCATGAGGAATGTATTAGTTTCCTAGGGCTGCTATAACAAAGTGTCACAAAGTAGGTGGCTTAAAACAACAGACATTTATTGTCTCAGTTCTGGAGGCTGTAAGTCCGAAATCAAGATGTTAGTAGGGCCATGCTCCCTCTGGAACCTGTAGGGGAGAATCAGTCCTTGCCTCTTCCAGCTTCTGTTGGTTTTTCCTGCAGCATTTGGCATTCCTTGGTTTGCAGCTGCATCCCTCCAATATCTGCCTTCGTTGCCACATGGTGTTCTCCCTGGGTGTCTCTGCGTTCACCTTTTCATCTGATAAGGACACCAGTCACGCTGGATTTGGAGCCAACCCTACGCCACTATGACCTTATCTTAACCAATTACATCTGCAGTGACTCTATTTCTAAATGAGGTCACATTCTGAGGTACTGAGAGTTAGGACTTCAACATATCTTTCTAGGGGCGACACAACTCAACTCACAAGAAGGAGCATGACCGTCCTGAGAACAGTTGGTGTTTCAGTTTGGCTGGAAATTTGTGTATGACTAGGGAGTAGTAGGATGTGAAAACAATCTAGCAACTAATTAGAGAGCAAAACTATAGAGTTGGTAACTTAGTTTAATGTGGAAGAGTTCTTTCCATCTCTTATTCCAGCCCAGCAGCTTACAATTCTTTTGCCACTGGTCAAAAGAAAGATAGAGAACTACCATGCAGGTGAGCCAATAATGTCTTCTCTATCTGTCATTCCTTCATTTATTAATCCGATGATATTTATTGGGCACCATGTTCCAGGAACCATCCTAGGCAATGGGGGTTCAGTGGCAAACAAGGCAGACTTGTTTCTGCCCTTGCTTCTGCCCTTCTGGAAAGACAACTCAAAGTGTGGTCTTACTAGTCCTCGGCTATGACCTTCCTCATCAACAATGACAATAACAATGTTTGGAAGGAATTCCAAGGTAAAGAAATTAAAAACAGACAGGGGGCAAAGTACAAAACAAAACAGGGAATCATTTGAAAAGCAGAAAATAAGTGACATGTTCCAGATGGGTGGCAAGCCTGTGCAAAGTTCTTTCTATGTCAAGGCCAATGCCCTTGACATACCATAAAGTATCAGATAACTAACTCCTCCAAACTGCTAAGGCATGATCATCATTCCAGTAATAAAAACAGAAATCCTCAACTGACCCTGCAGGAAGGTGACAATACAACATGTTGCCTAGTGCTCAGCCAGCAGCTGAAGTGCGAGAAGCAGAGCAGGAAATACACAGCTATTTCTTCCATACATTAGGGATAATTGGGCTATGCCTGGACAGGCACAGTGAGTTGGAAGCAAGCTTTCAACTCTATTCTGGCAGCACACTTGTTGATAAATTGTAAAATGTCTCCTGGTTTCCATGGAAAAGAAGAAGATGTTGCTGACGTGTGACTCAGTGCAATTATGTTCACTACAGTTAATATTTTCCATAAACTACAGATGGTCTCTGAACTGGGCGATATTTGCAGAAATCACATGCTAGTCCTATCAAATAATGCACAGAATTACCTTTCAAAGGAATAATAATAAAGCAGCTCATCTCACTATTCAGCAAGTGACACTACCCGGCGGGGAGTTTTCCATTAAATAGTACAATATGTTTTCACAAAGAGTAGGGAAGAAGGAAGGAAAAAAGAGTAAGATAGTGAATGTCATTACGGATGTTCATGAATAGTTCTGCTTTTCTCTCTTTCTGGGTACATAGTAGGACTGTACTTCTCTGCCCCCTTTGAAGTTAGGCATGACCATCTGGCTGACTTTGGCTAATGAAATGTGTGCAGAAGTGACTTACGTTACTCCTGAGTGAAAGCTTAAAGAGCCAGTGCACCATTTGCTATATTATCCTTTATTGCTGCTTCTGTGGAAGCAGGTGTCGAGATGGGTCCTGTCGGCATGGGTCCCTGATGACTCTGATGAGCAGAGGAAAAGTGTGAGTGAAATCAAAGATTTGTGGGGTTAAGCCATTGAAGTTTGGGAGTTTTTGTTACTGCCACGTAACCTGTCCGTTCTGATGGATATCAGCAGTAAATTCTTCATGTAAACTCCTACCAAACAACTAATCAACCCCTTCAGTGTTAATGGGGCAGAGTTCTCAGATCAGTGAATGATGCCCCCCAAAGGGGATTCTCCTGGATGTGCACCTACCGGGTAGATCTGTCAGGGAGGCCAAGGTTGGGCTCCAGATGGACTGTAGAGGCTTTAGTAGGAAGCTACTAGAACACCCTTATTTTAACTACTCAGTTGTAATAGATGCTTTGGATAAAAGTGAGAAACTTCAATATGATAAAGGGTAATATGATTTTATCCTTGTCAGTACTCAGGAATGAAGGCCGTAGAATATTATGAACCAAAGAATAAAAGAAAAAAAAAAGAAGGAAAACCAAGTCGATCGAATGCCACTTTAGTAGGTGGATTGTAGCCATCGAGTTAACGTCAAATTCATCCATCTCTCTCCTTACTATTCTCAACTCCCTTAACTAAACCAATCTCATCACCTATTTTCACCTCAATATTATACTCTTACACTTCAACTATGACTGCCATAGCTACCAGTTCCAGGGAAAGGGAGTACAGGGGGAAGAAGAGGCTCTTCCTTTATCATAGGGAAACTCAAGGTTTGCATCACTTCACCCCCATCTTTCCCTTCCCCTCCCTGCTGCCCACTCAGTTCCCTTCACCCCAAAGCCAGCTCTCTCTTGCAAGTGTGCTGTGATGGCTTTTCTTGCGTGGCTTCACTCACCTGCAATGCCCTTTGCACTCCTTTTCCCCATTCAAATCTGACCACCTCTCAAGGCTCTGCTCCCACCTCCAGGAAGCTCTGGAGCTTCCCTCTCAACACCTGTCCTCACTGATATCCCTCTCTTCTGAATTCCTGTAGCAGTAACAGTAACAGTCCTTGGTACGTCATTTAGAGCTGAATTATGTAATGGGTGAGCCCATCTTTTGTGCGTGTGGGTCCCGTCCCCCAATCACTACGTTGGTCTGTGCACAACTCAAGTATTCTTTTCCTTCTCATCCCTTCTTTCTCTGTCTTATGTCTCTTCATAAACTCACCGCACATCATGAACTGAAACACAAAATGGAACAGACCTTCCTATTAAGCAAAAGAGCATGACAACTTGATGTAACAAAATAATTCAAATATTATCTTTACATATGATGATAACATGCCCTTTCAGAAAAGGTATGATCTATGTAAGATGACTATGACATGAGAGTTATTTTTCTGTTTAGAAGTTAGAAAAGGACAAACTACATATTTAGGATAAAATATCACAAAAAGACTTCATTTTTATCTTCTTGGTATTTAAGCGAAAGTATGGCTCTTTGAATTGTTTAAAAAACACGTCAATTAAAAAGAAATTTCAGGGCTTCCCTGGTGGCGCAGTGGTTGAGAATCCGCCTGCCAATGCAGGGGACACGCGTTCGAGCCCTGGTCCGGAAAGATCCCACATGTCACGGAGCAACTAAGCCCGTGCGCCACAACTACTGAGCCTGCGCTTTAGAGCCCGCGAGCCACAACTGCTGAAGCCTGCGTGCCTAGAGCCCATGCTCTGCAACAACAGAAGCCACCGCAATGAGAAGCCCGTGCACCGCAACAAAGAGTAGCCCCTGCTTGCCACAGCTAGAGAAAAGCCCGCGCACAGCAACTAAGACCCAACGCAGCCAAAAATAAATAAATTTATTTTTTTAAAAAAAGAAATTTCAGGAACTTTCTACTGCTGTGTTGTGCTAAGCACAAATGTAGGCTCAATGCCTTTGATGCTTCTCTATACCCGTATACACTCATAGAATCAGAAATGGTAATCAGCATGTGGTCAATTGTCAACAAGTTCTTGCTAACTGTTCACCTTCCCTGTAAAGCACTCTGATTTTTTTGACCAAGGCTTTTTGAACTTGAGCTCTAGCTTTCTTATGCTGTTTCACTTATGCTCTGTATCTATAACCACGTATTTTCGTCTTACGTAATTTGAATATATGTGTGTGTATTTAAAAACCTTTTTGGAAAAACCAGGGAAATTTGAATACAGAGGACTGCATACTAGATGATATTTGTTACTTTTCTTAAATATGATAATGGCATATTTATTTTATTTATTTTTTAGAAGATACATTTTTTATTTTTAGAAGATACATACTATAGTACTTAGGTTTTATTTTTAGAAGATACATACTATAGTATTTAGGTTTTGAAGTATTATGATGTCTGCAGCTTATTTTCAAATGGTTCATCAAAAAATTATAGGTAGATAGGTAAAGCAAATATGGCAAAATATTAACAATTATTGAATCCCGCAGATAGATAATTGGGTGATTAGTATTCTTTCAACTTTTCTGTACACTTGAAAATGTTAATACTAAACAACTGATTTAAAAAAATTTATCACGAAGAAAAATCAGAAGCAGGAACATCAATATTCAGACCAATTAAAAGAGCCAGTGATGGGGCTTCTCTGGTGGCGCAGTGGTTGAGAGTCCGCCTGCCGATGCAGGGGACACGGGTTCGTGCCCTGGTCCGGGAGGAACCCACATGCCGTGGGGCAGCTAGGCCCGTGAGCCATGGCCGCTGAGCCTGCGCGTCCAGAGCCTGTGCTCTGCAAGGGGAGAGGCCACAACAGTGAGAGGCCCGCGTACTGCAAATAAAGAAAGAAAGAAAGAAAGAAAGAAGCCAGTGATGTTTATGTGTCTGCATGAGTGTATAATACTTCTGTGTACCCATATACCCATAGAATCAGAAATGGTAATTAACATGTGGTCTGTTGGTAAGCTTTACAGTGCTGTTATTTCAGAGCAATAGTTTGATGCCCTCTAATAAAGAAATCTTACTATTTTTTTGAGGAGGAGAGGTTTAATTCTACAGCCAAATAAAGGCCTAATATACATGGTCATTTGACATTTCAAGAGATGAAAGTTAAAAATTACTATAAGAATTCAACTAGAAAAATAAATGAATAATCTAAAGATATTTTTAGAAAAAAGTACTACATTCAAAACTACTTGGATGTTATCCTCTATTTTTTTTGTTTTGTTTTTTTTTTTTTTTGTTTTTTTTGTGCTATACGCGGGCCTCTCACTGTTGTGGCCTCTCCCATTGCGGAGCACAGGCTCCAGACGCGCAGGCTCAGCGGCCATGGCTCACGGGCCCAGCCGCTCCGCAGCATGTGGGATCTTCCCGGAGCAGGGCACGAACCTGTGTCCCCTGCATCGGCAGGCGGACTCCCAACCACTGCACCACCAGGGAAGCCCTATCCTCTATTTTTAAGGTAATATAAATGAAACTGTTTACATGTGATTGTGTCTGCCTGACCAGATTTTCTTGATGATGAAAACCATTCCTAATTTTTTTTTTTTTTTTTTTTGCGGTACGCGGGCCTCTCACTGTTGTGGCCTCTCCCGTTGCGAAACACAGGCTCCGGACGCGCAGGCCCAGCGGCCATGGCTCATGGGCCCAGACGCTCCACAGCATGTGGGATCCTCCCGGACCGGGACACAAACCCGTGTCCCCTGCGTCGAACCCGTGTCCCCTGCATCGGCAGGCGTACTCTCAATCACTGTGCCACCAGGGAAGCCCGCATGTGTCTTTTTGAATTATGGTTTTCTCTGGGTATATGCCCAGTAGTGGGATTGCTGGGTCATATGGTAATTCAATTTTTAGTGTTTTAAGGAACCTTCATACTGTTCTCCATAGTGGCTGTAACAATTTACATTCCCACCAACAGTGCAAGAGGGTTCCCTTTTCTCCACACCCTCTCCAGCATTTTAACCAAGCATATCTTAACACAGCCTGCTTTCCTCTTCACTCTTAGTTCCTGGGTTCTGAGTCTAAATAAGAAACAGAATTAGCGCTTGGCTGCTGTTTAAAATAAAGATATAATTACATAAACGATTGTTCCATTCACTGTGCCATAGGACGTGTAAGGTCTGTCTTTCCTAAGCCTGAAAACCCAAAGGACAAAGATAATCCAGCAAGCCCGTCACACTGGCAGGAAACAAACTTTGCTCTTTGTCGGCATCATGTGGTCAATATGTATATTACGCTTCCACTCCTCTTGATGCCCAGCAAGGTGATGTTTTCTACAACCGTTCAGAGAGGAGACTTAAACTCACAGGACTCATTTTTTTCTATAAAGAAATTATGCTTTATGAAGGAACAATGTGTTAGTTATGCTTTTTGTTTCTGGATTCTTTATTCTTCAAACCAGTAATTGTATCCAGAAAAAGATTACAGAGATGGATCAGAAAATATTCAGTTTCTTAGTTTCAAGTTTGGGGATACTTTCCCTAAAGATCTACACTTCTGATGCACCCGCAAATAGTTCACATTAGCTTCTGACAATTGACTAATTAATGCCATTTAATGAATTCTGAGCACAAGGTGTTGTTTTAATTGATGTAAAAGCCCCGGACTGCTTAGAGACCTGGGTGTTAGGTACACTGGTCACCCACCTAAATGTAAGGCCTGATACAAGTCACTTATTGTTTAAAGAGCCTCTTCTGGAAAAATAATGGTGCTCGATTGAGGACTTTTTTTTTTTTTTTAATTCATTTTGGCTGAACCGGGTCTCAATTGCGGCATGCGGGATCCTTGCTGCAGCACGCGGATCTTTTAGTTGCGGCACGCGTACTTCTTAGTTGCGGCATGCATGCGGGATCTAGTTCCCCCACCAGGGATCGAACCTGGGCCCCCTGCACTGGGGGCGTGGAGTCTCACCCACTGGACCGCCAGAGAAGTCCCTCGATTGAGGACTTTTATGGTGAGAGTATTCAGCTAAAAAAATCCTATTAGTATTTCACTTCAGGTTGCATCACAAGATTTAGCACTTAATGTTAGTCTTATTTGATTTTCTAATTGTTTCATGAGTCCTAATCTTGTTTCTACAACTTAAATTTAAGTTACTTGATGGTAAGGATGATATCAGACTCTTCAGCCTGTGTACTTTTTACTTTATTTTTATATATTATCTGAAAGATTAATGTCAGCACTTAATAATTTATTGTTGATTAATTTTTAGCAAGTCAAAATAACAGTATGAATTTTTTAAGTACTTACATTTACTAATAAATAATACTCATTAAGCACCACTAAGGTACTAGCTACTATATTAACAACAACAAAATGTTTCAGACCTGGCGCAGAAGTCAGCCAGCTCTACACACTTAAGTCCACTGATTTTCTGTATTGCTCTGTGGTCCAGATTTATCAAGCAGAATGGAACACTTTTAGTATTGATTTGTAAGAATATGTTAGGCTTTTATTATCTAATACTGTTTTGCTTTGTGGCGTGTGATTTGCCCTTATAATTGTATCCATATAATGATAAATTGCATTGCACAAAATTCTATCATAAAGTCAGTTTCTAAACCCATAAACCCATACCCCAGAAGTTTCTGTTACTTGTTCTTAGTTAAGTTGTCCACTATCGTCAAACAGACTCTGCTGAGGTGGTCTCAAAATTAATCACTTTCCCCGCTTATTTTTTAGTAGGGAATATCTAACTATTCCTACGAACTTGAGGGTGTAACTTTTTTCATTAAGTTTTGCTCTCAGATACAGATCTCACAGACACTCCAAGGTCAGAACTCTGATTTTCCTGTCATGATTCCTGATTTAGTACAATTCTGCTGGTTATTCTATTTGAAGGTGGTCAAATGGGCTTCAAGTTAAATTAAATCATGCAAATTAAATCATGCAGTGTAATCTCTCTCTCTACCTGCTTATCTGTCTATATGCTGGAGTCCCACTAATGCGCTTAAGGAGTTGGATTAAAGGCCAGGGTTTTCCTAGAAGATTATTCCTCGATAAATACTAACAATTTAATTTACTGTTGTAAAAAGAAGCCACTGATCTATAAGAATTCTATTCTTTTAAATATTTGCAAAATAACGTGGCCTTTGTTAAGCAAGGTTTTTCCTCTTAGGAGTAGGTTAACTTATATTCCAGTTTTTAGTTTATGGTGGGTAAGAGAGAAAAACAGTTAAGTATAACTCTGCTGTTTGCTTATAGCAGTATTGCTTGCTATTTTTAAAGTACTTACATTTACTAATGTAAGTAAATGGCACTGTGCCTTTGCCCATGCTATGCCTGTTTCCTGGTATGCCCTTTTCCACATCACTTGTAATATTTTATTGTCCTTATTCATTTACTATTCAGCCCTTAAAGAACAATGGCTGTGTCTTTTATACATTCACTCATTTACTTATTCAGTGAAGATTTAGCTACCTGCCAGATCTGGGGAATACAGAAGTGATAAAAACAGACAAAAATCCCTGTCTTCATGGAACTTATATACAAATGATGTAATAAATGAGTAAAATAGATTGTAGTGTACCTGGAGATAAGTGCTGAAGAAGGGAGATAGAGAGTGATGGTGAGGATGGGGTTGTGATTTTTAACAGGTGGTCAGAGAAGTTTTGACTAATGTGTCATGTGAGCAAAGACCTGAAGGAGGTGAGGGCAAATCATGTATGTAGATATCTGAGGATAAAGTGTTCCAGAAAGAGGGACTAGCAAGTGAAAAGGCACTAAGATGGGAGTATTCTGGATTATGCCTGGTTTGTAGAGAAGCCACATGAGGCCCATGTAACTGGAGTAGAGTGAGAGAGGGGAAAAGTAATCACATTCATCCTAGTATCCTAGGGCTTAGTACTGTGTCTGAAACATATTGGGAGTTAACATATCAATGAATATTTTGATGGCAATGTAAAAAAATGCCAATATGTCACAAAACGTGAATTGTACTAAATTCAATCCAGGTATTTTTAACAAAACTATTTTTTCTGCTTGCCTAGACTTTGGTTTTGCCATTGAGACAGATGTGACTTCTGGTAATTCAGATTTCAGGTCCCTTCAGGATGTTGTGTTGGAGTATTTCACAAAAACATCCACATCTTCTTTTTGCATTTCCTCTGTGAAAGTACTTATAAAGAACTGTAGCCTTTGGTGAATACAAACACTGGAAAATGCTGGCAAACAATGTTGGGTAGTACTCTAGTAACATAACATTCAGATCTCTTAGCAAAGGTGACAGCACTACTCAGCATCACTTAAAGAAGCTACCAGTTTAAGGACTTATTTTGCTTCTAGAACTTATTTTTCTAGAACTTATTTCTCAGAACATCACTCACAGAATCTGTATGAAGTAGCCTATGCATATAATCTTATTAATATTTATTTCATTTGCACTGTTATCAGCAGGCGCAACGAACACATGTGTAAAATGGCAACTCTGGAAGACTGATTAGATCTTGATTAGATTTTCTCCTGCCTGCTCCTTTCCCTGGCTCACTTTGGACTCCAGGTGTTAACAATATCCTGCTATTGCTTTTGACTTGTCAGTGGATCCCTTTGAATCAGTACCTTCTCTATGTTGATTGTCAAACTTGAATTCTGATTGTTTAAGCTTTTATTCTAATCCTAATATTTTCTCCTGTCTTCCTGATTTCTCAGCTGATTTTTTCTTGAGATTCAGAAAAACATATACAGTTTCCTACAGTTCCCAAGAAATGCTTGAATGGAAACACTGATTGTAAAAGCTCTCTTCCCTCTAAGTCATCAGATCCTGATAGTTTGGGTGTTTTAATTGAATCGTCAACAAATCAAACGTTCTCAGGCTTTAATGCTCTTCAGGCTCCTGTAACCAAGTTGGATTTACTATAGTGAGGAAGAACACATAAATGGAGAACAATGGGCTGTCTCAGTAAGGTGTTAAGAAGTAAACTATTATAGGATTTGGGCTTTGCTTGGTGACTTGAGGGAGAAATCTAAGGGGCAATTTATGATTGGGCATCTCAGTCTCATCTATACAGAGGGAAGACTAGAATGAGAATAAAGCTATAATTTGTAAATAAGTAATAATCACTCATTGTGGCCAAGAGAAAGGGTATCTTGTGGTACTTTGTGGTTGGCAGAGTGATCTTTTTTTGTCTATGCTTAGGCAAACTTCTGAAGTGCTTTACTTTGTCTCATTTTATCATGGTCTCAGAGTGACCTTGTCTGAGGTTGGTATTTCATGAGATTATGTCTATCTAATAGGAGAATAATATGGCTTAGCTGTGAGTACTAGACCAGCTTCTGACTATCAGGAGCTCTTTCTTTCTTTCTTTCTTTCTTTTTGTTCTTAAATTTTTCATTCAGATATAATTTATATACAGAAAAGTACAAAATTTTTAAGTGAATTTTCATAAAGTGAACACACTTGTGCAACCAGAATTCAGCTCAAGAAAGAGAACATCGCCAACACCCAGAAGCCCCCTTTATGCACCCTTCAGATTACTAACCCCAAGACTGCTCACTATCCTGACTTCTAACATCACAGATTCATTTTGCCTGACTTTGAGCTGTATATGAATGGAAATGTACAGAATTAGCTCTTTGTTGTCAGGTTTCCTGGGCTCTACATTATGTTTATGAGGTTCATTCATATGTTGTGTCTGATTGTAAATTAGTTCATTCTTGCTGCTGAATAGTATTCTGTTGTGTAAACACACTACAGTTTATTGTTATTACTGTTGATGGCTATTTGGGTGTTTCCAGTTTGGGGAGATCAGGAATAGTGCTGCTGTGAATGTTCTTATACGTGTCTTTGGATGAATGCATATATTACATGCTTGCTGGGTAGAAGTAGAATTGGTCATGTTTACCTTTAGTAAATAGTACCAAACATTTTCCCAAAGTGGTTGTATCAATTTACACTCCCACCAGCCATGAGATTTGTGCTTGCTCTATTCCCATGTTATTTATACTGTTGCAGAATACAGAAAAAGGTGAAAACTTCTAAATATATTCTACAGGTCTACTATTACCCTGATACAAAATTGAGAAAGGACAGAACAAAAAGGAAAACTGTCAGTCATCTTTAAATAGGGCTGTAGAGATACTAAAGAAAATATTAGCAAACTGAACCTAGAAATAATTAAAAAACAAACAAACAAAAAAGCAGGACCAAGACCACAGTGAGTTTATTCCAGGAATAGAAGTGTAATTCAACATTAGGAAATCTATTAACATAACACATTAAAATTTATATTAATTTATTAGTGTTTGTTAATATAATTCATTAAGTTCCTATTAATTATTAATATCATTGTTCATATAATTCATTGAAGTAGAAACTTTATTAATATTTCCTTTAAAAGATTAAAGTAGAAAAAACATAATCTCCAGGGCTGCCGAAAAAACTGTTGATAATACTTAATTCCCATTTCTAATAAAAATTCCACAGAGATATATAAATGTCCATGTACCTTCCCTTCAGTCTACTTTTCAGATTCATCATCTATCATTACACCATATTCAGGCTAATTTCTGACTAAAACAACTTACAACTTTGATTTTTCCCTTGTTTCTCTACTTATTAACTGTGCAGCCTCGGGCAAGTTACCTAACCACTCTGTGTTAATTTCCTGTCTCAACTGGAAATAACTGTACCTACCTTAAGCAGTAAGAATTAACTCCCTTAAACAGTAAGGGAATCAATAAGTTACTATTATCACTTTTTAATTACAAGATTTTGTTCATCAGCCATCCTTTGACTGGACCATGAGTGCCCTGAGAGCAGGGACTAACAGTGGTACATTTGGGATACTCAAGGAATGAGTTTGTTGAATCCTGATCCAAGGTTTCTCATCTTCCTGCCTTTTTTCTTTGTTCTCTCACCCTGTTTACCCCTTCTCCCCTGTCCACCTATCTAAAGCCTAACCCCAAACAGTGAATAACCATTCTTTAGAACACTTTCTTTGTACCATTCTGATGGTGCTTATTACAGTGTTTTGAGAACTAAATGAATATAATGTTGCTGTTGTTGTTTTTAACAACACTTAGGACATAATAACCACTCAGTAAAACTTAACTATTGATGGAAGAAATTTTCAGATATTGAGGTATGGGGAAGTCACTCTAGCTTATACGTTGATTTAGCTTGAACTTTATGCTATCTAGAACAGCCCGCCTTGTAGCCCATCAACATGCATTGTATATCTGCTCTAATCAATAAAGAAAAGAGTGCACTGTCCAGAAGTAAAGAACGTCCCTTCTGAAGACAGAGATAAAAGTCTCCCTTTCTGGGACATCAATGCTAGTACTCCTTTGATGATAAGGCTCCTTTCCTAGGTGCCAAAGCCATACTAACTTGCCGTGTACAAGCTAATCTGTTTTTTTGTTTGTTTGTTTGTTTTTAACTTTGAAGGAATGTACTCTTATCAGGTTTGATGTTCTTTCTTCTGAAAGAACATAAAATTGTGCTGATAAACCGTGCTTCTCCAGAGCAGTTCCTCAGAGCTACCGAGAGGCTAACTCCTGGACTATAGTCCTCAGTTTGGCTCAAATAAAACTCTCCTCTATTCTTTTTAAATTTATTTATCTTTGGCTGCATTGGGTCTTTGTTTTGGTGTGCAGGCTTCTCATTGCGGTGGCTTCTTTTGTTGCGGAGCATGGGCTCTAGGCGCGTCGGCTTCAGTAGTTGTGGCGCAAGGGCTTAGTTGCTCCGTGGTATGTGGGATCTTCCCGGACCAGGGCTCGAACCCGTGTCCCTGCATTGTTACGCAGATTCTTAAGCACTATGCCACCAGGGAAGTCCTCTCCTCTACTCCTATTACAGATTGGTTATTGACTATTTTCTTTGACACTAACACAATCACGTTATAGTTGCTGCAGTTTTCTGAGTTCGTCCAGGGCAGAACTATGTAGTACATTTTTGTTTTCACTTTTCAAGGTCTGCCAAAGCACAGTGGCAAAGGCTGAGCTGGGAAGAAGCACCGCGCTAAGGGCCCTGGGGTGTGGGTGGGGTCCCATAAAGTTCAGCGAGATGGGGGTCACGGACGCATGCAAAGCAAGACACGGATTGGACCAATCACACAATTTGGGCGCTGAAGGCCCCATCTCCCAAATTTCCATTCACTATTCAAGTTAGAACCAAACTCTCCAGCAACGGATGCAGGTATCCGAGGCCCATTTGGGGCGCTCGGGACACCTAACCTTCGAAGGCGGGCGCAGGCGGAACCTTCGTCCTCAGCTCCAAGTTTCCCACAACTCCGCTTCTATCGCTACACTACCAAATAGACGGCCTCCTTCCCCCACCCACGATGTCCCAGTATTTTCAACGAAACGATTAACAGACACCTCAACAAGTGAGGACTGTTTCTCCAAGCAGCGTTCCCCCAGCGCGGTCGCATGCATCCCGCAACATAGCGGCGGTTCTCAAAGAAGGGCCACCCACGCTTCCCCCGCCCAGTGAGAAAGAGGCCGCCGGCCGTAGCTCCGGGCGCGTGCTCTGCCGCTGACTCCGCCCCGCGCCCACGCCGCCCCGCCTCCTTCTCTCCAGGACTTCCTGCTGTGCTGCTCGCAGACCCCCGCCGCGCTGCTGCAGGGACCTGACCTATTCGGAGCGCGCTGTTAGCCAGGGGTACCGGAAGAGGCCGGGCAGCGGAGGAGAGCTGCAGAGGGAGGCGGAGCCCGTCACGCACGCCCAGGGAGGGCAGGGGGAGAGAGGGAGGCACAGTTAAGCGAGGAGCGCGAGGAAGTGAGCTTGGGTCCGACTTGAGCTCTGGCTCAAGACCGAGACTGGTGGGCCAGGACCCCAAGCCGGCGTCACACCCCGTCTGAAGAAGACAGGCGGTCACATGGCTTCGCCATTCCTGCTTGCGGGAGCCACTACGGGCGACAGCGGCGGAGAGCTGAGCTCGGGGGACGACTCCGTGGATGTGGAATCCCTCCAGAGCCCGGAGACCGAGGCGTCCAGGAGGCTGACAGAGCTGTTTGAGAAGGCTGCCGCGCACTTCCGAGGCCTGGTTCAAGGGGCCAGCAGGGAGCAGCTCTTGTACCTGTATGCCCGGTACAAGCAGGTAAAGTCGCAGGGAAGGGGTGGATGCGGGAGAGCGACCACAGGCCTTCTCTTTCCTCCAAAAAACAGATAGTAAACGTGCTTGATTAATGGTTAGGTGTAATGAAGTTTGTATGTGTATGTGTGTTGTTTTTTAATCATCCGCTAAGGATTAGCATCATTCTGGACATGGAAAGGACCTGTCTGCTATCCGAGGAGTGATATTTAGCTGACCCTGAATGACAGTTTTTCTGTGTCTTCTCTGACTTGCTTAGTGGCCTTGCACTTACGCTTTCACCAGCTTCAGAACATTTACAAAACAAGATTTATCTTTTACTCTTGCCAGAGGGTCGTTTGGAAGTAAACGTAGTAATGTTAAAAAAACATTTCTGAGAATAATACGATTGTAATAAAGAGGGTGATGCAATGCAAAGTAAAGTATTACTGCTTTTATTATTGTGATTTTTTTTTTAACCCTAAATATCTTAGACTTATGTTTTGGCTGAATATGCTTGTGTTAGATACAGTTATGAAAATTTTAGAGCTAGAAAACACCAGATGAAATAATGCCCTTCTCTTAGGAATAAGGAAACCCGGAGAGAGTAGATAACTTGCCTAGGGTCATAGAGAACTAGAACGAGATTGTAGCTCCTGACTCTAAGGCTTCAAAGATTACCTGGAAGTATGGAAATAATAATAATGTCATATGAGACATCTTTAATTTATCCTCAAAGAGTAATTGGGTTAGAAAAATAATTGCTTTATCATAATCGACAAATACTTGTTCAGCATCTTTTATGGCAAAACACTTGGGTGTTATGCCTGTGGGGGATGCAGAGAAGCAAAAGCATCATGACACTTGCCATCAAGAGACTTATAAAGTTACTTGAGGTGTTTAGATTTAAACATGTGAAAAATCGCTCACGAGAGTTAAATAACAGTTCAGGAAAACTCCAGCTCTTTGGAACACTGGAAGGAATGAAGTTCTGGATAACAGCCCATTTTATGCCTCTTGGTATCTGTTTCCCCCTGTATTCTTTTAAAAAAAAAAGTTGTGGGGACCCTCTGTATTCTTAAACTGAATATGCTAAGTAGAGATGAACCTTCTTTTGAAGATTCATGAATATCTGTTAAAGTGACCTGAGAGATATAGCTGGTAGGAACAAATGGTATAAATTATAGTGTTGAATGAAAATATGCCTGAATTGGCCTCAGAATTTGTTTTCATGCAGAAGTCCTGGATATCTGTTTTCTCTTTGGTCATTTATCCTGTCCTAATAACATTAAAATGAGACTTTCAGTTATTTAACAAGAATTTATTGAGCATTGCGCTTGGACCAGTAACATGGCTGACTGATGATTCCCCGAGCAGTATAAGACTAATTTTCTCCAAATTTCCTAAAAACATTGTTTTTCTTTCTATGACATATATTTATTGATACTAGCATCATCATTATTAAATATCTGATATTCGAGTCATCAGTGAACTATAGTCACCTGTCAGCTGGCAACCATCTGTCTCAAATATACTTCATCCAGATAGTCTGGAAGAGGCGTGTGTTCCTCACCCTCTTGACATTAGTGTGGTTAGAGATATTCTGTTTCTGGAAATAAAATTCCTCGTTATTGGAGAATAATTATTACAGAATTAGAGAATAAGATTATGCTTACTTAGATATGTTAGGGCACACAGTGTTTATCAATCTCTTCTAAATATCTTGTTTTTATCAGAATTCTGTGGCAGTATTAAAAATAGCATCTTTGATAGAATAACAAAGTTGAAAGTCCAGTATAATTCCTGTATGGTGGATCAGAATTTCTCATAAAATAATTACATTTCTCATAAAATCAACCTTTATCATAAAATAATTACATTTTCTTTTCCAAATAGCACTCTATTTTGTCAGCAGGAAGAGGCTGAAAATAAGCTGAGATGTGAACCTTACTTAATAGAAGGCACCTGCCTTCTATTAAGGCAGACAGTAAAGAGATTTGCAAATTGTAAAACACTGTCACTTTTCTCACTAAATTTTTTTTGCTTTAAAATATATCAGGCAGAGCCCTAACATAACATAATAGCTCTTTTAGTCTTGGATAAGCCTATGACTGCACAATTATCTTTTAGTGAAGTTTCAGAAAGATCACACCAATTAACAGGGTTTTTTTGGTCCTCCATGCATTAGCCTGCACTCTCCCAGCAAAAGATAACTAATTGACACCTGTGAAACTAGAGGACAATGAAAATTTGAAGCTCCTGTTGAGGAACCTTCAGCATTAGCACAGGTGGGGATACTCAGCATGTCCTCCTACTTTAACCTGGGTACACTTGATTCACTGGCATTTACCATTGTCAAACTTTGTTGAAATACTCTGTTTCAGGGGCACTGATATATCATACATATATCAGAGAGAACAGAGTTTAGATGATGCTCTGTTAAAGTGCTGCATTTTATAACTGTTTCATAGCTTAGGATTCATCATCCCTGATTTGGAAACTGTTACTTACGATGTCCTAAAATCCTGTAGTTTTATTTTCCCAGTCTTTGTGGATCCAGAACTATTCTTTGAATTTGGGAATACAAAAGCTTCTGTATCAGTGAGGATACTGGGTCAGCTGCTGAACTTTTATTTTCATCTCACATAATGGTCTGGAGGTAGGTGATCTAGGGCTGATAGGGTGCTTCTGTTTCATGTGATCATCCAGGGGCTTAGTCTTTGTCTGTCTTGTAGTTCAGCCATCCCTCAAGGCAGCAGTTCTCAAACTATGGTCCCCTGATAATCCCTCAGACTTTCACAGAATATAAAGTCAAAACTATTTTCATAATAATACCAAGACACTACAGGCATACCTCAGAGATATCAAGGGTTCAGTTGTAGACCACTGCAATAAAGCAAATAGCACAATAAAGTGAGTCACGCGAATGTTTTGATTTCCCAATGTATATAAAAGTTATGTTTATACTATACTGTAGTCCATTAAGTGTGCAAAAGTGTTATGTCTAAAAAATGTATATACCTCAATTAAAAAATACTTTATTGCTAAAAAATGCTAACCATCATCTGAGCCTTCAGTGACTCATAATCTTTTCGCTAGTGGAGGGTTTGAAATACTGGGAGAATTAGCAAAATGTAACCCAGGGACATGAAGTGAGCAAATGCTATTGGAAGAATGGTGCCGATAGACTTGCTTGATACAGGGTGTCCACAAACCTTTAATTTGTGAAAAACGCGGTGTCTGCAAAGCACAATGAAGCAAAGTGCAGGAAAACGAGATATGCTTGTATTTGCCTTTTTTCTGTGCTGTCATGGCAGATAAAACTGCTGATGTAGCATGAATCAAGGCAGTGGCAGCAGACTGTACTAGTAGTTATTTTTTTTAACCACTATGTACTCTGAGTTAAAAAAAAAAAAGGCCAGTTTCACTTTAAAATGTCTTTGATGAAGCAGTGAAAATTATTGATTTTTATTCAGTATTAACTCTTGAGTACACATCTTTTTACTATTGTGTGTGATGAAATGGGGGTACACACAAAATACTTCTCCCGCATACTGAATTATGTTGGTTGTTCTGAGGAAAAACACCTGTGTAATTTTTGGTTGCAAGTTGAGCTACCCACATGAAACATGATTTTTACTTAGAGCAACTCACTGATAAACTATGCTTATTCAGATTTGAGCATTTGGCATACAGTTCCTTGAAAATGAGTGAAGTCAGCCTGTCACTTCAAGGAAAACAACGGACAGTATTTGTTGCCAGTGACATTTGAGCCTTCAAGTGAAAATTAAGTTTGGAAAATCTGTATCTGCCACCCGATCTTGACAGCTTCCTAATACTGAAAAACGTTTTTGATAAGATTAGTGGAGGTTTTAATGATTGTGAACTTCCGGTATTGTATGTATAATGAATTGTGTCATTTGGAAGATCTGCGGAACTCAGTGAACTGTTTTTTCAAATATTTCAGGGAATGAGGTTACAAATTATGTGTGGATAAAAGATACATTGAAAGTGCAGGTCAGACCAATGGATTTTAATGTAACAGTGTGAAAAATTTGTTGGTATCACTTCAGATTCCACATTGCAATTAACCTTAAAGAAACTGCCACTTGTTTAGTTTTGGTGTGATATCAAAGACGAGTAGCCACAATTATCTGAAAATGCTACTAAAGTACTTTTCTTTTCTAACAACATATCTCTGTGAAGTTGAATTTTCTTCATTTACTTCAACCAAAACAGCATATACTGCAATAGATTGAATGCAGAAGTAGAATACACCTGCCTTCTATTAAGGCAGACAGTAAAGAGATTTGCAAATTGTAAAACACTGTCACTTTTCTCACTAAATTTTTTTTGCTTTAAAATGTGTATTTTTCATAAAATTTTGTTATTTATGTTAACATGTAATGAGTTTATTATTTTTAAATTAATACATATTTTAAAATTTCATTTCTAATCTGGTAAATATTGATAGATATAACCCACGTAAACAAAAGCTCTTTGGGGGGATCAGTTTCTAAGAGTGTAAAGGGATTATGAGACCAAAAGGTTTGTGAACTGCTGCCCTAAGATTCTCTTCCCATGGCCAGAGATAGCTCACCATACGCATGTTCTAGCCAGGGCAGAGGGAAGGGGAAGAACAAGCCCCCCTTTCTTCCCCCCCACCCCCCTGGTATGCAGGCCTCTCACTGTTGTGGCCTTTCCCGTTGCGGAGCACAGGCTCCGGACACGCAGGCTCAGCGGCCATGGCTCACGGGCCCAGACGCTCCACGGCATGTGGGATCTTCCCAGACGGGGGCACGAGCCCGTGTCCCCTGCATCGGCAGGCAGACTCTCAACCACTGCACCACCAGGGAAGCCCCAAGCCCCCCTTTCTTTTTTTTTTTTTTTTTTTTTTTTTTTTTTTTTGCGGTACGCGGGCCTCTCACTGTTGTGGCCTCTCCCGTTGCGGAGCACAGGCTCCGGACGCGCAGGCTCAGCGGCCATGGCTCACGGCCCCAGCCGCTCTGCGGCATGTGGGATCTTCCTGGACCGGGGCACGAACCCGTGTCCCCTGCATCGGCAGGCGGACTCTCAACCACTGCGCCACCAGGGAAGCCCCCTCCTTTCTTTTTAAGGAAGATATTTATATCACTTTCACATACATCCAGCACCCCGAACCTGGGCAGAAGTTGCATGGCTACATGTAATGTTCAGCTCAATGACCATGTGTCCGGCTGAGACTTCTATTACCATAAGAGAGAGGAAGGATAGATACTGGTATTTGTTTCTGCCACTGGCTGTTGTCTGAATAAAAAAACCCACAAATAGTAATAACTGCTATTTTTATGATGCCTAGTAGTTTATCTCATTTCATATTTCTAACACAGTAGTTCAAGTGATTTTAGAGATGCCAGAACTGAAGCCTAGATTCTATGTGGCATATAAAAGAGTGTTGTATAGTAGAGTAATATTGGACTTTGGTGTCTAACAGTCCTGGAGTCAAGTCTTGACTCCTAATTCAAGATTTACTCATGTGTGAGCTCCTCTGTACTCATTTATAGAATGAATTTGTAATGGCAAGCCTGACAGGATTGTTGTGTGGCTCATTTGACATACATATGTGAAACTTCTGGTTTATGGTGATTGTTCAAGAAAAGCAGCTCCTGATCTTTCATCATTTCTTCCCCCGTCCCATCATGACCGGGCTGCCCCTGTGTAAATGTACATTTTAATAACAGCCAGAGGGCCATGTGATTAATGGCTAAGCAAATGATAGAGATGATGGTTGTTAGGAGCTCAGAGATGGATGAGATCATTGTAGATGGAAAGGGTTCTTAGAATTTGAACCTTGAGTGGGACTGCAAGGAGATTTAGCATTTTGAAAAGCTGAGAGAAGAGAAGTCTTTTTAGGTGAGGGAAATAACATGAGCAAAATAGAATAAAAATTCTAAATGCAGTGAGTAGATCAGTCTGGTTAGTGAGTAGACCATCAGTTTGATTTTAGCAAAATGCAAGTGTGTAAGAGTAGAAGGAGGTAGTAGGAAGGTCTTTGAGAAGTAGATGGGGTCCAGATTGTGGTATTTAGCTTTAGGGAAAATAGGTATTTTGTTGAACACATGCCTAATGTATTCATTTTATATGCAACAAACATTTTTTTACTGCCTTAAGTTAGACACTATGTTATGTGCAATGAGCGACTTAAGAATGGTTTCTTAGAGGCTATATTCTAATAGCAAGATGAGACTACACAAACCTTGCTAACACAAGGTAAAAGTGAAAAGTGCCATCAGAGAGGTATAGAGTAAGTGCTGTGAGGGTTCATCAGAAAGGGAGATTACTGCTGGCGGTGGGAATCGAGCTGTGTAGTGAATTCTACAGTTGTGTGAATTTCACTTATGCTTATTCACAATGAAAATAATTACTGTGTAGTTTAACTACAAGTGTTTGAGGATTAAAAATAAGTATTGAGCACAAACAAGAGAAGACTATTGTGGAATAAATAGAATTTATATTATTGAGAAACCTTGAAATTTTTTTTGTGTGGCTTTTAGCATCTAAATTTATGTTGACTAGTTTCATAATAGGGCACGTTAAAAACAGTGTGCTTTATCCTGGAATTTGAGAGAGATAAAATGCTGATAGTGTTATGAGAATCAACACAGACAGACGGTATGATGAATTCTGATAAACTGTACTTTAAAGCTTGTTTTATTGCATGTTTAAAAATTCTTCTACATTACAAATGGTAATAAGGATTGCATAATCTATATTTATAATTTGTTTCATATATATAATTTGTCTACGAATTTAGGAATGCACTGTCACCCTTTTTTTTTATAATGTATTACACTGTTAGATAACAGTTTTTTTATGCAGTAAGCCAAAGCAGCCTGTATTTAAAGTTTGTTTTTTGGTTTGCTTTTGCAAAGCATGTTAAATTTTGTTATTTTATATGATGCAGATATTTTCTAACCTATAGTTATGAAGTATACATAATAGATTTAAAAATTAGAAGTTTCTCTGACATTTCTTTGAAAAATAAGTTCTTGATTTTACCCCCCTCCCGCTTGATTTAGGTCAAAGTTGGAAATTGCAATACTCCTAAACCAAGCTTCTTTGACTTTGAAGGAAAGCAAAAATGGTAAGAAATTCTTGGGATCTAATGGGGTTGTTGTAAATGGCTTAGGTGTTTAGGAATTAGAAAGTAGTGAGCAGATTAAAGAATTAGTTTTCTATTAATCTCTTTCTGCTGTAGACTGTGCTAATGATAGGCAGTTGGGAGAGAGATTAAAAGAATCCGATTTTAGTTAAATCTCCTAAAGGATTCTTATGCCATTGATGTTGGTATATAAGTAGTTCACAACAGACACACATTCCTTACATATGAATTGCTTCTTAGAGAGTGACCAAAAGAGCTATTGGTTGGAATTTTCCTTCCCTGTCATACAGCCCCTAATGGGACACCACTTCTCCCCTCTGGAGGGATCTTTGGAGGAAGGCCAGGAGGTTGGGAAGGTAGAAGATTAGGGTAAATCCCAATTTTTTTACTCTTCTCCCCTTCGCAATTTTATCTGCTCATTTCTAGTGCCCTTCTGTTTCTTGCCCACCCATACCATGGTGAAGAAGTGCGTATAATACCCTGTTGGGCAGAAGGGGGAAAAAATAGATAGTGAGTCTACTTCTTTCCTGAATACATAAAAAGATTATGCCCTCCTAGATTTTTTTACTTAGAATTCAGAGATTACCTCTTATCATTTGAGGCCTTATTTCCTCTTACCTTGTCTAAGTGAAAAGAGAGAAATTGCATACAATAGGGAACCTTAGTTATAGAAGGAAGGACTTTGGAGCATCAGCCCTAGAATTAAAAGTAGAGAGAGTAGAGTTTAAAAAGAAAGATGAAATATGGTTATAGAGAGAAGAAGCATATTTCACAATGTGGTCCCCTGGACAAGTTGCCTGTCTAGGAAATGTTTGTTACTCAGCTCTGAGGAGATGTAGAGCTTGAACCCGAATGCAAATGTTAATGTCATTAAGCACAACTGTTTAGTTCAGCTGACTTTATTTTGTGTAAGACATTCTCAGTGAAGGAAGCAGTGCTTTGATTTTCATTCTGGCGCAGGTTTTCTTTGCTGATGATAACAAAAAGTTCTCTGACTGGCATTTTATTACTGTTGTAGAGAATACCTGATGTAAATTTTATTGTGAGTTTTTTGTTTTAGTTTAAGAATTATAACTCACCATTATTTTTTCCCCCAAGTTTGCCTGTTATCTCACTGTTTTTAATAATTTTTAAAAGTTTAGACTTTACAACTGCTATAATTATAATCCAGTCAAGAATCATCAATGAAAAAAAAAAAAGAATCATCAATGGATGTTAAAATCATTAGATGAAAAACTACTAGGGAACAATATTCACACAATCTGATCCACAGTTTACTTATTGATTACAAAGAGGAAACCGGGAGATACTGCTTTTACTAAGTCCTGACTCCTGTCACGATGGGACAAACTGCTGTCATGTGATGAATTGTAAACGACATGTCACCTATATGTTGCTCTTGCCAAATATTTAACCTGATTCTAGTCATGATTAATCATTTTTGGCAAGAACACTCTGTAGGTGAGGAAACAATCAGACAAATGCAAATTGAAAGATATTTTATAAAACAGCTGGTTCAGACTCTTAGAAAATAGCAATATCATGGAAGACAAAAAGTCTGAAGATACATGAAACTCAGTGCTGTGTGTAAATCTTGATTGGCTCCTCATCTGGGAGAAGAAAGCTATAAAGAACCTTTTGGGGAAGTCAGGGAAATCTGAATATGGTCTATATACGTTTATTTAATAGTACTGATATTAAGTTTCTTCACTTTGAAGAATATATATTTGGGGTAAAGTGTTATGATGTATACAAGTAACTTTCAAGAGATTCAGCAAAAATAAATTTAGGAAACCTCAGAAAGATGTTCTGTTCATCATAGGAGCAGGCAGGTAGTGAGAAAACTGTGGGACTGAGTTCTGTTTTACAGTAGATCAGTGGCTGTACTTCCCGGTTGGAGGTAGAAAGAATTGGCAGGGAAAAGCCATGAAGGAGGCCTGTCCTAGCAGCTGGCAAAAAGAAGAAAAGGAAAACACAGAAGGGGGCTCAGGACTAAAATATTGCCCTTGGTATTAAATTGCAGGAAGTCCCTACCTTCTTACTCACTGTATTCTTATCTCTGTCTTCACTTCCCCTCGCTTTTTTTTTTAATTTAATTTAATTTATTTTTTTATACCACAGGTTCTTATTAGTTATCCATTTTATACATATTAGTATATATATGTCAATCCCAATCTCCCAATTCCTCACACCACCACCACCCCTCCCTCGCCACTTTCCCCCCTTGGTGTCCATACGTTTCTTCTCTACATCTGTGTCTCAATTTCTGCCCTGCAAACTGGTTCGTTTGTACCATTTTTCTAGGTTCTACATATATGCGTTAATATACGATATTTGTTTTTCTCTTTCTGACTGACTTCACTCTGTATGACAGTCTCTAGATCCATCCACGTCTCTACAAATGACCCAATTTCGTTCCTTTTTATGGTTGAGTAATATTCCATTGTATATATGTACCACATCTTCTTTATTCATTCGTCTGTCGATGGGCATTTAGGTTGCTTCCATGTCCTGGCTATTGTAAATAGTGCTGCAGTGAACATTGGGGTACATGTGTCTTTTTGAATTATGGTTTTCTCTGGGTATATTCCCAGTAGTGGGATTGCTGGGTCATACGGTAGTTCTATTTTTAGTTTTTTAAGGAACCTCCATACTGTTCTCCATAGTGGCTGTATCAATTTATATTCCCACCAACAGTGCAAGAGGGTTCCCTTTTCTCCACACCTTCTCCAGCATTTGTTGTTTGTAGATTTTCTGATGATGCCCATTCTAACTGGTGTGAGGTGATACCTCATTGTAGTTTTGATTTACATTTCTCTAATAATTAGTGATGTTTCATGTGCTTCTTGGCCATCTGTATGTCTTCTTTGGAGAAATGTCTATTTAGGTCTTCTGCCCATTTTTGGATTGGGTTGTTTGTTTCTTTAATATTGAGCTGCATGAGCTGTTTATATATTTTGTAGATTAATCCTTTGTCTGTTGATTCATTTGCAAATATTTTCTCCCATTCTAAGGGTTCTCTTTTCGTCTTGTTTGTAGTTCCCTTGGCTGTGCAAAAGTTTTTAAGTTTCATTAGGTCCCATTTGTTTATTTTTGTTTTTATTTCCATTACTCTAGGAGGTGGATCAAAAAAGATCTTCCTGTGATTTATGTCAAAGAGTGTTCTGTGTTTTCCTCTAAGAGTGTTATAGTGTCTGGTCTTACATTTAGGTCTCTAATCCATTTTGAGTTTATTTTTGTGTGTGATGTTAGGCAGTGTTCTAATTTCATTCTTTTACATGTAGCTGTCCAGTTTTCCCAGCACCACTTATTGAAGAGACTGTCTTTTCTCCATTGTATATCCTTGCCTCCTTTGTCATAGATTAGTTGACCATAGGTGCATGGGTTTATCTCTGGGCTTTCTATCCTGTTCCATTGATCTGTGTTTCTGTTTTTGTGCCAGTACCATATTGTCTTGATTACTGTAGCTTTGTAGTATAGTCTGAAGTCAGGGAGTCAGATTCCTCCAGCTCCGTTTTTTTTCCTCAAGACCGCTTTGGCTCTTCGGGGTCTTTTGTGTCTCCATACAAATTTTAAGATATTTTGTTCTAGTTCTGTGAAAAATGCCATTAGTAGTTTGATAGGGATTGCTTTGAATCTGTAGATTGCTTTGGGTAGTATAGTCATTTTCACAATATTGATTCTTCCAATCCAAGAACATGGTATATCTCTCCATCTGTTTGTGTCATCTTTAATTTCTTTCATCAGTGTCTTATAGTTTTCTTCCTACAGGTCTTTTGTCTCCCTAGGTAGGTTTATTCCTAGGTATTTTATTCTTTTTGTTGCAATGGTAAATGGAAGTGTTTCCTTAATTTTCTGATCTTCCATTGTTAGCATATAGGAATGCAAGAGATTTCTGTGCATTAATTTTGTATTCTGCAACTTTACCAAATTCATTGATTAGCTCTATAGTAGTTTTCTGGTGGCATCTTTAGGATTCTCTATGTATAGTATCATGTCATCTGCAAACAGTGACAGTTTTACTTCTTCTTTTCCAATTTGTATTCCTTTTATTCCTTTTTCTTCTCTGATTGCCATGGCTAGGACTTCCAAAACTGTGTTGAATAATAGTGGTGAGAGTGGACATCCTTGTCTTGTTCCTGATCTTAGAGGAAATGCTTTCAGTTTTTCACCATTGAGAATGATGTTTGCTGTAGGTTGTCATATATGGTCTTTATTATGTTGAGGTAGGTTCCCTCTATGCCCACTTTCTGGAGAGTTTTTATCATAAATGGGTGTTGAATTCTGTCAAAAGCTTTTTCTGCAGCTATTGAGATGATCATATGGTTTTTCTTCAGTTTGTTAATATGGTGTATCACATTGATTCATTTGCATATATTGAGGAATCCTTGCATTCCTGGGATAAATCCCACTTGATCATGGTGTATGATCCTTTTAATGTGTTGTTGGATTCTGTTTGCTAGTATTTTTTGAGGATTTTTGCATCTATATTCATCAGTGATATTGGTCTGTAATTTTCTTTTTTTGTAGTATCTTTGTCTGGTTTTGGTATCAGGGTGATGGTGGCCTCATAGAATGAGTTTGGGAGTTTTCCTTCCTCTGCAGATTTTTGGAAGAGTTTGAGAAGGATGGGTGTTAGCTCTTCTCTAAATGTTTGATAGAATTCACCTGTGAAGCCATCTGGTCCTGGACTTTTGTTTGTTGGAAGATTTTTAATCACAGTTTCAATTTCATTACTTGTGATTGGTCTGTTCATATTTTCTATTTCTTCTTGCTTCAGTCTTGGAAGGTTATTCTTTTCTAAGAATTTGTCTATTTCTTCCAGGTTGTCCATTTTATTGGCATAAAGTTGCTTGTAGTAGTCTCTTAGGATGCTTTGCCTTTCTGCAGTGTCTGTTGTAACTTCTCCTTTTTTCATTTCTAATTTTATTGATTTGAGTCCTCTCCTGCTTTTTCTTGATGAGTCTGGCTAATGGTTTATCAATTTTGTTTCTCTTCTCAAAGAACCAGCTTTTAGTTTTATTGATCTTTGCTGTTGTTTTCTTTGTTTCTATTTTATTTATTTCTGCTCTGATCATTATGATTTCTTTCCTTCTACTAACTTTGGGTTTTGTTTGTTCTTCTTTCTTTAGTTGTTTTAAGTGTAGAGTTAGATTGTTTATTTGAGATGTTTATTGTTTCTTGAGGTAGGATTGTATTGCTATAAACTTCCCTCTTAGAACTGCCTTTGCTGCATCCCATAGGTTTTGGATCATCGTGTTTTCATTGTCATTTGTCTTTAGGTAGTTTTTTATTTCCTGTTTGATTTCTTCAGTGATCTGTTGGTTATTTAGTAATGTATTGTTTAGCCTCCATGTGTGTGTTTTTTACGTTTTTTTCCCTGTAATTGATTTCTAATCTCATAGTGTTGTGGTCAGAAAAGATGCTTGATATGATTTCAATTTTCTTAAATTACTGAGGCTTCGTTTGTGACCCAAGATATGATCTATCCTGGAGAATGTTCTGTGTGCACTTGAGAAGAAAGTGTAATCTGCTGTTTTGGATGGAATGTCCTATAAATATCAATTAAATCTTTCTGGTCTATTGTGTCATTTAAAGCTTGTGTTTCCTTATTAATTCTCTGTTTGGATGATCTGTCTATTGGTGTAAGTGAGGTGTTAAAGTCTCCCACTGTTATTGTGTTACTGTCGATTTCCTCTTTTATAGCTGTTAGCCGTTGCCTTGTGTATTGAGGTGCTCCTATGTTGGGTGCATATATATTTATAATTGTTTTATCTTCTTCTTGGATTGATCCCTTGATCATTATGTAGTGTCCTTCCTTGTCTCTTGTAACATTCTTTATTTTAAAGTCTATTTTATCTCATATGAGAATTGCTACTCCAGCTTTCTTTTGATTTCCATTTGCATGGAATATCTTTTTCCATCCCCTCACTTTCAGTCTGTATGTGTCCCTAGGTCTGAAGTGGGTCTCTTGTAGACAGCATATATATGGGTCTTGTTTTTGTATCCATTCAGCCAGTCTATGTCTTTTGGTTGGAACATATAATCCATTTACACTTAAGGTAGTTATCGATATGTATGTTCCTGTGACCATTTTCTTAATTGCTTTGGTTTTTTTTTTTTTTTTTTTTTTGCAGTACATGGGCCTCTCACTGTTGTGGCCTCTCCCGTTGCAGAGCACAGGCTCCGGACATGCAGGCTCAGCAGCCATGGCTCACGGGCCCAGCTGCTCCGCGGCATGTGGGATCTTCCCAGACTGGGGCACGAACCCGTGTCCCCTGCATCGGCAGGCAGACTGTCAACCACTGCACCACCAGGGAAGCCCTTGGGTTTGTTTTTGTAGGTCCTTTTCTTCTCTTGTGTTTCCCGCTTGGAGAAGTTCCTTTACCATTTGTTGTAGAGCTGGTTTGGTGGTGCAGAATTCTCTTAGCTTTTGTTTGTATGCAAAGCTTTTGATTTCTCCATTGAATCTGAATGAAATCCTTACCGGGTAGAGTAATCTTGGTTGTAGGTTCTTCCTTTTCATCACTTTAAATATGTCATGCCACTCCCTTCTGGCTTGTAGAGTTTCTGCTGAGAAATCAGATGTTAACCTTATGGGAGTTCCCTTGTATGTTATTTGCCATTTTTCCCTTGCTGCTTTCAGTAGTTTTTCCTTGTCTTTAATTTTTGCCAGTTTGATTACTATGTGTCTCCACGTGTTTCTCCTTGGGTTTATCCTGTATGGGACTCTGTGTGCTTCCTGGACTTGGGTGGCTCTTTCCTTTCCCATGTTAGGGAAGTTTTCGACTATAATCTCTTCACATATTTTCCTTTCACTCTCTCTTCTCCTTCTGGGACCTCTATAATGCGAATGTTGTCGCGTTTAATGTTGTCCCAGAGGTCTCTTAGGCTGTCTTCATTTCTTTTCATTCTTTTTTCTTTATTCTGTTCCGCAGCAGTGAATTCCACCATTCTGTCTTCCAGGTCACTTATCCGTTCTTCTGCCTCAGTTATTCTGCTATTGATTCCTTCTTGTGTATTTTTCATTTCACTTATTGTATTGTTCATCTCTGTTTGTTTGTTCTTTAATTCTTCTAGGTCTTTGTTAAACATTTCTTGCATCTTCTCGATCTTTGCCTCCATTCTTTTTCCGAGGTCCTGTATCATCTTCACTATCATTATTCTGAATTCTTTTTCTGGAAGGTTGCCTATCTCCACTTCATTTAGTTGTTTTTGTAGGATTTTATCTTTTTCCTTCATCTGGTACGTAGCCTTCTGCCTTTTCATGTCTATCTTTCTGTGAATGTGGTTTTTGTTCCACAGGCTGCAGGATTGTAGTTCCTGCTTCTGCTGTCTGCCCTCTGGTGCATGAGGCTATCTGAGAGGCTTATGCATGTCTCCTGATGGGAGGGAATGGTGGTGGGTAGAGCTGGCTGTTGCTCTGGTGGGCAGGGCTCAGTAAAACTTTAATGTGCTTGTCTGCTGATGGGTGGGGCTGGATTCCCTCCCTGTTGGTTGTTTGGCCTGAGGCTACCCAACACTGGAGCCTACCCAGGCTCTTTGGTGGGGCTAATGGCAGACTCTGGGAGGGCTTATGTCAAGGAGTACTTCCCATAACTTCTGCTGCCAGTGTCCTTGTCCTCACGGTGAGACACAGTCATCCCCCGCCTCTGCATGAGACCCTCCAGCACTAGCAGGTAGGTCTGGTTCAGTCTCCTGTGGGGTCACTGCTTCTTCCCCTGGGTCCCGCTGTGCACACTACTTTGTGTGTGCCCTCCAAGAGTGGAGTCTCTGTTTCTCCCAGTCCTGTTGAAGTCCTGAAGTCAAATCCCGCTAGCCCTCAAAGTCTGATTGTCTGGGAATTCCTCCTCCCGTTGCCGGACCCCCAGGTTGGGAAGCCTGACTTGGGGCTCAGAACCTTCACTCCAGTGGGTGGACTTCTGTGGTATAATTGTTCTCCAGTTTGCGAGTCAGCCACCCAGCACTTATGGGATTTGATTGTATTGTGATTGCGTCCTTCCTACAGTCTCATTGTGGCTTTTCCTTTGTCTTTGGATGTGGGGTGTCTTTTTTGGTGAGTTCCATTGTCTTCCTCTTGATGATTGTTCAGCAGTTGGTTGTGATTCTGCTGCTCTCGCAAGAGGGAGTGAGAGCATGTCCTTCTACTCTGCCACCTAGAACCAAAAATCCCTCCCCTTGCTTTTTTTTCTTTTCCTCCCCTTGCTTTTGATGTCCCTGCCCAAAGCCTCAGGATCTACTACTAGCAGCTTAGAGATGAGATAACAGCAGAAGGGGAGGTATATTTCTCACATCTTAAAATGAGAAGTTTGAAGCATTTCCCACAGAATATTATTTTGTGTGACGGTTAACATATTACTGAAATGCCACAAACACAGTTAATTCGTAAGATGGGAACTACTTCTATTGTTTGTAGACCATACATTCTCAACAGGGGTTTGAAATTTGGGTTTGGGGGAGTTTTAAAATCTTAGATAGTAAAAAAAATAAAAAATAAAAAAAATCTTAGATAGTATAATAGTGTGTCATCTTCCAAAATTCAGCAGATGTGCAATATATGTGTAATTTTAAAATTTAACGGGGGAGGGTGATTAGGGAAAAAAATGTCTCAAAGGGCTCCTTTGGTTGGGTGATAAGGTCTGTATTGCTGTGGACCAATGAAATGCAAAAAGAGAAGGCTACTCATATATGGCTTGTTATATCTGTATCTCCTGACCCTTAAAATGTGTGTGCCTTTTTTTTAATAATAAAAAGAAGAAATATACTGTTTGTATTCCTTACATAGTTAATGATAGGTCATTTTGGATATTCTCTACTTTAGGGAAGCATGGAAAGCACTTGGTGATTCAAGCCCCAGCCGAGCAATGCAGGAGTATATTGCTGTAGTGAAAAAATTAGATCCAAGTTGGAATCCTCAGGTAAGACCGAATGATTGTAAATAATATTTTCCAATAACATATTATCTTTCTCTCAAATAAATGTTTAAAACTAAGCTTTAGGCTTAAATAACATCCTTAAAGTTTTATTTTCTCAAATCAAAAGATTATAAAGTTATTGCAGTATTTATCTAAAAATATTATTGCTTATATGTTAATCAGCTACTGATACTGAGAACTTCTCTGAATTGTAGAGCATTTTTAAAAGCATAATTGTAATTTCAGTCGTGTAAAAACTCAATTCATTTCAGAATCTGAAAGAGTTTAACTTGAGATCATATTATTTTCTTGAGAAATGGAAGGGTTTTTTTTTAATGAACACTTTCTATGAAAGTACAGAATGCTTGTTGATAGGGGTAAAATATGAATGACATGCTTTCTGCCATTATGTAAAGTACCTTATAGAATATAAAACGTATCAAAAATAGAGTAACAGTATAAAACAATAATAATGCGAATGCTAGGGTATCCAGTGGAAGAACAGATTACTTTGGACTTTGGCGGCAGTTATTACGTTGTTACATATTTATTACCAGTATGAAGGAATTTTGTTCCACCAGTGATGGAATCTTAAAATGTCAGAGTTGTAAGGAATCCTAAAGATTTATATGTTATGACATATAAAAGTATATCTTAATTATGAGTACAAAGGGGGAGAGATAACCAAGTTAGGATAGCTCTAATGATACGACTGCCTTTTGGAAACCATTGAAACATTTCCTGATGTTTTTGATGTTCATGAGTATTCATTCTCAGAAACATTCCTTTTTATTAATATCTTTTATAAAATGTCAAGTTTGCATACAGATATATACCATAAAGGTCGTAAGGACTTAAACTCTGAAATTCAGTGGTAAAAGCAGGTGCATCTCTGAGCTGAACTCAGCCTGAACACAAATGGCATGATATTTATTTATTTATTTATTTATTAACATCTTTATTGGAGTATAATTGCTTTACAATGATGTGTTAGTTTCTGCTGTATAACAAAGTGAATCAGCTATACACATACATACATCCCCATGTCCCCTCTCTCTTGCGTCCCCCTCCCACCTTGCCTATCCCACCCCTCTAGGTGGTCACAAAGCACCGAGCTGATCTCCCTGTGGCACGATATTTAAAAAAAAAACAAAAACAAGACTTGAAATTGCATGCCTTAAGTGAGTCCTTACTCTTCAGGTCCAGCCGCTGTGGTCTCAGTTCTTCCCTATTGACTTATACTTGACTGTTTCTGATGCCTGGCTTATGTAGGTGTTTTGAGTTGATAACTTCTGATAAATGACGGAATTTATGATTTCTTACCTTCAATAATTTAATTACTAAGTAAAATTCCGTTAACTATGACTCTTACAAATGCACAGTCCATGTAGTTAGGTAGTTCTTCCTTAGGGAAACCCAAACGGGCATTAAGGATGTTTTTAAAAATATCTGAATCTTACCTATTGAACTTATAAAACTTGAGTAGACTAAGCAGAACCAAAGATACTTTCTTTTTTTTTTCTTTTCTTTCTTTTTTTTCAACATCTTCATTGGACAAAGATACTTTCAAGTAAAAATGATTCTTTAATACATTGTTCTAAAAATATGTTAACATCATAATCTAGTCGTAAACAGGAATTTTATGTTTCATTTACGTTTTAATTTTTAGTTTAAACATTCTGAGCTGGTCCCTTTGACTCATAGCTTTTTTTCCGCCTTCTTTTTGATTGGTATGGGGCAGATCATAATCTCAATCTCAAGAGATTTGGTATTTGGTTCATTATCTTTTAGGTTAAAAGAACCATTTTCTTTGATATTTGTTTCTAAAAATGATGAAATAATAACGACTCTTATGCTGAGTGTGTTAAGTTCTTTTCAGGTATTGCCCTTTGAAATCTTCATAAGAATTTTAAGAATTAGGAACTATTATTGTCTGTATTTTAAAAAAGAGAAAATTCAGGCACAGAGAGGCTTAGTAACTTTTCTAAGATTAGCCAGCTAATGAATGGTGTTGCCAGGATTTGGACCTATGCTTATATGAGTCCAGATCCCCACCCCTAATCACTCTGCTATCTGTTCTATAGCTGAGATTATGTGTATTAAAAAAAGCGTGTAAACTTAAGTGTATGGAAAATTCAAGTAAAGATATTTATTTTAAATTTATTATTTAAAAATTTTATTTTATTTTTGGCTGTGTTGGGTCTTTGCTGCTGAGCGCGGGCTTTCTGTAGTTGTGGCGAGCAGGGCTACTCTTTGTTGCTGTGCGCGGGCTTCTCATTGCAGTGGCTTCTCTTGTTGAGGAACATGGTCTCTAGGTGTGCGGGCTTCAGCAGTTGTGGTGGGTGGGCTCAGTAGTTGTGTCTCACGGGCTCTAGAATGCAGGCTCAGTAGTTGTGGCACATGCGCATAGTTGCTCTACAGCATGTGGGATCTTCCTGGACCAGGGCTCGAACCCGTGTCCCCTACATTGGCAGATGATTCTTAACCACTCCGCCACCTGGGAAGCCCAAGATAGTTACTTTTTTTTTTTTTGGCGGTACGCGGGCCTCTCACTGCTGTGGCCTCTCCTGCCGCGGAGCACAGCCTCTGGACGCGCAGGCCCAGCGGCCACAGCTCACGGGCCCAGCCACTCCACAGCATGCGGGATCCTCCCGGACCGGGGCACGAACTCGTGTCCCCTGCATCGGCAGGTGGACTCCCAACCACTGCGCCACCAGGAAAGCCCCCAAGATAGTTACTTTTTAAATCAAAGCTACATGGTACCTTGAAGTATAAAATGAATAGTGCTTTAAAATGTAACCCTTTGCCTGTTTTCTGTTTTGTTTCGTCTTTCTCAGGAATGTACTGTGAATGTCTAATATAATCAAGGCAATTCTTTTGCTTTTACTTACATAGTTTTTTGGGAGGGAGGCAGAGAGGGTGAGTTTTTGTTTGTTTGTTTTTTAATAAATTTATTTATTTTTATTTTTGGCTGCATTGGGTCTCTGCTGGAGCACACGGGCTTTCTCTAGCTGCGGCGAGCGGGGGCTATTTGTTGCAGTGCGCAGGCTTCTCATTGCAGTGGTTTCTCTTGCTGCACAGCAGGGGCTTCAATAGTTGTGGCTTGCGGGCTCTAGAGTGCAGGCTCAGTAGTTGTGGCGCACGGGCTTAGTTGCTCCGTGGCACGCGGGATCCTCCCGGACCAGGGCTCGAACCCGTGTCCCCAGCACTGGCAGGCAGATTCTTAACCACTGCGCCACTAGGGAAGTCCCAAGGGTGAGTTTTTAATTTTGGTATAATTTTTATTTCTTTTTTTTTTTTTTTTGCGGTATGCAGGCCTCTCACTGTTGTGGCCTCTCCCGTTGTGGAGCACAGGCTCCAGACGCGCAGGCTCAGCGGCCATGGCTCACGGGCCCAGCCGCTCTGTGGCATGTGGGATCTTCCCGGACCGGGGCACAAACCCGTGTTGCCTGCATTGGCAGGCGGACTCTCAACCACTGTGCCACCAGGGAAGCCCTATTTCTATTATTTTTGACAAATAAAAATTATATATATTTAAGGTATACAATGTGATGTTTTGGTGTTTGGTATATATCTTGTGAAATGATTATCACAGTAAAACTAATTAATATATCCCTCACCTCCCATATTTATCATGGTTTTATGTGTGTGTGTGACGTGTAAAGTTTCAAGAATAGTACAAGACACTTCTGGATGGCCTTTGTCTAGTTACACCAGTGTTTTTTTTTTACATTTGTTTGAGCATTCTTTCTCTATTTACTCATAAATACATATATACTACATATAAATAAGTTTTTTCGGAATTATTTTATTATTGTTTTTGAACTAAAAGTTATAGACATCATGTCCCTTTACTACTTAATACTTCAATATGTTACTATACTGCAGTTATCAAAATTGGTAAATTTTTTTTTTTTTTGGTGTCATGAATTCTTTTGAAATTCTTTTTTTTTCAGAACCCTGGGCTCAAGAGTTCCTACAGGGCATGCATGTGTGTGTGTATGTGTGTGTATACATATTTCTTTTAATATAAAAATTGTAAATGTATATTTAAGGTATATAATATGACGATTTGATGTATATATACATAGTGAAATGATTAGTCAAGCTAACTAATATAACATCTCCTCTCATAGTCACCTTTTCTCTATGTGTGTGTGATGAAAACACCTGAGGTTTACTCTCTTAGCATACTTCCAGCATTCAATACAGTGTTATTAACTGTAGTCATCATGCCTGTACATTAGATCCCTCGACTTATTCATCCTACATAACTGCAACTTTGTACCCTTTGACCAATATCTTGCTATTTCCCCTAGCCATTGGTAAACAACATTCTATTCTCTGCTTCTATGAATTTCACTTTTTAATTTTTTTAGATTCTATATATGAGATCATATAATACTTGTCTTTCTCTCTCTGGCTTATTTTACTTGGCATGATGTCCTCCAGGTTCATCCACGTTGTCATAAGTGGTAAGATTTCCTTCGTTCTCATGGCTGAATAATGTTCTGGTGTGTGTGTGTGTGTATACACACACACACACACACACACACACACACACACACACTATATCTTGTTTATGCATTCATCCATACATGGACACTTAGGTTGTTTCCGTATATTGGCTATTGTGAATAATGCTAAAAACATGAGAGGGCAAGATATCTCTTTGAGATCCTGATTTCATTTCCTTTAGATGTATACCCAGAGGTGAGATTGCTGGATCATACAGGAGTTCTATTTTTAATTTTTTGAAGAACCTCCATACTGTTTCTCATAATGGCTATAGCAATTCACATTCCTACCAATAATATACGATTCTCTTTTCTCAAAATCAGGAATTTTAACATTGATTCAATATTACTGTCAAATCCATAATTCATATTCAAGTTTATCATTTATCTAAAATATGTCTTTCATAGTTATTTTTAAAAATTCTGATCCATCATCCAGTCCAGGATCATGCATTGCATCTAGTTGTCATGTCTCTTTAGTCTCCTTTAATCTGGAATGGTTTCTCAGCCTTTCTTTTTCTCTCTTGACTGGGATATTTTTGAAGAGTATAGGCCACTTATTTTGTAGAGTGCCCCTCAATTTGTTTGTCTGTTTTCTCACGAGTAGCTTTAGATCATACGTTTTTAAGAGGAATACCACAGAATTCTTCTCAATGCATTATACCAGGACATACATGATGTCTGTTTGCCCCCAAATTGGTTGTTAACATTGATCACTTGCTTAAGGTGGTGTCTGCCAGATTTCTCTACTGTAACTTTCCTTTTTCTCCCTTTGTAATTAATGAGTAATTTGTGGGGAGATACTTTGAGACTATGTAAATATCCTTTTCCTAATCAGATTTCACTGACTAGTTTTAACATCCATTAATGATTTTCTAACTCCATCATTTCTTCTACATTTATTATTTGGCACTCCACTGTAAGGGTGGGCTTTCTCTTCTCCCCTATTTATTTATTCATTTTCAAGAACTGTGAAAGGTGTAGGATTGTACCCTACTTGCAAGCTAATAAGTTAGCCTGTTACTGTTTCTTAGGTGCTGGCCGAGGCTCCTGGGTCTGAGCCAAAGGGCTTTATTATTCACGGCATGGCAAACTGCATGAGCTTCATTTGATTTGCATCTGTTTCTTGTATCCCCTAAGTCCCACAGGTATGATGCAGGTGGGCCTAGATGGATTCCTGCATATGCAGTGGGTTGTGCTATAGGGAAGGAGCACTGAGCTTTGGGGATTCACCACTTTTATAGCAGGTAGAAGCAAGCCTGCTATTTGTGAGGGGTTGGGAAGACGTGACGTCATCCCTGAAGGTGGCTTACTGTACGTACAACCCTGAGAAAAGGCCTAGATAAAGAGTGGTCAGAGGGCTTCCTTGGTGGTGCAGTGGTTAAGAATCTGCCTGCCAATGCAGGGGACACGGGTTAGAGCCCTGGTCTGGGAAGATCCCACATGCCGTGGAGCAACTAAGCCCATGTGCCACAACTACTGAGTCTGTGCTCTAGAGCCTGCAAACCACAACTACTGAGCCCATGAGCCACAACTACTGAAGTCTGCACACCTAGAGCCCGTGCTCCACAACAAGAGAAGCCACCGCAATGAGAAGCCTGCACACCGCAATGACGAGTAGCCCCCGCTCGCTGCAACTAGAGAAAGCCCGTGCACAGCAACGAAGACCCAACACAGCCAAAACTAAATAAAATAAAATAAATTAACTAAAAAAATAATAAAGCTTAAAAAAAAAGAAAAAGTGGTTAGAGCCTGGCATACTGAACATGAATGTATAGGGATGCTCAGGGCCCATGGTTGATTGCCTCACCCAATATATACCAGTATATACTCATAGATTTCTATTTTATTCAATGGGTAATAGTCAGTTACCATCATTATTTGGCCACTGAGAGCTCATTCGAGATGGCTCCCCTGTCCTTTTGATACGTCTCCATCATTCTTTGAGCACTTTCTTACTTTCTGGCACAAGATGTTTCAGGCTGTATTAGTCCCCTAGGGTTGCCATAACAAAGTACCACAAACTAGTACTTTGTAGTTTAAAACAAGAGAAATTTATTCTCTCGTAGTACTGGAGACCAGAAGTCTGAAAATAACGTGTTAGCAGAGCCATGCTGTCTTTGGAAGCTTCAGGGAGGAATCCGTCCTTGCCTCGGCCAGCTTCTGATGGCCTCAGATAGTCCTTAGTTTGTGGCAGCATAACTCCAGTTGCTGTCTCTGTCTTCACATGGCCTTCTTCTCTGTCTCCAGATCTCCCTTACTTTCTCTTATATGGACAACCAGTCATTGGATTTAGGGCTCACCTTAAACCTCATCTTAACTTTTTCCCCTAGCTTTATTGAGACGTAACTGACATATAACATTGTGTAAGTTTAAGGTGTACAGTATGTTGATTTGACACATATGTATTGCAAAATGATTACCACCATAGCTAATACCTCCATCATGTCACATAATTTCTATTTCTGTTTTGTGATGAGAATATTAAAGATCTACTCCTTTAGTAACTTTCAAGTATATAATACAGTATTATTAACTATAATCACCATGCTGTACATTAGATCCCCAGAACTTATTCATCTTATAGCTTGAAGTTTGTACCTTTGACCAACATTTTCCCCATTTCTCCCCCACCCCCGAGGCCCCTGGTAAAAACCATTCTACTCTTTGTTTCTATGAGTTTGGCTTTTATAGGTTCCACATGTAAGTGATGTTATGTAGTAGTTGTCTTTCTCTGACTTTTTTCACTTAGAATAATACCTTCAGGGCCCATTCATGTTGTTGCAAATGGTAGGATTTCCTTCTTTCTCATGGCTGAATAATATATATATTTCATACTTCCTTTATTCATCTGTTGATAGACACTTAGGTTGTTTCCATATCTTGGCTATTGTAAATAATGCTGCAATGAACATGGGAGTAAAGATATTTCTTCAAGATCCAGTTTTCATTTCTTTTGGATATAAACACAGATGTGAGATTGCTGGATCATATGGTAGTTTTTGAGAAACCTCCATACTGTTTTCCGTAGTGGTTGTACCAGTTTACATTTCTTTCTTTCTTTTTTTAAAATTAATTAAGTTATTTTTGGCTGCATTGGGTCTTCATTGCCGTGCATGGGCTTTTTCTAGTTGCGGTGAGTGGGGGCTACTCTTTGTTGGGGTGTGCAGGCTGCTAATTGCAGTGGCTTCTCTTGTTGCGGAGCACGGCCTCTAGGTGCGCAGGCCTCAGTAGTTGCGGCTCGTGGGCTCTAGAGCGCAGGCTCAGTAGTTGAGGTGCATGGGCTTAGTTGCTCTGTGGCATGTGGGATCTTCCCGGACCAGGGCTCAAACCCGTGTCCCCTGCCTTGGCAGGCGGATTCTTAACCACTGCGACACCAGGGAAGTCCCCAATTTACATTTCTGCTAGCATCGCACAAGGGTTTTTTTTTTTCCCACCTCCTCACCAACACTTGTTATCTCTTGTCTTTTTGATGATAGCCATTCTAACAGGTGTGATGTTTCACTGTGGTTTTGATTTGCATTTCCTTGATGGTTAGTGATGTCAAGCACCTTTTCATGTATTTGTTGGCTATTTGAATGTCTTCTTCAGAAAAATGTCTATTCGTTTCTGCCCATTTTTAAATCAGATTTTTTTCTTTTTTTGCTGTTGAGTTATATGAGTTCTTTATATGTTTTGAATATTAATCCTTTATTACATATGTGATTTGCAAATATTTTCTCCCATTCAGTAGGTTATCTTTTCATTTTGTTGATGGTTTCCATTGCTGTTTGAAAGTTTTTAGTTTGATGTAGTCCCATTTATTAATTTTTGCTTTTGTTGCTTTTGCTTTTCGTGTCAAATCCAAAAAATCATTGCCAAGACCAATGTCAAGGAACTTTTCCCCTATGTTTTCTTCTAGGAGCTTTATGATTTTTTTTTTAATGCTTATTTTTTTTGGTTTTTTTTTTTTTTTGCCATACGTGGGCCTCTCACTGTTGTGGCCTCTCCCGTTGCGGAGCACAGGCTCCAGACGCGCAGGCTCAGCGGCCATAGCTCACGGGCCCAGCTGCTCCGTGGCATGTGGGATCTTCCCAGACGAGGGCACGAACCCGTGTCCCCTGCATCGGCAGGCGGACTCTCAACCACTGCGCCACCAGGGAAGCCCTATGCTTATGTTCTTAACCCATTTCAGGTTAATGTTTGTAGGTAGTATAAGATAAGGGTCCAATTTCATTCTTCTACATGTGCTTATCCAGTTTTCCCAACACCATTTATTGAAGAGACTACACTTTCCATTGAGTATTCTGGGCTGTCTTGTCAAATATTAGTTGACTATATACCTCATTTTGATGACACCTGCAAAGACCCGTTTCCAAATAAAGTCTCATTCTCAGATACCTGGGGTTAGGACTTGGACATGTCTTTGGGGGTGGCAGGGGGACAATTCAACTCACTACACAGACTCATCTTATACTTTCCCTGTCCTTATCCTAGAATTGGTTGTTTCCCTTTGGTTCCTTTCAGTAGAGAATGATATTTAGAAACCAAAGTCTGGGTGTTGGTTATGTTCATTGCTACCGCTGTCATTACTTCTAGGCCCTCTCAGCAGACATACCTGAAAAATACATATGCTCAAACGCATGTATATATTAACATACATACACACATATATGTGTACACACATACATATGTATGCATACAGATATGTACATACACACAGATATATAATCATTGTAGACACAGACGTATGTATATACACAGACACACCTACATAACCCTAACATATGTATCCTATGTCTGTATTTTTATATTTATTTACTTACATATTAAAAACCACAAGTTCATATTGGTACCTCTGATTCCAACCCAACACTACAGAGTACATTGTAGTCGTCCCTCTTTCCATATTTGTAACTCCTTTCTACAACAGAACCCTGGCTGCTAATATTCTCATTATATGACCTAGAATACACAGGAAGCAGTTTCAGAATTGCTAATCTATACTGCTGTGAAAGAAAAGCAAGTTTACTAACTCAAGTTGACTATTTGTTTACAGGTTGTTTATGTTTTTTATTTTTTAAAGTAAAATTTATATAAGGTGAAATGCTCAAATTTTAAGTGTATAATTTGACGTTTTAACAAATATTCAAAGTACTTTTGTAAAAACTTTGATAAAATTGGAAAATAACTGCATCTCAGTCACCTTGTTTTTCCTGACCACTTCCTAATTGACTATGGTCATTTGGAAGATTAAGATTCTTTCTAATGTGAATGCCCTGTTCCATGAAGTAACTCTGTTCTGAAGTGGCTGCCTTGCTTCTAAATAGATAACATGGACACAAAGATGTGTTTTTATAGCCTGATAAATATATTAGTTCTAGAAGAGGACATTTTCAAAATTAAAGAATTAAGTGTTTTTCTGTATTTCCTAGTTAATACTTGATGTATTTCCATAGCTCTTTCGAGAAGATTCTTATTCCAAGGTGCATAGTATGATGAATAGCATTTCTTTTGAGTCCTCTGTAAAGGCTTTTGAGTATGAATAGCAAGATGATTTAATATGAGTTTATTTGGTATCTGCTGGTCCTACACGTTAGGCCAAAAAAGAAAAAAAAGCATTTAATGACCTCTTTGTAGATCTTATTAAAAGACCAATATCATGTATTTTGCATATATAATTAAAGTTTATCTGTCATAGATTACTGTTTCATGTTGAACCAAATATAAAATGAGGACTTTTGTCCTTTTTTTGGACATCTGTTAAAGTAGTATTGATATTAGTCATTCATTCATTCTACTCATTTCATTGTACATTTATTGTGTATAGGTTATAGCCCTAGGGGCTGGGGATGTATCAGTGAACAAAGGAGAACCGTCTCTGTTCTTAGGGAGTTTACAGTTTGGCAGGCATAAGTAATAAAATAAGTAAATATTATAATGTGTGAGAAGGTGATCAATGCTATGGAGAGAAAGCAGTGGAGAAGGATACATATATGGGAGGTGGGCTTACAATTTTTTTTTATTTTTAAAAATAAATTTACTTATCCATTTTTGGCTGTGTTGGGTCTTCGTTGTTGCACGCGGGCTTTCTCTAGTTGCGACGAGTGTGGGCTACTCTTCGTTGTGGTGCGCGGGCTTCTCGTTGCAGTGGCTTCTCTTGTAGCGGAACATGGGCTCTAGGTGTGCAGGCTTCAGTAGTTGTGGCATGCGGGCTCAGTAGTCGTGGCACATAGGTTTAGTTGCTCTGTGGCATGTGGGATCTTCCTGGGCCAGGGCTCAAACCCGTGTCACCTGCCTTGGCAGGTGGATTCTTAACCACTGTGCCACCAGGGAAGTCCGGGGGTTACAATTTTAAATGATATGGTCAAGGAAGGCTCACTGAAGAGGTGACATTGAGCATAGATATGAAGGAGTGAAAGAGTGAACCGTACAGGTATCTGGGGAAGAGCATTCTGTATGGAGGAAATGGCCAGTGCAAGTCCCTAAGGCAGGATCATGCCTGGTGTGCTCTAGAAACTGCTAGGAGGACTGAATAGGTATATGGGAATGGGGGCAGGGTAGAGAAATAGGAAATGAGGTAGGGTGGAGCACACGGGATAGTCTGTTATAAGGATTATGGCTTTTATTCTAATGAGAAGAGAAATACACTTTGATTGTAAACTTGTAAAAAGATATAGATATTCTATATTGCCCAGTAAATAGTATTTTAATGAAGGTAATACACGCATATGGAAATAGAAATTCAAACAGTATGAAGGGGTATAAAGTAAAACTTTATAAAGTTCTTTGTCCCATACATCATATACCATTCAGTCCTATTTCCTAGTAGACCTATCCACTTGTAACTGTTTCTGTAATTCTGCACTGCTACCTCCATAGCACTAACATCTAAGTTTTTTTCTTTTAAAAAAGTGTTCTTTGTAAATTGAACATTTATTTGTCTGACAGACAGGTGAAGGTTAATCAGGGTAGTTCCTGCAGTTTCATTCCTCTTTGCCATGTACCTCCGTTTCTACTCACACGTAGTAAAGCCTCTTGTGACCACCAGAGGGAGCAAAGTTCATTATAAATGAGAATTTTGTTCTCAGGAATTTCTAGGGCTTTCTGTGTGTTTCAGTAGTATTGTTAAAACCTTGCTTCTCATTGGCCATTTACTCTTTTGCCTTTTTTTAAAAACTCCTTAGATCTTTAAAATTTTTATATGTACTTGAGATCTTACTAGTGACTTTATTTTTCTTCACCTTACTGGTCTGATGACTCTTAGGTTAGCATCCACTGTATTATTTTTGTGTATTGTCCATAAAGATAAATAGCGTAGATGGGAGAACTGACACTTTCTTTTGTTCTTAGTGGTTATATAGCTGTGTAGTAGCCTTTTGTAAATTTTGCTGCTATTCATCTGTGGTTTTTGCAGCATCATCTACTTATCTTTTACCTATAAATATTGATTGAATATTAGAATAGATAAATTCATACATATAGTATACTTACCTAAAAGATAGTCATCATTTTTGAAATTTATATTTAATAGTTAGGCAGATATGTATATTTTGACCAGGAAGTTATCTTCTTTGATTTTTTTCCTTGTCATTCATATTTAATTTTTGTAGACTATCAGGTATTGGTATTGAAATGTTTCTTTTCTCTAGCTGCCTGATGCTGGAGGATAATTCTATAAGTTACCTTTTTTCATGTATGAAAACTCTCATCTCAGAACTTCATCTAACCTTTATATAGTACTACATTTAGTCTATAAGCGCTTCAAAGCCTAGAACCATGTTGGATTCATCTTTTTTTTTTTTTTTTTTTTTTAATTGCGGTACACGGGCCTCTCACTGTTGTGGCCTCTCCCGTTGCGGAGCACAGGCTCCAGACGCGCAGGCTCAGCGGCCATGGCTCACGGGCCCAGCCGCTCCGCGGCATGTGGGATCTTCCCGGACCGGGGCATGAACCCGCGTCCCCTGCATCGGCAGGCGGACTCTCAACCACTGCGCCACCAGGGAAGCCCCTCATCTTTGTATTTTGACCATACTGCCTACAATGTTTAGCACAGGGCAATGCCACAGAAGGTACCTACCAAGTAGTTCTTAGATTATTCTAATTTCCTTTTCAAATGACACTACTTCCTTTACATTTCTCTCTTAGGACAGGACCCTGTTCTGGCTCCTCTCTTGTTTCTTCAAGTTCCAGGGCATAACTTATACTCTGGAAATTAAGTATTAAGGAGATTATTTAATTCAGAAAACATTTATAAAGCATGAGATACGCAGGATGCTATTTTAATTCCTGAAAAAACTACTTGGAAATAGAAAATTTAGCATTTATTGTTGAGGACTAACAATGGTGCCAAAGAGATTAAAATATACAGACATGGAGAAAGTAAATTCTGAATTAAGATTTGAATGTGAGGGACTTCCCTAGTGGTCCAGTGGTTAAGATTCTATGCTTCCACTGCAGGAGGCATGGGTTGGATCCCTGCTTGGGGAACTAAGGTCCCGTATGCTGCGCAGCGCAGCCAAAAAAAAAAAATTTGAATGTGAATGTGGTAAAGGCCACTTTTAAGGTGATAGGAATATCATAAAGCGCAAACTCTGCATGATTAAATATTGTTTTGCCCAAGCCTGTGTTGATGTTTCTCCCTACTATTCTTGCAGTTTTAACTACTGCCTATGTTGATTCTAAATTTATTTTTTAGCCCTAACCTTTTCTGTGATCCTGATCAGGGCTCAGAGTTTTTAGAGCAGGATCATAAAAAATATTTTTTAAAAAGTGAAATGCCTGCAGAGGCCAGGCCATTAATATAAATGAATGAAGTGGGTTGGAATCTATATATAGTCATGAGAATTGTGGTTTACAGGGGAGTGCATGCCTATATAAATAAGGGAAATGGACCTTTGCTCTAGCCGGTTATTGCTATGAGTGCCCAGTAGTGCCAGTTCAGATATGAAATCTTGGTGTTATTGTGCTATGTCTTGATTTTTGAATGAGGCTTTAAAAGAAGAAAGTTGAAGTTGGCTAGGCTGTTGCAATACAGTGTGAGCCAAATCAGATACACCTACAGGTACATTCAATCTTAAGGGCTCTACCTTTTGACTTTGTTTTAGGTTCATGTGTCAGAATACTCACTGAGTATTTCTATTTTAGTGTTGCAGTGGCACTTCTACCTGTTCTCCCTATTTTGAATCTGGTCCCATTCAATCTTGTCCTCTACATTGCTTCTAAAATGACTTATCTAAAATACATATTTGACCATGTTTTCCCAGTTTAAATGTGATTCCCTTTTACTTACAGGCTAAATTAGTATGGTATACAAACTCCCCTATAATCTGTTTCATACTTATATTACAATCCCACCTCCTACCCCTCTTCAACCTTTATTTTAAGTTCCGGTACTATCAGACTTAAAATATTGTTTCACCATCCTGACTATGCGTCAGAATCCCTTTAGGGAACTTTAAAAATAGAGATGCATAATCTTCACTCCAGATTTACTTAAAATTTACTGGTAGGGTCCTGACATCTCTTTTTGTTTATTTGTTTTGGTTTTGTTTTAATGGCTCACCAATCACTTTGAAGCAGCCTGAAGTTGTCAGTGTCTACTGCCCTACATCTTGCTGTTTTACATCTTCTGATTTTAGTTCAAGTTTTTTTCTCTATTTGGAGAACTCTCTGTTTACTAGATTAATTTATGCTCGTCCTTGAAGACTAAGTTCAGTGTATTTTCACCTCTAGGAATCTTTTCCCCATTCCTTGAACCATACAGAGATAGGCAAAGTGACTGTTCTTTGTGGTCCCCTGCTTTCATTGTTCTTACCATTTTGAATTGAGATTATTTTTCTCTTCCACTATACTTTAAACTTTTCCAGAATTAAGATTATGTCTTATTAATATTTATATTTGCTGTACCAGCACAGTATCTGAAACAGAAGATGATCAGTAAATGTTGGACTGGACTGATCAGGCAGTTGTGTTGTGTGTGGTGCAGGGGAGGGGTTGAAGAAGAGTTTGAGTCCATATAGCTAAAAATGCAGTTTGCCTGGATTACCTTAGTACTTGTGTGTGCTATACCTCTGCTTGTTTTTGCTGTGTATAGCTTTCTCAGTTATTAAATGCCAAGTTAATGGAAAATCAGGTTAAGGCCTTGTGTAAATTGAATTCTGAATTCAGTATCTTTATTCCTTTTTTATATGTGTTGTGTTCTTTCCTTTTTTTTTTCTTTTTTCTTTGGTTGTGTTGGGTCTTAGTTGTGGCAGGTGGGCTCCTTAGTTGTGGCATGTGAACTCTTAGTTGCGGCATGCATGTGGGATCTAGTTCCCGGACCAGGGATCGAACCCGGACCCCCTGCATTGGGAGTGCAGAATCTTAACCACTGCACCACCAGGGAAGTCCCGTGTCTGTGTTTTCTTAGGTTTGCTTTGTCTGGATTAATTGGGTAACATTAATTGGGTTAAATACTGTATTCCTTATGCAGGAACATGAAAGTTAATGCCGTATTTAACTGCAAATTGAAATTTGGGTGAGTCAGAGGGGAGGAGAGACTTTAAAAGAAGTTGAAGAATATTTGAAATAGACGTTTCTCTAGAATAAACCTGTTTTTTTAAAAGAGCTTTTAAAAAAGAGCAGAAGAATTTTGCTTCAGTAACAAGGCAGGAAAATCCAAAATTCCTTGGCTGGATTATATTGTGATTTAGGTAAATTGAATTGTCTTTTAAATCAGTGGACTATAGAGGGCAGTGTTTTACAGCTTAAAGTGACTGTGATTTTCAAATACACTTGCCTATATTGTGCTTATTTTGTGTTTTTGTTTCCCTTATAGACACAAACTACAATAACTGCAAGGTTAGAAGAATTTTCTTGTTGTATTTAATAAATCAAAATATACTGGGTTGTTTTTGGGGGGGTTTACAGTAAATTTTATTTATTTTATTTTTTAAATTAATTTTGTTTTTGGCTGCATTGGGTCTTCGTTGCTGTGCTTGGGCTTTCTCTAGTTGCGGAGAGCAGGGACTACTCTTCGTTGAGGTGCGCGGGCTCCTCATTGCAGTGGCTTCTTTTGTTGCGGAGCACAGGCTCTAGGCTCACAGGCTTCAGTAGTTGTGGCTCGCGGGCTCTCAGGGTCAGTAGTTGTGGCTCACAGGCTTAGTTCCTCCGTGGCATGTGAGATCTTCCCAGACCAGGGCTCAAACCCGTGTCCCCTGCATTGGCAGGCGGAGTCTTAACCACTGTGCCACCAGGGAAGCCCCAAATATACTGTTTCAATGAAAGATTTAAGATGTGCTTTAAATAAAGAACATACTATTTTTGCATCTAAAAATGTTGGTGCCTTGGAATAATAGATGAGAACTAAAAATGGGAAAAGATTTTGTTGTCCAGTTCAATTCATATAAATTAAGAAAAATAAGCAACATAAATTTTATTTGGTAATCTAAATTTATTAGACAGTTTGGAGAAATTAGTATCCTGTGTAACTAAAATTTTCTTTTACAAAAGAATGCTTAAGACTTCCTTATTTGTGCAATAGAATAGGATATATTTCTTTGTAAGTAAAGCAGTTACACATTTGAGTAGACTAACTGAATTATGATATTAAAGCCATAGGCAGAAGAAATAGGGAGGAGTAGGTCTTTTGGGATGGATTGTTTTTCAGATTTGTTTTGATTCAAAAAACGACTTAAATTTATTAATTAGGAATTACTAATTGAAACTGCCTTTTAATCTAGTTTCAAAATTACAAGATTATTTTTTTCTACTGAAAAACTGTTCTAATAGCAGAATTCTGTTATAACATGTTTTGTTATTGGGAACAAAGAGTGAATATATTTTGGGTCAAATTTGTTAGCTTCCATGAACAGCTAATTTCTGATACAGAAAAGCATGGTGTATTAGTAAAAAATAAAATGGACTGTGCTACTGACTTCACAAAGGGTTGCACAATATTTAGGAACTATTGAATGCTTAATGCTTGTATGTGTTTGTGTGTGTTTGCCAGTTGAATCCAGTGGTCCCTATTTGTGGTTAAAAAATATATGTTTTGGTTAGTTTTAGAGGAGAATTAACAAATAGATATTCATCTGGTACATTCATTGGGTATTTTCACATTCATTCCATGCACTTACTTGTCTTTGAGTTTTTTTAGTTTTCTCCTGTTACATTTGCCAGTTGAAGAAAGGAAGCAGTATGTAAACCTGTGCACATACCTGTGTGTATGCAAAAACTTTGAGTGACAGCTTCATTCTTTATTAAAAACATAATTTAGTGGTATAACTTAAACGAAACTTGTGAATACTTTTAGGACTCGTGTTCCATCTTTAAATAACACCATAGTTTTGCATTAGTGAAGTCATATAAAATTACCTTGGGATAGATAAACATCTAGAGTTTCATTGATATTGGTGGGATAGGGTTGCATTGGAACCAGATTCTGATTTTAATATATGATGGGTGTTAGTTTTGATATTTCTTCTGATAGCACCTAGTCATAATAAATAAGTGTAGTCATGTCACAGTTTTCCAGTTTCTTCTTAGGTTGAATATTCTATATATTTGAAAAAAATTTAGTGAAACTCTTAGTAACGTATAATTTTAATTGAAGTAAAACGGAAATATACTTAGGAAAGATAAGTTGTTTTTCTTTTTTAAATGTCCCAGTTACTCTTTTTAATATATAATTAGGTCTTATCATAGTGTTTTCCCACCCTCTAGTAGTCATGACACTGGGTCATTTTTTAAATTGTCATTTATTTCTTTATGGCTGCACCGGGTAGTTGCAGCACGCGGGATCTTCATTTCGACGTGCGGGCTCTTAGTTGTGGTATGTGAACTCTTAGTTGGTGGCATGCATGTGGGATCTAGTTCTCTGACCAGGGATTGAGCCCCAGCCCCCTGCATTGGGAGCCCGGAGTCTTACCCACTGGACCACCAGGGAAGTCCCAACTCTGGGCCATTTTAAATGTAGGGCCTCAAAATTTGTTAATTGGATTTGAAATCCAGTGAAGGGAGATAGTTTTTTATTCCCCATTTACTTAAGAAAAAACTGCTTGGACAATTCAGTGTATCTCCTTTTTGAAAGTTTTAAAAATTCTTAACATTTTGGGATATTAAAATTTAGTATTATAAACCTAAATGGGTAAGTTTTGAGGTTGATTTCCCTTCCCATCTCCCCAAATTTGGATCGTGTGAGAAAGTTTTATATATCGAGAGACTGAATGTTTAAATGTCTAATATTTTTGTACTATAGCTGACTAAATGATTTTTATTACTATTTTAATCTTTAATTTTTATAGCCCATGGGTCATTTCTCTTGTATATGTTTTATTCCATGAAATTATTCTATATTCTTGTTCATTACTCTAGTACTGTACTAGATTTCTGTACTTCCAGTCTTTGTTTTCTTTTCAGATCTATTTGTGTTGTAAAACTAGGGGTGAATGTGTTAATTTGTCCTTTGAGATTCAGTTCAGCTAAGATTTATTGAGCTTTTTCAGGCTGCATTACTTAGCATAAACTAATGCTGTAATCCTGCTGAAATCTTACAATAATAATGATTAATTATATGTCATCTTCTGAAATTTTTAAGGAATTGATGTACTTTGGAATATGATTTTCCCAGTAAACTCAAGATGCCAAATCACTTAGTTTTTACCTCTTTCCTCTAGCATTTCTGCTGATCATTGTAAAATCCTGAAATCATCCATCCTCTAGCATTTCTGCTGATCATTGTAAAATCCTGAAATCATCCAGTTAAATTACTGTGTCATTGGGCTGTGACTTAAAAAAAAAAACTGAATTAGAAGATTTTATGATTTTTTTTGCAATTATTGGTGATATATATATTATATGCCTTTGTGTTTGTGGTATCTTTCTAGGAAATTTAAATTGGAGACATTTCCCTTTTGATCAATAGCTAACCTCCTTTGGCTTTATCCAGAGTTTCTAGGGGTGCTTCAACTGAGTCTGCCCTGAGTCATGATACTGTCATCTTCTGATAATCTGAGTCATTCTTGCCTATCAATAAGGTGTGTAGCAGTTCTTTCATAGTCTAGCTTTTTGCCAGGTGTCACCTCATCATACAAATCAACTCTGAGTAATGAAGTAATGGAAGAGTAAACATATTTGGTACCCAAATGACCCCAGAGGGTTTGACACTGTAGTTGGAACCCTCAGATCAGGCCTGCCATGTGTATATAAAAGTTCCTAAAATTTCAGCACATCAGAAATAATATCATTCAATGTATAACTTTAGTAATTAGAGATGTAAGCGTTGTCCAGTGTTTACAACTTTGTATGTATCTCTGTGTGTATGTGCATGTGTGAGAGAGGTTTTTGAGGAAACACATTGGTATAAACCTCTGCTGAGGCTGAAAACTATGCATCTTGAATAATTTGTTATACGAACCACACTTGTTTTTTGTTCGATCATTTTTATGCTTAGATAAAACCTGCAGTCTTTGACTGCCTTATGCCTGTTGGAAAAGAGTGAAGTGTCAGTTATATCTTTTCTTCCAAGATGACAGATTAACTTTCAATTATTTGTATCATTTAGGAACAAGAAAATACCAGTTGCAAACAACAGGACAACAGTTCTTAAGTTGCAACTTTCTATTTAAGTTGTTTTCACAGGTTAATTCAAAAAGCTCTGAAATTTCGGAAAACTTAGAATATACTTTTGTTCAAATAACACTTTTAAGAAATGGGTTCATTTTAACAAAAAGCTTAACAGTTAAGTATTTTTACCCATCTTCAAGCAATAATATTTGGTTTTAAATGCTACTTCAGTCTTGTGCTTTTAAAATCAGTTCACTTAACTTTATTCTTTTAAAGTGTCTTTTATAGGGAGCAAAAGCAAAGTGCCCTCTTAATGCCTAGATAATAAGATGTAGTATTTGTATGAAAATGTTAAAATCTGTGTTGCTATCTTTTCTAGGCCCTTAAAAAATTTTTTTCTATATATTGGAGTTTCTCATCAGCTGTGTAAATATAGAATCATGGGAGGCTTGGGATCTTCAGGCATTTGAAATGTTGTAATATATACGCTAGTTTAAGTGTGTGCCCTTTTATAGATAGCCCTCATTTCATGCACAGTCCTGTATTTAAATAACTCATATCATTGCTATTCTAAGTAGTGCTTTTGCAGATTGACTTTTTTCCATAGATCCATAATTTATAAGAAAACATAAAATGAAAAGACTAGACCAAAATGATTTTGGTGCATGGTTATAATCTTAATATCAGTACTGAGAATAAAGACTAAGTCTGTTCAGAATAGACTGGTAACTAGCTGATCAACTTAAATTTCATATAGTAATTCCTTTTCATTGTTTAGTTTGTGTTTTTTTGCATTTAATTTGTAGGTTTAGGGTGTCTTTGATTTTATGTCTTTTGAGAAATTTATGATCCGGTGCTTTATTTATGACATAGTCATCTCAGCTTCGGCAACTGATTGAAATACAATATAGGGAAATTTAGTATGTAGTTTTTAAAAGCTTAAATTGGGAAAATGAACCAACAGTGCTCATGTGGAACAAAGTAAGAAGGGACTGGCAGGTTAATTTCTCTATACTTCTATTGGTGTTTTATTGTTATAATCTTATTCACAATATTTGACGTGATTTGCTTTTGGAGATTTGTAGTATATTGTCATGTTTTAAAGTTGTGAAGGAAGATTATAATTCATTGAGATTGTTTATGTAGAAGAGAGTTTGTAAACTGTAGAGTGTAATGCAAATATAAATTATTTTTATTGTTATACCAACTATTATATTGAACAGAGGCAAGAATTTTATTAATATGCTACCAAAAAATAAATGGGATGCAGTGTTAGTGTTGCTGGGGATATTAGCAAGTGATAACATAGCACATGGTAGCTTATGTAGAATAAATAACTAGGTTGAAATTATAGAGGAATTATTCAGAGGGAAAAGTTAATACATTTCCTTTGTGGCTGTACCATATCATGCCTAAAATTATATAGGACTGATTTAGTTAAGTCTAAGTCATATTCCTGTAATTTAGAGTTGGAAAATAGTTTTTTTCTATATATATCGAATCTGTCAGCTGCATGAATTAGATTTTGTTAGCCAAGTTGAAAATAAATACATTTGTTTTAAAAAAAAATTATTACAAAGACTTGGGTTTAAAACACTATCTGAATACTACATTGTTTTCAGTCTCACTGTAGAGTAACTCCCTTCTGGAGGCAGTATAGTTTTATTCATATTACAGTGCATGTGAAGTAAGACTTCCAGCTATTTGACACAGTTTCTAATTTGAGACCAAATATATTACTAACTATAGCTTTAGAGTCAATAGCTACCATATGTTTGTTGGTCTTTCAGTTTTTAGAGTATGACAAAGATGAAAAGGGTGAGAGAGAGGGGTGATGGATTGACCCTTGGGTACAATGCAGAAATCAAATAAAAAAAACCAATCAGGATAATTCTTAAAAGGAAAGCATAAGAGGAAAGAGAGATGTCAGAAATTTGAGTCTGAATTTCTTGGTGCCTGTCCTTGTATGAAGAAAAGGTTCTGTATTGAAGGAGGTTATGTTATGGTCAACACCCGACAGTGATAAAAGAAAATTCCAACTGGACATTGGCAATGAGCTTGATTGGCTTAGAGACAGAGATGATGGCAAGCAGGGGTCATTGTTCTGACTGATACTGAGGCATTCTGGCTAGAGCTTGAGGTAACATGGAAGCTGATTGGAAATGTAAACTTGTCCTCTATGCGGAAGTTTCCCTGATAGAGTGAGAAGTAATTATGGAACCTGGGATAAGGAAGTTGTCATGTTCTTGCCTTGTCCTCTTCTGTTATTTCCATGGTCAGGATAACCAGCAAAGATTTTATGGTACTCTAAGCTGATAGCCTTAAGTGTCTGATTCATAGGTAACCCAAAATAATTTTAGGAAACAGCGCAGAGCTGAGAGTAACAGAATTCAGTAGTTTAATTATAGACTCCTAACGGAAGGGTGAGAAAGTACACCTGAAATGTATAAGAATAAGCCATCCCCAGAAGGAATATGAATGCCAGTTGATAGTGAAAGATGCTCTATCTCACTAATGACGAGGAAATGTACGCTTAAGCAATGTATACTACTTCTCATTTGACAGATTGAATTAAAAGGCTTGTTGGCAGAGCACAAGGAAGTCAGCACAGGCATGCACTTTTAGTGGAGCATGGATTGGCAGCAATCTTCTAGGAGATGATTTCTTCACCTCCTAAAACCACCTGCCCACTTAGCTTTTGCTGTGAGGCTTAGCTTCAGCAGGACCTCCTACCTGACCAGTGTCGTGGAAACTTTGACTCCTTCTCTTCCTTCTGGGCTCAGGGTGTGTGGCAGAAGCTCTGTCCCCAACAGCTGCTTAGAGGGGTTAGGTGGCAAGCCCAGAAGTTCAGGGGACAGACTTTGACCAAGAAGAGGCAAGAGATGGGAAGAAACTGGCAGTTAAATTGCTTTTCCTTTCTTGCCTTTCTTCATTTCCCATTCTGAGACATGGTGGTCCATTTAGCCTAACTAGAAGACATCCTGTGTGACCTCGGTCAGTGAAGCCAGCTTGGTAACAGTACCATCTTTTGTTTGCTTTTCCTCCTTACCTGCGTCACCTCTCTTTCTCTCTCTTTCTTCATATGCTGGGATTTTACCTCTCAAGAATTTCTTAACTTGGAAGGTTTGCCTCAGGTTCTGTTCTTTAGGAAATGTAGGCTGAGAAGCTAACAATTTCACTTCAGAGACTCTATAAAAATATTTGCAGGTTCTGGAAGATGTGTGTATGTGGATGTACATTGCAGCGTTGTTTGCTTTACTGAGAAGTTGGAAACAATCTAAATGGTCATCAAATAGGGAAATGGTTAAATAATGATATATTATACTGTGGAATACTGTCCAGCAATAAAAAGAATGATATGGAAAATTTTCCATGATATACTGTGTGAGACAGAGTGCAGATCAGTATGTTTAGTTTGATCCCAATTGGGGAAATTAAGCCACCAAACAAATCAGGTATAGGCACAGGTACAATATTGAAAGGAATAATGTAGAATTGGGAATGTTGTTAAATTAGGAAAGAGAGGGATTTCTACTTTCACCTTACACACTTTTATAAAATTGAATTTTTCTACATTGAATATGTAATGAAACAATGGGAAAAACTTGCTACATAAATCATATAGATAATGGGATAATTACTAAAAATGGAGAATAAATATGCTTAGGAGATAGAAAGCATATCAGAGTGCTTAGTTCATCCAATATTAATCTTGGGGGATCATGAAGAAACTAACTTTTTAACTTTGTTTATTAAATATATACATACATATATATAGAGAGAGAGAGGGAGAGAGAGGGAGAGAGAGTGTGTGTGTGTGTGTGTGTGTGTGTGTGTGTGTATGTATATAGATATAGATATGTTTGATATAAGCTGGGGCATTATTCAAAGTGCTTTATGGATATTATTTACTGGTCACAATAGCTCTGTGAGGTAGGTGTTGTTATTATTCCTGTTTTACAGATTAGGGACCCAAGGCTAGAAAACGTTTAAAAAACACAAAAAGCAAAACCTTTGACGTCTTATAGGTTTAACAGTGGTGGTTAGGAAATTAAACTAATATTGCCTGACTCCTGAGGCTCTAACCTCTGCCTGAGGTTCTAACCATACTGTTTCTAAGTCAGTCCTATAGTATTAGTCATCACAACCTATATATGATCTGATTGTAAAGCTGCTTGCATACTACTTGACATAGATAGCCAAGTTTTATTGTCTTTGCTGGGTGGAAATGGATTTTTTATTTTTTTATTTTATTTTTTTGCGGTACGCGGGCCTCTCACTGTTGTGGCCTCTCCCGCTTCGGAGCACAGGCTCCGGACGCACAGGCTCAGCGGTCATGGCTCATGGGCCTATCCGCTCCGTGGCATGTGGGATCTTCCCGGACCGGGGCACAAACCTGTGTCCCCCGCATCGGCAGGTGGACTCTCAACCACTGCGCCACCAGGGAAGCCCGAAATGGATTTTTTAAAAAATCAAAGTGGAAATTGTTTTTTTCCCCAAATGTAAAAAATTTTATAGAAACTTTCAGAAAACACAGACAAGTTTTTAGATGAAAATAAGGATTGTCTTAAAAATAACCATTGTTGACATTTTGGTGTTTATTTTGAAAATTTTCTGTGTATAGTCACTTACACTTATAGTTAGAATTAAAAAAATTTTTTTTTCTCCAAATGGAATTATGCTACTCAGACTATTTTTTAAAATCTGCTTTACTTGCCAGTTATCACAGTCATCTTTGTGTGTGTGTGTGTGTGTGTGTGTGTGTGTGTGTGTGTGTATAAATTTCTAATGGCTGCATAGTATGCTATTGTATGGATAAACCCCATTTAATTTAGCCAATATTCTGTGTTTGGATGTTCAGCTGTTTTCTTTTTATTATTACTATTTTTTTAATTGAAGTATAGTTGATTTACAATATTATTTTAGTTTCAGGTGTACAACATAATGATTCAATATTTTTATAGATTATACTTCATTTAAAATTATTATAAAATATTGTCTGTATTCTCTGCGCTGTAGGTATATCCTTGTAGTTTATTTATTTTATACATAGTAGTTTGTACCTCTTAATCCCCTACCCCTATCTTGCCCCTCTCCCATACCCTCTCCCCTCTGGTAACCACTAGCTTGTTCTCTCTATTTGTCAAGACTGTTTCTGTTTTGTTATATTCATTCATTTTATCTTTTTTTTTTTTTTTTTTGCGGTACGCGGGTCTCTCACTGTTGTGGCCTCTCCCTTTGCGGAGCACAGCCTCTGGACATGCAGGCCCAGCGGCCATGGCTCACGGGCCCAGCCGCTCCGCGGCATGTGGGATCTTCCCGGACCGGGGCACGAACCCGTGTCCCCTGCATCGGCAGGCGGACTCTCAACCACTGCACCACCAGGGAAGCCCATTTGTTTTATCTTTTAGATACCACATATGAGTGATAACATACAGTATTTTTCTTTCTCTGTCTGACGTGTTTCACTAGGCATAATAACTTCCAGGTCCATCCCTGTTGTTGCAAATGGCAAAATTTCATTCTCTTTTTTAATGGCTGAGTAATATTCCATTATATATGTACCACCTTTAATCATTTATATGTTGATGGATACTTAGGTTGCTTCCATATCTTGGCTGTTGTAAAAATGCTACTATGAACATTGGGGTGCATGTATCTTTTTGAACTAGTGTTTTCATTTTCTTCCGATGTATGCCCAGGAGTGAAATTGCTGGATCATATGGTAGTTTTATTTTTAGTTTTTTGAGGAACCTCCATATTGTTTTCCATAGTGGCTACACCGATTTACATTCCCACCAACAGTGTATTAGGGTTCTCTTTTCTCCACATCCTCCTCAGCATTTATTATTTGTAGACTTTTTGATGAGAGCCATTCTGACAGGTATGAGGTGGTATCTCCTTGTGTTTTTGATTTGCATTTCTCTGATGATTAGCAATATTGAGCGTCTTTTCGTTGCCCTTTGACTGTCTTTATGTCTTCTTTGGAAAAATGTTTATTTGGGTCTTCTGCCCATGTTTTAATTGGGTTGTTTGTTTGTTGATATTGAGTTGTATGAGCTGTTTATATATATTGGATATTAACCCCTTATCAGTCATATCATTTTCAAATATTTTTTCCATCCAGTAGGCTGTCTTTTCATTTTGTTGATGGTTTCTTTTGCTGTGCAAAAGCTTTTAAGTTTAATTAGGTCCCATGTGTTTATTTTTGCTTTTGTTTCTTTTGTCTTAGGCGACACATCCAAAAAGAAAAAATTCCTATGATTTATGTCAAGGAGTGTTCTATGTTCTCTTCTAGGAGTTTTATGGTTTCAGGTCTTAACATTTGGTCTTTAATCCATTTTGAGCTTATTTTTGTATATGGTGTGAGAAAATGTTCTAATTTCATTGTTTTACATGTAGCTGTCCGGTTTTCCCAGCACACTTATTGAAGAGACTGTCTTTTCCTCATTGTATATTCTTGACTCCTTTGTCATAGATTAATTGATCATAAGTGTATGGGTTTATTTCTGGGCTTGTTGTTCTGTTCTGTTGATCTATGTGTCTGTTTTTGTGCCAGTACCATACTGTTTTGATTATTGTAGCTTTGTAGCATAGTCTGAAGTTAGGGAGCACAATAGCTCCAGCTTTATTCCTTTTCCTCAAGATTGCTTTGGATATTTGGGGTCTTTTATGGTTCCATATAAATGTTAGGGTTATTTGTTCTAGTTCTGTGAAAAACTTCATGGGTACTTTGATAGGGATTGCATTAAATCTGTAGATTGCTTTGGGTAGTATGGACATTTAACAGTATTAATTCTTCAGTCCATGAACATGGGATAGCTTTCCATTTCTTTGTATCATCTTCAATTTCCTTCATCAGTGCTTTAAAGTTTTCAGAGTATAGGTCTTTTACGTTCTTGGTTAAGTTTATTTCTAGGTATTTTATTCTTTTTGAGGTCTTTTTTTTTTTTTTTTTACCCTTGCAGATAATGCGGCAATAAACATTTTTCTACTTACGTTTTTACACACTTACCTAATTATTTCTTCAGAATGAATTCCTAGAGGTCAGTAGCCAAGTTTTTTAGTTTCAGTTTTTTATTGATGATTTAGACTCACCAAGCAATGCATTGTTTGTCTAGGAAGAAATAATACTGTCTTGTGTTTTCTCTTAGTCACTTGCAACCTTTCATTAATGGTTAATAATTATTATTAACAAATGGGACCTAATTAAACTTAAAGGCTTTTGCACAGCAAAGGAAAACATAAACAACACAAAAATACAACCCACAGAATGGGAGAAAATATTTGCAAACGATGTGACTGACAAGGGTTTAGTCTCCAAAATACACAAACAGCTCACACAGCTCAATATCAAAAAAACAGACAACCCAATCAGAAAATGGGCAGAAGATCTAAATAGACATTTCTCCAAAGAAAACATACAGATAGCCAAAAAGCACATGAAAAAATGCTCAATGTCTCTAATTACTAGAGAAATGCAAACTAAAACTACAATAAGGTATCACCTCACACTGGTCAGAATGGCCATCGTCAAAAAGTCTACAAACAATAAATGCTGGAGAGGGTATGGAGAAAAAGGAACCCTTCTACGCTGTTGGTGGGAATGTAAATTGGTGCAGCCACCATGGAGAACAGTATGGAGGTTCCTTAAAAAACTAAAAATAGAGCTACCATATGATCCTGTAAGCTCACTCCTGGGCATATATATGGAGAAAACCATAATTCAAAAAGATACATGGGGCTTCCCTGGTGGCGCAGTGGTTGAGAGTCTGCCTGCTGATGTGGGGGACATGGGTTCGTGCCCTGGTCCGGGAGGATCCCACGTGCCGCGGAGCAGCTGGGCCCGTGAACCATGGCCGCTGGGCCTGCGCGTCTGGAGCCTGTGCGCCACAGTGGGAGAGGCCACAGCAGTGAGAGGCCTGCATACTGCAAAAAAAAAAAAAAAAAGATACATGCACCCAGTGTTCATTGCAGCACTCTTTACAACAGCCAAGACATGGAAGCAACCTAAATGTCCATTGACAGATGAATGGATAAAGAAGATGTGGTACCTACGTACAGTGGAATGCTATTCAGCCATAAAAAAGAATGAAATAATGCCATCTTGCAGCAACATGGAAGGACCTAGAGATTATCATATTAGGTGAAGTAAGTCAGACAGAGAAAGACAAATATCATATGACATCACTTAATCTAAAAAAAATGATACAAATGAACTTATTTACAAAACAGAAAGAGACTCACAGACTCAGAAAACAATTTATGGTTACCAAAGGGGAAAGGTGGTGGGGAGGGATAAATTAGGAGGTTGGGATTAACATATACACACTACTATCTATAAAATAGATAATCAACAGGAACTGTACTCAATATTCTTTAATAACCTATATGGGAAAAGAATCTGAAAAAGAATAGATATATGTATATGTATAACTGAATCACTTTGCTGTATACCTGAAACTAACATAACGTTGCAAATCAGCTATACTCCAAGATAAAATTTAAAATAAGGACAAAAGAAAAAGAAAAAAAATATTGAATTCTCTCAGAGACTATTGAGCACTCACTGTGAACATGGCAACACCTTACTAGGTGTTATTTTTAGAATTTTTCTCTGGTTAAATCTGTGACTACCATCTGTGAGCTGGAGTTGCTTCATGGTAAAGGATGGAAACCATATAGGAGAATAGTATTCCATAGGATTTGGAGGGAAAAGAATGAAATATAACTTTAAAAATATGTAGATTATACTTTTCCTTATATGGTATTTGTCTACTTCATTGTAAGTGACTTAATACTCTTCTCTTCCCTCCTATAAACTTTTAGCTCCAGGAGGTTAAGAGAACATATCTGTCTCAGTCACCATTGTACTCCCAGTTAGGAGGCAGTAACTATAAGTTGAATTAATGAATAGATGAGAAATAATATTTATACAGTGAAGTATGACGTCTGTTTCCTAGGTTGTTCATAGAACCGTAGCTACTGAGTCTTTTGGACATATGTTATGATGTTGCTAAAAATAAAGTTCTAAAGCTATATAGATGAGGACTTCCCTGGTGATGCAGTGGTTAAGAATCTGCCTGCCAGCTCTGTTTACAATAGCCAGGACATGCAAGCAACCTAAGTGTCCATCGACAGATGAATGGATAAAGAAGATGTGGCACATATATACAATGGAATGTTACTCAGCCATAAAAAGAAAGGAAACTGAGTCATTTGTAGTGAGGTGGATGGACCTAGAGTCTGTCATACAGAGTGAAATAAGTCAGAAAGAAAACAAATACCATATGCTAACACATACATATGGAATCTAAAAAAAAAAAAAGGTTCTGAAGAACCTAGGCGCAGGACAGGAATAAAGACTCAGACGTAGAGAATGGACTTGAGGACACGGGGAGGGGCAAGGGTAATCTGGGATGAAGTGAGAGAGTGGCATGGACATATATACATTACCAAATGTAAAATAGCTAGCTAGTGGGAAGCAGCCGCATAGCACAGGGAGATCAGCTCAGTGCTTTGTGTCCACCTAGAGGGGTGGGATAGGGAGGGTTGGGAGGGAGACGCAAGAGGGAGGAGATATGGGGATATATGTATATGTATAGCTGATTCACTTTGTTATAAAGCAGAAACTAACACACCATTGTAAAGCAATTATACTCCAATAAAGATGTTAAAAGAAAAAAAAAAGAATCTGCCTGCCAGTGCAGGGGACACGGGTTCGAGCCCTGGTCCAGGAAGATCCCACATGCCATGGAGTCCTGTGTGCCACAACTACTGAGCCTGCACTCTAGAGCCCTCGAGCCACAACTACTGAAGCCCATGAGCCTAGAGCCCGTGCTCTACAACAAGAGAAGCCACCGCAATGAGAAGCCCGCGCACCGCAACGAAGAGTATCCCCTACTTGCTGCAACTAGAGAAAGCCTGCATGGAGCAACGAAGACCAAACGCAGCCAAAACAAAAAACTATATAGATGAAACCAACATTCTCAGTTCATTTAATTAAGCCGTACCATTTTATATGTCCATACCATTTCATAAAGCGAGATAGTGAACTATCATTCTGTTTCCACATTATGCAGCCTAATTATAAACTCAGGGTCAGACCTATACTGGGAGATGGCAGACCAATAAATCAGTATTACAAATGATATGCCCCAAAGGAGTGTTTACCAGTTACTTTAGCCAGATTACAAATGAATAGCTTAAGACCACAAGTAGTTAGATAGGATTGAGAGTAAAGAATACCTATAAAATTGATGGCAAGTTTCTTGGTATTTGAGGGTTGTTACCTCTTTTATGTTGATTGTTGTTCTGAGTTATCACTGGTAATCTCTGTATAGATGTTTCATCTTTCACTTTTCAATAGTAAATGTTAAATAATCTTGGTTATAGCTATGAGAAAATAGGAAAAAATCACAAGCAGCAGGTTTTCTGGATCAATTGGAAAGTATTTTGGCAACCATGGTCTGTTACTTTTTTGCATAAGCAAACTATTAATTAAAGGTAAATTTTAATGAAGATTCATCATAATTGTTTTAATAATAAAACAAAGTGTTTTTATTTGAAATTTAAATATACCCAATAATACATCATTAATTTCTTTCTCCAGCAAGTCAAGGAAACCAGCAAGTGCTGGGAAAGTATAAGGCTCTTAGTAAATAAGCATTATAACCAAACTGCCAAACTGCCTACAGATGACCCGATTCATTGCCAGTGACCACCAGAAACCTATGAACTTTAAAAAATTTTGATTTAGAATATTTAAAATACCGTTTATGTTAAAGGATACTTAGAATAATTAGTTTGATCTACTTGATACTTTTGTTATTGTACAAAGTATGATGATCCCTCACCTTTGAAAATGTTTGAAAATGGTTAGATTTCAAAGACCTGGTTTAAACTTTTATATTGATCATTGTTTCATTATTATTATTGTTTTTATTCATTATGTTAATAGTTTATTTCCTTTCTAAATGTTCTTTAATGTTCTTCCCAATCATGAGATTCTCTATTTCAGTAGGTGTTTGGGTAGCGTACAAAATATTAAATTTCTGTAATTTGCATTGTAGTACTATGCTGTAGCTGCTCAGTTACAAGGAAAGATTTAATAATATGCTTGTTTGTTTATTCATTTACTTATCATTCAATCAGCTTGCCTGGCCTTTGTGCTAGATTTGGGGATACAAAAGTAAAAAAGGTATAATCTTTTTTCTCAGATCAAAATCAGGTGAAAAAAAAATTTAAACTGATCATTGTGGTGGAGTTTGAAGAATACTAATAGCATTATGAACAAAGGGCTGTGGAATCACAGGAATGACTATCTGCTTGTTGACAGTTAGAAAGCCATGAAGGTCATTTTTAAGCAGGGTCTTAGGGTTTGAGTAGGTTTATTAGAGGAAGAAGAGGATGGAACAGCATTTTGGGTAGAGGCAGCAGGTACAAAGGAGTAGATGCATAAGAGCGTTTGGCATATTTAGAAAATGGAGAGAAGTTTAATGTGTATGGGTCATTGGTTAGGAAAATATGGATGGATAGATTAGCACTGCTAGATCATTTTTTATCAGCATTGTGAAATTCCTTCTGTAGTGAGGAGAGACTACCTTTTACTGTTCTTTAAAAGAAAAATTTTGTTTTTAAATTTTATAATTCATTCATATATTAAAGATATTTAAATGCTCACTACTTGGTAGACCTCGTATTACTGCTTGAGAATTATTAATGTAATAATTGAACCTGATTGAGTAAGATGTTTAGATAGTGATCTAGAAAAATGCATATGTGGAAGAACTAGATTTTATGACTTGATTTGAAAGGATATAAAGAGGTACGTTAGAGTAGTACAAATGTATCTTGGATGCTTAAATTTTCAATTTTCAGTGCTTTAGATTGCTATAGGAAAATTACACAGTGATATGTAGGTCTAATATTCTTAAAGAAAACTTTTTTTTTTTTCAAATTCTGAATGTGATATTTTAATAACATAATATACACTCTCACAATAACAGTATAAATTAAAATGCATTCTTATATAATCAAAGTATTTTAAATGTTCATTTTTTCCATTGATTTTAGTATACTTATCAAGATATAAAAATAGAAACAGTCTGTCAATGATGTTTTCTTTTTTAAACTTTTAATTTCAATTGTGTTATGTCCGTTTTACCAATTTCTGAAGGATTCTCTTTCATAAACCTTTGGTGTCCAATACAGTCTGCTCCTTCAATTCTGTTGTGAGATAGGCCATATTTACTATTACTAGATTCTGTCAGAACTCATATTAGCCAGGATGGGATGTCAGAAGGAACAGCTATCACTCTAGTCTGTAAGGGAACAGTTGTCAGCACATTCAGGGAAAGGGAACAAATGCCCAATTAGGTGAAGATATATTCTGGAGAGGCTGGCAGTTTAGGTTACCAGTTTTATCTCATGTGTTGAGTATTGACTACGATGGATAAAATTCTTTCAGATTAGTGTGTTTTTATTTTTTTAAGGATTGTAAAACTCCTAGTTTTTTTTTTTTTTTTTTGCGGTACGCAGGCCTCCCACTGTTGTAGCCCCTCCTGTTGCGGAGCACAGGCTCTGGACGTGCAGGCCCAGCTGCCATGGCTCACGGGCCCAGCCGCTCCGCAGCGTGTGGGATCCTCCCTGACCGGGGCACGAACCCATGTCCCCTGCATTAGCAGGCGGACTCTCAACCACTGCGCCACCAGGGAAACCCCCTAGACGTTCTTTGACATAGCCTGGAAGTATCCTTCCTTCTGACAGTTTTGGAAGTGATAAAACCAGACCCAGATTAGGCTGCACGTTAAGGATAACTTGAAAATAACCTTAAGAGTTTCCTTTTGGAATTGTGATGTTTTGGCCAACGTAGTTTAAAAATAACTGTCTTAAAAAAAAAAAAAAACTGTCTTAGACTATAATGCTTATCATTTATGTTTAACTACATCATCTATGAAAGTTTCTTTTAAATCACAAAATATGGGTACTTTGAAAATAAATGACTCCAAATTTGTTAATTGTTGTAGAGATTACAACCCCACTGCAGAGAAACTGCTTTCAAAGCACATGTGTAGTAAATATTTTTATAGAAATATGGTCATAAATAGTCCCAGGAAATCCCTCTTGAATATACTATATTTACATTTCAATTTTATGTTGTTGGTTTGTTGCTTTAAAATTGAATATAATTAGAATAAATAACACGCTAATGGCTTCATTTTACATTTTGAGTCAAAGCTTACTAAATTAAACCTTTACCCCCAGAATAGCATCTTGAGTAAACACATGTGGTTTACCAGGTTTAAATATTTTCTTGAGATCATGTGTGTTTGATTTTTCCTTTTGTAAAATTTGTGTGTCATATAAATACAACTAGATATGTAACAATCCTTTCCTGTACAAGCATTCCTCACTTAATAGAATTCTGAATAAGAGGAATTTATGAATTAAATTAAAAATTGACTTAAGTTTTTTCCTCTTCCCCTTGGAACTTGAGGATCTTAGCACTGCACATATATATTACCAGGTGGAGTGCCAAAGTCCTCTTACTGTGTGTGTTACAGTTAAACTGAAATGAATGTGTGAGAACATTTTTTAACATGTACTAACAGCTATTAGTGAGATCCCTAGTCCCTAGTAAACAGACCTTTATATTGGGAATAGAATAGTCATCAAGGACCAGTTTTCTCATTTGCCTGTCATCATCAGAATTTGTTAGCTGTTTGTCAGTTCTACCTAATTTGACCTGGATGTCCTTAGCAAAACTAGGATTGAACATTTCAGTCTCTGGCTTTATGAATGATTTCCCCACATCCAAGGATACTCTTAACAAACTGTACAGATAAAATTGGGGGAAATGTTAGGAAATAGAACAGTAAATTATAGTTATGGAGAAAGTGCAAAAAAAGTTAAGATTACTGACAGTAGTTTCAAAATTAGAAATATTAAGGTGAACTGGAGCCAAATTACTAAAATATTAGAAATTTCTCTTAAATAACTATAATATCTTAAGCTCTCTATTATACTACTAGATTGCCTGGTGAGCTTTCACTCTTAGTGTCTTAATGTTATGAATAATTTTTTAGTTTTATAATATGAATTACTTTTAGTGGTTATACTACGGAGATCCTGAAAACTATAATTACTTTTACTAGAATGATTGAAGCTATATGTTTTAAAATTTGGTACCTTAGAAAGTGATTGTGTTACATATGGAGAACAGTTTTATACTGGAACGTATGTTTCTCTTTATGATGAAGGTTAACAGGAAAATGACAAAAATTAGTTTTATACCAAAATCCTTAGGAACTCTTAGCTCAAATCTAAGATTTTAATTCTTACTTTCAAGTCCTCTGTAATTTGTATCTCCGTCCCCAGCTTCTCCAGATTTATCTCTAACTTTACCCACTGTAAACTTGACTTCCATCTGACATGCTTCCTCATCGTCCCTCAAATACAGTGAAGTTATTATGCCTTTCTTTCCTTGTGCTCTTTCCCTACCTCTGTGTATTTGTTTTTTTTTAATCTCTGATCAATTCCTGTTTACTCCATGAAGTCCAGTCCGTACTAACTTCCCCCTTTCTATAAATTTATCACACTTATTGTTTATAGTGTACATTTTAATATTTGATCTTATTTGATTTATATTGTTTCTTACCTTGTTTTATGTGACAGCATAGCCTAAATCCGTGGTAATACTCAGTGTCTTGACAGCAGCTACCTCAATTAGTATACCTTTCAGTGATAAGAGAGTAAGTGCTTAAGAGTACTTACAGTGTTGAATTGAGTTGAACTGAAAAAAGTTGGGGATATTTATTAACATAAATTATGCCTCATAATATGGCATGTGTGCTTTTTGAGGGTGGTTATAACGATTAGGTGTCTTTTTTCATTGTCTTTTTGAAAACCTTTTAGTTGTGGAATCATGCTTATTCATTGAAGGGCTATTTTGAGCCATGCTATGGGAGAGATATATTAAACTGTCATGTACATTATCAACATTGATAAAAAGTTAATATTTGTAGTACAGGACACTTTTATGGAATAATACCTTTAGTGTTCACGTATGTCTGTGTCCTTGTATTTTACTGTATGAAATCTCTCTTCTGTTCCTTCGATTAATTTTGCCTACCTCAAAAGAAGCCACTCATTCTGATTCATCTTAGCTTCTCCCCCTCCTTAAATGATTATAATTTTTCTCTGACTACTGATATTAGGTTTCCTTAGCACTGATCTGATCGTCGAGGTCTTTTGAGCAATAACAAACAAAGCAGACGTAAATTTTTTTTCTAGTCTAATAGACGTATGAGCTCTGATTTCTCCACTGAGACAAAGTGAGATGATGTAAAAGAGACCTTTCTTTTCTTAGGAGAATGCTGAGAAATGGTAGGTCCCTCTCAAACAAAGAGATTTAGTCTACCAGGCTGGGTTAGGACTGCCAAAGTAAACAGGATTCACCATGTATAGGACCATATAGCATGTGGTGGGTGTGATCCCTCTCTGCTTGCTAAGGGAATCTTTCTTTTATCTTTATCAGGTGGTTGGGCCCTTGAAGTTTAGTTTTACTGCCATGGTAAATTTTTTTTTTTTCCTTTTTATTTTTTTTTTAACATCTTTATTGGGGTATAATTGTTTTACAATGGTGTGTTGGTTTCTGCTTTATAACAAAGTGAATCAGCTATACATATACATATGTTCCCATATCTCTTCCCTCTTGCGTCTCCCTCCCTCCCACCCTCCCTATCCCACCCCCCCAGGCGGTCACATAGCACTGAGCCGATATCCCTGTGCCATGCGGCTGCTTCCCACTAGCTATCTACCTTACGTTTGTTAGTGTGTATATGTCCATGACCCTCTCTCGCCCTGTCACAGCTCACCCTTCCCCCTCCCCATATCCTCAAGTCCGTTCTCCAGTAGGTCTGTGTCTTTATTCCTGTCTTACCCCTAGGTTCTTCATGACATTTTTTTTTCCTTCTTAAATTCCATATATATGTGTTAGCATACGGTATTTGTCTTTTTCTTTCTGACTTACTTCACTCTGTATGACAGACTCTAGGTTTATCCACCTCATTACAAATAGCTCAATTTCATTTCTTTTTATGCCGTGGTAAATTTCTATCCTAACCTTTGGGCCTATGGATCTCTTGTCCCGCACCCTCTTCTTTTAGGTATACCATAATTTCTTCCAGATTTGTTTTAGTTGCGTTGCTTCAGTACGTTATATGGAGGGCAGGGGAACCAAGGCTATGTGTTTAGTCTACCAGCTTCCTATTATTGTTTTTAGGTTAAGTGTGCTGTTTCTGCTGTTTTTCTGATGTTTCCAGAGTTTCCAGGTTTTCAAGGCTCTCTGTTCAATATAGTTTCCAAATATGGAAAGCTTTTGTTATAGTGTGATGTTATGAAAGGTAATTTATTTGGACTCTTGCTAAAGATCAACATTTAGTCAGAGTCACTGTGTGAGTCTTTCTGATATTCTTCATAATTAGTTGGAAGGTATAGGTATAAAAGATACAGGAATATCTTTTAGAATTACATATTAGTTGTTCCTGTATCATTCTTATCAAAAGAATGTTGTGCATGCCTGCTGTGACTGTAACCACTGTGCTCACTCTTCACCTGCTTTCTTAGGGCAGAATTTCTGGATCAGATGCATCCAAGGTAAAGTTTACCATGTCTCTTCAGGCTGACCCTCAGTAGTAACAGAAAATACCAGAGCAATTATTGCACACACATTAATGATCTTCTACTCTCCAACCTTGCATGTAATTGCTGCTGTCAAATACAATTACTGTCTGCCCAGGTTTCTTGCCCTGGGGGCAGTCGTGCCATGCCTTGGTATAGAGTTAGAAAATGCAAAGAGAGTTTCTGAAACTTTTTGAAGGTTTTGCTTATATCTACTTTGAAAATTTTAAACTATAAAACTACATTGCCTTTTTTATTTTTTAGAAGACTGACCTGATTAGGTCTGACAGTAATAAGAGGAGAATAACAAAAAAGATTTGAAGGTTTATTGATTGTAACTGTATTTCTGAACAATTAATTATGAATACATTTCCTTTATGCATTGGCACCACATTGGCCACAGTTCAGGAAATATAATGCTAAACTGGTGTTCCTTTTTTAAAAGTATGTATACTAGTTAAAGCTCTATACAATCTTGAATTAATTAGATTTTTGTGATTGCAGTAATAGGATAAGACCATAATCTAGTGGTTCTAGATTGGAGATTGCCTATTGTGTAGTAATGCCTCCTTGATTTCAGATCTGGGGATGAACTGTTCCACATGGGTGAATTTTTCAGCTAACCGGATGTATTCTTTAAAATAGCTAAACTTTTAAAATTTTTAGGTAAAACCTTTTCTAATATAATCATGTTTTCTAGCTTCTTTAAACATAATTTACTAAGCACATTTTATCGTTTTCCTCACAGGATTATCATTACATTTACTAATCATTGTGAAGCTAGTGGGAAGCAGCCACATAGCATAGGGAGATCAGCTAGGTGCTTTGTGACCACCTAGAGGGGTGGAACAGGGAGGGTGGGAGGGAGATGCAAGAGGGAGGAGATATGGGGATATATATATGTATATGTTTATGTATAGCTGATTCACTTTGTTATAAAGCAGAAACTAATGCACCATTGTAAAGCAATTATACTCCAATAAAGATGTTAAAAAAAAAGAAAAGAAAATTAATGTGATGAGCTTAAAGGTTAGTTAGGGTATGGATTTTTTTTTTTTTTTTTTGCGGTACGCGGGCCTCGCACTGCTGTGGCCTCTCCCGTTGCGGAGCACAGGCTCCGGACGTGCAGGCTCAGCGACCATGGCTCACGGGCCCAGCCACTCCGCGGCATATGGGATCGTCCCAGACTGGGGCACGAACCTGTGTCCCCTGCATCGGCAGGTGGACTCTCAACCACTGTGCCACCAGGGAAACCCAGGGTATGGATTTTTTATGTCTTCACCTACTATCTTGAAACTTTGTGCTCTTTTGGGTGCCTTTCTTTTAATTGAGACACACCATAATGCATACATTATACAGTTCACCCATTTGAAATGTTCAATTCAGTGGTTTTTAGCATATTCACAAAGTTGTACAACCATCACCATGATCAATTTTAGAACATTTTCATCGTCTCAAAAAGAAACTCCATATCCTTTAGCCATCAGTTTCAACCTCGCAATTTCCTTCGGCCCTAAGCAACCAGTAATCTACTTTATGTTTCTATAGATTTGCCTATTCTGGACATTTCAGATAAATAGAATCATATGTGATCTTTTGTGATTGGCTTCTTTCATTTAGTTTAGTATGGAAGAACAAAGATTCTTCCAAGTTGCAGCATGTATCAGCACTTCATTCCTTTTTATGGCCAAATAATATTCCATTGCAGCATGTATCAGCACTTCATTCCTTTTTATGGCCAAATAGTATTCCATTGTATGGATATACCACATTTTGTCTATATTCCATTGTATGGACATACCACATTTTGTCTATCTGTTCTTTTGTTGATGGACATCTGGGTTGTTTCCACTTTTTGGCTATTATGAATAACACTGTAAGAACATTTGTGTGCAAATTTTTGTGTGGACGTATGTCTTCATTTCTCATGGGTATGAGGAATTGCCAGACTTTTCTCCAAAGTGGCTGCAACATGTTGCATTCCCATCAACAGTATATGAGGGTTCTGATTGCTCTACATCCTTGTCAGTACTCATTATTTTTTATCTTTTTGATTATAGGCATCCTAATAAGTGTGAAGTTGTATCTCATTGTGGTTTTGATTTGCATTTCCCTGATGGCTAATGATGTTGAGCATCCTTTCATGTGCTTATTGGCCATTTGTGTATTATCTTTTTTATTATATTTATCTTCTCCTATTTTAGGGCTGTACTCTTATTGTTAGAAAGAATGTTAGTGGCTGTCTAGACTAGTTTTCTGTCTCCAAGTTATTCCAACATACAGTGTTTTAGATTCTATTAGAAGACTACTAATGATGGAAATACACTGTTTCTGAAGAAGTTCCCCCAATTTTTTTTAACAACTCTAATTATTAGAAGCTTCTTTCTATAGTAGGCCAAAATCTGGTACACTGTTTTTTTTTTGTTGTTGTTGTTGCTGTTACTGTTATTGTTGTTGTTTTTAAATTTGTTCTATTTTTGCTTTCTAGGCCTACGTATAAGTCCAGTTCTTCATCTTCATAAGAGTCCTTCATTGTTTTAAGACAGCTTTTAAATCTCCTCTTCGTCAGGCTAGATATTCCTAATTTCTAAAATTGTTCTTTATCCCATCACCATCAAGTCCCACCACCATCCCAATCATTCTTTGTGAACAAGTTTCAGTTTCTAATAACTTTTCTTATAGTCTGGCTTTGGAATTGAACAGACTGTTTGAGATATAGTGTGACCACTATAGAATAAAACTTTTCTCTCATTTGAATACTGTACTTTTAGGGATGTAGCTTAAAACTACTTTAACATTTTTGGTAGCCACATTACAATGTTAATTCTTTAACTTTCAGGAAACTAAAATCTCAAATCTTTTTCACACATTCTGTTATGTAATGTTTGTTCTGTACTAAGTTCATTACCTTATGTGTACTCAATATTAAATTCCGTTTACTTGATTCATCATATTATTCCAACATTAAGATATTCTTTTGGATCATGAATGTGTCATCTAGGTTTGATGACCCTGTCATCAGGAAATTTGATTAGCATGCTTTTTTGTACCACAAGTCAACTTTTTTTTTTTTGGCTGCCTTGGGTCTTCGTTGCTGTATGCAGGCTTTCTCTAGTCGTGGCGAGTGGGGGCTACTCTTCGTTGCGGTGCGCAGGCTTCTCATTATGGTGGCTTCTCTTGTTGCGGAGCACAGGGTCTAGGCTCATGGGCTTCAGTAGTTGCAGCACACAGGCTCAGTAGTTGCGGTGTGCAGGCCCTAGAGTGCACGGGCTTCAGTAGTTGGGGCGCATGGGCTCAGTAGTTGTGGCACTCAGGCTCTAGGGCATGTGGGTTTCAGTAGTTGTGGTGCATGGGCTTAGTTGCTCCGCGGCATGTGGGATCTTCCTGGACCAGGGATTGAACCCGTGTTCCCTGCATTGGCATGCGGATTCTTTACCACTGCACCACCAGGCAAGTCCTTAAGTCAGCTATTGATGAAGGTGGTATATAATACGGATAGGGTCAGAGACTGACTTTGCTGCTAGAAACTTAACTGGAGATTTTTGATCCATTTATACATGACTTTTGGTTAGATACTCAATAATAATAAAAATAATTATTAGCATAAATGCTGGAGAGGGTGTGGAGAAAAGGGTGGGTATGAAAATTGGTGTAGCCACTATGGAGAACGGTATGGAGGTTCCTTAAATAACTAAAAATAGAGCTACCATATGATCCAGCAATCCCACGACTGGGCATATATTCAGAAAAGATGAAAACTCTAATTCGAAAAGATATGTGCACCCCAGTGTTCATAACAGCACTATTTACAATAGCCAAGACATGGAAGCAACCTAAGTGTTCATCAACAGGTTAATGGATAAAGAAGATGTGGTACATATGTACAATGGAATATTACTCATCCACGAAAAAGAATGAAATAATGCCATTTGCAGCAACATGGATGGACCTAGAGAATATCATACTAAGTGAAGTAAATCAGAGAGAGAAAGCAGATATTATATATTACTTATATGTGGAATCTGACAAATTAATACAAATGAATTTATTTACAAAACAGAGTCCCAGACATAGAAAACAAACTTATGGTTACCAAAACAGAAAGGAGGGGAGGGATAAATTTGGAGTATGGAATTATCAGATACACACTACTATGTTTAAAATAGATAAACAACAAGGATTTTCTTTATAGCACAGGGAGCTATATTCAATATCTCGTAATAACCTATAATGGAGAAGAATCTGAAAAAATATATACATATATATAACTGAATCACTTTGCTGTACACCTGAAACTAACATAATATTGTAAATTAACTTTATTTATTTCATTGAAACAAGCTTAAGACAGGAAAGAAAAATTATTAGCTGTATTTGCTGAGCTCTTACTATGAGCCATGCACTATGCTAAGTGCTTTAGATATGTTATTCTATTTAGTCCTCACCACAATCCTATAAAGCAGACACTATTATTATTATTATTATATTTTTTTTTGTGGTACGCGGGCCTCTCAGTGTTGTGGCCTCTCCCGTTGTGGAGCACAGGCTCCAGACGCACAGGCTCAGCGGCCATGGCTCACGGGCCCAGCCGCTCCGCGCCATGTGGGATCTTCCCGGACTGGGGCACGAACCCGTGTCCCCTGCATCGGCAGGCGGACTCTCAACCACTGCACCACCAGGGAAGCCCCAGACACTATTGTTATCTGTATTTTCTAGACAAGAAAACTGAAGCTTAGGGAAGTTAATAATTCATCCTGAAGTTACACAGCTAATAACTGGTAGAGTAGGATTTGAATAGTCTCTGTCATTCTAAAATTTATACTTAACTAAAATTCACTCTCATGTGAAAATCAACCTTATTTGAAATTATGCCTTATTTTTCTTAACCATTTATTCATGCATTCAGCAAATATTTATTAAGTGCCTTCTATGTGCCAGGCACTGGTCTAAGTTCCTAGGATATATCACTGAGCAGAAATGAACAAAAACCTTTCCCCTTGTGGAGCTTAAATTCTACCACAGGAAGACAAGGATAGGAGTGTAGAATGAAGGGGGTATTGGGTTACAGTTTTAAATAGGGTGGTAAGGGTAAGCTGTATTGAAAAGGGTGACATTTGGACTTTAAATTGGTAAAGGAGTGAACTACTTTATTTTTAAAATTCTTTTCCGTTATGGTTTATTACAAGATACTGAATATAGTTCCCTGTGCTATACATTAGGACCTTGTTGTTTATCCATTCTCTGTATAATAGTTTGCATCTGCTAATCCCAAACTCCCAATCCATCCCTTCCCTTCCCGACCCCTCCTCCCCCTTGGCAACCACAAGTCTGTTCTCTGTATCTGTGACTCTGTTGTTAATGTATTTTTAAGGATTTTTTTCACTTATGTTAATGAGAGCAATTATCTTCCTTTTTTTGTATCATTCTTGCCAGGCGTAAGTGTCAAAGTTATTCTGATCTTATAAAAAGAAATGGGAAGTGTTCCCTCTTTTTCTATTTTCCAGAAAAATTTTTGTAAGATTGGCATTATTTCTTACCTAAGTGATTGAATGAATGTAACAGTGAAGCTATCTGGTATTCTTTGCAGTAAGGTTTTTAATTAAAGATTCAGTTTCTTTAATAGATATGGGACTATTCAGATGTTTCACTTTTTATTCACTCAGCTTTGGTAAATTGTATTTTTTTGAGAAATTTGTCCATTTTTTCCAAATAACCAATTTATTTGGCTTAAGTTGTTCATAAGATTTACTTATTAATTTTTGATTCTCTAAGATATGTAGTGATGTCCCTTTTCATTCCTGATATTGGTCTTTTGTCTTTTTTCTCTTCTTTCTTCATCATTCTTGCTAAAATTTTTCTGATCTTTTCACAAAACCAGTTTTTGGCTTTGCTTATTTTTCTCTAGTGAACATCTGTTTTCTGTTTCATTGGCTTTTCCCCTTATCTTTATATTTCTTTATATTTAATTTTTTGTTCTTTTTGTAGCTTCTTGAAATGGAAACTTAAATTACTGTGTTCTTTTGGGGATTAAAAATCACTCAAGGACTTCCCTGGTGGCGCAGTGGTTAAGAATCCGCCTGCCAATGCAGGGGACACGGGTTCGAGCCCTGGTCTGGGAAGATCCCACATGCCACAGAACAACTAAGCCCGTGTGCCACAACTACTGAGCCCGAGCTTTAGAGCTCATGAGCCACAACTACTGAGCCTGCGTGCCACAACTACTGAAGCTCACGCTCCTAGAGCCTGTGCTCCACAACAAGAGAAACCAACGCAATGAGAAGCCCACGCACCGCAACAAGGAGTAGCCCCCACTCGCCACAACTAGAGAAAGCCCGCGCACAGCAACGAAGACCAAACACAGCCAAAAAAAAAAAAACAACACTCAAGAAGAAACTTACTGAGGATAAATATCGATATATATTCTTAACTTTTACTGGATCCTCTGGCTTTTCACTTGAAAAAAAAGAAGGATTTGTTCTTGTTTCATCAAACAGGATGTTGATGAATAGAAAGAAAGGGCTCAAAATAAAAATTTCCTTGCCTATGTAAGGCTAATCTTATTTAAGTATAAGCTAAAAACAGACAGACGGTTTATCTCAGGACTGCAATACATGGGGCATAGAAAGATAAATAAAGTAGCATTTCCCCAGAGTATATTTTAGAACCCCGACAGTAATCAAAAAGTATCTTAAGTAACTGTCTCTGACCCACGCAGATGTTGCAGAATAACATCCAGGAGGAATGAATAGGAATTGTTTCTTTCAGTTAACTGAGTAGTTCACTCCTTTACCAATTTAAAGTCCTTATTCACTAAACTTGTCTTGCCTTATCAGTCTCTGCACCTCTTTTTCATGAAATCATCCATTTTATTAAGATAGTTGGTTGAATGGAGGCAAAAGTAATGGAAAAGAGAATGGAATGGAAACAGTTTAGCAATACTAATCTATTCATTTGTGTATTCCCATTCATGCATTCTGTCAAAAATCATTCAGAGTTATTGGAATTCGGGGATGATGACAGTGGTAATAGCATAGTTTTTGAATTTTCCCGAATCCTTAACAGAATAACTAGGATAGCATAACCAAAAGCACTTGTGCAATATCTGTAACAAAACCTAGTTAATCAGAGAAACTAGGGACAAACTATCAACAGCTCCAAGATTTGTGTAGCATTGGCATCTCTGTATGACGAAGCAGAAGGAAACAGTAGGGAGTCTAATTGACCCGAGAATGGCAGAAGCCTAAAATTGCCCACAGGTGAAGAGTACAGGGGGCTCATGGTAAGGTTTTCTAGAGCTGTCTGGAGCTCTAGAGTTCCAAAATTAAGCAGCCAAAACTTCCCTTCCAGTACACAGCCTCACACTAAGAGGAATCTGCAGGACAAGTCAAGCAGGACAAGGACAATGAAGACAAAAGGAAAAAGAAACCAGATAAGAATTGGGAGAGGGGACCAGAGCCAAGTGATCTTGAAAGTATCCTAGGGGCCAGATTTTTAATTACTTCATGAAGATAACAGAAAAGGGACTTACATACCTAAAACTATATCCTGATTCACATTTCTCTCTTAAAAATTCAAAAACATTAATTTCATGTAAAATGAGCAACAGAAAAAGAATTATGGTTGAAACCTATACAAAGTTACTATAATTCAGAATTGTACTTTTTTCTTATAATATCCAGAAGCTGTATTAATGGTTAAAATAATGAAAGTGTGCTAATATTTTCATGGGTATTGGTAGGATTGCAATATTGCTTTCCAAAAGAGTAATACCATTTTACAAGAGCATTAGGGCCATTAACTTAGTATAGTGCCTGTTTCACTACCGTTTTGCCAAGTTGGATAATTTTGTTACCCTAATGGAATTAGTTTAAAATCTGTTGCTCGTTGTTGTTTTAATCTGCATTTTCTTAAATGATTATGGATGTTGAACTTTTTTCCAAGTAGTGATATAACATTATTGATATTTATGTATGTACGTGAATAAAATCCTAAACCTCTGTGTCACTTCAAATATGAATTGTTGCCTGCTCGTAACCATGGTCTGTTACCCATTGAATCTTAATGTTTTTCTTACATATGAGATCATTTCGATATATTGCTTAGAATATTATAGAAATATTAGCCATTCGTTTTATTTGCTTAAAATGCAGTTCCATCTTATTTATTTTTTACTACATTATTACAGAAGTGCCAGTTTAAGTACTTGAATCTGTTAGTTTTTTATGATTTTCTTTGGTGCTTAAAATCTAAGAAAAAGTTACAATTTCTTCATAGTATGATAAATACTATATTCAGAATCATTTTGCAAAGAACATTTAAATCTTGATCAGTTACATTTCTAGAAAGTTATAATAACCTGAAGGTAATCGTCCATGATAGGCATTTAAAAACAGCATTAAATTGACCAGGGCACAAACCCGCGTCCCCTGCATCGGCAGGCGGACTCTCAACCACTGCGCTACCAGGGAAGCCCCTAAAAATCGTTTAAATGTACACTTGAGACAGAACAGGTTTTAAATCAGAATATTTGTAAATATTTGATAATGGTTTCTAAAATAGCTTGGAGAGGTGGCGTAGTTTAATAGAAAGAGCATAGTCTTTGGATACCAGAAGATCTTGGTTTGGGACTCAGTTCTGCACTTACTATGAGGCATTGGGTATTTCACTTTTCTTTATCTTCAGTTTTCTAATCTGTAAAATAGAGATATATTTTATCAAATATAAGGCAAACATTCAGTTTCTAACATTTTAAAAATCATGTGTTTTAAAATTGGAGTACTATATTTAATTCGCTGTGTTGTCTTTCTTAGCATTATAGAAAATAATGGTACTTTTTATAATTGGTGATGTCTTAGATTGCATGAGACACAGTAAAAATGCCAATTTTATAGAATTGTTTTGAAGTTGGAATTGGATAATATATATAAAGTGTAAAGCACATGGAAGATGCTCCTGAAGTCCTAGTTTCCTCCCCCGCCCCCCCCCACTTAATGACAGTGTCGTTGGTTGGTTGGTTTGGGGATTTGTTGTTTTACCAGGAGAATCAGCATAGACCTCACATTGAGAAATATTAGCTCAGATAGTTTTAAATTGTCTCACCTGTTTTTGATACTTCAAATGTATCCATTTTTATAGCAGTAGCTTTATTATATAATTATTTTATTATAGATTATCTTAATTATTTTCTAGACTAAGCAGAATAAAAATAATTATTTGTGCATCTCTGCATAAATACAAACATATATAGATGGTAATTAACTTGTTTAAAACTATTAGATAAAGACTTGTGGTTCTATATTGTTGGTCACCACATCAAAATATCTTGCATCTGTGTTGCTGAGATATTTTCACTTTGGAGAAGTGGCCATATTGTGACTAATAATAATAATTATATATCAGCTAACACTTATATAGTGTCTACTTTGTGCTGGGCACTGTTGGTTTTACATATATATATTTTATATCTTGGAAACACCCATATGAGATAGGTACTATTACTTTTATTTTTATAAATGAGGAAACTGAGGCAGAGAGATTAATTTACCCAAATTCCTATAGCTGAACCTATAAACAAATTAAGCAGACAAACCAATAAAGCAGAAGCCAAGAAAGGTAACACATGGAAGCAAGAAACTCCCTCCTTGCATATATTAGCCTGATAATCTTTGGAACAGTTATTTTTCAGATAGAAGGTTTCACAAGGTTTTACATCTTGACCCAACCCAGCAACTGACTAAGGTAGAATCTGAATCAAGTGAGAAAGATTCAGCCAACAACTTACCTTTCCCCCTTGAGTGAAGGAGCATTTCAGTGTCTCACATAATATAGTCTCAGGCAATATAAGAATTGGCAAGTTTTAGCCTATTGGCTGCCAAATTGGAGTCTCTTTCTTTAACTGCTGATGCAACATAAAAATAACTTAATGGATTTTGAGTAGAGAGAAATGAAATAAACTTCTTAAACCTCTATGAGAAGCATTTCATTGGAGTGGAAATCAAGAGAGTAAAAGTAGCCAAAGTTTGGCCCTTATAGATGAAGTGGATGGAGAACAAAACTAATGCATCTTTGGCACCTTTATTCTGAATTCAATCTGATAATGGCAGATTATTAAAAAAAATTTTTTTGCCTCAGATATAATCTCCCACATCACCTTCCCAAAATTGTCACCAGCATTCTAATATGCCTGTGCAGTTGCTGCAGAAAGAGGAATTAATCCTAGGAAGAAATATACTTAGAATGCATTATAATTAAATTATAGAGTCAGTTTTTTCCCTGAAGATTTTAATTAAAACTGTATTATGCTTTATGTACAAAGGTATTCATCATATCTTGGTTTATGAATGAAAAACTGAAAATACCTAAATAGACAGTTGTCAGATAATGGTTAAGTAAATTATGGTACATCACTTCATGGAATATTATGCTGGTTTTTAAATTAATGTTTTTGGAACTTCTGCTCTTGGGCATGGTGGTATAATAGGGACAAGATTTACCCTTTTATTTAAAACAGGAAGAAAACAAGACACAGTAGTTGAAATAATGATTTTCAGACAATGCACTGAAAATCGTATGAAACTATGAGAGAAGAGAAACAAAGTAAACCCTACAGTTTCCTCAGCTTATTATCTGGAAGCAGTTTCAGCTCAGGGAGGGGGTATCCAAAAGAGCTTGGCCACCTTGTCAGTTTGAGCCAGACTGAATATACAGGGCTGCATACTAGAGAGGATGCTCTTGCATACAAAGGGAGAGTTCCAGAGATCTATAGAAGGGTCTCTCTGGCGGAATACTAATCTGTGTATGTGTGAGAGGAAACTAACAGGCTGGAGAATGAAATACAAGAAAGCAGCAAGCCATACAGTTCGTGGAGTTGACATAGGATTGAGACTCTTTCATTTCCTACTAGTCAGAGTGGAAAGAAAATGTAGTGTATGGGGCATATGGTAGAGGCCTCTGAAGGATTTAACTTCAGTACTGGGGCTAAATTAAGCTCTAGATTAAAGGCTGCTCTGCCCCTGCCTTAACAAAGCTTAAAAATGAGCCTTGAAAGGATCAAATTGATTCCACGTAACTGAATTAATGCCCAAACAAAGTCTAACATAATTTAAAGGAACACAACAAAATCCAGCAAACAAGAGTGTAAAATTTATAATATCTGGCTTACAGTAAAAGTCTTTCAAGCATGCAAAAGTAGCAGGAAAATATGATCCATAACCAGGAGAAAAACCTGTCAGTGAAAGCAGATACAGAAATGATAAAGATGAAAAACAGCTATTATAAATATAGTCTATATATTCAAGAAAATAGAGGAAAACATGAACACAATGGAGAGAGATACAGAAGATACAGAAAGACCCAAATGGAACTTGTGGAGATGAGAGTTAACATCTGAAATGAAAAATACACTGGGAAGAATTAACAGCAGATTAGACATTGCATAAGAAAAGATCAGTGGGGCTTCCCTGGTGGCGCAGTGGTTGAGAGTCTGCCTGCCGATGCAGGGGACACGGGTTCATGCCCCGGTCCGGGAGGATCCCACGTGCCGCAGAGTGGCTGGGCCTGTGAGCCATTGCCGCTGAGCCTGTGCATCCGGAGCCTGTGCTCCGCAATGGGAGAGGTCACAGCAGTGAGAGGCCCACGTACCGCAAAAAAAAAAAAAAAAAAGATCAGTGAACTTGAAGATATAGCAGGTGAAACAAAAATGAAGCACAGAGCATAAAAAGACTGAACAAATATACATATAATTGGAATCCCTTAAGAGAAAAAGAGAGAAGACAGAAAAAATTTAATAAATAATGGCTGAAAATTTTAAACATTTGATGAAACCATAAACCAGAGTTTTTCAGCCTTTGCATTATTGACATTTGGGGCTGGGTAATTCTTTGCTGTGGAGGGCTGTCCTGTGCATTGTAGGATGTTTAGTAGTAACCCTGGTCTTTACTCACTAGATGCCAATAAGACCAACCACTTGTGACAACCAAATGGAGGATAGGGGCAAAAAAAAAAAAACAAAGACTCCCCTAGTTGAGAATCACTGCCATAACCAATGGAACAAGAAGCTCAATGAATGTCAAGCAGGAGAAACGTAAATAAAAATGATACCGTGACACATCATAATCAAATTGTTGAAAATCAGTGAAAAAGAGAAACTCTTAAAAGCATGCATACCAAAAAAAAAATGATACAGAGGAACAAATGTAAGAACTGCAGCAGACTTCTTCAATAGATCAATAGGGGCACCATCAAAGGAAAAAACTATCAACTTATAATCTATACCAGTTAAAATAGCTTTCAGAAATGAAGGTGATTTGCTTACCAAAAATTTACAGGTAACATACTCAAGGCTGAAAAATGGAAAGCTTTCCCCTTAAGATCAGGAATAAGACAGGATGCTTTCTTTTACCATGTACTATAAATTCTAGCCAGAGCAGTTAGACAAGAAAAAGAAAATAAACAGCATCCAAATTGGAAAGGAAGAAGTAAAACTATCTCTGTTCACAGATAACATCATCCTAAATACAGAAAACGCAAAAAAACCACCCAAAACTACTGGAGTTAATAAACATTCAGCAAATTTGCAAGATACAAGATCAACATGCAAAAATCGGTTGGGTTAATATACACCATCAGTGAACACCCCAAAATGGAAACTAAGGAAACTATTCCATTTACAGTAGCATACAAAATAATAAAATACCCAGGAATAGTTTTAAAAGGAGGTGAAAGATTTTACACTGAAAACCATAAACCATTGCTGAGACAAGGAAGACCTAGATAAATGGAAAGATATCCCATGTTCATAGATAGAAAGGTTTTATATTGTTAAGATGGCAGTACTACCTAAAGTGACCTACAGATTCAATGCAGTCTATCAAAATTCCAACTAACATTTTTGCAGAAATGGAAAAGCTGATCCTCAGATATATATGGAATTATAAAGGGACCCAAATAATCAAAACAATATTGAAAAAGAACAAAATTGGAGAATTCACACCTGCAATTTCAAAACTTACTACAAAATAACAGTAATTAGAACAGTGTTGTACTGGCACAAAGATAGGCACATGGACCAGTGGAATAGAACTGAGTCCAGAAATAAACCCTCACATTTATGGTCAGTTGATTTTTGATGAAGATGCCAAGACCATTCAGTGGAGAAGAAGAATCTCTTAAACAAATGATGCTGGGACAACTGGATATCCACATACAACAGAATGAAGGTGCATTCTTATATCACACTATATACAAAAATTCACTCAAAAGGGATCAACGACCTAAAAAAATATGAATGAGAACTATATTGACTGAAGTAAATATGTACTTATCTCAGTGATTTTTGATTTGGCCATGGATTCTTAGATATGACAGCAAAAACACAGGCAACCAAAGAAAAGATGGTAAACAGGACTGCATCAACGCTAAAACTTTTCTGCTATCCAAAAAAGTAAAAAGACATTTTACAGAAAGGGAGGAAATATTTGCAAATCATATCTGATAAAGATCTAGTATCCAGAATATATGAATAACTCATAAAAGATAACTAATAACTGGGTTGAATATAGACATTCCTCCAAAGAGAATGACCCACAATCACATGAAGTATTAGTTATTAGGGAAATGCAAATCAAAACCACAGGGAGGTATTACTTCACACACACTAAAATGACTATAATAAAAAAGACAGATAATAACAAGCGTTGGCAAGGATGTGGAGAAATGGGAACCATCTTACATTGTTGGTGGGAATGTAAAATGGTGCAGGTGCTGTGGAAAATAGTTTGGTGGTTCTTCCAAAAGTTACACATAGAATTACCATATGACCCTGCAATTCTTCTCCTAGGTATATATACCCAAAAGAATTAAAAACAGGTACTCAAATAGCTGTACACAAATGTTCATAGCACAATAATAGTCAAAAGGTACAAACAATCCAAATGTCCATCAACTGATAAATGGATATATAATATAGAGTATGTGTATATATATATACGTTAGAGTATTAATCATAGGAAGGAATGAAGTACTGATACGTGCTCACGTATGATCACATATCGTGTGATTCCATTTATATGAAGTATCCAGAATGGGTGAATCCATAGAGACAGAAAGTTGATTGATGGTTGCTAGGGTTAGGAGGAAGAGGAATGAGAGTGATTGCTTAATGGGCTCAAGGATTTGTTTTGGGATGATGGAAATGTTTTGAAACTAAATAGAGCTGGTGGTTGTACAACACTGTCAGTGTACTGAATGCCATTCAATTGTATATATATATTTTGTTTTTTAAAAGGGGGAAACTATGTTTATTTTGTCTTTTTTTTAAATTTTTTTTTAATTGGAGTAGAGTTGATTTACACTGCTCTGTCAGTTTCTGCTGTACAGCAAAGTGAATCAGCCATATGTATACATATATCTCCTCTTTTTTGCATTTCCTTCCCATTTAGGTCACCAAAGAGCACAGAGTAGAGTTCCCTGTGCTAATTGTATATTTTTAGATGGCTTATTTTATATTATGTGAATCTCATGTCAATACAAAAAAAAAAGTAAGGGTAAAATAAAGATTTTTCAGACAAAAGCAGAGATAATTCGTTGCTGACTGACATGCACTACAATAAATGTTAAAGGAACTTCAGGCAAAAGGAAAAGTGTATAAGATGGAAATTTAGACCTGCTTAAAGGAATGAAGACAACTGGAAGTGACAAATATGTGGGTAAATATAAGCTTTTTTTTTTTTTCATTTTAAAATGTCTTCAAAAGACAATTGAACTTCCAGTTTCAGCTCTGACATGTAAAGAACTTGGAAATCATCTCTCCTGTCTTCAGCAACAGCAAAAATCTGACCAAACTGAAAATCATGGACTATTCTTAGATTAATCTGAGATTTGAGTTCACAGGGCAAACTGCCACTCCCCAAATGGTGACAGGTGAACACATAGAATCACACTCAAGATCTGCTTATTGGGAACAAAAGCTGTTTGAACCAGTGAACTGATAGGAACACTTAAATGGTAATTGATGAATTGCTGCAGGGTGAGTGTGGACTAGCTCAAGAGCTAAAAGCTTCCAGGGGCTCAGCCTTAGGAAGGCCCCCTGCTTTCATGGGTTTTGACCCCCAGGGCCCACCACATTCTTATGGTGAAGATTGGAGAAAAATTTTTTGTTTTGATACAGGGGAAGTAGAATATAGTTAACACTACTGAACTTTACACATAAAAATGGTTAAGATGGTAAGTTTTATGGGTTTTTTTCCCAAAAACTAAGAGTTTTGTTTTTTTTTCCTAAAGAAATGGGCTGTCAAACCATGAAAAGACATGAAGGAACTTAAAATGCATATTGCTAAGTGAAAGAAAGATTACATACTGTATGATTCCAACTGTGTGATGTTCTGGAAAAGGTAAAACTATGAGGACAGTAAAAAGATCAGTAGTTGCCAGGGCTTCAGAGGGAGAGAGGGATGAATAACTGGAGCATAGGAATTTTAGGGCAGTGAAACTATTCTGAATGATATTGTAATGTGAACACATGTTATTATACACTTGTCAAAATCCATGTGCAACACAGAAGATGAACCCTAATGTAAACTGGATTTTAACTAATAACAATCCGTTAATATTGGCCCATCTATTGTAACAAATGTACCACACTAACGCAAGATGTTAATAATAGGGGAAAATTGAGGAGAGGGGTATATGGGAACACTCTGTACCTTCTGCTCATTTTTCTTTAAACTTAAAACTACTCTAAAAAATAAAGGCTGTTAACTAAGTGAAAGAAATATACTCATCCCTTTCCAATACCATATAACTCCTAATTAGTAGTATGTATTTTCACAGCAAATAATTACCAAGCAAACTACAGGTATCTATTCTGAATTGCCTACTTCATGTTAAGGGTTTCAGTGAGTGACACTGATAGAAACTATGATTGTCTTGTGAACAACCATGTGTTTTTGCTTCTAATCTTGCCCCCTAAAATACATTAATTGCTTTCAGGCAAAAGACATGAACACCTCAGTTCTCTAACATTCTAAGCATACCCTCACCACAGGGCCTTTGCAATGGCTGTTTCCTATTCATGGGACAATTTCCCCCAGATATGTGCAGGACTCACTTGTTTACTTCCTTTATGTCTTTATTCAAATGACCTTCTCAGGCCCTCCCAGACCATCTTATTTAAAATTCCAACCCTCTTCCCTACACTAATTTTTTTTCTATAGCACTCATCACTTTTTAATATTAGAAAACCTTTTTATCTTCTGTCTCCCTCAGACATGACATGATTTTGGTATGTTAATTTTGTATCCTGTAACTTTTCTGGAATCATTTGTTACCTCTAACAGATTGATTGGTGAGGGGGGGAGTATGTCTTTAGGGTTGTCTGTGTATACGATCATGTTGTCTATGAAAGGAGATAATTTTACTTCTTCCTTTCTAATTTGGGTGCCTTTATTTCTTTTTCTTGCTTAATTGCTGTGGCTAGGACTTCGAATACATTGTTGAATAAAAGTGGTAAGAATGGGCATCCTTGTCTTGTTCCTGATCTTGGAGGTAAAGCTTTCAGCTTTTTACTGTTGAGTATGATGTTAGTTGTGGGCTTGTCATATATGGCCTTTATTATGTTGAGGTACATTCCCTGTGTACCCGCTTTGTTCAGAGTTTTTATCATGAACAGATATTGAATTTTATCAAATGCTTTTTCTGCATCTGTTGAGATGATCGTATGATCTTATCCTTAATTTTGTTAATGTGATATATCACATTGATTGATTTGTGGGTGTTGAGCCATCTTTGCATTCCTAGGATAAATCCTACTTGATCATGGTGTTTAATCCTTTTAATGTTTTGTTGAATTTGGTTTGCTAATATTTTCTTGAGGAGTTTTACATCTATGTTCACCATCAATATTGGCCTGTAATTTTCTATTTGTTTTCTTATTGTTGAGTTTTAAGAGTCTTTTAAGATATATTTTGAATACTAGTCATTTAATAGATTTGTGTTTGCAAAGGTTTTTTTCCCCAGTTTGTGGTTTGTCATTTCATTCTCTTAATGGTGTCTTTCACAGAGCAGACATTTTTAATTTTAATAAACACTAACATCAGTTTTTTTCTTTCATGGATCATGGTTTTGGTGTTGTTTCTAAAAAGTAATTGCAAATCTAAGGTCACCTAGATTTTCTGCTATGTTATCTTCTTGGAGTCAGTTCTTTTTCAGGAAACTGTGCTTGACACTCTATACTTGATTCTCTCTCCCTCTTTTTTTCCTTTGGTATCCAGTTTTTTCACTTCCAATTTTGTTATTCATTTAGCAAGCATCTCTTGGGCAGCAAGTATGTTTCAACTTTATCCTACTAATGGAGTATGTATTCAGAATGTAATTGGATTAAATAAAGTAAGTTCTCCCTTTGGATTGTGCTTTTTTAGTATAAGGGAAAACATTCTCTATCCTGAAAATTCTTTGCAGCATTTATGCTCTAAGACTTGGTCCTCAGAGGAGAGAGGGAACTTGCATTTACTTTGTGCTTCTTTTTTGCCAACATCAGGCTATTGTACTTTGTATACTTTATTATTTAATCATGGTGGTAGTTGTTGTTTATGACATTATACCTTTGTTTCTGTCATAAATTGATAACCGACTTCACCTCAAAAATCTGCACCATTTCTTGAAACTTTAGTTCCTCTAATGGTGTTACGAACTGACAGAATATGTTGCCTAAAGGATCTTTTCCTCAGCCCAGTGGTTCACAGATCAAAAGAAACAAACAAAAAAAGTAACAATAAAGCAAAACCCCTTCTGTAAAGTAAGAAAAAAAAAAAACACGTATAGGGGAACTGTCTATATTTTTCTGAAGTGAAACTAATTATTTTTGCAGTCAAATTAAATAATAAAAGTAATTTTGACTCTAAGGTAATACTTATGTTCAGAATCAGAGTTTTTATTTTTGTAGGGTATCCTGGCCTAAAAACTGTCAATATTGCAAGAGATGTGGGCTTTTGCACAGGTTGCAATTTGATCTTTCAGACAACAGTAATATCCAGGTTCACTGCTTCTACATACATGTTTTGGAAGAATCTTATTTTTAAATTTAATCTTAACCTTGTGCTTTTTGAGAACATAGAGGGACAGAGCCTACTGAATACTTGATTTTGGAAAGCGTTTCCATACGTTTGCTTTTTTTCTTTTATTTTAGACCTCAACCTCTTTCCTGTCTCCCTTCTACCTTCTCATCCTTCCTTCTTGCCACCTAAAAATATTTTCTTTATTTTTTTATGGTTAAATTTTAAGTTTTATTACAATTTAGTTGCTTATTTGGGAACTTTAATTTTGTTAACCTAGATATGATTTTCCTGATCACATTCAGGTCTGGTATTTATATTTCATATTTTGTTTTCATTTTTCCACACTGAATGTCTCTGTTTTCCACAGTGAACATAGCTAACATAATCAGCTAGGGGAATGGCTCTTAGGTGGCTCCAGAAGACAGTAGTGGAATAACCTTAGCTTGATAGAGGGTATTCATTCTGCTGCTGTGATGACCTGAGAGTCCTCTTGCCTTCCTGATGCCATCCTAAAATTGTCACTAGGGCCTTAGAGAAATGGTGGATCATCAAATATTAGTGTTCCTTAACAGAGTAGTATTTTGTAACCGGTTTAAATGCACACTGCTTTAATCCATGTGTCTTTTTTCCACCAATCCCCCCCTCCCCCCCCCAACCACAGTCACCAGAGAAGAAAGGAAAAGAAGCAAATACTGGTTTTGGTGGGCCAGTTGTTAGTTCTCTGTATCACGAAGAAATCATCAGGTAAATTCTTTTTTGGTCTTCAACAATAGGGGTATATACATATATGTATAGTATGTGTGTGTATGTATACATTGTGTGTGTGTTTATAAATTTATTTATTTATTTAATACCCAAAACTTTCATTTGAAGAACTTTTTCTTAACATGAAACCGATTTGGTGGTATCTCTAGGAGGATAATAAATGGCAGGAAATAAATTTTTATGTGTATAATCTTTAAAATCTGTAAGTATCTGAATCAGTGCCAAGTAATAACCTTCCTGCCACGTAAGTAGTTGGTAGGGCAGGGTTTTGTGTCTCAATCTAAAGCTATGGATTTTTGTTGTTGTTCTCATTAGTTTTCCTCAAAATATCATTTCTTTTAAATATTTTAATTTCTGTAGTTTATTTATTCTAGCTACAAGTTAAAAATCATTTCAGCTTTACAAGATGAAAAAGTTCTGGAGACTGGTTGCACAACAATGTGAATATACTTAATACTACCAAACCGGACACTTAGAGATGGTTAAGATGATAAATTTTATGTCATGTATTTTTAACAAAATTAAAAAATTTTTAAAGGTCATGTTGCATTATTTAACAAAGGTCCTTAAATTTTGTATGTTATGTATGAAATTTCTTGGATTATTGTTTTCTTTACACACTGTGTAAATCAGAAAAAGGATTCTATCCTGCTTTAAAGCCATGTGACACATTCTTCTAAGATGGTTACTTTACAAGCAAAAACAAGAAATAGGAACTTCTGATGCTCTTACCCTTCTGCGTGACCTGAGCTTTACTTTTCTTACTTATTAACATGAAATAAATGAGCTCTAATTTTCAAGTGGAAAATTAAGTTCACCTAAATTGAAGGGAAATATCTATCTTCATAGAATGAAGAGGAAATTGTACCAAAATTTTATGCTTCACTCTTGCAAAAGAGTTGCTGACATTATTCACCACATAAATAATTAGTGATAAGAACTCCCAGGTAGCATTCTAGAAGGAAAGCTATTGATACCCCTATGAATCAAAAACTTCAAATGCTCATAGTTTCTAGTTAATGACCAGCTAATACTAAGGGCCCTGTCTTGAATCTATTTGCATAGCAAGCACATCATTTTTTACTAAGATTAAATGTCTACTTGGGGTGATATAGTGGAAGACTGATGGAGATTTGAGGGGGGTGAAGATACCCTTTAAGAATGCTGCTGGCCTGGAGTACATTTGCCACCCTGATCCCTTGAGGTACCCTGAAAGCTCTGAGAAGCCCATGTAGTTTTGAGGAAGAACAGTTTAAAAAACATTTTCAGAGTTTAACTCCCCCTTCCCCTTAACCCTTATAGAATCAGAACATGTTTGGGGGGTTCTTAATTTGTAAATATTCTCTACTTAGAGCTTCTAAAAAATGGCATATTAGAACCTTAACCATATTAATCAAAGTTTATTAAATGTTCAAATCAAGTCAGTAAACCCTTAGAGTCATTTTTCTAGGAGGGGAGATTAGTCATTCCTTCTCTGTGTTCCCATAGTCTTTTTTTTTTTTGCGGTACGCGGGCCTCTCACTGTTGTGGCCTCTTCCGTTGAGGAGCACAGGCTCCGGACGCGCAGGCTCAGCGGCCATGGCTCACGGGCCCAGCCACTCTGCGGAATGTGGGATCTTCCCGGACCAGGGCACGCACCCGTGTCCCCTGCCTCGGCAGGCGGACTCTCAACCACTGCGCCACCAGGGAAGCCTGCTTCTTCACTTTTGAATAGTATGTTTTTGGTGTTTTTGGCATCTACATTTGAGTATGTTTAATAAACCTTATTGGTTGAGTGAAATATGAACCTCTGCTATTGGCAAAACTGGTTAGTCTTGGCCTTATTTCATTAAGTCATCCAAGTATTAGTCTTCTTATGATAGGATCTAAATCGTTGTATTCTGGAACATATTGTTAAGATATGAAACAGTAAGGAACGTGAACGTGAGAGAGCCACGGAAAGCCTTTCAGTTACAAACTGTAGTTTTGTTACTACTACAGTAGATCAGAAATCACAGCAACTAGTCATATTCTTATATTAGAGAATTCATTCTGTAACAATTCCAGTGTAACAAACTAGATCATGATAAAAGTTATTGTATAATGAAATGTTCGTTTATTCCAGTGAAGGACCAGGTATAGTTCCTATTGTTTCTTAAGTATAAGAATGCAGTTACACAGTGAAAACAGGCTATTTGTTGAAGTTTGTATAATCGAATTTTGCTTGTACTTTGGTGAAATTTAATATCTGGTGTTTTATTTTTCGAAGAGAAAACTGTGCTCTAATTGAGGTTAATTGCAGTTTCTTGGCAGAATTAATGTTCAGCTGAGGTGAAAGTGACAGTAGGTTTTATAATTTTAGAAACATCAGATGGTAAACTTGGATGAAAGGAAAAGCTTTCTTGTATAGAACCATTAAAAAGAACATAAAAATGTATTTTGAAGGTCTGTTTTGGATACTTTAATATATAAACTTATAATTTTTTCCACATTTAAAAAAATTTATTTATTTATTTTTGGCTGCGTTGGGTCTTCGTTGCTGCGCGCGGGCTTTCTCTAGTTGGGGCGAGCAGGGGCTACTCTTCGTTGCAGTGCGCGGGCTTCTTGTTGCTTTGGCTTCTCTTGTTGTGGAACACGGGCTCTAGACGTACGGACTTCGGTAGTTGTGGCATGCGAGCGTGTCCCCTGCGTTGGCAGGTGGATTCTTAACCACTGCGCCACCAGGGAAGCCCTCCACATCTCTGAAGGTTAGGAAAATCAGTATCTAATGAACCCCTTTACTAAGGCTTGGGCTCCATTGTTGTGGCAGTTTCCTGACTAATATGCATTGTAGGTGACAAGTTAAGGGCCCATTTTATTTTTATTGTAAATGTTCCTGGGCCAAGGGCCACTGGGGCCAATTCCGAGCTTGCTCCTTGACTGTTTTGGTTCTGACCTTTATTTCCACTCTTTCACAGAAAGTGACAATATAATGTCATAGGTACAGATCTCTGTGTTAATATTCCAGAGCCCTGACACCAATTTCTCATTCTGAAGCTAGTTAATTGTTCTGTAGTATAATGGAGGAGATATAAGGTGAGGCTAATTAAGTACAAAAAATTATGGAGCCTGCTGGAATTCAAATGGTGGTTCCATCTCTTATTAGCTCTGTGACCTTGGACAAGTTACTTATCTATAAAATGGGGATGATTATAGTATATTATGCTTTCTCATATAGCATTTTTGTGGATTATATGAATACTTATACACAGGCATCCTAGAATAGTATGTGGCACAAAATAAGTTACTTTGTAACTATTAGTTTTATTAGTATTGTTACTAAGCATAGAGTCCCCACAGTGGAGACTCAGGGCACAGGGCTGATGGTGGGAGCTAAAATCACCTAACTATGGAATTAGGTACAGGTTGTTTGCTTTTGCAGAAGAAAATGGCAAACCGGGAAGGGAGACCAATGCTACTAGATCTGAGTTTGGAACTGTAGAAACAAGAGAGTAACAGATGTTGTGACTCTAGTCTTGAGATCAGTTGTGTTTCATTTAAACTGCAGACTGGCAGAAAAAGGTCTGGTTAATAAGTATAGGGCTTTGCAAAGAGTCAAATGCTTCTGTACTACATATACTGACTCACTTAACAGGGAATCACTTTCAGTGACTTGTATAACTGAGAAGGTTTCACCTCGACGTTGGCACATAAATTGAGAAATTAGGACATGATTTAAAAATACAACAAATGAAACGTGTACAGTATCCAACCCACCCTGCAATAACATTTGATCTTCCCTGTTATATTTTGTAGTTTGATGCTATGTAATCTATCAGAATCTTATTAATCCCACTTACACAGGCAGCCATCTGGACCTTCTTTAAGCAAGACCAGACCAATATACAACTAAAGTGATTGATGGACTCTGGAATTGATTAGTTGTTCTGTGAGACAAATGAACTCTTTTGGCAGAAAATACCAGAGGTCACTGCTGTGGTCAGACACAAGAGCCTGTAGAATTTTAAAGAGATGCTTTCATCATTGACTTACAAAGTTAAAATTTTTAAACCATAATAGATTTTGAAAATATTTCAGAAATATTTTTTCACTGGTTGCTCTCTAGTTCTGATTATAAAATGGTAAACTGTAAGTATAAAAAACTAGAAAGAAAGTGATAATTTTATGCTTTAATTTTGTATTTTTGGTGAAAATATGAACTGAAATAAAAGTAGCATAAAAGCCAGTCACTTACACATAAATTGTACTCTAAAATTTTCCTGAAAGAGATGTGATTGGAGAAAAAGCTACAACATAGCTTTGGTTTACATGGTTTAATGTGACTAATAGAATCAAATAGTATAAAATTCCATTTAGTTATTTATTCAAAGCTTCACATTGTTAACAACCTGTTTTTAACAAATCTATTTAAGACTCTGAAACACCAAGAGTATGTATTACACATATTTTGTATTTAAAAAGTTGAGTATTTGGATTTTTATGCTTTTAGTAGGCTGAGTCACTCTGGGATACTACTGTCCCATTGATACCACTGCCCTTAGCACCAAAAAGATTATCCTGCTTCCCTCCATCTGTTTGGCTGGTAGTAGTGAAATCCTTCCCTGTTTCACCGTGTTGCCTGTGATCAACATTGTTTTAACACTTTGGTGATAGGTGATAAAATGGATGACATATGTCTTGTTACATTCTGGTTATTCTTTGAGGTCTGCACAAGTGTGTATAGGCAAGTGGGCAACTCCCCCTTGAGAATGTGACTGCTCAGAATGAACTTGAGTTATGGATTTATTCAGCCTGTAAAACCTCAGCTGGCATAAATAATTGAGAAAGCAAAGGTTTGTCTGTGGTGCATACCTCAGGGACTCATGGCTCCCTTCCTTCTCTCTACTCCCTTTCTTATGAAAATGATCCCAGTTGCACTCCTAGATAATAACACACCAAGCAATTAAAAGCCATGGGTGGCTGGAGAGAGGAGAAAAGGTTTAGTTAATGAGCTTTTCCTCTTCCAGTGCCCATGAGAGCCTCAGGAATGACAAGGCGATTAAAGCAAAGAGATAATTATAGATTATGTGAAAATGGGTCCCTTGGGATGAGCAGGTCTTGACATAAACAGTAACTGTTGTAAGAGTCTCCTGGCTCTCATATTCACCCTTTTCTTGCGTGCTTTATTTAGCTCCTGTGTGCTCAGCGTCATGATGCCAACCAAGCATATAGGCAAATCTACCTGTTTGCAGATCAACAGCCCTTTCTGAACAAGAGGTCATTCATCAACTAAAACCATCATCTTCTCTTCCTCTCTGCTTCTCTTCTTTCTTTTTCCTTTTGCATCATCCTTTTCCTCACTCTACCCCTTCTAATCTTTTCCTTCTCTCTTTCTTATATCCTTATCCGTATATAGTACCTATGAAATGCTAGGCACTTAGTCTTGTTTAAGCGTGTGTCTGTGCGTGCATGCGTGCACGTGCAATTATAAAGACACATATGGTTATGGATATACTATGTTATAATAAAAGGTGGTTATATGTGTTACAGATAATATAAATAAATGTTTTCTCCTATTAAAATGCTTTTACAGATATATTTAAAGATATTTTAAAAGTGTTAGCAAAGATGTAAGTTTTGTGTGATAGACAAAGTCATCTTCTTAATTCCCATTGAATTGTTACCAGCTATTCTCTGAATGCTGAAAGCAAGCAATTTTGGTTCATTTCATTGCTTTTCAATTTATGAGGTCTTTGCTGATTGCATTGTATATATTAATAAATGCTGGTGTTTATTGAAGTTTGAGTTCTGTGTGAGAAAGGCATTATTACATTAATTACATGGTTTTTTATTTTAAAATTTTTACCTACTATAAAATTTTATATATTCATTAGATAAGTATTTTTAACAGTATTTCATGTAAAGTACGTCATTCCTAGGTCTATATGTCGTATTGGTCTTCTCTGTCTCTCACAGCTCCTAACACATCAGAAATTCTGTTTCCTTCGTGTTCAAAATAATCCAAATTCATCTGCTTCTCATTATCACTGCTATCATGCCTTTTGCATTACCATCACTACTCTAAACAGCCATCTTCTCTTGGCCAGGACACTACAGAACGATTTGCAAACTGGATTCCTCACTTCCTTTTCTGTCTCCTCCCCAGATTTATAACTCAAATCTCATAGCACTTTCCTGCATAAAATCCTGTAATGATTTCCCATAGCATTTAGGATAGAATTTTAAAATCCTTAACATGTCTTGCAGGGCCCCTCATTGTCTCATCTAATGCCAATTTCCCCCTCCCAACTTGTTCACTCTGCTCCAACCAATTGGCCTATTTTTATTTCCTTGAAGGTCCAATTAATATTTGTTAGGTAAATTGATGGAGAGTGTTATATGAATATGAAAAATGACTCCAGCTTAAAATATATGCTAAAATCTAGGGTAATAGAAATGTCAACTAATATATATTGACCACTTATTGTATGCTAGTAACTATACCACATGTGTTATATATATTATTCCACTTAACCTTCAGAATGATCCTGTGAGATGTAGGTATTATTAATATCCCTGTTTTACAGATGAGGAAACTGAGACTCAAAGAGGTTAGGTTACTTGTCCAAGGTCACATGGTTAGTAACTCTGCTCTTAACTGCTACACTGTACTGCTTCTGAGATATTTGAGGAATCATTGTAATCTCCAATTATTGAAATTGAATTTGATAGTTGTTATTATATTAATATAGTGAGTATCTTCAGTTTACATTTTTAATTAAATTTCTTTTCCATTTAGTGTTTTTAAAAATGTGCTTCACTGGTAAAATTAGAGACTGTAGTCTTTCATTTATCAATGTACTGATGATGATGTTTCCCTTAGATTAATTGTTTTTATTGATTTTAGACTTACCTTAATGGTTGAGAATGTAACTCATCTCTGTAGCCAAGGGATTCTATAGATTTTTCTGATGTGGGCACTGGTTTTAGAGGGATTGATCAGAACTGAACTATGTTTTTTCTCATGGACATTTAGAGTATCAGAAATTTTCAATCGACTTTTTTAGAGTTAACCAGGTTTTAACAGGTGAAAATGCATTTTTAGTAACTAGCGTTTTTATAAATTATGCCTAAATAACTTTTCCGGTACAACAAGTTATCTACAAGAAGTACCTGGGGCATTGATCTTTCCTTTGTCATTGCTCGTTTGAAAAAATATGAGAAAAATATTTTAAAATGTAAGTGGTTTCATTTGAAGGAACCCTTATCAACATAAGTAAGATAGTTAATAGAACTTTTTTATTTGAGGCTTTTGAGAATTTTATGGTCCTAGAACTAAGTACACTACATATACAACCCAGTCTGAAAATAGTTATTACTTGGTGAAAGATGTTGCCATTACCACATGATAGGAAGTGGGAAAACCAACTGGTTATTTCCTATAACTGTCTGAAACCAAGTGTGGATATAGTAACACTCTGAGTGGAAGGATTGTGATTCAATACATATGAATTCTCATTCACTTGTCCATGTGTCACTGTGTATTTGGAACCTACCTTATTACTTTACTGATCAAAACACCATTGGTTTTAGAACACCATTGTTTAAATACCATTAAGAAAAAAAAAGTCACTAATTAATTGTAAGATGCTGAAGGTTATAAGATCCATCAGAGATGTTAAAATATGAAAAAAATATGTGTTTACCAAGTTGGCAGTGAAATATGCCAACTTAGTAAACAATTTCTAGGTGTTTATTTGGTACCTAGGATTTCAAGAATTATTTTAAGAACAACTTAACAAACAACATAAAGCACTTTCTTAGTGCTTTGATCTCATTGCTAGGCTTCTCGAGCATTGTTACTGCTGAAGCAGTGTTTTGTCTCTTCCAGGACTTAGGACCAAAGTGTTTCAGAAAGGAGGTGCTATTTGTAAAATTTTACCTGAGGAGCATAGTATAGACTCTCATTTATGGTCTTTGATAAGATTGAGACTCAAAAACAGTGTTTTACAAGGTGATATTAACATCTAAAATTTTAATTAGATATTAATTAAAAGTGGAGATTTTTTAATATGCTAAGTATGACAACTATGACTACTATTTAATCCTTAAGTTAGGAGTTGACTTTACCTGTTTTGCTCCTTATACCAGCTTCCTTAAAAAACCTTTGAGTAAGAATAGATTCTTTCAGGGAGAGAAACAGCTGTAAGTAAAATTAAAATATGCCTGTTTTTATATTTGTAAATTAAAACATGCTTTTTTAAAAAATACAGAGGGTAGCTTAATTTTTTTGTAGACATTTTATCTCAACTTCTAAAATATTAATGGTTTATAGTCATATCAAAAATTATATAAAGATTTTATATGTGTATATATAAAATAAAGATTTTATATATATCTATACAGTTGATCCTTGAACAAGGTGCGGGTTAATCCAAGTATAACTTATAATTGACCCTCCATATCCACAGTTCCTCTGCATCTGTGGATTCAACCAACCATAGAATGTGTAGGACTATAGTATTTACTATTGGAAATATCCACATATAAGTGGACCTGCACAGTTCAAACCTACATTGTTCAAAGGCCAACTGTATATCAAGGTTGTATAAAAAAGAATCAACAATAGGCTTTGTGCTTTGTATCTGGCGTACATAGTAGGATGTTGGAAATCATAGTCAAATGAGATCAGTGAGATGATATTGTTTCCTAACATTGTATTTGAACAGAAGAGTAATAACCCTTTACCTTTCTGATTGACAACTTCTGGTCACACATCCAACAAATAAATTAGGAACTTAAATTCCTACAAAGAAGTAGTATTCACCAGCAGTACTGCTGAATTTTGTAAGACATGTGCAGGCTTTCATCCTTGAAAGATTGCCTCCTAAGGAGCTTCACAGAGTGGCTTTTTGGTGAATTTACCATAGGTCAGGGTCCATTCTTCACTCTCAAAGATCTAAATAAAAGGCACATAGATGACCAGACCCTCAGAAACAATGTAGCAGTAATAAAATTTATCTGAAACTGATGTGTAAACTAAATGGCTTATTTATTTACCAATATATATCTTTATAGTGAACCAAATGCTTTGATACCCTGTGTACCCTCAGTCTGAGTATTGAGGAACCCAGAAAGACAGGTGACCATTCATGAATGTTAAATAGAGTGAAAGAAGGGGAATTATTTTTATTATTTTTATTATTTTTATTTTTGCAGTACGTGGGCCTCTCACTGCTGTGGCCTCTCCCGTTGCAGAGCACAGGCTCCGGATGCGCAGGCTCAGCGGCCATGGCTCACAGGCCCAGCCGCTCCGTGGCATGTGGGATCTTCCCGGACCAGGGCACGAACCCGTGTCCCCTGCATCAGCAGGTGGACTCTCAACCACTGTGCCACCAGGGAAGCCCGGGGGAATTATTTTTAGATTTGCTTTAGCCAAAGTCCTAATGATGCCTCTAGAACAGACTGTCTCCCAGCAGAGAAATACCTCAGAATGCCTTTTTGCCTTCGATTAATTGTTTCTTTTGGGCAGTGTTCAAAATTGGCTTCACAGATTTTTGCTTCCTCCTATGGTTCATTGCTAACCATTGCTACCTCCTACTCATGGTAGTTGTCTCACTGTTTTGCTTTTTTAGATGTGTTAAGGTTAGTGTGTGAATCAAGTAGCTGTTCAAGTTATCTAGGAGACATTCTTTTCTCCTCTCATTAGTAGCTTTTATTTAGTTTGTTTAGCTAAATAAGAGGACAATTCTACTACCCTTTACTCCAAGTTTTGGAAGGTGGGTAAATATTCTGTTCCCCAAATAATTTGTTACTAACATTTGTTACTTATGTTATATGCAGTGTACCAAGAAGGTTCTTTGTGATCTGTTGTCCACCTTATAACCTTTAACTTTATCTCCCAACACCCTGCCGTAACCAGTTGCTTGCAGTTCCCCTGAACACCTCATTTTGTTGTGCTTTTCCTTTTCTTCTGTTCTTCAGGATCCTTCAGTAACTTAGCTGCGTTGTCAGTTTATCCTTCAAGGCTAGGTTGTAATGTCAACTCTTCTGTAACACCTTCTTTGATCATCCTTGGTTGAATGGCCCACTCCTTGGTTTGGGCCTCTACTTTATAGAATATTGGGTTACAGCAGTGATATTTAAAAAACCTTTGCTGATATAGTTCCTAAGAAAATTTTGGAAGACTATTTATTCCCTCTTATGTTTTTATGATAGCATCTAAAATTTTTATTTAAAAATTTAAATAATTGCAAAGGGCATAATTTCTGGCATTTTGTAAATAATGGAATTTTAAAATAAACAGATTACTGTTTTAGATGTATCCAATAGAATCTAAATACTATAATGAAATCCATTTTTAAAAACACATCAACATGTTACCATTGAGGGAACCTGGGAAAATACTACCAGCTCTCTATTATTTCTTACAACTGCACATGAAGCTTCAATTGTCTTGAAATAGAAAGTTTAATTAAAATAAATAAAATTCTGATCTTGATTTTAAAATATAGAATAAGGTCTTTAATAGTTAGAAATTTTACATCACTCCTTTTTCTCCTTTAATTGTACTTCTCCCACACAATTTTATTTTAAAGCAATATATTTTTGTGTAGTCTTAGTACGCTATCAATTCTTTGCAACAGAAATATGTATTAAGTTGGAATTTTAAAATTTTAATTTTCTGTGATGCAGAGGCTTTAAGCATTAAATTTTTCTCATTTGAATTATAACTATTATTTCTATACAGCTGATCAACATTCATTATACATTTTGTTAAATAATTATTAAGCATAAGTAAAATTTTATTGGAAACGTGTCTTAAAATTTTATTGGAAGTGTGTTTTAATGTTAAAAATAGTTTATTTAAGAGATGCATATTATTTTATTAGAATGAGACAGAGTTCAGCATCGTCTTTTTTTTTTTTTAATTTATTTTTGGCTGCGTTGGGTCTTCATTGCTGCACACGGGCTTTCTCTAGTTGTGGTGAGCGGGGGCTACTCTTCATTGCGGTGTGCAGGCTTCTCATTGCAGTGGCTTCTCTTGTTGTGGCGCACGGGCTCTAGGCACATGGGCTTCAGTAGTTGTGGCTCATGGGCTCTAGAGTGCAGGCTCAATATTTGTGGCGAACGGGCTTAGTTGCTCCGCGGCATGTGGGATCTTCCCGGACCAGGGATTGAACCCATGTCCCCTGCATTGGCAGGTGGGTTCTTAACCACTGCGCCACCAGGGAAGTCCTAGCATCAAGTCTTTTTTGTTTTGTTTCACCTCTTCCATCCTCTAACCTTAGTTGTAGGAGGGCTTCTCAAAACCAGTTTTTCACCGAAATTGTCCCTTTATTTGGTACCATGGACAATTTATATCTTGGAGAAGTACAACCTGGGATTAATTTTTTTCCCAAACCTTTCCTAGCACAGTGGACTCTTGTATGACATGAGTTTGACCTGCGCATGTTCACTTACATTTTTTCACGAAATATGTTCTACGGTACTACACAATCCACGGCTGATTGAATCCTCAGATCGAAAACCCCCAGATACCGTAGACTGACTGTAAAGTTAATTGGTGGATTGACTATTAACAGTTATTTTTGACTGTGGGGGGCTGGTCTGTATATTAGTTAAACAGAGTACTTTTAAGCAAAAGAGTAACACATTTAATTAATAGTCATTTGCTAAATCTTAGTAAAGTCTTTTGGTTATGTTTCCTAGAAGTATACCATAGTATGGAGAGAGGTGTGTGCTTTTATTTTATGAACTAGGAGAATGGTTGAGCAGGGAGAATGTTGAAAATGGGAATGGCAATGAAATATTTACCACAGGAACTTTTTCAAGTAGATCAGTTTAGGAAAGAATGTGTTTATTTAGAAGTTTAGCTGAAATTGATTCTCTTAAAATTTTCCGTTCCTGCATATTCTTTTGGGTCTTTCTGTACCCCAGGAGCCCACAGGTGTACATTCCTTGATTTGAGGAATTTGTGGCATTTGTTTAAATTTGTATAAGTATTGGCTTACCCTTCTTTGTGTTTTCATTCATTCAATAAATACTTTTTCTTTGCCTATTTACTGGAATACTGTTTTTTATATCTGATTGCCCATTGCTTGATAAATACGTGAATTGAATTGAAGTATTTACTGAATGTGTCTATTAAATAGTTAGATTTCTGAGCTAGCCCCATAAATGTGTTTTTTAATTCTGTGAGGTAGATGAAAAGTAGTTAAATGGACTTTAGATGGCTTGCCATCTTTAGAGGACTAACTGTCTGAAATAGTCTTTTGACAGGAAAATGCAGTCTTTGTAGAAAGTGATGCAGATAGCATTTTTAGGAGTGGGTGGGCAAGAATCTCTTCTTCCCGTGATTCTGATGAAAGACAGCTATACTTGAACACCATCCCTCTCTTCCACAAGTGTGTGCCCTTATATTTCAAAAGAATTTCAAAGAAAGCCAGTGGTTTTTTTCGTTCAGATAAATGTATTTTCTGTCAATTTTAGGAAATTTGGAGTAACCTAAAGAGAGTCCTGTGCTATGATAATATGGGACATTCTTGAGGGTAGGTAGCATCATGAAAATAATTCATACTCATCTGTAGAGAGTGGATATGATAATTTTGTCACTCACATTCATCAGAGAGAAGGAAAAAGATAACCGGGTAAGAATCAAAAGAGAAGGGAAGATAAAGTGAGAAGATGTAGAAGGGCACTAACATTTATTAAGGCTCTACTGTATTTGGTAATGGTTGAATTTGTTTGCACCTGTTGTTTCATTTAAGTATAGATATACAGAGAAAAATTGCCTGTGGAAGACTGTATTAACTGGGAAATACAGAGGGAAAAAGACAGAATTTGATTTGTATATTGTACATAATCTTGTTGGGGGCAAGAAAGGAGATAACAGAAAGATGTTACTCCAGATGTTTCTCCATTTTGGCCACTAGGTGGTGATATTGTATAAAGACAGCTTGGTTGCTGACTAGTAAGATAGTCAAAACTTGAAGTGGGGATAGATAACTATATTTAACAACTAAGCCCAAGAGTATCACTTAATATCTTTTAATATTAGTCACACAGCTTTGTAGCACATTTGTGGTGACTTTTATTGACTCTCCCATTTTATATTTAATTTACATTGTGTAGTCTACCCTGAAGTATTTTATAAATACCTCTGTGTGCCTAACATACTTAGCAATGATAAACTGCAGTTGATAAGCAGGTATACAGATGAAAAAGTGCCCCGACCTCCAAAAAATTCACATACCAAAACAAAATAATTGATATAAATGATACATATAAGAAACATTGAGAATATATTAAGCAATATAAACATTTTAAATAATATTGCTTATGGCATAAGTGTACATGCACATTTGGAATTAAGGAAAAAGGACCACACAGAAGGTCCTCCCATCTCTGAATTATTCTTGCATTTTACTGGGTATGGGTAACCTACATCCCAAGGATCCTCCATACTTTCCTTTCTGTGTCCCACCACCAACTCCCCATTATTTTCAAATCCAAAACAATTGGTGAGTAGTGTATTTTTTATTATGACTTAAAATGACGCAATACTTTCTCTCACAGTTGAAGTTTCTGCCTCTTGAATTAGAGGGGTCTCTGTTATTGTATTGAAGGAAAATAGGTTCCTCTCTTTCCCAAGTCAGAATGCTGAATGCACTTTTTCATAGAAAGTATTTTTTGTGATAGTTAAATATAGCTAAAATACTGTTATATGCAGCCTTAATTTAAAAAATCAGACTTCTCCTTTCAGGGGTTTTGGCCTCAGACTTCACTATTTTCTTCCAGAGTAAGTGATCTGGAAAAGCATTTTCTCTTTTGCAAATGAACATTTTCAAGAGACCCTATTTTTTTTAAAAACGTGATTTTTTTCCTGGAAACGTAGCTCATTTTCTCCAGCTTGAAGCAGGCTGTTTCTCCTCTGTATTCTGATAGGCCTTTTTAAAGATCCAATTTTACCTTATGCTAATGGTATATATATTTTTTATCATCTCAACCATACTGTACATGTATTGAATGCAAAGTTTCTTGCTTATCCTTATCATCTCTTATCACCAGAATCTTGTCCAGTGCCTTGCATGTAGTAGGTGCTCAATTAAATACATGACACGTGTAAGGAAGGCTTAGACTGTTAATGCCAAAGTAGTGTGTTTTAAGTTAATTACCTCTGACTAGAAATAACTTTTTTTTTTTTGCGGTACGTGGGCCTCTCACTGTTGTGGCCTCTCCCGTTGCGGAGCACAGGCTCCGGACGCACAGGCTCAGCGGCCATGGCTCACCGGCCCAGCCGCTCCACGGCATGTGGGATCTTCCCTGACCGGGGCATGAACCCATGTCCCCTGCATCAGCAGGCGGACTCTCAACCACTGCGCCACCAGGGAAGCCCCCTAGAAATAACTTTTTATAGGGTATGAGGTATTGGCTTTTAAGATAGAAGGACTCCTATGGTCAGATGCTTTTTTTCTGATGAATGGAAGCTGTGGCCTTACAGGTTGTAGAACATACTAGTTAAAATGTTTGAAACTCAAATTGTATTATTTTATGCCTGTTTAGAAAATGTAGAATAGTTTCATTATTAATATTCCAAATTACTGATCTTTTGGTAATCATAGATCCTTTTGAGAACCTCACTGAAGCTAACTCCCCCTTCCCCACCTACCCACTGCCAACACAGTCAGAAAAATGCATTATGCATCTGCACAGATAATTCTGTATACTATTTTAGAGAACTCATAGACCTCATGTTAAGAACTTCTGCTTTAGATTCTGGAAGAGACTACAGCTTACTAATTGAGATGTAGCTTGATATAATAGAAAAATGGACTATATGCAAAATCAGTTGATCTGAGTAAGTTCTAGCTCTTATCCTACCCTTGATAAATGTGATGCCATTTGACAGGTCATATAACCTCTCCTTACCTATTTCTTTATCTGTGAAGTGAAGCAGCTGTTGGATAAGATTAAGTGAATTAGTACATTGATATGCTTAGAATAGTGCTGAGTACATACTGTGCTTCCCAGTCTTTATTTTTATTATCTCATGAAGGACTTCTGAATTTTGTGATGCTCTAATTATCTTTCCCTTAAGAAAATTACTTTGGTGTGTGTGTATATATGTTCGTGTTGTGTGTGTAATTTCTTAAAAACTTGGATAGCAACCAACTTATCCTTCTGTTATTCTGTAAGAGAAGTAGTAAGCTATGTCCTGATCTTTTGCTACCTCTATACAGGCAACAGTAAATGACCTTCTCACTGCAGTGCTACAATTGAAAATTCTGAGTCAGAGGATATATGTGCCTGTCAGTGTATAAAAGTAACTGGGGAGAAAAAGAGCACTGAGAAAATCTACTCAAGATGTTATATTAGTGTACTAGTGTAACTTGTTAAAGCAGATGAAGCTCTTCTGTATAATTATAGTTGCTAGGAACTTTAGTCTTTTCAGAGATTGGATGTATTACGTCTTACTGAAAATCCAGTATTGTTCATGTAAAATTCTTTATAAAAACAGATTCCATTAATGTTTGCGGCAAATAGGTTGTATTAAAAATATGTAACTTTTATGTATTACCTAGTAAGACAAACACTATTTTTTTTTACTCTAATTAGGGAGGAAGACAAAAACATATTTGATTACTGCAGAGAAAACAACATTGACCATATAACCAAAGTCTTCAAATCAAAAAACGTGGATGTGAATATGAAAGATGAAGAGGTATGAAAAACGTGTCCCGTTAATTATTTTCTTATGCTTTGTTGTTCTGCCCCAGTGCTTTTTTTCTACACAGCAGGCCTCTGAACTACAACTCAAACCACATTATGGTTAAGAGTATATCAGAATATCTAAATGAGATGGTGTCACCCAGTTAAGATACTTTCTGTATCTGTATCCATCATATTTCTGTCCATTATAGAAGTTACTAGCTGAAACTTGCAGCAGGAAAATAACTTATATTTGTTCATGTTAAAGGGAGAGACTATTAACATATTTATGTGAAATCTATAGGTAATATTAAAATATTTATAAATAGCTTTAGTATATTCTGTCATTATACCTGAAACAAGTATATTGTCCTTTGCCCAGTAACTGTATTTCCAGAAAACTGTCAAAATTTTGGTAAATCCAATCATTTAAATGCAGGCCCACTATTTAAAGGGATCCTATACTAAATTATTTTGTAAAATATATCACTTATTAATTTATTTATTTTGTGAATAAAACTGTTCACATATTGAGCTTAAACTGTCCCTGAATTATAGTTGTTTAAAAAGGAGCAAAATTTACTAATCACTTTTAATCATTTTTCTCATTCTTTGATAATGCAGTGAAGATGTTCAAAATGACCAGAAGGTAGCAATTGTTAGGAAGAGGACATGCAGTGATCGTAGATGATGCGTAGAGTAGATGATCAACTTCTGTATTAATTGAGGGCTCTCTGTACAGGTTAGCCCTTAATATTATCTCACTTTTAGGCAGCATCTTTCCTGTAGTATATTTTCAGTGACATCTGGAACTGAAAATGTAAGACTGTAATTCTACAGTAAAGTTTGTTCTCCTATAAATAATGAAAGGAGTCAAGAAAGATGTCGCTAGAGAAAAGTGGAAGCCAGATTGTGAAACAGTAACAGCGGCTCTTCTGATTCCCACTTGGGTTTTTTTTTGCCTTTCAGGATCAGAATACATTTTATTTTAGTCAGTCAGGCACGATTGCTTCTCCTGATTTTATTGTCGTTTTTAATGTTTGTGCTCATGAGTTAAGATTTTTATGAAGTTAATACATGTAGATAGTTCAAAGGAAATCAAATAGTACTATAAGTCTTACAATGAAAAATGTACTCCCTTATCTGCATCCTTCTCACATTTGATTCTAGCTCCCTTGAGGCAAAAACTTTCAGTGCTTTTAGTTGTTTCTTTTGCAATTTACCTACATAATTCTAAATAATATACTTGTATCTCTTGATTTTGCAAGTCTAAACATTATTGATTTTCTTCTATGTTATATTAGGATTTAGCTCTTTTACTCATCTTCCCCCTCTCTCTCCCCACCCTCTTAACATAGTTATATCACAATTTTTAGTGTCAGTTTTCTGATTGCATCTCTATTATATCAGTGTTTTTATTATTATTACAAATTATACTATAATTAATGTAATATAGTCAATTATGATTATAATGTAACTATTATTATGACTATGTAAATATTGTTTGTTGCTGAGCTATGGACTGTACTATATGTATTAGTCAGCTTTTGCTGTAGTAAAAACAAAACAAACAAAACCCCAAATTTCAGTGGCTAACAACATTTATTTCTTGCTCATATTTCAAAAGCCTTGGAACCAGTTGAGACTCTGCTGGCTTCTACTAGCCTTGTTTGTGCTCAGTTCATCTTGATTTCATATGTCTTCTCATTCTGAGATCTAATCCCAATGGATAGACCCTATATGGGGCAGACAATAAAGGCAGACAGAACCAGACCCCACAAATACATTTAAAGCTTTCCTTGGATGTAGCATGTGTCACATCTACTCATTCCTTTGTCTAAAACAAGTCACAAGGCCAAGCCCCAGGTCACTATAGTAGGAAGTCTGCTTTGATTGCAGGGAAGCCAGGCAAGGGTGGAAAGGAAATGAATAAATTATATAATTATGAATAATGCAATCTACATACAATGGTACAACATTTTGTTTTTCTTTTTTTTTTCTTGGTCTTCTGTGTTCCTATTGCAATTCTTTCCTCAAATTGTCCAGTAGAGGTCTTCTCTGTACAGTCAAGCGCATCAGGTAATCAGTCCCATGGTTTTTTTAGCAATATTCCTCTGGAACCCTCCTTCCTTCTTCATCTCTAAACTGGACTGGTTGTTCTCTAGGCATCTCGCATAGATGTCATTCTGGGATTATGCTTTACCACTGTCTTTGGAATTCTCTTCCCCTTTTTCCTGGATTTTTCTATCTTGTGGATCCCAGGTCTTCATCTTTTATCGTTTACTTCTGTGTTTTGATGGAGTGTCTCCTCCACTAGCGTCCTCTTTTATTTATTTCCTGGTTTTGAAGGAGCATTTCCTTTAGTAGCTTCCTGGGTAAATGTTTTGAGATATTCCTTGTTGAAAATGTTTCTATCAGAGCTCTTGGTGTATTCCATATGCTCAATAAAGATTTGATGAATTATGAGTGAATGAATGATTGAATGAATGAATAAGCAGAAGCAGCATAGTATAATGGTGATGAGCTGGACTACCTGGGTCTGAGTGCTAGCACTGTCACTTCCTAGCTATATGACCTTTGTCAAGTTTGTTCTGTCTCAGTTTCCTAATGTGTACAATGGGAATAATAATAGTACCTGTGTCAGAATTGTTTTGAGTATTATATATAAGGCACTCAAGCAGTACCTGAAACACACATGCCAAGCACTCAAATGTTAGCTGTCTGGATTATCCTTAGTGAATAATATGAATGAAGGATGATGATATAATGAAGAAATGAAGAAACCACAACTGTTTTTTGTAAAGACTTAGTTGTTTTTTTTTTTTTAAGAGCAGAGCAGTTTTAGGTTTTATAATAAATTTGAGAGGAAGGTACAGAGATTTCCCATATGACCCAACATTATTAACATGGTACTTTTTTTTTTTAAAACCAAGGATGAACCTACATTGATATATCATTATCATCCAAAGTCCATAATTTACTGTAGGGTTCCTCTTGGTGTTGTATATTCTATGTATTTGGACAAATGTATAATGAAATATTCATCATTACAGTATCATACAGACTCTTCACTGCCCTAAAAATCCTATGTGCTCTGAATATTAATATCCCCCACTCCCCTGGCAACCACTGATCTTTTGGTTGTCTCCATAGTTTTGCCTTTTCCAGAAGGCCATATAGTTGGAATCGCGTAGTATGTAGTCTTTTCAGATTGGCTTCTTTCACTTAGTAATATGCATTTGAGTTTCCTCCATATCTGATGGCTTGAGAGCTCATTTCCTTTCAGCACCGAATAATATTCCATTGTCTAGACGTACCACAGTTTATTTATCCATTCACCTCCTGAGGACTTTTCTTGGTTGCCTCTGAGTTTTGGCAATTATGAATAAAGCTGCTATAAACATCCATGGGCACGTTTTGTGTAGACGTAAGTTTTCAGTTCCTTTGGGTAAATAACAAAGAGTACAGTTTGTAGATGATATGGTAAGAGGATGTTTAGTTTATTAAGAAACCACCAAATTGTCTTCCAAAATGGCTGTGCCATCTTGTATTCCTACCATCCATGAGTGATGCTCTTTTGTTAGGTACGTACACGTTAAGAATAGTTACATCTTCTTGGAGAATTGACCTCTTTATCATTATGTAATACCCTTCTTTACTTTGAAGTTTGCTTTGACTGAAATTAATATAGCTAATCCTGTTTTCCTGTTGTGTGTTAGCATGGTATTTTTTTGTCTGTCCATTTACTTTTGATCTATATGTGCCTATATATTTCAAGTAGGTTTCTTATAGACAGCATATTGTTGAGTTGTGTTTTTGATCCACTCTGACAATCTGTCTTTTAATTGGTACAGTTAGGCCATTGACATTCAAAGTGATTACTGACATAGTTGGATTAATATTTACCATATTTGTTACTGTTTTCTATATGTTGCCCTTATTCTTTGTTCCTGTTTTGGTCTTCCACTCTTTTCCTGCCTTTTGTGGTTTTAATTGAGCATTTAATATGATTCCATTTTCTTTCCTTTCTTAGCATATCAGTTATGCTTTTTTTGACCTTTTATAGTGGTTGTCCTAGAGTTTGCAATATACATTTATAACTAATCTAAGTCCATTTTCAAATAACATGATACTATCATGGGTAGTGTGAGTGCCTTATAAAAACAAAATATTCCTAATTCCTCCCTCCTGTCCCTTGTATCATTGCTGTCACTCATTTCACTTACATAAAAGCATACATAAACATGTATATATGCATACTATATATGCATGTTTGTATATTAGTACACACATAAGATATATATGATACATAAGCATGTATAATCAAATACATTGTTGCTATTATTTTGAACAAACTGTTCTCTTAGATCAATTAAGAGTAAGAAAAATAAAAGTTTTTATTGTACCTTCACTATTCCTGCTTTGATGCTCCTTCTTTCGTTATGTAGATCAGTTTCTGACCTACATTATTTTCCTTCTCTCTAAAGAATTTCTTTTAACATTTCTTGCAAGGGAGGTGTATTGGCAACAGATTTCCTCAAAATTTGTTTGAGAAAGTCTTTACTTCTCCTTCACTTTTGAAGGATAATTTCTCAGGATACAGAGTTCTAGGTTAGCAGGGGTTTTTCCTCAACAGTTTAAATATGTCACTCCACTCTCTTCTCACTTGCATGGTTTCTGAGGAGAAGTCTGATGTAATTCTTATCTTTGTTTCTTTATAAGCAATATGTTTTTTTTCCTCTGGCTTCTTTCAGGGTTTTTCTCTATCTTTGATTTTCTGTAATTTGAAAATGATATGCCTAGTGTAGTTTTTGAAGCATTTATTTTGCTTGGTGTTCTCTGAGCTTCCTGGATATGTGGCTTGGTGTCTAGCATTAATTTGAGGAAATTCAGTCATTATTTCAGGTATTCATCTGTTCCTTTCTCTGTTTCTTCTCCTTCTAGTATCCCCATTATGCATACATTGTATCTTTTGTATTTGTCCCATAGCCCTTGGATATTCTGTTCTGGGTTTTCTTTTTTTTTTTCCCCAGTCTTTGTTTTCACTTCTTAGTTTTCGAGGATTCTATTGATATATCTTCTAACTCAGAGATTCTTTCTTCAGCCATGTCTGGTATACTAATAAGCCCATCACAGGCATTTTTAAAATTTCTGTTACAGTGGTTGTTTTATCTCTATCATTTCTTTTTGGTTACTAGGATTTCCATTTCTCTGCTTACATTGTCTGTCTGTTCTTGCATGGTGTCTGCTTTATTCATTAGAGCCCTTAGCATATTAATCATAGTTGTTTTAAATTCTCAACCTGATAATTCCAGCATCTCTGCCCTGTTTCATTCTGATGTTTACTCTGTTTCTTCAGATTGTGGATTTTTTGCCTTTTGGTTTGTCTTGTAATTTTTACTGATAGCTGGACTTGATATATCAGATAAAAGGAACTGCTATGAATAGGCCCTTAGTAATGCGGTGGTGAGGTGTTGGGGAGAGAAAGTGTTCTATGGTCCTATGGTTCGGTCTCAGTTTTGTAGTGAGCCTATGCCTCTGGACTGGGAATCTCACAAATGTTTCTCTTTTTTTTCCCTCCCCCTTTAGTTGGGACAGAATGGCTGGAGTGGACTGGAGTTGGGTATTTTCCTAACCCCCAGGTCAGTTAGGCTCTGATAATACCCCAACAGGTTAGGTGCTGGTTAGCCAGTTTCCCCTGAAGGCAGGCGGTTTTGAGAACAATAGAGCTTTGGCATATTTCAGAACGGTTAATTTCCCTTCCCCCTGCCAGAAGCCTGAGGGGATGTCTCTCTGACATTTATTGTGGGAACCTCCTCAAGCTCCTAGAAGTAAATCTCACACTATTGGGGGGGTGCGGATAGAGGGGTTGAGTAGATGCCCGTGGAGTTTTTAACCCTCAGAGTTGTCTGCACTGTGCCTCCAGCAATTCATTTATTATGGTCAGGTTTTCTTACCTGGCTCTGGTTCCCCGGCTGGTTTCCACTTGTGAGGCTCTGCTCCAGGATGTCGAATTCATCTATCTGTCTCTCTAGTCTCAGGGGCAGTGGTTTGCCCTGTGTCTTTCCCTTTCTTATGGATCTAAGAATTGTTGATTTTTTCAGTCTCTTCACCTTTTTTGTTTGTTTGTTAGGATGGAGTGGCAACTTCCTAGCTCCTTATATATGGAACTGGAAACGAAAAGCCCACTTAACTTTTCACAGTCACTTTTTCACTGGAAATGATTGTGTATGTACTATATTATCCCTGTTAGAATTCTCCATCTTTCAAATAATACTATTTTATACAGTGTGGGTTATAGTTTACAGAGTACTTTCCCCATATTTACAACTCTGTAAGGTACTTTCACTTATTACTGTGTTGTCTTTACAACAGCCCTGTAAGGTAGATGTTATCCTTATTTCACAGACAGGAACTATTTCAGAGATGTACACATTACTTGTTCGAATACATACAACTGCTAAGTGGAAATGCAGGTCTGAGAGAGTGTTCTTTCCACCACTGGATTTAAGAAGGATAATCAATTTCCAGTCGACCCTGCTACTGTTGTGCTCTGATTTGCAACAATTTCTTTTATAAAATAGTCAAATCCACCTGTGACCTCTGCAAGGATCATTGGGCAGCAATGATAGGGATAAAATAAATGTCTAGAACTCAAATAGCTTACACTAAACAACACCATTTTTGTGTGAAAATAAAAGTAACACTTGTAAAATATCTTGCTTCTGTCATTTAGTGACTTTGATATAGTACGGTTTCCCAGGTCTTCCAGTTTGTTACCCATGCAGCTGCCTTTCCCCCAAGTCTGCCAGAACACTTGTGTTTCCATGAACAGATGAAGTGCTTACACATTCATAGACTGAGACGCCCAGAATTCAGTTGGGTTCTCTCATTGCTCCAAGCAGATTTCTGCCCTTTCAGCCATGACAACTCAGGCTGGGCTCTAAATACTGATGGCAAGACCTTTTATTATTAATCAGGGATTTGTATGAATTAATTTAAGAATGTGAGGGAGGTGGGAGCTTAAAATTAACATCCTAAATAAAATAAAGGGTACTGCTTCATGACATTTAAAGCTCTAGCAAATAAAACAAGTTTGCAAGCTTTGATGATGGATTAAAAGTATATAATCTCAAAGTTAAGTTGCTAGCTAAATACTTTTAACCCCTTTATCAGAAAAAAGACATTTCCCTACTATAATAAGTTGGGTAACAATTACAATTTTGAAAGGATATCCTGGTCTTCTAGGTGTTTGTCTAATATTTGAGGTTGAGTTATTTCACTACTCATTGCCTAAGATTCTTTGGAATGGTATATGACTTTATTTAAAATGTTCATTCAGCAGATTCAGCCCAATTTCGGTCTTTCCCTGAGATGATTAAAAATTACATTTATTGCACTTAAAATTTTTTGTGAGCACATAGAGAAATTTTAATTATAGTCATAACATGATAAGCCACATTTGCACTCCCACATATTGAAATAAACATAATTATTATATTGCCTAAAATGCTTAGAATCTATAGCTATCATAGCACATGAACATATATATATATATATAAAATGCCTTTTAAATAAAATATTCCTATTCTATAATGAAGTTATTTTATTATGCAGAAGTATAGTTCCTGGTGTGTATCTTTTATTTAAGTTGTAATTGCTACAGATATAGTAAGGCATATATTTCTAATTTGAGAAAATTACATGGTGTTTCCTACTGATATGGTAATTAGGACACTGTCTATATTTCATGTAATAAAAAAAGTTTTGTAGTTATACTTACTATTCAGGACGCTATAGGTTCCAAGTTTATAGCATCATGGTGTTCTATGTACTCATTTGTTAAATTACAGCTTTTATTAAATTTTTTAATCATTTGCAGAAATGTTTGGAAATTGAGGTGTAGATAATATGAAGAGAAATGTGAAGATCTAAAAGCTTATACATTTTTTAAAATGGTGCTTCAATTTTTATTTTTTGAGTCAGTTAATATAACTCTTCACACATGCCACATATTTATAGTTCTTCCAAGAAAATATCTTGGATGATTTAAATAATTTATAAAGTGTACTTAATATATGAACAGAATATTTCTTATCAATCATCAGGCACATATTATGTCTGCACAATTCTTGTCACACAATTTATATCTCAGATTAGTGCCATATACAGTAGACACTGAATACGTGCTTCTTAGTGATATTTAAATAATATTTTATTTATTTCTAATTAATTTATTTTTGGCTGTGTTGGGTCTTCGTTGTGGTGGGTGAGCTTCTCATTGCAGTGTCTTCTCTTGTTGCGGAGCACGGGTTTTAGGTGCATGGGCTTCAGTAGTTGTGGCACACGGGCTCAGTAGTTGTGGCGCATGGGCTCAGTAGTTGTGGCGCACAGGCTCTAGAGCGCAGGCTCAGTAGTTGTGGTGCATGGGCTTAGTTGCTCTGTGGCACGTGGGATCTTCCCAGACCAGGGCTCGAACTCATGTCCCCTGCATTGGCAGGTGGATTCTTAACCACTGTGCCACCAGGGAAGTTCCTTAAATAGTATTTTAAACTTTTACATTAATTTAAATTTGTTTTAGAACAAATGTAGCAATATAATAATATTTGAATGAATTAGATGACATTATTCCAGTGCAGCTATCATCACTCCCCCCAGAAGCATTCATACAATTCATTGGTTTTTCCATAAATTTTTGTCTAATACACTCAAAAATTCCTCTTTTATTGAGCTGCTACTTTAGTTAAGTCCTTTCTTTTCTTTTGAAGGTCTAATTTTATACCATTTTCCATATGTTTATTGATTCTTTCAAATACTTTGAAGAAGATCACCTTTCTCTTGACTCCATTCCTTTCTGCACTTGCTTTGTTTTAAATTTGTGGCTCATGTCAGAATACAGTTTACATGCTTTTGGTTTGAGAAACTGCTGCAAAATCTGGCAAAACAGACAGTACTAACCTAACAAAGAAGCAAAAGGTTTAAGAGCCAGAGTCAGTGTACTAAGGCTCAATTTATGCTTCTATTTAAGAAAGGAAGGAAAAAATGCATCCTCTTAAATAACTTTCTACACTTGAGTATATGTTAGTTTGGTTATGTAGTTGACTAACATTAATTTGAAGGAACTTTATTCACACTAATAATTGAGAAATGCATTCTAAACTGTCAAATTATGCTCATTTGTATTAATATAGGCAGCACCATTTAAAAATCAAGCCTATGGTAATACTTTACACCAGAAACTCGTACTTAATGCAAAATGAGAAAATAGTGAAAGTCATTTAAATCTTATGCGCTTTGGCAGTATACTTGTTTTTTGAATTTTTTATCATGGTAAAATATACGTAACAAAATTCACAGATTTAACCATTTTCAAGTGTACAGTTCTGTGTCATTAAGTACTTTTACATTGTTTAACCATCACCACCGTTTTATCTCCAGAACTTTTTCATCTTCCCCAGCTGAAATTCTGGACCTATTAAACACTAACTCCTCATTCCTCCCCTTCCCACAGCCCCTTGCAGCCACCATTCTACTTTCTGTGTCTATGAATCTGACTACTCTAGGTACTTCGTGTAAATGGAATCACACAATCATACACAAGCTCTCTTGAGACTGGCTTATTTCAGTTAGCATAATATCTTCAAGGTTCATCCATGTTATAACATGTCAAAGTTTCCTTCCTTTTTAAAAATGAATGATATTTGTATGTATATACTGCATTTTGTTTATCTAAATATCCATCTGTGGACAGTTGGGTTGCTTTCATATTTTGGCTATTGTGAATAATGTGGCTGTGAATGTGGGTGTGCAAATTTTTGGTTTTTTCCAACACTTTATTATGAAAATTTGTAAACATACAGGAAAGTTGAAAGAATTTTACAGTGAACATCTATATCCCTACCACTAGATTCTACCACTAGTTATTTTACTATGTTTGCTTTATCAATATCTAGCCGTTTCTCCATCCATCAATCGATCTATGTTTTTGATGCATTTCAGAGTATTTTATAGACAATAAATTTTCTTCTAAATGCTTCAGCATACATATCATTAACTAGAGTTCAGTATTAGTTTGGTTTTTCTTTTAAGGTAACATGTATATATACAATGAAATGCACAAATCTGAAGTGCACATTCAATTAATTTTGACAAATGCACATACCTGTGTAACCAAAATTCCTATCAAGATATAGAACGTTACTGTCACCCCAGAAAATTCCCTCATGCCCCATCCCAGGTGGTTCTTTCTCCTAATCGTACAAAGGTAACCACTGTTCTGATAATTCTTCTACCATAGATTGGTTTTGCCTGTTCTAGAACTTTATATAGATGGAATCATAATATGTACTTTTTTGTGTAAGGCTTCTTTCATTTAGCATAGTGTTTTTGAAGTTCATTGATATTGTCATATAGATCAGTATTCTTCCTTTATATTGCTGACTAGTATTCCATTGTATGAATATGAATTCATTGTAGTGTATTTATCCATTATCTTCTGATGGACACCTGGCTACCTTATTATTATCACTGGATTACTTATTATTTTATACAGGATGAAGTAATATCTCCCTTGCTTACTCCTTAACCCTTTAGTTACTAACATTATGGCTTAGTAAATGCTTATAAAGGGAGTTTCTAAAGTAGTGTATTTAAAATCCTTCTGAATTCCCTGATAGCTCAGCAATACCATTTCCTTTTACCTTAGATCTTAGCCAGTGAAGGAGATCAAGTATTCACTTATTTTAAATGTGTATTAGCTTCCATGCTAGCCACATCTTGCGATCATAAACTGCCACCCAGTCCTACTGCTGTCTGAGTTTTTGAAAGAACGTTGTTGGTTCACTAATGAGAGGTGGGTGGAAGTAGGAGGCTTTGTGTAGTTTCTGGTGGTTGCAGGTGGGGGAGTTCTCACTGTAGCCAGCTGCTACAATGGCAGCAGCGAAGGGTAGAAGATAGGGATAGGAGAGAGGAGGCAGAGACACTACAGGTTATTGGTAGCTGAAGTCAATCAATTGTAAGTTGAAACCCAATTTTTTGGAGAGAGAAATTCAAGTCAAAATATTTGCAGTATTTCACTTCGTAATTAGACAGTACTATACCATATCATCTTTGATAAAATGGCAACTCTTAACAAATTTAAACATACCAACTTTGCCATGTTTTTGTCTACTGTATGTATGGTGTACATGCTTTGTTTGTATCTGTTCTCAAAATACCCTAAGAACATCAAGTCATTTTATAATACCATCTCTTTTCATTTAATTTGTGATATCCAGGAGAAATCTAATTTTTAAAAATTCTGCATGGTTTAAGAACAAGTAACCAAGGATATCAAAAAAACATATAAAATATTAAGACTCAACTCTGTATTTTCCAGAAGGTATGAAAGTAATACCACTTAATAGGTTAGCTGCCACCCTGCACTTTCCAAGCACTTTAGAGTCATTCATCTGTCTGAGGTAAGACGGTATTTGCACCCTTGGTTAACAGATGGGAACTCTTTCTTCCCTGCTGTGTTTTACTGTATTTGAATTCCAGAATTTATCCAGAGCTCTCCAAACAGTGCTTGTGGTTTTCTGCTGACCTAAGAAAGATTCCTTTTAATAATGGCTTTCCCCACAAATGTCCCAAATAGTTCTGCGATATTCTTTCAGAAGTTATTAAAACTAGAAGCAGACAAACAATTGTCAGCTTTTGTGGTAACAGTAAAAATAAATTTAACTTGAAAATTTGTAAGAGATTATATCATTCATAGAAGATAAAACAATTATATCTAAAAATAGGTAAAATATCTCATAAGTTTGTATAAAATCTTTAAGCAAATATAAATTTAATGTGCACCTAATTGATGGTTTTCCTTCTGGAAGAGAAATTATGGAATCCTGTATCTAAACTAATTTAGTAAATTTAATAATTGCATTATATTGGTCCATATATGTTTATGGTTAACAAAGAGAAAGGAGAGAAACCACAGGTGTTTATTTACTGATTTTATCAGTAGGGGTTATGAGGATAGATAGATATGCAGATATCTATAGATAGATAGATATCTATAGATAGATAGGCAGATATCTGTAGATAGATAGATATGCAGATATCTTCTCTGCAAATTACTGGTTATTTATTACTTGAACTAATAATCTTAGAGTATGTTTACAGGAACTCTACAATTTGAAGAAGTAAAGAGTTATCACATTCAGATACCTGGTTGTGCTGATCTTTGTTCATTTAAATGCAGGATATTTGAAGGCAAAAATTCCAAAGCCTGATTTACTTTATCTATGCTTATTTACAAGTATGTTTAATCCTGCTCTTGTTTTTGAACTTCTTAATGCTGCATAAAAATATTAATCATTAGGTGGTCTTAATGTAGCTATCTTCAGCCCTTCTGCAGAAAGTCATTATCAGAGAATTCATTCTAATTCAAGGTTAATTAGTGTACCATTAAAATAATGTGTTACAAAAATTAATTACATTGCAGGTCAGAAAACCTGTTAAAAAGCATAGTGTAAATGTCTGAGAGCACATCATCCTCCTTAAAACATTGCTATACAAGTGCCACCCTTCTAGAAAATATATCCAAAGTGAAAATCACTACTGAGGTCCAGTCATAGGTGTTTCGTCTAAAGTAAATTTTTGGCACCACATATGGGAAATATAAAATATAACTCCCCATTAACAGTAAAATGCGTTGCTTGTCTGCTTTCCCACCGAAACAGCTAAGGATTTATAATTTAACATTAGTCTATGTAACCCTATTGGGTTAAACCTAAGGAGAAATCAGGAATCTGGTTGAGAAATAGAAATTATCTGTACATCTTGTAGTAAAAATACTAGATATATTAATATTATGTTTTCTTACTTAACTATTAGGTACTTCTGGTAGGTTCCCTGTGTAAGTCTATCAGGCATCATTTTAACTATGTAGTAATTCTTGTTAATAATTTAACATAATAGCCATAAAATGTACAGTTATAATTAGAACTAAGAATGATACAGACTTTGACATTTTATCTGATTATTTTAATGTAAAAGCTGTGAAACAATTACATTGAACTATAAAATATTTTATACATTGGTATTAGTTCTGAGAGTCTAATTAGAATATCTATCTATTCGTATAGAGGGTTTTGAAATTAGTGCTCTAGTAACACTAAATCAGTACACGTTAGAGCTGGAGAACATTTACCATAGGCAACTCTATTCTCTACTCCACAATACATTTTTTACTTGGCTTTTAGAATTGTCTCCATTTAAAAAATTTTTAGTGGGCTCTGAGCAAAGTAGTTTTGCTGTTACAATAAACTGTGAATGATTTGCCCACGTTTTAAAATTTTTTGCTTCCCTTCCTCTTCGGATTTTGTGTAAGCCTATTGCAAAACAGATATTCACAGGTAAGTAAAAATAAATTGAGCAAATGAAAGAAAAAGAAAAGGACAATTTGTAAGGAAGAAGTTGTCTTACTTTTTGTTTGTTTGTTTCAAGAATAGTTCCTGGTTTGATTAGTTGAACGAATAGGTATGTGAAGAGAGTCTGTAAGGTGAAGTGTGTGAGTTTAGAAAAGCTTTGTTGAAAAGTGCTTTTTACTTTAAAGTCATCTTTGTCCCAGCTTATATCTCCTTAAATCTTTTCTAAAATGACATAAAGCAGGGATTTCAACTTGATTTGGAAAAACATTCCATTCTTTAAAAAATGACATCACTACCACCCTGAAAAAAGTAGTGTTAAGCCATACATCACTCATTTCTTCAGAAAAGCCCTTAGCTTTGGGGGTTTTGTTTATTCTTTGGACTGAGTAGGCTCCTTTCATTAACTAAACCAAGATGTCTGACAGTGGAGAAAAGAATTAACACATTGAGAGTAACCGTTCATCCTTGGTAGACAACAGTTAAAATTAATGTTTCATATTTAGTACTTTTGTCTCCTGACAGTTAATATCTATTCTGTTTTACAAGTGGCTTTCACAGTCAGCATTTGAAGACAAACACTAGCAGACTTTACTAATGTTTTGGGGATATTTCAGGGTGTAAATTTGGGATATGAAGGGGAAATGCTTAGTTTCAAAGTGATTAAATTTTCTTATATTTTAAGGAATAAACTTGAGTAAATTTAGATAAACTGCATTTAGATTATGATCTCTACCTAGGTTTAAGTACTTATTTTTTTTTTTATCCATAGGATTTTTTTCACCAGAAGTGGACATAATTTAAAACTATCTCTTACCTTTATAGAGTACTTCAAAATTTACAAAGCATTATTTTGTAACTCATTCATTCAACAAATGTTATTGGTATTATTGTTGTTAGTGTTACCCCCACGCTGTGGGTGAGGAAGCTGTTCAGGCTGAAGAAAGTCACTGGGCTAGTACAGAACAGATTCCAGAAGTAGAACTCAGGACTTTCTATTGATTTCCAGTCTGCTGATTTTCCCATAGAACATTTTATATCAATCATTCTTAGAATAGTTAATCTACATTTTTGCATATTACTCTGTCTTTCTTCAGACCTTATATCTTTTATATGGTCCCACACTGGATTAACAAATTCATTTATCTTTTTCTGTGTTTTTAGGGCAGAGCTCTACTCCATTGGGCTTGTGATCGAGGACATAAGGAACTAGTCACAGTCCTGCTACAACATAGAGCTGATATTAACTGTCAGGTAAGAGTGATGAAAAGGGAGTTTTTTTAAAAAAATTGGGGTAAAATCCACATAAAGTAAAATTTACCATATTAACAATTTTAAAGTGTACAGTCGAGTGGCATTTAACAATGTGCAACCATCACTACTGTCTTGTCCTGCAGCATTTTCATCACCCCAGAAGTACGCTTTGTACCCATTAAGCGGTCACTCCCTATTTCCCCCTCACTTTCTCAGTGGATTTGCCTCTTCTAGATATTTCATATAAATGGAGTCATAAAATATGTGGCCTTTGTTTCTGGCTTCCTTCACTTGGCATATTTTCAAGGATTATCCATGTTGTAACATGTAACAGTACTTCATTCCTTTTTGTGGCTAAATAATATTCCGTTGTATGGATAGACCACATTTTATCAATTCATCAGTTGATGAGCAGTTGGGTTGTTTCCACCCTTTGGCAGTTGTGAATAATTGCGGTGAACAATTTGTGTACATGTTTTTGTTTAAACACTTGTTTTCAGTTCTTTTGGTTCTGTACCTAGGAGGAGAATTTAAGTTATATGGTAATTTGATGTTTAACTTTTTGAGGAACCTCCAAACTTTTCCACAGGAGCTACACCATTTTACATTCCCGCCAGCAATTCACGAGTGTTCCAGTTTTTCCACTTCTTCGCCAATACACATTATTTTTCTGTTCATTAGCCATTCTAATGGGCATGAAGTGATATCTCATCATGGTATGGATTTGATTTGCATTTCCCTAATGACTAATGATGCTGAGTATCTTTTCATGTACTTGTTGACAGTTTATATGTCTTCTTTGGAAAAATGTCTATTTAAGTGTTTCACCCCTTTTTAAACTGAGTTTTCTTTTATATTTAAGATCTAAAAATTCTTTATATATATTCTGGACATTAGACCATTATCAGATGTATGATTTGCAGATATCTTCTCCCTTTTCGTGGGCTGTTTTTTCGCTTTCTTAATAGTGCCCTTTGGTGCATGTAAAGTTTTTAATTTTGATGAAGTCCAGTGTATCTATTTCCTTTTGTTGGTTGTGCTTTTGGCATCATACCTAAGAAACCTTTGCCAAATCCAAGGTCATTAAGATTTACCCCGAAATTTTCTTTCTTTCTTTTTCTCTCTTTTTTTTTGACTGTGGCAAAATATATATAACATAAAATTTACCGCCTTAACCATTTTAAGTGTACAGTTCTGTGGCATTAACTACTTTTACGGTGTTTAACCGTCACCACCATTCATCTCTAGAACCTATTCATCTTCTCCAATTGAAACTCTGTACTCATAACTAGCTCCCCATTCCCCACCCCACCCCCTCAGCCCCTGGCAGCCACCATTCTACTTTCTCTCTTCATGAATTTGACTACTGTAGATACCTCATACAAGTAGAATCATACAATATTTGTCCTTTTGTGACTGGCTTATTTCACTTAGCATAATGTCTTCAAGGTTCGTCCCTGATGTAGCATGTGTCAGAATTTCTTTCCTTTTTAAAACTAAATAATGTTGCATTGTATGTGTATACCATATTTTGTTTATCCAGATATCCATCTACAGACGCTTAGGTGACTTTCATCTTTTGGCTGTTGTGATTAATACTTCTATGAATATGGGTAACAAATGTCTGTTTGAATCCTTGCTTTCACTTCTTTTGAGTATATACCCAGAAGTGGAATTGCTGGATCATATGGTAATTCTTCGTTTAATGTTTTGAAGAATCACCATACCATTTCCACAGTGGCTGCACCATTCTACCTTCCCATCAACAATGCACAATTGTTCCAGTTTCTCCAAATCCTTACCAACACTTGTTATTTTCTGTATTTCTGATATTAGCCATCCTGGTGGGTGTGAAGTGGTATCTCATTGTGGTTTTAATTTCACTTCCATAATGATTAATGATGTTGAACATTATTAATGTTGAACAATCAGTTTTGGCCATTTGTATATCTTCTTTGGAGAAATGTCTATTCATGTCCTTTGCCCATTCTTTAATTGGGTTGTTTGGGTTTTTTTTGTTGTTAAGCTGTAAGAAGTCTTTATATAGTCTGGATATCACCCCCTTATCAGATGCATGGTTTACAAATATTTTCTCCCGTTCTTTGGGTTTTCTTTCACTCTGCTGATAATAGTGTCCTTTGATGCACAATAGTTTAAAATTTTGATGAAGTTCAACTTATGTATTTTTCCTTTTGTTGCCTGTGTTTTTGGTGTCATATCCAAGAAATCATTGCAAAATGCCATGCCATGAAGCTTTTTCCCAGGTTTTCTTTAAGAGCTTTATGATTTTAGCTTTGTTTTTTGACCCAAGTAAAAGGTAACGTAAGGGTCCAGCTTCATTTTTTTGCACGTGGATATTCAGTTTTCCCAGCGCCATTTATTGAAAGGCTGTCTTTTCTTCACTGAATGGTCCTGACACCCCTTGTCAGAAATCACTTGACCATATATGCAAGAGTTTGGGATCTCTATTCTATTCCATTGGTCTATATGTCTGTCTTTATGCCACTACTACCCTGGTTTGATTACTGTAGCTTTGTAGTAATTTTTGAAATCAGGAAGTGTGAGACTTCCAACTTGTTTTTCTTTTTCAAGATGGTTTTGGCTATTCTGGGTCCCTTAAGTTTCCATATGAATTTTAGGATGGATTTTTCTAATTCTACGAAAAAGTCATTGGGGTTTTGATGGAGGTTGCATTGAATCTATAGATCGATTTGGGGAGTACAGGTTTCCCTTGCTCTCTGAAAGTAAATCATTCCTACGAAACCTTTTGTAAGCCAAAATGATGTAAAGCAAAGAAGCAATTACCTTAGGACACATCTTGCTAACGAACGCACAAAGTAAACTGAGATAAAGCACAGATGCTCACACAGTTAAAAGTTATGGTGGCTTCGTGCTGAGATGCACACTGTAGTTCCTGGAGAAGGAGCTAGATGGTGCCGCTCTTAGTGCTCAGGGTGCACGCTGCCTCTACAATAGCCAGCTGCAAAACAAAGGGCGAGCGCTGGTTTTGCTTTTCACCTTTTTTTGTAAAAGCAAAAATCGTCTTTAGATTTCTTTCGGTTAGCAAAAACAGGTACTAATGTAGGTCTTTAGTAAAAGTGAAGTGGCATAAAGCAGACTTTTGAAAAGCAAGAGATACCTGTATTGTCATCTTAACAATGGTAAGTCTTCCAATCCATGGAATGGCCTTTTTTGTGTCTCTAATTTCTTTCAGCATCGTTTTATAATTTTCAGTATACAGTACGTTTGCCTCCTTGGTTTAGTTTATTCCTGAGTATTTTATTCTTTTTTGACACTATTGTAAATGAAGCTATTTTCTAAATTTCTTTTTTTGATTATTCATTGTTAGTGTTTAGAAATGCAAGTGATTTTTGTGTGTTGATTCTTTATCCTGCAACTTGGCTGAATTTGCTTATTAGTTCTAACAGCTTTTTGTGGAATCTTAAGGGTTTTCTACATACAAGATATGTTCTCTATGAACAGAGATAATTTTACTTCTTCCTTTCCAACTTGGATGCCTTTTATTTCATCTTCTTGCCTAACTGCTCTGACTAGACCTTCTAGTACTGTGTTGAATAAAAGTAGTAAAAGTGGGCATCCTTGTCTTATTTAGGAGTTTGCTTTTTAATTTAGTATAAATTATACTAAAGATAGATACAAAATGCTTTTCCTTTACATAATATTTGTTGGCATATCCCTTCCACTTTAGTCCCCTCGGCCTCCTGGGCTCACCCTGAACTTTTCATCAAGTCGTGAAATTTTCAGTTCTAATTGTACTCTCCAATTCATTTCACTCTAAATCTCTTATTTGGCTTTATGGAAATCCTGAGTCCCTTGACTGATCTGCCTTCTCCCATTTTAGTTCATTTTGTCCACTCTCATGCAATTATCCTCATCTTCATTCCCATTCCCTGTTTTTCACCTGGCAAAATGCTAATTCTGATTACAGTTGCCTGCCTTCTATACATCTACACTCTGGGTCTGGGCAAAGCTAGAAAAAAAAATTACTCAGCCTGGATATTATCATAAATCATGGTATCCATCTTTAATTCTGACTGGCAAGTCTTACGGTCTTTCTTACTCTCACATTTTCCCTTATTTCACAGACAAAATAGAAGACCTCTTTATCTCCAACCTGTCTCTCAGCCAGTAGCTGCAGCAACATATATTTCTTGGACACCCCTCAGACACTTCAAATGCACAGTGTCTAACACTGAACTTACCATCTCTCAACAGCCACCGCCCCCGCCCCCCCGTAATTGGCATCAGCATCCACCCAGTACTCCAGGACTCATCCTTTATTCTTCTCTCATTTTCACACCCACTGAAGTCCTATAGATTCTGCCTGCTAAGTGTACCTCAAATCTATCCACTTCTCTATTTCAGCATTGCCAACACACAAGCTTATTAAATTATTTCAGCAGCTCTCAACTATATCCCTGCTTCTAATCCTGATGTCCTTCGATACATTTCCCACTTTTCATCTGGAGATTCTTTCTAAAATGCTAATTTTCAGGGGCTTCCCTGGTGGCGCAGAGGTTGAGAATCCGCCTGCCAATGCAGGGGACACGGGTTCGAGTCTTGGTCCGGGAAGATCCCACATGCCGCGGAGCAACTGAGCCCGTGCGCCGCAACTACTGAGCCTCTGCTCTAGAGCCCGCGAGCCACAACTACTGAAGCTCGTGCGCCTAGAGCCCATGCTCTGCAACTAGAGAAGCCACTGCAATGAGAAGTCCACGCACTGCAATGAAGACCCAACACAGCCAAAAATAAATAAATAAATTAGGGAAAAAAAGAATGAAATGCTAATTTTCAAATGTTCTCTTGTTTACTTTTATTATTCTAAGGTAAAATCTAAATTTAATTTGCCCTATAAAACCCTTCATGATCTGGACCTTGCTTACCTCTCCACTTATTTCTCAGCACACTCCTAGCTTATGGTATGCTGAGTTCCACTGGTTCTGAAGAACTTGACATGCTGCTCACCTGTTGGCCGCCTTTTTTTTTTTTGAACATCTTTATAGGAGTGTAATTGCTTTACATTGTTGTGTTAGTTTCTGCTGTATAACAAAGTGAGTCAGCTATATGTATATATATATCCCCATATCCCCTCCCTCTTCAGCCTCCCTCCCACTCTCCCTATTTCACCCCTCTAGATGGTCACAAAGCACCAACCTGATCTCCCTGTTCTATGCAGCTGCTTCCCACTAGCTATGTATTTTACATTTCGTAGTGTATATATGTCAGTGCCATTCTCTCACTTCGTCCCGGCTTATCCTTCCCCTTCCCGTGTCCTCAAGTCTATTTTCTACGTCTGCATCTTTATTCCTGTCCTGCCCCTAGGTTCTTCAGAACCTTTTTAAATTCCATATATATCTGTTAGCATACAGTATTTGTTTTTCTCTTTCTGACTTACTTCATTCTGTATGACAGACTCTAGTCCATCCACCTCACTACAAATAACTCAATTTTGTTTCTTTTTATGGCTGAGTAGTATTACATTGTATATATGAGCCACATCTTCTTTACCCATTCATCTGTCAGTGGACACTTAGGTTGCTTCCATGTCCTGGCTATTGTAAAGAGTACTGCAATGAACATTTTGGTACATGACTTTTTTTGAATTATGGTTTTCTCAGGGTATAAGCACAGTAGTGGGATTGCTGGGTGATATGATAGTTCTATTTTTAGTTTTTTAAGGAACCTTCATACTGTTCTCCATAGAGAACAGTATCAATTTACATTCCCACTAACAGTATCAATTTACATTCCCAGTAACAGTGCAAGAGTGTTCCCTTTTCTCCACACCCTCTCCAGCATTTATTGTTTATAGATTTTTTTGATGATGGCCATTCTGACTGGTGTGAGGTGATACCTCATTGTAGTTCTGATTTGCATTTCTCTATTAATTAGTGATGTTGAGCATCCTTTTATGTGTTTGTTGGTAGTCTGTATATCTTCTTGGAAGAAATGTATATTTAGGTCTTCTGCCTATTTTGGCATTGGGTTGTTTGTTTTTTTGATATTGAGTTGCATGAGCTGCTTGTATATTTTAGAGATTAATCCTTTGGCAGTTGCTTCATTTGCAAATACTTTCTCCCATTCTGAGGGTTGTCTTTTCGTCTTGTTTATGGTTTCCTTTGCTGTCAAAAGCTTTCAAGTTTCATTAGGTCCCATTTGTTTATTTTTGTTTTTACTTCCATTTCTCTAGGAGGTGGGTCAAAAAGGATCTTGCTGTGATATATGTCACAGAGGGTTCTGCCTATGTTTTCCTCTAAGAGTTTTATAGTGTCTGGCCTTACATTTAGGTCTTTAATCCATTTTGAGTTTATTTTTGTGTACGGTGCTAGGAAGTGTTCTAATTTCATTCTTTTCCATGTAGCTGTCCACTTTTCCCAGCACCACTTATTGAAGAGGCTGTCTTTTCTCCATTATATATTCTTGCCTCCTTTATCAAAGATAAGGTGACCATATGTGCGTGGGTTTATCTCTGGGCTTTCTATCCTGTTCCATTGACCTATATTTCTGTTTTTGTGCCAGTACCATACTGTCTTTATTACTGTAGCTTTGTAGTATAGTCTAAAGTCAGGGAGCCCGATTCCTCCAGCTCCGTTTTTCTTTCTCAAGATTGCTTTGGCTGTTCGAGGTCATTTATGTTTCCATACAAATTGTGACATTTTTTGTTCTAGTTCTCTGAAAAATGCCATTGGTAGTTTGATAGTGATTGCATTAAATCTGTAGATTGCTTTGGGTAGTAGAGTCATTTTCACAATGTTTGATTCTTCCAATCCAAGAACATGGTATATCTCTCCATCTGTTTGTATCAACTTTAATTTCTTTCATTAGTGTCTTATAGTTTTCTGCGTACAGGTCTTTTGTCTGCTTAGGTAGGTTTATTCCTAGGTTTTTTATTCTTTTTGTTGCAGTGGTAAGTGGGAGTGTTTCCTTAATTTCAGTTTCAGTTTTTTCATCACTAGTGTATAGGAATGCAAGAGATATCTGTGCATTAATTTTGTATCCTGCTACTTTACCAGATTCATTGATTAGCTCTAGTAGTTTTCTGGTAGCATCTTTAGGATTCTCTATGTATAGTATTATGTCATCTGCAAACAGTGACAGTTTCACGTCTTCTTTTCTGATTTGGATTCCTTTTATTTCTTTTTTGTCTCTGATTGCTGTGGCTAAAACTTCTAAAACTATGTTGAATAATAGTGGTGAGAATGGGCAGCCTTGTCTTGTTCCTGATGTGAGTGGAAATGGTTTCAGTTTTTCACCATTGAGAGCGATGTTGGCTGTGGGTTTGTCATATATAGCCTTTATAAAATGTTGAGGTAAGTTCCCTCTATGCCTACTTTTGGAGAGTTTTTATCATAAATGGGTGTTGAATTTTTTGAAAGCTTTTTCTGCATCTGTTGAGATTATCATATGGTTTTTATTCTTCAGTTTGTTAATATGGTGTATCACATTGATTGATTTGCATATATTCAAGAATCCTTGCATTCCTGGGATAACCCCCACTTTATCATGGTATATGATCCTTTTAATGTGCTTCTGTATTCTGTTTGCTAGTATTTTGTTGAGGATTTTCACATCTATGTTCATTAGTGATACTGGCCTGTAGTTTTCTTTTTTTGTAACATCTTTGTCTGGTTTTGGTATCAGCATGATGGTGGCCTCGTAGAAGGAATTTGGGAGTGTTCCTCCCTCTGCTATATTTTGGAAGAGTTTGAGAAGAATAGGTCTTAACTCTTTTGTAAATGTTTGATAGAATTTGCCTGTGAAGCCATCTGATCCTGGGCTTTTGTTTGTTGGAAGATTTTTAATCACAGTTTCAATTTCAGTGCTTGTGATTGGTCTGTTTACATTTTCTATTTCTTCTTCTGGGTTCAGTCCTGGAAGGTTGTGCTTTTCTACTAATATGTCCATTTCTTCCAGATTGTCCATTTTATTGGCATATAGATGCTTTTAGTAATCTCTCATGGTCCTTTGTATTTCTGCAGTGTCAGTTGTTACTTCTCCTTTTTCATTTCTAATTCTGTTGATTTGTCTTCTCCCTTTTTCACTTCATGCATCTGGCTAATGGTTTATCAATTTTGTTTATCTTCTCAAAGAACCAGCTTTTAGTTTTATTGATCTTTGCTATCATTGCCTACATTTCCCTTTCATTTATTTCTGATCTGATCTTTATGATTTCTTTCCTTCTGCTAACTTTGGGGATTTTTTGGTCTTCTTTCTCTAATTGCTTTAGTGTAAGGTTAGGTTGTTTGAGATTTTTCTTGTTTATTGAGGTAGGATTGTATTGCTATGAACTTCCCTCTTAGAACTGCTTTTGCTGCATCCCATAGGTTTTGGGTCATCGTGTTTTCATTGTCATTTGTTTCTAGGTATTTTTTGATTTCCTCTTTGATTTCTTCAGTGATGTCTTGGTTATTTAGTAGCGTGTTGTTTAGCCTCCATGTGTTTTGTTTTGTTTTGTTTTTTTTTTGCGGTACGCGGGCCTCTCACTGCTGCAGCCCCTCCCGTTGCGGAGCACAGGCTCTGGTTGCACCGGCCCAGTGGCCATGGCCCACGGGCCCAGTCGCTGCACGGCATGTGGGATCTTCCCGGACTGGGGCATGAACCCGTGTCCCCTGCATCGGCAGGCGGACTCTCAACCAGTGCGCCACCAGGGAAGCCCCTCTACTTTTTTAACATTTTTTTTCCTGTAACTGATATCTAGGCTCATAGTGTTGTGGTCGGGAAAGATACTTGATACAATTTCAATTTTCTTAAATTTACCAAGGCTTGATTTGTGACCCAAGATATGACCTATCCTGGAAAATGTTTCATGAGCACTTAAGAAAAAAGTGTATTCTGTTGTTTTTAATGGAATGTCCTATAAATATCAGTTAGGTCCATCTTGTTTAATGTGTCATTTAAAGCTTGTGTTTCCTTATTTATTTTCATTTTGGATGATCTGTCCATTGGTGAAAGTGGGGTGTTAAAGTCCCTGCTATTATTGTGTTACTCTTTATTTCCCCTTTTGTGGCTGTTAGCATTTTTTGCCTTATGTATTGAGGTGCTCCTATGTTGGGTGCATAAATATTTACAACTGTTACATTTTTTTCTTGGATTGATCCCTTGATCATTATTTAGTGTCCTTCTTTGTCTCCTGTAATAGTTTTTAAAGTGCATTTTGTCTGATATGAGAATTGCTACTCCAGCTTTCTTTTGATTTCCATTTGCATGGAGTATCTTTTTCCATCCCTTCACTTTCAGTCTGTATGTGTCCCTAGGTTGAAGTGGGTTTCTTGTAGACAGCATATATATGGGTCTTGTTTTTGTATCCATTCAGCCTGTTTGGGTCTTTCAGTTGGAGCATTAAACCATTTATATTTAAGGTAATTATCAATATGTATGTTCCTATTACCATTTTCTTAATTGTTTGGGGTTTGTTATTGTAGGTCCTTTCCTTCTCTTGTGTTTCCTGCCTAGAGAAGTTCCTTTAGCATTTGTTGTAAAGCTGGTTTGGTGGTGCTGAATTCTCTGAGCTTTTGCTTGTCTGTAAAGGTTTTAATTTCTCTGTCAAATCTGAGTGAGATCCTTGCTGGGTAGAGTAATCTTGGTTGTAGGTTTTTCCCTTTCATCATTTTAAATATGTCATGCCACTCCTTTCTGGCTTGCAGAGTTTGTGCTGAAGGATCAGCTGTTAACCTTAAGGGGATTCCCTTGTATGTCATTTGTTACTTTTCCCTTGCTGCTTTTAATATTTTTTCTTTGTATTTAATTTTTGATAGTTTGATTAATATGTGTCTTGGCGTGTTTCTCCTTGGATTTATCCTGTATGGGACTCTCTGCTTCCTCGACTTGATTGACTATTTCCTTTCCTATATTAGGGAAGTTTTCAACTATAATCTCTTCAAATATTTTCTCAGTCCCTTTCTTTGTCTTTTCTTCTGGGACCCCTATAATTCGAATGTTGGTGCGTTTAATGTTGTCCCAGAGGTATCTGAGACTGTCCTCAATTCTTTTCATTCTTTTTTCTTTATTCTGCTCTGTGGTAGTTATTTCCACTATTTTATCTTCAAGGTCACTTATCTGTTCTTCTGCCTCAGTTATTCAGCTACTGATTCCTTCTAGAGCATTTTTAATTTCATTTATTGTGTTGTTCATCATTGTTTGTTTGCTCTTTAGTTCTTCTATATCCTTGTTAAACATTTCTTGTATTTTCTCCATTCTATTTCCAAGATTTTGGATTATGTTTACTGTCATTACTCTGAATTCTTTTTCAGGTAGACTGCCTGTTTCCTCTTCATTTGTTTGGTCTGGTGGGTTTTTACCTTGCTCCTTCATCTGCTGTGTATTTCTCTGTCTTCCTGTTTTGCTTAACATACTGTGTTTGGGGTCTCCTTTTCGCAGGCTGCAGGTTCGTAGTTCCCATTGTTTTTGGTGTCTGACCCCAGTAGGTAAGGTTGGTTCAGTGGGTTGTATAGGCTTCCTGGTGGAGGGGACTAGTGCCCGTGTTCTGGTGGATGAGGCTGGATCTTTTCTTCCTGGTGGGCAGGACTGAGTTCTGTGGTGTGTTTTGGGGTGTCTGTGAACTTACTATGATTTTAGGCAACCTCTCTGCTAATGTTTGGGGTTGTGTTCCTGTCTTGCTAGTTGTTTGGCATGGGGTGTCCAGCACTGGAGTTTGCTGTTGAGTGGAGCTGGGTCTTAGCGTTGAGGTGTAGATCTCTGGGACAGCTCTCGCCAATTGATATTACATGGGGCCAGGAGGTCTCTGGTGGTCCAGTGTCCTGAACTTGGCTCTCCCACTTCCGAGGCTCAGGCCTGACACCCAGCTGGAGCACTGAGATCCTGTCAGACACATGGCTCAGAAGAAAAGGGAGAAAAAAATAGAATAAAATAAAATAAAGGTATTAAAATAAAAAAAATTTTAATTATTAAAAAATAAAAAAGTAATTAAAAAAAGAGAGCAACCAAACCAATAAACAAATCCACCAATGATAACAAGCACTAAAAACTAAACTAAGATAAACATATAAATCAGAAAGTAGTCAGTCTCATACAGCAAACCCCAAGTCTGCAGTTGCTCCCAAAGTCCGCTGCCTCAATTTTGGGATGATCATTGTCTATTCAAGTATTCCACAGATGCAGGGAGATCAAGTTGATTGTGGAGATTTAATCTGCTGCTCCTGAGGCTGCTGGGAGAGATTTCCCTTTCTCTTCTTTGTTCGCACAGCTCCTGGGGTTCAGCTTTGGTTTTGGCCCCGCCTCTGCATGTAGGTTGCCTGAGGGTGTCTCTTCTTCACCCAGAAAGGCGGGGGCTAAAGGAGAAGCTGATTAGGGGGCTCTGGCTCACTCAGGCCTGGGTGAGGGAGGGGTACAGAATACGGGGTGAGCCTGCAGTGGCAGAGGCTGGTGTGACATTGCCACAGCCTGAGGTGTGCCGTGTGTTCTCCTGGGGAAGTTGTCCCTGGATCACGGGACCCTGGCAGTGATGGGATGCACAGTTCCCAGGTGGGAAGGTGTGGATAGTGACCTGTGCTTGCACACAGGCTTCTTGGTGGCTGCAGCAGCAGCCTTAGCATTTCATGCCCGTCTCTGGTGTCCACGCTGATAGCCACAGCTTGCATCCATCTCTGAAGCTCATTTAGGCAGTGCTCTGAATCCCCTCTCCTCATGCACCCTGAAACAATGGTCTCTTGCCTCTTAGGTCCAGAATTTTTTCCCAAACTCCCTCTCAGCCAGCTGTGGTGCATCAGCCCCTTTCAGGCTGTGTTCACGCAGCCATTCCCAGTCCTCACCCTGGTATCTGACCTCTGAAGCCCGAGCCTCCGCTCCCAGCCCCCGCCCGCCCCAGCTTGTGAGCAGACAAGCCTCTCGGGCTGGTGAGTGCTGGTCGGCACCGATCCTCTGTGCGGGAATCTCTCCGCTTTGCCCTCTGTACCCCTCTTGCTGAGCTTTCCTCCATGGCTCCGAAGCTTCCCCCCCACCCACTCCCCGTCTCCACCAGTGAAGGGGCTTCCTAGTGTGTGGAAGCATTTCCTCCTTCACAGCTCCCTCCCAGAGTTGCAGGTCCCGTCCCTATTCTTTTGTCTCTGTTTTTTCTTTTTTCTTTTGCCCTACCCAGGTACGTGGGGAGTTCTTGCCTATTGGGAAGTCTTAGGCCTCCTGCCAGCATTCAGTAGGTGTTCTCTAGGAGTTGTTCCACATGTAGATGTATTTTTGATGTATTTGTGAGGAGGAAGGTGATCTCCACATCTAACTCCTCTGCTGTTTTGAAGGTCCTCCTGTTGGTCTTCTTAGATACTGTTTTCTGTCTCCTTTGTTCTCCCTCCTAGGCCTCAGTTTACACATCATTTCCTTCAGGAAGCCTTCCTTCACTCTGACCAGATAGACACCCCCACTTATATAGCTCCCTGTTCTTAAGCTCATCAAAGAGCTACCACAGTGCAGTCACCTTGTTTTGTAATTCACTGTTTACATGTCTGTCCTCAGCACCACTGTATACAGGTACCAGAGTATGGTTGTATGACCAGTGCCTCGTATGTCTGACATATAGTCAGTGCTCAGTAAATATTGAACAAAGGAATATCAGCTTATAAAGAAGTTGACAAAATGTTAGAAAAAATATATCATGACAACCAGAAAAGACCAAAGCATTTACCAGAACCTTTGGGGTATCCTTGTTATTTTATTAGAATAAATACTTCTTTCCCCGTTAGACATGTGTGCATTCTTCTTGGGCCAGTTCCCTAGCTTCGAGTCATAGGTCAGACTCATAACCTTAAGCCATATATATTTCACTGATTTTTTTTTTAGTAGTTTGTATATATACAAAGGAAAGAAAACTCAAAAAATGCAAAAGACTAACTTTAAATAATTCTTTCTCCTATCCTTGTTTCAGAACTTTGATGTTTTAAGGAATATTAGCATTTTCATTGTGATATAATTATTATTAAAACTTTTCTTCTAGTACTTTCATCATTTCATGGTTTCTGTGATCCATCTAGAATTAATTTGTGTCACATGTATGCAATAGGAATTTTATTTTTGTCCAGATGTTGCCAGCTTTGCTTTTGTCTAGATGATTAGCTAGTTGTTCCAATAATGTTTATTGAATAATCTTTTCTCTACTGATTTGAAGTGTCTTCTTTTTATAGTCTTACTTCATCTACATATTTCACTGTGTTTCTCGGCTGTTCTATTGCTCTGTTTTTCTGTTCATGTACTTGTGCTATGCTGTTTTAAGTATTGTAGCTTCAAAATATGTTTTAATACCTGGCAGGATAGATTACTTAATTACTTATTCAGAATATTCTCTTTTTGCTTGTTTATTTTTCTTTGTGAACTTTAAAATCATCTTTCCAACCCTCACTTCCCCCAGTCACCACCAACACTAAATTAAAAAACAAACAAAAACTTATTGGTGCACTCATGACTTTTATTTGGTTTGCATTGTCAGGGGTAGTATTTTAGAGGGAAGTGTCCCTAGTTTAGGCTCAGCCTGAAGTTTTTGCCTGTGGATTTCTTGTATTCTATTTGTTTGAGTATTATAAGACAAACAATACAAAAAACTGCTGTACGTGGCTTTATAGAATGCTCTTTACCTAACACTAAACTTTAATGCAAAGTAAAAGTTCCACGTAGGTTTTAAGGATGGATCAGTTGGGACTATATGCCTGGCCAGTGTTTTCCTTGCCCTCTTTGTTTTCATATGACCACTCTGTGTTGCCCCTAGCCTTGGTTTTCCTTTATTATTGACAGTCCTAATCCATATGATCTAGCTTCAGTTAAGGGAATGCTTTTGGCTTTGTCAGTTTGGGTTGCTAACATGCTTCCAAATCAGAGGGCTTTTGGAGATTAACTCTCAGAATAGCTTTCCCCATGTAATTTCTTCTTAGGTTTCCTTATTGAAAACTCTTTTCAAATATAAACAATACAAACATAATAAATGGAAGGAAATGTTCATCTCCCTCATGACTCAGTCTTTCTGAAACAACATTATTATTGACTGGCCTATTGGTTGCCAAAAAGGAAAATCAATTTTATTAGAAGTATTTGCTTGGCCACAGATCTTGGTACTAACCCAGCAGAGACAGGCTGATGTTATCAAGTATCTGAAGACTAATTTTTACCATTAGCCTGAAACGGAGTAGTAATTAAAGATATGTCAACGTCTACTCTGTGTTTTCCTGTCATTTTTACCTTTCAGTATATCTCATATATACTTCTATTGCACTGCAGTTTCTGCATTCTGTGACTCTGATGGAATTGGATCTTTTAATTTTATTTCTGAGAAAGATCCTTTATAGATTTCATTTGTTATCTGGCAGTATTATGGACACAGTTTTGTCTTTTCCACTGCTTGGTATTGATTTTTAGTTCAGCTCTGGAAGTTAGGTCCTTAACTACATTTGAGGCTAGGATATGGGTTAAATACACACCCCACCCCCACCCCCGCCAGACCTCTTGAGTAAGTTTGATCTTTAAGTCCTGGAGAATGATTAAAACCACTCTAAAAGCACATTTAAAAGTATTCGAATGCTGGATTTATTGCTAGACTTCTCAGATTTATAGTAAAGTAGTGTTAAGGAAATAAGAGAGGTTGGGGGAGAAGTGGGAGCGTCTGTGGTGTTGGATGTCTACACTGTGTCCTGGGTGTTAAGCACTTCCAAAGAAGAATATTTTGAGTGTTACTGAAATGTTTAAGGACTTTGTGATTTATAGTTACATAAACTTACGGTTTATATAATGGCACAGAGCTACATACCCTCTCACTGAATACCTTCATGACTGTGTGTTATAGAAAATTTCAAACAAACATGAGATTTAACTAGATTTATTGCAGTGACCATTTTGTAATATATACAGATATCGAATCATTGTGTTGTATACCTGAAACCAATATGATGTTATATGTCAGTTTATCTCAGTTTTAATAAAGAATACTTGTGAAATGAAAGAATCTGAAAAGAAGAAAGGCTATATGCAGATATAGTTTTATGAAATAAGTAGGAAATATATATTTTAAAAAAAAAAGAATGGGGATAATGAGAATTCTAGATTACTCCAGGGTGTTGTGGGGCTTAAAATGACGACAGCAGCTCCTCTACCTCAGGGCTAGCCTACTGTTCTTTGGCCGAGTCTGCTCTTCCCCAAGTTCACCAGGCATATTGCTGCCAGTAGAGCCTTCCCAAGACTGCTGTTTATTGTGTCACTGACCTGTTCAAAACTCTTTAATGACTTCCCTGCTTATAGAATGAATTCCAAACTCTGTAGATTTGAATTCAGAGTTCTCTATCATGGGTTGGGGGGGGGCGGCGGCAAGAGAAAAGTATATAAAGCAGTAAATAAAACCATCTGTAATTCTATTGTGTGTGTGTTGGGGGGGGTAGGATATAAAACAGTTTTTTAGTATTTGCCATGTACCAAGCAGCTTATGTATAGTCATCACATTAATCTGATAACGTAGGTATATTATTTGCATTTTCGTGATAAAGAAACAGAAGGCATAGAGTTAGTAAGTGACAAAGTTTAGACTTGAACATGTTCTGATTCCAAAGCCCAAGCCCTTATCCTCTCCTCTGTAAAATTTGAGTACATTTCCTTCTCATCTTTATTTTTTCTGCTTACATGTATATAACATATTTTAAAGATAGTTGGTACATTATTGCACACAGAGTAGTTTTTCTTAATTATCTAAAATACTGAGATATAAAATACATTCAGTGAGGTACATATAGTACAAAAAATTAAGTATACAACCTAATGCGTTATATATGTGTGTGTGTGTGTATCTGTGCAACTGCCATCTATATCAAATTAGAATACTTCCAGAACCCCTTGCAGGTTTGTTTCTATAAGCTACTTCCTGTCACTATCAATCCTTCCACCCCTGCTCTGAGGTAACTATTATTCTGACTTCCATCATCATCAGTTAGTTCTGTCTCTTCTTGAAATTCAGGTATTTAGAATATTATAATAATATTCTTTTGGATCAGGCTTATTATGCTCAATAAAACAGTTGTAAGAGTCATCCAGGTTGTTACGTATTTCATTTGTTCCTTTATTTGTATTGCTGTGTAACATTTCATTGTATGCATATACCACAGTATATCCATTCTCCTGTTGATGGATATTTAGTTTTTAGGGGCTTTTTTCTGTCCCTTCAGTTTTAGGCTACTATGAATAAAGTGCCTGTGAACATTCTTGAACATGGACATATACACATATATTTCCATTCCTCTTGTATATATACTTAGGAGTAGAATTGCTGGGTGGTAAGATAACTGTGTTTAACCTTTTGGGGAACGCTATGGTTTTTCAAAGAGGCTTCCCCATTTTACATTCCCACCAGCAATGTATGAGAGTTCCAGTTTCTCAACATCCTTGTCAACATTTGTTATTATCAGTCTTTTTGATTACACCCATCCTAGCATATCTCATCGTGGTTTTGAATTTCATTTCCCCTGTGGTTAATGATGTTGAGCATCTTTTCATGTGCTACTGACCATTTTTATATGTTCTTTTTTTTAATAGTATATGATTCATGATTATTTATAAATTTATTTATAAATTTATTTTTTTAATTTATTTTTGCCTGCATGGGGTCTTCATTGCTGCGCGCGGGCTTTCCTCTAGTTGTGGCAAGCAGGGGCTACTCTTTGTTGTGGTGCGCAGGCTTCTCATTGCAGTCGCTTCTCTTGTTGCGGAGCATGGGCTTCAGTAGTTGCAGCACACAGGCTCAGTAGTTGCAGCACGCGGGCCCTAGAGCATGCAGGCTTCTGCGGTGCATGGACTCAGTAGTTGTGGCTCGCGGGCTCTCGAGCGTAGACTCAGTAGTTGTGGTGCACGGGCTTAGCTGCTCCGCAGCATGTGGGATCTTCCCAGCCCAGAGCTAGAACCCGTGTCCCCTGCATTGGCAGGCGGGTTCTTAACCACTGTGCCACCAGGGAAGTCCCTTTATATGTTCTTTAGGTAAATGTCTATTCAGATCCTGTGCCCATTTTATTTTTAATTGGGTGGGGGAAAAAAAAGACATAGGAAGCACAGTAAGGTTCTCTAGAAGCAAAATCTGTTGAGGGATGTAATGGACTCAGGGCCAGCCTTTTGAGGCAAATCATCATTTGTGACTCATGTTACCATCCTCTCATCTGTCTGAGATATTTACCTGGGTGAAATCAGCTTTGAGGACTACCATTGGTGACCTCAGAGGGAAAATATGTCACAACAGATGCCTAAAAGGTGTGAATACAAGGGAGTAGGTTGGAAGCTTTGCTTAGGTGATGGTATTAGTAGTGGGATGAATGAAGACTAACTGAGTCAGACCTTTTATTTTGCTCTTAGCATTTTTAAAAAACCTCCCTAAATTCCCTACCCACCATTAGGAGAGACACCCCCCACCCCCCTTCAAAGAACAGGGACTAGGGTAGTTTCATGGATTCATCTAATTCCTTAAGGGTCTCTGTACCTTGAACAACTAGAGCAAACAGTTACTAACAGTGCCTATGCCCATTTTAAAAATTGAATTATTTGTCTCTTTATTATTGAGTTGTAAGAGTTACGTATTTTGAGTGTAAATCCCTTACAAAATATATGATTTATAGGGAATTCCCTGGTGGTCCAGTGGTTAGGACTCTGCACTTCCACTTCAGGGGGCAGGGGTTTGATCCCTGGTTGGGGAACTAGGATCCCTGTGTGCCATGCGGTGCGGCAAAAAAAAAAAAAAGTGTGTGTGTGTGTGTGTGTGTGTGTGTGTGTACACACACATATATATATACACGATTTATAAATATGTTCTTCCATTCAGTGGATTGTCTTTTCACTTGCTTGATAGTGTCCTTTGAAACACAAAAATTTTTAATTTTGATAAAACCTAATTTATCTATTTTTTAATTTTGTTGTTTGTGTTTTTGGTGGTGTTTCTAAGAAACTATTGCCTAATCAGAGATCATAGTGATTAAGCCTTTTTCGTCTAATAGCTTTATAGTGTTATCTCTTATGTTTAGGTCTTTGATTCATTTTGAATTAATTGTGTATGACGTGAGATAGGAGTCTGACTTCATTCTTTTAAATATGGATATCCAGTTGTTTCAGCATCATTTATTGAAAAGACTATTCTTTCCCCCATTGAATTGTTGTAGTACCCTTGTCAAAAATCAATTGACCATAAATGTGAGGGTTTAGTTCCAGATTTTCAATTCTGTCCCATTGATTGATATCTCTACCCTTAAGCCAGTACCACACTGTGTTGATTACTATAGCTTTGTAGTAAGTTTTGAAACTGAGATGTGTGAGTTCTCCAGCTTTGTTCTTTTTTTCTTTTTCCAAGATTGTTTTGGCTATTCTGGGTCCCTTGAATTTCCATTTGAATTTTATAATCAACTTGTTCATTTCCACAAAAAAATAAAGGCAGCTGAGATTTTGATAGGGATTACATTGAATTTGTAGATCAATTTGGAGAGTAGTGCCATTTTAAGATTTTAAGTCTTCTAATTCATGAACATGAAGTGTCTCCCCATTCATTTATATCTTATTTTATTTCTTTCAGTGCTTTGTAGTTTTTAGTGCACAAGTCTTACACTTCTTTTGTTAAATTTATTCCTAAGTATTTTATTCTTTATACCTCTATTTTAAATAGAATTGTTTTCTTAATTTCTTTTGTGATTGTTAATTGTTAGTGTATGGAAATACAATTGATTTTTTTGTGTTGATCTTGTATCCTGCATTCTTGTTGAACTCACATTTCTAATAGGTTGTGGGGGGGGTGTTCTATATACGTGATTATGTCATCTACAAATAAAGATATCTGAATGCCTTTTATTTCATTTTCTGGCGTACTTGCCTTATCTAAAACCTTCAATAAAATGTTGCATAGAAGTAGCAAGAGCAGACATCCTTGTCTTGTTCCTGATCTTATAGGGAAAGTATTCAGTCTTTCACCATTAAGAATGATGTTGGGGGCTTCCCTGGTGGCGCAGTGGTTGAGAGTCCGCCTGCCGATGCAGGGGACACAGGTTCGTGTCCCGGTCCAGGAGGATCCCACATGCCGTGGAGCGGCTAGGCCTGTGAGCCATGGCCGCTGAGCCTGCGTGTCCAGAGCCTGTGCTCCGCAACAGGAGAGACCACAACAGTGAGAGGCCCGCGTACTGCAAAAAAAAAAAAAGAATGATGTTGGGATTGATCCATTTAAAAAAATTAATTAATTAATTAATTTATGGCTGCATTGGGTCTTCATTGCTGTGCGTAGGCTTTCTCTACTTGCGGCGAGTGGGGGATACTCTTCTTTGTGGCCCATGGGCTTCTCATTGCAGTGGCCTTTCTTGTTGTGGGCTTCAGCATTTGTGGCACACAGCCTCCATAGTTGTGGCTCGTGGGCTGTAGAGCTCAGGCTCAGTAGTTGTGGTGTATGAGCTTGGTTGCTCCGCGGCATATGGGATCTTCCTGGACCAGAGCTCGAACCTGTGTCCCCTGCATTGGCAGGCGTATTCTTAACCACTGTGCCACCAGGGTAGTGATCCATTTTTAATTGTTAAACTAGCCTTGCTTTCTTAGAATAAATCTCACTTGCTGGTTTTAGTTTGGTAATATCTTATTTAGAGTTTTTGCATCTGTAACCGTAAGGAATACTGATTGACCTGTAATTTTCTTTCGTTGTAGTGTTCCTATCAGGTTTTGTTATCAGTTATACTAGCCTCATAAAACTAGAAGGGAAATATTCCTTCTTTATTATCTGAAAGAATGTGTTTAAGATTATTATTAGCCATTCCTTTAAATCTTAGGTAAGGGGTCTTCAGTTCCAGGCAAGACTCATTTCTCCCTATTCTTCCTCCTAAGTACAGGTAAAAACCCAACTGCGAAAGGCAGATTGGGGACCTAGAGAATTGAGGAATGACACTGTGGTGACTTCTCTTGAGTTTTCTTTTTGCTTCCTATGTAACCTGAACTGGGCTCTCGAGAAACCCACATCCCAGAAATGCCAGCAGGTATAGAAAAGAAAAACCTGTTTTCTCTCACCAAAGGACAGGGAAAGAGGCAGTCTAGCAGAATGGAACTTTTCAATAGTATCCACCCTACCCCAGCCAAACACCATACAGAAAGACATGTGCCACCCTTTGCAATGTTTGGAGGTCAAGAGGGAAGCCTAGACATCCCCTGGCTGGTAGCAGACAATGCTTTCCTTCCTCACCAGGGTGGTATTAACAGAGGCTGAGCAGGAATCCTGGACTTGCACCTACTGCACAAAAGTAGCAGGCAGTGCTCCCTTCTCCTGCAAGGGTGGTATCAGTGGAAGCCAAGTGGTAAATTTGGACAACTACCCCCCCACTCTAGAAATAAAAGCAGTAGTAAAATGGTACTTACCCCCCTTTCCAAATAGAAAGTGGTGCTGTGGGGGGTGGCGGTATTTCAGAGAAGAGGAAGCTGGAGAATGGGGTTCTTTAAACTTATGTATGGAGTCCTAGGAAGATCCCAAAGTGACTCACACCTTAAACTGACTGGAATTAACAGAACAAAAGGTTTGAAAACTGAACTACAGTGTGGAACACTGCCCAGGTTTTCACATGGACCTCTAGGTAGCACGAAAACAAAGCAGACCAGAATCTCACTTCAAGGACTCTGAAAACTAAACTGTCATTGGACCCACAAGTCATAAAAGTAGGACAGGACCTGCATGAGAAACTTATATAGGGAGATTGCCTGCTAAAATAAAATAGATTTAAATAGGATCCAGATTCTCATAGCATACTCAAATTGAAAATTATTCATCATACCAAGAAGTAGGAAAATCACAACCTGAATGAGAAAAGGCAACCAACACACACCCAACACCAAGGTGACTCAGATGTTAAAATTATCTGACAGTTGTTTAATCATAAAAATGTTTCAGTGAGCAGTTATGAACATTCTTGAAACAAATGAAATGAAAAAAAACTAGGAAATCTCAGCAAAGGAATAGAAGATAAAAAAAGAACTAAATGGAAATTGTAGAACTGAAGATGTTATACAATGACGGAAATAAAAATTTGCTGAGTGAGCTAAATACCAGAATGGAGACGACAAAGAAAAGGATCAGTGAACTTGAAGACAGATCAACAGAAATTACCTGATTGGAAAAACAGAGAAAGTAGATGGAAAAGAAATCAGCAGCATCTCCAGGACCTATGGGATAATTACCAAAAAATCTAACTTTCTCATCATTGGAGTCCCAGAAGGAGAAGAGGAAGAGTGTGAAGCTGAAAAATATTCGAAGAAATAATGGCTGAAAACTTCCCAGTCTGATGAAAGATGTTACAGATTCAAGAAGCTGAGCGAACCCTGAACAGATAAACCTGAAAAACTCTATGCCAAAATACTTCAAAATCAAACTTTAGAAAATTAAAGAGAAGAAAACATTGAAAACAGCTAGTAGGAAAGAATACATTTTATCTATAAGGAAACAGTGATTCAAATGATTTTTCATGGAGGCCAGAGGAAGTGTCACCACATTCTTCAAGTGCTGAAAGAAAAGCTCTCAACTCATAATTCTATAGCCAGTTAAAATATCCTTCAGGAATAAAGGTAAAATAAAGGCATTCTCAAATGAAGGAAAACTAAGAGAAATTGTCACCAGCAGACCTACTCTTAAAAAATGGCTAAATGGAAGTTCTTTAAATAAAGAGGAAATGATAATAGAAGGAAACTTGGAACATAAACAACAAAGAGAAACAACAACGGAATGGGTAAAAAATAGAGGTAAACATGAATTTCTTTTATAAATTGCATTTGACCGTTGAATCAAAAATGTTAACATCATCTGATGTAGTGCTCAATGTATGTACAGGAAATTTAAGAGAGTAACATTATAAAGGATGGAGGAGGGGAATTCTGGTTTCAGCTTCAACGTGTAAAGAAGGTAGAAATTGTTATTCTATCCTTACAACAACAGTCTTTACAACAGTAGTTGAACAAACTGAAAAGTAATGACTACATCAGATAAGTGCCACCCTGATATCTGAAGAGGCTGACAGACACAAATAATCACAGCTCAGATCGCCTGGAGCAGAACCCATTGGAACCATAAACTGATAGGAACACAAGTGGTAATTGATGAATTGCTGGAGGCTAAGTGTGGACTGGTTTGAGAGGGAGTAACTTCTCAGGGGTTCAGTCTTAGGTGTGCCCTACACTCTTTCATGAGTTTTACTTTCAGGAACCCTCCTTCAGGTTCTCACAGTGAAGATCTGAGGAAAAAACCTTATTTCTGGCCGGAGGAGGGGGGAATAACCATGTTGAAATACACCTAGAGCATTCTCTATAGCAAAGGCCTACACTCCAAGGGAAAAGACTAATATATATATGTATATTGACATATGTCAGTTTTAATAAGTCAGGTTTTTGGTGGAATTTGTCCATTTCATCTTAAGTTATAAAAGATTGACCTGATGTTATTCATAATATCATTTTGCTATCATTGTAGTATCTTTAGGGTGTATAGTGCTATCCCTTTTTAAAAATTTTCTGATACTGATAATCTGTTTTTTTACTGACCATTCTTGCTAAGGGTTTATCAACTTTAATCATTTCAGAGTATGAGCTTTTAGCTTTGTTGATTGTTTCCATTTTACATTTGGTGTCTGTCATTGATTTTTGCTCTTTATTCTTTCCTTCTACTATCTTTGGACTTAATTTGCTGTTCTTTTTCTGACTTCTTGACATGGAAGCTTAGATCATTGTTCAACTGTTCTGATAGGTGTACTTAGAAGTATAAATTTCTCTATATGTATTACTTTAAATGCATTTAGTAAATTTTTACGTATTGTTATTATCCTCTAGTCAAAATATTTTTTAATTTCCACTGCAGTTTCTTTCTTTGAATCACGGGTTATCCAGATGTGTGTTTAATTGCCCCACATTTGGGGATTTTATAGTTATCTTTTTATATTCATTTCTAGTTCGATTCTATTATTATAAGAGAACATGTTTGAGAGTTTCAATATTTTGAAATTAACACTTGCTTTTTGGCCCATTATAGTGTATATTTTGGGGAGTGTTGCATGTTTGCTTGGGAAGACTGTATTTTACAATTGTTTGCTCTAGACTTCTGCAAATATCATTTAGGTAAGGTTGGTTGATAGTGTTAGTCGAGTGTGCTAAATTCTTACTGGTTTTTTGTTGGCTTGTTTATCACTTACTGAGAATTATGTTAAAATCTCCAATTATGATTTATCTGTTTTACCTCTTAGTTCTGTTCATTTTTATATATCTTGAACTGTGTTATTAGATACAAATTTAAAATTGTTTTCTCTTACTGTTGAATTGACCCTTTTATCATTGAGAAATGGCCATTTTAAAGTATTCATTCTTGCCTTAAAGTGTACTTTGTCCAGTGTTATATAGCCACATCAGCTTTACTGTGGATAGTGTTTGCCTTGTGTATTTTTTTCTGTTCTTTTACTTTTACTCTATCTCTGTGTTAGTCTTCTTGGGCTTCCTTAACAAAATACCACAGACTGGGTGACTTAAACAACAGCCATTTTCTCACAGCTCTGAGGGCTTCAAGTCCAAGATCAAGGTACTCGCAGGGTTAATTTCTGGTGAGACCTTTGTAGTGCCTTACAGACAGCTACCTTTTTACTGTATCCTCACATGACCTTTCTTTTTTTTTTCCCAATATATTTTAACAATTTTTTTTAACATTTTTATTGGAGTATAATTGCTTTACAATGGTATGTTAGTTTCTGCTTTATAACAAAATGAATCAGTTATACATATACATATAACCCCATATCTCTTCCCTCTTGCGTCTCTCTCCCTCCTACCCTCCCTATCCCACCCTTCTAGCTGGCTCACATGACCTTTCTATCAGTGCCCTCATGGAGAGAGATCTCTGATGTCTCTTCCTTTTATAGGACATAAGTCCTATCAGATCAAGTCCCCACTCTTATGACCTCATTTAACTTTACCTCCTTAAAGGCCCTGTCTTCAAATACAGTCACATTGGTGGTTAGGGCTTAAACATACGAATTTTTTTGGGGGGTGGAGGGGTGGAGAGGGAGACACAATTCAGTTTATTAACATTATGTCTTTATATTTAAAGTGTGTTTCTTTTTGGCCGCACCGTGCAGCTTGTGGGATCTTAGCTCCCCGACCAGGGATCAAACCCGGGCCCACAGCAGTGAAGGCACTGCATCTTAACCACTTGATCTCCAGGGAATTTCCTAAAGTGCATTTCTTATAAACAGCATGTAGTTGAGTCTTAGTTTTTATCCAGTGTGATAATCTTTGTCTTTTAATTGCAGTGTTTAATATTTTTACATTTAATGTAATTACTGGTATAGTTCTGTTTAATTTTACCACCTTTCTTTTTGTTTTTTATTTTTTGTTTGTCTCACCTGCTTTTTGTCTTTGTTTTGCATTTCCCAGTGTCTTTTGTATTTGTCGAGTATTTTTTTAATTACTTCATTTTACCTTTTTTATTGGGTGTTTGTTATTCCTTTTAGAATCATTCTTTTAGTGGTTATGGTAGAAACTACAAAATAGTCCCTTAACTTATGAAGTCTACCTTAAATTAATACTTTTGCCATGCCCTGAACACTGTAAAAATCTTAAAGTGGTTTAATTCTGTTTAGTTTTTTTCCTGCTTGTGTTGCTGTAATTGTGATACATTTTTACTTCTGTATTTGCTGCATTCCTCACAAGATACTGTTTTTGCATTAAATAGTCAATAGTCTTTTACCCTTATTCACATACTTACCGTTTCTGATGCTCTTTGACCTCTTGCACTTTCCTGATTCTATCTGGTATCATTTTTCTTTTGCCTGAAGAGCTTTAATATTTCTTATAGTATTGACTTCTAGTGATGAATCATCTCAGCTTCAGTTGTCTGAGTATGTCTTTTCCACTTATAGTTTAGAAAGGTAATTTTGCTTGATAGAGAATTCTGTGTTGGCCAGTTTATTTTTTCCTGCCCTTTAGAGCTATCATTCTGTTGTCTTCTAGCTCTCATATTTTGTTTTGAGAAGTTAGCCACAATTCTTCTGTTGTTCCTCTGAGAATAGTGTGTCTTTTTTGCTCTGATTGCGTTTAAGATTTTTTCTATATTTCATTTTCCAGCAGTGGCTAAGTGTTTTTTGTTTGTTTGTTTCTTAAATTCTGCTTGGGGCTCCACATTGAGTTCTTAATTACAGATATTGTAATTTTATATGTCTAGAATGATTTGATTTGATTAATTTCACCTGTTCCCTTTTTCTGTTGAAAATTTCCATCTTTTCCTCTATTTTCTTTCACATATTTATAATGATCATTGTAAAGTTCTTGTCTTCTAATTCAAATAGCTGAATCATCTTTGAGGCTGTTTCTTTTGGCTTTTTTTCTTTTGTTTATGGATCACAATTTCCTGCTTGTTCACATGTCTAAATTAAATTTTTTTTCATTTTGAAACAACCTCAAATTTATACAAACAATAAGAGTATGTTCGAATCTTAAACCTTGAAGAAGAGTATTTTGCCAACGTTATGCCCTACCACCCCTATGCAGACAAGGACATTCTACTATGTAACCACAATTCAACCATCACAATCAAGATATATCATCACTGATATATTACAACCATCTAATCTTTATACATCATTCAGGTTTGGCCAGTTGGCCCTAGAACGTCTTTTATAACAAGGATTCAGTTTAGAATCACACATTGCATTCATTTATCATGTCTAAAAGAGCCTAAAGGAAGAAACTAAAGATCTCCTTCAGTCTGCAACAGTTATACAGCTTCTCCTTGACATTTATGACTTTGATTACAGACCACTTATTTTACAGAACGTTTCTCAATTTGAGTTTGTCTGACGTTTCCTCCTGATGATGTTTATGTTGTGCATCTTTATCAGGGATATCGTAGAAGTGATACTGTATTCTCATTGGAACCTGTATCTGATGGCACAGACTTTCAATTTACTCCATTACTGATGTTGTTTATTTTGTTCACTTGAATAAGGTGGTGCCTGGCCAGATTCTTCATAGTAAAATTACTTTTGTCCCTTTGTAATTCGTTACTGTTTTGTGTGGAGATACTTGTCCTCATCAAAATTTCAATTTATTCATACTTTTATTTACATCAGTTTGGATTCATGGTTTCCTGTTTTATTCAGTGTTATAATATTATCATTATTTAATTTTATGCTCAAAGTATTCCAGATTTGGCCAATGGGAGCCACTTCCATCTGGCCTCTGTGTCCTGTTGACATGTGTCCATAATTCTTTGAGAATTTTCTCACTTTCTGGCATAACAAGTCCCAGGTTCATCTTGAACTTTTTCTTTTTCCAGCCGTGGAAACAGCAGTTTCTCCAGAGAGCTCAGTTCAGCTCAGTAGACAATGGTATTTTGAAACCAAGATCTGAGCATTAGGTGTGCTCATTACCACTGGCTATCATTCTTCCCAGATTCTCTCATATATATACATATACAGTTTAAAATCTGTGTTCATTTTTCCTGTGTGTGTGTGTGTGTGTGTGTGTGTGTACCATAAGTTTACACCAATACATCTTCTTCCAGTTCAATAAAACAGGATTCATTAAGTTTTTTCTTTCTATATTTGTAACTCTCTTATCTGACAGTGAGGACCCTGGCTCCCATTATCTTATCATATTTACTTATTTGATCAGTCTCCCAGTGTGTAACCAGTTTCTCATTCTGCTGCCACGCCGTCTCCTGCATGGATACCCTCACTATGCTGAGGCTCTGACAGTTTGCTCAGACCACTTCTCTACAGGATGCCCTCCTCTCCGTTATGACACCCTGAGGCAGGTCACTTTCCCATGTCAGTGCCTTCCTCACTCAGCTTAGGCTTCAGCATCTAATACCATGCCAACCTTTTGTGGGAGTATCTTCTTCACTCTACTTGGTCTCTGACACTTTGTACTGAACTGTCTTTCTATGTGTACATCCTCCTCATCCTGCATGAGTTTTGACACCTCACACTAGGCTGCTGCCACTCCAGGTGGACACCCTCCTTATCCCAGTTAGGCTCTGGATCACCTTGCTCTGGACCACTACAACTCCCCTCTTCTCTACCTTTCCACTCCCACAAAGACACCTGCCTCACTCAGCCATAACTTACGGCTTCAAAACTGAACTGTTCAAGAAAGGAAGAGGAAGAGCTGTACCTCATAATGTTTTATGGTATGTTGCAAATTATGTATAAAGAACTATAGAGACTGAAGTTGGTGTTATTTTCCCCGAGAGGGCACTCCTTAGCCTCTGTCAGATATATAATTTGAGTGGCTGATCATGCCAGGTCACTGAGGAATTGAGCTAGGCTGGGGCTGGGTTGAACTTAGTCCTCTGTTTTCCTACATATCTTGGGGGTGATTCTTTGGGATTTTGCTTATGAGCCTATGGGCGTCTGCCTGTCTTGAAAGACTGGTCAAAATTCAGTCTGATTTTTTTCTGCTTTGAGCTTTCTTTTCCAGCTTCCTGCCTCACACTGCTTCCAAATTTTGGCATATGTGCTCAAGCTGAGATTTGTTGTTTGAGGCAGGCCCCCTTCTTCAAGCAGAACTTTGTCTCAAATATTGCAAGACAGCAGATTCCTGTGTGCTTTTTTAGAAACTCTGGCTCCCCACGCAACCCCTGAATTCAGAAAATAAACCATGTGGGGAATAGCATTTTGTGTTTGGGACTTTTAAATTTTTTGAATTGTTGAGCCATCCCACACAGCCTCCAAAAGTTTTGCCGATTTTATTTTCCCGAGTGTCATCATTTCTTTTGAGCCACGTTCATCCTCAGCCTATGCAGAGAATCAGGAAATGCCCCCAGTTCAGAAAGCAGCAGGAGAGAGCCTGTTCTCCTTTAAATAGCTCTCTGATTTAGTTTACTCAGTCCTTTTTGTTTCCATGACTCTCAAATAGCTTTAGAAATACAATTTTCTCAATTTACCCAACTTTTTTTTTAGTTGTTGGGTTGAGAAAAGTTACTTTCTTGTATCTTCTTCCATCCTACCCGGAACCAGAAAACAGCTTTTGGTTTTTGTACTTCTTTTTCACTTAATGTTATATAGTGACCGCTTTTCCATGTCATTCAGTATTTTTCAAAATGCTTTTTTTTTTTTTTTTTTTTTTTTTGCGGTACGCGGGCCTCTCACTGTTGCGGCTTCTTCCATTGCGGAGCACAGGCTCCAGACGCGCAGGCTTAGCGGCCATGGCTCACGGGCCCAGCCGCTCCGCGGCATGTGGGATCCTCCCGGACCAGGGCACAAACCCGTGTCCCCTGCATCGGCAGGCGGACTCTCAACCACTGCGCCACCAGGAAAGCCCCTATTACTGTTTTTTTTAATAGCTCATCAAACTGAGGGCCTTATAGTGTGCAAGAATATATGAGAAACAATAAGATAAATGTGGTGCATCTTTCCAGACTATTCATTTTCCTTGAAGATTTGGGGAATACAAACAATTTAACTCAGAAGTAGCTCCAAAAATCATTTGATATGTAAACAGACATGGATATATAATTGTGGAATAGGATATAAAATGCACACAAATTATTTAGATAAAACAAGACTTCAAGGAAATTTCACGTTTTCAACAAGGCCGTGCAGTCACTTAAGATATTCCTCCTTTCTCTTGTTTTTCAAGTTTTTCTCCCAAGAGGAAGTAGATTTTAATTTAGACTTATGTTTCTTCTCTTTTTCTCAGTATTCAGGTATATAAATATCACTAAGTAGTTCCTTTTTCTAATTTTAGGAGACATGTATTGATCTTCTCTTTTTTGTCTGCTTTTTAAAAAAATTCTCCCTAGGAAATAGAAAAGGTTTGCCTTCTCCTTTTTACTATCTTTTCTTTATTGTATATGTAGACACTATTATTATTTGTAGGATTAAAGCAAATATTTAAATTAGACTGCAAAAGTTAGATGTTTAAGAAAAAGTAGAATATACTAGTAAATGACTTAGGTAGTAATCTTTTCGTAAACTAATCAAAGAATATTTAAATTATTTACTTTTTCAAATTATTAAATTATCATACATTTATAAACCCATTTACAAATATATATGTAGTTGACTGTAGTTGACATACAGAGAGAGAAGTTATAAATCATAAGAGCTAAATTTTGAGTCTCAGAATTACTGTAGTGACAGATACCTTGAGGCCATGGCATTCTTTTTTTTTGATGTGGACCATTTTTAAAGTTTTTATTGAATTTGTTACAATATTGCTTCTATTTTACGCTTTGGTTTTTTTGGCCGCGAGGCATGTGGGGTCTCAGCTCCCCAACCAGGGATCAAACCTGCACCCCCTGCATTGGAAGGCGAAGTCTTAATGGACTGCTAGGAAAGTCGCAGAGGCCATGGCATTCTTATTGGAATGACATTAAACTAATTATGTCATATTAAATAAATTCTAAGATGACTTTTTAAATATTTTAACATCTTGAAATTGAAATACATCTTACAGTCACCGTTAACCAAATAATGTAGTTGTCATTGCCTGTGCTTGAATGAAGTTAGTTGTTAATATTGTTGCTTCAGTTGAATTACATTCATTGTTATGTTGACTTTAATTGCCATCTAAAATATTTTCAGGACGATGACTATAATTGCTTATTGAAACAAAAAATTATTGTTTATGAAGAAAGGCGCAAAAATAGAAATGAGAGGAATGACTATTATTCCATAGTTTTGTGTGTGTGTGTATGACCAGAAAAACCTCTTCAAGGCAGGGTTACTTTCTTGTTTGAATCCAACTGTTGAGTAGATTATTGTGCACTGGTTATCAATCCCAAGGGTGTAGGGTACCATGCACTGATTACTAATCCCGCGAGAGGACTCCAACTACATGGAGGATAGCAAACATCATCACTGTGCCGCCTACCAGGAATAGAAATCCAAACACTTCTGTCCGTTGCATCTTGGTATCAGAGTCACCAAGCAAGTCACAACACAGTCAAGTACTGGATGGAACAATACTTTGCTTACATAGCAAAGAGATAGAGCAATATCAGCTTCAGTAGTGGTTGTTGGTCCCCCATGGCCAGCAGATCTCTCCAGGTGTCCAATGCATGGCAGTTTGCCTATGCACACCCCTCTCTAGCTGCAATGGAAGGAACCCCATCCCTTCCCCAATGAGGACAGATACAGTAATGGGTTATCCAGGTGCCGACATACACGCTTAAAGGAGAGATCAAAGACTACTTATTGAGCCTGAAACAAGGAATGATATTTCTACACGAGATGATAAGAGCCCTGTGATGGGCTTTCTGTCTCTTGGTAAGGCCCATTCTTCCGCAGCTGAGTGGGGGAGTCGAAAGACTGCCCAAATGAGACTGCCTTTCCCAACACCAACATTAACAGTTTATGCTAGATTTTTAAAAACTTTTTGTTTGGAAATAATTTTAGGCTCTATAGCTTAAAAGTTGCAAAAACAGTGCAGAGTTTCTGTGTAGCCCTTACCAAGATTTCCCCAATAACTTCTTACACATCCATAATACAGTTGTCTAAGTCAGGAAATTAACATTGGTATGATATTGTTATTTAAACTACAGACCCTATTTGAATTTCAACAGTTTTTCTACTAGTGTTGAAAATGTTTTCCGTTTTAAGGTCCTATCCGGTTTGGTATTAGTTATTATTTCTTCTTAGCTTCCTGCCATCTGTAATAGTTCTTCACCCTTTCCACGTCTTTCATGATCTTGACACTTTTAAAGAGAACAGATAAGCTGTTTTGGATTTGGACTTGCCTAATGTTTTCTTTTGATTGGAATTACGTTGTACATTTTTGACCAGAATATCACAAAAGTGATATGCCCTTCTCAGTCATGTATTAAGGGGTTCTTAACGTCAGTATATCTTATCACTGTTATGTTAGTGGTGAGCACTTTGTTAAGGAAGCATCTGTCTGGTTTCTCTGCTGCAAAGTACTGTATGTCCTTTTTAGTTAATACTCATGGGAGAGGTACTTTGAGACTATGCAAATCTTGTTTTTCCTCAAACTTCTGCCCACTAATTTTAACATCCATCAGTGGATCTTGTCTGCAACAATTATTATTGTGGTGTTTGCCTAATGGTGATTTTCTCTCTTCCTCTTTCCTTGCGCCTTTATTATTAATTGGAGTTCTTCTGTAAAGAGGAACCAACCCTTTTCCTCTTCTCCAGGCTCATCTTGTATTTCCCCTACCTCAGCCCCAAATCAACCATTTCTCCAAGGATCTCTGGTTCCTTTAATTGAAGAATGCTGTTTTTTTTTTAATTTAATTTTTTTTTAATACAGCAGGTTCCTTTTAGTTATCCATTTTATACATATTAGTGTATACATGTCAATCCCAACCTCCCAATTCATCCCCCCCCCAAGCCCCCTGGCACTTAAGAATGGTGTTTTGAAACCAAGATCTGGGTGCCAGGTATGCTCATTCCTATTGGAATATCACTGCTTCTTGGTTCAGTCAGCAGGTAGGGCTAGGAAATACATGTAGATTTAGGAAATATATGTTTGTATACTAATCCATGCTTATATGTACACTATATTTCTGCATCAATCTGTATATATTTTGAATACTGTGTTTATTTTTTTATTTTAGTTTTTAATTTTTTTTGCTGTACGCGGGCCTCTCACCGCTGTGGCCTCTCCCGTTGCGGAGCACAGGCTGCGGACGCACAGGCTCAGCAGCCATGGCTCACGGGCCCAGCCGCTCCGCGGCTTGTGGGATCTTCCCGGACCGGGGCACGAACTCGTGTCCCCTGCATCAGCAGGCAGACTCTCAACCACTGCGCCACCAGGGGAGCCCTGAATACTGTGTTTATTGATAGCTTCAATTATAATCCAACACTACAGAGTTTAGTTTACCCTTTATTTGTTACTTTTTTCTCCAATAAAAAACTGTCATCCTCATTATTTTGTTCAACTCTAGTGTACACATAAAGTAGTTTCACAGTTGCTAACCCGTACGTCTGTGAAACACATTTACTAACTAGATTAAAACATTTTTGTATAGTTCATTTTGCCATTAGCCTTAGAGTATCCAGTCAAGATACTGTTTTCTAGAGTTACTTAAGTTAGTTTTCTTCCCTACCACATTCAGTATGATTGTGTTACTTAGGTCGGGTTCATTCATCAGTGTTCGTGTATCTATCATTTTAGATTTTCCCCACATACTAGTTGGTTGTAATTTTTTGTTTATTTTGGGGTTATGTCAAACATTACTATCATTCTAAGAGTCACAGTGGTATACAAAGATATACTCAGAGAATTGTTCCTTCCTTCTCATCTCAGCTACCCCAGTCCCACCCGCCTACTTCTTTCCACTACTTTCTTTTTTTCTTTTTGAAATTGAAGTATAGTTGAATTACAGTGTTTTGCTAATTTCTGCCATACAGCAAAGTGACTCAGTTACACATATGTATACATTCTTTTTTTTTTTTTTTTGTATACATTCTTTTTTACATTCTTTTCCATCATGGTTTATCCCAGGAGATTAGATATAGTTCCCTATGCTATACAGTAGGACCTTGTTGTTTATCCATTCTAAATGTAATAGTTTGCATCTACTAACCCCAAACTCCCAGTCCATCCCTCTCCTCCCCCAGCCCCATTGGCAACCATAAGTCTGTTCTCTATGTCCGTGAGTCTGTTCCTGCTTTGTAAATAGGTTCATTTGTGTCATATTTTAGATTCCACATATAGGTGATATCATATGATTTTGTCTTTCTCTTTCTGACTTACTTCACTCACTATGATAATCTCTAGTTGCATCCATGTTGTTGTAAATGGCATTATTGCATTCTTTTTTTATGCCTGAGTAGTATTCCATTGTATATATGTACCACATCTTCTTTATCCATTCATCTGTCGATGGACATTTAGGTTGTTTCCATGTCTTGGCTATTGTGAATAGTGCTGCTGTGAACATGGGGGTGCATGTATCTTTTTGAATTATAGTTTTGTCCAAATATATGCCCAGGAGTGGGATTGCTGGATCATATGGTAATTGTATTTTTAATAGTTTTCTGAGGAACCACCGTACTCTTTTCCATAGTGGCTGCACCAACTTACATTCCCACCAACAGTGTAGGAAGGCTCCCTTTTCTCCACACCCTCTCCAGCGTTTGTTATTTGTAGACTTTTTAATGATGGCCATTCTGACTGGTGTGAGGTGGTACCTTATTGTAGTTTTGATCTGCATTTCTCTAATAATTAGTGATGTTGAGCATCTTTTCATGTGCCTACTGGCCATTTGTGTGTCTTCTTTGGAGAAATGTCTGTTAAGGTCTTCTGCCCATTTTTCGATTGGGTGGTTTGTTTTTTTGTTGTTGAGTTGTATGAGCTGTTTGTATATTTTGGAGATTAAGCCCTTGTCAGTTGCATTGTTTGCAGATATTTTCTCCCATTTCATAGGTTGTCTTTTTTTTTTTTATGGTTTCCTTTGCTGTGCAAAAGCTTTTAAGTTTGATTAGGTCCCATTTGTTTATTTTTGTTTTTATTTCTATTGCCTTGGGAGACTGACCTAAGAAGACATTGGTATGATTTATGTCAGAGAATGTTTTGCCTATGCTTTTTTCTAGGAGTTTTATGGTGTCATGTCTTACGTTTAAGTCTTTAAGCCATTCTGAGTTTATTTTTGTGCATGGTGTGAGGGTGTATTCTAACTTCATTGATTTACATGCAGCTGTCCAACTTTCCCAGCACCACTTGCTGAAGAAACTTTTTCCCATTTTATATTCTTGCCTCCTTTGTTGAAGATTAATTGACCATAGGTGTGTAGGTTTATTTCTGGGCTCTTTATTCTGTTCCAGTGATCCATATGTCTGTTTTTGTACCAATACCACATTTTGATTACTGTAGCTTTGTAGTATTGTCTGAAGTCTGAGAGGGTTATGCCTCCTGCTATGTTGTTGGTTTTTTTTCCCATCAGGATTGCTTTGGCAATTCTGGGTCTTTTATGGTTCCATACAATTTTGTGGCTTATTTGTTCTAATTGCGTGAAAAATGTCATGGGTAATTTGATAGGGATCACATTAAATCTGTAGATTGCTTTGGATAGTATGGCCATTTTAACAGTATTAATCCTTCTAATCCAAGATCATGGGATATCTTTTCATTTCTTTGAACCATCTTTAATTTCCTTTATTAATGTTTTATAGTTGTCAGCATATAAGTATTTCATTTCTACTACTTTCTTATCTATTCCCTATAGGTAACCAGTCTCTTTTGTTTCTGACCTATCCTTCCCATATCTCTTTTGCACTAATGGGCAGATACATGACCATTTTCACTTATCCTCTTCTAATTTACATGAAAGATAACATTCTATAGATACTCTTCCGCACTTCATTTCTGTCATTTAACAGTAGGTCCTGAAAGTTACTCCCTATCATTTCATAGAGATCTTTCTCCTTTTTTCATAGCTGCATAGTACTCTTTGTGTGGATATGTCATAGTTTATTCAACCACTCTCCTGTGTATGAGCATTTAGGTCATTTGCAGTATTTTGCACTTACAGTGCTACAACTAATAACCTTGTGCATAGGTATTTTCATATTGTTGGATATGTACCTTCAGGATAGATTCCTATAAGTGGAATTACTGGGTCAGAAGGTAAGTGCATACATAGTATTTTTAAGTGTTGCCAAATTTCTCTCCAGAAGGGTTGTACCAAATTGCATTCACACTAGCAATATATGAGAGTGCCTTTTTCCTTACAGTCTTGTCAGTATACTGTATTCTTCATATTTTTACATTTTTGCCAGTCTGGTAGAGAAGTGGTATCCCAGTTTTGTTTTAGTTGCATGTGTGAATTTTTATGTTTTTTCATATGTTTGAGGGCCATTTTTGTATCCTTTTTTGTGTGTGCATTGTCTGTTCACGTTTCTGTCAGGTTTTTGGCCTATTATACCTCAATTTTTAAGAATTCTTTATGTATTAGGGGTATTAGCCCTTTGTTTGTGGCATATGTTGCAGATATTTCCCCCCAGCTTTTTCAGTTGTCTTTTGGCTTTGCTTATGGTATATTTTCTTATATAATTTTTTTTAATGTTAACATAGATTTACCAGCCTTTTTATTGCCTCTGGATTTTAAGTCATGGATAAAAGCTTCTTCTTATACCAAGGTTAAAGAGTAATTCACCTATGTTTTCTTCTAGTGCTTGTATGCTTTCATAGTTTACATTTAGATCCGTAAACATATTGTATGAGAAATGCATCTAGTTTTGTCTTTTTCCAAATGGCCTCGCAGTTGCCCCAGCATCATTTATTTAAAGTCCATTCCCCAGTAATATGAGATTCTAGCTTTGTCATATATTGAATTTTCGTATATATTTGGGTCTAATTCTGGATTTTCTCGTGTATTAAACTGGTCTATTTGTCTAAAAGTACCAATACAACAGTATTTAATAAAGAGGCTTCATAGTAGGTGTTAAAGTCTGGAACAACTATTTCTCCTTCATAGTTTTTCTTTTTAAATGTTTTCCTGGCTATTCTTGCATGTTTGTTTGTTTTATCTGAACTTCAATGTCAATTTGTGTAACTCCATAAAATAGCTTGTTGGTGTTTTTATTGGGATTTCATAGAATTTATAAATTAGGGAGAACTGACATAATCATGATATTGATTCATCCTATCCAAATACAGGGGATGTCTTTCCATTTGATCAAGTCTACTTTTGCATCTTTCAGGAGTATTTAAAATTTTTGCTCTTAAAGGTTTTGCACATTTCTAGTTAAATTTATTCTTAAATATTTATCTGCTTTGTTGCTGTAAACTGTTTACTATTTGTGAGCTTTCCAAATAATGTTTGAGACTTTTAGATCTCTAATTTGTTTACTTTAATGTAGTTCCCATACCATTTATATGGCATTAGGTCACTGTCTACATTTCAAATATTTCAACTGTAAGTGAAGGCATAAAATGGTTAAATTTTTGTTTTCCCTTACATATTGTAGTCGTGACCCTAATTAAGGGGTCATTTGAAAAGCCTGGGCTAATGTGTTAAATCACCTGTATGATTTGCTAGAGAATTACTTTAATTCCACTTAAGAATATGCTGCAACTTAATGAAAGTCAGGTGTGAAAACAGACGCTGTTTGCCAAAACACGTTTTGTCATTTGATCTTCTTTTCCTGCTGAGTGGATCATTATGAAAATAGCCTTAGTCTTCAAATTATTAGTTTAATCCTTGATTCTCTCACACGTTGTGAAGAGTCCAGTTCTCATACCAGTTTTACTTTCTTCCTAGATTACTAACATGTTTTGGGTGCTGAGGAAGAAATGTTTACTAATAGTTGAGCTTAGAACGTTTCCATGGGAAAATATAAAATTATTCTCTAAAATGAATGAAGTTTTATATAATCTACAGAACCTAAGTGAATGTGTACGTGATAGGGGGACGTGGGGGGATGCAAATTAAATCCAATAGCTATACTTTAAAAATATATAATTGTTTTATTTTTAATTATAGGAATCATTTTCATGTGTACCTATTTCTTTCCTCCAAGATTATTTGATAAGAACATTTCCATTCTTAAAGCCTTGATAAATCACTGATTTACAATGTTATGGTATAACCTTTTATACTGAGAATGTGTCTTCCAATATACATGGAATTCTGAGGGCATGGAATTTTGAGGGCAGAGTTCATGGTTTAATTTTGCATTGCTTTTAGTATTGAAATCACTGTTAAATTTAGCATTCTAATTAAATCTTTTCTTTATGTACCCTAGAGCCAATGAAAACTCAAAGTTTCAATAATCAACAAGTAAAAGCATTTTACTTATCAAAACACCAATTGATAATGTATATGCTTTTTAGGATTCTCTTTATACTTTCTAAAAATCTTACAATTTCAGTATCAAATACTAAACACTACATCCCAGAATGCAAACATTTTTATATTTTTTACATTTTAAAATAATTTTTTATATTTAGGGGGTAAGTCATAAAGTTAGAACAGTGTATTTAGCAAATCCTGATTCCACTATTTTTGAAATCAACATGGTTTAGAATTCTCATTGGCCAGTATGTAATCTGTCCCAATGGGTTATGGATTAAAAATAATTATATTTGTACATTTTTATTTTTTGCAAGCTTGGCTATTGCCTTGTCAGTGACATTCTGATCTGTCTGCTTTTAATGCACTAACTAGCAATAAATGCTTTTTGCTAAAAACTAGTATTTTTCATAGATGATGGTGTGTTTTTTTCCTTCGTGTTCTGAGATTATTCAGTGTTTTAAGTTACATTTTTGAAAACAATTGCTTTGATGAGTTACTCTCTAATGAAACTCTAAAATAGCAGTAAAGTGCTAAAATGCAAGTACTTTTATTTCTCTATGCAAAGAACATGTTTAGAAAACTGAAATAAAAGGGGGAATTCCAAAGGATGAAAAGAAGTAAAAAGTAAATGAGGTAATCAAAGTCAGAGAAATTGGTATTGGCAGGTTCTGAATGATGTTCTTAGATGAGCAATCTTTCAAAATACTTCTTGTACATTGCTGCTATTCCTTTATTTATTATTAAAATAACATGATCCATGAGGAGCTTGGGGTGACTCTCGACCTAGCTAATTCTAATTAATCCAGTCAGGGAGAGCAGTAGGGTAAGTGGAGCAGTCTATCGGATTGAAATTCATAACTTAATTGAGGTCAAAGTCCCAGTCTGGGAGAACAAAAGTCTTTTGCTAGGACCAGGCAGATCAATAGCAATAAATATCTGGCTTGGATACAAGTAGCTTATAGTGACAGATTATCTGACAGTGGCCAGAGTTCTTGGTTCTGTTAAGGGCAAAGTCTTGAGCATGTCATGCTTTTTGCTAATGTTCAGTCCATATCCATGACACTTGGAAAGAAGTAAATAATACTCTCAAGAACTCTTTGAAAGTCTTGTGGAAGCACCATGTGTGAAACTCCAAGTGACTTCTGTTTGTTGCAATCAAAAGTACATTCTCTAATGATACTTTTTTTTTTTTTAATGAGAGAGTAGTTTCTATCACATTACCAGTAAGATCCAAACGATTTGCAAAGTTGATCAATCATGAGAGCTAACTTTCCCATTAATAATTCAAAAAGAGTATTTAGAATTACTTTGGGGGAAGAACATAATACAAGCCTGTGTTGTCTTAATTTGTAGGTAAGTGTAAAAGTTAAGAGGACCATGTTACATTAACATTAAGGAGTTAGTGTTAACTCTTAAGTGTGATAATGGTATTGTGGTTGTGTAGGAATCTTATTTATTATTAGGTGCACAGTAAATATTTATGACATCAAGATGTCATGATGTCTATAATTTCTTTAACCTCCTTTAACAAAAAAGAAAAAAACATGGCAAAATGATTAAATATGAGCAGTGATGTCTAATTTCTTTAACCTGCTTTAACAAAATCGAAAAAGAAAATATGGCAAAATATTAACAATGATTAAATATGAGTAGTGAGTCTCTTAAATATATAAATATTTTCATAATAAAAAGTAATAACAGGAGAACCATGTGCAATAAAACCATTAGGCTAGTGTGTTACTAGGAAAGGTTTCCCTCTGTCCCATTCTATTTATATTTTCAGTTTCTACTTCGTTGTCACAAACTGGACCATGTTATGTATTATATTATTGTTTAACCATAATAATAATAATTAATTAGTACAGAACTTTGGCATTTCGTTCATCATTTAATAACACTATTGCCACTCAGGCTCAACTACTATCTTACTTAGTGGGAAAGGGACTCCTAAGATCTGCAAGTGTTGGCCTCGTAAGGTACGAAGAGCTTAGTATATATTCCATTTCCATTGACACTTCTCTGGTCCAGATTATCACTACTTCATGTGTATATTATTGTGGCAACTTATTAATGTCACTTTTTTATTCTGTGTAATTATGACAGATTAGTCTTCCTTAAATGGCATTATCTAGGGCTTCCCTGGTGGTGCAGTGGTTGAGAGTCCGCCTGCCGATGCAGGGGACACGGGTTCGTGCCCCGGTCCGGGAAGATCCCACATGCCGCAGAGCGGCTGGGTCCGTGAGCCATGGCCGCTGAGCCTGCGCATCCAGAGCCTGTGCTCTGCAATGGCAGAGGCCACAGCAGTGAGAGGCCCGCGTACCGCAAAAAAAAAAAAAAAAAAAAATGCCATTATCTAAATGTTACTTCAGTATCTAAATGATTCCATGATAAAAAATACTTCCAGTGGTCTCTTATCTATGAATCAATTCTCAACTTTTATTGTTACTGTCAAAGCCCCATCTCTATGACTAAACTGTTTTATCTAGTGTTCTTTACTTTATGAAGTGGGTGAGCTCACTTTGTATATCCCAGAGGTTCCCAAACCTGGATCATCACAATCAACTATAGATCTTTTAAAAATAAGCCTCAGCTCTAGAAATTATGATTACTCAGTAGGTAAATCAGGGGTAAGGGGCATTGGGAAGATAATTTCAAAATTATAAACATCTACACCTAATTCTCTAGTACCAGGTTTGTAATTTTAAACCCTCTATTCACCTGCCAGTCCTTCAGTGCTTCCTAATCTTAAGTAGAAGTTAGGATAAAAACAATCAGATTAAACTAATTCATTCCTATGATGAATCACTAACAACTGGTTAGAATTCCCAGATATAGTTGCATTTTTAAAGGAGGGAGGCAAATTTAGACATAATCTTATTGGCTGAGCACTTGCTGTTTTTCAAATAGCTGTGCAAGATATGTCTACTTATTTGGTCTCGTTTTTCCTTATAATAATCCTGTGAAATGAATTTTTCTGTATAATAATGCGAAGTCACACAGCTACTGCAAAGTGAAGATTCAGATCCAAGTTTTCCAATAACAAATGAGCTATGATTAGTGAATTTTCAGCTAGTTTATCAAAATAAAGTGAAATCAAGGCTTTTTAGAGAAGATATTTTTAAGCAGAACAAATAACAAGGCAGTCCAACATGAGGTCATTTTCTAGCCTGTTTCTACAGTTTCTTCCCTTTGTTCATTTTGGAAACCCCATATTTTCTGTAAGTTCATGTGTGCACCAAAATAATAAAACAACAACAACTCTGATGGCAAATGGGAGAACACAGGTGTAGTCTTTTAAGAGTCATTTGGAAGCCAAATGTAGTCAGAGACTATCTATCCTGAGTTCAGGAAAGCATGGTAGAAAAATTCCTGACCTAGGAAGGTGAAATTAAAGAAAAGGATCCTCAGTTCTCAAGAAAACTACACTATATAAATAGAATATTCTCCAACAGTTTTATTGAACTAGTGTTATTGTATTAATTGTGTTTACCTTACTATCCACTGTGTGTTGTCTCTCCAGTTGGTTGTGAGTTCTCTGAGTGCAGGGATCATGTTTTCTCTTTCTTTAGTATTCCTAGTGGTCTCTTGCATAATGTTTGACATATAGTATACATTCAGTAAATATTATAAAATATTGAAAAATGATTGTTCCTTTGTAGATAAATACAAAACCTGAAACACATACACGTTTGTGAGTGTGCACAGAAAGACACACACAAAATCCTTTTCCCTATCTTTTTTCATTAAAGCATCACCTCTTTTGTGAAGACCCTGACCTAACCCCCCTCCTTTTTCTCCAACCACAACCTCTCTTTAGACCCCCCCTTTTGCACTCCTATAGTATATTTTTTTTACATCTGTCATAGAATATATGATGTTTTATTATAATTATCTCCATTCATAAGATTCTAGGCTCCTTGAGAGTAGGAACTTTGATATTTTTACATTCCCAACTCCTAACATAATACTTGACATGTCACTTAGTGTGTTTTTGATAAAGAATAACGATTTAGGATAGAAATAATAATGCCTCAAAGAAATGATGTCTTTTAGAAATTTATGGAAAGAATAAAAGGAATGAAATTAGATTAGGAAAACTTGATCTTTACAAGGTTATATGCATACTTCATGACATTCTTGACAGATCTGGTGAACATGCTTTGTTCTGCAAGAATTGTTTGAGCGTGGCAGGCTTAAACAAATACGTTGTAACATGTATCAGGTAGACATTCTGAGGCAGTAGATGCTAAAGAGTTTGTTCTGAAGGTAAGTTAGATGCACTCTTAATTGCAGGTTATGCATTATGAAACCACAGTGCCCGTGTTGAAGTTACTTATTGCTGTTGACAGATATCTTGGCAGTGGAGTCATTCATGGAGCTGTTATCTTTTTCAGACCATTCTTTATTTTTTATGAATGCAATTTCTTTTTTTAACTGACCTTTTAAAACTGTGAGTGGGTTGAAAGAATTGTAGGCAATCTCTTAAAACTATGGTAGAAGGTGTTTGTTTATGACTAGAGTAGTAAGAAAGAGGTGAGGTGTAAGATAATCATCTCTCTTTTTCCCTTTCCCACAATGTAAAATTTACATCCACTTTGTACTTTTAAATCATATCTTCCACCAGGGATGCAATTGACTTATGTAGAGACCAGTCCAAATGGCCCAGTTTACTTCCAGGATTCAAACCAAGGGCAGATCTTGCTGCCAGCGTGTGTGCCCCTAGGTCTGAAGCGTGGCCAAGGGGCGAGTGAATGGAAGATGAGGGAATGGATTGAGCTTGGAAATGGGAGCTATGTCTATACTCATGTCTGTGAGGCCCTTTGTGATGTAGGATGGAGCCACTTGGTGGTTTTCACAGTGCTCTGTCAGTCTCCCCAAAGGTACCTAGAAAAACACACACACACACACACACACACACACACACACACACACACACACACACACACACACACACACACACACACAGACACACACACACACACACACACACACACCGGCTTCAACTTTTCCCTGTTTTAAGATTAGGCTTCTGAATAAGGTTTTGTTTTTTAAAAGAGTTCCCCTGTCATAGATTATGAAGGTAGAGACTAAGTCTAGTCAGTCCTCACTGTGTACCAAGGCTTTAGTATTATTTAAGTCCTGGGAGTTTTGGAGGCATTTTGTGAATATTTTTTAAATAATAAAACAAATGTATTCATCCCCTTATGCAAAGAAATCTCTACACCTCCAAAAAATGTAGGCAGAGTTTTCTGGGTTAACAGAGAAAGACAAGTGTCAATACAAAAGAAGCCTGAGAATTGTGAACAAGGATAATTAAACCAGTATTTAAAGACCAAATATCTTTATCATTTTTTATTCTAAAAATATGTTTATATATATTAACTCATTCTATCCTTACAGGAGTCCTGTGTGGCATTATACTCATTTCACTAAACTGAGAATTCAGAGAGGTTATGGGAATAGCTTGAGGGTACAAAGCTAATAAGTAGGATAGCTAGAGTTCGCACTGAGGTATTTTGACTGCAGATTCATTCATGCTTTTTCCCTGCGTTATGCTGCTGTCATACTCTTACCACACTGCCTCAGTGCTTTTTAGAATTCATAGCCATCTGATGCATTTTATGAGGATTATAATAAGCTCTTCATGTCGTATATTTTCTTACTTATAATGAAATTCTTTTATGTAGACATTTTGTTCACCAGTTTTCCCCTTCAGTGTGACTTTTAATTCGTGTTTCTAATGTTACCGCTCACAATTTTGTTTAATAAGTTATTCTGTCATTTTTATATCGAATAGTCGCTTCTTTTGCTGAGTTTGTATCTGAGGCTCACAGTACAGTGTGAATCAAGTTCAAATTACTTTGAGTTCAGAGAACGCCCAGTGTCATCTTATTTTTACATCTAACTGAATTATAGGACACTGTCAAAGTGTTATGACCTGGTATAGTAAATTGCTCCTTCTTAATGGCCCCCTGGCTACATTTTCTCTTGCTGTTGTTGTAAACCAGAAATTGTTGACATCTTATGCTTTCATAAGCTTGAAAACAAAAGAACTGGTTTTTTATCCCCAGGCAATCCACTTTATCATAACGGTTTCTGAACATCTCAGCTACTACCTACAGCTGAATCTTAACATTTTGTACACTTTAAAGTTGACTGTGCCCTCAATATGGATTAATTCTATAATTTTGTAACTTTTTAAAAAGTCAGGCAGTTCTTCTTCATTGAACTCAAGAAATGGATCCATCATTTGCCTTAAAAGAATTAACTTGAAGAATGGACTTGAGGACACAGGGAGGGGGAAGGGTAATCTGGGACGAAGTGAGAGAGTGGCATGGACATATATACACTACCAAATGTAAAAGAGATGGTTAGTGGGAAGTAGCCGCATAGCACAGGGAGATCAGCTCTGTGCTTTGTGACCACCTAGAGGGATGGGATAGGGAGGGTGGGAGGGAGACGCAAGAGGGAGGAGATATGGGGATATATGTATATGTATAGCTGATTCACTTTGTTATAAAGCAGAAACTAACACACCATTGTAAAGCAATTATACTCCAATGAAGATGTTAAAAAAAAAAAACTAGTTTGAGTGTTGAAATGGTGGCTCATTGATGATTTCTGAAATTTATTAAATGTATGCATGTTATAAAATCTTTTTCTTAAAGAAATGTACTACATTTTCTATTACTTTTATAGTTTCATTTTATATTACATTTAAATCTCTGATCCATTTGGAATTTATCCTGATCTATATTTAGGACAGATTCAAATTTGTCACAGTGTCATTTAAATCTCAAATGCCATTTCAGATCTGTTTCCCACAGTTTGAGATGCTGCCTCTATCGAAACCTAAGTATTTTATGCATTAGTACCAATTTGTGGACTTACAGTATATTAAACTTTAATCATTGGTCTAGCTATATGTATGATAACACAGCTCATGCAGCTCAATATCAAAAAAAATTAAAACTGGTTCTGTCAGTTTTAATTAATGAGTCTTTATTGTATATTTTTATTGTATGGTTACTTAAGTCTCCCCTTATTGCTATTCTGTTTTTTTTAATGAACCTTACAATTTACCCTTTCTTTTTTTAGTTTTTATTTTATATTGGGGTACAGTTGATTAACAATGCTGTGTTAGTTTCAGGTGTACAGCAGTGATTCACTGATACATATACATGTATCTATTCTTCTTCACATTCTTTTCCTATTTACATTATTACAGAATATTGAGAGGAGTTCCCCGTGCTATACAATAGGCTCTTGTTGGTTATCTATATTAAATATAGTAGTGCATATATATCAATTGCAAACTCCCAATTTATACCTCCCCCCAGCCTTTCCCCTTTGATAGCCATAAGCTTGTTTTCTAAGTCTGTGTGTTTGTTTTGTAAATAAGTTCATTTGTATCAGTTTTTTTTAGATTCTGCATAGAAGTGATATCATATGATATTTGTCCTCTTTTTTTTTTTAACATCTTTATTGGGGTATAATTGCTTTACAATGGTGTGTTAGTTTCTGTTTTATAACAAAGTGAATCAGCTATACATATACATATATCCCCATATCTCTTCCCTCTTGTATCTCCCTCCCTCCCACCCTCCCTATCCCACCCCTCTAGGTGGTCACAAAGCACCGAGCTGATCACTCTGTGGTATGTGGCTGCTTCCCACTAGCTATCTACCTTACATTTGGTAGTGTATATATGTCCATGCCCCTCTCTCACTTTCTCCCAGCTTACCCTTCTCCCTCCCTGTGTCCTCAAGTCCATCCTCTAGTAGGTCTACGTCTTTATTCCCGTCCTGCCCCTAGGTTCTTCATGATTTTTTCTTTTTTTTTTTTTTTGGATTCCATATATATGTGTTAGCATATGGTATTTGTTTTCCTATTTCTGACTTACTTCACTCTGTATGACAGACTCTAGGTTCATCCACCTCACTACAAATAACAATTTCATTTCTTTTTATGGCTGAGTAATATCCCACTGTATATATGTGCCACATCTTCTTAATCCATTCATCTGTCGATGGAAACTTAGGTTGCTTCCATGTCCTGGCTATTGTAAATAGAGCTGCAATGAACATTTTGGTGCATGACTCTTTTTGAATTATGTGTTTTTCAGGGTATATGCCCAGTAGTGGGATTGCTGGGTCATATGGTAGTTCTATTTTTAGTTTTTTGAGGAACCTCCATACTGTTCTCCATAGTGGCTGTATCAATTTACATTCCCACCAACAGTGCAAGAGGGTGCCCTTTTCTCCACACCCTCTCCAGAATTTACTGTTTGAAGATTTTTTGATGATGGCCATTCTGACTGGTGTGAGATGATATCTCATTGTAGTTTTGATTTGCATTTCTCTAATTAATGATGTTGAGCATTCTTTCATGTGTTTGTTGGCAATCTGTATATCTTCCTTGGAGAAATGTCTGTTTAAGTCTTCTGCCCAGTTTTGGATTGGGTTGTTTTTTTGATATTGAGCTGCATGAGCTGCTTGTATATTTTGGAGACTAATCCTTTGTCAGTTGCTTCATTTGCAAATATTTTCTCCCATTCAGAGGGTTGTTTTATCGTCTTGTTTAGGGTTTCCTTTGCTGTGCAAAAGCTTTTAAGTTTCATTAGGTCCCATTTGTTTACTTTTATTTCCATTGCTCTAGGAGGTGTGTCAAAAAGGACCTTGCTGTGATATATGTCACAGAGTGTTCTGCCTATGTTTTCCTCTAAGAGTTTTATAGTGTCTGGTCTTACATTTAGGTCTTTAATCCATTTTGAGTTTATTTTTGTGTACGGTGTTAGGGAGTGTTCTAATTTCATTCTTTTACATGTAGCTGTCCACTTTTCCCAGCACCACTTATTGAAGAGGCTGTCTTTTCTCCGTGTATATTCTTGCATCCTTTATCAAAAATAAGGTGACCATATGTGCGTGGGTTTACCTCTGGGCTTTCTATCCTGTTCCATTGATCTATATTTCTGTTTTTGTGCCAGTACCATACTGTCTTTATTACTGTAGCTTTGTAGTATAGTCTGAAGTCAGGGAGCCTGATTCCTCCAGCTCCGTTTTTCTTTCTCAAGATTGCTTTGGCTATTCGGGGGCTTTTGTGTTTCCATACAAATGGATATTTTTTGTTCTAGTTCTGTGAAAAATGCCATTGGTAGTTTGATAGGGATTGCACTGAATCTGTAGATTGCTTTGGATAGTATAGTCATTTTCACAATGTTGATTCTTCCAATCCAAGAACATGGTATATCTCTCCATCTGTTGATACCATCTTTAATTTCTTTCATCAGTGTCTTATAGTTTTCTGCATACAGGTCTTTTGTCTGCTTAGGTAGGTTTATTCCTAGGTATTTTATTCTTTTTTGTTGCAGTGGTAAATGGGAGTGTTTCCTTAATTTCACTTTCAGATTTTTCATCATTAGTGTATAGGAATGGAAGAGCTTTGTGTGCATTAATTTTGTATCCTGCTACTTTACCAAATTCATTGATTATAGCTCTAGCAGTTTTCTGGTAGCATCTTTAGGATTCTCTATGTATAGTATCATGTCATCTGCAAACAGTGACAGCTTTAGTTCTTCTTTTCCAATTTGGATTCCTTTTATTTCTTTTTCTTCTCTGATTGCTGTGGCTAAAACTTCCAAAACAATGTTGAATAACAGTGGTGAGAATGGGCAACCTTGTCTTGCTCCTGACCTTAGTGGAAATGCTTTCAGTTTTTCACCATTGAAGATGATGTTGGCTGTGGGTTTGTCATATATGGCCTTTATTATGTTGAGGTAAGTTCCCTCTGTGCCTACTTTCTGGAGGGTTTTTACCATAAATGGGTGTTGAATTTTCTCCAAAGCTTTTTCTGCATCTACTGAGATTATCATATGGTTTTTATTCTTCAATTGGTTAATATGGTGTATCACATTGACTGATTTGCATATATTGAAGATGCCTTGCATTCCTGGGATAAACCCCACTTGATCATGGTGTATGATTCTTTTAATGTGCTGTTGGATTCTGTTTGCTAGTATTTTGTTGAGGATTTTTGCATCTATGTTCATCAGTGATATTGGCCTGTAGTTTTCTTTCTTTGTGACATCTTTGTCTGGTTTTGGTATCAGGGTGATGGTGGCCTCATAGAATGAGTTTGGGCGTGTTCTTCCCTCTGCTATATTTTGGAAGAGTTTGAGAAGGATAGGTGTTAGGTCTTCTCTAAATGTTTGATAGAATTCACCTGTGAAGCCGTCTGCTCCTGGGCTTTTGTTTGTTGGAAGATTTTTAATCACAGTTTCAGTTTCAGTGCTTGTGATTGGTCTGTTTACATTTTCTTTTTCTTCCTGGTTCAGTATCAGAAGGTTGTGCTTTTCTAAGGATCTGTCCATTTCTTCCAGGTTGTCCATTTTATTGGCATATAGTTGCTTGTAGTAATCTCTCATGATCCTTTGTATTTCTGCAGTGTCAGTTGTTACTTCTCCTTTTTCATTTCTAATTCTATTGAATTGAGTCTTCTCCCTTTTCTTCTTGATGAGTCTGGCTGATGCTTTGTCATTTTGTTTATCTTCTCAAAGAACCAGCTTTTAGTTTTATTGATATTTGCTATTATTTCTTTCATTTCTTTTTCATTTATTTCTTATCTGATCTTTATGATTTCTTTCCTTCTGCTAACTTTGGGGGTGTTTTGTTCTTTCTCTAATTGCTTTAGGTGTAAGGTTAGGTTGTTTGAGATGTTTCTTGTTTCTTGAGGTAGGATTGTATTGCTATAAACTTCCCTCTTAGAAATGCTTTTGCTGCATCCCACAGGTTTTGGGTCGTCGTGTTTTCATTGTCATTTGTTTCTAGGTATTTTTTTGATTTCCTCTTTGATTTCTTCAGTGATCTCTTGGTTATTAAGTAGTGTATTTTTTTCGCCTCCATGTGTTTGTATTTTTTACAGATTTTTCCTGTAATTGATAACTAGTCTCATAGCATTGTGGTCGGAAAAGATACTTGATACGTTTCAATATTCTTAAATTTACCAAGGCTTGATTTGTGACCCAAGATATGATCTATCCTGGAGAATGTTCCATGAGCACTTGAGAAGAAAGTGTATTCTGTTGTTTTTGGATGGAATGTCCTATAAATATCAATTAAGTCCATCTTGTTTAATGTATCATTTAAAGCTTCTGTTTCCTTATCTATTTTCATTTTGGATGATCTGTCCAAAGGTGAACGTGGGGTGTTAAAGTCCCCTACTATGACTGTGTTACTGTCAATTTCCGCTTTTATGGCTGTTAGTATTTGCCTTATGTATTGAGGTGCTCCTGTGTTAGGTGCATATTTACCATTGTTACATCTTCTTCTTGGATTGATCCCTTGATCATTATGTAGTGTCCTTCTTTGTCTCTTGTGATAGTCTTTGTTTTAAAGTCTATTTTATCTGATATGAGTATTGCTACTCTAACTTTCTTTTGATTTCCATTTGCATGGAATATCTTTTTCCATCCCCTCACTTTCAGTCTGTATTTGTCCCTAAGTCTGAAGTGGGTCTCTTGTAGACAGCATATATATGGGTCTTGTTTTTGTTTCCATTCAGCAAGCCTGTGTCTTTGGTTGGAGCATTTAATACTTTTACATTTAAGGTAATTATTGATATGTACCTGTTACGATTTTCTTAATTGTTTTGGGTTTCTTATTGTAGGTTTTTTCATTCTTTTGTGTTTCCTGCCTAGAAAAGTTCCTTTAACATTTGTTGTAAAGCTGATTTGGTGGTGCTGAATTCTCTGAGCTTTTGCTTGTCTGTAAAGGTTTTCTCTGTCGAATCTGAGTGAGATCTTTGCTGCGTAGAGTAATCTTGGTTGTAGGTTTTTCCCTTTCATCACTTTAAATATGTCCTGCCACTCCCTTCTGGCTTGCAGAGTTTCTGCTGAAAGATCAGCTGTTAACCTAATAGGGATTCCCTTGTATGTTATTTGTTGCTTTTCCCTTGCTTTTAATATTTTTTCTTTGTATTTAATTTTTGATATTTTGATTAATATGTGTCTTGGCGTGTTTCTCCTTGGATTTATCCTGTATGGGACTCTCTGCTCTTCCTGGACTTGATTATTTCCTTTCCCATATTAGGGAAGTTTTCAACTCTAATCTCTTCAGATATTTTCTCAGTCCCTCTGTTTTTCTCTTCCTCTTCTGGGACCCCTATAATTCAAACGTTGGTGTGTTTAATGTTGTCCCAGAGGTCCCTGTGACTGTCCTCATTTCTTTTCATTCTTTTTTCTTTATTCTGCTCTACAGTATTTATTTCCACTGTTTTACCTTCCAAGTCACTTATCCATTCTTCTGCTATTGATTCCTTCTAGAGAATTTTTAATTTCATTTATTGTGTTGTTCATCATTGTTTGTTTGCTCTTTAGTTCTGTATCCTTGTTAAACATTTCTTGTCTTTTCTCCATTCTGTTTCCAAGATTTTGGATCATCTTTACTATCATTATTCTGAATTCTTTTTTAGGTAGACTGCCTATTTCCTCTTCATTTGTTTGGTCTGGTAGGTTTTTACCTTGCTCCTACATGTGCTGTTTATTTCTCTGTCTTCTCATTTTGCTTAACTCACTCTGTTTGGGGTCTCCTTTTCACTGGTTGGAGGTTCGTAGTTCCCGTTGTTTTTGGTGTCTGCCCCCAGTGGGTAAGGTTGGTTCAGTGGCTTGTGTAGGTTTCCTGGTGGAGGGGACTAGTGCCTGTGTTCTGGTGGATGAGGCTGGATCTTGTCTTTCTGGTGGGCAGGACCAAGTTCTGTGGTGTGTTTTGGGGTGTCTGTGACCTTACTATGATTTTAGGCAGCCTCTCTGCTAATGTTTGGGGTTATGTTCCTGTCTTCCTAGATATTTGGCATAGGGTGTCCAGCACTGTAGCTTGCTGGTCATTGAGTGCATCTGGGTCTTGGCGTTTAAATGGAGATCTCCGGGAGATTTTCACTGTTTGATATTATGTGGAACTGGGAGGTCTCTGGTGGACCAGTGTCCTGAACTCAGCTCTCCCACCTCAGAGGCACAGGTCTGACGCCTGGCCAGAGCATGAAGACCCCTGTCATCCACACGGCTCAGAATAAAAAGGAGAAAAAAAGAAAAAATAAATTAAAAAAATAAAGTTATTAAAATAAAAAATAATTATTAAAAATAAAAAACTTAGAAAGTAATAAAAATAAGAAAGAAAGAAGAGAGCAACCAAACCAAAAGACAAATCCACTGATCATAACAAGCGCTAAAAACTATACTATAAAAAACAAACAAACGGACAGATAGAACCCTAGGACAAATGGCAAAAGCAAAGCTATACAGACAAAATAACACACTGAAGCATACACATACACCCTCACAAAAAGAGAAGAAGGAAAAAAAATATATATATATCATTGCTCCCAAAGTCCACCTCCTCAATTTGGGATGATTCGTTGTCTATTCAGGTATTCCACAGATGCAGGGTACATCAAGGTGATTGTGGAGATTTAATCCGCTGCTCCTGGGGTTGCTTGGAGAGATTTCCCTTTCTCTTCTTTGTTCGCACAGCTCCTGGGGTTCAGCTTTGGATTTGGCCCCACCTCTGCGTGTAGGTCGCCCTCTGGCATCTGTTCTTTGCCCAGAGAGGAGGGGGTTAAAGTAGCAGCTTATTAGGGGGCTCTGGCTGACTCAGGCCGGGGAAGGAGGGGTACGGAATGTGGGGTGTGCCTGCTGTGGCAGAGGCCAGTGTGACGTTGCACCAGCCTGAGGCACACCGTGTGTTCTCCTGGGGAAGTTGTCCCTGGATCACAGGACCCTGGCAGTGGCAGGCTGCACAGGCTCCCGGGAGGGGAGGTGTGGATAGTGACCTGTGCTCGCACACAGCCTTCTTGGTGGCTGCAGGAGCAGCCTTAGCGTCTCATGCCCGTCTCTGGGGTCCGCGCTGATAGCTGTGGCTCGTGCCCATCTCTGGAGCTCGTTTAGGTGGCGCTCTTAATTCCCTCTCCTCACACCCCGCAAAACAAAGAGGCAAGAAAAAATCTCTTGCGTCTTCGGCAGCTCCAGACCTTTTCCTGGACACGCTCCCTGCTAGCTGTGGTGCACCAGCCCCCTTCAGACTGTGTTCACACAACCAACCCCAGTCCTCTTCCTGAGGTCTGACCTCTGAAGCCAGAGCCTCAGCTCCCTGCGCCCATCCACCCTGGTGGGTGAGCAGACAAGCCTCTCGGGCTGGTGAGTGCTGGTTGGCCCCAATCCTCCGTGCAGGAATCTCTGCTTTGCCCTCTGCACCCCTGTTGCTGCACTCTCCTCCATGGCTCCGAAGCTTCTGACCCCCTCAGTGTCCGCCCCGAAGGGGCTTCCTAGTGTGTAGAAACTTTTCCTCCTTCACAGCTCCCTCTTAGTGGTTCAGGTCCCGTCCCTATTCTTTTGTCTCTGTTTTTTCTTTTTTCTTTTGCCCTACCCAGGTACGTGGGGAGTTTCTTGCCTTTTGGGATGTCTGAGCTCTTCAGCCAGCGTTCAGTAGGTGTTCTGTAGGACTTGTTCCACATGTAGATGTATTTCTCATGTATTTGTGGGGAGGAAGGTGATCTCCACGTCTTACTCTTCTGCCATCTAGAAGCTCCTCCTATCTTTCTCTGTCTTACTTCACTTAGTATGATAATCTCCAGGTCCATCCCTGTTGCTGCAACTGGCATTATTTCATTCTTTTCAATGGCTGGGTAATATTCCATTGTATATGTGTACCACATCTTCTTTCTTCTTTCATCTGTCAGTGAACATTTAGGTTGCTTCTATATCTTGGCTATTGTAAATGGTGCTGTAAACATTGTGGTGCATGTATCTTTTCAAATCATGGTTTTCTCCAGATTTATGCCCAGGGCTCGGATTGCTGGATCATATGGTAGAGCTCTTAGTTTTTTAAGGAACGTGCACACTGTTCTCCATCGTGGTTGTACCAGTTTACAGTCCCACCAACAGTGTAGTAGGAGGGTTCCCTTTTCTCCACACCCTCTCCAGCATTTATTGTTTGTAGACTTTTTGATGATGGCCATTCTGACTGGTGTGAGGTGATTCCTCATTGTAGTTTTGACTTGCATTTCTCTAATAGTGATATTGAGCATCTTTTCATGTGCCTGTTGGCCATCTGCATGTCTTCTTTGGGAAAATGTCTATTTAGGTCTTCACCCATTTTTGGATTGGGTTGTTTGTTTTTTTTGATATTGAGCTGCATGAGCTGTTTGTGTATTTTGGAGATTAACCCCTTGTCAATTGCATCATTTGCAAATATTTCCTCCCAGTTTTTGGATTGTCTTTTCGTTTTGTTTATGGTTTCTTTTGCTGTGCAAAAGCTTTGGATTTTAATTAGGTCCCATTTGTTTTTATTTCTGGTACTCTAGGGGATGGATCAAAAAAGATATTGATGCAATTTATGTCATAGAGTGTTCTGCCGGGCTTCCCTGGTGGTGCAGTGGTTGAGAGTCCGCCTGCTGATGCAGGGGACACGGGTTCATGCCCCGGTCTGGGAAGATCCACATGCCGCGGAGTGGCTAGGCCCGTGAGCCATGGCCGCTGAGCCTGCACGTCCAGAGCCTGTGCTCCGCAACGGGAGAGGCCCGTGTACCATAAAAAAAAAAGTGTTCTGCCTATATTTTCCTCTTAGAGTTTTATAGTATCAGGTCTTACATTTAGTTCTTTAATCCATTTTGAGTTTATTTTTGTGTATGGTGTTATAGAATGTTGTAATTTCATTCTTTTCCATGTAGCTCTCCAGTTTACCCAGCACCATTTGTTGAAGAGATTGTCTTTTCTCCATTGTATATTCTTGCCTCCTTTTGTCCATTGTATACTCTTGCCTCCTTTGTCATAGATTGACCATTGGTGCGTGGGTTTATTTCTGGGCTTCCTATCCTGTTGCATTTATCTATATTTCTGTTTTTGTGCCACTACCATACTGTCTTGATTACTGTAGCTTTGTAATATAGTCTGAGGTTAGGGAGCCTGCTTCCTCCAGCTCCATTTTTCTTTTTCAATATTGCTTTGGCTATTCAGGGTCTTTTGTGTCTCCATACAAATTGTAAAATTTTTTGTTCTAGTTCTACGAATAATACCATTGGTCATTTGATAGGGATTGCATTGAATCTGTAGATTCCCTTAGGTCGTATAGTCATTTTGAAAATATTGATTCTTCCAATCCAAGTTCATGGTATATCTTCCCATCTGTTTGTGTCATCTTCGATTTCTTTCATCAGTGTGTTATAGTTTTCAGTGTACAGCTCTTTTGCCTCCTTAGGTCGGTTTATTCCTAGGTATTTTATTCTTTTTGATGCGATGGTAAATGAGATTTTTCTTTATTTCTCTTTCTGATCTTTCATCTGTTAGTGTATAGAAATGCAGCAGATTTCTGTGTATTAATTTTTTTATCCTGCAACTTTACCAAATTCATTGATGAGCTCTAGTAGTTTTCTAGTTTTGTCTTTAGGATTTTCTATGTAAAGTATCATGTCATCTGCAAACAGTGACAGTCTTACTCCTTTTCCAATTTGAATTCCTTTTATTACTTTTTCTTTTCTGATTGCCATGGCTAGGACTTCCAAAACAATGCTGAGTAAAAAATGGCAAGAGTGGACATCCTTGTCTTGTTCCTTATCTTAGAGTAAATGCTTTCAGCTTTTCACCTCTGAGTATGATGTTAGCTATAGGTTCATCATATATGGCCTTTATTATGTTGAGGTATGTTCCCTGTGTGCACACTTTCTGAAGTTTTTATCGTAGAATTTTGTCAAATGCTTTTTCTGCATCTGTTGAGATGATCATGTGGTTTTTATTCTTCAATTTGTTGATGTGGTGTATCACACTGATTGATTTGCGGATATTGAAAAAGCCTCGCATCCCTGGGATAAATCCCACTTGATCATGGTGTATGATCCTTTTAATGTATTGTTGGCTTTGGTTTGCTAGTATTTTGTTGAGGATTTTTGCGTCTATATTCATCAGTGATACTGGCCTGTAGTTTTCTTTTTTTGTGGTATTTTTGTCTGGTTTTGGTATCAGGGTCATGGTGGCCTCAGTGAATGAGTTTGGGAGTGTTCGTTCTTCTGCAATTTTTGAAATATTTCAGAAGGGTAGGTGTTAACTCTTCTCTAAGTGTTTGATAGAATTCATCTGTGAAGCCATCTGGTCCTGGACTTTGGTTTGTTGGGATTTTTTATTTTTTTATTTTATTATTATTATTTTTTATTTTTTTCTGGTACGCGGGCCTCTCACTGTTGTGGCCTCTCCCTTTGCGGAGCACAGGCTCCGGACGTGCAGGCTCAGTGGCCATGGCTCACGGGCCCAGCCACTCCGCGGCATATGGGATCCTCCCAGACCGGGGCACGAACCTATGTCCCCTGCATCAGCAGGCGGACTCTGAACCACTGCGCCACCAGGGAAGCCCTGTTGGGAGTTTTTAAATCACAGTTTTAATTTCAGTACTTGTGATTGGTCTGTTCATATTTTCTATTTCCTCCTGGTTCAGTCTTGGGAGATTGTACCTTTCTAAGAATTTGTCATTTTCTTCCAGGTTGTCCATTTTATTGGCATACAGTTGCTTGTAGTAGTCATTTATGATCCTTTGTTGCGTTAGGTGTAAGGTTAGGTTGTTTGAGATTTTTCTTATTGGGTTGGCCAAAAGGTTGGTTTGTTTTTTTTCCCGTAAGATGGCTGTAGTTAGTTGTCTTAACGTCATTAAGACATTAACGTCATTAACATTAAAGACTTAGTTATCTTTAACATCATTCGAAACAGTTTTATTAGACTGTATGTGACAGCTGTCATATTGGCGAGCATTTAAAGAAAGGCATCAAAACTGGTGGATTTTTGTGTAGCCATTTTAATTGAAGACGGAAGAAAACAACATTTTCAGCATATTATGCTTTACTATTTCAAGAAAGGTAAAAATGCAACCAAAATGCAAAAAAAGATATGTACAGTGTATGGAGAAGGTGCTGTGACTGATTGAACATGTCAAAAGTGGTTTGTGAAGTTTCACGCTAGAGATTGCTCGCTGGACGATGCTCCATGGTCGGGTAGACCAGTAGAAGTTGATAGTGAGCAAATCGAGACATTAATTGAGAACAATCAATGTTATACCACACAGGAGATAGCCAATATACTCAAAATATCCAAATCAAGCACTGAAAATCATTTGCGCCAGCTTGGTTATGTTTATTGCTTTGATGTTTGGGTTCCACATATAAGTTAAACGAAAAAAACCTTCTTAACATATTACCTCATGCAACTCTCTACTTAAACGTAATGAAAATGTTCCGTTTTTAAAACACGTTGTGATGGGTGATGAAAAGTGGGTACTGTACAATAATGAGGAATGGAAGAGATCGTGGAGAGGTCGTGGGGCAAGCTAAATGAACCACCACCAACCACACCAAAGGCCAGTCTTCATCCAAAGAAGGTGATATTGTGAATATGGTGGGACTGGAAGGGAGTTCTCTATCATGAGCTCCTTCTGGAAAACCCAAACAATTAATTCCAACAAGTACTGCTCCCAATTAGACCAACTGAAAGCAGAACTCAACAAAAAGCAACCAGAATTAGTCAACTTCTACAAAATGCATAATCTTCCGTCAGGATAACGCAAGACCGCATGTTTCCTTGACGACAAGGCAAATCTGTTACAGCTTGGGTGAAGTTCTGATTCATCTGCTGTATTCACCAGACATTGCACCTTCAGATTTCCATTTATTTAGGTTTTTACAAAATTTTCTTAATGGAAAAAATTTCAATTCCCTGGAAGACTGTAAAAGGCACCTGGAACAGTTCTTTGCTCAAAAAGATAAAAAGTTTTGGGAAGATGGAATTATGAAGTTGCCTGAAAAATGGCAGAAGGGAGTGAAACAAGAGGGTGACTACGTTGTTCAATAAAGTTCTCAGTGAAAATGAAAAATGTGTCTTTTTTACTTTAAAACCGAAAGTACTTTTTGGCCAACCCAGTATTTCCTGAGGTAAGATTGTATTGCTATAAACTTCCCTCTTAGAACTGATTTTGCTGCATCTCACAGGTTTTGGATCATCATGCTTTTGTCTTCATTTGTCTCTAGATATTTTTTTATTTCCTCTTTGAATTCTTGAGTTATCCATTGGTTGTTTAGTAGCATATTGTTCAGCCTCCATGGGTTTGTGTTTTTTAGTTTTTTTTCTTGTAGCTGGTTTCTAATCTCATAGCGCAGTGGTCGGAAAAGATGCTTGATATTATTTCAATTTTCTTAAATTTACCGAGGCTCACTTTGTGGTCCAGTATGTGATCAATCCTGGAGAATGTTTCATGTGCACTTGAGAAGAAGATGTATTCTGCTTTAGGATAGAAGGCTCTATAAATGTCAATTAAGTACATCTGGTCTAATGTGTCACTTAAGGCCTCTATTTCCTTATTTTCTGTCTGGATGATCTGTCCATTGATGAAGGTGGGGTGTTCAAGTCCCCCACTATTATTGTGTTACTGTCGATTTCTCCTTTTATGGCTGTTAGTATTTGCCTTATATACTGAGGTGCTTCTTTCTTGGGTGCTTATATATTACACTTGTTATATCTTCTTGTCTTGATCCCTTGATCATTTTGTAGTGTTCTTTGTCTCTTATAACAGTCTTTAAAGTCTATTTTGTCTGATATAAGTATTGTTACTGCAGCTTTCCTTTTATTTCCATTTGCATGGAATATATTTTTCCATCCCCTCACTTTCAGTTTGTATGTGTCCCTAGATCTGAAGTGGGTCTCTTGTAGACAGCATATATACGGGTCTTGTTTTTGTATCCATTCAGCCAGTCTTTGTCTTTTGGTTGGAACATTTAATCTATTTACGTTTAAGGTAATTATCAATATGTATGTTCTTACTTACATTTTGTTAATTGTTTTGGATTTGTTTTTGTAGGTCTTTTTTCTTACCTTCCTCATTTGTTCTCTTGTGATTTGATGACTAACTTAAGCATTGTGTTTGGACTTCTTTTTCTTTCTTGTGTATGAATCTATGGTAGACTTTTGGTTTGCAGTTACCTTGAGGGTTTTTTTTTTAATCTTATTTTTTTTTTAGTATTTCCTTTGTTTTTGTTTTTGTTTTTTTTTTTTTTGGCTGCGTTAGGTCTTCGTTGCGGCACGCAGGCTTCTCTCTAGTTGTGGTGTGTGGGTTTTCTCTCTCTAGTTGTGGCGTGTGGGCTCCAGGGCGCATGGGCTCTGTAGTTGTGACACGCGGGCTCCAAAGCACGTGGGCTCTGTAGTTTGCAGCTCACGGGCTCTCTTGTTGAAGCGCGTGAGCTCAGTAGTTGTGGTGTGCAGGCTGAGTTGCCCCATGGCATGTGGGATCCTAGCTCCCCAACCAGGGATCGAACCCACGTCTCCTGCATCGGCAGGTGGATTCTCAACCACTGCGCCACCAGGGAAGCCCCCATATAATTGCTGTTTTTGATTTCATATTTGTGTGTGGATGATTTCCTACCTTCACTATATGTTTGCCTTTACTGATGAACTTTCCCATTTGTAATTTTCTTGTTTCTAGTTGTGGCCTTTTCTTTTTCACCCAGAGAAATTTCTTCAGCATTTGTTGCAGAGCTGGCCTGGTGTTTTTGAATTCTCTTAGCTTTTGTTTGTCTGTAAAGCTTTTGATTTCTCCATCGAATCTAAATGAGAGCCTTGCTGGTAGAGTATTCTTGGTTGTCGGTTCTTCCCTTTCATCGCTTTATTTTTTTTTAATATTTATTATGGCTGCATCGGGTCTTAGTTGTGGCATGCGGGATCTTTCATTTCAGTGCGAAGGCTCTTTGTTGTGATGCATGGGCTTTTCTCTAGTTGTGGCGCACAGGCTCCAGAGTGCGTGGGCTCTGTAGTTTGTGGCATGTGGGCTCTCTAGTTGAGGTGCCTCAGCTCAGCAGTTGTGGCCTGCAGGATTAGTTGCCCCATGGCATGTGGGATCTTAGTTCCTCCCAGGGATCAAACCTGTGTCCTCTGCATTGGAAGGTGGATTCTTTACCACTGTACCACCAGGGAAGTCCCTTCATCACTTCAAACATATCATGCCACTCCCTTCTGGCCTGCAGAGTTTCTGCTGAGAAATCAGCTGATAACCTTGTGGACGTTTCCTTGTATGTTATTTGTTTCTTTTGTTGCTTTTAATATTTTTTGCCTTTAATTTTTGTCAGTTTGCTTACTATGTGTCTCAGGGTGTTCCTCCTTGGGTTTGTCCTGACTGGGACTCTGCACTTCCTGGACTTGGGTGACTGTTTCCTTCCCCATGTTAGGGAAGTTTTTAGCTATTATCTTTTCAAATATTTTCTCAGGTTCTCTCTCTCTTTCTTTCTCTCTCTCTCCTCCTTCTGGGACCCCTATAATGTGAATGTTGTTGCGTTTAATGTTGTCCCAGAGGTCTTTGGGACAGTCCTCATTTCTTTTCATTCTTTTTCCTTTATTCTGTTACATGGCTGTGATTTCCACCATTCTGTCTTCCAGCTCACTTTATCCATTCTTCTGCCTCACTTATTCTGCTATTGATTCCTTCTAGTGTATTTTTCATTTCAGTTATTGTATTGTTCATCTCTGTATGTTCTTTAGTTCTTCTAGGTTTTTGTTAAACATTTCTTGTATCTTATCGATCTGTGCCTCCATTCTTTTTCCAAGCTCTTGGATCATCTTTATTATCATTCCTCTGAATTCTTTTGGGGTAGACTGCCTATCTCCACTTCACTTAGTTGTTCTTCTGGGGGTTTATCTTGTTCCTTCATCTGGGACATACTCCTCTTCTGTCTCATTTTGTCTAACTTTCTGTGATTGCAGTTTTTCTTCTGCAGGTTGCAGGGTTGTAGTTCTTCTTGCTTCTGCTGTCTGCCCCCTGGTGGATGAGGCTGTCTGAGAGACTTGTGCAGGCCTCCTGGTAGGAGGGAATGGGTCTTGTCCCTCTGGTGGGCAGGGCTGTGTCAAGGGGTGTGTTTAGAAGGCAACTGTGTACTCACTCAGGAAGACTTTAAGTAGCCTGTCTGCTGATGGGTAAGGCTGTGTTCCCGCCCTGTTGTTTGGCCTGAGGCAACCCAGCACTGGAGCCTACAGGCTGCTGGGTGGGGCCAGGTCTTGGTGAGAAATCAGTGGCCCCCAGGAGGGCTCATACCAATGAGTAGTCCCAGAACTATTGCCGCCAATGTCTTTGTCCCCGCAGTGAGCCACAGCCATCCTCCGCCTCCACAGGAGACCCTCCAATACCAGCAGTTAAGTCTGGCCCAGGCTCTTACGAGGCTGCTGCTTTTTTCCCGGGCTCCTGGTGCACACAAGACATTGTATGCACTCTCCAAGAGTGGAATTTCTGTTTCCCCCAGTCCTGTGTAATTCCTGCAATCAAACCCCACTGACCTTCAAAGCCAAATTCTGTAGGGGCTCCTCATCCCATTGCCAGACCCCCAGGCTGAGGAGCCTGACGTGGACTCAGAACTTTCACTCCTGTGGGAGAACTTCTGTGGTATAGTTATTTTCTAGTTTGTGGGTCACCCACCCAGTGGGTATGGGATTTGATTTTATTGTGATTGTGTCCCTCTTACTGTCTCGTTGTGGCTTCTTCTTTGGATAATAGGGTATCTTTTTTGGTAGGTTTTGGTAGGTTCCAGCATTTTGTTTTTGTCAGTGGTTTGTTTTTTTTTTTTTTTTTTTTTTTTTGTCAGTGGTTTTTCAGCACTGTGATTTTGGTGTTTTTGCAAGAGGTGAGCTCATGTCCTTCTACTCTGCCATCTTGTCCCTGCCTCTATAAAATATACCTCCCTGTGCTCAGTGTTGCTGAGACTAAAATATTCTTCTAAATGTCACATTATAAGGATGAATTAAAGGTGAGGGAGTTTTACACAAAGTAACAAAATGCTCCCAAATGAGTCAACAGAATAAGGTCTGGAAATGGTGAGCTTGCCATTTTGATAATCAAACTGATACACTCCGAGAGTGGTTAATAATGCCTGAAAGATGGGAATAAGAATTCAGGAAAAAAAGTGACTCTTTAAAGAAAAGGTGATCCTTCTGTAAAGTAAGTGCTATAGAATATTTATGGACTAATTCATATGCACAGGTATAGAGATTGATTATGCACAAATATTATCTGTAGAAAATGTGGCAGTTATTGTGGACAGTAGGTGAACAATGAGACTGCAACGTAGTGTTTCTTAGAAAAGCCAACATACCACCACCACTGTAGTAACGAATATCTATAAAACCAGAGCAAAATACTATTATATACGTAGCCGACTATAGTTAATATAAAGCATAAAACTTAGACTTTTATATTTCATAAAGGGTGTTGATAAATTTGAAGAATCTAGAGAAACAGTTCAAAAAATCAGTAGTTTGGAAATGGAATGCTTTAGGACAGTCTCATGGTCACAAACGGGCATGGGTCACATACAGCCCAAAGATCTATTTTTGTTTAGCACCTATAGTGTTACAACACAGTTTATTTATAATTAACTGTCAGTCAGTTGATTTCACATAAAATACAGATATTAGGATTCTCTTAAAATCTGAAAATATGGTAATCCTCCACAGATTCCCATAGGACAACAATCAGGTAGAGCTGAGTAGCTACTGCCCTCTGTTGACAGCCCTTGAGCTCTCCAGTTCCCATCACCCCACTATTGCTTCCCTGACCCAATTAATAACCTCACTCTTCTTTTACTGCCTGAGGACATATAAGGGGTCTATAACCTTATGTTTAGAAAGACTAGGTTTGGAGTCAGGTTACCTAGATTCCAGTTTCTATTCTGCTACTAATTGTGTGACCTTGAATAAAGCATAATTGTAAAATCTTAAAGGTAGAAGGGAATTTAAAGACCATCTGGTTCAACTTCCAGCCTAATGCAGGAATTCTCTCTGCTAAAGTTTCGAAAGGTGGTTAAGCCAGCTAGCCTCGGTTTGCGCATTTCTGTTTACTTCACAAAGTAAAAGCCTGTTCCATTTTAGAAAGTTCTAGCTATTAGAAACTTCTACACCTTGAGTCTGAGTTGGCCTACATGCAGTACTAAAACTGTACATTGTATAAAATACTTCCTCATAGTACTGAACAAAGCAGAACTATAGTAACTTAATAGATGTGATATGAAAGACAAGGTATCTGCCTTCATACTTCCTTTTATTCAAAAGTATAGTTTGTGTGTAAAATGTACTAGGCCATCAAATGGGTGAATGATTTTATAGCAAAGCATGATACAGATGTAAATACCATTATAATTAGTTAGATTGTAGCCAGACCAGTTATAGAGTTTCATTGTAGACTTAGTAACCAGTTTTTATGTTATCATTGGAAATATTTGCCATTTCTGTAAAAAAAAAAAAGAAGACTTAAAGATATCTTGTTTGTATAATGGCATTTGTCAGTGTGTTCATACTTTTTAATTTTCCAGGACTTGCAGACTTAATCCCATGAGCTCACTTCTAATATCAGTAAAGGGTATGAGCTGTCTATGTGGTTCAAGCTGCCACTTGAGGGTTTCTCCTTCCTGTGGAGCTTTCTAATGGAATTCAAGGTTCTCTCTAAGGGTGAGCATTATGAAGCCTTCCCAGGCTGCTTGAGAGGAGGAAGTGCACCACAGGTTCAAGGACACAGGCAAAGTTTAATGTGCACAAACATGCTTCTGCTTCTGCTTACTCTGATTGGCAAGGTTAACTCTGAGAGGCTGCAGCTTTTAAAAGTGATTTGATTAAACCCACCACTTTATTCCTTTCAGTTTTCCCCCTCCCCTTCAAGCACCAAACCACCACCTCCTTTGTCTTTGCAGTCTTTGCTTTACCAATTACCTTTTCTCTCTTTTTTCGTGATTTTGTGTCAAATTTTGACATTTTGTGAAATAGAATAATGATTTCAAAAGTAAGGTAACTTGCATCATTGAAAGTTTTGCCATTTCCACACTTACGTTTTATAAAACTCCAAATCCCTTACCTTCATTTGACTTACCTTATGATGTAAGGAAAGATACAATTATCACTTACATTAGCAATTTGCTTAGATTTACCACAGCCTTTTATCAAGAATTGGCTTGTATACAATGAATTCCTTTCACAGAAGTGTTTTAAAAAATAATCTTTTAATTACAAAAACTCCAACCATGTGCAAACTTAGGGAGAATAATATACCACCAAACTTCTGTGTACTCATCATCCAGTTTCAGCAATTACCAATTCATGGCCAGTCTTTTTAATCTATACTTCTACCCTACAATAGTGGTCTTTAACCTTTTTAGGAAGAATATAAGGAGAGCTATGAACACCAAAGAGAAAGGATATGGATGTAGAATTTTCGCAAACAGTTTTAATACGTTCATATACTTGCTGAAGCCCTTCCATGGATGTCCTAGGAATCTAAGAATCCAGAATAAGAATTCCTGCATTCCAGCAAAAAGGACACTGAATTTTCTCAGCTTTTCTGTTCACATGAATGTAAGGATTGGGGATTAGCAAAGGTCCTCCTATGAAAGCAACAGTAAAGTTAAGCCAGTGACAGGGTTTTTTAATGATTAAATATTCGTTATAGAATTTCATAATATACTCCCTTACTGCCATTTTCAGCTTCTTTTCCCTTTGGTTGCTTGTTAGTTTCTCTTCTAATTGATGGTTCTTTTACAAAAGTTGACAGACTTGGGAGACATTCAGTGTCTCAACTCTCAAGGCCTAACAACTTTAGAATTTCATCCAGAGCTTCTGAGTTATTGCTAACAGCTAAAAAAAAAAAAGAAAACTGTCTCTCCCTATATATCCAGGGTAGAATAAATAATAATGAAATGCATTAAGTTGTTAAGAACTTAATAAAGCTGAAGTTTCCATTAAAGAGGATACTAGCTTTTAAGTACAAATTTTAATTAATAAAGCATATTTATCAGAACTGTAGGGATGGCTGATTGGACATGACAAAAGGGTAATCTTTCTTTTTCCCAACCTGCTTCACATCCTTCTTTTGTCAGCTGGTAGGTACTTCGCTAAGCCTCCCTCTGAAATAGCTGTGGTCATAGGGTAGACTCAAAACACGAGCGGTTAGTAAAGCATGCGGGATTCCCCTGTAGAACTATTTTGTTTTTGAACCCCATACCATCTGATCCTGATGTGAGCTAGAAGTATTTTTTAAAAGCAGGTAATAATAATAGAGGAATAGTTGATATAATTTAATTATTAATAATTTTATTTCAAAATAATAGATATATTTTCTCTTTGGCATGGTTTTCTCCTCTTTTTCTTCTTTATGTGGGGAGCTGGGGGACAGAGTAAGGTGTATGATACTCATTTGAGTATGGTTAAAAATATTTCTATTAAAGTGATGATTCAGAAAGGAACCACCCTTATTTATAGATAGCCCCCCACCCCTTTTTTTTTTAAGTCCTCCATTCTGGCATTCCCTCTATATTATGGTTGGGAGTACTTTTAATATTTTATTGAAGAGGGAAAGAATCAACAACAACAAAAAAATCCCATAATGTTTAACGGTTATATCCATTCAACAAATATACCAAAATAAATATATGATCATAGAAGGTAGATATTCATATATTTCATATATATATTTCTATAGATGTGTGCAATCCATATAACATAGATCAACTTGTTTTTATTAATTGATGTTTCTGCAGTATTTTGAAAGTTGTATAATGTGGGGTTTTACCCCATTACAGGTTGGGAATACACAGTCTTCACTCTGCAGTACCTCCTTCTTTTGAGAGAAGGTTGAATGCCTAATCTCTGTGCTCTCCTTGGGCTTTGTTCAAGGTCAAATTCGTCAAGAAATTTTTCAGGAAGCTCAATACGAAAATATCACATATAAAAAGATTAACCATCACTTTCAATACATTTTAAAATATTTTCTTTTTTATAAGTGTCCTAAAAATTTGTTTCAGATATTTTACAGATTCCATCATGGTTCATTTTTTTTGTTATTTGGACTGAAGTTGAGCTCTCTACTGTTTGAGTGCCCTAACCTCTCTCAATAGAGAGATGTCTAAGCACCTGTTTAAAAAAAATAAAGATGCCTGTTGCCTGTAACAAAAACTATCCCCACCAACAATTTATTAAACCTTGACATACTGCATTACTTAAGAATTCTCAGAGAAAATTAAAACCCTTTTGACTGGGTTCTGCCATGCAGGGAAATTTTTAGTGACATTTAAAAGGTTTCTCTTGTGTTCCTCTAATGGGATAAGTAAAAAAGGCTTGTTTTAGCCCAGCAAATGGGGGGACAATCCAATTTCCTTGATTCCATCAAGACACTTTTAAAGCATTAGCCTGTGCAGTAAAAAAAAATTCAACTGACCCCCTTTGCCTGATGGCTTTGAAAAGTATCCTGATGTGTAGGTATTTGCCCAACACAGCATACTTGGTTATTGCTCTTCCAACACATCCGTTGATGGAAAAATCTTATGTGAAGCTCCAATAAATGTCAGTTTATGTTATAGAACTATAAAAACAGTGCACCAGACTATAATGGTCTTTCTGATGGGCAGCCTTTCCCTGGAAGATGAAAAGAAATCCTGCCAAGTATGTTTAAATTTAAAAATTAAGGAAAAGATAAATTGTTTAAGTAATTTAGTGAACTTTTTGTTACATTCAGTTTGTTCACTGCTGTTGATATTTACTTCTATTTGTCCAAAAGATGGTGCTCATTTACAGAGAATATACTAGCATAGGGCAGTGGTCCTCCAATGTTGACTAGTATAAGAATCATCAGGGCTTGTTAAAACAAGTTTCTGGGCCCAACCCCCAGAGTTTCTGGTTCCATAGGTCTGGGGTGGAGCCTAATTTGCATTTTTCACAAGTTTCCAGGTGGAACTGATACTGCTCCTCTGAGGCCCACACTTGGAGAACCACTGGCCTAGGGGATCTGAAAGGATACTCACCTCTGGATCAGTGGTTCAAAATTTGAATCAAATCACTTAGCCTGAAAGTCATTAACATCTGAGAGCACTCTGATGTGTGAAAAATGTGTTGATGGGCATCAATAAAGTCTTGAGTGGAGAGGCGTGTATTTGACATTTGGCTTTCTCTTTGGCAGTCTTTAAAACCCATTCCAAAGGGAAGGAAAACATAAAGACGATGGAGCTTTCGTTTTAGAGACAGTGCAGGAGAGAAAAGTATGGGAGCTCTATGTTACTGAAAAAAATAGAAACTGAACATAAGTTTTCTATGATCCATTACCTAATAGTAGAATGAAGCTGTTGTTTATGGTATCCTGATATTTAAATTTTTCTTTTTAATGAGAACTTCTGCCCTTTAACTATGTAAGAACTCAAAGCACCTTCGTATTAGTTTTTAAAAAAGTAAACTACATTTGATATTCTGATTCTTTGAAACTTGATTTTTGTGTAAGAAATAATGGTAATTGTGTTATCCAGAATATTTCACTCTAGCTATATCAGCAGTATTTCCTCTGAAATACTTAGAATTGATCTAATAGCCTACTTTTACTCAAGAGTCTAGAGAGTTAGATACTATTTATTCATTTGTCCTTAAAATGTACCTGTGAAGTAAATAGGAGACCAAAAATAATCACCTTTTGACGAGAAGAAATTATAATAGCAGAGAGATTTGTTGGTGTCTGAAAATCATAGAGGCAAAACTGGAAAGAAAGAAACTTAGGAACCTTAGATAGACCCTTTTAAAGAAGGTAGTGCAGCACTCAGTCTCATTTTCTTCTGGTGGAAGAATACGTATGCTAATCCGTACATGTATATCTGTTCTTACAGTGTCTAAATGCTTTATAGTGATTCGTAATGTTCTTCTGTTTCACACTTTTATTTTCTTCTATCTGTCCAAGTAAATTCCGTTCAAACAAATCTTTTTTTCATAAAATATTTATATCTTATTTTATAACACTGTATTTTTAAAAAGACTTATACATAACATTGATTCATGTAATCTGCGAAGCTATTGTTTGTCTATTATTTTTTAATGGTTTCCTTTTAAAGTTATGGAAATACCATGTAATATAGAGGAGGCCCCCCAAAATCTATCTGATTTGTTTTATTCATTGCACTGTCACCTTTTAAAAATATTTGTTGGGGCTTCCCTGGTGGCGCAGTGGTTGAGAGTCCGCCTGCCGATGCAGGGGACCCGGGTTTGTGCCCCGGTCCGGGAGGATCCCGCATGTCCGCCGAGCGGCTGGGCCCGTGAGCCATGGCCGCTGGGGCTGTGCATCCGGAGCCTGTGCTCTGCAACGGGAGAGGCCACAGCAGTGAGAGGCCCGCGTACCGCAAAAATATATATATATATATATGTTTGTTGAATTTGTGGCTAGCTTTGAAGCAAAACAAATGCTACTGTTTTTGTTTTTCCGGTACGCAGTCCTCTCACTGATGTGGCCTCTCTCGTTGCGGAGCACAGGCTCGGGACGCACAGCCCCAGCGGCCATGGCTCACGGGCCCAGCCGCTCCGCGGACATGCGGGATCCTCCCGGACCGGGGTACGAACCCGGGTCCCCTGCATCGGCAGGCGGACTCCCAACCACTGCACACCAGGGAAGCCGCCAAATGCTACTGTTTTAAAGAGTTATCAGTTGCTTTGGGAGTAAGGGTACTATCTGCATTACTTAAAACTCAGTTTGAAAATAATTAAAGGTGACTGAAATTTCCATGGGTTAAATGAATGGAATCAGGTAATCAGCACTTTTCCGGAGCCCTCCTGCATTTCCCTAGAGTCCTGAGCCTACATTTTGTGATTCCCTTCCAGCACCAACCTTCTTTTTTGTTTTGGTTTTTCTCCTCAGCTAAGGATAGGTAATCAAGTCAAATGATAATGATCCACATGGTAGCAGGTATATTCTGCTGACCTTTCCCTGTGGTGCAGTGAGTACTGAAGATGGAGTCCAGAGAAGACTGCACAGAGGAGGTCAGTGCAGAAGTGGGAGCAGTTAATCTCTCTCCTGCTCTGATATCCGACAGCTGGTCTCACATGGGCCTGGTGCCAGCAGTGTCTTTACAGGCTTTGTGGCAGAGATTATTTAAAGGAGATTAATCCCTCTAAACCCCTTATATTTTAATTATTTCTGTATGTATTTATAAAACCTGCAGTCTGCTTGTTTCAGGGCACAGTTGTCCAAGCCCTTGTCTTTAACCTGGTTTCCACAATCAGACAAGTCTATCTCTGTTACCACAAAGGATACACCATTGATTTGATTTTCCTTGTTACTGAAATTGTTTGGGGTGTTTTTATTCATTTGTTTTTTGGTTGGTTTTGGTTTTTGGTTTCTGTTTGATATTAACATTACTGTTTGAGAGAATAACTAAAGTTAATATGACTTATTTTAGAATATCTGCTAAAATGCTGTTTTTGTATTACATGATAGGAATCTAAAGTTGTAGACTGTAGGATGTGAAAACCTCTTGGTATTATTAAAAAACAATAGATCTTTCAGGGTATTATATTTTAAAGATTGATTAGTGGACATGCCTACCACGGTTTCCAGCATTGTCAGCTAACTTTATGCCTGACCAGGGCATCCAGAACAAAGATTTCTGCCTTTCCAATTTATGTTATTGAGGACTATCAAAATTTCCTTCGAATTTGAGTCCACACAGTATGAAAGAACAAAAATCCTTCATTAAAAAAAAAATAGCTATGAACTATCCTTTGTGGCATTGGAGCATCACGTCTCTAGCCACCATGGAAGTGCTTCTGTCTTTAACATGCAAGGAAGCATTTCTGCCTCTTCATGCACTCTATTGCACCTTCTTTCCAATAGCTAGGAAAGGAATTCTTTGGGAATCATCCTCCTGAAGGTCTTCCGCCTTCTAAGGAACCTCTAATAGGGCCTGTCTTGATTTAGAATGTGTTCATGATATTTGTATCTTCTAACTACTTGTTTTAGAAAGAAAACATGTCCGAATTAAGTACATACATAGATACATAAATAAGATCTGTGGGAGTAGCATAAAGATCTTTTACGCTCTACATATTTTGTGAATGCATTTTAATTGGTGTTAGTTGAGCTTTTTCCTTGGTCTTTCCAAAAAATGAATTCTCTTTCCTGTAACTGTTATTTTTCAATAATAGGTATTATGGAAGCATATATTACCATAAAGAATCAGATTGTAATGTAATAGTATAATACCAAATAATATAAACAATCTATTTTGTATAGTATGTTCTCATATTTGAACTGATCTAAACTTCCTATATGTACAATGTTAATTTTTAAAACCATAAAAATATGCCAAATTCTATTAAAAGCTAGGGAAATCCTTAGTTAGAAATTCTTATCTGACTTGAAGACAATTAGAATATGCTTCAAAGTTTCAGGTAGAAGAATGGCATGCTTAGGACAGTGCTTGCAAAAGGGATAGGAGACCAGATAAATTATTAGGGAGGCTCTTGTAGGAATTAGTGGATTAGAAGGTTAGGACCTGGTTAAGGTCCATTACTGTAGAGAAAGAAAGAATCAGATACAGTACAGAAGGAGAATTCAATCAACTTCACTTGATGAAGGACAGTATAAGAGGTAAAGAAAAGGGATAGGTTGAATATGACTCCAAAGCCATAGGCAAAAAAGTTTTCTGGTTTTGATGTGGCTAACTTTAGGGGGCTATCCTGAAATTCATTTAAAATGTCCTAAAGAAAAAGAGAAGCCAAGAGAGAACATTTGTACACACAGAGATGTTTTTCCAAAAGAATAACAGATTCTAAGAGAAGGCTGAATCTTTATTTTAAAATCTCAGATACTGAAAAATCTCCATATAAATATGAAGATATACAGAGAAACCCGTAAAATCCCAGTAGTGTTTAAGAGCATAAGCTCTGAAGCCAGAGACTTAAGTTCTGGCTCTGCACCTTATAAATCCTGTGACCTCAGACAAAGTTACTTAACCTACCTAAGCTTCAGTTTCTTCATTTGTGAAATGAGATAACTTAATACCTACTTTATGAGGTTGTTGCGTGGATTACATAAGAGAACACATAAATTGCTTAGTGCAGTAAACAGATTTGCTACTACCATCATTGTTTTTACTCACAACTGACTAAAATCAGTCTTTCTTGCTATATTGGCAGGCTATAGGCAGAAAGGTATACAAAATGAACTATCATTAAAGTTGCCCACAATACTGCATCTTTGTCTGTTTTGCTACTCATACAAGGCATGTATATGTTTATTATAGAATTCTAATTCATAGATGACTTGAAGCCTTTTGTTCTTATTTTTAAATCAATACCAGAAGTAATACCTTTTTATTTGACTCTTAGTTGTACAGCCATACACAAAAGTTATTAAATTACAGTTGGGAGGTAGAGGGTAGAGTAGGGGAATAAACTAAAGCGAACATTTATTGAGACTCTTAATACAATCATTCATTCCCCTTAATAAAATCAGTCACTTATGCCAGAAAAACAGCTCAGAATAGTTTTATCTTTGAATATGTGGATTTTGCTACCTCTCTTCCCATAGGCTGTGTCCTTTTTTATTGGGTCCCGAGAAAACAGCTTATGTAATATTTCTTTTGGATACCCAGGAAAGAATTTAGGCAGCAGGACTAATGTGGACAGTAAAAACTGAAGTAAAAATCTTTCCATGTTTTTAAAGATTTAAAAAATTATTCTAAAAGAGGATGAAAGTGTGTGGATGGTGATAAAAAGCCACCATTTGATTATATTTATCGGCAAATAGTTCTGAAGAAATTACAGTATGAAAAACTGAAATTGTAGCTTCAGGGGAAATAGAGGGTTAAATCTCTGAGCTGTAGAAGCAGATTGTGTTTTCCTTTTGTGATCTGGGCTGACAAGACATCAGTATTCTATTCATCTGTTGGGAATTAGGCTGTTAATCCAATCAATGACTCTTGAGTGAGCTGTGGCCTACCTCCCCCACTGGGGAACAATCGGATCAAACTGCAGATTGTTTAAGAGCACAGTGCTGTCCTCATGTCAGGTGGAATTCTCAAACACTCCCTGGTGAATTGGGGATAGGGAAAGCTGCCTTGGCCCATTTATCCTCCTTCTTAAATAACCAGGTGTCTGCTTCATCCATAGGAAAGCATTAGGCAATAGTGACAACAGGAGTGCAATAGAAATCCATTAACTTTAGCTCACAAAAGTGTGGGTGAAAGGAAGCAATGCTTCCAAACACCCCACAAAACAGCTTATATAAAAGTTTATTCATATTTTTTCCCTACTCCTCAAACCCTAAATCATTTTTTCTGTGGGCTTTTTTTTTGGTTGTTGCTAACAATTCTATATCAGTGAATTTTGTTAACCACCATGAGCTCTTTCTGTGTATTTATACTGCCCTGCCTATATTTTTATAAGTCATCAGGGTAGAAGTAAATTTTAATATAGATTATGGGAACACTAATTAAATAAAATTTTAATTTTAAAATATCTTTGAGGAATGCTAATTAAATAAAATTTTAATTTTAAAATATCATAGTCTGAGCATACATAATTTTGACATCTTTTGCAGCCTAGCAAAATTTAATTTCTAATTACTGATTTAATAGTCCATTAAGTACATTTGGAAATTATTATTGAACTGATTAGATAGATGTTCAGGGTTGCTGTTACCTTCTATGAAATGCTATCTCAATTTTTCCTTTTAAACAGTAAGGTGAAATGAACTATCATAAAGCAAAATATCCAAAATACAAAGAGGAATTCTCAAAGAAGGTACTTACAACCCCAATCTTAGTGAAAACAGGCTTAAAGGATAATTTTATGGCTTTCTATCTACATTACGTAGGAGTGTTCCAAAAAGAATTTCCTAAATTTGCCAATTTTATCCATTCGTCCTGCGTATATAGCACACACCTTTTATACCCAGGACTCTTCTTAAGCATTGGAACTGGGCTTCCCTGGTGGCGCAGTGGTTAAGAATCCGCCTGCCAATGCAGGGGACACGGGTTCGAGCCCTGGTCCGGGAGGATCCCGCATGCCGCGGAGCAGCTCAGCCCGTGCACCACAACTACTGAGCCTGCGTGCCACAACTACTGAAGCCCACGTCTAGAGCCCATGCTCCGCAACGGGAGAGGCCACCGCAATGAGAAGCCCACGCACCTCAACAAGGAGTAGCCCCCGCTCACCGCAACTACAGAAGGCCCATGCACAGCAACGAAGACCCAATGCAGCCAAAAATAAATGAATAAAATAAATAAATTTATAAAACTAAAAAAAAAAACAGCATTGGAATTACCACCATGAACAAGACAGACAAGGTCCACACTCTTTGGGAGCATACGTTCTAGTGAGGGCAACATACCAAAAACAATAAATAAGACGCTATCAGATAAGCACTAAGAAATAAGAGAAATAAGTGAAGTAGGTTGGTTACTTTGAACAGAGTGATCAAGTAAGACTCTACTGAGGAAGTAATAGTTAAACAGAGACTTCAATGGAGAGAAGGTGCTGTAAGTCATGCCCCAAATCCCTGAAACAGGAATGAGCTTGACATACCAAGAGCAGACTACTTATATGTATGCTGTTCCCCAGACCAGAGGGTTTCAGGCCTGGCAAAGCGTCTGAATTTCCTTAGGAACTCTGTAAGTATAAAGATATCTGAGCCTCTAGCTCTAGAAATCCTGGTTCGGCAGGGCTGGATAGGATGAAACCTGTGCATCCAGTGCCATGAACAGTACGGAAAACCTACTCCAGCCAGTGTAGATCGTTTCCTCCCTTGAATACATCACATTCTTACCTACTTCCATCTGTGCCTTTGCACATGTTTTTCCTTTGCCGGTAATGTTCACCCTTATCCTCTCACACATACATACATCCTCACCCTTTCAAATACCATGTGCTCTTCAAGGCCGTGTCTCAATAGGAAGCACAGAGCACTATTTTTGAAGTATTCTTACCAAAAAAAGTTGAACCCAAATTTAATAAAACCTATTAAATACATGTGATAATGATGTAATGACATCAAAAGAAAGTAAACTGGCAAATCTGGACTATGCGACATTCTGCTGAACGACTGGACCCTTTCTATAATAAGTCAGTGGCATTTTTTAAAAAGTGGGACAATAAGAAACTCATTAAATAAAAAGAACAATTAGGAGCCAGAATGTAATCAGGTGCCGTAGTATGAGATATTCTGAAAGTACTTTGGAAGAGGTAATGGGGAAGAAAATGGAGAAATTAGTATGAACCACAGTAGTCAGAGACATCTTCAAGAGGGAATTGTGGCCTATCATGAACTGTAAAAGCTAGGTGCTATTTGATGGCCACTGAGGTGGGAATAGGGTTAGGTAGCAGAAACAGCTCAATCTAGATATGTGTTTTTCATGAAGAATAATTGGATAAAGTGGATCCAGAGCATGGATGCTTCGATTAAGGAATTTGTACTACTCTGTGTGTGCATGCATGTGTGTGTGTTTTTAAAAAGAGTAACATAGGGTTTCCCTGGTGGCGCAGTGGTTGAGAGTCCGCCTGCCGATGCAGGGGACGTGGGTTCGTGCCCCAGTCCAGGAGGGTCCCACATACTGCGGAGCAGCTGGGCCCGTGAGCCATGGCCGCTGAGCCTGCGTGTCCGGGGCCTGTGCTCCGCAACGGGACGGGCCGCAACAGTGAGAGGCCTGCGTACCGCCAAAAAAAAAAAAAAAAAAAAGGAGTAACATAATGGATTTTTTTAGAATGATTAATCTAGTGATGGTGTACTACTACTAGGGAGAAAGGCAACAGGGAAGAATAGCAGTGAAGAAACCATTCTGTTCATTCAGATATGAATTGATAAAGGATTTATATTTGAGTAACAACAGCAGAAGTTACTAATTTCCCAGATACCAAAAGGAAAGTGCGTATTTCATAGCACCCTCTGTGGATGTGGAACTATTTTGTGGACCTAGCAGACTGTGAAAATTTTCATTGTGACACCAGTCAGAATGGCGATCATTTAAAAGTCTACAAATAAAATGCTGGAGAGGGTGTGAAGAAAAGGGAACTCTCCTACGCTGTTGGTGGGAATGTAAATTGGTGCGGCCGCTGTGGAAAACAGTATGGAGGTTCCTCAGAAAACTAAAATAGAATTACCATATGACCCAGCAATCCCACTCCTGGGCATATATCTGGACAAAACTAATTCAAAAAGACATATACACCTCTATGTTCATAGGAGCACTGTTCATAGTAGCCAAGACATGGAAACAACCTAAATGTCCATCAACAGAGGAATAGATAAAGAAGATATGGTACATATATACAATGGAATACTACTCAGCCATAAAAAAGAATGAAATGATGCTATTTGCAGCAACATGGATGCAACTAGAGATTATCATACTAAGTGAACTAAGAAAGACAAATCATATGAAATCACTTACATGTGGAATCTAAAATATGACACAGATGAACCTATCTACGAAGCAGAAACAGATTCACAGAGAACAGACTTATGGTTGCCAAGGGGTTGGTGAGGGAGGGATGCACTAGGAGTTTGGGGTTAGTAGATGCAAACTATTACATATGGAATGGATGGACAACAGGTCCTACTGTATAGCACAGGGAGCTATATTCAATGTCCTGGGATAAACCATAATGGAAAAGAATATGAAAAAGAAAAAATATATATGTATAATTGAGTCACTTTCTTGTACAGCAGAAATTAATACAACATTGTAAATCAACTACACTTCAATTAAAAAACTCTTTTTTCATTGTGAAAGTGAAAAGTGAATGAGTAGGAAAGGAAAGAATCACTTCTTGGATTTCTCCACTGTACGTCTGATTATTTACCATAGGAGGGATTTAGAATCGAGCAGACTGAAGTATATTGAGCTTTAACTGTATAGTATTATAGAAACAGTAATGCAGTAAGCAAAACACCCTTCAGAAGAGAAAATAGTTTGGCTCTGTTCCCTCATGTACCTAAAAATATATAGACTAAGCTACAGCTTCTCAAAATATGCATACTTGAAAAAGTACAGCAATCAACCAACGAGAAGTAAAAATAAATGTGTGGTCCTGAAGAGTAAGATTATGCACTCTCTGAATGTGATATGTCAGTTTTGAGATTATCTGGTTAATAAGAATTACACAAGCACGCTAGATATGAGACTGTAATTTAGGCTACCTGTTGTCTTTAACAAAAAGAAAAATTTTAACTGCATTTCTTCTGTGCATTGTATTTATTTGTGTTGACTCCCCTTGCTCCTTTTCAGTAGCAATAGTACAGTTGAGAAAACATGTATTTTGATGCTGGGCCTTGGGCAAGTTATATATATAATCTCTCTGAGCCTCATTTTACCCAGCTTGGAAATGGGAATAATAATGTTTATGTTAAGGGTTGTTGTGAGGATTTTAAAAAAATGATGTTCATAAAGCTTCCAGCACACAATAGGTATTCAGCCAATGTTTGTTCCTTTTTCTCTTATTCTAATAAATCCTCAACTGTGTAGCACACTTTGCAAAGTTAAACATTCTAGATTAGTGTGGGTTTCAACTAGCTGAACAGTTACATTCTGCTTTTTATTTTTTAACTTTTTCTGTAAATTTTTTTTTCTAAAATATATTCTATACTTCATTGCCTCCTTCTTAAATCATTGGCTGTACCACAGGTATTTATAGATGGTGAAGCATAGAGCCAAAGCTTCTCTTTCCCTCTTGAGATTGCTAAAATCTACTGGTTGGCATGCAGCCCAGCCCTCTTTATGGCTGGCTATTCTCTGTAGTCTAAAATGTCTGCAACTTGCCACCTCTGTCACAGCTTCTGATTTCTGCTGGCTGCTACTACTGCTGCCCCCATTCTTTCTTCTAATTACCATTAGGCTCTGCTGGCCCTCCTACCGTTTCTGCTCTCTAGTCCTTGCTTTCCTTCACTTTTCACTTTCCGTGTTTCTTCTGCCTCCTGTTGCATCTCATATTTCATAGACAAAGACTGGCCTTTCGTTGCTTTGTCAACCCAGCTAGAAGCATCCTTCTATACAGGAGCCAACTGGTCACAACTTTTTAAATATGATTCTTATCAGCATCTTTCCCCTGTACGGTGGGCCCTATTCCAGGTACTTGAGAATGCCAAAAACCAAGCCCCTAGATTAGTGAGGTGTAACTATATTTGATTTTCCTGCAAGTAGTTTATTTTTGTCTCATTTAACTTTTATTTTATGCCAAGTTTTGTGCTAGACAGAAGGGATGAAGGAACTCTAGGGGTCTGTAAAGTTAAACTATGCTATAGCTCTTACCTTCAAAAGATCAGGAGGACACAAGCATATTCATAAATAATATAAGGTAAAAGATGAAGGGGGATGAGGGAAAGTTTTAAGTAAGGATTGTGAAGGCTCAACGTTCTACTTCAAGTTATAAAGAAGAGTGGCGGCTTGTGAACGCAGTCTCAGAGTAGTGGGTGATAGCTTAGAGTTCGCAAGCGTCAGAACAGGGGAACAGGTCAGAGGGAGGGGAGCTTTCATGATTCCCTACCGTTTTAAAGATAGTGGTAAAGAATCACTTAGGTAAAGAGTCACATGGGTACACTTTTTCTTATTTGAGAGTCTGTGTCTTTAAATTCCCTGTATTACTTTGTCATTCATTTGTGTTCCTTATGAATTTTTATTTGGAAACAAAGGATATGTAGGTATAGTGTAGGGGGTGTACATTTCTATGCTTTTATAGTTTGATTTTTAAGCATGGTTGGATTTTTCTACATTTTAACTTTATTATATGATTTTATTTTTAATTCAACTGAGTATTTTTACTTTACCCTAATGTATAATCCCTTATAATGATTTCAGATGTATGACCAATGTTAATTTATTTGAATTGTTTTTGCTGTTTATAACAACTCTATATTTATTAAATTTGAACATTTCCTTTAAGCTAAAGTGGAAAGGAAAAGCATAAATAACCATGACAAACAACCCTCTTCTGGTGTGGTCATTTGAAATGAAACAACCAAAAAATTTAATTAACTTAAATTTAGAAAAATTAGCTGATATAAGTTGTAAACCAGATGAGTAAAAGCTTTCACTTACTCATTCTTGACATTCAATTCCATTTATTCTTTGTAATATACTTTAAAACAGAATGTTTATAAAGACTAAGGTTTGGGTTCCTATATCCTATTTTGAGGTTACCAAGAAAAAACTGTTTGGAGTCATATTCATGCTTTAATACAAACTCCACTTTAACACACAAAGAGGAATAACAGAGAGAAAGATTTTGCACATACAAGATGATGTGTATTATTAAAACATCATAATACTAAGAGTATTGTAATATAGTAGTCGATTTAAAATAATTATTAATAATGCTTAAAACCCGAACAGGCTTTATTTAAGTGAGTCATAATCATCAAGTTTATTGATCAAACATTTCTTGAGTGCTTATTATGTGCCAGGCATAGAAAAGATGAATAAAAGAAGAATTTACATTTGGGTCCCTAAAGACTACAGTTTGGTTAGAGAGTAATTTTAAATAATCATCTTTTCTTTGTTTTACCCACATACCTATTCTTTAGACATGTCAAGGTACTCGGACATATAAACAAGAGTTTATCAGAGTTGAGGAAAATTTTTTATGTCTTTCTAAAGCCTGATCCTTTTCTCTGGTACTCTTGGAAGACAGAAAAGTTAATAGGATTAGAAGACAACCTGGTTGTCCTCCTGTCTTTCTGTTCCCCACTTGCCAATCAGTTCTGTGATTGCAGTCAAGGTTCTCGTGTTCATGCTCCTGCTCTAATTGATTTCTAGGTGGACACTCTCTAAGTTGAAAGATCCAAAATCTCAATATTTCACATTAAACACAAGAACACTTCAGCCCACAACATCTGAACTCAAAAGCCCCAAAATTAGGCATGGTGATCTGAGGAGCATAGCAAACAAGAAATGGATGGGGGTGGGGGGAGGTACAGGCAGGCAGGTAACCCTATCATGCTTGTAACTGTAAATAGATATTTATAACTGATCATAGTTTTAATCGGTTTGATCAGTATTTATTGGCAATAGCCAAGTAATAATCACTGAAAAATGTTTGTAAATGTATAGATGGTATTCAGATTCAGAGAGAGTACAAATGAGCAGTAACTTTTTCTTATTTTAAAGTGATATCAATGTATTTTAGAAATTTTTACAAAATACAAATAATAAGTATAAAGAAAAAGGTTTCAGTCGCCCATAGTCTTACCCTTGAGATAACCGTTGTTATCACTTTGGATGCTTTCCTTATCTTTTTTCTATGGGTAGATAATACATTTTAAAAACAAAAATGGGATCATACTGTACATAGTTTTATATCCTACTTTATTTACTTATCATGAATATCTTCTCATATGCATATCAGACATTCTTCTTCAGCACAATTTCTAGGATGGCTGCCTAGTATTCCATCCTACAAGTATATTATACTGTAGCCATTCCACTGTTTAGATGTTTAGGTTGTTCTCTTTTGCAGTATATAAGCTAGATTGTCAACTCCATGAAGGCAAAGACTATAACTGGTTTATTTATCACTATGTCCCTGATATATAGTAGGCTTTCAGAAAATAGGTGTTTAAATTAATTCTTCTACTCTTCCATGTCTGTACCTATGCAGCTACACATGACAGGAGAAAAATACATAACCATGCTCACTTCAGGCTTAGAACCACTAATCTCATGTGGGCCTTCAGTGCTGCCCAAGCAGTGACACTACATTTCCCTCCTCCATTATATCTTCCCTCTGTTAGATGACTCTTTCATACGTTCTCTTCTCTCCTCAAAATTCAAACACCTCCTTCCTCATCCTCTGCTGATGACCTTCCTTCCCATTTAACTGAAGTGAAACAAGAGTCATTAAAAAAGAACTTCCACAAGTTCTACCATCTTATCTATCTACCTGCCTGCATCTGTACTTACATAGCCCACTTTCCCTCCTATGAGTATGTGTGAACTATCTGTGCTTCTAAGGCCAGCCCCTCTGCAAATGTACTAGGTGCCATCCTACCGAAGGACCTTACTGCATGTATCCTTTTTCACGTTATCAGTTTTCCGTCTTCTGTATAGGTTCCCTCAGATATAAATAGGCTGCTATCTCTCCACCCCACTTAACTGTCAGACTGCTGCCCCATTTCACTCCTCTTTACAGCAAAATTCCGTGAAAGAGTTGTTTATACTAATTCCTCCTTCCCCATTATTTCTTGAATCCTCGTGAATTAGGTGTTCACTTGTGTCATTCTTTCTGTTCTTATCAGAAGGTCAGTAACTTCTATTTTGCTAAATCTAGTGACCACTTTTCAGTCCTTACCATACCTGACCTATCAGCAGCATTTGGTACAACTGATTACTTTTTCTTTCAATACTTTATTCTCTTGTGTTCTAGGACACTGATTTTCTGACTGCCTTACTGGCCTTCTTGGTCCCTTTTGCTCATTCTTCATCAGTAGTTCTTTCTCAGTCCCTTTTGCTTGCTCCTTTTCTTGTCCTCCTGTCTTGAAATGCCCCAGAGTTCAATCGTCCGATCTCTTCTTTTTTCTATACTCAACCCTTTGGTGATTTCTTCCAGTCTCTGGGCTTTAAATATCTGCCTTCGGATCTCAAGTTTATACCTCCAGCCCATACCTCTCTTCTGAACTTCAGATGCATATATCTAACTGCCTGCTTGACCTCTCTCTTATATCTGTCTGATAGAGATCCCTAACTATTATTATGTCCAAAACCAAACTCCTGACCTTACCTACAAAACCTGCTTCTCCCCAAGTCTTTTTCATCTTAGTAAATGGCAATTATATCCTTGTTGCTCAAGCCACATTCTTGGTGGAATCCTTAACCTCTTCTGTTTTTCTTACATGAATATCTAATCTATCAGCAAATTCTATTACTTCTACCTTCATAATATGTCCAGAATCTAACTACTTCTCACCTTATCTTCTGCTAGCACTTTGGCCCAAGTCCCCACCGTATCTTATCTGGATGGTTGAAATAAGCTACCCTTCAGTCTGTTCTCAGCCTGGCAGCCAGAGTGATCCTCTTAACACATAAATGAAGTCAAGTTACTCCTCTGCTCAAAACCCTCTGGCAACCTCCCATTGAATTCAGAATAAAAGCCAAAATCCTTACAATGGCTTACAAGGCCCTATGCCATCTGACCCTCAGACCTCTCATACCTCATCTTCTGTGACCAGTCTAACTTGCTCACTTGGCCCCAGCCATACACTTGCCTCTTTTTGGTTCCTGAAACATGCCCGGCACATAACCATCTCAGGGCCTGGGTACTTGCTCATCTTGCTTCCTCTGTTGCTTTTCCCCCAAATATTCATACAGCTTGTTCTCCCGCCTCCTTCAGGTTTTTCACTCTCAAGTAGTCTTTCCAATAAGGCCTACACTGACTACCTTATTTTAAGTTGAAACTCATTCTACCCTGCCTCCAGCATTCCTCATTCTTTTCTGCTTTGTTTTTCTCTGTAGCATTTATCATCATCTAACATATTATGTATTTGACTTACTTAGTTTATTTTCTATATCCCCCTCCTCCAAAACTAGGGTAGAGATTTTTGTCTATTTTTATTTATTGCACTTAGAACAGTGCCTGGCACACAGTAGGTACTCAAGAAATAACTGTTAATGAGTGAATGTAAGGAGTGAACATCCTTGGCAGATAAATATTTGTACAAATCCATAATTCATTTATTCATTCACTCAGTAAAATGTTTGAGTGCTTCCTGCATATCGGACTCTATGCAAGGTGCTAGGAGTATAACAGTCAAAAAATCACACATGGGGGCTTCCCTGGTGGCGCAGTGGTTAAGAATCCACCTGCCAATGCAGGGGACATGGGTTCAAGCCCTGGTCCAGGAAGATCCCACATGCCTCGGAGCAACTGAGCCCGTGTGCCACAGCTAGTGAGCCTGTGCTCTAGAGCCCACAAGCCACAACTACTGAGCCTGCGTGCTGCAACTACCGAAGCCCGCGTGCCTAGAGCCCTTGCTCTGCAACAAGAGAAGCCACCACAATGAGAAGCCCACGCACCACAACAAAGAGTAGCCCCTGCTTGCCGCAACTAGAGAAAGCCCGCGCACAGCAACGAAGACCCAAAGCAGCCAAAAATAAGTAAATCTAAAAATATAAATTAAAAAAAAAAGTCACACATGGTTCCTAACCTTATGGAGCGCATAATCAAATGAAAAATAAATACATCCTTTAACTATAAATTGTAATAAATGCTAGTGAAGAAACAATGAGGGGATTGAACTAAAGAGTAACAATAGGAGGTGACCTCTTTGAAGCAAATAGTCCAAGAGGACTTTCTCTACATAGATGACAGGCTGGGACTTGAAGGATGAAGTAGGAGCCAGCATGTGAAGAGCATGAAGATCAACATTTTATGAGCTCAGATTAGAAAGTTAGGCGGGGCTAAATGTTGCAGGGTTTCCTAGCCCGGTGGTTCTCAAAGTAGGGACTGGGAGCCCCTGGGGGTCTTTGTGATATTTTCAGGAAGTCCATAAAGTCATTACTATTTCATAATAATTTTAAGACATTATCATGTACTCTTTTTCACACATTCTCTCATGAGCATTCAGTGGCATTTTCCAGAGGCCACATGACAGGTATCACAACAGATTGAATGCAGAACTAGAAGCGAATATCCAGTTATTTTCTGTTTAGCCAGACTTTAAAGAGATTTGCAAAAATGTAAAGTAATGCCACTCTTCTATGCTTTCTTACCTTTTGGAAAATATATTTATTTTCATTTTTGAAATTAAGTTACTTAGAGTAACATGTAATGGTCTTTAAAATTTCTCAACTTTAATTTCTAATATGGTAAGTACTGATAGATTTAAACTACATAAACAAAAACTCTTTGAGGTCCTCAGTAATTTTGAAGACTTATTGTAAAGGGGTCCTGAGACTAAAAAGGTGAAGAACTGTTGTCCTAGGCCATAGCAAGCATTTGGGACTTTATTCTTAGAGCAATAGGAAGTCATTGAAGGGCATTAAACCAAAGTAATGACATGCTCTAATTTAACTTTTGAAAAGGCTACTCTCACTGCTGTCTGAAGAGTAGATTGTAGTAAGCTGACAGTAGGAGAGGGGAGGAAGGGGACAAATATGAAGTCACTGCATCAGTCCAGGTAAGAAATGATGGAGGTTTGTACTGAGGGGGTGTATGCGTTTCCTAGAACTGGCATAACAAAGTGCCACACACTGGGTGGCCTAAAACAACAGAAATGTATTGTCAGTACAGTCACTCTCCCTCTGAAACCTATAGGGGAGAATCCTTCCTTGCCGCTTGGAGCTTCTAGTATTTGCTGACAATTCTTGGCATTCCTTGGCTTATGGATGCATCACTCTAATCTATTTCCAAATAAGGTCATATTCTGAGGTGCTGGGAGTTAGGATTTCAACATGTCTTTGGGGGGAACACAGTTCATACCAGGTGGTAGCAATGGGGATGAAGAGAAGTGAAGACATATATGTATTTTAGACGTAGAACCAATAGGATTGCTTATGGAATAGATGCAGACAATGAAACAGAGAAATCAAGGATGGAACTCACATTTCTGAGTTGAGAAGCTAGATAAATAGTAGAGCCAAATGACATGAACACTTGGGGATGGGACCATGTTCCTTGGGGGATAAATTCCCAGAAGTGAAATTGCCAGGCCCCCATTTTCTTAAGTATCTTCATGCATTTATTCTTCTAGATAAGTTAGCTTTATTAATATTGTTTAATATTATTTAGGTTTACTCTATCAGATCCCCCTGATTTAAACAATCAAATGTAGTAAAATATAATATTGTAGACCAATTCAAAGAACTTAGGCAATAAGAAAGTAAAAATAGTAAGAGAGAACATTTGCCATGGAAGAACTTCTCATAATCAAAGTGGTAAAGTCCAGTGAGATATCAAAGTATTTCAAATTAAACTTCTAGATAGGAAATCTGGCTATATGAGTTTAATAACCATGTTATGAGATTAATTACAACTTCCCCTGCTGGATGAAAAGCTGGCTTTAGGTAAAAATGTCTTAAGTTCCCTGGTAACATGATGAGGTTAAGGATGTCACTTATATTACTAAGCAACATTACTTAAGATAAAAATGACCTCCTGATTGGTAAGTTGTATCTGGAATGGAAGGAACTGCAAAGGAATGATAAATTCCTGATGGTGACACTGCACTTTGGACTGTCCTGAGTTTCTTATAATTGGGATATCCATTGTGTGACCCTAGAAGCTACTGTTACAAGATACAATGGCTCCTATAAAGCAGCAGGTTCTCCAAACCAAGATGGACCCACATCTAACAATATGGATCTCCTCACCCCTGAGCTATATCTCCTAGAAAGAAGATAGCACGTGGATGGCTGGACAAGCTGTCACATGAATTACTGCAAGAACTCCAGTCTGACACTGCCCTGATGGCAAGTTCTGAATGGTTTCTGTCTGAAATCGTTCTGAGTAAACTGATGCCAAGTGTGTTCAGTAGTAGTCTTATGAGTCTGAATGATTACATGAACCTAAGAAGACCACCTTGTGGGCATAGCACATACATTATCCATCCTTTAGTTTCAGCTGCTCACTTATACTGTGCCTACTTTACTCCAATTCCTCTCTCTCTCCAGCAATTTTAATAACATGTTGAATTCAATGAAGTCATCTTAGCTTCAGTTCCTAAAACAAACTTGTTCTTTTTTTTTTTAATATTTATTTGTCCACACTGTGTCTTAGTTGTGGCACACAGGATCTTCGTTGCCACGTGCAGGATCTTTAGTTGCTGCATGTGGAATCTTCGAGTTGTCGCATGCAGGATCTAGTTCCTTGACCAGGGATCGAACCCAGGCCCCCTGCATTGGGAGCATGGAGTCTTAACCTCTGGGCCACCAGGGAAATCCCGGCAAACTTGTTCTTGAGAACATTTGTGTAGATGTGAATCTGCTTTGTTGCCTTAGAAGGAGTGAGTAATCAGTAAGTGCTGCCTTTGGTTGTTTTCCTTTCAGTTATTTTCTTATTGTGTTTCCCTGTTTTGTGGTGGATTAGATGGGTGTCCAGAGACAGAAAGAGAGCAGGTGAGACAGTGACATATAACTTAACCAGAGCCTTATTACTCAGCCTCCTCAAGTCTCTAGAAAGTGATCAAACTCTGCACAGTGGGAGCCCCTTCTGGTGGAGAAGCAAGAATGCCAAGTGTGCAGCGGAACAGCTCCAGGTTGCTCCCCTTCTCAGGCAAAGCAGTACCACCTTCATATTTGCCTCAATTATTTGTCACTCCAGATACCAATGAACAAAAGGTTCTGTAGTGTAAAAAATATACATACATTGAAAATCACTGATGGAGAATATAGCCCAAAACCAAGATAAAATACACAGATCTGTGATAAAATACAGCAGATCATGTTGTGAGACCATCACAGATCATGGCTCAGAGACTTCCTAATTTTAGACACAACTTGAGAAACCCTCAGCAGAAGTAGAAAATATCAGGAGTCTAGGTGCACTGACAGTAATAAAGGATATTGGATAATCTGATGACTAAGGAAAAGCTTTAAATAAGTAAATAAAACTCAGTAATAAGCAAAAGTAGTCTGGGGCCATTTAGTGGAAGACCAAAGAGCTTTATATACCTTGATGCCCTGTGAAGGCATCATTCATAGAGTAGCATATACAGTAAATGTTTTTGTTCACTCATATGCCCAGACATTTACTTGGTGCAAGACATTGAGAGACATCATCAGTTTATGATGATAACTCTGAATCATCAAGAAGAGGTTAAATCATCTCCCATCTTCTCCATGTAGAGTGAAAAGGAGAATATGCCTTGGAAAGTTAATAAGGGTGGTGTTTTTAATGTTTGCATGCTCAAAGAGTAATGTTCCAATTATTTTTTAAAACTGCTGACAGGTTTTTCACTCTCTAAAGGTGCAAGTTAAATGAAGTGTAACTATACCTACTTTTTTCTTTTTTGAGAAAGGAGTATGCCTGTAACCAACTGAAGGCTTTAACTCATGCATCAGAAACATTCTTAGAAAAATAATCATAAAATAACGTTTGTTAACATCTAAATTGTCAGATTAGTTTAACCATATTCTAATATAGAGTCACAGATCTCACATATTAGGAGAGGCAATACATTTTAAGCTTAGAAATACTAAAAATTATCTAAAATTATATTACTAACTCAGAATTTTTATCACTACTTCTAATTCCTCACAACCTATTTTGAGTGCCTCCCTTATCATATATTCATTTGAAATAATACTAAAATAGAATTTATATTCTAAATATCAAATTACTGGAGAAGAACAAAATCCCATTAGTCACACTGGAAAATCTGTCCCTTCTATGCAGCTCTGTTATTACTCTTTTAATGGTTCATGCTGCATACTGTATCTTTAGAAGTAACATTGGTAGAGATGGTAGATCAGATCTGAATTAGAGTATCAATGTCACTATGCTCACAGAAAAGAAAAGGAAACCCAGTGACACTCAGGAGAATTTTCTGCTCACAGAGAACATCTAGGAAGCATGTTATTTCTACAACTAAAATATATATGTGTGTGTGTATGGATAGATAGATAGATCTAGACTTGGAAATGAGGCTCTTGAGTCAGCTTGATAAAATGCATTTAACAGGGCTTCCCTGGTGGCGCAGTGGTTGAGAGTCCGCCTGCCAATTCAGGGGACGCGGGTTCGTGCCCCGGTCCGGGAAGATCCCACATGCCGCGGAGCGGCTGGGCCCGTGAGCCATGGCCGCTGAGCCTGCACGTCTGGAGCCTGTGCTCTGCAACAGGAGGGGCCACAACGGTGAGAGGCCCGCGTACATCAAAAAAAAAAAAAAAAAAAATGTATTTAACAGAAAAAAAACTAGGACTTGGCTGATACAGAGTTTTATGCACAGAAAACAGCAATATTATCAGTGACTTAATAAGTTAATATTTTTATCAATACTTCATTTGGTAGAATTTAAATAACACTTCTAATTAATATTGTTAAAATGGCCATACTACCCAAAGCAATCTGCAGATTTAATGCAATCCCTATCAAATTACCCATGACATTTTTCACGGAACTAGAACAAATAATCCTAAAATTCATATGGAACCATAAAAGACCCAGAATTGCCAAAGCCATCCTGAGAAAAAGAACTAAGTAGGAAGCATAACACTCCCAAACGTCAGACAATACTGCAAAGCTACAGTAATCAGAACAGCATGGTATTGGCACAAAAACAGACATATGTATCAACGGAACAGAATAAAGAGCCCAGAAATAAACCCACACATCTGTGGTCAATTAATCTTCGACAAAGGAGTCAAGAATATACAATGGGGAAAATTCTCTTCAGCAAGTGGTGTTGGGAAAGTTGGACAGCCACATGTAAATCAATGAAGTTAGAACACACCCTCACACCATACACAAAAATAAACTCAAAGTGGCTTAAGGACTTTAACATAAGACATGACACCATAAAACTACTAGAAGAGATCATAGGCAAAACATTCTCTGACATAAAACTGTACCAATGTTTTCTTAGGTCAGTCTCCCAAGGCAGTAGAAATAAAAACAAAAATTAACAAATGGGACCTAATTAAACTTAAAAGCTTCTACAAAGCAAAGGAAACCATATACAAAATGAAAAGACAATACAGAATGGGAGAAAATATTTGCAAATGATGCAACTGACAAGAGCTTAATTTCCAAAATATACAAACAGCTCATATAGCTCAACAAAAACAAAAGAACAACAACCCAATTGAAAAATGGGCAGAAGACCTAAACAGACATTTCTCCAAAGAAGAAATACAGATGTCCAATAGGCATGTGAAAATATGCTCAACATTGCTAATTATTAGAGAAATTCAAATCACAGCTACAAGGAGGTACCACCTCACACCAGTCAGAATGGGCATCATTAAGAAGTCTACAAATAACAAATGCTGGAGAGGGTGTAGAGAAAAGGGAACCCTCCTGCACTGTTGGTGGGGATGTAAGTTGGCACAGCCACTGTGAAAAACAGTATGGTCATTCCTCAGAAAACTAAAAATAGAATTACCATATGATCCAGCAATCCCAGTCCTGGGCACATATCCAGGCAAAACTATAATTCAAAAAGATACATGCACCCCAATGTTCATAGCAGCACTGTTCACAATAGCCAAGACATGGAAACAATCTAAGTGTGCATCTATAGATGAATGGATACAGAAGATGTGGTGCATATATACAATGGAATACTGCTCAGCCATAAAAAGGAATGAAATAATGCCATTTACAGCAACTAGAGATTATCATACTAAGTGAAGTAAGTCAGAAAGAGAAAGACAAATAGCATATGATATCACGTACGTGTGGAATCTGAAATATGACACAAATAAACCTATCTATAAAACAGAAACAGAATCATGGACATAGAGAACAGACCAGTGGTTGCCAATGGGGAGGGGGTTGGGAGAGGGATGGAGTGGCAGGTTGGGGTTAGCAGATGTAAGCTTTTATATATAGAATGGGTGGACAACAGAGTCCTATTGTATAGCACAGAGAACTATATTCAATATCCTATGATAAACCATAATGGAAAATATACTTTTAAAAAGAATGTGTGTATACATATATATATATGTAAAACTGAATCACTTTGCTATATAGCAGAAATTAATACAACATTGTAAACCAACTATACTTCAATTAAAAAATAACAGTAAATAAAATTTAAATATATATGTACATACTTATATTTGATAGCATGCCCAATCTGAACAGAGAAGAAAACTTAGTCCTTAAAGAAAATAATTACTAATAAAATGGAGATAATGATTAAAAATAAGAAAGTAAGAAAGGATTAGTGTAGAAAGAAATAACCTGTATAAATTCAAGAGAGACCAACTTGTGCTCTTCACATAGGAGAAAAAGGAATCTGAAAGTCAAACTGAAAAGTAATAGTGATTTTTCACTGAGTTAACTGTAAACTGAGTCTCTTGTTCATGACTGTTTGGGCCCTTGTAGGATTATTACATCTGGCATTATGCTCTACACTGTAGGAAATACGTAGGGACTTCTTTTTTAAGTTCAGATAAAAGAAAAAAGGTCAGTCGAGAGATTAAAGAATAAACCAATAAGGAAAGATTAAAGTAATATATTCATTCTCTCATTTCATGAACATTTATTGAGCACACATGTTACGCAAGGCACTGTGATGGGCACTGCATGAAAGGCATAGTACTTGCATACAAGAAGTTTACAGTCTTAATGGAAGAGACAGATAAGTACATATAGTGTAAGCTATGCTGCAGTGGTAGAAAAGAGGGGCCCCTAACCCCACCTAAGGAGTCGAGGAGGTTTCCTAAAGAAGATGAACTGTATCTTAAAGACTGAGGGGATTTCCTTTTCTTACAAGATTCCAGACTAAATAATCTGAAGATTCTCCCACTAGAAAATACCCAGAAACGCAGAATAAAATCGCTTTAAATGCATAGCAGAGCTTACAAAAATGCAGGGTAGTTCTCTGAGGGCCAAAACCAAACACAGCTAAGAAACAAACTACAATAGTAAGCCTTAAATTTTTAATAAGCCCAAAGCTTTAAAAAGAAAATGGTAAGTTTAAACCAACACTTGGCTGCCGTGAAAGGAAGGATTGGCCAGTCTCAGTACCCATGAGGTAGAGATCTCTCTAAAAACAGCAACCACCATCAAGAAGAAGTAGACTTTAAAACTCTGCCCACCAACACAGAGTTGACATGGAGAGGTTTTCTTGGCCTGTACTCCAATCCCAGGAGTGGGAGGTGGGATCGAGAGAGGTTTGCCCTTTTAAAATTTACACTATTGGGTTACCACACCTACCACACCTTACCCAATCACCTTTCCCCACATAACCCCATGCTCCCCACACTCGCTACACCTCAGACAGCCCTGCTACGTTATTCTTTATCCCATAAATACGCTAGCCCCTTGTCTTCCAGGAGCCAGATTTGAGATTTGTTCTCCTGTCTTCTCCTCGGCTGCCTTGTGAATAAGCACTGTCTTCACTGCAAACCTTGGGTGTCTCAGCATTTTGGCTTGCTGTGTTTCTGACAAAGGGAACCTGGCTTGGATAAATCTTCCCAGCAAAGAGAAATCCAAGACACCAAGTCAGATTTTTACCACATTTATCTATGCCGTGTGGCTGACAGTGTCTTGGTGCTCCAGCCAGGTGTCAGGCCTGAGCCTCTGAGGTGGGAGAGCCGAAATCAGGACACTGGACCACCAGAGACCTCCTCGCCCTATGTAATATGAATTGACGACAGCTCTCCCACAGATCTCTGTCTCAATGCTAAGACCCAGCTCCACTCAACACCAGCAAGCTCCAGTGCTGACACCCCAAAACACACCACTGGACACGGTCTTGCCCACCAGAAAGACAAGATCCAGCCTCATCCACCAGAACACAGGTACCAGTCCCCTCCACCAGGAAGCCTACACAACCCACTGAACCAACCTTACCCACTGGGGGCAGACACCAAAAATAACGGGAACTACGAACCTGCTGCCAGCGAAAAGGAGACCCCAAACACAGTAAGTGAAGCAAAATGGGAAGACAGAGAAATATGCAGGAGATGAAGGAGCAAGGTAAAAACCCACCACAGCAAACAAATGATAAGGAAATAGGCAGCCTACCTGAAAAATAATTCAGAGTAATGATAGTAGAGATGATCCAAAATCTTGGAAACAGAATGGAGAAAATACAAGAAATGTTTAACAAGGATATAGAAGAACTAAAGAGCAAACAAACAATGATGAACAACACAATAAATGAAATTAAAAATGCTCTAGAAGGAATCAGTAGCAGAATAACTGAGGCAGAAGAACAGATAAGTGACCTTGAAGATAAAATAGTGGAAATAACTACCACAGAGCAGAATAAAGAAAAAAGAATGGAAAGAATTGAGGACAGTCACTAAGAACTCTGGGACAACAGTAAACACACCAACATTCGAATTATAGGGATCCCAGAAGAAGAAGAGAAAGGGAATGAGAAAATATTTGAAGAGATTATAGGTGAAAACTTCCCTAATATGGGAAAAGAAATAGTCAAGTCCAGGAAGCTCAGAGAGTCCCATACAGGATAAATCCAAGGAGAAATACGCCAAGACACATATTAATCAAACTATCAAAAATTAAATACAAAGAAAAAATATAAAAAGCAACAACAGAAAAGCAACAAATAACATACAAGGGAATCCTCATAAGGTTAACAGCTGATCTTTCAGCAGAAACTCTGCAAGCCAGAAGGGACTGGCAGGACATACTTAAAGTGATGAAGGGGAAAAACCTACAATCAAGATTACTCTACCCAGCAAGGATCTCATTCATATTTGATGGAGAAATTAAAACCTTTACAGACAAGAAAAATCTGAGAGAATTAAGCACCACCAAACCAGTTTTACAACAAATGCTAAAGGAACTTCTCTAGGCAGGAAACACAAAAGAAGGAAAAGACCTACAATAACAAACCCAAAACAATTAAGAAAATGGTAATAGGAGCATACATGTTGATAATTACCTTAAATGTAAATGGATTAAATGCTCCAACCAAAAGACCTAGACTGGCTGAAAGGATACAAAAACAAGATCTGTATATATGCTGTCTACAAGAGACCCACTTCAGACCTAGGGACAGGTACAGACTAAAAGTGAGGGGATGGAAAAAGATATTCCATGCAAATGGAAATCAAACGAAAGCTGGAGTAGCAATTTCTCATATCAGAAAAAATAGGCTTTAAAATAAAAACTATTACAGAAGACAAAGAAGGACAGTACATAATGATCAAGGGATCAATCCAAGAAGAAGATATAACAATGTAAATATTTATGCACCCAACATAGGAGCACCTCAATACATAAGGCAAATGCTGACCGCCATAAAAGGGGAAATCAAGAGTAACACAATAATAGCAGGAGATTTTAACACTCCACTTTCACAAATGGACAGATCAACCAAAATGAAAATAAGGAAACACAAGCTTTAAATGATACATTAAACAAGATGGACTTAATTGATATTTATAGGACATTCCATCCAAGAACAACGGGATACACTTTCTCCTCAAGTGCTCATGGAACATTCTCCAGGATAGATCACATCTTGGGTTACAAATCAAGCCTTGGTAAATTTAAGAAAATTGAAAACATATCAAGTACCTTTTCCGACCACAACACTATGAGACTAGATATCAATTACAGGGAAAAAGAAAAACTGTAAAAAATACAAACACATGGAGGCTAAACAATACGCTACTAAATAACCAAGAGATCACTGAGGAAATAAAAAAATACCTAGAAACAAATGACAATGAAAACACGATGGCCCAAAACCTATGGGATACAGGAAAAGCAGTTCTAAGAGGGAAGTTTGTAGCAATACAATCCTACCTCAAGAAACAAGAAAAATCTCAAATAAACAACCTAACCTTAAACCTAAAACAATTAGAGAAGAACCAAAAAACCCCAAAGTTAGCAGAAGGAAAGAAATCATGAAGATCAGATCAGAAATAAATGAAAAAGAAATGAAGGAAACAGTAGCAAAGATCAATAAAACTAAAACCTGGTTCTTTGAGAGGATAAACAAAATTGATAAACCATTAGCCAGATGCATCAAGAAAAAAGGGAGAAGACTCAATAAAATTAGAAATGAAAAAGGAGAACTAACCACTGACACTGCAGAAATACAAAGGATCATGAGAGATTACTACAAGCAAGTCTATGCCAATAAAATGGACAACCTGGAAGAAATGGACAAATTCTTAGAAAAGCACAACCTTCTGAGACTGAACCAGGAAGAAAAAGAAAGTATAAACAGACCAATCACAAGGACTGAAATTGAAACTGTGATTAAAAATCTTCCAACATACAAATGCCCAGGACCAGATGGATTCACAGGTGAATTCTATCAAACATTTATGGAAGAGTTAACACCTATACTTCTCAAACTCTTCCAAAATGTAGCAGAGGGAGGAACACTCCCAAAGTCATTGTATGAGGCCACCATCACCCTGATACCAAAACCAGACAAGATGTTACAAAAAAAGAAAACTACAGGCCAGTATCACTGAGGAACACAGATGCAAAAATCCTCAACAAAATACTAGCAAACAGGATCCAGCATCACATTAAAAGGATCATACACCATGATCAAGTGGGGTTTATCCCAGGAATGCAAGGATTCTTCAATATATGCAAATCAATCAATGTGATACACCATATTAACAAATTGAAGGATGGAAAGCGTATGATAATGTCAATCGATGCAGAAAAAGCTTTCAACAAATTTCAACACTCATTTATGATTAAAAACTCTCCAGAAAGTAGGCATAGAGGAAACTTACCTCATAAACAACATAATAAAGCTCACATATGACAAACACACAGCCAACATCGTTCTCAATGGTGAAACACTGAAACGATTTCCACTAAGATCAGGAGTAAGAGAAGGTTGCCCACTCTCACCACTATTATTCAGCATAGTTTTGGAAGTTTTAGCTACAGCATCATAAAAGAAAAAGAAATAAAAGGAATCCAAATCAGAAAAGAAGAAGTAAAACTGTCACTGTTTACAGATGACATGATACTATACATAGAGAATCCTAAAGATGCTATCAGAAAACTACTAGAGCTAATCAATGAATTTGGTAAAGTAGCAGAATACAAAATTAATGCACAGAAATCTCTTGCATTCCTATACACTAATGATGAAAAATCTGAAAGAGAAAATAAGGAAACACTGCCATTTACCATTGCAACAAAGAGAATAAAATATGTAGGAATAAACATACCTAAGGAGACAAAAGACCTATATACAGAAAACTATAAGGCACCGTTGAAAGAATTTAAAGATGATACCAACAGATGGAGAGAAATGCCATGTTCTTGGACTGGAAGAATCAACATTGTGAAAATGACTATACTACCCAAAGCAATCTACAAATTCAGTGCAGTCCCTTTCAAACTACCAATGGCATTTTTCACAGAACTAGAACAAAAAATTTCACAATTTGTATGGAAACACAAAAGACCCTGAATAGCCAAAGCAATCTTGAGAAAGAAAAATGGAGCTGGAGGAATCAGGCTCCCTGACTTCAGACTGTACTACAAAGCTACAGTAATCAAAACGGTATGGTACTGGCACAAAAACAGAAATATAGATCAATGGAACAGGATAGACATCCCAGAGATAAACCCATGCACATATGGTCACCTTATCTTTGATAAAAGAGGCAAGAATATACAATGGAGAAAAGACAGCCTCTTCAATAAGTGGTGCTGGGAAAAGTGGACAGCTACATGTAAAAGAATGAAATTAGAGCACTTCCTAACACCACACACAAAAATAAACTCAAAATGGATTAAAGACCTAAATGTAAGACCAGACACTATCAAACTCTTAGAGGAAAACATAGGCAGAACACTCTGTGACATATATCACAGCAAGATCCTTTTTGACCCACCTCCCAGGGGAATGGAAATAAAAATAAACAAATGGGACCTAATAAAACTTAAAAGGTTTTGCACAGCAAAGGAAACCCTAAACAAGACAAAAAGAACCCTTAGAATGGGAGAAAATATTTTCAAATAAAGCAATTGACAAAGGATTAATCTCCAAAATATACAAGCAGCTCATGCAGCTCAATATCAACAAAACAAACAACCCAATCCAAAAATGGGCAGAAGACCTAAATAGACATTTCTCCCAAGAAGATATACAGATAGCCAACAAACACATGAAAGAATGCACAACATCATTAATCATTAGAGAAATCCAAATCAAAACTACAATGAGATATTATCTCACACCAGTCAGAATGGCCATCATCAAAAAATCTACAAACAATAAATTCTGGAGTGGGTGTGGAGAAAAGGGAACCCTCTTGCACTTCTGGTGGGAATGTAAATTGGTATAGCCATTATGGAGAACAGTATGGAGGTTCCTTAAAAAACTAAAAACAGAACTATCATATGACCCAGCAATCCCACTACTGGGCATATTCCCTGAGAAAACCGTAATTCAAAAAGAGTCATGTACCACAATGATCACTGTAGCACTACTTACAATAGCCAGGACATGGAAGCAACCTAAGTGTTCATGAACAGATGAATGGATAAAGATGTGGCACATATATACAGTGGAATATTACTCAGCCATAAAAAGAAAAGAAATTGGATTATTTGTTGTGAGGTGGATGGACCTAGAGTCTCATACAGAGTGAAGTAAGTCAGAAAGAGAAAAACAAATACCATATGCTAACACATATATATATGGAATCTAAAAAATAAAAAGTACCTAGGGGGCAGGACAGGAATAAAGACGCAGACGTAGAGAATGGACTTGAGGACACAGGGAGGGAGAAGGGTAAGCTGAGACAAAGTGAGAGTGGCACTGACATATATACACTACGAAATGTTAGATAGGTAGTGGGAAGCGGCTGCATAGCGCAGGGAGATCAGCTCGGTGCTCTGTGACCTCCTAGAGGGACGGGATAGGGAGGGTGGGAGGGAGACGCAAGTGGGGGGCCTATGGGGATGTATGTATATATATAGCTGATTCACTTTGTTATTTAGCAGCAACTAACACAACAATGTAAAGCAATTATAGTCCTATAAAGATGTTAAAAAAATTTACACTACTTAAAGTGTTCAGACTGCTAATATCTCCGTGGTGTCTGGCAGAAACAAAAGCAAAATCATTCTGGAGGGACAGAATCTCCATCCAGAGAATACAGCACAGAATTTTTCACAGATAAAACCCCACTTAAAATGAATTTACAGTCTAAAATTAGAAAGCACACAGGAAGCAATCAATAATACTCAAATCTCAGGCAGCACCACAAACATCACGTGTAGCATCACCTGCTTCCTCTCCCTGAGCTCAAATAAAAGAAATTTAGGGACTGTAGGTCTACTTAAAATGGTTAAATATATCAAAGATGACTTTTAAAATAGGAGAAAAAAGCAAAACACTATAAGGTTGGAGGAAAGTTTTCAAGCAGAGTGAAGAGCATTTACAGCTGTGGGAGTCGAGATAGGTATTCTTACTGGGAATCAGCAGTCACAAAATTGGGAGGAAGATGACCAAGGCTTGGGTCACAAATTGCCTTGAGTTCTATATTAGGACTCTTGTTTGCAAGTGACAAAAAGATCACATTTGCCTAGAGGGTATTTTGTTGTTGGCTCACCTAACCAAGAAAGGCAAGGGCGTAGCTGGAATGACAAGAACCAGAGACTCACTCTCTCTGGATCTTTCACCACTACTTTCTTCTTTGTGGATACTTCATTCTCTCCTACCACAGACCAGTTTTCTCCAAAAAGTGGAGAACAGTGCTAGTTGTATAAGTTTTTGGCCCACATCTTTTACTTTTTTTTTTCTTTTTTAAAAAATTGTGTTAAGATATACATGAGAAAATTAACTAAGCATTTTTAGGTGCACAGGTCAGTGGCATTAAGTATATTCACATTGTGTGCAACCATCACCACTACCCATCTCCAGAACGTTTTCGTCATCCCATACTGAAAATCTGTACCCACTGAACAATAACTCCCCATTCCTCCCTCCTCCAGCCCCTGGTAACCACTATTCTATTTCTGTCTCTCTGAATTTGACTACTCTAAGCACTTCATATATAAGTGGGATGCTACAGTATTTATATTTTTGTATCTGTCTTTATTCACTACACCATTTTCTTTTGACCAGAGAGCAAAAGACCTTCTCTGCATACACACTTCTATCTCCTAGCTCCATTTTTTTAAATCCTGAGAGAAAACTCTAATTGATTTGGCTCGAGTGACTTGCTTACTTTTAGACCAGGAGGATGATGGATGCTATGATTTGCTCAGCTTGTGTTCCATGGGTACCCTAGACTCTTCCTCAATTGTCTGTGTGTACGTATCTTCTCATAAAGCTCTTCCTTGTTCTTTCTATCTAAAATAGCATCCCAGGGCTTCCCTGGTGGCGCAGTGGTTGAGAATCTGCCTGCCAATGCAGGGGACACAAGTTCGTGCCTCAGTCCAGGAAGATCCCACATGCCGTGGAGCGGCTGGGGCCGTAAGCCATGGCCGCTGAGCCTGCGCGTCCAGAGCCTGTGCTCCGCAACGGGAGAGGCCACAAAAGTGAGAGGCCTGCGTACCGCAAAAAACAAAACAAAAAATAAAATAGCATCCCACATCACGCTAGACTCTATTATGCCTTTTTTTTTTCAGAGCACATATCACTACCTATTATAGAATAGATTTATTTGCTTACTACTTCACCTATCACTAGTATGTAAGATTTATAACATGAAAGACCTTCTCTGTTTTTGTCACCTCTTTGTTCCCAGTACCTAGAACAGTGCCTGGGCCATAGTAGGAGCTTAATAAACATTTTTAATTAATCAGCTGGAAGTTGGGGTGGAGATAGAGATTTAGTATTCATTGGTAAAAGTGACTAAAATAAGTTAATTATGCTTCCACCTCTCTAGTGAAGATAAACAATTACAAATAGAATGAAACTGAACTTTGAGTATATATGAACACAGTGATTAAGCAAGAAAGTTATGCACAAATAGCAAGAGAACTAGTTTCTAAAGAGGATAATTGTGGAAAATATAACCTTGCATGATGGATGCATGAGTTAGAGTCTTGAAACTGCAATAGATTAAACTCTTTCTGAAATTGCTTTCTGATGCTGAGCATTTAAGCTATAAATGTGAATGTATAAACCCATCAAATGTGTGTACCCATATACACACACACACACTTTTACAGATTAACTCTGTAAACTAGCAAAGCAGATATGAGTCTAAAGCCATAATGGGCAGTGCAGTTCTTTCAAAACTGCCCTTGGCCATAGCCAGGCAAGGCAAGTCCATATACTCTGGAGTACAACTTCACACTGTTGTGCTGCCCCACATAATCATCTCTTCAATCCTGTTTACTGTAGCTGCCTCAGCTCTCTTCTCCTACCTGCCCTTAACCTCAAGGGCAGGGCAAGGCAGAGAGGAGCTGGGAGCAAAGTAGAGGCTGTATTGAAAAACACAAAAAAGTAGTAGACAAAAATGATCTCTTCCTGACTTCTTGATGCTGCTTTCCATCTTTTACTCCCCTTAGAGTTTATTATTATCCTTATGATGTGTAATGGGCATCCCAAACATAGCCACTGTTGCACCTCAGAAGAGTCTACCCTACTCACAGGGTTCCTCAAAATTACTTCTTTCATATCTCGTCCCACCCACCCACCCCTCACCTCCAAATCCAATGAGAACTCTTATTCCCTAGTAGGAAACAGTTTAATTAAACTGTATTGCCTCAAAGTTGTTTCTCTACTCCCACCAGCTGTTATCCCTGCCAAAGCTTCTCTAGGTGTTAAAAAGCCCTTAAGGCATGACTTTTTTCTTACTACCTATCTGAACCAGAAAATAAGCTCTCTGTGGCAGCTTTTTGCTTTTCTTCTTAGGAGATTAAATAGAAAGAACCACACCCAAAACCTTCTGGGAACCAACTGCCACATTCAGCTTTTAGGAAATGGGAAAGGTAGATATGGCTTGTCCAAGAGTAGTTGATTTAAATCATAATACCACCCTGTCTCAGTTATTCACAATAATGGTTAATCATTTATTCTTAATTACCGGGGGCTTAATAATGGCCATGCACATACTAAATGCATATCAACTAAACTACTAAATTCTACTTTTCACCTGTACTTAATCCTGATTATGTGTTGCTCATGTAATATGATCACCTGCTCTCAGCTTAAGAAATATCATTGCTTAGATGGAAAGATATACCATGTTCTTGGATTGGAAGAATCAACATTGTGAAAATGACTATACTACTCAAGGCAATCTACAGATTCAATGCAATCCCAATCAAATTACCAATAGCATTTTTCACAGAACTAGAACAAAAAAGTTTTAAATTTGTACAGAAACACAAAAGACCCTGAATAGCCAAAGCAGTCCTGAGAAAGAAAAACAGAGCTGGAGAAATCAGGCTCCCTGACTTCAGACTGTACTACAAAGCTGCAGTAATCAAAAGAGAATGGTACTGGCATAAAAACAGAAATATAGATCAGTGGGACAGGATAGAAAGCCCAGAAATAAACCCACACAGCTGTGGCCAACTAATCTATGACAAAGGAGGAAAGAATATACAGTGGAGAAAAGACAATCTCTTCAATAAATGGTGCTGGGAAAACTGGACAGCTACATGTAAATGAATGAAATTAAAACACTCCCTAACACCATACACAAAAATAAACTCAAGATGGATTAAAGACCTAAATGTAAGACGGGATACTATAAAACTCTTAGAGGAAAACGTAGGCAGAACACTCTTTGACATAAGCTGCAGCAATATCTTTTTGGATCCACCTCCTAGAGTAATGAAAATAAAAACAAAAATAAACAAATGGGACCTAATTAAACTTAAAAGCTTCTGCACAGCAAAGAAAGCCATAATCAAAATGAAAAGACAACTCATAGGATGGGAGAAAATATTTGCAAACAAAGCAACCGACCAAGGATTAATCTCTAAAATTTACAAACAGCTCATTCAGCTCAATATCAAAGAAAAACCAACCAAAAAGTGGGCAGAAGATCTAAATAGACATTTCTCTAAAGAAAGACATACGGATGGCCAAAAAGCACATGAAAAGATGCTCAACATGGCTAAACATTAGAGAAATGCAAATCAAAACTACAATGAGGAATCACCTCACACCAGTCAGAATGGCCATCATCAAAAAGTCTACAAACAATAAGTGCTGGAGAGGGTATGGAGAAAAGGGAACCCCTCCTACACTTTTGGTGGGAATGTAAACTGGTACAACCACTATGGAGAACAAACAGTGTGGAGGTTCCTTAAAAAACTAAGAACAGAACTACCATATGACCCAGCAATCCCAGTCCTGGACATATATCTGGAGAAAACCATGGTTTGAAAGGATACATGCACCCCAGTGTTCATTGCAGCGCTGTTTACAGTAGCCAAGACGTAGAAGCAACCTAAGTGTACATCGACAGAGGAATGGATATAGAAGATGTAGTACATATATACAATAGAATATTAGCCATAAAAAAATGAATGAAATAATGCCATTTGCCACAAAATGGATGGACCTAGAGATTATCATACTAAATGAAGTCAGAGAAAGACAAATATCATATGTTATAACTTATATGTGGAATCCAAAAAAATGATACAAATGAACTTATTTACAAAACAGAACAGACTCAGAGATTTCAAAAACTTATGTTTACCAAAGGGGACAGGCGGGGGGAGGGATAAATTAGGAGCTTGAGATTAACATAGGCACATTACTATATATAAAATAGATAACCAACAAGGACCTGCTGTATAGCACAGAGAACTCTACTCAGTATTCTGTAATAACCTATATGGGAAAAGAATCTGAAAAACAATAGATATAGGTATACGTATGACTGAATCACTTCGCGGTACACCTGAAACTAACAACATTGTAAATCAACTATAGTCCAATATAAAATAAAAATTAAGTTAAAAGAAATAGCATTGCTAAAAAAGACTTATCTGTGCTATAACTAGTTTATGTAGTTAGAGTATCTTGGTTTTAAAGGAATAAAAAAATTAACTGAACAGTTGGAGTTTCCTGAGTATATGTGGGAACTTTTGACTTTAACAACTTGTAGGACTTTGTGTGCTTTGAAATCACATTTCTTTATGATATTTGATATGATTGGGAAACCTAGTGTTATAAACCTGGAATCAGTGAATCTTTGAAAAGGGATTAAAAAGCTACTAACTCTTACTGTAAATCATAGACTTCTTAGATAGGTTTTGGGAATGTGCTTAGAAAACAACACTATAATACTAGCAAGATAAGTGATATACAGAGTCCATTTTTTTGCCACTAACTGCAGGTCTGGTCATCCTGTCACTCTAACTGTAGCTGCTGCAGTGTACAAGTCACCATTCAGCATTCTCCTTTTCTCCTAGATGGAGAGTTTGGTCAAAAGTTACTGCGAGGCTCAGAGAACTGACTTCCTTTCCTGTATCTTTTAAACCTATGGAACTTTGGTATATAATATGTTTGCTGTAGCATATGTACCTTCATACTTTTGCAATACCTTAGGTTCTAAAATATACTGTTTGTTTCTTTTATAGGACAATGAAGGTCAAACAGCTCTACATTATGGTAAGATGCTTTTAAATTATTGCTAATTATATTTGACTTTTCTCTATTTGTTTATCTCAATTTTGTCCAGCCCAACATAGTGCTTAGAAAAATGCCTAGCCACTAGCAGAAATACAGTAACTAAAAAAAAAAAAAAAAAGAAAGAAAAAAAACAGATTAATAACCTGTAAAGTTGGAGATAGGTTAAAATTCTTATGGACACATTCACAGTAAATTGAGCATTTCTGTACAATCAATAGAAATGGAGGCTCCTCCAGTCTCCTTTTGAAAATTTATTATTTCATTCTTGCTACTGTCAGTGACAAGTAAGATGCTAATCACTGTCACTTAGGGGCTAGAATCTCTCCTATAAGAAATGCTTTCTTGATGTAGTTGAAGTGAAGAAAAATAGATTTTATTTTTTAACTTATTTCCCCTATTAACTGATTAGCGTGGTTAACTAATCTTCACTTAAGTAATCTGTAAAACAGAGGATAATCTGTAATGGAAATAATATGGCTCTCGAAGAGCTACTGGGTAATTTCAGTGAGGTAAAAGATATTGAAGTATTTTGTAAACTGTAAAGTACCAGAAAAAGTGTTGTTACTTTTAATCTATTTGGGTGTGAATATGGTTGAATAAAAGACAGCCATCGATATTTAAACCAGAATATATCAAGAACATCTCCCAGTCAGTAAGAAAGACAATCGGGGCTTCCCTGGTGGCCCAGTGGTTAAGAACCTGCCTGCCAACACAGGGGACACGGGTTTGAGCCCTGGTCCGGGAAGATCCCACAGAGCAACTAAGCCCGTGTGCCACAACTACTGAGCCTGCGCTCTAGAGCCCACAAGCCACAGCTACTGAGCCCGTGCACCACAACTACTGAAGCCCGCGCCTAGAGTCCGTGCTCCTCAACAAGAGAAGCTACTGCAGTGAGAAGCCCGCGCACCACAACGAAGAGTAGCGCCCGCTCACCACAACTAGAGAAAGCCCGTGTGCAGCAATGAAGACCCAACACAGCCAAAAATAAATAAATAAATAAATTTATTAAAAAAAGACAATCAAATGGAAAAAATAGACTCCAAAAAACAGATAGTCAGCTCACAAATGGGAAGAGCCAAATAACCGATAAACAAGATGCTCACCTTCACCAATAACTTTCAAGAACTATGAATAGTCTGACATTGTACTCTGCTTGCAGACTAACAAATTAGCTTGGTACAGTCTTATGGATGCTGGCAAAAGACACACAACTCATGGATCAGAGACAAAAGACTATTATTCACAGCACAGCAAGCAGCATGAGCTTTGTGTTTGTGTTATTTCCCCTTGAGTCCCACTGGAGCTGTGAAGAAAAGCCCAGGTAGGTCCTGCACACATAGTGCATCATAGCTTAGAAATCCTAAGCTTAGGGAACTCTAGTCTTTTATAATAAGCTGCCAGAAGACCTGCTCAACCTTTGGTGTGGAGAACACATATGTTTATTGTACTGGACAATAAACAAACCTGCCTTCCACTCTGGAAAGAAACAGTACCTCTGTTGTTGAAGGCTGTTCACTATATAAACATTTTTGGAAAGATAGTCCCGAGTAAAAGCTGTCATGACCTCTGCTCACAAGGGGTGCAGAAACATGAGAGTCCCTTGGAGAATTGTCTCCCAGCGATAATCAGGGAATGCAGGTTAACACATTTAGATATAACTTCACACAGATTGGCACCATGTAAACATTTACAAAGATTAATATTAGGATGTAGAGGAACAAGAACTGTTGTACATTGCTGTTGTGAGTGTCAACTGTTGCAATCACTTTGGAGATGAATTTGGCAAAGTCTAGTGAAGTTGAAGGTACACATACCATACAATCCAGCAATTTCACTTCTAGTATATTCCCTAGAAATACTCCCCAGAATGTATATAATGAGACATAATTAAGAACAGGTATTGCAGCATTACTTGTAATAGCCAAAAACTTGTTTAATTAGCCTTTATATTCCTCTGTATTCTGTACTTAAAATAGTTAATTTAAATTGCATATATATACACACAGATATGCATACATGTATATTCTGTGTTACCAAATGCCTTTGAAAGGTGTGCCATTAAAAATGTGCATATCCAGGACTCCCCTGGTGGCACGGTGCTTAAGAATCCGCTTGCCATTGCAGGGGACATGGGTTCAATCCCTGGTCTGGGAAGATCCCACATGCCACGGAGCAGCTAAGCCCGTGCTACACAACTACTGAGCCTGTGCTCTAGAGCCCATGAGCCACAGCTACTGAGCCCACGTTCTGCAACTACTGAAACCAGCACGCCTAGAGCCTGTGCTCCGCAACAAGAGAAGCCACCACAATGAGAAGCCCGCGCACCGCGACGAAGAGTAGCCTCCACTCGTCGCAACTAGAGAAAGCCCGCGTGCAGCAACAAAGACCCAAGGCAGCCAAAAAAAAAAAAAAGCGTATCTATCACAGTATACAGGTAATCACTAGGCTCCTTTCTATAAACAGCCCTCCGAAGTAATTATTGTTTTCCCCAGTTTATAAATGAGGAAATCAAAACTCAAAGAAGTTAATAAACTTACCTAAGGGAGCCAGAGATTCAAACCCATATCTCTAGATTTACCAGGAAAGGAGAGAAAAACAAATGCCTTCCCCTGCCTCCTTCCACAGCACTCACATTTCTCACTCTGCAAAGGTGTTTATAGAATTCTTTCAGATAGCTCCTCTGACATCACCAAATGCTGGCTACTCTTAACTCTAATTTTCGACCCAGGAAAAAACGTTTCTCAGCTACCTCCCTAGCTGTTTGAACTTGACGTAAGTCAAACAACCACAGATAATCTGAAAGGGAAAAAAGGAAACTCTTCAACAGTGGTTGTGAGGCCCTCAGCCTAAAATTCAGGGCTGCGCCTTCTTCCTGCTGCCTGGCTTCAAGAAGCCAGGCAAACTTTTTATTTCAATATACGTGCATAAGGTCCAGAGTTCACTGCTCGGCTTAGAAAGACAACTCCGCCAATGCAACCACGTGCTGTGCTAAATCAGTTCTTACTTTCATCCCCTCATTCCTTCTTTCATCCACTCATTAGACATTTTTTAGTGCCTTCTCTGTGGCACGTTTTGTGTTTTCCTTTCATTTCTCCATCCAGAAACTGTAGAAACAGTTAAACCAGACTAAATATGCCCTTGAGAATGTAGATGAGTCACTCTGTCATCCCTAGTTAACCGTTAGGGGTGAATGCCTTTACAGAGGTGGGAATGTGTCCATTTAAGTTTGACATGTGTAAACTTCATTTCTGTGGAGCAGCAGGGTTGGGAATTTTTTTTTTTTTTTGGCTGCACCGTGCGGCGTGTGGGACCTTAGTTCCCTGACCAGGGATCAAACCCACACCCCCTGCATTAGAAGCACAAAATCTTAACCACTGGACCGCCAAGGAAGTCCCTCAAAGGTCTTTCTGACTGGCTTCAAAATAAGCTGTATATTCTTTATGTACTGATATGGAAAAATCTCTAAGATATATTGTTAAGTGAAAGGAATAAGGTGCAGAACAGTGCATATACTGTGCTGCCATGAATATATCTGTACACATTTGCTAGTAAATGGAATGATACACAAAAAGTGAATGTTGGTTGCCTAAGGGAAGAAGTGTGGAGCTAGAATACAAGCGCAGGATAAAAGTGTTTTCCTATAAACCCTTTAATGACTTCTGTATTTGGAACTGTATGCATGTATCTATTTGAAGATTCAGTTTAAATTATTTTAAATTTAAATTATTTTAAATCTAAATATCATAGGCTCTATTAGTACTATAAATACAACTTAATTATATTTCATTCATTCAACAAACATTTAATGAGCACCTACTATTTGCTGGATAAAATATACCAAACATCCTTTTCAAGGTAACAGATGTCCCCAGACATTGGGTGTCCTTCACCTCGCAGCCAATAAACAAGGACCTGATAACCATAGTGCTAGTGTGTGAGTTAACACTGTCTAATCTGGGGAAACTGTGGGCTTGTGTTTCAATGCCAGCAAACCCTGGAAATGTTGCTTCTTGAGTAATGGGAAGTTGGAACTGAGACCTGCATCCAGAGTAAACCAGCACTTTCAAAGGACTGCATCCTCAGTAGGAAAAAAAAGTTAGATTAGATTAGAAAAAGGTGACCCACTAGTGTAAGGAAGGAAAACAAGCTTATCTGCCACAGACCAGAATCTGGGTGGAAGAAAAGCCCCACCTCATGCAAGTTTGGGGTTTAAACTTATACTCTGTTTCAGAAATTCTCAAGTTGAGAAATTAACATAAGTGTACTAGGCTGGTTACCCCTAAAGGAACTGGCAGAAGCAAATGCTAAACTTCTCTTGAGAGACACATCCTCAACCAATGCAGCACAAAATTCCTACAGAAAGAAGTTCTGCTGAAAATGAGCTCACAATCCGGAATTACAGATTACATCTGAGTGAATGTCAGCAGACATAGTAAACCACAGGATTAGACTTTAAGGAATTTAAGTAAAACTATTGGATAGAAATTATCAGAAAAAGATTGTATAAAATCAAGGAATCAAGAACACAGAAACAAGACACTCCAAAAAAGAATAAGCAGATTTGAAAGAGAATCAAATAGAATTTCAGTAAGTGAAAAAATATAGAAATCTTACAATACGAATAGGTTGAAGTGCAGAATTGGCACCCAAAAAAAAAAGCAAATTATGGTGAACTGAAAGGTAGTTCTAAAAGGCAGTACAGAAAGATAATGAACTGGAATTGTAAAAAGAGACACTGAGTGTAAAATGATGAATCTCACGAACATACTGTTTTGTATCTGGCATCCTGAACTCAGTATGTACTATATGCTTCCATTTATATGAAGATCAAAAACAGGAAAAACTCATCTCCAGCATTAGCAGACAGGATAATGGTCACCTTGGGGAACTGGGTAGGTGGCATTTGGAAGGGATTAACAGGGCAGGGGTGCTTCTGAGATTCTAATGATGAGCTGATTCTTGA